>NC_142155.1:12670000-13920000 GCF_024610735.1 Ursus americanus | reverse complement strand
GTTAGAAGAAAAATAGAATGATGGAAATTAATTAGGGGGCCACTGTGGTAGACTATGTGCCGAAGTTCCAAACTAAGCTGGAAGGTGATATTACCCAGAAGGGTGTGTTTTTACACCACATATTGAATGGAATTGATGGCCAATTAGATGCCAAAAGTAAGAAAAAACAAGAACTGGAGACTGGTGCCATGGTTCTAACCTGGGTGACATGGGGAGCAAAGAGTGCAGAACAGTTTTGAGAGTAAGGATGGTTTTTAGTTGCCTGTGTCACACTGAAGGAGCAGTTGAGAAGACTGATTTGATTTTAGGAGAAAAAACAGAGTGGGAGATTAGGATTTATGATTTGTTAGCAACTACAGATGGTGGTTCTGATTCTGAGAGGGGACCAGGCTGCAGGAGCACAGGGCACTGTGAAAAGAGGGACGTTTGACAGGAGATAAAGGGAAGGGCTGAGGAAAGGAGCCAAGAGTCTGAAATTAATTAAATTAATTAAAGAAATATAGATTCTGGGAAAGTGTTGTCATAGTAGTCAAAAAGAAAACAGAGGAAGGAGGATTAACAACAGTGTTAAATTTTGCAGAAAGTCTAAGAAAGATAAAGACGATGAAAGAGGCCATCAATTTGGCAACTAGGAAACTATTAATAATATTGGCTATAAATTTTTCCATAATATATGTGGATAAGAGCCAGAGTGTGGGGTTAGGGTAAGTGTTGGAGGGTTGCTGTTAATTTTGATTAATCCTGGTGAAGATTATTTATCAAATATTGTATGCTATCAAACATTGTATTTTATTCCATGACTTTTTTTAACTAATCTTAGAGAATATTTTTCATACAAAGGTATGTACAACCACGTAAAAGAAAGAAGAGGGATGGTGGAAAAGGACTCTGTAGATTATTTTATCTACCTACTCAATTTAGAGAGAAGGAAATTAGAATCAAAAAGGTTAAGTGTCTTGCCCAATATGTGCACATAGTCAGTTGCAAAACGGAGTCTGGGATTGGTCTCCTGATTCTTGTTCTGGTATAGGTATATTATCCATTACTCAGTGAACAGAAAGATAGAGGTCATTCCTATGCAGAGAAAAACAAATGAGCTGTGTCATTGAAGAAATGTTGTGCATGGTTTGCTGCCATCTGTCTTAAAGCTCAATCTGGACTCCCAGGAATTGAAACTACTGAACTGTATTTAGATGGACCATGTGACAGGGCATGGAAAATATTTTATTTGGAGGGTTTGGTTATTTCCATATATGGAATATGGGCAATACAAAATATTCAGGACAAGATTAAGACCCTAGAGCTATGGAATTTTTGAGGACTGTCTTTGATTTCCTATTGTGAAAGATTCTGGACTTTTATGTCTTCTTGTTAGACCTGCTGTATTTTATGCATGTTAAAATGCTACTGGAGTAAAATAATAAACATTGCTTTTAGAGGGAAAAATGATAAAGTATAGAACACTAGGATGGAAGTCAGGTAACCTGGATTTTACCCTAAGTGTGATACCTTGTGCCTCTTGATACTTCACACTTTCTGAGCCTCAGTTTCCTTACTGGGCTAGGTCAGGGTTTGAAGCTGGAGGTCTTTTGAAGTCCCTTGAGGACTTGTTTGATCAAGCCCAGACAACTTTTGGAGTTTTAATGTCCTCAACCAGAGATGCTTTCTCTAGGATACCTAAATCCTCTTATAATATGTCATGACCTCGGTAAGCATTTGGCTTTGCGAACCCTGATGTCTACTTCTCTTTCAGTTTGGTCATTCAATGATTCTACACTAGAAGGATTCAGACTTAGCAGCTTGTGGAGCCAAGTTTTCGAAGTATTAATTTACTGTGTTGAAACTGTCAAAACAAGTACACTGAAACTATATCTATGCAACAACAACAACAACAACAAAATAAATATAAACCTTGAACTGTTTTCCTGCCTTCTTATTTGTTGCCCATAATGACATACTTGCAAATTCCTAGAAAAAAACTAACTTTTAGGTTAAAGAAATATGTATAATTGAATGTAATTAAGGTAATTCGAAGATTATCAGAGGAGCTGCACCAAGATGTGATCAATAGGATGTTCTTTCTTGGTTGATTGTGTTTAAACAGCCTTTCCAAATTAGTTTCAGTACTATTTTGTAAACTAGGGAGAAAAAGTAAAAGTGGTATACATGGGAAATCTGTGATGGTACATTGTAATTAAACTCACTTTTTCCAGGGGCGCCTGGGTGGCTCAGTCGTTAAGCGTCTGCCTTCGGCTCAGGAAGTGATCCCAGCGTTCTGGGATCGAGCCCCACAACAGGCTCCTCCCCTGGGAGCCTGCTTTTTCCTCTCCCACTCCCCCTGCTGTGTTCCCTCTTTCGCTGGCTGTCTCTGTCAAATAAGTAAATAAAATCTTAAAAAAGAAATAAATAAATAAATTCACTTTTTCCAAAAGTCACCTTTTTAACCAAAGCATGATTTGCATCGTAAGGAGTCACTGCGATTCCATATTTTCTTTCACTGGGATTTCTCCATTTAATTTTAAATTGAGGGCTCGTAAGAGTTGTCTTATATATGGAACATTGGGGCTTTATATTCTATAGAGGCATTCCTTGAAAATCCAAATGTCACATGAAAAACTAGAAAATTGGTGCTAGGAATTATTTGTGTGAACTTATTTAAGTGTACTATATCCAGCTAGTTGACAGCGGGTCTTTCTGGAAGATAAAATGGCTGTCGTTTCAGTCAGATGACAAAAAACAATTCTCCAAAGTCCAGCTGAACTCCTTCACCAAAGAGGACTGTTGAACTTTTAATAGTTTTTGAAAATGAAATAATCAGGCATTTATTTGTCAGAAGCTTAATATAAATATATTTCATTTGATTTTATCTGGGCATTTTTATTGAATCTTACTTGATTTGATTTTTTTGACTCTTCTACGAGAATGGCTTTTTGCTTGTTAAGTTTCACTCAAATTGACATTTTGATGGTTTAACACATTAATGAAATTCCTAGAAGATAGGCTATGTTCTTTGAAAAATAGAATATTGACAGAACACTAAAGGGACATTTTAAAGTACATTTTATTTTCCTTTGCAGCTTGATAACATACTTGATGCTGTTTGGTAGTTCCCTAAGCCATACTTTCCACTACATGTCCAGATGATATTTGACCGTGTTGCAGTACATCTTTCTGTATCTGGATTTATGTATGCAGATTGAGTTCTTGGCAGTCTGTGAATACCACCAAACCTTCATCTCCCAGTCTAGCAATATGAAACCAAAAGAAAAAGTACTTTCTGAAACCATGAAGGGATCTTTTCTGCAACCACTGAATCTTCCAGACCACACAAAGAGTCTAATTAACTACACAAAATTCTTTATTGTATATATAAAAAAAAATCCCACAAATGCATACATATACTTTCAGAGCACTATGTGCCAGGCACTCTTCTAAATTATGTATGTAATTCATTTCATTTGTTCTAGATAGCATCCCTATGATATAGGGTCTATTATTAGACCTGTTTTACAGATGAGGAAATTGAGGCACAGAGTCACACAGCCAGCAAGAAAAGGCAGAGCCAGGGTTCAACAAAATAACCTGCCTTCTAGGTTGCTAAACCAAACCAATAAACAGTGCTGTACAGCTCTGACTTAAATGGGCAAAATACTATGTAGGAGTGTAGTTCTCAGCCAGACAGTATAATTATCAGAAGTTCGTTCTCAAGCCAGAATTCTGCAATGTACTATTTTTTTTTCCATTAAGAAGACATATATAAGCTCTTTCCCTTTTCACTAGTGAGTAACAAATTAAGCTAAGCCGCTCTCAAATAGGCAAGAAATTTAGAGAATGTAAGGGTAGAATAATACAAACTTGAACTAGTAAGTAAATTGAGAAAAAGTTTTGCGCTATAATCAGGTAAAACAAAACAAAACAAAACAAAACAAAAACAGTATTAACAGTGTGGTATTAGTCTGCCCACAGGAGTTCTTGTCCCTCTGCCTGGTTGCCCTGCTCTGAGCCATGCTCTTGGATGGCTGTGAAAACTCTTCTTGTTAGCTTTGTTGGTGTCACTGATGCTAAATGTAGAGGTCAGTACCCAGAAGAGAACCTTTGAATAAGTAATCAGGAAAATATGGAGTCCCTTTGGAAAGTGTAATCCTGAACTTAAAATCCTTTCTAAATGCTCAAGTTGTCATAAAAAGTATTATCTAAGTATCAAAAAGCTTCTGTCCTTCATTGTAAGACATTGTTTATCCTTATATTTTTAGTAACCTTGATTATCCTAAGGAAACGATAGGCCGTGTGATCTCTCACCCAGAAAAGCAGAGATTGGGAGTGTTCTATCCAGTGTTGGAGAGCACGATGGAAACTGTGGATAGAAGACCAGAGCAGGAGGCTTCCAAATGACAAGTATACAGCAGACCCTGGAGGGATTTCTCTGGCTCTTTTAGATCTAGAGCCTGAATTTTCTATGGTTTTTTTGTGCTCTAGGGCAGGCAGTTAAGGGCACTGAGCCAGGTTGGGGTCATGAAGAATCCCTGAGAATCTCTTTCCCATGCTAACTACTTACAGAATCAGAGCCAAAGTTTCAATTATTGTTGTGTGGTTGTTGCAATAACTGTTGCTATTATGGTGGTACTTTTCAGAACAGTTAACATCAGTGCTGTGCTGAGGGAAGCATAGTTAGATAATGGCTTTTCTCCTTGCTATATTGATTCTCCATTTACAAATACACATTTTTTTCCCCTATATTCTTACAGTATGGATCCACTTCTAGGAGCCAAAAATCTATTGTGCCAAGTTATAAACTGGTAAAGCACTGTTCTCAGCCCTGGGAATACAAAGATGAATAAGAAGCTGCATTTGCCTTAGAGTTTACCATCTAGTAGCAAGAGAATGTTGGGAATATAAGGCAATTGGTGTTTGAAAATAAGGCTGTATTTTATTCCATTTGTTTACTTGTCTGTCTCTACGATTAAATAGTGAAATATTGGAAAATGGGGCCAGTGTCCTCTTCCTCTTTAAATGTACATTTACAAGCCTTTCCAAAACTGAATCAGGTGAATATCTAACTTCTTATGTTCAATTAAATGTGCAGTAAATTAAGATTTAAAATTTTAGTAGATTATTAGCCACATACAATCCTGTGACCTCACACAAGTCTTTTGGCTCTACACTTCTTGAAACATCCATCATGAGACAGAGAATGAAATTAATGGCCTAAAAGAAGTAACCTTTTATTCATGTATAATATCTGCAGTGCTGCACAGAATCTACATACCATCATGTCTCTAGAAATTCGCATTTAAGATGGAATTATGACACATGTGCAGCAAACATCCAATATAGATGATGACTCAGGCACTGTGGACCTAGAAGAATTAATTAGAAAATATGGACACATAAATATCGAAACGATCCACATGGAGGAAATTCACATGCAATTGACTCTTAGCTATTAAAGGATTGTGAATTATAGAGTTATCTTTTATTCTTCCCAGTTTACTTGTTGTTTTTGGTCATTGTTCGGCTTACCCTTTTAGCAGGTGAGCAGGAAAGAAGGAAGTAAAACTCGGAAGACAATTCCATAATTTTCAACAACCCAGTTATAAAGAGAAGTAGTAGCAGAAGATGCTAAAAAATGGTTTAAATGAAACTTTTTAATTATATGTCGCTTTCATTGATGCATAAGCATTCTTGTTTTCAGTTAATCATAAATCTATAGGTAACTTTTATTCTAGATGTTAATGTATAGATTGAGACAGTGCACTGCTCTCTGGCACTACTACTTGCTTTGAGATCATTCATGGGCCTCAGGGTTATGTCAGAAGGAAGAAGAAAAATCTTAATTATTCAGAAAAGTGAGGAAAAACGTCTTTAGGGAGAAAACAAGAGGGAGTTAATGATTTTTCTGAACTATAGCCAAGCAACAAGTAAGTCAAACGCATTGTTTCAGCAAGTTACTACAGGTCTATTATATGTTGTAGTTTTCTTATGAAAAAGAAATTTAACTCCATTAGGGTTTGATTTAAATTATTGCTATTTGAGTTTTATATAGGAATATGAATGATACTTTGATGTAATAACATAAACCATAACATAGTCATACTTTAGTGCATACCTTAAGCTCCATTTCAAGATGTCAAGATGAGTACAAACCAAATCATACAAAAAGAGCCACTGAAAAAAACAAAAGCTTAAGATTTTATTTTATTTTTTTAATGATTTTTTATTATATTATGTTAGTCACCATACAGTACATCCCCGGTTTCCGATGTAAAGTTCGATGATTCATTAGTTGCGTATAACACCCAGTGCACCATGCAATACGTGCCCTCCTTACTACCCATCACCAGCCTATCCCATTCCCCCACGCCCCTCCCCTCTGAGGCCCTCAGTTTGTTTCTCATAGTCCATGGTCTCTCATGTTTCATTCCCCCTTCTGATTACCCCCCCTTTCTTTATCCCTTTCTTCCCCTACCGATCATCCTAGTTCTTATGTTCCATAGATGAGAGAAATCATGTGATAATTGTCTTTCTGTGCTTGACTTATTTCACTTAGCATTATCTCCTCCAGTGCCGTCCATGTTGCAGCAAATGTTGAGAACTAGTTCTTTCTGATGGCTGAGTAATATTCCATTGTATATATGGACCACAACTTCTTAATCCAGTCATCTGTTGAAGGGCATCTTGGCTCCTTCCACGATTTAGCTATTGTGGACAATGCGGCTATGAACATTGCGGTGCATATGGCCCTTCTCTTCACTACGTCTGTATCTTTGGGGTAAATACCCAGTAGTGCAATGGCTGGGTCATAGGGTTGCTCAATTTTTAACTTTTTAAGGGACCTCCACACTGTTTTCCAGAGTGGCTGTACCAACTTGCATTCCCACCAACAATGTAGGAGGGATCCCCTTTCTCCACATCCTCTCCAACAATTGTTGTTTCTTGCCTTGTCTATTTTTGCCATTCTAACTGGCGTAAGGTGGTATCTCAGTGTGGTTTTGATTTGAATTTCCCTGATGGCTAATGATTTTGAACATTTTTTCATGTGACTGTTAGCCATTTGGTCTTCATTGGAAAAGTGTCTATTCATATCTTCTGCCCATATTTTGATTTGTTTATTTGTTTCTCATGTATTGAGTTTGAGAAGTTCTTTGTAGATCTTGGATACCAGTCTTTTATCTGTAGTGTCATTTGCATATATATTCTCCCATTCTATGGGCTGCCTCTTAGTTTTTTTGACTGTTTCCTTGGCTGTGCAGAAGAAAAGCTTGAGATTTTAATCTATGATATTAGAATATGATCTACAATGCTGACGCTTATATTAGAAAGCTTAAAGTTTAGGACATAAATGTTTTAAAAGATTGTATCCTTCAAATAAATATATTATGTACTTTCTGGTATGTATAATTAATGTTCAGACTCATAATTTTTATACACATTTTGGGTGACTGAGGTTTTAGTTATAGAAATAGTTTAAAACATACACTGGCATATGCCTAAACCAAAATATTTTTATTTGCTGTAAAACAATGAATCATATTATCTTAATTACTTTTACAGTGTAAAATCATATTTAATTTCAGGGATGAGAAAGAATGAGATATCTATATTTGGTTACTAATTTATAGACATGTAGATTACATTATCAATGTGTACCAGAATTGATCACTGTTTATAAACATAATGGTCTTGATTAAATTAAGTAGTATTCCTTAACAACTTAAATACCTGTGTATACACATATGTATGTGTATATAGAGATAGGTACATATGTACATGCATATATCTAATCAATGCTTTCAGGTTTTTTTCTACAATTTTGTTGTTTAATGAAGTGAAAAACATGAATAGTACCTACATGAGCATATTTAGCTTATCTACTCATGAACATACCATATTTTCACAAATCAATTTAATTTTATTTTTATTCCTTACAATAATGAAATAATTGCTTATGAAATAATTGGTCATTTGAAAATAATTTTCTCGTCTTAAAATTTTGTTCAATTAATTATTTAAAACATTTTGATATTAACTATTTTTAAAAGAAAATTGTTTCTGGTTAGAAAAGCTATAACAACTTGAAATTCAGCAATGAATAAAGAAAATAAAAACCCATGTTCTCATATCATATGCCCAATGATACAATTGTGGTGTGGTTTTGGAGAGATGATGAGTTACATGAGGACTGAGGTCTGAGGAACTGGAAAGCAAGAGGTTCAGGATGACTTTGCAGAGTATTCCACTGATGCAGAGCAGAAAGCAGGTCGAAGTGCAGGAGATCTGTGTGGGACGTGAAGGAGACTGTGAGGTTCCACTCTCACTGTGTCTCAGATTTTTTGTGAAACCAGAGATTGTATTCACATGGCCTGTAGTGAGTCCTAGGTGGGCATTACTTAAAAGCCCCCAGATATTTTTTAATGTCCATCAGGGTTAAGAAAAATTATTCATGGTTTTCAAACTTTGGAGAGCATCACAATCACCTGGAAAGCTGGTTAAAACCAGCTAAAGCCAAAAACAGGTTACTAGACCCCACCCCAGAGTTTCTGATCCAGTCAGGCTGGAGCTGGAGCAAGATTTTGCATTTCTGATATTATCTCAGATTATGATGATGCTGTTAGTGTGGGGACCCCACTCTGAGAACCACTACTCACTGTCCCGTGAGAAATTTGGTTTTAAGATGTAAGAGAGTGCCATTCAGTAATTAGAAAGGGTACTTTCTCAAATCCTCCATGAAAGAAGTTGGTATCATAAATAGATATATAAACATACACACTTGAAAATAAGACAAAATTTATAGAAATATTTTTGTGCTAGAATATAAGAAAGAGTAGGATATGCAAAAGTGTCTCATGGGTCTTGAGAAGGAAGGCACTATTAATGGTGCTGTGTGTCAGAGGAATATAAATCGCAGGTGAAAAGCAGCAAAGATATCCCCCCCAGCTTCCCCCAGAGTGGTTTTGAGTATTTTATTTTTGAACATTCCTTTTCTATTTTCCCTTTTTGAGCCCTGCAACCCTACAAATTATCTTCTGTCAGGTTCTTACTCCCTATTCATAGCTAGGCATTCACATTCAAAAATTGCATTTTGCCCTTTTATCTTGACTGGACTTTATCCATGCTGGGAACATCCTTGGCAAAGGTAATATTTGGTGGTATTTTAACTTACCAAGAAGACCAAGGAAATCAAGGATGTGGAGTTCTGTGGTTTTTGAAAACCCAGGGGCAAAGGATCAAAACACTGTGGTGAGTGAAAGGAAATTATTCCTTTTACCATAACAATGTGGGTAAAGTCTTGGGCATGTGTGGAATGAGAAAATACAAGAAAACATTGAATTTGGGGTCATGAAGCTTTGAAAGGACCAACCATATTGGATATTAAAAATATACCCAGAGTGATGTTAATTAGAAGAAAAATGGGTTCTGTGAGAACATTGAGAAGTGGCCTGAATAGGGGGGGATGGTAATGAAAATGGATAGAGGTGGACATAGCCAGATGACAAGAACATTTAAGGCTTTAAAAGGAGGCTACTAGGCAATCTGGCTAGATAGTGTATCTCTCTTGCAGAGATAACAGGAAGAGAGAAAGGACTGCTGGACTGCCGTTTTAACAAGGCATTTGGAAGAATGGTCAACTCTTAAAGATGAGTTTATAGGGATGTGGTATGGGAAAGTCCAGGTTGGGCTCAGAGTAGGTCTGTTTATGGAAAATTTGGAGGTCAGTTTATCAGGACACTGCAGGATCTCCTGTTTCTATCATATTGACAGAGTCTAACCTGGGCTTCTGCTAGGAAGTTCAGTACTTGAATGAGGAGAATGAAGTGATAAAAATGTAGAGATCATACAAGGTCAATATTACTTATGAAAATGACCACTACTGATACAGAGATTCAAGAGAAATTTCAAAAATTGTGATAGATTATATCACTGACCATGTGACTCCTAATTCAGTATCTTTAGGTTTTCATTGCGAGTAAAAAATAAAGGGTAAAGAAGTAAATCTTCATCTCTCCACCCTCATCTTGCTCAGCTCCTTCCTCATTCGCCATTCTGCATCAGGACATCTGGGACTCATTTTAATTACTAAAAATTCACCTTCACTTTTCCTCCTTAATGGTCTTTGTTTTCTCTGCCTTTACTACTATACACTTCACCTCTCTCCGGGACCCTCTTTAGTTAGAGTCACTAGTTATGAGCTCCATGAACATCTCCTTTATACACTTATCATACCTGAGATTATTTGCTCAGCAGTTGAGTCTGTCTTACTGCTCTTTATGACATGTCTAGTATATACACTGCATGTGATAAAAAAAAATGCTAATTGAATGAATAATCAAGTTCTAGAATCTAATTCTAGAATTAAGGTTATTAAATAAAATGTAGAATGTAGATAGTCAAATCTCAGACACGTCGCACATGAAAAATAGGTTTACCCTGGTTTCCGAAAATCTCTTCAGGATTCAGAATTTATAACTTTTCTGTGATGGGGGATAAAATGATGATTTCATGGGAATTGAAAGGAAATGAACTACATTATGTTTACAAGCTGTGTAAATGTATATGATAGAGAAGAAAATAGGAAAACATAGTGTTACTAATTAGTGATAGAAAATACATCTATTGGGGCGCCTGAGTGGCTCAGTTAGTTAAGTGTCCGACTCTTGGTTTTGGCTCAGGTCTTGAGATTGTAACAAAATGAGGAGGGATGAATTTTACCTTCAAGCTTATTCTCTGGAAAGGTTCTAACCTGGGTACTAGAGGTTACCTTGTCACCATGCCTTTCATGAAACTGTTATTCAGTGGAGGCTTAAGATATTAACTGATTTAATTTTTAGAGAAAAAGAACTAGAGATTGCATAAGCCCACATTAGGGACAAATTCTTAAAACCTACTTTTTTTTTCTCTTCAAATTTCTCTTAAAACAGATAAATGCTAAATAAAGTCTTTCAAAAAAAAGTGGGGGGAGGGCGCCTGGGTGGCTCAGTCATTAAGCGTCTGCCTTCGGCTCAGGGCCTGATCCCAGGGTCCTGGGGTTGAGTCCCACATCAGGCTCCCTGCTCTGCAGGGAGTCTGTCTCCCTCTTCTGGCCACTCCCCCTGCTTGTGCTCCCTTTCTCTCTCTCTGGCAAATCAATAAATATAATCTTAAAAAAAAAAAAAAGAAATATCAAACTCGCTGTTTCCAGCAATAAATATTTATTGAACGCTTCCTATGGACCAGGCACTGCTTTAGGGATTAACGATACAGTAGTACACCAGGTACACAAGAAATAATGGGAGTCCATATTTTAGTGGGTGAAAGTCTACAATAAACACAGTCATCAATTACTTATATAATCTGCCTGGTGGATGGTGAAAAATAAAAAAGGAACAGTGTTGTTGGGGAGAATGGAATAAAGTTCTAATAGAGTGTTCAGTAGGGCCTTAGTAAGAAAGTGATATGCGAGCAAGGATCAGAAGGGAAAAAGGAATGGGCCTTGCTGCTATTTGTTCCCATCAGAAGAAATAGTAAATGGAAAGATATAACACAAGAGCATTGCTGGCAATTTAGAGAAAGCATAGTAGGCCACTTTGGCTTGTACAAACTGAGTAAGGGAGGAAGTAGTAGCAGATGAAGTCTGAGCAGTAAGGAGAGAGTCAGAGCTTGTATCATCACACAGACCATTGTGAGCTTTGGCTGTTTCTCTGAGTTAGATGACGAATCATCAGAGGATTTTGTGTAGAAGAGTGACATTTTCTTCCAGATATTTCAAATGGATCACCTTGACCCCTAGGCTGAGAAACAGTTGGGAGGACAACATTGGAAGCTGGGAGACCACTTAGGAGGGAGACAGGAGGGTATTCCTGTAACCCAGGAGAGAAAATGACTGTGCCTGTGCTGAATGAGGGTGGTAATTATGGTAGTAGAGAGAAGGTGGTGGAGATGGTGACAGATTATTAGAGTCTGCCTATGTTTTCAGGGAAGAACCAACAGGATTTCATGAACGGTTAGGCATGGAATTGAAGGTAAGAAGGTAATCAGCAGGGCTGATCTTGAGGTTTTTGGCCTGAGCAACTTAGAGTTGTTCAGTTATTTACTGAGACAGGGAAGACTGTGGGAGAGGCAGGTTTTGCAGGAACACCACTAGTTTGGTTTGGCTCGTAATAAACCTGAGATACGTATTTCACATTCAAATAAAGGCATCATATATGCTACCCTGGAGTTCAAGAGAGGTCCTAGTTGTGATAAAAACATGGAGGTTGTCCATGGATATTTAAAATTAATAAAATTGTATTATCTAACCAAGAAAGTGGTTGTAGATAGAGAAGAGATCTGAGGACTATGACCCGAAGAGGTCTGGTTCGTCTAACATTAACCTTTGGACACATGAAAAGGAGACAGCAGAGACTGAGATGGACTGATGAGTAAGACAGAAAACTAAGAGTGTGGTGTCCTATACTCCAGGTCAAGAAAGGGGAATGGCATGAGCAAATGTTTCAAATAATGCTTTTGGGCAAATAAATGAGGACAGATCACTGACTGATGACTTAACAACATGGTGGTCATTGATGACCTTCCTGAGAGTTCTTCACTTCTGTGCAGTTTTAAAGGGCAGAAATATGCATGACATAAAGGGATTAGGTATAAGGGTGAATAGGAAGAGAGTGATTGGAAGCAATCAATACAGACACCTCTTCCTAGGAACTTTGTTGGAAAGTGGAGCAGACAAATGAATTGGATATTGACAGGATATGTGTGATCAGGTGGGAGCTTTGTTTTTATTTGTTTTTAAGATGGGAGAAAGTTTAACATGCTTTAATATGCTGATAATAATAACACTGAAGAGAGGAGAAATTTGATGACATAAGGAGCCAAGGGGATAAAAGCTTGCCCTTAAGTAGGTGAGAGTGGGATGGTTACTGGTGCAGAATTGGAGAACCTTTCTTCAGATAGGAGCATGGAAGGAGAGGAAAGAAACCAGAATCTATGGTTACAGATGCAGGTAGATGGTACATATGCAGGTGAGAGCCCTTGGAGACTCTTTTTTGCTTGTTTTACTTTGTAACTATAAATTCAGTTGTGAGTGGGGATGGGTGGTGTTGAAGGTCAGGAAAGAGAGGAGCTGTGGTTTAGTCGGCCAGGAAGGTGAATTTTCTTTCCTTAACTTTTCATTTAAAAAATAAAATCAGTAGTCCTAAATACAATTTACATAATGTTTGCATTTCAAATTGTAGATTAATGAATAACAGACATTAAGCTATCCCACGTAGTTTACTGTACTTTAAGCTATCAATAGTCATTCAGTTTCATTATCTCACCTGCTTGGTTATAACTAACTCCCTTTGCTTTTGTTCAACTTTTTTTTTTTTAAGATTTTTTATTTTATTTATTTGACAGAAAGATAGAGCCAGAGAGTACAAGCAGAGGGAATGGCAGAGGCAGAGGGAGAATCAGCCTCCCCACTGAGCAGGGAGCCTGGGAGCCTGATGTGGGGCTTGATCCCAGGACCCTGGGATCATGACCTGAGATGAAGGCAGATGGATAACCATCTGAGCCACCCAGGCGCCCCTGTTCAACTTTCTGTATTACTGCTTGTAAAAGATCGTAGCTTGTAAAGGAAGATGTTCAGTTAGCATTTTCAAGTGAACAACAATATTCATCAACACAGGAGAAACCATAGGAGATTAATGCCAGTTTCAGGCATACGTTTTATTATTGTCCTTCACTTTATTGTGCTTTGCAAATATTGTGTGTTTTACAAATTGAAGGTTTGTGGCAACCCTGCGTTGAGCAAATCTATCAGTGTCATTTTTCTAAAGGATTTCTCACTTTGTGTGTCTGTGGCACATTTTGGTAATTGAATATTTCAATACTTTTCATTAGTATTGTATTTGTTGTGGTGACCTGTGATTGGTAGTCTTTGATGTTACTATTGTAATGTTCTGGGGCACCATGAACTGCACCCATATGAGACAGCAAACTTACTTAGTAAGAGTCCTGTGTGTTCAGACTGCTCCACTGTCTGGTGGTTCCTTGTCTCTCTCCCTCTCTCCCCACCTCCCTATTCCCTGACACAAACCAATATTGCAGTTAGGCCAATAACCTACAGAGGCCTCTAGGTGTTCCAGTCAAAGGAAGAGTACAGGTCTCTCACTTTAAATCAAAAGCTGGAAATGATTAAGCTTAGTGGGAAGGTATGTCAAAGGCTGAGATGGGCTGAAAGCTAAGCCTCTTGCACCAAACACTCGCCACATTATGAAGGCAAAGGAAAAATTCTTGAAGGAAACAAAAAATGTTACTCTGGTGAACACAAGAATAATAAGAAAGTGAAATTGTCTTGTTGCTGATATGGAGAAAGTTTGAGTGGTCTGGCCAGAAGATCAAAGCAGTCACAACGTTCCCTTAAGCCAAAGCCTAATCCAGAGCAAGGCCTTATCTCTCTTCAATTCTGTGAAGTCTGAGAGAGGCGAGGAAAATTCAGAAGAAAAATTTGAAGAGAGCAGAGGTTGGATCATGAGGTTTAAGGAAAGAAGACATCTCCCTAACATCAAAGTGCGAGGTGAAGTAGCAGGTGCTGACGTAGAAGCTGAGGCAAGTTATCCAGATCCAGCTGAGATAATAGACAGGTGGCTACTCTAAACCACAGATTTTCAGTGTAGACAAAACAGCTTCCTATTGAGAGAAGATGCCATTTAAGACTTCCATAGCTCTAGAGGAGAAGTCAGTGTTTGGCTTCAAAGCTTCAAAGGACAAGCTAACTCCCTTGTTAGGTAGCTGGAGACTTTAAGTGAAAGCCTGTGTTCTTTTGCCATTCCAAAAATTGTAGGGCCCATATGAGTTATGCTGAATCTTCTCTGCCTGTGCTCTGTAAATAAAATAGCAACACCTGAATGACAGCTCATCTGTTCACAGCATGGTTTACTGATTATTTTAATTCCACTGTTGAGAACTGCTCAGGAAAAAAAAAAAAAGCTTCCTTTCAAAATATGACTGCACATTGACGATGCACCTGGTCCCCCAAGAGCTTTGGTGGAGATGTTCAATGACATTAATGTTTTCCTGCCTCTAACACAGCATCCGTTCTGCAGCCTGTGGATCAAGGAGTGATTTTCTTTTAAGTCTTATTATTTAAGGTGTATATTTTGTAAGGCTATAGCTGCCACGGATAGTGATTCCTCTGATGAATCTGGGCAAAATGAATTGAAAATCTTTTGGGAAGGATTTACCATTCTAGATGCCATGAAGAACATGTTTGGGGCACCTGGGTGGCTCAGTCGGTTAAGCAAAGCATCTGCCTTCAGCTAGGGTCCTGGGATCGAGCCCCACATCGGGGGTCCCTGCTCAGTGGGGAGCCTGCTTCTCTCTCTCCCTCTGTAGCTTCCCCTGCTTGTGCTATCGCACTTGCTCTCTCTCTCTTTCTAAAATAAATAAAAAATATTTTTTAAAAAAAGAACATGTGTGATTCATGGGAAGAGCTTCAAACATCAATGTGAACAAGAGTTTGGAAGAAGTTGATTTCAACCCTCATGGATGATGTTGAGGAGTTCAAAACTTCCATGGAGGAACTAGCTGCAGATGTGGCGGAAACAGCAAGAGAAGTAGAATTAAAGTGGAGCCTGAAGATGGGACTGAACTGCCGCCATCTCTTGATAAAACTTCAACAGATGAGCACTTGCTTCTTACGGACGAGCAAAGACAGTGGTTTCTTGCGATGGAATCTACTCCTGGTAAAAATGCTGTGAAGATTGCTGAAGTGACAATGAAGGATTTAGAATATTGCATAAACTTAGCTGATAAAGCAGTGGCAGGGTTAGGTGATTGACTCCAATTTTGAAAGTTCTGTGGGTAAAATGCTATCAAATAGCATTGCATGCTACAGAGAAGTATTTGTGAAAGGAAGCATTAATTGATGTGGCTAACTTCAATGTTGTCTTATTTTAAGAAGTTGCCACAGCCACCTCAACCTTCAGCAACCACCACACTGATCAGTCAGCAGCCATCAACATTGAGGCAAGACCCTCCACCAGCAAAAAATTATGACTTGCTGAAACTCATATTAATGGTTAGCATTTTTTAGCCATAAAGAGTTTTTAAATTAAGAACATTCTTTTTTCAGTGCTATTGCATACTTAATAGACTACAGTATAGTATAAACCTAACTTTTCATTTGACTTGCTTTATTGCAGTGGTCTGAAACCTAACCCACAATATCTGTGAGGTATTCTTGTATTCATCTATAGTAGATACACACAAAGCATTCTGGAACCTGTCTTTTGTCAGGGACTGTACACTTGATTAGGCCAATATAATGTTTTCTGCATGAATTGTTTTCTGTTAATAAAGAATTCCTTTCAAAACAAATCTCAGAGTATGTTTTAGTGAGTGAAAATCTGTGCTATTTACAGTCATACATGGTGTTATGTGTTTGGGCAAACTTTTCAAAGGGCTCTGGTTATACTAATCCATAAAGTGATAAATAGAAAACAAAAAACAAAATAGAAAAGTCAAACACCTTTTAGAAAAGCTTAACTTGTATCATTAACTTCAGGTGGGGATAGCAGAAGGGTAGGTTTAGAATTGGATACAGTATTTTAAAAACATTCAAGTTGGCTAGTGAGAGTGAATCATAAATTTCATGGGAACCATAGCATCATATGGGCCACAATGTCAGTGTTAATTTTAAATGTACTTTTATTTTAAAAATATGTATGCAATAGTTGCAGTTATTTTTTCATATATTGTTAGCAAGACATAATACTTACTCGTATTGATATATTTTCGAAAACTAGCTTCAGTCCTTCAGAGGGACATGAGTAATTTTTTATAGAATTTAGATTGAGATACAACCTTTTCTTTCATTTCTATTTATAAAAAGAAATAAAAAGTTTGATTTTGTGGGAACTGAAACACAGAGGGGAAGTTGGAGACCAAGCAAATCCTTCACATGACCCCACCTCTGCTCCTACTTGTCGTGCAAATGATGATCTGCATTTTAGCTGAGGGAATTAAGAAGTTGATCTGGATTTTTACTAAAAAAAAAAAAAAAAAAAAAAAAAAAAGAAGAAGTATTTTCGTTTTCTAGGAAATACTGTTTTTATCCACACCATACAGATTATAAAACTGAGGCAGAAGAGACCAAGTAATCTCCCCAAGTTTACACAGCTAGCAGGTGGTGGTGCTGGTATTTGAACACAAGCAATCTGGCTTTCTTTACCTCTAGGTCATGGTGTCTTTTCCATCCAGATATGTGGAAAGTTAATCTAATATCAAACTGGCTTAGTGAAGGAGCATGTTAAATTCATGTTGTTAACTCTTTAGAACCTAAAAATATTTGCTTCTGATGAAATGTTCTTTTACGTATTCTTTTCCGTCTTCCTATTTTACATTCTTTTGCTTATAATATTTTAGCTAAGTGTGAAAGTTCTCTCATCATCATTCAGAAGTGATTATATTCCATTAGTAAGAAAGGGAACATGAGAAATTTCATAAAAATTTTGAACCCCAATTCCTTTGTCAAGAGTTAATTTAAAAACTGAATACGCATGTATCTTATATGAAGAATTTAGCCCAGAAGTGAAGAAAGCTACACAACAACACTTTCTCTGAAATAAGAGTTATAAGTGTCAATGATGTCTTTCACTGAGTACTATTGCCTTGCAACTGACTTTTGGAGAAATCCTGGAAAATAAATTGCTTGTGTGTTATTTTTTCAGTCTTGTCATAAATCATTGCTAATGAGAAGCTTCTTCATGATGTAAAATAGTTTAAATTCAGCATACATTATAGATTTCCCAACTTCTAATTAAATATACAGTTTATATGGTATATTACAACATAAATATCTGAGTGAAGAGTTGAGCCTTTCCAACAAGAGGTGATACACATTTAAAAATAAATCTGACAGTTTTCCTACTTTCTCTGGGATTTCTCTCTGACAGAGGAGAAAGAAAAATAAAAACAGTATCTATGCCCTTCATTCTCAGAAATAAGGTTTTCTTTGGAAAATGAGTTGGTACAGTTGAAAGAGAACAGAGAAAAAGGATAGTTATTGTTTAATGGGTATAGATTTTTCAGAATTCAGAGATGAAATGTTCCAGAGATGCTTCACAACAGTGTGAATACATTCAATACTACTCAGCTGTATACTTGAAAACAGTTAAGAAGGTAAATGTTATGTGTGTCTTCACTACAATAAATATTTTAAAAAATCCATATGTATCCTTCCATCCTTCCACAGGATTTTTGTGTATCACATCCACATATGTCACTGATATATTTATCTTACATCATATATCTGTGTCTATATATCTGTCTATATATATTTAGAAATGAATTTAGAACATACCTATTAATGTAATGTAATATAATATAATATAATATACATATCTAGTTCCTGTTTTTTCCCCCAGTGAGGTCTTATTATTTATTTTGTGCTGCAGCTGGCCTTTTGCACTTCACAGCATAACACAGTTCTCCTTCTGTGGCTTTTTTTTTTATAGTTTGTAATAAAGGTGATGTTGATGATACTGTTACAGTTATTGACAGCACAGCATTTGTTAGTCACTGCTGTTCTTCTGTTGATGGCTGTTTTTATTGTAGAAAGTGCTGTAGTCAACGGCTCTGTACACATTTTCTTACAGATGCACTCCTGTAATTGGAATTCTCAATCACGGATATGTATATTTATGTTTTTCGGTTTTTTTTTTTTAAGATTTATTTATTTATTTGTTTATTTGAGAGAGAGCAAGAGAGAAACAAGCAGGGGGAGGGGCAGAGGGAGAGGGAGAAACAGACTCCCAGCTGAGCAGGGAGTCTGATTTGGGACTCGAACCCAGGACCCTGGGATCATGACCTGAGCCATAGGCAGATGCTTAACTGACTGAGCCATCCAGGGGTCCCTGTTTTTTTTTTTGTTTTTTGTTTTTTTAAATTAGTCCTGCAAATTAACCTTCATGAAACTTGAGAATATGCTTTCTGGTATTGCCTGGCCAACATAGGATATTATCAATTTAAATAATTTATCTAAAAAAATAATGATATTTGCTAATGTAATTTTAATGATCATATTATTGTTTTAACTTACCTTTCTTTGATTACTAGTGAGATGAGAAGTTTTTCCTATGTTTATTAGTGATTTGTGTTTTTTCTGGATACCTCTTGTTCATATCCCTAGACAACTTCTCCCTCTTTATTATGATTATTTATGTTTTCTTATTGATTTACAAGAACCTTTCTGTAATTTGTTAAGAATCTCACTATAGAAATTGTTATAATTTTTATATAATCAGATGAATTAATAGAGCTCAGGACCATGGTGCCTTGTGGCATGAATGTTGTCTCAGTGGCCCTCGAGCATTCTCTTTCTTTCTTTGTAAACTGTTCTCCTTTTTTTCTCTTCTTTTCTCTTGGAGCATTTTATTATTTATCCTTGGGCTTTCTGTCTTTTATTTTTTTTTTTTTCTTCTGTAGGTTTTCCAGACTCTCATTTGATTTCTTTTGTAATTTTTTGACTCTCTAATCCTTTTAAACTAACATTTAAATTGTATTTAATAGTCTTTGACGATAATTTGATTTTCATATACTCTAATGTTTCACTCTATGTTCTTCGTCCCAGAGTCTACTTGTTTTCTCTAGTGGGTTGTTGAATTTGCCATTATTGGGTTGTTGTGTCTTTTGGACAGAATATATCTGTCAAAAAGCAGCAGGCTCAGAGTCATCTTACAGCTTCCATAAGTCACTACTTGTTAAGGCTGCATGTACTAGTGGTGGTGAACGCAAGGTTCGGGTAGGCATGACAAGAGGCAGTGAGCCCCTCAGGAAATAGGAAACTAAATTGTTTTCTGTGAATTAAATTATATAATCACATGTAATATATAAATTTGTTTATAAATAAGGATATGTTTAGATATATATATGTTTAGATAAACATATATATGAAAAAGTGCTTTCGATGTGAAAATAGCCTATCTGAATGAAGACTCTTGTGTGGACAGAAAGATCGGCTCGTGTACATGGGATGCTCTGCATTGCTTCTCAGAGGGCAATGAATCATCTGTACGTGCATGGTGCACAGCAAAAATAGTGAAATCACTCAAAGGCAAACATTTATATAACATTCATATTCATGGCAGAGTTTGTGGTAACGGACCAATTGATTAAGAACTCCTCGTTGCGGGACATAAAATTTTTTAAAAGAAGGGTTATTAAAACTGCCAGATTCTAATGCAAAATAAACAAGATTCTTGTCAATAGACCCATGGAAGCTAAGATACAGCACTTTAAACCTAAGCCTTTTGTTGGTATCACGTTCCGAGTCTCTACCCTGGTGGGCTGTTGAAGTAACCCTGGACTAGCGCAGCTACTTTTAAATCCAAAGCAAGGCTCAGGCCTCAGAGATTTGGGTCTTAGGGTCTAAAAGCACAATTACCGGACCTGGTACAGGAACCACAAAGACCTCACTTTCCTGAGCCATGTCTACAGAGACAGGCTTTCTTGAGAGAAATCATTTTCAACAGGCACAGAGCATAAGAAAAAGCTTCAAATTGATTGATAACGAACACAGTAATTGCTAGACAACACCTTCTTTCCCTCAGCACTGAGTACATGCTGGATAAAAAATATTTCTAAAACAGAACATTTCAATATGATCACTAGTGAAATGTAAATATTAAATAAAGTAGATGTCTGTCATAGAATCATCATTATTTATTCTCCATGCTTGCAAATTCATTCCTGCCCTTTATTTCTCTTTCAAATACTCATTTTACTTTTTTTTAAGTGGTTGTCTATCACTGGATTAAATTTAAGTCTTTAGAGAGTAGAAGTTGCTGCCACATACCTTTTTTTACATACAGCCTCTAGTGAACTCAATTTTTTGACCTTATTTGGCTTTCCAGTCCAGTGAAAAGTAACTTTATCTTAAATAAAGGCAGAAGTTACTTATCCTAAGGTAAAAAAAAAAAGAAGAGGAAGAAGAACTCCTTGTGGTCTGCAGTCAAATGGCATGCTTTTTGATCAATTATTCTTTTTATCCATTTGAACCTATAGAATCCTTTCTCAGGCAACAGAAGGAATCTTCTAGAATTGACTCAGAATCTGAATCTACCATTTGCCTATGCTTCAGCACATCTCAGAACTGTACATAAAATCATTTCAACAAATTGCATTTGCAAATTTGGTGTTAATCATGGAGTAGGGAAGAAGATAGGAAAGTGTGAAATGGAAGAACCCTTGAATAGTTTATGGGAGATTTTGAAACCTAGAAATAGAATTATCTAGGTGAGAGTTTTCATGGCAACAGAATGCCTTCATATTACCATTTGGCAAAATTTGTCCTTAGCAGTATTAGTATTTCATGGGCAATATTGCATGTAAATTAGTCCAATATTGTAATGTTGAATAGAAGTTGTTTCAAATAACTACATCACGATCGAGTTTTATGTCAGCGTGAATCTGTCCAATGACACTGGTTGTCAGGAATAGAGTGTTGTTACATTTCAAAAATCACCATGGTTTAATCACTATGGTTACCTATTCTAACATTTCTGCAGCAGCAACCATGGAATGGTTGCAAGATTCACACCCAAAAAAGACTGCGGTATTCAGAGTCAAAGATTATGACTACTGATGAAGAAGTCAGAGTAGTCAAACACAGAGTAAAGCCCCCGGCACCTGGTGTAGTAGGCAGCGTTTCTACACAGCTGTCAGGATATTGGGAGACATACATGACCCTATAATTACACGAGCTCCTGAAGTACAATCTGAATCAATAAAAACTTAGAATATTTATAACAAATGAGGAATTAACTATTTTAGCATACTCAAATTCTTGGATAATTGGTGACCCACAGACAACATCTCTGTGTAAACCAGGATATTTGATTAATGAGCATCTACCTTGTGACCGTACTGGATAACTGAAAACAAGTTACAACAAAATTCCAGCAGGTGTATTATAAAACTGGGTTTATTAAAAGTCAACAATTAACATTGTTGCCGTAAACATCAGTATCCACATATTTTGTGGTAAGAATAAAAAGTATTGCTCTAGAAAAGAGTAGCAATTTGTAGAATATTTTTTTTTGTAGAATATTTTTTATATTTAAGTTAGTATTAAAGCAAGGGCCTTTTATTAACCACTGGGATTTCTTGTAATCGCTGAGTTGTTATAAAAGCTTTTGTGTTTCTGAACTACGTAGTATTGAGTACAGGGTTTCAATCTATGTGACTTGGGGGAGGATGGATTTGTGGGAGGGAAAATCAAAATAAGGCATACGCATTATTGACTGCACAAGAACAGTGTTTTTGTATTCCTATTCTTTAGAGCCTATGAATAAATGAATCCATAAATTACAATACATTAGCCCATATTTTTCCATATTATCAAATGTAGTTCATCTATGTATTTGTACTGGAGCAAAATATTAACAAGAAACTGGTCAATTAATTTTTAATTTTATCTTGCTTACAACTTTGTTCATAACATTTTTTTTTTCTTTCTGGCATTTAACAACAGTTTCTTTATTCTGCAAGGCTTCCATTCATCTCTGCCTTATTTTTAGCAACCTCTCTTGCTGTGTGTTTTAAAACCTACCATTGACCAGCAGATGGAGTGGGGTGAGAGGTGCAGGCTGAGGAGGGGTGGTATGAGTTGATGGAAAATGTGTATAATAGAGGTCAGAAAAACAGCACATTTTTAAAGCATTTAACTGAAATGTTGCAGACGTCAAGCATCACCCTTAAATGCCCAGACAGCCATTTGCCTAGATTGCAGCATGCCTAACTGCAAGAAGTGGGTTCTTTCCCAGGTTCCTTTTTCCATGTACTTTTGAGAGTCACAAGGAACTCGTACCACCCTGAGTTGCTGAGACTGTCGTCCCACTTTTCTGGGGTTATTTCTTGCCCCTCAAGTGCATCTTCCCTCTCGTGGGGTGGGTTTTCCTCCACCTGGGCAGGCTGCTTCTCTAAGCCCGTCACTCAGAGCACAGCTAAATCCAAGCTCGACTATCTCACAGTACGTACTGAAAACGCCAGACGCAGGCAAGAATGACCACAACTCAATTCTAGCAATAACTGCTCTCAGACTCCATAAGATAAGACTTGGTCCCTTGCTTTGCCTTCAACCATGTTTCGTAGGCCAGTTAACCTCCCCTCAATAAGGCTATCCTTAACTAGGTCACTCCCAAACGATTTATGACCACTTATCTTCCACCCATCCTACTGCCCTTAATATGCCAAAGCTTAGCAGAGGAAACCAAGTTTCCATCTCATCTTGCTTTTGCCCAGTCAGACTAGCCTTCATATTCAAATAAGATAAAATAAAACAAAGCGGCAGAATTTTAAGTTCATGGAGACAGGAAGAAACCTATTTAAAAATATATCATTATGCAAAATGGTTGTCTCCTAGGTATTATAACACATTTACATAACCAAAAGCTTATTAAATTTTCTCCCATATCAAGGAAGCATTTTGCATGCAAATAACTCAAAATGCAACCTGGTAGAGAAATAAGAAAAACTGATGGTTTAAAAAGAAAAACACAAATATGTCTAGCCTCACTCCCCCATCTGTTTGTAGCCATTGTCAAAATTGGGGTCCATTCACTGCTAGAAAATCCCGTTTCATATGTAGAGAGAACATAAGCGTAAGAAGACATACCTCAATTACTTTGAGTATTAAACATATATGATTATTTACAGAGCAAAAACTTTGTGTGTGACACCACTGTGAATCCTCTCTCTACAATAACATAAAGTTCCCTGAGGATGTAATGTAGTAATATGAATGACTGGGGACTAATTATATATTTCCTGTAATTCTGTGTTAATTCAATTCAATTATCATTAGCGGACTCTCCCACACCAGCCCATGTCAGATACTGTCAAAAATACAAACATTTATAACAAAGGTTCTAGGCTTTCAGGAATCGATGATCTAACTGGGTAAAAATTTGTGCATGAAAAATTAAAGTGATAAAGTAAGTAATCTATAAATAAATTACAAGGTGTAATGCATTTATAAGTATTATAAGAAATTAAAATTGGGATATGGAATCAGGTTATTACGAGATTATAGGAATTGGCATAGCCCCAAAAAAGTGATGGCTTTTCAGTTATGGTAGAATATTCCTGAAATATGAAGGCATGAATTAGCAAATCTCAGAAATTTGAAGACTAAATAAGGGAAATATGTGAAATGAGAAGATGGAGCCAGTTGATAATACACCTTTTAAGTGTCAGGCTGAGCCTTTGGGGTTGAGTTCAAGAGGCAGCTTATAAGTTCTCACTCCAGAGGGTACAAGCACATATATCTGTGTTTGATTAATTGTTTTTGGTTGATAAAATCATATTTTAGTATGTAAACCTGGTACAGACCTGTCAAATATTTTAGTGATGGGAGAAAACTGGAAGCAAATTAACCTTGAAGATTCAGGTAGGCCTTGGGCCATAAAAGAATGGAGTTGGCTCTGGAAATCTTCAAGTAGTTGCTGATGGAATGTGAAGGAGTCATATTTACTTTTAACAGAGATAGCGTTTGAAGTAGAACACAAGAAACAGAGGTACGTGCGGAAGATGTTAACAGGGTAACCTTGAATAGATGACAACATATCATCAACATTTTCATCAAAACCAGGAAGAGTTACTATGGAAAAGGCGCCACCCTAGATGATAGGGTAAAGTGTGGTCTAATACACGACACATGATTTACAGGGAGAACAGAATTTGTACACAAAAATATCGGTGACAGGGTGAGTGTAGGATAGTGAAAGTGAAGAAAAATCATTTTCCTAACCTGGTACATCTTTAAAATGGTATGTCATTGACAAAAATAAAGTAGCCTGGTGCTGATTGGAGGGCCTGGTGAACCCCTAAGACAGCATGACAAATTTAGTTTGAGGTCTTGGAAGAGTACCAACTTGGAAATTTTTGCTAGACTGTTGGAGATGCAATTTTTAAAAAGCACAAGGTCATTTTAAGTGGGATTTAGAAATTAAATCACCTTAAATAGAAGGACTTTGGGAATCAGAAAGGCTATATTATTCATCTGAGGTAAAAGCTAAAAATATGAAGTGAATATAAATCCAGAGGAAATGCGAGTTCTATAAAAGAGCAGGTTCCTGGGGGAAAATCTTAGTGTCACATTGCGGCTTGGTTCACTCATTCAGTTGGGAAGCAAGTCTAACTTTTCTCTGGAAGTCAAAGATTAAAACTAAGGATAAAAAATATATAAACTGCTTTCAAGTACAATGTGTATTTGATCCTCAAGTTAATCATGAGATTTACAGGATAGACAGTGTTATCCTCATGTTGGATTAGGAAAATTAGACTTTCATTGGTCTGTGATCACTTTCCTTCTCTGCCAACCCCCTGGTTAGAGGGGGAGGGTCTTGAAGACCAGAAAGTGAGAAAGGCAGGGAACTCAGATAAAGGTGATCACTAAGTGTAACTGAGAGTCCTGGAGGCCGAAGCAAGGCCTTCCTCTCTCGCATTCTCTCCCATTGCATGCTGCACTCAGAGTACTATACCATACACAGCTTTGTGCCTGTGCTGGTGAACACCGAAAGAAGCACTGTTTTATTTGTATTCTTTACTTCTCAACATTTAACATAGCACTGATGGGAGAACAGTAAATTTTCATCGTATGCTCACTATCTGCAAAGTATTGTTCCAGGAAAATTGGGATATAAGAAGTTTACAAAATAGAAAAATATGGTTCCTTAGCTCAGGCATCTCATAATCTAAATCTAGATGAGAAGCTCTTCATTTGATATTAGAATGCTTACCTGTGGGATGTTACTTGTTGTGAGTGGAGAATAGGGAATCAGAGGGAAATTTGAAAAAGCACCATTTGAGAAATTGTAGATACGCACATGGATGCTCTCACTGAGACGCAGAGCAGAAGATGGAGGATGGAGTCCTGGGCAGTATTCTTGACTGGAAGGGGTTTGGCGTCAGGGAGGTGACACGGGGTGCTATCATGAGCAAGAACAGCCAGCCAAACAGACAGAGTATTAAAGCTGTGGAGAAAAACTAGACAAGTTGAATATAACAGTGTCAAGCAGAAAGAGAATCCTGAGAGCGTGGGACGTATGCCTGTCTGCCCATAGGAGTTTTTGTGTGTGAGTGTGACTACACGTGTTTGTGGTTGGATGGGTCTATAAACACATTTGCATTTGACACAAATGAGTGGGAGCAGAAGCCAGTTTGAAGGCACTAAGGAGAGAAAAATGGAGTCTCAGAATGGCTCCAAGTACATTTTGATGGTAGAGGATGATCCTTCATCCAGGTTATTTGGGGATATGATTATGTTTAAAGACATACAGGAAGGAGACAAACAAATGAGACAAAATACATGCTGCCATTGATGAGGATCGGTGAGAGGCCGCCTCAGGAAGAGGAGATGTTGTCGGGTGTCTGGGGAGTTTTGGCCTGATCGAGCAGGATGGGATGGTTTCCATTTTTTGACATTGGAGATAGGATAGGATAAGGATAGGATAAAGAAAGTATTGGTCGAAGTAGAGGGCAGCTCTAGGAATGACTTCATGATGGATTCGATGGTCTGTCTGTGTTTTTCTTGAGGAATTAGATGGTGAGGCCACCTGCCTAGGGTGAGGTGGACGTAGACCTAAAAGAAAGGAAGGTCAGTTGAGAACAGCCACGCTGTGGGAGGTGATCAATGAAAGACGAACAAAGATAATGGGAGTTTGAAGGGAGCACAGATCAGCCCAGGGAAAATTGAACATTCAGTATTTGAAGGAAGGAGGGAAGAAACCACAAGGGGAGAGAGAGATTCAAAATATTTATGATAGAGGAGAGAAGAGCAGGAACTGAATGCTTTGTTTGTCAGGCAGTGGAAAGGTCACAGGCAGGGAAAATATTTTTCTGAAGAATTTACTTGGGGCATTTGCTTTGTAATGTTGCACCTAAGACTTTTCCATTTTCTGATAAACTGTTTTGTTGTTTTGTGTCAACCCTCTGATGTAGGCGTGGCCCATTTATTTAGCTTCCCACTAAAAATTCTTTTCAAAAAGAAGCGCTTTAAAGGAAGATAATTCTCAGGTAGAGGAAAAACCCTTCTGCCTTTTTCCAGGCCCTTTTAGAAAGAGCTTTTAGAAAACATTGATATATGTGTTCTCGAAGTCTAGAGTTCCGATTAATGGGCATGTTGGCATGTTTCCGCTTCCTTCACCTGCTGGCTAACTCAGCTCTGGGAAATCTCTTCAGGTCAAATTAAGGGTAGAGGACAGAGTACTAATGCCCCAGGAGATGGCTGTATATAACTTCCATTTAAATGCCACCAATGAAAAAATTGCTTTGGTATAATTTAAAACATTTGGTTAAGGAGAGAGTTACTTTATAATTAAATAACACTGCTTCCTTCCTATCTACCCCATGGGTATGAGAGTTAAGAACTAAAACAATTTAATAAGATAATATTTCAAGTGCATACAGTACTTCCCTTTCCATATGCAGAGCACTTCAAATCCAAGGGGAATGGTGTGTGCAGAGCAATATAGAAAGCTAGGCTTGTGGAAGAAAGCCATTGCCTAAATAAATACACAAAGTAGCAAATAAAAGCACAGTCTCCTTGTTTTCAAAATCTGTTTGATAGAATGGCCATGGCTTATTTTCCTGTAGTGCAGGTGCTCACTTTACCGCAGGCCATATTCAATACAAAAAAAAAAAAAAAAATCACTGAGGGTTTACACAGGCTGCCCATGCTATACAGAGACCAGATGGGAGCTTGGGGTTGTTTTGTTTATCGTATGGCCTCTAATGTTCGAGGAAGTTGCCTCAAGGAACAGAGACTGTTTGATTCCAAAACCCTTGGTATTCTAATAGTTGCAGATATACTGCTTCTGCATAGAACACATTTTTGCATTTATGGAGTGATTAAAATTGTTTGAGTATAGTTTTTCTCATAGTGTGATAATGGACATTTAATCACATAACATGTGCCTTCCATTTGTGAAATATCATGTAGCATTCAGCCAAGTTCATGGGGTTGTTACCAGCTCCATATTTCATGTCTGTAGCATGCCTTAATTTCCCCAAAATGGCTGTTACATATCTTCTGGTTCTTCTTACATGTTTACACTCTCTTCCCCACCCTGCCACATTCCTACTGTCTGGAAAGTTAGAAACCATTTGTTGAGGATTACTTCAACTTCTTTCTGGTTTGGTCATTTGTGTAGTTTTTATAGTCATCCCTGCCTTTCTTTATTCTTTATCAAAGAAGTATGCAGCCCCTTTCAGAGCGTAATCTCTTTTGACCAGGAGGTCCTGTTTCTGCACCTGCCCAGATGTGTGGGTATTATCAGTCCTGATTTCCCCATTGCTGTGTATTGTTCACTTCTTTCAACTTCATGTGAACTCTTCATCTGCCTGCAGTTTGAAAAATGATTTCATTCTTGGACACTACCTTTTTCTAAGCAGAGCCTCTGAATTTAGTGCCTAAATCTTGGCAGTTCCCCATTGCTGTAACTAATTCTTAGTCTAAGATTCATTCTCTACCTGACCATTTATTTGAAAATAAAATGACTTTAGTTTCTAAATCTGTGGCTTTGGCCAACTTAATTACCAGTGTTTTAATCACACACAGTTTTGTTTCCCCAGTGCTGTGCCCCTTCATTTTCCCATATACTCCAGAAATTTCCTTCTCTCTTCTTACAGTTTTTTTCTGCAAGCCCTGAAGATGCTGGAGACTTTCCTGTTGTAATAAGCAAAAGAGAAAAAAAAAAATCTTTTGATTTTGCTTTCCTCCTTCAAAATAACATCTTGTCTCTCATTATCTCCCTAAAAACTCCTGGAAGCTTACTACCAATGTTTCAGTCCCTTATAGTCTGGCTTCCGAGTTTAGTACATATGGAAACAGTTCTCTGACATCACCAATGACCTCTAAAATGATGGATTTTAGTATGTTTATCATATTTATACACTTGTTACTTGATTTTACTTGAAGCTTTGATAGAACCTCCTCATTACATCCTCTGGCTTTTAGAATGTATGCCCCTTTTCTATCACAAATGGCAATCACCATGGTGAAAGTCTAAATATATGGGCTGCTGATTTGAAGGGCTTATGCACCATGATATTTATAGCAGCATTATTAACAATAGCCAAATTATGGAAAGAGTCCAAATGTCCATCAACTGATGAATGGATAAAGAAGATGTGGTGTGTGTGTGTGTGTATAATGGTGTGTATATATACAGTGGAATATCACTGAGCCATCAAAAAGAATGCAGTCTTGCCATTTGCAATGATGTGGATGAAGCTAGAATGTATTATGCTAAGTAAAATAAGTCAGTCGGAGAAAGACAGATACCATGATTTCACTCATGTGGAATTTAAGAAACAAAACAGATGCCCATGGGGGAAGGGAAAAAAAAGAGAGAGAGACAAACCATAAGAGACTCTTAACTATAGAGAACAAACTGAAGGTAGGTGGAGGATGGGCTAAATTGGTGATGGGCACTAAGGCAGGCACTTGTCGTGATGAGCATTGAGTGTTGTATGTAAGTTATGAATCACTGAATTCTACTCCTAAAACCAATATTACACTGTATGTTAACTAACTAGAATTTGAATAAAACCTTGAAACATGGAAAAAATATATATGGACTGTGGAGCCTTACGGACCTACCTTTCCATTCTGGCCTCTGATACTATGTGACCTTAACAGAGCTATTTAATTCTTCCAAGGCTCATTTATTCATCTGTTGGAGACAAATTGTCCCCAGAGATTTGGTATTAACATCAGGGGTAAAGGGGGGGAAAAAAAGATTAGTGATCATGGATATTAACTTTTAGCAAGTTCATGATCCGTGTGAAGAACTCAGTAAGTAGTGCTACACTGGTTCCTGACATCACTAACTCCACCATTACTCCACCATCACCACTATCACCCCACCATCACTGCTGTCACCATCACCATATAACCATTATCATCACCTTAGTTGTCAGCCATCAAGTTCCTCTGTAGTCATGTTTTCACTCAATTATTCCTTTCTTGACACACCTCCTTCCATCAACAGTAGCACAACAACTGTAACAAGCAGTGTTGAAAATATCTTCATTGTATCACTTTCTTTGTAAAACAAAACAAAACAAAACTTCCAGTTGTAACCCATTGCTTTGTACTATGTCATTCATGTCATCTATAAAATAGTATTCTATGAATGTCATGTTTCATCCACAGGACATCACATACTTTCAGTTTTCTGCACCTTAGTTTTTATTGTCCTATCAGTCCAAAGTGTTATTTACCTATGCTTCCTGCACATGCAGTCCAGCTAAATTATCTCCTTCTTAAAGCATTTTTTACAGCCTCCCATTTGGGAATGAATGATTAAATATTCCTCCTGTTATGTTTATTGAGAACTTTTTACAGCTTTATGGTATATATATATTATTCTGCTTTATAGTATAGTGAGTTATTTATATGTCTATTTGACCACCCTTCTCTCTGTTCTGAAAGCTGCTTAGGATAACTACATTGTTTCATTCATTTTTGAATTAAAGCCAACTTACCCCTCAAATGAGTGATTTCTGAGACTGACAGTTTTACATATACCTGCCTGCATATAATTTATACACATAATATCAAGGGTGTTTAAGTATTTACACACAATTTCAAGGGTATTTAAATATCGTAAGTGTCCAAAATATGAAATTCTGGGCCAGGAACTCTTGTGGGCTTGAAGAACCTGAGAGATCATCCCATTGGAAGAGGCACCCATGAAAAAATATTATAAAACAAGCAACCTGCCTTGACATTTTCCTTACCTGCTGAGAAAATAATAGATAGATGCATTATATAAGATCTAGATGGTTTCAATACATGTTACTTAATGGTTTGTGGCCTGCTTATTGTTATATAGAGTACATAACTATTCACAGCAAATAAAAAGCCTTTATATTTCTATGTATCTGAGGTAAAATGAAAAGAAAATATAATTGATATAGTCTAAAATATTTAAATTAATTTGCTATTACTTTTTCAGTAAAAAAGGATTTATACATTATTGTGAATTTTTTTGTTTTAGTTGTTTTATTCAGTTCTTGAAAGATAATTCACATATCCTTACCAAGTAATCCTTATCCTTACCTTACATGGCCTAATTTTATATCAAATAATGCTCATGAAATCTTTATATCAAATTGATTTGCTTGTTTCTAAAATGTTTCAAAAAAAAAAGCATTTCCTTAATGTGTATGTTCTTTAAACACAATACAATTTAAGCATAGAATATTTCTTCTATTAACGAAAATCCTCTCAATATGTAAAAAGTAACTTTTCTTTCCAGAAAAGTCAAGGAAACTAGGTCAATTGAGAGATGAAAAATGAGGGCTATAGTTGAAGAAAATGAATGTTAATAGCACAAATTATTTCATTACATTATCATGTATTATAAAATTTAACCTAAGAAAATTTCACAAAAATTTATTCATTAACTAAAAGAATATCTTAATTGTTTGAAATTATTTCTTTTACTTCAGTTTGGGTACTATACCTTTGGTTTCATCTTAAAGTGTTTTTACCTTGGAAAATCATACTTAATGACATAATTTGTGAATTAGGGTATTATTTTTATTAAAACTTGATTAAAAGCATAAGATATGAGCAGAAACAAGCAAGTCAGTACATTTGAGCATCATATAATATGTATGCACAGCATTTCATAATAAAAGTCATTTATTGGTTGAAATCATGCCAGCTCCTTACATGGTCAAATTTGAAGGAAAAAAATTGGTGTTCTAGTTATTTCTGAGAATCGCAGTCACGCACACACACGCGCGCACACACACACACACACACATACACGCACATATCTCAAGGACATTTCTCCCCTAGGGGTGGTTGGCATATCCTTCAGTAATGGAGATTAAATTCCTAGTAGTTAGTTGTATGGGTCTTTTCCTACCAGAGAAGCTAAAATGTATTAAAAGCTAATTAGGAATGTATAGGAGGATAATTTTCCATGTTAATAAGCCTTATTAAATAAGTAATTCATAAAATTCATATTAAAATTCACATTAAAATAAGTAATTCGTAAAGTATCAAAAGATTGTTTTGGACAGACCTAAATATAATGACGCTAACAAGTATTGTTTCCTAAAAATAAAACAGGAGCTAGAAAAAGCAAATGAAGGCAAAAACTCAAGTCCAGCTCATCTTCCTTTTTGTCAGAAGGAAAACAACAAACATAATGTCCACACAACTCTATTAAATAGTGGCTGCTGGCAAAGAATCTGGGAAGTAGCAGCTGTCCACGCAGGTGGACCGCATCCCTTTTAGAATTCTAGCTAGAAAAAATCATGCCATTTGCCAGGATAAATTTTCCCTCAGCAAAACGTAACTGGGTATGAATTCTAGCTAGATTCAATGTCCAATTACTGAGCCTACCACAGGACACTATAATAGCAGTATGTCCAGTTCTCTGAATAAATTTGTCAGCTGCATTCAACGTGCAATTTAGATATATGGCAAATAGTAGAAACCAAGAGGAAATATTCAAATACTATAATTTTTCTTTTTGCCAAACTTATAATTTCTAAAATATATTAGCATCCTTTTTAATCTTGCCTTCTAGCTAAATAGCTTGGGTTATTTCCATGCTGGAAAAATAAAGTTGATTCCATTGACACACTTTCCTATTACCTCCTACAGTGGGTGTTCTCATTCCTTGCTGGTCATCCTAAGGGACAGAGCAGCTGCATGGAGTAGCGAACAGCAGTGCAATTCCTGCAGTCCCAGTTCAGCTCACATGCCCTATAGGACGGTAAATTCCGCACCTCCCAGTCTCCGTTTAAGAGGAGAAACAAGAGGGGCGCCTGGGTGGCACAGCGGTTAAGCGTCTGCCTTCGGCTCAGGGCGTGATCCCAGCGTTATGGGATTGAGCCCCGCATCAGGCTCCTCCGCTATGAGCCTGCTTCTTCCTCTCCCACTCCCCCTACTTGTGTTCCCTCTCTCGCTGGCTGTCTCTATCTGTGTTAAATAAATAAATAAAATCTTAAAAAAAAAAAAAAAGAGGAGAAACAAGAGGCAGGCAGTGCCCTAAATATTCTCAAACAAGATGCTTTATTTACATATTTATACAAATGCCCTAAACTTTTTTGTTTGTTTTCCTCTTTTGACTCTGCACAGGTTCTCAGTAACTTCTCGTGGGCAGTCTCTGGTGTGCCCAGTTAGTCCCGCAGTGCTGGCTCCTTTGCATCTGAATCAGACTTGGCCATCACTGGTATTTCTCACACATGCCAGTGTAGCAAAGGTGGCACTTTAGCATCTTTGGCAGCTGGGTTCAGTACCTGTGTGGTCTTTGCTTGGTTTTCTTCTGTGGTCCACATTATGCAGGAGCCATTTTTTTTCTGTCCTATCCTATAGACTATAGTTGGTGTTATATTGGCCTATTTTCTCATTGTCCTTTTCTTCACGTTCTGTTATTTTTTAGGGGAGTGCAAACTTGTTTTTTCTTCGATTAAGTTTTTAAAATAAGAAAATGCTAATATATTTTACTGCCAGATTTTCTCATCATCATTACACTTGCCTGTCTTCCAAAATGACAGTTGAAAATGGTAAATGTTCTTATGATGCCAATTAGATAATGCTTGTGTCAAGTTTCCATTTATCTGGGAGAAATTGTACATGACCATTATATTGCATGATATTTTTGCATAAGAATGACAGATTCTCATTATTATTCATATAGTGACATTATTATTTATATAAGCCATGACACCACACTAAAAGTCTACTTTAATGTAAAATGTCCACGTAGTAAATATAGAAAAACATGTAAATATTGTAGAGACTTACCATGTCTATGGATGGTCAAACTGAGTAGTGTACAAATATCACTGCTTTCCAAACTACTTTATAGGTTGGATGCACTCTTTTTAAGGTTGACCGCTTCCCCTTTCCTCTCCTGTCTGCTTTAATCTCTTCTCTTCTCTCTCTCCTTCTTCTCCTTGACCTTCTCTTCTCTTTTTCTTCCTCCTTCTTTTTCTCTTCGCTTTCCCCCCTACCCACTTTTTTTAAAAAAGATTTTATTTATTTATTTGAGAGAGAGAGAGCATGAGCAGGGTGAGGGGCAGAGGGAGAAACAGACTCCCCGAAGAGCAGGGAGCCTGATATGGGGCTCGATCCTGGAATGCTGGGATCAAGACTTGAACTGAAGGCAGACGCTTAACTGACTGACTCACCCAAGTGCCCCCCTACCCACTTTTTAAGAGCTTTGAAAAATAATACAGGAGTTTATATGGAAGGGCAAACAGGTGAGAAATAGCATATGTTTTGTTTTTAAAAAAGTGAGTAATAATGAGCAACTTGATCTACTAAGTGCTAAACCTTACTGTGAACTCACAATAATTAGCATTGTACAGTTAAAGCATCAAGATACAGGAAAATTAATTACCCCCCCATTAAGCCCAAGTATGAATAAAACTATAGAGTGATAAATGTGACAAAGAAATTGATAAATCAAAGAATTATTCAATAACTAGGACTGGCAAATTAATTATTTGGAAAGTAAAAAAAAAAAGTAACAAAGGAAAGATTGTTTTCTCATCATTCACCTAAACGTGAAAGTAATGAAATAAATCATAAACATATTTGCATAAATTTTAAGTGCTATAGAATATATTTAAAGTTAAATAATATTATCATATGGTAACTGATAATTGGAACCCAAATAAAATTTTCAAAGAATTAGACTTAAAAACAATAAAATGAGAATTATAGTAACAATATTATAGTACTAATATAATATAGATTAATATTATACACTATTATAATAATATAATAATAAAATAATATATAATAGTACCATCATTTGCTGAAACCTTACCTTATGTCAAGAACTCTGATAAGTTGTTTACTTATAATATCACATTTAATCCTCTATGAATCATACATTATAATCTTTATAATCTTCAGAAGGGCATTGGGTTTAGATTTCAAATAGTTCAGTAAACTCTGAGTCATAATGTAAACCTTAGCCTGACTCCTTACATTTGTTGAAAACACTTAGTATGTAGTCCCTTAGGTTGGTTTCACTTTAGTGCTGTTTTACCACTGAGAGGAACTTCATCACACACACACACACACACACACACACACACACACACATACACGTGCTTATTTAAGAGAGAAATATGATTTTAACTGTTGCGTTTTAACCATTCAAAAGAATAAATATGACATTTAATGTCATATTGGTAGACATTTATATTGCTTGTTGATTTTTCACTCTACAAATAAATTAACATGATAATTTTCTTCTACCTCTCTTTTGAAACACATTAAAGGATTTCTTCCTTCTAATAAAATTACTGGATGAAATGGAATGTACATTTTAAGTGTTAACTAGATGTTATTAGAAATGACGTCAGGTACTCATATTGTTTTTGATTTTAATGGAAATGCATCTGAACATTGACTATTAATCTCACTTTAGATTTGTTTGTTTGGGAGGAGGAGTTATTTATTTTTTTAGTTGAGGAAGTTGTTTCTGTTCTTTTAAAAAAAAAAAAAAACTAATATTTTTAGGGGCACCTGGGTGGCCCAATCAGTTAAGCCTCCGACTCATGTTATGATCTCAGGGTCCTGAGATAGAGGCTCATGTCAAGCTCTGAGGCTGAGCTCGGAGTCTGCTTGAGATTCTTTCTCTCCGTCTCCTTCTGCCCCTCCGTGTCACTCTCTCAAATAAATAAATCTTTTAAAAAAGCTAATATTTTTAGACACAAACAGGCATTGGCTTTATAATTTTTGCTCCCAATTGTTCTCTCATATGATACCTACAATCAGTTTAATGCTAATACAAAACCTTTTTGAAAAAAGATCTTCTAGTTCTGTTGAATGAAGTTCTGGAGCAAGTAAAAGATAGAACATGTCAGAATTTTGGAGCAAATCAAGATTTAGTTAGAAAAAGAAATGAAATGGTAACAACTGTAACATCTCAGGATGCCAAATGTATTATGACTATTATTCAAAATGAGGGTGAAAAGAATAAAGGAGTATATAGAACTCCTGTCAGGGGTATAAAAGCAACTTGAGGATCAAAGTCCACTGAGCAAAAGATTAACAGAAGACAAAGAAGGATGATAAATTCAGCTGGGGTCGACAGGATATCAGATTGCTATGGCTGATTCTGAAAGTGATTATGAAATTCCAGGACCAGAATCAAATGAAGATGAGGTCACCAAGAAGAGCCGAAACAGCAGCACTGGGAAAAATAAATGAATTTGGCACACATTTTCAATGAAGACATAAGAGCCAGGGTGATGAAGAGGAAGTCCTTTTAAAATGTCCTCGAATATACAGAAATCTGTTGCATCTATGTACTAATAATGAGGCAGTAAGAGGAATTAAGAAAACAACCCCATTTACAATTGCAACATAAAGAATAAATTGTGTAGGAATAAATTTAACCAAGAATTAAAAGACCTATACTTTAAAACTATAAGACATTGATGAAAAAAAAATAGAAGATGACACAAACAAATGGAAAGATATATCATGCTTATGGTATCAATGAGAATTAATATTTTTAAAATATCCCTTCTACCCAAAACAATCTACAGATTCAAAAATTTAACAGAGTTTTATAGGTAAAAATACCAATAGTATTTTCCATAGAACTAGAACTAAATAATCCTAAAGTTTGTATGGAACCACAAAGACCCCAAATAGCCAAAGCAATCTTGAGAAAGAAGAACAAAGCCAGTGTGGGTATCACAATTCCAGATATACTATAAAGCTGTAGTAAGAAGTATGGTTCTGACACAAGAGAGACACATAGATCAATGGAACAGGATAGCCCAGAAAAAAAATCCACACTTACATGGTCAGTTAATCTATGACAAAGGAGAGCAATAATCTACAATAGTGAAAAGACGGTCTCTTCAATAAATGGTGCTGGGAATACTGGACAGCTACATGTAAAAGAATGAAACTGGGGTGCCTGGGTGGTTCAGTTGGTTAAGCATCTGCCTTTGGCTCAGGTCATGATCTCAGGGTCCTGGGATTGAGCCCCACATCTCCCTGGGATCAAGCCCTCCCCTAAGCCGAGAGCCTACTTCTCCCTCTCCCTCTGCCCCTACATTCCCTCCCCCCCCCGCAGTAGCTTGTGCTCTCTCTCTTGCTTTCTCTCCCAAATACATACATACATACATACATACATACATACATACATAAATCTTTTTTAAAAAAGAATAAACTGGATGACTTTCTTATACCAAACACAAAAATAAAATTAAAATGAATTAAAAACCTAAATGTGAGGCCTGAAACCATAAAATAATTGTGTCTTCTCAGGCAAGGGAAACAAAATAGGAAATAAATTACTGTAACTACACCAAAATAAAAAGCTTTTGCACATTGAAGGAAACCATCAACAAAATGAAAAGATAATCTACTGAATGGGAGAAGATATTTGTAAATGACAAAGCTGATAAGGGGTTAATACCCAAAGTATATAAAGAACTTACACAACTCAACACCAAAAAACACAAATAATTTAACTAAAAAAATGGGCAGAAAACTTGAATAGACATTTTTTTTCCCAAAGAAGACATAGTTGGCCAAGTGACACATGAAAAAATGCTCATTATCACTAATCATCAGGGAAATGCAAATCAACAGCACAATGAGATGTCACCTCACACCAGTCAGAATGGCTAGTATCAAAAAGACAAGAAATAACAAGTGCTAGTGAGGATGTGGAGGAAAGGGAACCCTTGTGTACTGTTGGTGGGGATGTAAATTAGGGCAGCCATTATGGAAAACAGAATAAAGGTTTCTCAAAAATTAAAAATAGAAATACCATTTGATCTAGTAATTCTTCTACTGGTTATTTACCCAAAGAATACAAAACACTACTTTATTAATGTTTATTTCAACATTATTTACTATAGCAAGCTACAGAAGCAACCCAAGTGTCCATTGATAGATGAATAGGTAAAGATGGGGTATATTTTTAAAATGGACTAATTCTTAGCCGTAAAAAAAGAATGAATTTTGCCATTCGTTACCACAGGATGGACCCAGAGGGTATAAATGCTAAGTGAAATAAGTCAGAGAAAGAAGACAAATTTCACTCATATGTGCAATCTAAAGAACAAAAAAATGAAGACAGGGAACAAACGGGTGGTTGTAGGGGATCGAGGGGTCGAGGTGGGGGAATGGGGATAGGTGAAAGAAGGGGATTAAGAGGTACAGACTTCTGACTATAAAATAAGTAAGTCATAGAATGAAAAGTACATGTTAAAAAAAGAGAAAGAAAAGTACATGTTGCATGGTGACAGATGGTAGCTACACTTTGCATGGTGAGCATTGTGCCATGTATAGAATTGTCTAATCACCCTGTTGTACACCTGAAACTAATATGACATTCCATGTCAACTATACTTCAGTAATATAATTTTTTAAAAAAATCTGTCCTTTAAAATTATGTCCCATTCTTTGCTTTAATAACATTATCCTTATATCACAAAAATGTTCTTCCAATAATTCCTGAGAATATTTTGTTTAGAATTGAATTCATTGATTAATTTAGGTCAATTAACATCTTTAAATATTTCAGCATGTTACATTACCTCATGTATTCATGTCTTTTTTTATGTCTTTCAATAAAAATATATTATTTCATTTGCAAAATGTTGCACATTTTGGTAAGCTTTATTCCAGTATATTTTATAAAATTTTATTCCTCGACTTTTCTTTACTAAAATTTATATTCAATTACTGCTGTTTTAATAGAATGTTATTAAATTTAACATGCTGACCTTATATCCAGCAACTTTTTGAACTCTCGCATTATTCTAATAGTTTCTCTATAGATTCTCTGGGTTCACATCACGATCATAAATGTCTATTTTCTGCAAAATGTGTTAATTTTGAGTCTGCTCTATGATTCTTTATACCCTTTCTTTACTTTTAAAACTTTTTTGCCCTGGCTCCGCTTCTAGTGTAATGTTGAAAAGCAGAAGTAATAGCAGGTATTCATGCATTGATTCTTATGGAATGCTTGTAAAGTTATACCATTAAAAGAGTAGATTTATTTTAGATTTGTCTGTTTTGGGAACAGGGAAAACTATTTTTAATAGATTAAATAAGTTACTTTCTACTCTGGTTTTTTGTAATGCTTTTAGTCATGAATAGGCGAATATGTTTTTTTGAATCTATTAGCATTGATCATATTTTCTGTCCTTTATGTGATGAAATTACATTGGTAGATTTTCTAAATGTGGACTGTCATTGAGAAAACCCTTTTTGTCTGTGATATATAAATATTTTAAGTATACAACTGGAGCAGAAGGTTGGTTAATTATGCTCCATAGTTCACAGTGTGTTATCATTCTTGATCCCTGCAAGGTTCTTGTCTTGTTTAATTCATCTTTATTTATAAGTTTGACAAGCTTATAATTTCATTTACATGTGATACCTTGTAGTCCTAAGATCAAGGTTATACTAGTTTCATGAAATTGGATACTTTTAGATGTTTTTCTATACGATGTATATAAGGATTGTCTATTTGTTGAAATTATGGAAAAAAATCTCTGCCAAGCCTTCTGGACTAGACACCTGTTTTTATTCTTTGGTCAGTTTCTGATGATTTGTATATCTCTTATATGCTTACAAATTTCTTGAAAAGTATTGTTTCTTTTAGGTTTTCAAATCTAGTGACATATTTTTTTTTTAAAGATTTTATTTATTTATTTATTCAACAGAGATAGAGACAGCCAGCGAGAGAGGGAACACAAGCAGGGGGAGTGGGAGAGGAAGAAGCAGGCTCCTAGCGGAGGAGCCTGATGTGGGGCTCGATCCCGTAACGCCAGGATCACGCCCTGAGCCGAAGGCAGACGCTTAACCGCTGTGCCACCCAGGCGCCCCTCTAGTGACATATTTTAATCAAAACTTCCAAATTTTAGAATCACAAATTTATATGCAGTTATATCCATTTATATTTTTTGTATTATGTGAGCTTTTATTTTATGTTTGTGTAGTCTTACCAGATATTTTGGGGGTTCTTTTTCAAAAAAAGCCAGGAAATTATTTTTGTTGACCATATCAATATATTTTTGTTAGTTTCTATTTCATTAATTTACTTTTCTCTCTTGTTTCTTTCCCCTACATTTCTTGTGTTTATTATGTTTTTCCTTTTTCACTTATCCCATTGAATGCTCAGATTGTTTATATTCAATTTTTCATGTTTTCTGTTATTTTTTGGCTGTTTTTTGGAGGTACTGTACTAGCTGCTTCCTACATCGTATGAGCTTTTTAAAGGACCATACACATATTGGCCATGATTTTATAGAGACTATGCCAATTTATACATACATCAGTTCCATGTATGAAAGCACATGGTTTTTGGTACCACATCATTTCTAGATCTGGAATTATAGGTCTTATAAGCAATTTGCAGCCTAATGAATAAAAATAATATGTTATTATTACTTAAATTTGATTGCCAAGTTTTTTTAGGTAAGGCTATTTTGAACATAATTTTATATTTACTTGATTAATGTTTTCTTAATTATTTTAATAAACTGTTTCTCTTGCAGACTATTGTTGACAAGTGCATTAAATGATCCCAATCAGGAGTTATTACATCTTTTTAAATTTCTTGTCCCATTCTTCTTTAGGTACTTCATAGTCACAAGTCCCTCTTGAACAATCTTCAAAAAGAGATACATCCATAGATGTGCCTTTATAGAAAAAAAATGTTGCAGCTTATTCATGATGCAAATATATCCTATCTGTTAATGATAAATTCACAAATCAACTACTGGTACAGAAATCAACTCAGTGACATCTGATTAAGGAACAGTAACCCATTTGTAATGCACTGGTTTATAACACATGGTTCCCAAGATAAACTGTACTGCACACTCTTCTTTAGGCTCTCACATACATTCTGACTACACATAGTTATATTTCCTAGTGCCAGGTGAAGTAAATTCTCTCTATATTATCTATTTTCTCCATAGCTCTAGACTTTCTTTAAAATAAAAACTTTTTTAAAGGCTCATTATTTTTAGCTCTTAATTGTATGTTTCTAGAGGCATCAGTTGTTTGTCTTAGTATCTACACATCACTGACATAGAAATAATCAGAGTACGTTACCTCATTTTTCACATTTATGAATACAATACAATACTGACTTAGTCGCAGTTAAATCAGGAAGTTGCCACTTAAGAGATTTCAGGAGCAAAGTTGTACATAAGTTCACCCTTTAAAATAATAGTGTAATGTAACTTTTTGCTGAAAAACAAGTGGGTTTTAAGTTTTAATTAAAAATACTAAACTTAAGCATTTGTACTGTTAACATTTATAATAAAAATAAATGGCTATTATATTTTATATGTCAGTATATTCTAGTTGTTGACAATAAGGAAAAAATAAAATTGGAAAATATTAGTAAATATAACAATTCCATCATGAAGCATATAACACTGAATTAAAGAACAATTAAAAAAATAAAAGAAGAACAACACATACACCTATTTCGAGCAAACTAAGTGACATTAAAAATACTGACATATTTAGAAAAAAGAATAGGCATTAAAATATTGTGCTTGTTATATTTTATGATTTCTACCTCACACTAAATTATTTTTCTAGACATTATAGCTGAATTTATCCTAGAATATTTCAAATTATTTTTTAGTTACTTTATGTAATTATCCTTTAGGTTAAAGAAGGTAAAGAAGAAAGATGTGTATTCATTGTCAACACTTAAAAAGCTTCATTTAGGGGCACCTGGGTGGCCCAGTTGGTTAAGTGACTGACTTCTGCTCAGGTCATGATCTCGGGGTCCTGGGGTCAAGCTGGTTGGGCTCTGTGCTCAGCAGGGAGTCTGCTTGTCCCTCTCCCTCTGCCTCTGCCCCTCCCCCCCCACTCATGCTCTCTCTCTCTCAAACATAAAATCTTTTAAAAAAGCTTCATCTAATTAAACTAAAAATGAATATATAAAACACACTTGCCAGTTTTTTGTCCCCATTCTAATTTGTATGTAAATAAAGTAAATTAATATGCTGCATAAATAAGCTTACAGAAGATATTTCAGCCTATATTAAGAACTCTAGAATAAAGGTTCTTCAGTCATTTCTATTATATTGATAAGAATTTTGATCTAATATAATCATAGCATTATTGTTTTTGAGAATGTTAAATATTCCGGATTAAGTTTCTTTAAATTTCTTTTGCTGTATTTAGGAAATGAAGCTCTGATAAAAATTTTGAAATTGTATTTATTTAAAAAATTTTAGAGAAGCATAGCTATCAATCAGGTAAGAACTTGTATCTAGGGGTGCCTGGGTGGCGCAGTCCTTAAGGGTCTGCTTTCGGCTCAGGGCATGATCCCAGCGTTCTGGGATCGAGCCCCACATCAGGCTCCCTCCTCTGCTAGAAGCCTGCTTCTTCCTCTCCCACTCCCCCTGCTTGTGTTCCCTCTCTCACTAACTGTCTCTCTCTGTCAATTAAATAAATAAAATCTGAACAACAACAAAAAAAGAACTTGTTTCTAGACTTTTTCTCCTCTTACTCAAGATAGAGGAAACTGAGAATTCACCATTGAGAGAATGCCCTAAATTTTTAATAATTTCCTATTGCAATTAACTGAGGCTGAATCATTAAAAACATGGCATGGCATATCTTTATGCTTTCAGTATTTTGAATTACTCCGGCTGTTGTTCATTTTCAACTGACAATCACTGTCTTTATCATCCTAATAGAATGAGAAAAAGAAATCTGCATACTTTGTTTTCTGCTGTTTTATACACAAACCTCAGTAATTGGATTCTAAGACTCCATGCTCATTTTTATCCCAGGGCTCTTATTGATTATTTGGCCAGTAAAACAGGCGCTCTGGAAGGAATACATTAAGGGAACAACAACACTGTCTGATAAGTGGTTGCCAAAATCAGTGATGTCGTAATTTTGGTAATGAACATCCCTGTCTTGAGTTATAAAGTCGAGAATATGTAGACCCTTTTCTCATCACTTTATGTGTTATCTGTTGCCTTTTTGCCTCTTATTAGCATCTGCAGTGTATTGTGTGCACCCCCCCAAGTTAAAAATAACGAAAAGGAACCAAAACTTTTTGATAGAACAGTTGGTAGACTTTTATTATTTTTTTTACTTGATCCATAACTGCTAACATCATACCCACAAGCAATCTAGATGAAATAATTAATTTTCTCTCCATGTGGGAACTTGTTACTAAACTGGGCTGGTGGTTATATGCAGGGAGGACTTATGTCCTGTTCTTCCTGTCATGCAAACATACCTTCATTGTGTTTCTAAAAGAACATGTAAAGATTTGTTCTCAGTTTTAAGAATATAACATAGCATTATTCTTTAGATCTCATTTTATTATAATTAGAAGAGTATTTGTCAAATGTTACCAACCTGTTAATTATAAATAAGAGGAAACTGAAGTTCCAAGAAGTTGAGGTTAGAGGGAGGGCTAGTGCTGGAACCCATATGTTGTGATCCCTGAGGATGGTCATGGGGTAGTGACTTCATAGGGAGAGCTGAGTCCTTCCTGCAGTCAGACACACCTGGCTTCATATCCTAGATTCATTGCTTTGTGACATTGGGGAATTCATTCCTTCAGCAAATATTTGTGTAAGAGTTCCTTATTAGGCACTAAAAAGTTAGTTACTCCTTCTGAGCTCCCTATTAGCATTCACATAAATTTAGAGAGGGCTTATGTGCAGTGTGACTAGCCTAGCATGGGTGGTCAGTAAATGCAGTTTTGTTCCCTTAGTCCACTAACACTAAGTAAAGGCTCTTTTACATTGATCAAGTGAAGAGTGTAGCCATTAGTGGATCGTAATGAATGATCTTAATATTTCATTTACACTTTTGTTGTATAAACTTTTACTTTGATTATGAAAATGTTTCAGTTTTCATGTATCAGATTTTGGTGACTTCAAAAACAAAGTAATTGAGCACAGAAAGTTTTTGTTTTTTTCTTAAGGAACTGAAAATGAGCAGTAATAAAAATCAAATACCCAATATATGCACATAATTTGATTTGATTCACCATTTTCTAAACATCTCTAATGTGTCAGAGACCATGCTGGGTTCTAAAGGGGATATAAAAAACACATGACTGTGCTCATATGTAGATTACAGTCTAATTGAAATGATTTAAATGGGTGTATCTAATTGTATTTTAAAGGCTAATATAACAGTCCTATTCATACATTTCTCCAATAAATGTTATTTTGGTCCTTAATCTGAGTCTAGGTTCTGAGAATATGATAGTAAATGAAACAAAGTCCCTGTGTTCAGTGAGTTTATATTCTAACAAGGAAAGACAGACAATAAACAAGTAAGCAAGTTAATAGCATCATGCGGTTTCAAGTGCCATGTAGAAAAATACAGCAGCATACAGAGATTGAGAATGGCATGTCCTGGGTGTGCCAGGCTAGATAGGATGCATGAGAAAGGCGTTCTCTGATCGCCTTGGCATCTGATTGGCAAGGGGAGGGAGAGATTGTAGCACTGAAAAAAATAAGTAGAACTTGAGGGAGAAGAAGTTGTTTACCAGATGATCAGACTTAGGGGGTTTTGAGTTCTTGATAAAGGAGTGTGTCCCTCAAAGGCAGTGGGAAGCCCTTAATGGCTCTGTTTATTGCTTGCTTCTATGTATAAGCAGAGGACAACTGTGAGAAGAGTTGTACTTAGGCATGGAATATTGCTCCATGGGTACTTTGTGAGAGGAATTGGAATAGCAAAGAACCCAGCTCAGGTAAACCTGTTAAGAAGCTTTAGCAACTCCCCAGGCAAGTGAGTAGTGAGATTGTTATGGAGAAGACTGATGTGAGTCATTGCAGAAGCAAAACTGAAAATGCTCACAACCTAATGTGTGTGCAAGAGGAAGTACGTGGCAGGGGTAAAGGCTGGGAGAACTGGAGGTTCTTCTGAGGTTTTGAACCAGGTTAAGTGAAGGGATAGTGAAGCCGTTAAGGGAGATACGAAAAATGGATAGAGGAGCATGTCTTGGGAGTTGGGACAAGCAATTTCAGATTTGAGCTTTTGGGGTAATGATAGGGCTCTTTATTTGAGATATCTAGGAATCTCATGCAACCATAGGCCAAATTTTGGAAGAAAGTGTGAATTCAAGATGCAGATTCGGGAATGGAGATGTTCAGCATAAAAAAGGCCTATCTGGAACATGTGACTTTAAAACATGCCAATAATTAATTATCATGCTATTAATCAGTTCTGAAAGCTCTGTATACTTCTGTCAGTTGCTTTAGTGGGAAAAGTCAAGATATTTTAAATGAGATAAAAATAAAAAAATAAAAAGGCCGCTTGGAAGTGTTGGCAAAAATAGCTCTATGCAACTTAATAGTAGTAATTACAAACACTGTAAAATGTTCTTTACAGGTTGTTAAAAGAAAGAGTTTTGCATACCTTGTCTCATTTTTTCCTCAACAACAGCCTGTAGGTTCAATATTACTATTATTCTCATTTAACAGAGAAGGAAGTTGAGGTTTAGAGAAACTAATTTTTCCAGTTTCCCACTTTGTACATGGCAGCATCAGGACTCAAGTCTGGCTCCTCTTACTACTGTTTCACAGCAACAACAGCAACAAAATGCAGGTTCTATCTTCTACGCACTCACAGAATTAATATTGTTCTGAACACTCCCAACTCTGAATTCAGAGACACCACTAAAAATGATAACCAATTCTTTGTAGTGGCGGACAGTTCATGAACCTTGACAGGACCCATTATTAGTGCACGGTGAGGTCATTATGTTCACTAATGCATCCATTCATTCAACATTTACCTCTGCTGTGTGCTGGGCACGTTACTAATGCTAGAGCTTAAAAAATGAGTGGGAAGTGAATCCTTTCCTCATCTGCTTGGTGTTCAGTGAAGGATACAGACAAGTAAACAGACAGTTACAAATATTGTGTGACAACTTATGTTATGCCAGGTCCGTGCGGCTATGAGAACTCAGGAAGAACATGTAGTCCAGATTGGAGGTTCAGGCAAGACTTCCTATGGGAAGTGATGTCTAAACTAAAACCAGAACTGGGATGAATTGGGTTCACTGAAGAGGCGGCAAGGCATGAAGATCTAGATGTGAGATAGAGGGACAAAGAAAGGCTGATGGAAAGGCCTAAAGAGAGATAGAATGTTTTGGAACATAAACGGTAAGATGGGTGGTTCACATGTAAACTCAAAGAGGTAAGGTGGGGAAGGTGATGGAATCGAAACTACACATAAAACCATAAAAGTATATGCAATGAATTGTCTTGAAAGAAGACAGAGTGATGCCAAATGCATTTCAGGTTTCTATCATTTTTTATTTGTAAAGCTTATTGTTAAGTTTTTATTTTTATGGACTATTTTAAAATTTTTAAATTTTTAAATATTTATTTTTTATTTTTTTATTTTTATGGACTATTACCTTGTGTGAACTGAGGATTTCCTGAATAAGTGCGGTAGCCCTGTGATTCTTTATGTCACGGGGTCCGAGAAAGGGGTGGAAATAGTGGAGAGAATAGGGTTAAGAGTTGGATTCAATAATTCTGATCATCTATTTCTGTTCACGTTGTGGCCTTTTTAGGTAGATAATGCTGAATTTTCACTGCTTCCTTTCCTTTTTTGGGGGGGTACAAAATCACTGCAGTTTTGAGTGAATTTCTTTACTTTCTTTTAAAAGATTTTATTTTTAAGTAATCTCTGCACCCAGTGTGGGGCTTGAACTCACAACCCTGAGATCAAGAGCCACATGCTCCACTGACTGAGCCAGCCAGGCACCCCTTGAGCAGACTTATTTTAATGTGGGTTTCCTCAGGATTGCTTCCAGGAATATATGAGTTTAGCTCTAACAACCCCCAAATTAAAGTAGATTAATCCCCCCCCCCGTTTTATTTTTATAGTTATACACATTTTCAGATATTTTAAATGCAGGAGAAAGATCATGGGCTCCGGGCATGCAGTGGTATGCAGCTTTTTTATGTTTATTGCTGTTTTCTTTTTCACTGATACTTCTGTTTGGGAAAAGGTAGTGTGGTTCAGTAACATTTGTTTCTGAGAAACATTTCTCAAGATTGAAAATACAATAGGAGGCCAAGAAATTCATCCCAGTTGGCCCCCAAAATATGTTACTTTGAAACAAATAGAAATTACAGGAGTAACATTTTATCAACAAGTCTATTTATCACAGGAGCAAACACATTTCTAGCAAAAACCTGTTCAAGATTCAACAAATGTATTCCAGACACTAAGCAAAATCCTGATCTATAAATATGCCCTCATCCTATAAGGTTTTAAGAGGAGGAGTTCTGGAAAAGAGCATTTTTTTTTATAGGCAAGAGGCATTTCAGAGTAATTGAGCAAAAGATATGGAGGTCTAGGACATGGGGAGAGGCTCATGTCTGGTGCCTCACCTGTCAAGTGGGAATAAGAAACTTTCATTGCGAGGGTTAATCAAGTCCCATAAATCCTTACTTATATCTCTCTCACAGCAAATTGCTGCGGGGGAGGGGGGAGTGTTAGTTTCCTTTCCTGAATCCACTTCAATTCCAGTCCGTAGTTCTCAGTGGCTCCTGACATGAGGTGGGCTGGGGGTGATGAGCAGGAGTCAAAATGAGTAAGGAAGCAGGTAGGGAGAGTTAGTGCCATCTTGCATTTCTTCGACTTGAGAGAACACTACCTGCTGGCCCAGGAGCATAGAATGCGGCCGCCTCTGTGCATCTGGGTGCCATTTATGGGCCCCAGGCCTCTGCAGGTCACTGGACATGGCCGTGGGGGGTAAAAGCCAGACAGTGCCTTCTTTTAGGGGAGAAGGCAATAAGATTAAGGTAGGAACTTCAACTCCTCTGTGAAAATACCCACCAGACAGCATCTGTCCAGGAAAAACTTCATGCCATACTCTTTAACAGTGGTCCCCAAGTCTTACACTTATCCTTGATGTCCAAGGTTGAACGAATTAATATTTATAAAACACTCAGAGTAACGTCTGACATGGAGTAGGGACCATGTGACTGTTTCAAATAAAATAAAAATAAGGAATGCAGGACTTCTCCAAGATTTCAACAATAACACATAAAAACAGCTATACTCCATTTTGTGCCTTACATCTTTTATATGCCCTAGCCACAAACTTCTTTATTTCAGCCACTACCAATTATGACCTAACCATGAGAACCTTCCTCTTTTCTGTTCCTCAGTTTATTTTGAATCCAGGAGCCTAGCTGCCAAAAGAGTTTTTCACTTACTTTTCTTTTCTTTTTCTTTTAAAGAAATACCTAGCTGATTTATTATAAAAACAGTTTATCCATACAGTATTTACTAAATCATATATTGTTATTTTGTTGTGTTGAGTGTTATTATAAGTAAGAATTTGGAAGTCAATGCAGAATGTGCTGTGTCACTCCAGCATACAATTAATGTGGCCAAGTGTTTTTCTTATGTGCATTAGTGCATAGAGAATGCCTATTCAGTGATGATCCAGAGGTTGAGACAAACACTGACTCTCTGTTACTGCAATAGCTTCTGTTTATCCCACTCCCCCATTTATTGGCCATTTCACTGCTTAATAGTACCTCAATTTTAGTTGGATACAAAAAATAAGGAGGTATGGGACTAAGACTTGCCATTTTATTTCTGGTCAGAAACTCTATTAAGAGCCTTAGTGCACAAAGTCACTCAAAGAAAAAATCGCTTGCAAAATTAAGTCAGTGATGCTCTTCTTAACCCTCGGCGATAGACAACTGAAGAGGGATTACATATAATGATTTTTAAAAGTAGGATATAGTTTCACCTGCCTGGAGTGGCTGAAAAATAGACTAGGAACTTGAAGACTGGGCATGGATGGAGTAGTTGACCTCTCTGGCTTCCTTTCAAGTCCCTCGATTCCATAATTTGAATGCATAATTTCACATGCATTTATTCAGAAATATGTGCACCCAGACTACTTTCTGCTAAATGCAGACTCCCACTCTTAAACATTGGAGAGAGAAGCCTGTTAACTGACATTTGCAATTTCAGGATGGCACCGTGTGGGAGAGAGAACTGCCAATCATTTCTGCCAACATCATTCTCAAGGGGAGTCTAAACGAAGCTAGCTTAGTCCAATTAAAAGAAGCAATTATGAATAATGGAAAGTAAACAAATCTAAGAGAAATGATAGTGCCGATTATAATGGGTACTCACAATCAAAGGCTATAGTCTAAGTGTCACCTTTGTTTCTAAAGCTATTAATCTACTTTGATTTTCTTAAAGATTTTTATATGAAATAATCAAAAAGAAATTGTTAATCTTCATTTCATAGCTAAGTAAAATTCACAGTAGTGGAAAAATTAAAAACCTCTTTATAGAGCTTTAATTAGGTCACATTTCTACGTGGCCTTTGGGTTAGGAAAAATATATAAAGTGTTACGTCATGACCCATTTAGGTGCTTGATTATAGAAAATATTGCAAAATAGCCTAGCAGACCTACATACTTTTTTTTGCCAAGGTTAAATATAATATGTGAAATCTGCTTTTGTGCTGTAATATAATCCAACTATCATAAAATGTAGACTTTGAGAAGCTGCATCTTTATGCCTTCCCCCATGTGCAGGGAAAATTGAACCTTGCATTGTAATGGCTTGTAAGTGTGTATTCTTATCTCTGAAAGCATGGTGGTAGAGTATTTTTACCATTGTCAACAAACTTTGTGTTAAATTCATTGACCTTAGTTCACTTGAACAATGATGCAATTAACAAATGTCTGCAGACATCAACATTTCGATTGTATTTCCTCAATAGAAAAATACACCTGCCCCCAAATTTTAGCAGGAATGTAAAAATAATGTTTTCCAAATTATTTTCCTTTTCTGAATATCTCTATATTGGGTCATGCAAGCTAAATTTATATTAGGGAACCAAGTACAAACTCAAATTACCTACCAGTGATAACCAGAATGACAAGTGACTAAAGGCACAGGAGCAAGGGGGGGGCGCCTGGGTAGCGCAGTGGTTAAGCGTCTGCCTTCGGCTCAGGGCGTGATCCGGGCGTTATGGGATCGAGCCCCACATCAGGCTCCTCCACTAAGAGCCTGCTTCTTCCTCTCCCACTCCCCCTGCTTGTGTTCCCTCTCTCACTGGCTGTCTCTATCAAATAAATAAATAAATAAAATCTTTAAAAAAAAAAAAGGCACAGGAGCAAGGGGAAAATGTCTTTGGACACATGGAACATGGTGGCAAGTGGCTAAAAAAGAAATTCAAGACTTTTTAATACTGGAAAATTGCTGATGGAACCGAAGAGGTAAGCAGAATAGAGAAGAGGGAGCAGAATTGGGAATAGAGGTCAATTAATTGATCTCTCCGGGAGCAAAGAAAACTATTAAAGTTAAGAATGATTTCCTAACATATATCTATGGAAAAGACTTTGAACTATCTCTTAAAGGTGTTTACAGCTGGTTCCCAATGGAGAGGAGGTGAAGGTCCAGAAGACTCGTGTGCAGAAATGTCCACTGTCTGCTTCAAAAATTCAAAAACTGAAAGCCGAAGCTAAATTTTGATTTAGCTGATGTCAGGAGCATGCTGAAAAATGCTATCTTGATAAGCAAGGTAAAGCAAAATCTCCTGATCTAATAAGCTAGCACATCCTCAAAGCAATGAAACGACAAAGCCTGTTGATGCTAGTTTCAGTAGTTAAAAGTCTACAAGTGTGAGTCTACCCATTCTTGTCTATGGAACTGGTCATTTAGCCCGTCACAGCCATCACATCAGGCATCCTGAAGTAGATGCTATTTCATTAGCCTCACTTACTGCCAGCAAATGACATGGTCTTGGAGCAGAGCCAAGCTACTGGCAGGAGAGATGAGTTAGTGATTCTGGACTGACTGGATTTCCCCAGGGAATGGATGAGAGCTACCTAGTCTGGTATTTGGTGAGAGAAGCTATGAGAGACGGATGAAAAAGCTTTACACACCCCATGTTGTTTTTAAATCCCCATGTTACCACAGAAAGACAGTTCCTTGAAGCTTGTTTATATATGTGCACACATTCTAACTTAATTCTACCGGCAACACATCATCATGCCCCCTTTCCAAATGAAAAAGTTGAGGCGATTTGTAGCTATGAAGCCGAGGTATATTTAGAATACAAACCATGTGCAGATAGTGACTATAACCACTGACTCGCACAGTCTGTGTTTTGTGGGTTTGTTTTCAACTCTTGCAGTGTCATGGAGCAGAGCTTAGGTTAGTCATCAAAATATTTTTAATTCAGGCAGTTTCAATTGTTTGCTTTTTTATTTTTGCAGAACAGTTGTGATGAGTTTGTACAAAACACCTACATTTCATTTCTTACTAAACCAACCTGCATATTTGTCAGTTTTTCCCATAGCAGAAATACCAGAATTACGTACTTCTATATCCAAAATACTACCACCCCCCCCCTCTTTTATCCCGTCCTGATGCGGGACTGCCATCTGGTGGAACAGGGAAGGCACTTCTGGTTTGGACCTAACCAAAATTGTATAATCCTGGTTTCTCTATGAGGATTCCAAGGGAGCAGTACAGTTTCTGGTCTCAAATGGAGATAAGCTTACAGTGAAAAGAGGAGGCAATGGTAGTGATTATAGCAGCTGACAGTCTGGGAGCTGCACCAATTATAATGGGCAATGAATTGACAAGAAGAGATCACTCAATTGTATTAGTCAAGATTTTTTTTTGAAACATATGTGTATATAATGTATTTATTCACACACACAATGTACACATATACATGCATTATGGGCACATATATATGTGTGTGTGTATGTGTGTGTCTGTGTGTGTGTGTTAGACAAGGTAAAGAAGAACCACAACAGAAAGAAAGTGGCCCTGGAGGTTAGAGCAGATGTGGTAGAGCTACCTTTCTCCCCTCTCCTTCCCCAAACATGTACACCTCATGCCCACTCCCTAGAGTCCCTAACAGGGTCACACACTGCCCATGTGATGCTGCCTGGGCAATGTTGGGTCTCTGGGGATCTAGAAGATTCCATTCTTGCTGTGCTGCAGCTCTGTTACCCTTAGGGATAATGCCTCCATTGCAGAAGACTTACTCTGACAGTATTTGGCATACCTGCTCTTGAAGTAAAGTTCGTGTGAACCATCAGGGGGAGGAAAGCAGAGTCAGTGCCCGGGTATTTTTCTGAATAATATGCCTACCTCTGGCTTCCTGGTTTTCAGGAAGAGGGCTTCTCACGTGCCAAAAACCGTGCCAAATTCATCCAAGCTAATCACAGACATTAGACATAAGGTACTTTATTTTTTCATAGGAGAAATAGAGAGGCTAAGAACTTCCTCAGTCAGAACGCATTCGTTTATGTCACAGATGGTGCACTCCGGGCGACTTTTTACATATGAAGGAGGAAATCAGAGGGAGACTTGATTGACTTTTTACTTTTCCCACTTCTTATTCAAGCTGTGCCGGTGTGATAGAAGTCACATTTTAGAAAGAGGTGAAGTCTCAGGACAGACTCTTTCCCAGCCTACAGAGCAGTTTTCTTAGGAGTATGTTTGCTTCATTGAAAGGAATGTTTTTGAAATTAACACATTTCATTGTCTCAAAGAAAAGAATGCATATATGGTTTTCATCTGGAGGGAAGTCAAAATGGTTGTGTGAAATTACATAATTGTATTCGCTGTTGGAGCTGGGGTTGAGGAATCATCCTGCATAACTGTAGGGATCCCTAGACTCGGGGTGGAATCATCACTCAGAGATCTACAAGTCCAGTCACAAACATGTGCAGAATTAAGATCGGGACCGTTCTATTTGCCCAGATGTTTCTTCTACTTCTAGGACTCAGACAAACCATACATATAAACCAAGAGGTAAATATCATGAGGAACTGATCAGAGCCTCTCGTTTGACTGATAGTTATATGACCTGTTTGTCATTTTGAAAAGTGAGCTGTGGCGGATTTGGTGACTTGTTGTCCTTGGATGTTCGTGGGGGATGACTAAAGCTCAAGCAGAGGAGTTTAAATTACTTGAAACCCATTGCCAAATGAAGGATGGATCAGAAAAGATAGAACATCACCTAAATGATAAAAGACATCAGGAGGAAAATGTGACAGCATATCCAGTGCATAATGGCTTGACAGTACATATTTGTGGAGTGATTTAAAAAATGCATAAGTATATTAGTTATGTGGCAGAGTAAGTACTGCATTTCTAATTTCATGCAAAAAGTCCTTTTAAGGCTTCAAAATTTGCACTTCAACTTTTTAATGGATTTTTTTCTGGTATATTATACATCCTCTTGACATACTAAGCACAGTATTTTTTAAAATTATTTTGAAATAGTTTTGGATTCACACGAAGTTGCAAAAATAGTACAGAAGAGTTCCTAGCTTCCCCCAATGATAAAATCTTATATAACCAGAATACATTATCAAAACAAGGAAATCGACATTGGTTGACTACTAACTTATAGACCTTATTTGTATTTCACCATTATGCAGTTTTTAGAAAACATTATTTAACATGTCTTAGGTCTTAATTGTTGTCTTAATTATTTTATTGTGATTAATAATTTTGTCTTATTTCATTAATTTATTTCAGATAGCTGCTCTGTAATATGTCTTTATTCAGAACTCAAAAATTTACTTGAAAGTTGAAATTTCTTAAGCAAAGCAAAGCCTTCCTATCTGCATTTGTGTTTTGCTTTTGTTTTTATTTGTGTTGTTCTCAAGTAAATGGGTAATGTAACCTGCCATTGCATGAATTCTTGTGGAGTTTAATGTGGTTGCTCATGTGCAAAATTAAGAGTTGGAGGAAAGTCTAAGGTGGCTGTCGTCCAAGTGGTTTCTTGTCATTAGTAAAATCATAAGTTTCACTGTTTCTAATAGTGTCTTCTGACTTATGAGCTCATAAATTCCTGTTATGCCAAACTCAGTTATCTTTTGGACTTTGTCCTCCCCTTTATTCAACCGTGTAAGTTACAGGCATGGTGTCATTGGAAGACATCAGGATCGCTTAGAACGTCGCTGCTATAGTCAGTGAAGTTAGGTGGTTCCTTTGCAACCGACAATATTAAGAGCAAAATGTTGTATTTGTATAACAATTTATACTTGCACAATACTCACATGTCTGGAATTTTCTTTGATCATGTGCAACAACCCTGTGAAATAGGCAGAGCAAATATTTTATCTCCACTTAAACTTTGTGGATCACCAAGACTAAAGGTCAGATCCAAAAAAAAAAAAAAAAAAAAAAATTCCTGGGTTCAGCTAGAAAGACATGTCTCTGCCAGATAAATCAATGGAGGGAATTTAATGTGGAAAATTTAATATGGTAGTTAGAATGAGATAGAAAAGGTGAATGAGCAGGTTGAGGAAAGTGAAGCAATCCTAAGGTTAATGATCACCACATGCTGTCTCCATGCCTGTTGCTGGAGGGACAGAGAAGAGGTGTGGTTGTTGACTCCCTGCAAGCAGAGGCACCATGTTAGAGCAGTGCTGGCCAAACCTACCTGGAAGCCTAATGGCAAGGAAGCCAGGAAACAGTTTTATACCCACAGGTGTCCCAAGCAGATGAAGGGAAGTGTCGGGAACTGACCTGAGAGCAAATGTACCGAATAGTGTTGTACTGGGCGTATTCATTTTTAATAGAAATACTACACAATGACATGTTGCAGAGCATGGAAGATAAAGGTGAAATGGACATTATCTCTGCTGTGAAGAAATTTTCAGTTTTACGAGGCAAGACGATCATGGAAACAACAACCACTGTCAACATTACTGCTGCTCTTACTGAGTACTACTTATATGCCAGGAACTATAATGAATTATTTAAATACAGCTTCTCATTTCACTCTTTGAATTCAGTTTATTATTATTCCCATTCTATAGATGATAAAATTGAGACTTTAAGAGGTCAAGGGTCCCAAGGCTGAATAGCCAAGATTCTGATGCAGACTCTCTGACTCTAAAATCCATGCTTCTTACCCTGCTCTATCGTGATTGTATCCCTAAGTATAGTAAGTGTTCAAAGTTCTAGGATTACTTCTGCATCTAGGATGTAGTATAGGTACAAAAGAAGAAGTGACCAATTTGTCCAGGAGGCAGACTTCAGAGGAGACCATACGCTCACTTTGAACTTGAAATAGGAGTGAGGGTTTCTCCAAGTGGACCAAAAGGCAAGCACAGTCAGAGCAGAGCAGCAGTATCAACATTGCATAACATTTTCTAAGAGCCTGGTAAGCATGGCAACAGGCAGGTAATACAGAACTGTTGAGGCGCAGTTTGGGAGGAGGAATTTTTGAAAAGAGAAAAGGCAAAGGAGACAAGAAACATGTAGGAACCCTGTCATACTCTGGAGACACTTCATGCACAAGAAAGAGGGAAATTGTTGACGATGGTGTGCTGGGAGAGAGTCGTAGCCAGTTTTGTTTTAGGAATAGGACCCTGCCTGCAGAGTTAGGTGGCTGTCATGAACTGTTTGTAGAGCACATGGTCACTGTTGAGGACAGCGAGTGAGTATTAGAAGGATGTCCTGAAAAATGGACTTGAGTTTAAATGGTTCCCTAGTAAAGTAGAAGTGCCACCAGCTCCGCCCAACCATTTACCATTCTTTCTCAACTTCTCAACTATTGAAAAATCAATGTTCTAGATAAGAAGTTGGTGATATTTGGGCAGGCTTCAGCTTTAAATGCCTGATTGGGCCCTTTATTAATTTAATTTAAAATTAAAACAATGGTATCCGAATAAATGTAGCTATAGAGTTTTGTACTTTACCACAAAACTTTCACAGGTATTTTCACATACAGTCCTCAAATAATTGTTTGAGTTTAGTAACATAGCTGTATCTGCTACAATTTGAAGATGAAGAAAGTGAAGAGCAGCAAGTGAAATTTTTGCCACAGATCTACGAAATAACAAAGCCAAGACCATCAACTGGCCTATTTGTTCAACCCAGTGTTACTTCTACATATTTTCACAGTTTTCTTGGTCAGCCAAATTCTCTCTCATTATTCTGTCATAATTATGCTATGTATATGTTTCTAGGAATTAAATTACTATATAACTCCCCCAATTTTTCTATATATTGTGTTTTCCTTTCATATCCACATACCATTTATTACTTCTCAGTAATAGACTTTATGATGGATTTAATTTTTTCCACTGGCAATCGTCTACCTCTCAGAAATGTCACCTGTCAAGTATATCAATTTCTTCAGTAAATAGAAAGCTATTTAATACTTTTATACGAGCCTTAAACTTAGCTTCACCTGGTTTCCATTATGTTGCAAGGTGCTTTAGAGGTAGAAACGCGTTTTTGGTCTGCTCACTAACAGGTGAAAAATTATTTTCCTGCTTCCTTAAATTTTAGTTTCTTGTAGGCACTCATTTGAGTTCTACATCGTCTGTATGAAACGGACCTAGCTTTGTATCAGCAGAGCAGAAGGAATTCTTGGTACTGGAATAGTCCGCGTCCTTTTCTTGGTTTCTTTTCTTTCACAGAGTTTAGTAGTGTTCATTGTACTTGAATGTCAAAATTCTCTAGATTACTGCCATGTTTTGTGATTAAAGCAGTTTGGATGAGTGGAAAAGAGTAGAGAAGTGGCGGAATTTAATTATGTTTAAGAAGCACATGATGAAAGGATGGAAAACCCTCTGATTCTCATAGAGCTTTATCACCACTGTTTTATTTCACAAAATAATTTAGTATTGATGAGCTTGTTTTGGAATTGACTTAATGCCTGATGAAAGGAAAAAAAATCTTAGATCCTTAAATGACAATGTAGTTTCCTTAGTAATACCTTCTAACTTGTCCATAGGCTTCATTCAGAGGAAAAAGTTAAAATTATCAGTATCATGATTCTAAAATGAATATTCATTTATGTCTTTCCACACTGTGGTCACATGCGCGTGTATTCCCAGAGTGATTCATGACCGTGCAAATGACTAGAACTGTTGCTCCTAAAAAGAGTAAAAAGATTGTGCGTAAATATGTGTGTGTGTGTGTGTGTGTGTGTGTGAAATATAAATCTGCAATATTATTATGATGAAGATACACAACAGAAAATGTTAAATTAGTTGATGATTTTTGTTCTTTTTTTTTTTTTAACTCCTTTGGCTGCTCTTGTTTCTCTGGAAATTGACTATTAAGGAAAATTCAGTTTCCTACTGGGAAAAATTGAATGCTGGGCAGTGTACAGACACTGCAGATTCTCGAGTTAGAGGATTTGAGCTTCCCTTCTAGCTGTGCCATTAGTGAGCTGCTGACTGAATGATGAAACTATGCCTCATTTTCCATATATGTAAGAGTTGAGCATGTCTTCCCAATCTGAAATGGTTTCTTGAAGATAAAGTAAAGCCCACAAGAGATTTTGATGAACAAGGTGAAAGTATTATTGAAATAGGTCATGGATTGCTACTAGAACTTTTTTTTGACTTTTTATTTCTTATTTTATTTATTTTTATTTTCTATATGTTGGCTAACTGAACATAATAAAAAAAGGAAATGATTTTTTTATGTTTAAATCAGGTAAATTAGAAGTCAGTTAAATGTGACAGTATACCTTTTAGCCAGGACAAGAATATTAAAATACTGTTCATGAACAAATCTAAGTGATGGTTTAGAAGGCCCAGAAAGGCAAGTTCTGAGTCCAAAGTCTGGAAGATCACTGTAATACTGGACAAGGGGTCAACCAGGTTAGTATAACCTGTAGCTTAGCCAGAGAAATATTTATTAAGAAATATTTGGTAGAAAGATGAATATTGCTTTCCTTCCTTTACCACCTGAAGGCCCTAGAATCTTGGCCAGAGGAGTTACGTAGGGTGTTCCTGAATCAGGTATCTTTCAAAATTATTTTACAAAAAAATTTTTTAAAGGTCTGTGTATTGGTGAGAATGATTGGCTGAATTCCACAGTCAGCAATGATACGGGAGTACAGCTTACTGGTTGTGAGTCTGTATGCCTTCCTCCCTGAGGATCTGGCATCGACCATTCGTACAAGCAGGAGACATGAAGTTCTGCTGCATTGAAGATCCTTACCAGCGACCAGCAGTGCTCCTGTCCCAAGAACTAGAACGCTCCATCTTATTTCAAGGACCAATAATATTGCTAAGTCATAGGAAGTGCCTAGCTTCTTTTTAAGTGGCCTTTAAATTCTGAGTAATGTCTTGCTTTCCTTTCCCTGTGATCTGAAGTGACGGTTGCCCTGCAGTTCTGCAGCCCTCCATGTTTCTGACCTGAATTCTTTCACGTCTGTGTCTGTGCTGTCCTGGCAGCTTTATTTGCTCTGCACAATCAACGTTTCCTCTCACTGTCAAGAGCCCTGGCATTTTAAACCCCTTTTGGCAGAAGCAGTTTAAGCTTGGAGTTGGCACTATAAATGTATCTCTTCTTGGGCAGAAACAAGGATACTCTGATGCTTATTTTCCATCAACAGTCAACAGCCCCCACCCATGCTCCCACTCCTCACCCTTGCAGCAGCTCAGAGGGATCACAGTTGAAGTGCTCTTTGCTCTCTGCTCTCCTTTTATGCCTCCATGTCATTTAGGAGGACAGGTCAGATGTTCAAATGGTCTACACAAAGCTCCACAACCACGAGCGTGGGGAGGAGTGGAACAAAAGTGAAAATACCTCACTGCGAAGTCCCTTGTAAGGGTCCCCACATGCCCTCACCTGGGGCTGCCCCTGCCATTCTGTTTTAGTGTTCTTCCTCTCATCTTCTCCCTCTGTGCAGACCTGGGACCTCCAAAAAGCCCCTTTTCTGATCTTAAAATGTTAATACAGAAGTATTGCATAGAATACTCTTTTGTATTAATAACTAGAATACTTAACACCCCAGTTAGAAGTTTTTGCATTTAGATACCTGAGAAAGTGCCTAGGGCTTACCCCATGGACAATATGTAATACCTACATCACTGAGAAGACCCAGCAAAATAATCCTTGCACAAATACCATTCTTTACCTCCAGGAAGCACAGTTCTGGCCATTCAAGATAGCTCCTTCTTTTCATTTGTTTGGTTTTGTTCTCTCATTTCTTGTTACCAAGCTCAGAATTATCTCTGGTAATTTTTTCCTTTTTCTTTAAAATATTTGCTTTATGGTTCAGTTGGGGATCCTTAATAAGCCTAAACAAGATGTCATGGGCACTTAACTTGTAACTAAGTAGAGGGAGATGGCACAGGTCTTCTAGGCTGTTTGTATGTTGGCTGAGGCATTCCATCCTAATGGAGTGATAGCTGGATTTTGATCTTTAAAATTTACTACATCTTTTGAATTCTTTGTGTGGGTGTGTGTGCGTTATATATACTATTTATAGCCATAGATTATGCCTTTATCTACATAGCGCTGTGTGAATTATGTTCTTAGCTCTATGCATGCATTTGTTTTTAGGACATCCATAATTTTCTTCAAGGTTATACTCTGTCTTTTAAATTTTTAATTGGATAAAATTATCACCCTATTTACAAATTAGTTTATATTAGTTACCATCTCATTCATCATTGAAATAATCCTTCCTATTTTAAATCTGCAAACTATGTACAGTTAGTGTTATTTACCGCCCTTCCATCCACGACAGAGTGAGCCTTTCGACTACTGCTTTCTCAAGATGCATGTAAAGCTGTCTCATTAGAACTCTAAGTGTTAAAAATCGCCTGTGGAGTTTGGGACTTGTATGTGAGAAGCAGTATTTCAGCTTAAATATCTTGTTTCTTAACTTTCTACAGTATAACCAAACCAACAGTGGGACTCCTAAATGGTAAAATTGCTTATGTATATTAGCAAATTTTATATATCCTTTAAATTTGGAAATGATTCAAAGCTACAGCCAAAGCAAATGTGCCTATCAAAATATAACCCCTTAAGGGAGAACCATGTGATGTTAACCCATCTTTATATTTTGAGAGTGTGTGTGTGTGCATGTGTGTGCGTTATTTCATACTGATCCATAAATATAGATTAATAAAATATAAGAATTATTAAAGCTCTGGAATCAGTCTGAAATGCAAGCCAACTCATTTTATTCTTCTATAAAATGAGATGCAACGTGGGGAAGAAATTTATGCTGTGGTAATAGCTGCAGCATATTGAGCTCATATCATGTATCACTTTATATGCTCATCTACTTAATATTCACAACAACCCTATAAAGCAAGCAGTATTATTATTCCCACTTTACATCTAAGGTGAGGCCTAAAGAAATTAAGTAGTTTACCGAAGATGTGGCAATTAGCACGTCTACAACCCGGTGGTCTGTTTTAGTGGCTTTGTTTCCTTTGTACTTTTGAAGGAAATGAGCACTACAGTGATGCACCATATGCCTGTTAGGAATACAGTTCAGTAAGAGGCTGAATCAGGGACTGGAAGCTCTTCTCCAACCATTAATCCTCGCGGAGAGGTCTGTGTGCAGAAAGGATCACAAAGGTATTGCAGTTCTGTCGCTTAAATCCAGCTTGATCTTGTCCTCTATATGACTGTTAACTGTGCTCAGATAATTTAGAAGTTTTAATGCCAGGCATTATTGGAGTCCTAAGATAGCAGAATATCATATTTCCTCCTTCAATTCACATGGATCAACCGGAATGTTCTTGATTTCCTGGGGAAGTTCTATGAAAATTTTCATAAACTGTTATTCTTACCATAATTATTTTTGCTAATTTTGAGGTTATGTAAAATACTGACTAAAGCCATAGGTACATAGGTGGAGCCAAGTGAGGGGGATTTTTGGTAACATGTTCATGAAAGTGAAAGTGAAGGCATATATAGCCATTGAAACTCCAGGCCCCCTGAACTGTCAGGTGTGTTCAGTGATACTGTTAGCTGTTCTTTCATGCATATAGCATTGGAAACTCATGACTTTAACAATCACACATCTTAAGTCTTGTTATCAGCCAATGGCATTTCAAAAGAAGGCAGACAAAAATAGGAAGTTAAAGTTAGCTTTTATAAACTGTGGGTAAATTAAATTATCCTGGAAGGAAAAAAAAATGTGTCTTGAAATAAAGTATATAGTATAGAAAATCACAGAGGTCCAAAATATAGGACATATTTTCTTTCCAAACAAAGATTGAAAAGACATTCAAGAAGCTAAAGGTTGCTCTGAAAAACAGGAGCAATTGTATATTTCTTCTTAAAATAATCAGATGCAAGGATACAATGATAAAAATGCAAATTGTAAGGTGCTCTTAGCTAGCTAGAGGTCAAATCAATGTTTTTCCTCAAATCAAAACATCAGAATTTTTCTTCAGTCAAGTTTTAATTTTTAAAGGTTGAATATTTATGGGGAATCTAAAAGCTAAAATTGTCACAAGTCCTTGGAAAAAGGTTAAGATTTAAGAATTAAGTAAACATGAAATGTTCATGAATGAGCTTGAAGGTGTCCATGAACACCTTGAATTAAAATGCAAAGCGTTCTGAAGAGAAAGTTTGTATCTTTCATCAAATTTCCAACAGAGTCCGAAAATGTTTAATGATTATTTTCCTAGAGCAGTATTTTTCTTTTTCTTTTTTCCTTATCTGTCTTCTTTTCTTTTCTTATCTATCCATGAACTAGACAGGTTTACAGGCTTCATATTTAATGTGTGTTGATGGCTTTATATAATGTCATAGAATCTTAGATTTGTAGAATTTCAGACTTCATCCTCATGAATCTCTTCTGGTTTCAGTGCCAAATAAATGATAAGTCTGTGCTTAAGAATTACTGGTGTGAAAAGTGCAAAAAGGAGCTTTGGAGCCAGGGAGATTTGAGTTCAAAGTTTCCTCTGCCTCTTAGTCAGGTTTCATAACCTTCTTGGTTATCTTCTTCACCTTGTAAAAATGATAATCATATATCATAGGGTTGTAGTGAATTAAATGAAGAAGTATATATACCTCATATATATACCATTTGGCATCTAGGTAGAACTCCTTATTAGTCCAAGGTAGTTCATTCTGTGTTTTACCACTTATTAGCATATTCTCCTATAGACTGTATTATTGACTGGAATCTACCTAGAAGTAATTTTCCCTCAATCTTTTTGAAGGCTTATATTCATACAAATCTAAATCCTATTCTGCCTCACAACTCCTCCATTCTTTGTATTCTCATTATCTTCACCATTCTTTTGAGAATTATTCATATGTTTTATACCAGACTGTCTGTAGTCATTCTGCTACCAGACTTTCCAAGTGATTTCTGAGAATTTCCTATTTTGTCTGAAAGCTTCAGTTAAGCACTTTATGAATGCAGATCTTCTGGGACTATGTTTGCCCCATCTTTGAGGTTCACTGCATAGGTCTCAGGTTGTCTTGGTGACAGTTCTACTATTATGACCCAAATTCAGAAAACTGTGAAATGAAATGTTTGCTTCTGTAACTTCTGATACAATCAGTCCAGGGAATACCTTTGCCCATTCATAACAATTTAGGCACAATTCTTTCTGTAAATGAAATAAAATAGAATGAATTGCCAGACAGTAGGGTGAGATTTCCTAGGTGTTTATTTGTAGGTAGCCTTTGTGGGGAAAAAATAGTGTAGAAGAAAAAGAAATAAACCCATAACTTTTATGTATACTTGTATTTGTCTATATATCCTCCTTTGTAAAATTAAGAGAAAAGAATCTCACAGGTGATGATAGAAGCTATTTGAAAAATATTTCCAGAGACATGAAGCATATCTATTTCCCTAAGTTCCTAGGGTTTTTTCATTCTTCTATGAGCTAGAATGTCTACTTCTCTATCTCAAGGCCTATCCAGCAGCTGAAGTAAGCCAGTACGTAGAAATGAATGAGCCATGATGGTAATCCCTTATATTTGTCATTTCTGTATTTATTCCACACATATGCATTTAGTGTCTAACATCAGCAAACATCATGATAGAAGCGTCTGGTACATAGAGGAGGAGAACAACACGACTCCTACTCTCTCACTGTCTAGTAAAAGGAGACAGACATATGAACAAATAAGTTGTGGAAAACAGACTATGTGCAGAAATGTTCGATGCTTCCTGGGGCTGTAAAAGAAAGCTTTCTGGGAATATTTTTCATTTGAGTCTCAGCAGTGAGGAGTGGGGCCAAGGTAGGGTGTTTTGAGCAGAAAAAGCTGTACTTCCAGAGCTGCAGAGAGATGCCTGCCCACACTGAGACCTATCAGTCTCCGGCCCCAATGGAGGGCAGGGCCCTTGGTCCATAGGAATCATTTCCCCATGCTACAGAAGTGAGAATGGAGCTTCAGAGTAGTTAAGAGCTTGGCATGGAGGCTCCAGTTTATTAAATTACATCACTGACCTGAGCAGAAGGCTTCCAATTCCTGGTCTACCAAATGCTTCTGCTTGCTTTGGCTATCTGGAGACAAGGCATCCTTCCTTTCCTCAGGTCCAGCTCCTCAGATCTGGATTTGGATTTTTTTTCAGTCATGTACTTTCACCTCTATGGAACAGTAGACATTAAACAGGGAAGCCGAAATCATGTAATATAGTTGCTTTATTAGTAAGCCATATACAAGCATTTCAGTTTGGTTCTAACCAGTCACCAGTGAATGTACCTATGTGCTTTTTCTGTTCTTATGATGCTTTCCTTCTTCCTCCCTATGCTTTCTTCTTGTGATGTTCTCATTGTTCTGACTTCTAGTGTGAAGCAATTCTCTACAAGATGCACTTTAAAATTAAAGAACATCTTCCTGCTATAAGTGACAGACTTATTTTGCAAGTCGAGGGATGAGACGTTTAAATAAAATTTAAAATAAACTCATTAAAATGGATGGTTTATTGAAAAACAACTAACCTATACATAAGTTTATGGAAGTATATTTTCTTTGAGTTCAGAAAATATTCATGTATTCACAAGCCTTCTGTGCTTCAGGTCTGTTCTAGGTCTTCATCTAGAGGATTAGAAGATGAATAAAACATTGTTCTCACCTCTAAAGGGTTCTCAGTTTAGTAGGAGAGGCAAATATTTAAGGTAACGAAATTGAAACACCGAATACAGCGTACAACAGTGGAAGCACATTCAAAATACAGAAATGATCTTGAAGAAAGAGAGGCTCAGTCTAGAGACTAAGGAAAAGTTTCCTAGAGAAAGGAACCTCAAAATTGCATTTTAAAAACTACAAGTTTTCTAGGAGGAGGAAGATAATGGGAGCAGGATATTCAAAGTAGAAAGGTGACTCTGTGCAAAGATGTTGATGGGTGAAATGTCATGTGTGGCTCAGGAATGCTAAGTCCATCAGCTTTAAATTTCCAGCGTGAAAGCACAGGAGGAGGTAAGGTCCTGGCCAGACTAGGGGTGAAAAGCTTTGGACATCCACCTGATTCCTCAGACATCCCCCTCTGGGCTGTCGGAAGACAGTGGAGGGTTTAGAGCAAGAAAGAATTGAACAGATTCACAGCATAGAAAACATGAATACTTTTGCAGTTTAAAGAATATAGTGATGGATAAAGGGAGGGGGGAAAGAGTGCAGATTTAGATAAGGGAGACCAGTGAGGAAATTGCTACAAAATCCAAACACAGGTAATAAAATATTAAAACAGAAACACACAAACTCACAAGCATAGACACCATTACATGAGAAGGGAAGAGAAGATTATTTAGGGGGAAGAATCTTACTAGAAACTAGTGGCTCATTGGATTTCAGTAGTGAGGAAAATAGGCCAAATGTTACTTCTAGCTTTCATGCTGTGGAGGAAGAATAAGAAGTGGTACCACCCACCAAGATAGGGAATCCACAACAAGGAGGTTTGGGGGGAAATAGTTATTCATTAATTTAACAAATACCATTGAATATTTACTATATGTCAATATTGCTCTAGATGTTGTATATAAAAAAAAAAAGCAAACTGATTTTCTGTTCTTAGGTAGTTTACACTTACAGAGAAAGCAGATAATGTGCAAAAGAACTGTATAATTCCAGGTAGTCATAAATTCTATAAAGAAAACTATAGGAGGTAAGCAAATAGAGGGAGGATGTACACTGGGAATGCTATTTAAGTAAGATGGTTGGAAAAAGGCCTCTCTCAGAAGGTGATATTTAATTGGAGAAATAAATGAAGCAGATACCGGCATGAAGATCTGAAAGAACATTTTAAGCAGAGTGAACAGTGACTACAAACACCATGAACTAGAAATAGTTTGGGCATGGACTAGAGAGTGTCAAAGTGGGGAGTAGGGTAAGAAATGAATTTCAGAGATAGGAATTGACCTTGTAGTAGAGAAGAGTTTGGATTTTTTGCCATTTGAAAAGGAAATCCTGAAGGGTTTGACGGTCAGAGTGACAGGTTCTGATTTGTGTTTAAAAGATCACGCTGGCTGCTGGGCATAGAGAATTGATTGCAAGAGACAACCGTAGATGCAGAGAGACTAGTGAGAAAGCTCCTTCAGCACTTTAGGGGGGACATCGTGGTGTCTCGGACTAGGGAGATGGTGAGGAGTTGAGGAGTGTTTAGAGTCAGTGTGTCTATCGATACAAGGATATGTGGACAGATTCAATCCAATGTGTGGAAAAATGCTAGATTTTTGCCCTGAGCAGTTAAAGTGTGGGAAGAGCAAAGTTTGGGGGGGGAATATGGAGGAGGGAAAATTAAGAGTTTGTTTTTGGGTATGTTTAGCTTGTGATGCCTTTTGGATATTGATATAGAGAGGTCGGGTTATATAGTGTGGTTGGTTATCTTCCTGTGGAGTGAAGAGAGAGTTCCAACTGGAGACAATGTGGGAATCATCAGCATATCTTTGATTGAGATCACCTAGATTAGAGGAGGACAGATGATGGAAACAGGCAGAGAGAGCCTGGAGGAATACTACAAAAATCAGGATCAGGAGGTCACTAGCAAGGAGAGGAAGAAGAAACAGGGAGAGATTTGGGGAATCTGAGCTATAAATTTCAGTAATAAAGATTTTACTAGAAAGGGTATGGACCAACTATGTCAATTGCTATTGACATGTCAGAGAAGTTAAACATTGTTGGTACGGAGTTTTAAAAATTTACAGACTTCTGCCTTTGAACTAGCTCAAAAATTACAAATTAAGGCTAGTTTATACAAAATTATCATACAAAAGGAAGAATATCATTATGGGTGCAAATAGCTGTTGTGGGACCACAGAGACAGATGTGTGTCTAAATGGGAGAGAGGAGGGGGAAGAACAAGCAGCTGACTTCAGAGCCAGAAATGCCTTTGGCCAAGTAGGCTTGCTTACTTACTTACCCACAAACCATGTAATATAAATACTTTATTCTGAGACAGAAGCAAAAAGGATTCTGTGCTGCTGATGAGATCATGACCAAATTTAATTTCAGTTTTCTCCAGTTCCACTGGCCTGTGTATAGGCTTAATTAGTATGTATAACATTAATTTAATTATTTTGCTTGCTTGTTGCCCATGTGTATAATGAAAAAGTCTGCTCCTCTACCCTGTGTTATTTCTAAGAGTTTCCAGGGCATGGGTTCATCAAACATTCTGTTCTTAACAGAAATCTTTCTCTCCCCTGCTCAGTGTCATGCCTTTTTATTAGAGGCTGTAAGCATCACTCTCCTTCAGTTTAGGACTTCAAACAGATTTCAAACTCAGCAAAAAGAAAGTCTCTATCCTATCATTTCCATTTTTGATCTCCCCAGTAATTATTAACCAAGAACACAGCGCTCACCCTTTCTTTGTTAAGCCAAAGAAGGATACTCACATGGAATGCATAAATCCACTCCTCTCCAGTCTGTCCCATTAGCTTGACAAATGTGTCCAGACATGTCTGAACCACAGCAGAGGACACAGCCAATGATTAAGCTGAACCTTTTGCCACATAGATTATGGGATTTGTAAGACATTGAAAACCCACAATAATGAAGGAGATTTTAAAAAATGAATAGTATTTTATAGCCTCAGGCAAGGAAAGGAAATAATCCCGCTCCTTTATTTTTCACTTGAAGAAATTGAAGTACGGTAAATTTGGTATATCTAAGGACAGAAAGCTCAATTTTGTAGAACCCAGACATGTACCCAAATCTCCAAATCTCAGACTATTTCTCTTTCCAATAAAGTAAACACACACATACACACACACACACACACACACACACACACACACACACAAATGCCACAGTAACTGAATATTGAATACAGTCTAAATACATTGAGTAGGTAGATTAATTTTACTATACTCTTGGAAACAAGAGCACTATTTGAGATGGGAGGCAAACATGGCAATTATGTGGATATGTCACATTATGGATGCAGAAAGAAAAGTAGGATGCTTGGTTAATTTCTCTTTGTCTTTCAAGTTTCAAATTGTGTTCACTTGTAATGTGGAAGCAATAGTTTTGACCACGTCCGCTTGGAGGATGGGGAACTCAAAAAATGTTGGCAAGGAATGTAAAATCTTAATATTTAATTTCTGGATGTTCACCAATCTTGTGGAGAATAGCATAGTGTAACAAAAAATTCATAGTAATGTGTATTTACTGAAACAACTGTCAGCTGAAATACAAATCTAATTGAACTAATTATTTGATTAATGAATCAACTCAATCAGTTAAACCATTGGCTTTTGAAAAGCATGTTAGAGTTTTTAGAATTTATTGGTGTAAATGGCTGGAAATGAGATTTTCCAGTTAGATGGTTACATTAATACAGTCTCCATCAATCCAGTCTGCGTTCTACATTCCTGCCAGAATTACCTTGTTAAGATCCTCTGCTTAATTCAATCCCCTTATTAAAACCTTTCCCTCTATTTGCCACACAATGAATTTCAGGTTTCTTTATGTGGCAGTCAGGGTCCTCTCTGTCTACCTCAATTTATCTTTCCAGTGGTGCCTCCTGTTCTCCTTTCTAGCCATAATCTTTTTTCTCTTCTTTTTAATATTCTACTATATATCTTTTATTGAACAACTGCCCCCAAATTATTTTGCTTATAAACCTCACATACTTAATCACCTCTAGGCCTTTATGTTTATCTCTCTTATTGAAATGCCCTTGTCATCTTTCTTTACTTATTGAAATCCTATGACTTCTTCAAAGACCCAGATCAAATGTCAGCTCATCTGAGAATCCAGTAAATACTTATTGACTCCAATACAACTCATAATCTCTGTCTTCATAGGACCTTCCAAGCTACTTAGCTGTCCCTTTTCCTATACAGAGTGGCAAACACTTTTCATTCCCTGAAGTAGCCAATTCAGATCTCACTTCTCTTTTCAACCCTTCAATTCTACTACTGTCAGCAATCATTCAACTAAGTCATTGAAAAACCAGCTGTTAGGTGTGAACTCTACCAAATTATATCCCTTAACCTCCATATATAGCCATGTCCCCACTCCAGCTTCTCTGTCTCCCATGAAGCAGTGTCACCTTCCAAATCTTACACCTGTGTTCTCAGTTGCTTTCCTTTCCTCACCTGGGATTTTGCCATATTTCTCTCTCATACTTTTAATATCTTCTTTTCCACTGTCTCCTTCTTGTCATTCTACAGTACACTTGTTTTCGCTCTTGTTCACTTTTAAGAACAGTGTCTTTCAGTATTTCTTCCTCTTTCAACAACACCCACATTGCTCATTGCTTGTTTTTTATTTGATGAGCAAATGTATGGAAATGTTAGTTGATACACACAACCTTACTTTACTTCTGTTTATTCTTCAGTTCCATGCACTTGGGTTTTCACTTCCACTGCACTACTGAGATGGTGCTGAAGTCCAAACCAATGGTCTTCATCTTTGTTCCATTTTCTTCACTCTTTTCCGGCTTTCAATACCATTGAGCACCTGTTTTTGGTTTTGGTTTTAAGGGTATGGCTCTTCCAGTATCCTCTCCTATTTTTCTGAGTTTTTTCCTTGTGTATCAGGAGTTCAAGTTCTAGTTGGACAGGTCTGATCATTCATGCCCTTCATGAAATATCATCAGTGGCTCCTCGTTACCTACATAACAAACTTCGTGGCCTTTCCCAGTCTTAATACAATCTAACTCATTACCTACATAACAAACTGTGTGGCCTTTCCCAGTCTTAATACAATCTAACTTTCATACAGACTTTTTAGTAGCCATACCAGAAGGCCTCCAAAATATCACACACATTCGTACCTTCAGGCCTTGGACTTTGCTGTTGCTTTCTGTCTAGAATGCTGTTCACACTTTTCAACTTGAGAAAGTCATGCTTATCTTGCAAATTGTCTCCCAAATGTCATTCCCACTGTGCTACTTGCTTCCTCTGATCATTACATGGAAAATTAGTAACTGCCTCTGTGTTGCCTTAGCACTATTTATGTGCATTACAATTCATAGTAATTATATATCATATATTGGAAGTATTTCGAAAACTTTTTCTATTTCCCATTATACTATCCCTCAATTCGGTCAGGGTCTATATCTTTGCATTCATTGTGCTTAGCACAGTGTAAGTGGTCACTAAGTATTGATTTATTTGATGATAGTCTTTCCTCCATCAAAGCTTTTGGTGAGGGGAATTCTATAATATTCCTTCATATGACATATCTCCATAAAAGCAATTAATGATGGAAATTGAATTAAAAATAGTTTCTCTGCAATTTAGTGAATTTGCAGTAATTATGGGAAGTTATTTATTCTCATAATTACTACAACAAAATTAAATATTTTAAATCAATATTTTAAAGTATAATATGTCTGTGTTTATTTTGCATGTTAGATCATTCCAGTTCAATTAACACTAGCTGTAGCTCTTGTTTTTTCGTCTTAAATTATTTGTCTTCTCTGACTTTTCTCTGATTTCTCATCTTATTTTAGTATGTAGACCATGGTTCCGATAAACTGCCATCTTAAAATGAGTTGATACTCTGAATGCACACTCAACAAGACAGAGTGTGAACATTTTACAAATTGTTGATCTCCCAAAAACATTGATCACTCATCTGATAGCTTGCTTCTTTTCTCAGTCTGATTTTACTTTATTTACTTTCTTGAACTTCATCCCGCTAATGAGTGCAATTAAATGTTTAAGAAAGCCTCATATGGGGCAAATTCCATCTTGTTTTACATTAAGCCATGAAATGACCTTCCATCCCACAAGGAACAGTCTGAAATTTTCATCCAGTGAAGGCCTTGAGGCCAGAAATAAAAGTTCGTATTACCTATGGCCATTGAACTGTGGGAGAACCAGATCATACTGTTCAATCGGCAGGTACTATGGCTTATGTGACTGAATAAGGAGCTTATGTGCCAGAGTCTAGCACAATGGTTGTGTATTACGGATGTTTGTAAATGAAATAATGATGCCATGGTAATTATTTTCTACACTTAAACTCATTACATGATATTTCCTGTGTAGTTTTAAGATTCTAAGAGTGTTTGCATAGTCAATGTTTGTGATTGCTGTAATTCAGGTATTAAGTGTTGATGGATTACTTTTTAACTCTTGGGATTTGCTTTTGTCCTTTTAAAAACATACAGACATGCTGCCATTGCCTGTACTCAAACATAAGTGAAATTTCCATATGATTACTCCCATTAACTTTTAATCTAAATACTTAGGCTGATGTAGTCACTGCCCACATTATAGTATTATAGTCAGTAAGGACCTTACCCATTTACCAGACATTCAGAAATAAGGAACTACTGAATGTGTGAACATCAGGACAGGCTTTCCATATGTATGTTATGATTTTGGATGTCCATACTTGATCTCAGACTTTTTTTTTCCCAGCTTTATAATAGTATTAACATTCAAAATGTTAAAAAAAAAAAACAACTCATAATTCCAGAACCTAGAACTAAATCATTGGCATCAGTGTCCTATGTTCCATTCCAGATAACTTTTATAACACAAAATTGGAATCTTAGCAGGTATACAATTTTGTGTATTCACGAATCTTTCCAACAGAATTGCTTATGTTGCTAAAATCCTTTAAATTTTTATTTTAATTGTGATATTATAGTCTAGAGATTTGGTATTTTAAGATTTACACATACTCTCAATTTGTTTATTTACAAAATACTCATGTTTATTGCAGAGCTATAAATCAGAAAGCAACCTGAATTAAAAAGAAAAAGTACTTATAATTCCATTTCCCAGACACAATAACTGTTAATATATTAGAATATAGCTTGAATATTTTAAATATCTATCTTCCTTTCTAACTATTTATACAAACATACATATAAATCTGTTATGTGTATATTTTTTAAAATGTGACCACATAACACATAATAAGGGTACACAAAGTATAATCAGACATTTTATAATAGTACATTTGACCAATCTTCACATCTATAAATCAGAGTTATCTGTATAGTATTTCCTTTTTGGAATATATCATAGTTTTTTTTTTAAGATTTTATTCACTTATTTTAGAGAGAGAGAGAGAGTGGGGGAGAGGAACAGAGGGAGAGGGACAAGCAGACTCCATGCTGAGTGCAGAGCCTGATGTGGGCTCAATCTCAGGACCCTGAGATTATGACCTGAGCTGAAATCAAGAGTCAGACACAACCAACTGAGCCACTGAGCATTCCATATATACCATAGTTGCACTTTTAGAATGTATTTAGTTCATTGCAATACTATCATGAGCATCTCTGTCATTATGCAGTTGCCTTTTCAGAATAAATTTCTAAAATGACATCAAAGGTATACATATTTTTAAGGCTTTGATATTTGTTGACTGGACAACATCAATCAAAGCTTATGCAGAGTTATATTCCTAACAGCAGTGATGTAACACAACTTAGCCCTTTTGAACATTTTTTAAAAACTTCATTTTTTAATTTTTTTAAGTTTTTATTTAAATCACTTAACATACAGCGTAATATTAGTTCAGGTGATTAGTTTTAGTGATTCGGCACTTACATACAACAAACACCCCATGCTCATCATAACAAGTGCACTCCTTTATCCTACTTAACCCATCCCCCTACCCACCTCACTTCTGGTAACCATCAGTTTGTTCTCTACTGTTAAGAGTCTGTTTCTTGGTTTGTCATTCTCTTTTCTTCCCCTATGATTCTTTGTGGTTTTTTTTCTTAAATTCTACATATGAGTGAAATCGTATGGTGTTTTCTTTGACTTATCTCACTTAGCATAATACTCTCTAGCTCCATCCACATCATTGCAAAGGGCACAATTCCATTCTTTTTTATGGCTGATTAATATTCCATGGTGTATATGTGTGTGTGTGTGTGTGTGTGTGTGTGTGTGTGTGTGTGTGTCTCATCTTCTTTATTCATTCATTAGTCGATGGACATTTGGGCTCTTTCCATAATTTGGCTATTGTTGATAATGCTGCTATAAACATTGGGATGCATGTGTCCCTTCAAATTAATATTTTTGTATTCTTTGGGTGAATGCCTAGTAGTGAAATTGCTGGATGGTAGGGTAGGTCTATGTTGAACTTTTGAGGAACCTCCATACTGTTCTCCACAGTGGCTGCATTAGTTTGCATTCCCAGTGCAGGAGGGTTCCCCTTTCTCCACATCCTCACCAACATCTGTTGTTTCCTGTGTTGTTGATTTTAGCCATTCTGACAGGTATGAGGTGCTATCTCAGTAAAACAAATAAACAAACAAAAAAAAACCCCAACTCTTTATCATAAGTTTCTGAATTTGCTTAAACACATTATAAAATATCTCAAATCTCAACAATTTGAGACAATGGTTATATTGAAAATGTACCTTTGATATCACATTGAAATGATTATTAATTTATCTTAGCATGACAATGACTAGTGATATATTCTGTTTGTCACTTGATCATAATTTCAAAATAAAAGTAGAGACAGTGTGATAATGATGCACAGACCCCAGCATCTCTATTATCAGGAGCTTGTAGACAAAATTCTTTCAGATTACAGCATTTAAAAAATGTTTATGTAGATTTCACTTAAGTGAGGTTTCCGAAATCTGTGAAACATTAAGAAAACCAACTAGAGGTTGTTTTTTTTTTTTTTTTTCTTCTAGGAGATACTGTGCCACTTTATAAGTGCAACCACTGAGAACAGCTCAGTGGTTAAATTTATCATTAGTTAATAGTTGAGTTTCATGGACTGAGAGTTATGAAAACATTTATTAAGTATGCTACTTCCCATTTGCTTTTCCTGACTTTAATATTTAGTCACAATAACTTGGTTGTGCTTTTAAGAAAGCTCTAAAATATTTGTAAAATTAGTTCAATAAGAATACTTCAAGTCCATATGAATCTAATTTCTTTTTTATCCTTGGAAAAATAAAGCCAAATAAAATTAAATCAGGCTCCGTGGTTTCTAGTATGGTAGTTTCTGGCCTGACATTTAGTGGTGTCGGAAGTGCAATCAAAGGGAGAAGTGCTTGTTTTGTTGATGTCATTTATGACCTTGTCAGCCGGATACAAAGTAGAGCTTTGGCTTCTAGTCCAGATAATGTTACTGGAACAGTTCTCAGTCTGACAGGCTTGTTACCCATATAGAGTGGTCAGAGAAAAATGCCTCACATTTCAAGACCTTTCATTTGCTACTCCTAACTAGCAAGTACATTTAAGGTTTTTTTTCAAATCTAGTTCATTTTCCATGCTATCCAGAGTGTATCTTTTTTATCCTCCAAACAGTCCTTATTTTCACATAAGTACTATATGCTATGAATGGATAAAATGGAATATCAAGGTAGACTTCAGATGTTATAATTGTATGTTATAATATCTCTCAGCATGCATTAACATCCAGGAGATACTATACAAGATAACTCATAGAAAGTACATTTTGTATGTATTCAATGGAGATTATCATCAGTAGGAAAAGGAGAAAGGGAAGGATGAGAAAGAGGAGATGGGAAGGAGACAAAGGGGAGAGAGAAGTATAATGAATGCTTAGCGAGTAACAGAAGGTCCTTGCATAGGTAGCTGTTATCAGAGAATTAACTACAACAGGATTTTTCCAAGTGTGGTCTGAAGACAACCTGGAAAAAGTAACACTGTGTTAAAAATTGAGCTTCCCCTTTGCTATTCCATATCTGCTAAGTCAGATTCCCTTGGGATGAGGCTCAAGGATCTGTATTTTTCATGAGCACCAGAAATGATCTTGTGGCCACTGAAGTTTGAAATGTATTGAATTAAAATGTAAAGTTAATTAAAAATTCTGACCTATGGCCTGATTGAAAAAAAAAATGTATTGGCTTAGAAAATCTATTAACATATTATGGCTTGTCCTTAAGCATCAAGAAGAGTGTAGAACACTGAACAGTCTTAAGAAAATAAACTTTTTATGGGGAAAGCACTGGAAAGTAGAAACTGCTACAGACTTACTTACCCTGTTCTGTTCACTGCTTTTGGAAGATGCATTCTTAAAACGCCAGCAGGAGAATTTTAGGGTAAGATGACTTTTTACTTTGCAGAGTGATTTTATTTCAAGAGAGTCTACATGACGAGTGTAATTAATGTTTAAGTAACACAGTAATTAAGCTGTGTAGGTACAGCTTCTCTCTGAATTTCTGAAGCATAAAAATTGTTTGAAGAATTTCGATACCAACACTGTTTGCATGCCAACATATTTACTATAAATCTATTGATGTTGAAACATATTTTGTTCAGGCAAATACTGTAAATACAATCTGAGTAATAGATAATGGTTGGTGCTTGATCATTGTTAATAGTGATTTTCCTTAAATTAAAAAAAACTTTGGGGGGCATATTTTAGGTATAACTTCTGAGAGTATAATCCTATTTCTCTATTTATATAATTTAAATAAATTTTCTCATTCAAGAAAAAATTAGCATAAAAAAGCAAGAGATGCGTTCACAGCCCCAAAGGTCAAATGCTAATTTTGGATTTCCTTCATTTAAAAAAATATTACCAATATCAGTGTTGAAAATATTGATTATTAATGAAAAAACACATTTCCTATGGAGCTCTTTTGACAGGTACATTTTAATCTGTGTTAAAAACATATTAATCTCTGCCTCTTTTCCCTCTAACGTTTGAAGTTGAATTGCAACACAAGGATATTATGCAAATCAAGACAATTCTTTTCAAAGCTTTGAAAATTTAATGTCAAAAAATACATATTTTAGCATATATTATTTAGTGAAAAGTTCATTTTTATTTTTTCTGCAAAAGTGCTCTAAGCTTTGGAGTAAGAGAATTTTGTGGGTGCCTTGTTTTACCATATGTTTCAGAAGTTTTAGCTTCCTCATAGGTACCCAAGGTTATTAATATTTAAATATTTTCTGGCCTTGCACCAATTTCATTTTCATTCCTTTATTATTGTTATTATATTATGTAGGAGCATAAATGGAAAATCACTCAAGGGATTAGTGACAGGCAACCATCTTACTCCTGGTCAGTAACTTAGGCTGTGTTGGGAGACCATGATTCCTGTGAGGAGTAAGCCACGTCAGAACCATTGGGGTGGAAAGCAATAAGGTCGTCTGCAGTTAAAATGTCCTATAAAATGTAGTATGTCAATTAATTTTCAGTGAAAAAAAAGTTGTATAAATGATTCTGAAATAATCACCACAACCATCACCAGCCCCAGCCCATTGAGAATCATTGCCATGAACACTACAGCAATGATAAGACCTTTAGTTACTTACCATGGACATGGCCTGGCATGAAGTAGGTGCTTATCCAAAAATGACTGAGTTGTTGATGTTTGAGGCTGAGTGGGCACATGATGCAGTAGAAAGACCGTTAGTGATGTGCGTTTTACCACTGTCACTAACACTTTGACTCAGAGAAAGTCCACTGATCTTTCCAGGCTGCACTTTTCTCCTTTGAGGAGAAATGGTTTGAGGTAGATGATTTTGAATGTTTTCTCTGGTTGCACAATACACACAAGGCGATAAAAACATAATGCATAGTGATGAGGAAGACAATGATTTAGATCACAATGAAGTTAAGTGAAAGAATATTAGGAAAGGATAATTAGAAAAATATTATGAAAAAAGTCTAAATATGAAACATGTTTGGGACAGAAATAAAATAGGTAGAATAAGAAAAATAAAAGAAGGAACTATGGAAGTATTTTTAAAAGTAGGAAGGAAATAGACACTGGTAAAAGGATGAGGTAAAAAAGAAAGAATAGCAGTATTTTTCTCTAAACTGATATGTGAGTAGTTAGAAAACAAATTAATAAAATGGTATTTTATTTTTTATTTTTTTATAATTTTTATTTTGTTATATTAGTCACCATACAGTACATCCCCAGTTTTTGATGCAATGTTCCATGATTCATTATTTGCGTATAACACCCAGTGCATCATGCAATATGTGCCCTCCTTAATACCCATCACCAGCCTATTCCAACCCCCTACCCCTCTTCCCTCTGAAGCCTTAAAAGGTGCTTTTCAGCACATCTGCTTTAGGAATTTTAACTATGTTTTTAAAATTATTTGAAAAAAATAACAATGTGGATTCATTCTATAGTTCCTCACCCTTTGCTTTTTATGAGGACCATTTTAAATATAAAGATATCTTCCAAAATCGATTTAAAAAAACAAACAACTCCATTTAACCTCACATGGTCAGCAGATATTTAATGCCTCAATATACTGCTATACTCTACCTTAATATCAACTTAACACTTACATCTACTTCCATTCTTTTGAACTATGCTCTTTTATTTATATAATAATAATCTGGGATAATTTTAATCCCTAGACTCTTGCATTTTCTATGTATTAGAAACCTGTTGAGTTTTCTATATCTGTATATGAACAGACAAAACTACCTAAGTTTGTATATGGCATAAACCTATATGATGTGGTTCTGACTAGAATTTGTATTTCATGTTTATTATTACTATTTTTAGTGTTGGCCTTTTCATCATGCCAAATCAGTTCATTTTTTTTTTAAACAGTTGCTTATGGAACATTAGAATGGATAAGGCACTTTTCTGTATGCTATGGCATAAATGTGATGTAATATAGAGATAGATGATGATAGACACACTAAAAACTGATGTATTATTAAATATATAAATATTCTTTGAGTGATCGAGTCAGTGAATATGAATTTAGTCAGGAAGAGATAATTTTTAGTTGTAGTAGATAAAGATTATAACGGTAAAGTTAGAATGATTTGACTAGTACTTTTATGGCTTGCGGCGTTTGAGCAGATGCAAGAGGTACAGAGGGAAAGGCATGAGTAAAAGTATGAGCTTGCAATGTGTAAAGTGGTTTTTGGAGACACTGAGTAAATTAGTAGACTAACCTTGCTATTCCAGAAACCTCACATGAGTAGTGGTATATACTACCATCTAACTGGTTGGCACCCTGTTATAAAGATTCTTAAATACCATACTAGTAGAGCTTGACATTTATCCTGTGAGCAGCAGAAAGCTTATAGATAAGAGAAATATTTACATTATTAAGTATACTTGAAGGTAGCACAATTCTATCTTAATTCTTATTTCTGATTTAACTTTCAAAAAAGAATATCTACTTTGTAAATATGTGTGTTTCAGAGAGTTTAAATACTTTTGTATATTAGATGATTTTATTAATTGCCAATGGTAATAGAAGAATTTTAAGTAATTTAACAGTATTTTATAGATAACAGTAGCATTGTCATAGTTATTTATCCTTTGTGTCTTGCCTAATGTGACCAGTTCCTTTGAGAATGACTGTGCAAGACAGCGGCCTGTCTAATACAATAAGGCTTATTCTCCTCACAGTCGTTTATTAGGTGCTTAATTGTGAATGTTGCTCCCACCAGGCAATGTACAGAGATTGCTACATAGGGATTCTTTAAGAATTGAATCTAGGGAATCTAAATGTTTTTAGCATCCTCAATATAGCACACAACTTTTGTAATCACTGGTCTAAATTGTGCTTGATGTAACATCAGCTAAATGTGTTAAATAGTACAGGTACAAACAGGCTTCCAAACATAACAGATACTGGACCTGATAATACCATGTAGCAGGTATACAAGCTCGTATTAACTTAGAGCATACAAGAGCCAGACAGTGAAAAGAATTGGACTTGCCCTGAATAATGGAATGTTTTGTTTTGCATCTGTTAGCCTATCCTTTTGGCCCCTTTGCTCAGATGCTTTGAGTGTTAGAACTTAAATTTCAGTTCTTAATCTTTTCCTTTGTTTATGGCATTCACAAACTAAATACTGAAACTCAACACATGGGCCTTGTTTAGTTGTAAATCTTAATATCAGGTAATTAGAGCATTGGTTTAATTAGCCAACAGGCTAACTTCATCAGAGTAAACTGAACTTGTCTAATATTTATGAAAGAAGTTAAACAGCATTCTCTGTAATTTTATTGATTTAGGAGACCCTTCTTATCAATTTCCCAAAGAGAATATTTAGTTTCTTAGGTATTGTTTTTATTAACCCAGAAATACTTTTAGTACTAAACATTCATCTTTTAGAATACCTACATAGGACTGATTTGATTATCAAGAATACCTATATATGTGTGAATATATATGTGTGTATAGTCCCTGTTTGATATAGTAGGTCCATGAAACTCTTCCTGAATTATGAAGTTCAGTCAAAGAAAAAAAAAAAACCTCATAGGTCTTACACATTTTGCATATATAATTGCAAAAAAAATAGACCTATGTTAAAGATATACAACCAGAAATCCTCCACAAAATATTAATATTTGCATTGCTTTACATATTTCCTAGAACAATGTAATAATTTGGTTATGTTGATGCTATATTCTGACACAAAAAATATAATAGTTCACATATTTATCATACTCGAATCGATAGGTTTATTCACCAGACTCTTAAAATCATTTTATATACTGTCTTTTAGAGCAATATTAAGCTTTTCAGCTACAAAATGTTATCCTACTCAAAATAAAGAACTTCCAAAATGTTTTACAGTTTCTCTGAAATAATAAGGGCCCACCATGTCATAATTTTAGACTATAAAAATACTTTGGAACACAATATTTTTTAAAAAGAATATGGTAACAGGAGAAAGTTGCCTTTTGACATTATAGTTTATCTAATAAAATTAAGAAGCCTTTAAACTAGAATCCATGTTTTTCAGCTTTCTTTTCTATTTGTTGGAGCATATATATGTGCTCTGGTTTTAATTTGATTATTATAAAACTGTGTATCTTGAAAGAAAATCTTTGATAGTGTAGGCAGATATGGGGAGGAAGTCTTCCAGCATCTTTTCTTCTGGTTTTAGCTTTGAAAGGTCCCAGAGAAATCAATCAAGGATCCATCCCTGGAAGAAGAATAGAATAAAATAAAAGATCAAATAAAATTAAATACTGTGGACAAAAGCTTCCATTTGAAAGTACAAAACATTAGTTGATATTATAGGAGAGGAAAATAATGTTATTTCATTGATTTTAAATTTGCAAACTAAATTAAATTGACTCTGAATAACCAATTTTGGTACTCATTAATATACTGAGATGTATTAAACCTGAAATAACCCCAAAAATATTTAGTTTAAAACAAATAGCCAATGCTTATTGAGATAAAAAATTATGATTATTTATCATGAAAATGATTAAGAATCTGTACTGAGTTATGACACTGTTCAATGGAGTTATTAGAAAACATAACAGAGTATTAATATCTAATTATAGAAAATTGATTTGTAATTAGCTCTACAGGAGTGCAAAAATAATTCCTGCAGTATTAATGACAACCAGATTAAAGAGAAAAGCTTTTTCCTTCTTGCTCTAATTAGTTTGGTTTGCAAATTCTTATTTATGAAATAAATATGTTATTTATTTTCCTCTAGACGTTTATGGCTCTCAAGCTACCTTTTCTACTGCATGAAAGGTTCAGTTGTGTTCTCCTTACTTTGCCTTAAAGTTACTAATATAATCACACAAAGGGTACAGCTACTGAGGAAAAGAAAGGGCAAAAAAACAGACCTGACCTGAAACCTATGTGTGCATTATTTCTAAATGTTGTTTGGTGCTCCCTTTATTCCCTTTAATTATGTATCATAATACCTTTCCAGTGTTGGGAGCCTTCAGGGACACTGTCAGCATCAGCACCCTTGCTCGCACCACACCCGGCCTGCCCTCCTCAGCCCAGACCTGGGTTTCGCTTCTCATGACTCCCGTGCCTCACCAAAACTCTGCTCTGTTGGATACCATTCCATTATGTCTTTCTAAATTTCCTGTTGGCAACTCACTACTCTGATATGAAACTGCTAAATGCTATTCTCTCAAATATTATTTGGGAAATATGTAGAGAAAATTTCCTAGTCCAAACAGACTTGTGAAGATAAGCCTTGGCTTTCATCTTCACAACACCCAAGATCTTGTATATGTTTGTATTCCAATACCTTTCTTCCCTGCTAGACTACAATGTCTGAATGTAGAACATCTGTTCTACTCACCTCTGTATTCCTTAGAGGCTAACCCAGTAGCAGTGCCCTGTGCTTGGCCACTGTTGGCATCTTATAACTATTTGTTGAATGAATGAATAGAAGAAAAACTCAGTATCTAATATCAATATCTCAGTATTTCAGTAACAGATAAATGCCAACAGTCAAGGGTTTTTTCAATTGTGAGGTGATTAATGGTCAAAAGGCAATTATTCTATTTGTCTTTATATGTGTGAAATTTGTGGCTTTGTATTTCACATTCCTTCCCTTTAAAGCATTAGTTTTATTCCTCTAGCTAGCTTCCCCCTCCCATATCTGAATACTCTTTTCCAGCTGGTGCCCCTGTACAGTATAAAAACCCCATTTCATATAGAAATGCTACTAGAATGCTGGAAGAGTACTTATCAGGTAAAGCATTACAAACACTGCATGTGGACAATACCTAGTGAAACACCCAGCAACATCCAAAATGCTTCGGGAAAAGGGGCCTTCTAATAATCTTTAAGATGGTTATAAGTTTTGGTAAAAATGTTTGTATAGTATATGGGATAGTGCCTGGCTTCCATGGAAAGTCCTAAGTAAATTGTAGTTATGGTTGTATTTCATGCTGATTTTCAAGCCAAATGCATTCATGAGTAGCAGAGAGGCAATTAAAAAAGAATGGTTATGATCCATGTAGGAAAGTTGTATGAGAAAACTTTGAGGAATAAAACTGATCTGGTTTCACGATTTTTGTTGCCATGTGCCTGCTCATTACTGTAAAATAACTGTTGTGCTGCTAGTTTAAATGTGTAGTATCGTGATTTGTGGCTTTGACTGGAGGTGAAAGGAGGTAGGGAAAAAAAATGAGTAACTGAATTCCTCTCTCTCTCTCTCTCTCTCTCTCTCTCTCTCTTTTTCTTTTCTAAAGCAGCCAAACTGAGGGAATAGAATAGCTTTTTGTAACCTGAACCAGTTTCTTCTCCTTTGCTATGTTAGGCGAGAGGCTCACAGACCAGAGGCTTTAGAGGAGAAAAAAAGGCAAATCAAATGCATGGCCCTCAGCCGGCTCCATCCACACACTCTCTTTGCAGTCTGGATGGAAACAAGCACAGCCTTGGGAATTGGACACAGTTTATTGGCTCACACCTTTAGTGTTACCACACCTTCCTGGAGAGCTGGTGCCCACCTCCTTTAATGAGGTTTGAGGGAGCCGGGGAATGATAAACATCCAGCAGCATGCATGCCCCACAGCAGATCCTCAAGTTCCTCCTCCCTCTCCTGTCATTTCCCCCTGCCCCATCCAAGGTGTTGTGTTGTATGAAAGCACTGCTGGAGAAATGAAACAACTTGCAACAGTAACAGGGGGAGATTTTAACTTAGAGTCAGTGGCATAACAAGTGTGAAAGTTTTATTGGAAAGGAGGAAGTTCAAGTCTTGTCTATGTCCTATCATCTATGTAAACTTGGGCCCTCAAAACTTTTTTGGACCTCATTTTTCTCCCATAAAAATATAGGTTTAATTATTTATCATTTGCAGCTCTAATTATCTATTGTTCCAGAATGAAGTCTTCTTATCCTCAGGCAGATGGACCCAAGAAATCTTATGATATTTTGCTTATACAAAAATTTGAAATACAGAAAATTCAAGGACGAGAAAGCCTCTCTATTCTTTATTTAATCTTCCAGACTTTCTTTCCAATTCTTAGAGAAAGCCAAGTCTCTGAGGAGAGATATATTTCAAGGAAATCTACAGTGTTTCTATAAAAGATTGATAAGTACATGTTTCAGTATATAAAACATTTGACTTAAAAGGAACAGTGCACATAGCAGATGCTTCTTTATCTAGAAATTTCACAGCTGTCATCTGTTGTAGCAATGATGATTGAAGGAGCAGAATATTGTTTATTCTGCCAAGGAAATTATCCAGCCTTCAGTACATAAAGACTTCTTTCATGTTTCTCACCTTTATATCCGAAAGCAATGGGACACACCTATCTTCGCTTGTAACCAGCTGTGTATTTCTGGTTGGATGTGCTCTCCATGACACTCACACACCCCTTAAAAAATCTGACTTTCACCCGTTTCCCTCCATTAAAACTGCTCATCCCCATTGCAAGGACCATCTAACTGCCTGACCGTTTTTCACCTCTTCCTTCCTCAATCTCTGCACTCTTTGGTGCTTTTTCTGCCCTTCTTCATACACACTCCTTTGAACTCCTCTGCACCATCCTGCATGCACCCTCCACTCCTTGTCTTATTAGTCTGCTTTCTTCTGTCTGCAACTACACTGCACCCTCAGAAGGCTGCTCTTTGTATAACTCTCTTTGGCATATTCATTCACTCTCATAAATTGAGTTTAGTCAGCACCTCTAGGGCCTTGACTCTCAAATCGCTGCTCTTTAGAGGCCTGACATCTTCCATATATATGCAGCTGCTGTTGGGTATTTCCTCCTGGAGGTTCCACTGGGCCCCTCAAAGTCCCAAGTCCCAAGGCAAAACTCACTGCCCATGGAAATTTATTTCTTCTTTCTTTCTTACTCTGTTAATAGATATCAGCTCTGAAATTATAAAGCAAAACTTTACTTTCTCATTCCCTTTAGCTTCTCATTTGTTTTGTGCTATGGGATTTTCCTTCATGACTTTTTTTTCCAAGTTGCTATGTACTTTTTCCTCCACTATCACTATCCAACTTTTATTACCTTTATGTTAGCCTGAGCTGTTGTAATACTCCATATCATCTCTTATCTTGCCCCAATCCATCTATATCTCTTCTAGGATAGAGTCATGAAATATTCACATTGATTGTATAATTTTTCTTCAAAAGTTTCCATTGCCTTATGCATTGACCTGGAATGCACAGCCTTCCACAGAAGGGCTGGTCCACCTTCTATCCAGTACTCTCCCCCATGTTAAGTTAATGTAACCCAATTAATTCTGTTGCAACTGTACACATCTCTGTATCTTGCTTATGTTTTTCTTTCTTTATAAAACTCTTCTTCCTTCCCATTACAACAGTTCATTAAAATAATTCTCTCCCCTTTTCCTTCATTCCTCCCTCACTCTCCTTCCTGTTTTCTTCCTTCTCTCTTTTTTTTTTAGTTGAGTTGCCTATTCTTTTATTTATTTCTATGTCCACCTATTTGACAAAATTTTTTTGAGCATTTATTGTGTGCCTGGCACAGTTTTGGATATTGGGAATAGAATGTTAGAACAAAACAAAGACCACCCTATTGTCTCTTACAGTTGAGACAAAGACACAGATGATACCCAAAGAGTCACATACATTGCGGGCAGTACTGAGAATATGAAAGACAGTAAAGAGTGGAGCTGTTCTTTAGAGGCCTGGTCTGTTGTTGCAGGCTCCTTTCATCTATCACCTTCTTCAGGACTCCCTTTCTAATTACTTGGCCTGGATATAAATTTTGTATACCCATAAAAATACAAACTTCATTAAGACAAGGATTTTTTTTTCATTTTTAATTTAAGTTTTATATTCTAAGCACCTTAAGAGGAATTCCTAGTGAATGCTCTATAAATATTAATCAAATGGATAGATGACTGAAGCTCCTGGTTCTTTGTTTTTACCTTGTCCTGGGATATTTATATCACCATGTTTTATGCCCCGTTTATTTGTACATTAATTTTATCCTCCATTTGTCTGTAAGCACCAAAAAGTCAGGGACTACATTTTACTTATTTTTCTAACCCTGCAATGGCTGGCCCAACAATGTGCAATACTCTGAAGTGTTTATTGAATTGAATAAACACTGTTCATTCAAAACTATCGTAATTGATATATTTATTATTTAAATACAAATATTAGTCAAATACTCTTGTCTTCATGTATTGACAGTGGTCTCATTTTGCCATTTGATAACATATTTTTCAACGGCATGATTTAATGGCCTTGCCTGTTTATTTGTTTCTATAAAAATTTTAAGTGTTGAGTGAAATGGACCATATATATAATCTGCATTTTATTTTTCTAAAATATTTACAAAATCCATCATAGCATCATATAAATTGAAAAGGCTAGGAGAAGAATTGTTAATATTAATAAGCTCAAATGACAGCAAAATTGCATCATTTTATTTAAACTTTTGTTGCATGAGTGAAATTATGTATAAATTCCTGACGTGTATCTTATTAAGAAACAAAAGAATTTAGTTCCATGATGCAGTTGGACATTTGAAAAGCTGCAGATAATACTCGTACTCTGTATGCATCTGACACTGTTCTTAAGACAGGTATTAATCCATTTAATATTTTACAACAACCATGGGAAACGGCACTGTTATTATTCACATTTATAGATGGAGAACCTGAAGCACCCAAGAGTTTATGTAAATTGTCCAACATCAGAGAGCTAGTGAATTCTGTAAGTCTGACTCCAGATTCTATGCCCTGAAGACTGTTTCTGCACTGGCTCTCTTAGATCTGTATGTGCCTGTGAGATGAGAAAAAGGAATGCTGAAGGCATTTAGAAAATAAAGAGAAGAGAGACTAATCTCAAGTATCTTCCCAAATATGTTAAATGCAACTTAACAGACAGCTTCTTAAGTAACTAATCCCATCATCCCCAAAAAAATGAATACTAAAGGAGAAGGCATAAAAGAAGAAATTAAGGGAGAAATGAAGTAATTATTTATAATTTGATGCATGCAATTTTAGAATTTATCAGAACACAATGATCTAAAGCTGTCTGGTGAAATGATTTTTTTAAAGATTTCATTTATTTATTTGAGAGAGAGCATGAGAGGCGGGAGGGACACAGGGAGAAGGAGAGGGACAAACAGACTCCCCATTGAGTGTGGAGCCCTAAGCAGGGCTTGACCTCAGGACCCTGAGATCATGACCTGAGCTGAAGTCAGAAGCTTAACCGATTGAGCCAACCAGGCACCCCGAGATCTTTTTGATATTAGAGAATATGGTTTCTCTTTGGCTATTTGCTCCTTTTCTCATATTCTGTTCCATTTATAATACTCACTATTTAATATATTTGAGATGCATTGTCTTAAGGAGTGTGGTTTAAAAGCTTTCTTCAAATAGAGTTATTTTGTTCTCTGAAGGTCGAAATTCCTATTGTTTTTCTTATAAAAATTCAAAAGCTGCCATTCAGGGCCCATCAGATGTCTATTTGTACTGCCAGATTTCATCATGAAGGAATAGCTGTTCATGCAGATTTAAAAATACATATATATGTTTCTTTTATAAGGTTTCAGTTTTAGATCCTTGGACTATACCTTAAGAAACTCTATAGTGATCTTTAGAAGTAAGAATTGTCATCCAATCATTTTATGAGGCACTTCATTTTAGACTCTGGATTAAATGACTCTCTGGTGATTAAAGTCAGTGGCAATTTGAAGAGGCTGTGCTGTCACTAAGTAAAGAGTCTTTGGAAGCATCGTTTCCTTTTATATCCTACAAGAAAGCTGCATGGCTTTCCAAGCTAAAGAATATGTCATTCCACTTGTAGGAATCTAACTGGAAGATATAAACATAAAGCACAAACAGTTTTAGGCACAAAGATGATGGCCACTGTCAAGTAATTTGCAGCAACTAAAGAGGTCCTCTAGGGGAGCAAAGGCAGGCAGGTTTGCCGGTGTGGAGTATTATGTAGCCAGTAAAAAGGTGATTGGTAAAGGCTCTATTCATCTTAGTTGAGAGGCTTAGAACACAAAATTCTAGAGTCAATATGATCATAATCCTGAAAAGTTGTGCATAGGAAAAAAATAGAACAAGTCAAATGTGGATACTTTATATATATATTACATTTTGAGTGAGAAATTATTGCTTTTGCAATAAAAAAATGAAGTTACTTCAAAATGTTATAGCAAGTTCTCCCATCTTACTGTTTGGGAGCTTACAGGCTATATAGACAGAGATGGAGAGAAAGATAAATAGATACTAATATTCTGTGATTTATTTAATAGTGGAAATGCTTATTACAGTAATGCAGAAGAAAGTATGTTTTCCTTTGTATGCTCTTATCCTTATTTTTTTCCGAGACCTTTATAGTAAATAATGATGAGCATTTTTTTCCTGTCATGGTTATTATTTCTAGTTGTACATGGGGAGATTTTTCTTAGAACTACTCATGTTTTGGTTAATCTTGATGCAAAACCATTCATGCTTGGTGTGCTCTGTAAGATGATGCAGGCAGAAGTTTGAAAAGATCTTTGGATTATTGGGAGTCATGTTATGAAATAGGAAATAGAATTTAGCTGCTTTATGAAACTAGGTAATCATTGCTTCTTACATAACAGTCTTTCTAGCACTTAGAAGTTCCTTCAGTGAGTTTCTGTTAGTGGTAAACTTCCTTAGATTTCATATAAAATGTCATAATAATTCCCTCACTTCCGTATGATCATTTACTTAGGTATTTGGTTCTATGTTATTTTCTCTGAAAACTAAACATTTTACTCCATGACCTTCTGATTTCTGTTATTTCTGTCTTCTCTAATAGCTATTCCTTTAGAATATTTTTTTCTGACAGCTTTTAATACTCCTCTCATTGCCCTGGTGTGAAGTTTTACTGCATTCACCTATCTGTAGAATATTTGTATTTGTCTAACTGCTGTAGGTTATGCTTCCTACATCTGAAGTCTTTCATCAGTTATAAGAAATTTGTATCCATTTTCACTTTGAGCAGGTCCCGTCCTGCATTGTACTAGTTTTCTCATTGTGAATCTCATGTTAGAGCTAGGTGGGACTTACCCATTCTCCATGTCCCTTATCCTCTCTTTCCTTTTTCCATTTCTTTGTATTTCAATAAAGAATTTTGAGTTATTCTTCAGCATTGTTTTCTAAGTCACTGTTTTTCATACCATCATTAGCCTACTGTTTACACCATCCTTTGCATCCTTATTTTCAATATTTTTTCTTTCTATAACTTCCTTTAAAATCACCTTTATTGGGGCGCCTGGGTGGCACAGCGGTTAAGCGTCTGCCTTCGGCTCAGGGCGTGATCCCAGCGTTATGGGATCGAGCCCCACATCAGGCTCCTCCGCTATGAGCCTGCTTCTTCCTCTCCCACTCCCCCTGCTTGTGTTCCCTCTCTCGCTGACTGTCTCTATTTCTGTCAAATAAATAAGTAAAATCTTTAAAAAAATAAAATAAAATAAAATAAAATCACCTTTATTGAGTATAATTTACATGAAATAAACTTTATTCATTTCAAGTGTACAATTCATTATGTTGTCATGCAACCACTAACATCATGGAAAAACATTTCTGTCAGTCCTTTTTGTTTTGCTTCCTAATATTTCTTATCTTTTTTAATAGTATATTATTGCTGTCACATATTTTTGTTCATTATTTGTGTCTTTAGTCATTTAGATGTGTTTATCTTATGATACGCATCCAGTTAGTTTTATAATCAACCTCTTGTGGTCTAATTACGGTTTAATTTTGGTTTGGTTTGTTTTTGATAAAATGTGTTTATGGTAGCTTTGCTTCTTATGTGTTTAATAAATGTGCACTGTGTGTGCATATTTTTACACATTTTCATCTGATGATGAAATGATCTTTATTATATGTTCTTCAAGGGAAGACTTGCATTGCTTTTTCTAGATGTGCCATAGGTATCCAAGACTACCTTAAAGTTTTTATTGTGTAGTATTTCACATTTAAGCAGAATTTTCAAAAAATAAGGGAATACCTACATATATACATATATATGCCATATGTAAATAGAACAATAATAAAGTTAATACATTTTTTCACTCCCCATAGATTAAGAAACATAACTTCACATTACCAAGTACTTTTGACAATACCACTTTAGACAATAACTTCTCAGGATCTTACTATCTGCTCTGGTCAGTTTTCTTCTCATTTTTGTGCCAGAAAATTTTTCTTACGAAGAAATCATTCATTTATGTTTTCAGCAAATAGTTAGTGAATGTCCACTATGTGCCAGATACAGTCCTCAGTGCTGGGAATGCGTGAGTTGGCAAAACAGACAAAATCCTCTGCCCTTCGAGGGTTCACATTCTAGTGGCAAGAAGACAATAATTAAAGAGTATAAGTAACACACATTGTATTTTTGATGGCCATACATGCTGTAGAGGAAAAAATGAGGAAAAGAGTATAGTGTTTAGTGGGGGCAGGAATTAGACTTTGAAAAGGGATGTCAGGGAAGGCCGCTGTGAATAGAAAGACCTAAGAAGCTGAGGAAATGAGTAGTGAAGTTACGTGGACGAGTAGTTGAGGTAGAAACAGTAAAAACAAAAGCCCTAATGGAAGGATATGCACAAGGGAAAACAAGGGAGTCAGTTTGGCTGGAGCAGAGCAATGACAGAGATGCAGACAAACTCAGAGCTGTAACAGGGGCCAGACCGTGTAGACACTGGAAGAAATTTGGCTTCAGTTCCAAGTGGAACTGGGAGCTTTGGGAGGGTTTTGAAAAATGATGTCATCCGATTTGTTTTAATGGTGTCTGCCTGGTTGCTTGTTGAGATATACTGCAATTGCTCAAAGATAAAGCAGGAAGATCTTCCATCTACCCAGATGGCCAGTGGTGGTGGTTTTGATCAGAGGGATGTAAGTGAAAGTGGTGATATGTGGCCAGATTCTAGAGCTACGTTTAAGGTACAGCCTACAAGATTTGTTGGTGGACTGGTTGTGGGCTTTGAAAGAGAAGAGTCAAGAATGTTTTGGGTCTGCACAGTTTGAAGGACGGATTTACCACTAGCTGCAATGGGGAAGGTAAGAGGATGACCAGAATTTGGAGAGGAAGGTCAGTTTTGGAAATGTTACATTGGAGATGGCTTTTAGACATCCTAGTAGAGATTTCAACTAGAACAGTAGCTCAGGAAAGAGGTCAGAACTGGAGCTGTACATTTGGGGGGCATCAATGTATCGATTCTGTTTAAAGCCCTGACATTGGATGAGCTCCTTAAGGTAGTAAGGCTGGAAGAAAGATGAATTCTAGGGATTGAGTCTTGGGGAGCTCTATGTTTTGATTCTGGGAGACGAAGAGAAACTAGAAACACATATTGAAATTGAGCAGGCCATTAACTAGATGGGAACCAGGTGAGTGTAGTGTCTTAGAAGTGAGTGCAGTGAAGGCGTGATCAAGTGTACCAAGTGGTGTTGACAGTATCATGACGAGGACTGTGATTTAACCAGAGGACTTGTCATTTGGTGGGCAAGTTTGAGGCTGATTGGAGTGAGTTCAAGGGAGAATGAGAAGAAAGAGAAGTGATTGTTTTTTTTAGCAAAGAAAGAAAATGGGGCCATAGTTAGCAAAGTCAGATAAAAGGGTATTTTTCAGATGGTGAAAAGAATAGCATGTTTGTAGGGGGTATACTTGCTGATGCAGAAGAAAAAGGGGAAACTCCTGGGGCTCCGCTCTGAATGGACGAGAAGTCATGAATCTAATGCAGCATAATTGGAGGAGTTGGCCTTTGCTAAGTGCCCAGAGAGCCTTGGTTTAAAAGGATGTATTTTGATTTTTTTTAAAGATTTTATTTATTTATTTGAGAGAGAGAGCAAGTGAGAGAGTGGAAGAGAGAGAACACAAGCAGGGGGGAGCGGCAGAGGGAGAAACAGACTCCATGTTGAGCTGAGAGCCCAATGTGGATCATGACCTCAGCCAAAGGCAGAGGCTTAACCAAGTGAGCCACGCTGGGCGCCCCAAGGATGTTTGTTTTAAGGTGTTTCATTGTTGGCTTTTTCTTTTCTTATATAGTCTACAAGATTGTCAGAAATGTCCATAGATTTTTACAAATGCAATGCATCATCTTTGTCAATGTAGCATAAAATGCCCCACATGCTGTAGCCCCTTTCTTCATGGTCCAGCCATAATGACCCTTCAGTTTCTGAAAGTGTCACACTTCACTTTACCACAGATCCTTTGCACATGTTGTTACACCTGCCTCTAAGGTCACCCTCTCTCTGGTTTCATTCAGACCTTCAGAGCACTTTTCACAGCTGTAACTTTAACGCCAGCCTTTACAATTAGGATTTAATCAGTCTTTACCTTTAGGCTTTAAGTACAGACGCTGGGACCAAATCTCTTAAAATGTATAAAGAGCACGTAGGATATTGAGTACCAAACAATGACATTTCATAATTTATGGATTGACAAGTATGTTATGAAATAAATATATTTTTATTCCTGTACTTAATTTGTATTTATATGATACAAAGTAAATAATACAGGTGCTTTTGTTATTCAGTTTCTCTGCCTAGGTGATATACAGACTAAGCAGTGAATTGCCATAATTGTAATTAGTTCTCTGCTGTCTGGATAACATACTTTAGTGAGGAAAATATAATCTCAATAGAGCAGCAAGTAGTTTACACTAGAAGAGGATATTCTAGCACTTTGTTGAAAAGAACAGAATGATTCATACAGAAAATGGTATTTAGCCATCCAAAACTAAGCTTCCATTTAAGAACCTTAAATTGTGCTTCTGCAACTTAGAGACAGCACTGCCTCCAATGTGCATAATATTTGCTCACTAAAATAAAAGATTCACTGGTCTCTAAAAGCATGTTTTTTAGTGGAATGTGTTGATGTTGAATTTGAAGTTTGGACAAGACTATGGGACCAGAGGATTGGAAATCAAAATTTCAACAAAATAAAACTGAATCCGTGGCTGCATGAAGATTCAAATGCATGTACAATCAAGAAAATGAGGAGTAAAACTGTGTGGCTAAAATATTTTATTGACATTCAAAAGTCAGACTTTCAACAATGATTAAAACCTAGTACCATAAACTATTGGATCAAATGAGGAATCAAATAAAATGAGTGTTTGGTCCTGACTCTTACTACTTCTGTGATTAGCAATAGAGTTTAGGGAATACAGCTCTGTAACAGTTCTGTAACCAAGCGAGGTAAATGACAGCATCCCTCTACCTGTGCGCATGGATGGCAAGTTTACAAGATGGCAGTGGAAATTGCAAGTATGGAGTTCCACAGAAAGAGATTACCTACTATTACCCTATAATTTTAAAAAGTTTCCATCAATAAATGTGCAGCCTCAAGGTCCGTATTACCCCTTGTGTTGATGTTCCAAGTATCTCATACTTCAGGTAGAACAGACAAGGTTTTATGTACCTTTCGAATAACTGTTATAAGGTCATTGCTGCAGCACTGAAATGAAATTTAGCCCTAAGAGTTTCTGGCTAAAATAAGTAGAGAATTTTATGATGCAAAGTTAACGGAATGAAGGAATTAACGTGGGATGAAGTATTATATAAAATTGCTTGGATCTTTAATGTAATACTCTGCATTATTTTAGCATTAATAGAGGGAAGGGAAAGAAAAGATGGCATTCTCCTAGTTGGAGCAATATGGAATTAATTCAGTATTTTAGAACTAATTTATCCTTTTTCAAGGATGTGTTAATTTTGACAAGTTGAATGTTGTGGTGGGTTATGTGCCAGGTTTAATTCTTTGACTTGTGTTGACTCAAAGTGAAGAGCATCAAAATTCCCAAATCTCCTTGCTTAGTTGTGACTTCTTGTTGGAAAAGAAGTTAATAATCCATGAGGATGAGAAAATATAAATTATTTAGCATGTTTTTGATAGAGCTGTACTAACACCCAATATCCTACGTCTGGTGAATATAAGAAAAATTTTTATTGACAAATACATTTAATAACTTCAGGTACTTCTTTCTTAGGATCTGCTTTTGAATTGAAGGGTGCTCAAAAGAGCTCACTTAAAAGTCAGATGATTCAAGTTAATTGTTATTAATTTTCCCACATTCATATTTAAATGACTATCACATAACAGAAGTCCTATTTTGCACATTGATTAAAATAGAAAATAATGTTCTGAATGGAAAATACTATTATTAGAAGATGAAATGAGATCATCTCATATGAGATAGAACATAATGAGAAGAGTTAGTATTTGAAATAGAGAGCTACATCTGCTTTTCAGACATACTGAGTTTATAAAATTATCAGTGAGTAGAATTATTATACATTGTTCAAGAGAAGCAAGAAACTGCTAAGATCTTACTATCACAGCAGATGTAGTAAGAGCTGTCTAAACTTCTACCTTCAAACAGAATAGTGGTAGAAAAGGCTCATTTTAAGGAAAATCTTGATTTCTTGTGAATCACAAGTATTTCTATTATCAGAGCCAGTTAACAGTCTCTATTAACAAGTATTATTTTTGATATTTTCAAATCTATGATGGTATAGGAACTGAAAATACCTTGCCCTTTACTGTCACATGGACCAAAGAAATGCTAGATAAAAAAGAAAAAAGGAGAAAATTCAAATTAAGCAAAGGTTCATATTCAGAATTGGAATTTATAATGTGAACCAACTTTTCCTAAAATCTAATGTTTCAGTTCCAACTACAAATTCATTGTCTAAAGGAGCTTCCTTCCTACTTCTCTTAGGTACATGTTATTTGCTTTAAAAGATGTCTTAAAGGATTAATGTCTTTCAGTTTAAAGTAAAACAACTGGTGTATTAAAATTTTAAAAAGTAAGGTAAATTCTCTTACTGAATTTCATTTCATTGATAATTTTTGTGCTCAGGTGGCCAGATGTAAAAATACCACAGAGCTGAAAATGTCAGGAATTGGCAAGAAAGGGATATTAGAGAAGGGACACTTTTGCAAATATTATAGAGACAATAGGAACAATGGTAATGAACTAAATAAGTGTATAAAAAGGACAAAGATGCCAAAGATGACCACAAGTCTTCTTTCTCATTCTCAATGGGCAAATGATGAATGTTCAAGTAGAGAAGACAGAAGGAAAGACTGGTTTTAAAGATTTTGAGTATGTTGAATTTGAAGCATTCCAGATTTTTATGGAGTCTTTAGGTGCAAGGTCATTCAGGAATTGGGGGGAAAAATGAGTATAGAATTCAAGAGGGAAAACTGGAATGTATTTATTAGATTACTGAAAACTGTGATTTTCTGTCTATGGCATATGCAGGTCTATCTTCTTAAGGTTTCAGAGTCATTGAATATAAATAGTATTGAATAGAGCAGTGGATAAGGTCTCCTAGAGAGAGCCTGTGGGCTGAGGCAAGAAGACAATCAAGTGTGGAACACTGAGAAAACCGTTAGCTGGGAAAGTCATCAGAGAGCTAAGAAGAGAACACAGAGAAAAGAGAGACTTAGAAATCAAGGGGGAAATAAGTTTTAAGAAGAAATAGTTAAAAGGATCATATTCTTTCAGGAAGCCAAATGAAACGAAAAATAAGTTGTGCCCTAAAGATCGGGGAATATAATTATCCTAATTATATCCTAAATTATATCCTCTTGCCTCAAATGGAATGTCCATCCATCCATCATTAGAGTGCCAAACTCTCTTTCAGAGCACACATAAATTTTAACTTCCACCATATTTAAGTCTTTGACTCTCCCTACAGCGATCTGAGCCCTAATGGACTTAATGGACTTACATGGGCAATGATTTAAGTATTAATTTAGAAGCTGCCTTTTTCTTTTAATTTCCAATATGGAGGAATTTAAATCAGAATATTTCGTTTTAATTGCCTGTATATTAAAGCATATATTCTAAATTGAACTTTGTATCCAAAGTATACAGAAATCAACTAGGATTGAATAAAATTTGCATAAAATCCTTATTTGACATAAACATATTTGTTAAAAAAAACCCAAAACATTCTGAAAGTGGGTTTTTTTTTAATTTTTTATTCAAATATAATTAGTATACAGTGTTATATTAGTTTCAGGTGTACAATATAATGATTCAACAATTGTGTACTTCTCTCAGTGCTCATCAAGATAAGTGTACTCTTAATACCATTTATCTATTTTTCTCATCCTCCTCATCTCCCTCTGGCAACTATCAGTTCATTCTCTATATTTAAGAGTATGTTTTTTGCTTATCTCTTTTTTTCTTGGTTTGTTCATTCGTTTTGTCTCCTAAATTCCTCATATGAGTGAAATGATATAATGTTTGTCTTTCTGTGACTATTTGACTTGGCATTATATCCCTGAGGTCCATCCATATTGTTGCAAGTGGCAAGATTTCATTCTTTTTTGTGCCTAAGTAATATTCCATTGTATAAACATACTATATCTTCTTTATCCACTGATCTACTGATAGACACTAGGGTTACTTCCATATTTTGGTGATACTGCAATAAACATAGAGGTGTATATATCTTTTCAAATTAGTGTTTTCATTTTTTTTAATGTTTTTTATTATATTATGTTAGTCACCATACAGTACATCCCTGGTTTCTGATGTAAAGTTCGATGATTCATTAGTTGCGTATAACACCCAGTGACTTCATTTTCTTTGACAAAATACCCAGTAGTGGAATTACCGGATCGTATGGTAATTTCATTTGTAATTTTTTTTGAGAAACCTCCATAATATTCTCCAGTGGCTACACCAGTTTGCATTTCACCTACAGTGAACAAGGATCCCTTTTTCTCCACATCCTCCCCAACACTTATTTCAGGTGTTTTTGATTTTACCCATTCTGACAGATGTAAAGTGATAGCTCATTGTGTACTTAATTTTCATTTCCTTAATTATTAATGATGTTGATCATTTCATGTGTCTGTTGGCCATCTGTATGTCTTCTTTGGAGAAATGTCTATTCAGGTCCTCTGCCATTTTTAATCAGGTTATTTGATTTTTTGGTGTCGAGTTGTGTAAGTTCTTTATTTATCTTGGATATTAAACCCTAATTGGATATATCATTTATAGATATCTTCTCCCATTTAGTAAGTTGTCTCTTCATTTTGTTGATGGTTTCTTTTGCTTTGCAAAAGCTTTTATTTGGTATAGTCCCAGTAGGTTAAGTTTGATTTTGTTTCCCTTGCCTGAAGAGACATATCTTAAAAAAAGGTTTCTAAGGCCATTGTCAAAAAAATTGTGTCTGTGTTTTCTTCTAGGAATTTATGGTTTCAGGACTCACATTGAGGGCTTTAATCCATTTTGGTTCATTTTTGTGTATGGTGTAAGAAAGTGGTCCAGTTTCATTCTTTTGTACACACTGTCCCCCTTCCCAACAACAGTTATTGAAGAGACTGTGTTTTTCCATCGTGTATTCTTGCCTCCGTTGTCATAGATTAATTGGCCATAAAAATGTGGGTTTGTTTCTGGACTCTATTCTATTGATCTGTATGTCTGTTTTTGTGTCAGTACCATACTGTTTTGATTACTACAGTTTTTTTAGAATATCTTGAAATGTGGGATTGTGATAACTTGGTTTTGTTCTTTTTTAAGACTGCTTTGGCTATTTGGGGTATTTTGTGGTTCCATGAAAATTTTAGGATTATTTTTTCTAGTTCTGTGAAAAATGCTGTTGGTATTTTGATAGGGATTGCACTAAATCTGTAGATTTCTTTGGGTAGTATGCACAGTGCAACAATATCTGTTTTTCCAAGCCATGAGGATGGAATATATTTCCATTTGTTTGTGTCATCTTCAATTTCTTTCATCAAAGTTTTATAGTTTTCAAAATACAGGTCTGTTACTGTACCAGTTAAGTTTATTCCTGGGTATTTTATTCTTTTTGGTGCAGTTGTAAATGGGAGTTTTCTTGATTCTCTTTCTGCTACTTCATTATTAGTGTATAAAAGCACAACTGATTTCTATATATTAATTTTCTATCCTGTGACCTTACTGAATTTGTTTATCTGTTCTAGTAGTTTTTGGTGGAGTCTTTACAGTTTTCTATATATAGTCTCAGGTCATCTGCAAATAATGAACGTTTTAATTTTTCCTTACCAATTTAGATGCCTTCTGTTTCCTTTTCTTGTCTGATTACTGCAGCTAGGACTTGGATCTGGTACTATGATGAATAAAAGTAGTGAGAGTGGACATCCTTGTCTTGTTACTGACCTTAGAAGAAAAGCTCTGAGTTTTGTTTTGTTTTGTTTTTTTTGTTTTGATCATTGAGTATGATGTTCTCTCTGGGTTTGTCATATAAGGCCTTTAGTATGTTGAGGTATGTTCTCTCTAAACCTACATTGAGAGCTTTTATTATGAATGGGTATGGTACTTTGTCCAGTGCTTCTGCCTCTGTTGATATGATCATATGGTTTTATCCTTTTTCTTGTTATTGTGATGTATCACATTGATTGATCTGTGACAATTGAAGCACCCTTGTGTCCCTGGCACAATCCAGCTTGATTGTGGTGAATGATTTTTTATTTAATTTTTATTTTTATTTATTTTTTTAGAGGGAGAGAGGGGGTGTGGAGGAAGAGAGAGAATTTTAAGTAGGTTCCACACCCAGCATGGAGCCTGACACGGGGCTCGATCTCACATTCCTGAGATCATGACCTGAGCCAAAATCAAGAGTCAGATGCTTTAACCAACTAAGCCACCCAGGCACCCCGTGAATGACTTTTTTTTAAGTATTGTTGAATTCAGTTTACTAATATTTTGTTGAGGAATTTTGCATCTATGTTCATCAGAGATATTGGCCGGTAGTTTTCTTTATCTGTAGTGTCTTTGTCTGATTTGGGTATCAGGTTAATGCTGGCCTCATAGAATGATTTTTGAAGGTTTCATTCTTATTTTATTTTTTGGAATAGATTGAGAAGAATAGGTATTAATTCTTCTTTAAATGTTTGTTAGAATTCACCTGTGAAGCCAACTGGTCTTGGACTTCTATTTCTTGGGAGTTTTTGATTATTGATTCAATTTCATCGCTAGTAATCAGTCTGCTCAAATTTTCTATTTCTTCCTATTTCTATTTTGGAAGTGTATATGTTTTTAGGAATTTATCCATTTCATCTAGGTTGCCCAATTTGTTGGCCTATAATTTATCACAGTATTCTTTTATAATCTTTTGTATTTCTGTGGTGTTGGTTTTTATTGTCCTCCTTATTTCTGATTCTACTTGTTTGAGTCCTCTCTTTTCTTTTTTAAATATGCCTGGCTAGAGGTTTCTCAATTTTGTTGCTCTTTTCAAAGAATCAGCTCCTTGTTTCCTTGATCTATTTTATTTTATTTTTTTTAGTCTCTATTTCATTTCTTCCTGCTTTAATCTTTATTATTTCCTTCCTTCTGCTGGCTTTGGACTTTGTTCTTCTTTTTCTAGCTCTTTTAGACATAAAGTTAGATTTTTTATTTGAGATATTTCTTGCTTTTTGAAGAGCCCTATGTTGCTATAATCCTCCCTTTTAGAACAGCTTTTGCTGCATCCCAAAGATTTTGGACTAAATCAGCGACATTTTCATTTGTCACCATGTATCTTTTTATTTCCTCTTTGATTTCCTGGTTGACCCATTCATTGTTTAGTAGCATGTTCTTTAACCTCCATGTATTTGTGTTCCTTTCAGATTTTTTCTTATGATTGATTTCTAGTTCCATACCATTGTGGTTGAAAAATATGCATGATACAATTTCAGTCTTTTTAAATTTATTGAAACTTGCTTTGTGACTTTAATATGTAGTCAGTTCTGGAGAATGTAACGTGTACTTGAATAGAATGTGTATTCCACTGCTTTTGGATGGAATATTCTGAATATATCAGTTAGGTTTTTTGATTAGAGCATCTACTCCATTTACATTCAAAGTGATTATTGATAGGTGTGTACTAATTACCATTGTGTTACTTGTTTTATGGTTGTTTTTGTAGTTTTTCTCTGTCACTTTCTTCTCTTGCTCTCTTCCCTTATGGTTTGTTGGCTGTTTCTAGTGATATGTTTTTATTTTTTTCTTTATTCTTTGCATATCTATTACAGGTTTTTTGATTTGTGGTTACCATTAGGCTTATATATAATATCTTATGAATATAGCAGTCTATATTAGGTTGATGATTGCTTAAATTTGAACCCATTATAAAAGAGCTAAAATTTTACCACCCCCAAGTTTTATGTGCATGATGTCATACCTTAAATTATTTTGTGAATCCCTTGGCTGATTTTTATAGATATAATTGATTTTACTGCTTCTGTGCTTTAACCTCCATACTGGTTTAATAAGTGATTAATCTTATTACTTTTAATTTTTTAATTTTTTTTTTGAATTTCTAAATTTTTAAAAATTTTTTTATTATGTTTAGTTAGCCAACATATAGTACATCATTAGTTTCTGATGTAGTATTCAACAGTTCATTAGCTGTATATAACACCCAGTGCTCATCACAACACATGCCCTCCTTACTTTTATTATGTTTGTATTTACCTGTGAAATTTTTTTTCCTTTCCTAATTTCTTACTCTTTTTTTTCTTTTTTTTTTTAAAAGATTTTAAAGACAGCCAGCGAGAGAGGGAACACAAGCAGGGGGAGTGGGAGAGGAAGAAGCAGGCTCCTAGCAGAGGAGCCTGATGTGGGGCTCGATCCCAGAACGCTGGGATCATGCCCTGAGCCGAAGGCAGACGCTTAAAGACTGAGCCACCCAGGCGCCCCCCCCCCTAATTTCTTACTCTTGATTTATGGTCTTGTCTTTTCACTCAACGAATTCCCTTTAATGTTTCTTGTAAGGTTGATTTAGCAAAGATGATCTCCATTAACTTTTGTCTGGGAAACTCTTTATCTCTGCTTGTATTCTGAATGATAGCTTTTCTGGATAGAGTATTCTTGGTTGTAGGTTTTTTCCTTTCAGAATTTTTTTTAATTTAATAATTTTTATTTTGTTATATTAGTCACCATACAGTACATCCCCAGTTTTCCTTTCAGAATTTTAAATATATCATGCCACTGTCTTCTGACCTGCAGTTTCTATTGAAGAATCAGCTGATAGACTTACGGATTTCTCTTGTATATAACTGTTTTCTTTCCTCCTGCTGCTTTCAAAATTCTCTATCACTACTTTTTGCCTTTTCAGTATTATGTGTCTTGGTGTGGCCTTTTTGGGTTGATTTTGTGGGGGGCTCTCTGTGCATACTAGATCTAAATGTCTGTTTTCTTCCCCAGGTTAGGTAAGTTTTCAGTTATTATCTCTTCAAACAAATTGTCTGCCCTATTTTGTCTCTCTTCTCCTTCTGGGATCCCTATGATGTGAATTATATTATGCTTGGTTATGTCGCTGAGTTTCCTTATACTATTCTCATTTTTTATTATTCTTTTTTCTTTTTGCTGTTCTGCGTGGCTGCTTTCCATTACTGTCTTCCAATTCACTGATCTGCTCTGTGTCCTCTGATCTACTACTGATTCACTCTAGTATATTTTTAATTTCTGTTATTGAGTTCTTTATGTCTGATTGATTCTTTTATATTTCCTTTATCTTTGTTAAAGTTCTCACTGAGATCCTCCACTTTTTTCTCAAATCCAGTAAATATCTTTATGACCATAACTTTGGATTCTTTATCAGGCATATTGCTTATCTCCATTTCATTTAGCTCTTTTGTTGTGGTTTTGCCCTTTTCTGTCATTTGGGACATATTTTTCTGTCCCCTCATTTTATCTGATCTGTGTTTGTTTCTATATATTAGGAAACCAGGTATGTCTCCTGATCTTGAAGGTAGTGGCCTTAAAAAGAAGTGGTCCTTGGTGCCCTGTAGCACAATGTCTGCTGTTCACCAGAACCTGTTGCTTCATTGGTGTCTCCTAATGTAGATCGCATGTGCCCTACTGTTGTAGCTGAGCCTCATTTGCCTTCAGTTCAGTTAGCTGCAATGACCCACTCTGCCTGTTGCAGGCTGGGTTTGGTCCCTGAGCTGTTAGGGGGCCAGTCTGGGGCTGCTGTGGGTTTGTATTTGAGTGGTGTTAGCAGTCAGACCAGATGCTTTGTTACTGGGTTTCTGGGGCTACGGTTAATTTGTGTGGTGATTTTTTCCCCCTCTTCCCAGGGCAGGTATCACTTCGGTGTGATCCTTGCAGGATAAGACTGGGCAGGAGCCAATTTAGAGGGACTCTGGCCAAGTGGGGCATGTTGAATGGGGTGGATCTGCAGGAGAACACAGGGGTGAGGTGCACCATGTTAGCAAGGTAGCTGGAAAGTGTTTGTGCTGGCTCCCGCAAGTGTCTAGCTGTCTAGGCTGCACAGGGCGGGGAGAGATATGGCACCTGTCAGCTCTTTTGTTCTTGGAGAACTCTCCTGAAGATCCCTGCCTCTTCAGCACATGCTCTGAGATTAGTATAAATAAATCCTTCATGTATATCTTAGGCACTTTTCAAACTGCTGCTTCTATGTCTTATCTCAGAGGCATTGCTTGTGATATGCTGTCTCTTTGAAGGCAGGGACTCAGTTTCCTATGGCTCTTTCAGCTCCCCCAGAGCTAAGCTGGCTGATTTTTTAAAGTGCTTGGAGTTAAGTCCCATTGGTAGTGAAAACTCACAAAGTGAAGGCCCACTGATTTTCAAAGCCAAATGTTATGGGGACTTGTCTCCCCAGTGCAGGTCCCCTCATGTCTGGAGTGCCTGGTGTGATGTTTGTTTCTCTTCCTTCTCTGTGCTTGTGATACCCTCCTATTTGTTGTTAGTCTTGCTGGGAGTTTGGTTTCTCACTCCATCTCTGCCCTTCCTACCCTTACACATGTGGCCTCCTCTCTGTGATTAATTGTGGAAAGTCTGTTCTGCCAGTCTTTGGGTCATTTTCTGAATTGGTTGTGCTGATGTAGCTGTTATCTAAGTGTGTCCATGGGACAAAGGGAACTTAGGGTCCTCCTACCCTGTCATCTTCTCCAGCAATCCTAGGTGGGATTTTAAAGTAATAATGGTGCATTTAAATCCAGCTCATGTATTAAAATAACTATCTATGCTTCTATAAACATGAATAAAGTATCGTGATGATTTCGTTTGCTTTTATTTTAAAGTCTTTATCATTATAGTCTCAGTAAAGACATTTGCCTTTTTCCCTTTATTTTGTAATTATTTTACTAGCCATTTCACCTCTTCAGCTAAAGTCTTAATTTATCTAGTGAGAGGACTCATATCTGACTCATTGAGTTTCACATACTGCTTTGCTTCCAGAGCCAAAGTATAAAATTAGAGATATAGAAAAATATTTTCTTAATATATCATATTGACAAAAATGATATGCCATATATCTGGTTTGATGATAACAGCTCACACTGTGTTTTGTAGTTCTTCAAATTATCTTGTTTAATCTAATTTTCCCATTATGTCATTAACTGATTATTAGACTGGTTATAGTATGATACTAACGCGATTTACTGAAGGTTTGAATTTTATGTGGGACTTTTAGCTGTCTTTCTCAGAGCCACAAATTCACTCTTAACCTTGGACACATTTGCAACTATGCAATATTGGCTAAAAAAAGGGGGGCAGTAGGTGGACAAAAGTGGGAAAATCGTTACAAATCCATTTATATCCCTGGAAAATGAGTTCAAAGAACATTATCTATTCTGTCTGAATCAGTAATATGTTTGTTCGCAAGGGGCAGCACATTTTCTTTGCCCTGCCCTTAGATCTGAATCGCCTGTATTGATGATCCTCTGATATTGATCTGTTGGGTTCCGCCCATGGTGTACCTTCCTATGTGCTATTACCACCAGGGTGCTCAGAAATACAATCAGCCCACACTTAAGGAATATAAGCCTGTCTCAGGAGGACTTTTAAAAGACGTGTTTATTTCTAAGGCTTATGATTTTAAACCAAAATAGTCATCTTCATTCTCTATAGGAAAGAGCATATGTAGGCAATTTAAAAATCCAAGATACCCTACTGTTTCTTGGTTTTATATTTGTAACTGTTTACGCTGAATTATTTCAAGAAAATTATTTTAGAAATGAAAGAAATTGCTAGATAGGGTGCAAAATTTTTTCATTAAAAATAAGTTTTAATGTAATGTATTTAAAAGAAACAAAAAAATGGTATGGGAGGGGAGCTTGAAAATATTATAGTTATTCACTTTATACTATTAGGTACTATTAAGGCCTTTCAGTGTCAAAGGAGCACAGTATATCAAGACATTCAGTTTGTGGCTTTGGTCAAGTCTAAGAGTTGAAAATCTAATTGTTGAACTAAAGTATTATTACATTGTTTGTATTTTCAAGTAGTTAAAAGAAAAAATCTCTATTTTAACTATATAAGTATTCTTATCTTTTAGGATAAAAAAGTATTTATTTATTTTAAAAATGTTTTTAGAGAGGGTGGAGCAGAGAGAGAATCTTAAGCAGGCCCCATGCCCAGTGTGTGAGCCCCATGCAGGGCTCGGTCTCACAACCCTGAGATCGTGACCTGAGCCAAAATCAAGAGTCAGACTCTTAACCGACTGAGCCACTCAGGCTCCCCAGGATAAAAAAAAAGTATTTTTAAACTTGAATCCTCATTATCTTTCTGTTTTCCGGAAATCAGTATATAAATTAGCTAAATATTATTTAACCTACTAAAGCAATAGAAATTCATTAGTATTATTGTGAATTTATTTAAAATAGATAAGATACCTTTCTCAACATTTAGTCTTCTAAAAGAAACTTAGTAATTACAAATGATTATAATTTAACTCCAGTGTTACTAGAAAAAAATTCATATTCATTACCCCCCCCCAAATTAAAGCAAGTATTTTTCTGGAATTAGAAAAGATAAAAAAGGGCTGGGGCGCCTGGGGGGCTCAGTCCTTAAACACCTGCCTTCGGCTCAGGGCGTGATCCCAGAGTCCTGGGATCGAGCCCCACATCAGGCTCATCCGCTATGAGCCTGCTTCTTCCTTTCCCACTCCCCCTGCTTGTGTTCTCTCTCTCGCTGACTGTCCCTCTCTGTCAAATAAATAAAGAAAAATAAATAAAGAAAAAGAAAGAAAAGAAAAGATATAAAAGGGAAAAAGAAAATGTCAATTTGTTTGATAGGATAACCAAGTCAAGAGGAAAATCTTTTTCTTTATATAAGAAGGTAAACTCTATGCAGACAAGGATTTTTTCTGCCTTGATCCCTGCAATATCCTTAGCACCAATAATGGTGCTTATATATACAAATATTTGAGATGAATTGTTAAATGAATGAAAAGTGAATCTGATAGTCTGGAAACCAGCTCCTATTTATAAATCAACATAATTGTGCTATACAAAGAAAAAACATGTAAAGTCAGACTACAGAGTAAACTCTTCGGTATCATTTCGCACAACTCCAGTCAATATTCCAGTCTATATAATACCCAAAGCCATATGCCATTACAACAGTATCTTGAGGCCCTCAATGTTCTGCTCTCTTTAATTCTTAAAATGTAGACATCAAAAGTTGGACCAAGTGAAGTATGTATGGATGAGCACAAGTTAATAACAAAATCATATATATGTATATATAAAACTATATAGTTATATATAATAATATATTATATATATCTAGTTGAGCTGAATTCAGAGTTATAGAACAAAGCAACTTGAAAAAACAACTGTTTAGTGTGAAAAACCAGGAATCTGGAAGAGTGCAGCCAAGCTGAAATTCTTCAGGAGAACACTTCAACACGATGTTTCTGTAGTCTTCTATATACCCAGTTAGGTTTGCTGAATTTATTCATGGATGCTCCATCTGTTCAGTGTAGAGAGAGTCTAGAAGAATATGTTTATGGGTGGCCTCTAACTCCAATCTGATGAGTCACTAAAGCAAGAAAGTACTAAGATAATGCCCAAATTGAGCAGGGTGTGTGAAATACTGCTTATAAAATAAAGTTCAAGACTTTATTTTGAAGAATCTGGGTCAGACCTCGAGCTTTTAAGTTTTGGACAAATCAGGCATAAATATTTTTTCTCAAACTAAAAATTACTACTTAATTAAATTGAAAATATATGAGTTGAGAAAACCAAAATCTAGGTCATTTAAAAACTATCAAACTTCTTTATTTATGTAATCTCAAACCTTAAAATATTTGACATACCCCTATTAGAGGAGAATTGTAAGAGAGAGTTAAAAAATTAGTCTACTCCTAAACAAAAATATAGGCAGCAATCTCTTAGACATTGGCCTTTAAAGTATTTTCCTGGATATGTCTCCTCAGACAAGGGAAACAAAACCAAAACCAAACTACTGGGATCACACCAAAATAAAACACTTTTGCATGGCAAAGGAAACCATCAACAAAATGAAAAGGGCACCTACTGAATGGAAGAAGATAACTTGCAAATGAAAAATCTGATACGGGTTAATATCCAAAATATATAAAAACTTCTACAACTCAACACCAAAAAGACAAATAATCTGATTTAAAAATGGGCAGAGGACCTGAATAGACATTTTTTCCAAAGAAGATATACAGATGGCAGATGCATGAAAATATACTCAATATCATTAATCATCAGGGAAATGCAAATCAAAACCACAATGAAATATCACTTCACACCAGTCAGAATGATGGGTATCATAAAGACAAGAAGTGGAGCACCTCTAAGGATGTACTGTATGGTGACTAACATAACATAATAAAAAAATATTATTAAAAAAAAAGAAAGAAAGAAATGGAGCACCAGGGTGGCTCAATGGATTGGGTGTCTGACTTCAGTTTAGGTCATGATCTTGGGGTCCTGGGATTGAGCCTGCATAGGGCTCCGCACTCAGCAGGGAGTCTGCTTCCCCTCTCCTTCTGCCCCTCCCCCTGTTCATGCTGTCTCTCTCTCAAATAAGTAAATAAATTCTTCAAAAGAAAAAAAAAAAAAGAAAAGAAGTAACAAGTGCTGTCAAGGATGTAGGGAAAAGGGAACCCTTGTACATAGTTGCTGGGTATGTAAATTGGTACAACCACAATGGGAAATAGTATGGAAGTTCATGAAAAATTTAAAATAGAAATATTGTATGATTCAGCAATTTCACTAGTGGGTATTTACCTAAAGAAAACAAAACACTAATTTGAAAAGATATATGCACTCCTGTGCTTATTGCAGCATTATTTATTATAGCCAAGATATGGAAACAACCTAAGTATCCATGGATAGATGAATGAATAAAGACGTGGTATATATACACCCGATGGAATTTTAATGCGCCATAAAAGAAGAATGAGATCTTGCCATTTGTGACAACATGAATGGACCTAGAGGGTGTTACATTAAGTGAAATAAATCAGACAAACACAATATCATTTCATTCATATGTGGAATCTAAAGAACAAAGTAAACATACAAACAAAAGCAGAAACAAACATAAATACAGAGAACAAACTAGTAGTTGCCTCAGGGAAGTGTGGGGGAGGGTGGATGAAATAGGTGAGGGAATTAAGAAGTACAAATGTCTAGTTATAAAATAAATAAGTTATGGGGATCAAAAGTACAACACATATAGTCCACAATATTGTAATAACATGGTAACAGATGATAACTATTTATCTCGGTGAGCGTTGCATAATGTATAGAATTGTCTAATCATTCTGCTCTATACCTAAAATTAATATAACATTGTATATCAACTGTACTTCAATAATAATTTTTTTTTAATTTGTTAACATCAGAGCACTAGACTCTGACTTTATACAGTGGGACTTCAAGATAAGGTGTTTGGTGTTAGTCTGCTAAAATATGGAGATATTATTTTAAACACTTTCTGTGTATTCACGTACTGCTTTCTGGTGCGTAGACCTTACCAAGCTGCACAGAGGGACCAGCAATTTGATCATCAGGGACCAACACAATTTTCCTGATTCACCTTGAGTTTATATTACCGGCACATTTGAAGATGTTGATTTGTGATTTGAAATGACCAATCTCTTTATAGAGTTTATATTTAAACAAAATATGTACAAATGATGTGTGGTGCTTCCTTACTCTTATTTTATAAGAAGTGTGTATTATGTTTCTTTTTCAGTTATCTTAGAAAAATAACTATCCTGAATGTAAGTGAAAATAGTCTAGATGAATTATTAAGGAACCAAACTGCATCCCAAACCCATATAAACAAGAGGAATGATCCTATTATCTTTTTTTTTTTCTTTTTCATTTTTACTCTGGCTTTTCCAGCTCAAATTTCATCTCTTGTTCATGTATTAAAGAAGTCACAACTTCTGCAATTTCTTAGATTTCAAGGACTCTATAGTTTCTTGTCTGTTTACAGCATAATTTTTCTTCTATGGAATTTTTTTATCTGTCTTTATTTTTCATGTCATTTTCCCTTTGTGTGTGTGTGTGTGTGGCTCTTTTTCTTTTTCTTTTTTTTTTTTTTTTTGGTTTTGGTTCTAGTTAAAATCCGTTTTTTTCCTGAATATTGCTCATCATTCAGTGGAGGTTATCTTTTTGCTGGCCCAGCAATTTTGTACGTGTAACATGGGGAGATAAGCTGGTGAGGTATTAGTTGATTGATTCTGGGACTGGATGTTCTTAGCCCTCCACCCTTTAAGGAGACCACTTCTGCTCTTGGCTAGTGAGTTCCTTGGGCTAACAGTGACTTATGCATTGCATTTCACCGTTCCTGGGCATTGCATGTTACTTTTCTCTAATACACCAAAACCACAGCTGCCTAGGTGACAAATCAAAAGTTCAAGTTGTATTGGAGATTCCATGAACATATGTTTTCTCATCTGGCTCTACGCTCCCTGCAGCACTTTAACGAGAGGCTCACCTGCCCAAACACCTCGATCTTGTCTTTCTAGACAAGGGACTCTGACTTGCGCTGAAGGTTATATGCTGCCTGAGAGCTGCAGTGAGATGGGTTCACTTTTTTTTCTTCTCTGGACCAGGTCCAATTTTCACTACTTTTGCCAGCCCATCTTTTTAGATCATGGTTCAGGATTGTGGCCATTTTCTAGTTTCACCCAAGATGTGTTTTTCCTTCCTGTTTTTGTATTCTTGTTGCTTAGTTTCAGAAAGAAGAATCAGGCTGAGACAGCCTCACTTCAGTTTCTTAAACTGGAAATTTCAACATTTAAATATGGTCAGTGTCCTTTGAAATTCTGATGAACTTCTTGCTGCAGCTAATGGTAGTCGTTTAATCTACCATGGAAAAATTATTTTTCCCAGTTTGTTGTGAACAGCAATGTGTAATTTCTTTTTTTTTTAATATTTTATTTATTTATTCGACAGAGATAGAGACAGCCAGCGAGAGAGGGAACACAAGCAGGGGGAGTGGGAGAGGAAGAAGCAGACTCACAGCGGAGGAGCCTGCTGTGGGGCTCGATCCCTGAACACGCCCTGAGCCAAAGGCAGACGCTTAACCACTGTGCCACCCAGGTGCCCCAGCAATGCATAATTACTTACCTTAGCTTCATGTACCTTAAGAGTCCAAAGTCTATGAAAGTAGATGTGTGGAGTGAAGGTAAAAGAAGTCATACATGGAAATATGGGGCACATGGGTTCAAACTTCATTTTCATTGGATCATGAATTCAGGGTATTAAAAGTCCTTACATCTTCAGAAAAGTTACCTCCTTTTTCAGGATCCTAATTTAGAGAAATTGAATGAGTGTTTAGCTTTCCCTTTCTGCAGCTCTCCACTCACCAATCCAACTACTGACCTTCCCCACCAGCTCTTTCCTAGTCAAAGCCTTTGATGGAAAGAAATGCATTACTTCATAGAATCATATATGTTATACACCAAACCCCAGGAACTGGATGAAAAATATTTTTCTCTGTAATTTGCTGGCTATTTTCCTGGGGCATAAGAATTAATTAAGGGGCTTGATTCATGAGGCTGATCTTTTTGACACTTGCTATACCATGAGATGGGTAAGAATATAAGAATAAATAAAGATGTTAGTAATTCAAACTATGGCAATAAGCACGAAAATGTGTAAAAGTCAATAATAGTTGATATCTTTTTGCATTAAAAATAACTTGAATAATAAATTTGTTTTGCAATTGGCATTAACTAAAAATATGTTATTTGCCCAACTATTCAAATATTCTTATAAAATAGGGTAAAATTAATGTGTAATTTGTATGGCATGAGGTAGATAAATGCTGTAATTTCTGTAAAGTGTGTGTTCTTTAAAGAAAAATGGGTTATCAGTAAAAAGTGTTGTTTGCTGTTTTTGAAGACTTCAGATATGATGGAAACATATCATGGAGGGATGGCTTATAGCCTTAGCCTGAGAAATAGATATAGGTTTAAAGGTAGCCTTTCCAAGATGGGATTATAGTCTTCTCATTTGAAAAATTGGTTTGGCGACCTGGGGGTCTATCGCATGGCTTGTGAAGGCCAAGTTTCCCTCATGTGGATTTATCATTTAAAAAGCTACCTATGTACTTGGACTCCCACTCACTCTCTTCAAAGAGAATACTGCTATCTGAGGATTTAACCAGATTTAAAATCTATTTGTAGTAGCAACTACAGAACTGTATCTCAAATTGAGCTGTAGGAGAGCATATCAAAATTAACTTCCATGGCTATTCCGATAATCATTGCCTCGATTCTGGATCTTAAATTTTCAATATCTAAGTTTCACTTTCATGTGGAAAAATTTAGTCAGAGAGGAAAAAGCAGCATTCAGAAAGAAAACAAAAAGATGTATAGGGAAATACCAGCCTGGAAAATGATAGGTAAAGAATGCCAGGAACTCTACAGTTGTTACCAGGATACCAGAATCGGCTTTAGAAACCAGTCAGTAGATGCTTTCTGTAAAAACGGCTCTACAGGGGCGCCTGGGTAGCGCAGTCGTTAAAGCGTCTGCCTTCCGCTCAGGGCGTGATCCTGGCGTACCGGGATCGAGTCCCACATCAGGCTCCTCCGCTAGGAGCCTGCTTCTTCCCCTCCCACTCCCCCTGCTGTGTTCCCTCTCTCACTGGCTGTCTCTCTGTCACATAAATAAATAAAATCTTTAAAAAAAAAAAAAAAAAAAAAAAAAAAAAAAAAAAAAAAAAAAAAAAAAAAAAAAACGGCTCTACAGAACTATCATGTATTATCAGGGCTCATTTCCCAAAGTCTCCTTAAAACCAAAGAATTAGCATTGTCTCTGTCCATGACAGTTTCCTTTCAGAACAGATCAAAAGGACACCCTGAACTGCTAGATGAGCCTGCTCTAACCCTGGTGCTCTCTCCCCTTGTGGCTCATCTGTTAACCGCAACATTTGCAGAAATAGAACTCTTCGGAGCCTATTGGTAATTTGCCTCACTGGCTTTTGTCCCTCTTAACACAGTATTAAAGAAGACAAGCAATTACAAAAACAAGCTTTTAGTCCTGAGCTGAACTGACTTTTCTCCATTTCTTCTTTTCTCTCTCCTTATTCCACAATTACCTTCTTTTCCAAATATTACCAATTTAGATTGGATGTAACGGTAAGTAATAATATATTTATTTTATTTGGCAAACTGTTTTGTTAGTAAAATTAAAAACTGCAGCATAGCCAAATGCAATAATGGAAAGAACATTGGTTTAGGTAGGACTCAGGATCCTAAGTTTAGAGTTCTAGATCTGTTACTTACATACGCATCTGGTTTATATGAGTGGCTTTACTTCTCCATGACTAGTATGTTGATTTGCAAAGTGGATATGCTGTTTCAACTAATTCAAATGGTTGTTTTGCTGATTATTTTTTCACCCTGCTTTATTCCAAGATCTGATTGAAGTGGCATATAGAGGCATATAAAATATGAACGGATAATTAAAACAAAATTAAGTCAAGGCAAAAACTAAACTAAACATGAGGCTAAATTGGCTTTCAGTTCCTAAAAGTCAACACAAGAAGAAAAACCGAAATTATCTCTCTCTCCCTTGCTCTGATTAGTCATGAACATAATGGTTCAAGTTTGAAACATGGTCTTCATTTGCCTGCTACTATAGAAATGCAAGTATCAAATCTGTCATTTTCTCTCAGGAATTCCAACACCATCTAGCTTCTCACAAAGTCAGGCAAAGTTGTATTATCCTGCTGTCGTGTCATAGCACGTTTTAGTCAACGTTTATCTGAAACCGTGAACTTCAGAATGTACAGCTTCTTATATGATGACTTGATTATTTAGAATGTCAAAAGGCAGCACCATTCTAAAAGGTCAAGTTTACCATTCCAATGTAAAGAGCCCTTATTGCCCTGGGGAATGTTTGCACTGTCATTCTTTCAGGTATTCAGGAATAAGACTTTCTGATGAACCAACTTTAGATAGACGCTACCTTCTAGGTAGAAAGTTCCAGTCTCCTGTTGGTGGTTTGGACTTGCTCTATTCATAGCCTTACAATCCTGCTCCCCACTGGCCACTGTTAAAGCATATGAAATCAAAAGGTGTAACTAAAGTATAAAAGCCATGTTAAAAGGAACTAGTGGAGGTTACATTTGCAAAAGAAAAGAAAAAAGAAAAAAAACGGTTTTAAAGTAAAAATTTAGGAACTTACACATCTGAGAAGCTAACTCCAAAAAAGATATCAACATAAAATAGTTTTTAACAATGCGAGAGATTTAAATGAGGAAAAGTTAAAATTTATTAACCATGTTGTAAAATTAAGTAACATATCATTAAATAAAAATGAGAAAAAAAGGTTTATAAATTGAAAGGATTAGAACATTTAAAACATACAGAATGACGGAGTCATACTATTAAAACAACATTAAAAAGAACAATAAAGAGAAGTGTTAAAAAACAGAATTCAACTGAATAAACCCGAAAGATCATATTGGTTTTATTCAGTGATTCATGACCTAGGTAGCATCCCATACAGTAGGTAGAAAGTTGCTCCTCAGAAGGCTGCACAAGATCGGGGATTTAACTGGCAAAGGGGGGCAGGGACCAAGAGAGAGCAGATGACCTCATCTTTCTTTGGTGGCAGCAGGGGTCTGTCTCTGTAGGATGGATTACCCCACCAGTGCTGACTAGGAAGTTCCAGATTTACTGGTATAAGATGACGTTACTGGGAGAGGTTGAAACTGCATTCAGGTTAGGTATTAAGTCTGGGTATTAAGTCTGCTGATAATGGGGTTTAGCACAAGTGACTGGATTTGGGGCCTGTTGTCTCTCTTTTCTTTTAACAGAAGAGTAAAAGCATAAATCTCCTATGTTAAATATTCAGTCCAGGGCTCTCTTCATTTTACCTTAAAATTTGGTAAATACTATATAAATAAAAGACATTTTATTATTCCTATTAACAATAGCAACAATAAAAAGTTTCTTCTAAAAAGCAGAGGGAAAAATGCTGATCTTCACTCCTAAGAAATACTAATGAGGAAGACAGGTGGAAACTCAAGTTTTAATATTTTCATTTAAAATTAGCTTTACCTATGAATATGTTGACTTTTGGGAGTAAAATTTTATTTTATAAACAGTATTATTTACCTGAGCAGTATAGTGGTTATTGTTTTGCATTGATCTAAGAAACTAGCTACCAGATACTTGTATTTTTAAAGCGTCTTTTCTTTCTCAGATTCATAAGATTTTTCCACCATGTTTTATGCAATTTTACTAAAATCTGTTTAGGGTTTTTTGTGTGTTTTACTAAATCTCAATTTCAAAATCAATAAGAAAAAGAAAGATTCTGACTGAGGAACAAAATAATGTAAGCCATGTTTTTGTTTGTTTTACCAGAATTGGTTTCACCTTAAAAGTTACTATTCTCTCAATGATCAATCCTCTCAACATTTAATAAAGCTTAACCATTTCACATATACTAACATTAAAACCTCCTGAGATGGTATTAGAATCCTGTGAATTGTCCATTGACTTTTGAACACTGACAATTCAAAGACTAACACGGTTTTTGTTGTAACTTCCTAGAGAAGAAAAAGACCACACTTGCACTTTGCTAGAGGAAGATAGATTGTGCTCCAAGGTTGATTAATTTTTTTTAAATGTTAATGCTCACTCAGACTGGAGGTGAATGAAACGTTTGAGTTGTTTATCAGAAACGTTTGGAAAAGAATTAATATTTGCTTTGATCTTGAATCATGGTTCTTAAGTCATGAAAAAGGGCTATGGGAAAACATCAATGTACTTAAATCTTCCCCAGTGGGAATACTTCATGATATATTTTTATTAACATCATTTTAAAATCTGTATCTGGGGATTTTGCGGGAAAGTCTAAAGAATGACCAGAATGCAGAGACTGACATCTACATTAAAAAGATTGAATGAAAATTAAAATGATCTCTTACTTAGGAAAGGAACTATCAAGGGAGAATATCTAAACTGTATACACGTTAAGTGTTAAACATACAAAGTATCTAAATCAAACCTGTGACTAATCTTCAATTAGGATTCAGCTCTTGAAAATTAGAATATTAAGCTTTTTATACACATTTGGTTCCAGTTTTAAGGAAGAAATATTTCATTGTTTTTAGCAAAATCACATGTTTAAAGAATACAAGCAATACTGAAAATTAAAGATGAAAGATTAAATTCTGCCAATCTAAAATGACCATCTTTAACATTAGCTGAACACCATCCCATATATCTCTCATTGCACCAATTCCCTTCTGTCTGTTCAGAAACACAGCTAGAAATTTGAATGCATGAGTCAGTAAGATGGATGGATAGATACATGGAAATAATTTATAATATGGGAATCATAGTATAGATGTATTATTAAATTTAAAAACAACTTATGTTTTATTTGAATTTCATAGAAGAAAAATAAATGACATGAAAAAGAAGAAAATTTGTGTTGAGTAAATGATTCTTCAATACAATATAGTACTTCTTAAAGTTTGCTTCTAAAGTTAAAGGGTGGGGGGGATCGGAAAAGAGGGGAGGGAAGGAGAGAAAAGGCCAAGGAGAAGAGGATTGAGAAGAAATTATAAACTTTTTTTTTTTAAGATAGAGTCATTTTTCAAAACTACCCATTTCAATTTTAACTCCACTGACTCCCTGTTTGAAAGAGGCTACACTAGCACTCACATCTTATCATTTTAGTACAGTATATTATTATTCTTACATGATATGTAAGAATATGATAGCATCCATATTCTGTTCTGTAACCTCAGATCCCATGCTATTGCATTAACAGTTCTGTATGTTACTAGTTTCAGTGTGCCTCACCAGTTCCTTTTCCCATGGGTTCTCAATTCCTCTGTATTTATTTTCATTTATCTCTTAATTGGATGAATTAATCGTTTACTTGTTTCTGTTTGTTTGTGTTTTGTTTTCTCAAGAAGGGCTTCTGGGCATTGCAATACTTTAATTTGTTCCTATTTGAGAATACCTGCTTAGTGCCTTTGCACATAAATAGCATCCTGACTGGTTATGGAGTTCTTGGGTTACACTATTATTATCCTAGAACATTGGAGAATTGGTTTATTAATTATAAAGCACTGGATGTTGGAAATATCTGCTGCTAGCCTAATGTTTTCCCTCCTATTAAGTAATTTTTTTGAAGGAAGGGATAAGGGAGTCCAGAGAGTCAGTAGGTTGACTAGACTGTGTTCTGGCATTGACTGTTCTGTACTAAATTTATTTAAAATACAGTGTATTCTTCAATGTTTAGGTTCAGGGTTTTTTTTTATTATTTGCAGGAATTATAGATTTAAAATGCATCTTCTCTTGCATTTGTTGGGCTCTGTACTTCACAGATATAAATTATCTTTACCCTGGATTCCCTTTGTCTTGCTTCTATATTTGTTTTGTTCTAATCATTTTAGTCCCTTACATTTAAAAAAATCAACATTCACTGTATAAACCTCAATGTTTCCTCAATGTCCTTATTTGATTTTTAGTCAAATCAATTTTATTTCTGCCGTTTCTTAATTGTGTATTGTTATGTAAGGTGGAATTTTGATCCTCAGTCTGTTCCTCTCTCCCTCCCTTTCTTCCATCCTTCCTCCCTTCCTTCCTTCCTTCCTTCCTTCCTTCCTTCCTTCCTTCCTTCCTTCCATCCTTCCTCCCTCTCTCCCTCCCTCCCTCTTTCTTTCTCTTTCTTTCTTTCTTTCTTTCTTTCTTTCTTTCTTTCTTTCTTCCTTCCTTCCTTCCTTCCTTCCTTCCTTCCTTCCTTCCTTCCTTCCTTTCTTTCTTTCTTTCTTTCTTTCTTTCTTTCTTTCTTTCTTTCTTTCTTTCTTTCTTTCTTTTCTTCTCTCGAGTATAGTTGACACAAGATGTTATGTTAGTTTCAAGTGTACATCATAGTGATTTGACAGCTCCATACATCACGTTGTGCTCACCACAAGTGTAACTCCCACTGTTGTGTCACTATACAGCACTATTACAACATCATTGACTATATTCCCTGTGCTGTACATTTTATTCCTGTGACTTATTCATTCCGTAACTGGAAGCCTGTATCTCCTACTCTCCTTTACCCATTCTGCTCATCCCTTTCCCTCTGGCAACCATCAGTTTGTTCTCTGTATTTATGTATGATTCGGCTTTCTGATAATCTGTTTTTTCATTTGTTTTTTTAGATTTCTCATATGAGTGAAATCATATGGTATTTGTCATTCTCAGTCTGGCTTATCTCACTTAGCATAATACCTTCCAGGACAACCAAGAATACCTGACAAAGTTATCATTCAGATTTGAAGAAGAGCTAAAGAATTTCACAAACAAAAGTTAAAGGAGTTTATCACCACTTAACCAGCCTTACAAGAAAAATTATGGGACTTCTTTAAGTAGAAAAGGCCATAATTAGAAATAAGAAAATTACAAATAAAGAAATGTAAAACATGACAGCATTAGGGCACCTGGGTGGTACAGTCAGTTGAGTATTCAGCTCTTGATTTCGGCTCAGGTCGTGATCTCAGGGTTGTGAGTTCAAGTTCTGTGCTCAGCGACAATTCTTGGAACGCTCTCTCTCCCTCTGCCCCTCCCCCCATGCTTCTCTCTCTCTCTCTCACTCTCTCTTTCTCTCTCCCCGTTAATATAAATAAATCTTTAAAAAGAAAAAAAAAACATGACAGCATATACATAAAATATGGAGGGGGGAGCAAAAAAAGAAGTTTTCTAAAGAATGTGAATGTAAATGATCATCAACTTAATACAGACTGCTGTACACTCAGTTTGTGTTAAGTTTGAGATGGCCATTTTAATTTTACATATTTGTTTCATCTCATCTTTGAGCTCATTTCTGCAGAATGCACATTCTCAATGTTATTTTATATCGTGAAATAATTGTGAGGAATTCCATTTTGTTCCATGAGTTACTTTTCTTCCACCTTAGATACTTGGCCTTTCTCTTTCTGTGCTTATATTAGCAATTCCAAAGAGATCTTCTATCTGCTCTGATAAAATATAGTTGACATGTTTACTCTCTTCCTACTGCCTCTGAGACCAGTTAGTTTTTCTTTCAAAGCTGCAGACTAAGGGCTGTGCATTTGGTTTTCTATCCATTCTATCTATAGCATGAGGTAATGGCAGAGCTAGTAGAAAGAGAAGGCTAAATTGAGGTGGTACACTGTCATTGTTAGATATTTTTTTCCATCTGAAATTTTATTAAATGCTCAATTCTGTATTTACTCCCTCTAACATTGGGGGGGGGGCGGTTAAATGATTCCTGAATAGCTAACTCTTGGACTTGGAGTTCACCCTCCAATTTATTTCCTATCTCCAGAATCTTCACTTCTGCTCTATTTTACTAATATGGATGCCCATTCAGTTTAGTTCTACACAGAATTAGCACTATTAGTGAGGACTATCAAGATTTGTGATTCTGCAGCATAGACAGTGGAGGCAGAAATACATGCCAGTGTACTGCTGTCAGCAATGCCACATCGGGGAGCATGTGTCTGGTCAATGGTTTGTCGTCCGTTTGTCTCTCCCCCTCCTCTTCTTCCTCTTACTTCCTCTTCTTTTTCCAAGTCTTCCTCTAAGTCATTTCTTTTCTCCCTGTCTCCCTTGTTAGTTTTTGAAGATTATCGTGTTATGTTAGCTTATTTAGCTTGTCTGGATACCACTGGTAATTTTTTGTATGACCATTTGTTGTTCATTTTATTAGGTATCAGTGGAGAAAATTATTATGAAGGTATTTTAGCCGTCTTAACTCAGAAGCCCCTATTTAATCTCTAAAGTTCTGGAACCACATAGTGAAATGATTTTCTACCCACCATATATAATCTTTGATGATCATTATATTTCTGAGACAATTATGCTACATGAACTGTGGCATTTTTTAAATATCTTGCATTAAAAAAAGTTGCCATTAATGACAGAAAGTTTATCATAATGTATTGGAATGGTCCTGAAGTATATCCCTGGGTTTATTTCCTTGATGATTTCAGGTAGGTAAAATGACTTTTGAAGAGTTTCAGCATGGTAAATAGAAGTTGCCTTAAACATACAATTTTCATGGAGATAGTTTATTCCCTTTTTTGGTATCGTCAGCCGATTCATAAACACATTAGCTATTAATTTACATTGGGCTATGAATCAAGTTTTCCTTTCTTACATGAACAAAATACAAGCACATGTTCAAAATCTCTGAATTATTCATTTCAACATTGACTATTACAACCTATTGTAATGGATTTTTAGGTCTTTGCACTTAAATCCAGTGGTTACTATACCACTTCCCTAGTAAATTGACAATTTATGTTTCTTAAAAAAAAAAAAAAACAGCTTAAAAATCATGTATCAAATGCCAGGTACTTGCAAATATGTTCTAGTCATGAATATCCAGATTTATCTACCTATTTTGTATTGTAGCATTGAACTCTCTGTTAAAAAATTATATTTGTACTTTGTCTTATTTTTAATTAGTAAGGACCCCACAGATAAAAGCATTTTTGTAAAGAGGTTCAGGAGTCTTTAAGTAGCTAAATTAGTCTACATTGAATATATTAAGTGAACCTAATAAAGGAAAATAAAAGAAATATGGTAATAGGTCTCTGATTAAAATGCCCAAATTATCTGTATAATTAGTAGAAAACTGAATTAGTATGTGCCTAATATCTTGTGTATCTTTAAAGACTATAGATAAACACTTTAGTTATTTTCAAAAAGTTACTAAAGGCCATGGGTTTCTTCCAGAGGTAAATAAATGCATTTTGGCTACATTAAACATTTTGATATAAAAAGAGATCCACCTTTTGGATTTATACCAACACCATCAGTGGCACCTTTTTTAATAGCGTCCCCTGGGGAGGAAAAAATTCTACATAAGCAAGATCTGTGTTTTTTTCAGTTTTAAGCATATATTTTTCTTTGTATTAAACCGTGTAGCTTTCAGTGCTCTACACTGTAACAATGCAGGCTGTCAAAGTCTGGAGAACTAATTTAGCTGGAAATGAATTAATGCCATCCTCATCTCGCATTAATTTTGTTAGAATTGTGTCTCAAGTAGAAAATGTTGGCTCTGGGTATGGAATAATGAGTTACTTCTTTAGGCTCAATGGACTAAAATGCCAGGGATGGAAACCATGTCACCTTTGTGACTGGAATACTAAATGACGAGCTGCGTGTATTGTTCAGCAGCAGGAATCTCCTCAGTGCAGATTTGGTCAGTTTGGCCAAGTTCGATGTTTAAATTTAACTCTGAAATAATGTACAGTTTGCATTGTATGCATTCTATAGCCCAGATTTTTTTTTCTGATAGAACTCTTATTCATTCATGTATATAATTTATTTTTACCCATGGGTAAACTTTTAATCTTTTCTGCAATCATGACAAGCCAAAGCAGAACAAATTATGATATATCGTTGTACAATAGTATCTGACAGAAATTGCCCAGAGTAAATATAAAGAAAAATTTCATTTGGGGAAAAAAGCAATTAACTTCTGTTATAATTGAGTGGAGATTTCATAATCTGTATTGTTTTCAAAAGGTTTTAAAGCCTGATATTTAATAATCATATGTTTGAAATAAATGAACATTTTCATTCATTTTTTTGGCAAAATGTTTAATAGTGTTTTCTATTCTGTAGTGATTCTTATCTTTCTAAGTTAAGAAAAACAGTTTATTATTGGAGAAAATATGAAATCTGAAATATTAGACAAAGACATGTGGGCAATGGGGAAAACAACTAAAATCTTACATATCTCTGTTAATATTTTGAGTAAAAAATGTAATTATAAAGGACTTGCTTTGTTAAACATAGCACTCCTTATCTGCTCAGCCTGGGAATATTCTCAGCATTTGTCAGCTTGGGATCTCTGTCCTTCAAATATGTTCATTTAATACTAACTGAAGAGGTTCTTCTAACGTGGACTTGCAAAATGCAGCCTAAATGATGTGAGAATGACTGAAATCGCACATGGAATATAATGTTTATGATTTATTGGATAGTTCACTGAAACATGAATAAGAATCAAATAGATAACAAATATTATGGCTCTGATGTTTACTTCCGATGTCTTAGAACCACAGAAGTACTGAAATCTTTAACCACACGTGTGCAAAGAGAATTTTCTTCAACCGTTGTGTTCTGCAGACCTTTTATTAATCGTCCTAGTTCTTAGTTCTGAACCACCTGCTCATTTTTGGCTGTGTTTGTTTTGTAGTGATCTATATAAGGATGGCTACTTCCTCCTATCAAGACATATTCTAAAGGTTTTCTGTCTTTGCTTAATCAAAGGTTCTGTGTGCACAGACGCTGTCTACTATCCCACTACGGTACTGATTGTTTCCTTTTCTTGTGCAGTCTCTGCAGATCTCTGGCCGTGGCTGCTAGTTTTCTGGAAATAGTTTTTCCCTATTTAGTTTCCATCTTTGCAAGTTCCAGAGCTCAGCTTTTCAGAGTTCTGCTGGGCGATGCAGAGAGGTGATCAGCCTATATGACGCTATCCTCGTCCCTGCAAAGGGTTTGGCTGTGGAGAAAAGAAATGATTGGTGCCAGCATTTTCAGATTTAGGGACTGAACTGCCAGATTTTATCCATTGCATATTAAACTTCATTCTCTTCAACTCTGAAGACCAGGCACACTCCTCTCTGTGTTTTTGTTTCTTTGCCTTTCTGATTTGAACTTGACCCAGTTTCTGCCCTCCTCTGTGCCCCACCCCTCCCGCCCTCACTGCAGAGCTGAAGGTCTCTTTCAGCTTTCTTTCATCTCTCCTCAGCACAGGAATATTCATAGAGAATATCCCAGCTCTTGCTGGCCCTGCTTCTCCATGGAGATTCTCATCTCTCCTTGTCTCTGCCTAAGGAGCTAGACCCAGGCAGGACTGCTTTGGTCAAGAATGAAACTGCTTCCAAACTTATTTTGACATAAAAGAGCATCCCCTTTGCCTCAGGTCTTTTGCTGTCTATTGTATTATTAAATATAACCTTAATGAAAGTTTAAGTTTCTGTTTTAACACTTTTATGACTGCCTGTTTTCAGATATAAACTTCGAATATTTTGGAGTATCTACAGCCAAGGTGAATATCTACGGCCAAGGTGATGGTGGACTAAATTTTTTTTTTAAGATTTTATTTATTTATTTATTTGACATAGAGAGAGAGAGAGAGTGAGGGAGAGAGCATAAGCAGGGGGAGCTGCAGAGGTAGAGGGAGAAGCAGGCTCCCCGCTGAGCAGGAAGCCCAACCTGGGGCTCCATCCCAGGACCCTGGGATCATGATCTGAGCTAAAGGCAGACACTTAACCCACTGAGCCACCCAGGTGCCCCTGGACTAAACTTTTTAAAGACAGCAAGAACTCTAATTTTAAATACTTACAAATAACAAGTTTAGCTCTAATTTATAGTGTTTCCAAATAGTTTTATGTCCACTGTTGGTATGAAAATCTACCACAATAGGAACTTTGCGATCCATACAATTAATTTCAATACTTTAGGTAAAGCAAAACAAAATTAGCAGGGTTTGTAATTACTAGTTAAACATCTTGATATTATAAGTGATTTCCTAAATGTATTATGCTAAAAGTATAGCCTTTTCCTCAGATATTATAGATTGCTTTTCTACTTGAGATGATCAGATATATCTTTTTATTTCTCAGAATGTGCCATAATTAAATAAAATTATTTTCTGAGTCTGGTAGATGATTACAAACTCTACTCTGCAAAATACAATAGAAAATAACATTGTAATTCGTAGACTTCATTGTATTGCCAAGTATTAAGAGCGTACTGGATTAATAACAATTCCATAGCCTTTATGCGATTGAGTAACGTAGCCATTTAAGAGCTCTTACATAGTAGAATGACCTACTTTTAAGTTGCAGTGAGAAATAAAACTTTTAAAGATTAAAGAGCAAAACAAAACTCTACCTATTACTAACAAAATGAAGGGTAAAAGTATTGGTATTTATTGAGAAGCTAATATGGGCCAATTATTCCCAAATTTTTTGGACTCAGAACTACTTGGCATCCTTAAAAATTACTAAGTATCCCCCCAATTTTTTGTTTATGTTGGTTATATCCATTAATTGAAGTAAAACTGGGAGCAATTAAAAATATGCATTCATCTATTTAAAAGAAAAGATGCTAAATTGGTGACTTTTTTATAAGCAATAAAATCTTTTATGAAAAATAGCTATTTTCCAAAACAAAACAAAAAATAATGGGAAGAGTGGCATTGTTTTGTTTTATTTTGCAAATATCTTTAATATTTAGGTATATAGAAGGTAGTTGGATTTCCATATCTGTGTCTGCATTCAGTATGTATCAGTTTTGACTACGTATATGTGTATTACTATGATGATATCGCTATACATATAATATATAATCTACGTATGGTTTTATATATATTGGACTATGTCTATGTAGATATGATGTTTTAACTATATAGAAGAAGAAAACCAATCCTCACACAGGTAGTTGAAAAAGAAAGCAGTCTTTTAATATCCTTTTCAATAACTACAGGGAGGTTTTGGTAATACCCTAAAATTCAACGTTGCACATCACTTACAACAAAACCCATTCCTCTGTTTTGCACTTCAAATGGATCTTTTACCTACGTATGATTTTGACCTCTTGGACCCCTGAAAATGTGTTGGGTGCTCCATGGAATTCCTGGACCACACTTTGAGAACCACTGTGTTAGTCCTTGCTTTTGCAAAGGAAAAACACAATATGAAATAAATCATGTTATCCTCTGTTTGCAGATTATGAATTTGACTCGAGTACAGTGGATACCTGGACCCAGTTGTCCTGGCTTTGGACCCAACTCCACCACTTACTAGCTGTCTGACTAAAATATTCCATGTACTTACTCCTCGGTATACCACAGCCATGCAAATATACAAATACAGTACTATTTCATTTTCAAAGAGATCATATCAAAATTAACTCCCCTCAGTTTCCTTATTACCAAGTCACTTGATTTTGATTGAACCCCATCTTAGGTGATAATTAACCTGGTATAATTTTTTAGGCATGTGGACTCTTGGAGACAAATTTTCTCTGTCTAAACCCAGATTATGTCATTTTCTATCTGTGTAACTTTTAGATTCCTCATGCACTTTATGAAGTTGTAAGAGATAATATATATTAAGTGCTTAGAATAGAGTCTGGCATATTATAAAGGCTAGATTAATGCATGCTAATTTTTTTTAACTATTATTCTCATTATCATAATATCCTGGAGCCCTCGATCACTCTTGCTTTCTCAGAAGTGACTCAGTTACTGTCCTATCCTGGTTCCCAAACACAAGGAGTTTATTTCAAGCTCTCTAATTTATCCTATGGACCACTTTGCACCCCCAAGTTTGGGTTTGATGAGAAGGAGAAGGGACTCTCACTCCAGCACATATTTTTTCTTTGGGGGATTGAGGACCTACTATGACACCCTCCAAATAAATATCTCCGCAAACCCCTCTGCTTCACATTCTAATCATCTTTCATATCCTTGATCTATCCAAAAGTTAGGACATTGGTTTTCAACCATTTCTTCATAAAGCCTGTCTTGGGGCTATGTCTCTCACTCACTTGAGTTTCTGCTATCCATCCTATAGATGCCATGGGTGAAATCAAAATAGAAAGTGTCCCATCCTAATATGCCATTATGCAAATAGTAATAATGCAGGAGAAAGCAGAAAGGGACTAAGATACTTTGTGCTTATTGTATAGCAAGCAGTGTTAACTCTTTACAAACATCTTCATAGTGAGTCTGTGGAAAAGATATTATCCCATTTTACAGAGGTGCAGTTAGGGCACCAAAGCTCAGAGAGATTGAGTAACTTGTTGCAATCACAAAAAGTATCAGAATGTGACCCTGTCTGCCCAAGCCACCTTAGCTAAGTTTGCCCAGCTTTTGTGTATTAAATTTCCCTTCCCTCACTTTCTTTACCTTTGTTCTTACTGTTGGTTTTATAGGTCAGTATATATAAAACATCGTTCATGAAACAACAATCCCTGTCCTCCTCCCCTTTCCATTAAGGCTATCACTTCTGTTTTTGGGGTGATTCATATACCATTTACTTTAATGTCTTTACATGATATGTTTGTACTGCTGCTTCTTGAAATGAAATGATTTTCAGAAATGATTTGTTTAACTTTCTTCCTACAGAAGCTTAGGACTGGTGCCTCTTCTTTCACTGACCCTGATACACACATGCACCCTTTCAATCTTCTTTGATAGGATTGGACCATACTTTTGGTGTGGATGAGTATTAAGGATTTACATTATTAGTAGTTTACGTAGTCATGTAAATGCTATTCACATTTATGATTCCTTTTACTTTTACACACTACTTTTTGGTTTCCCTGAAGTCAGTAATTACTATATTTTTCCTTTCCTTCGTTTTGTACTTATTTACCACCATCTCGATCCCCAAATGTTGCCAGTTATCTAAATTTTCCTACAAGGCATTCTATAAGAGTTGTGCAAGTAAAGGAATGGTTTCCTTTCATTAATTTTCACATTCTATTTCCCACCTATTTGGCGTTTCAGAGATATTTTAAGTGATCAGAAATCCAATTTTATCAGTGCAGATGAAAGAAATGATCCCCTATGTTCATTTAAGAAAAAAATGTTAACACAAATTCTCATTCTAAGTATCAAAAGTTAGTTGTTAGTAAAGTTGCCTTATGTTTATAAAGTAATATAGTCTACAGTGTTTCTCATTGCATATTGACTACAAGTTTGAGGTAATTTGGAATACATTAGCAATTAAGACAAATCATAATGTTATTTCAGGGTAAAAAGAATATATGTATTAAAATGACTATGAATCCTAGTTACTGATATTCAGTAAAATTTGTAATCCTTTTAAGTGAAATGCAATTAATTTACAGTCTCAAATATTTTTAAAAATCTGTATATCCAAGTATATAGAAGTTGTTTATTGATGAACGCACTTAAGAATATAAAGTTAAACTCTCAACTGTGTAGCTTATCTACAGAATGGATTGTCTGGATAGCTGAGTTTTCCAAATGCCTGATGATTATTGCCTGTAAGCATAGAAATTAGCTTAACTTATCTAAGCCAAAACTGCAGTACATTTAAGCCTGCCTTCCTTAAAAGATCACAACCTTTTTGAAAGCTCATAATGAACTTTAGTTATTATTCTAGTGGTATTTGTAGGATAAAATAATGAGTGAATGGCATGTGCCTTCTACTAAATATTTCTGGATCTTTGTGGTATTTGAGTTGTCTTTTTCTTAATTAGATTTCCTTTCAAGCTACCAAAGCTCATCATAATTTGGTATGTTTTCCTTTATCATTTCTTCTACTCTTTCTTCTATTGGTTACTTCTTTTTGACTATAGGCTTTATACCCTATAATCAAAATTGTTTAATCAGGGTAAAACCTGCTATGCAGATATGAAGGGTTCTTGTGTGAATAAAGTACACCAAGCTTAGTGCATGGAGTTGCAATATTATTTGTACTGACCAGAATATATTTATTACTTAATTCCTAGCTATGACTGTATCCATGTGGAGCTAAGCTTGCCATGTAAGTGATGTGTTAGCAATTGCTAGTTGCTGATTGTCCCCCTATATATTCTCTCCTACAGTAATAGAACTTTCACTCTCAGCTGGGGCTGTGGAGGCCAAGAAGGAGCAGCTGTGTGACTGAGTTCTGGGCGATGAGATGGAGGGAAAGTGTGCCATTTTCAGGATGCAGCCTTAAAAGATGCATTGCGGCTTTTATGGCCCTCTTTCCATCTTGGAACTCAGAACTCCCTCTCGAACCAGGAAAGGGTGGGAGTCACACTCTAGAGATGGTGGAGCAGAGAGCTGATAATGAAGCCACTGAACTAAGAGCAAAATAAACTACTTCTCTTTTGTTTAGGCCACTGTTATTTGGAGTCTATGTGATGTTTCTGCTCATTAATCCTAATTAGTATTAGTGAATAGTTAATTGTGTGAAGACAGCATCTTCTCCGCTCAGGGTACTGGCCAGTTCATTTGTTGGGTTCAGTTAAAACCTTGGTACATTTTATTTAAATCCCACCTACTCAGGCCCTGAGGTTTGAAACATTAGTTTTGTGAAGATAACTGGTTGTCTTGAGGATATTAATCTGTGAGGCAGTAAAAAAGCAAGTAGTGCTTGAATGAGGTGTTGATTAGAGCAGGACTCTTGTTCCCAGTCTTTGTAGGCTCTAACTCCAATTGAAAAATGAAACAATATGTCCTAAGTTCTCTTTATTTTGGCTGATTGAAGGATATGAAGGAATGATGAACTTGCCTGTCTTCTATTCTGGTGGCTAAATCTTGGTCTGCAGAGTTCATTGTACCTCTGCTTTCAGCTACCTTTTCTTCAAATATACACTCAAAAAATAAACAGACCAACACTAACCTGAGTCTTGGTGTAACCTCCCTTTATTGAGGAGCTTAACTCGGCAAGATGTTTAAATATAAGACAGCTTTCTTCCTTCAGTCTTTGTCTTCAGACCCTTTCCCATCCCCTCACAGTATTTTGAATATATTACTCAGTTTTCCTGTGAATTTAGTAATTAAAACCCCAGTTCAGGTAAAAATTTTATTTCAAACCTAACTAGAGTATTATTTTCTCTTCTTTCCCAAGCACAAACTTGACCATGAGTGAGAGGCCTGAGTTGGTAAGGAAAGGGAAAGATCTGTCTCTTCAGGCCTCATCTTGTCCTTCTCTATGACGAGAGGATGGAGTGCTGGTTCTCCTGTGAGACACATAAGGACAATGCCATGGAGGGTCCTGCAGGGCCCTCCTGCTGCTTGGTTCCCTGGTGTGGGAGTAAGAGTCGTTCTGGAACATGACCCTTCAGCCCACTTGTCCTCACCATGGGTTGAACACTTACACCCTCCAAATGCAGGGGTCCTTTCATCCAGTGGGCAGCTATCTTGGGTGGACTACCACCAGAATAAAAAGTCCTCTGCCCTCCTCAGTATCCCTGTGGCCCATGGAAACTCACACATCTTTCCATACCGAATGCCAGGCGCAGAGGTGGTCCAGTCCTGCCCTTCTGTGTTCCCTCCTTGCTGTCTCCCTCCGATTCTCTTTTGCTCAAAAAGGCCTGAGTCAGATGAGCTAGATCTATGATGGGAGCAGATACTCAGCCAGGCAACACCATGGTTGGTCTTCCTCCTTCTTTCCCCCACAGCAAGGAGAGGCAATTGTCTCTTATGCGTAAAATAAAATTTTTCGCAAGACATAATGACTCTGACTCTACCTCTATTATTTTTTCATCTGTTTATGAGGTAGGAATGGAGTGTGTGTGGCGGGGGGAGGGACCTGTAATTTCATGATTGTTAGAGATCAATGGGAGAGAGGTATGGTACCAGTTACAGGCGCTTCTCTTCGGAAGGTGGGTTCCTTAAAAAAAATCTTTGTGTCCAAGTTTGGCACAAGTCCCAGTCAACATGCTGTTACCTCTAGGAGGACATTCATAATGGGGACCACAGATCATTTTATAAAGAATAATACAATTTTTAAACTGAAACACAAAATTGGCTTAAGCAATAAAATAGTAGTTTCACAGCACACATTTAAAACAAACATTTGTTTTCCCTTGATCCCAAAATGCCTTTTTAAGAGAGTATAAAATGCTGCTATTTTTAGGTTTTATTTTGGAAAATCTAGTTAAGGGAATTGTCATAACCTTGATAGCTATTATTATCTTTCTCTGAGATGTTTTGAATAAATATTATGATACACATTTGTACAATATTTCTGTGTAGGCATATGCCAGATGTGTGATGACATGTATTGCTTTGCAATACAATAATACAAACTCATGGAAGAATACTAACTGAGAAGTATTTTATATACTGAATATATAACTCTGGAGACAAGACTTGCAGATAGGGGTGTGTGTGTGTGTGTGTGTGTGTGTGTGTGTGTGTGTGTGTTAACTTCATCTCATTATCCCATCCAGCTCTAAAATTCTGTGCTTTGATTTTGCTGATACCCTCTCAAAGCACAATGAATCCTTTCCAGAAGATCCCAATGAAACTAATGAGTTTAACCTCAAAGATTTTATCCTTCTCAGCAGTCAACTGGAAGCTAAAGTACATCAGAGAGAAACTAATTACAAGATGCTTGCATTTCAATTATTCTGCATTTATCATTGCAATTACTAATTCCATCTATCTTTCACTTGCTAAATATGGGAAAATGAAAAACAAAGACCCCTAATTTCATAATCCCTTCAGAAATGTAAATAGTCGATGTGCACAATTCTTTATATGTTTATCATTTTAACTATGACTAAAACTATCGTTAAAATTATTTCGAGAGATTTTCTGCAGTAAGAAATTCAAGGGATATCTTTAGTGGTTTTGAGCGTGCCAAACGCACAGTTCAAATTTAGAGTGATAATTGTATCTATAAAAGCTTAAATTTTCTAGACTGCAAAAACTGGAAGTGAAATCATGCAAGAAAATCAAAGATCAATTTGTGCCTTTTTGATGCAAAGAATAAAAGCCGACAGTAAAATCCAGTAAACAGTATTTGTATAATCAAATCAGATCTTTCAATTCACAAATACGATGTAAAAGCAAAAATAATATAAAGAAACTGAGAAAACAATTTATGTTTCAATTCATTTAGCATTCTGAAATGACTCCCATAAGGAAAATCATAATTCCACTAATGTAAGGGACACATACACCCATAGCTTTGAATAAAAGGCAAAATTGTGCTGTGCAAGGCAAACTCATCCCCTTAATATGGTTAGCCAGATGAGTTTCACTGGATGACCTAGGTTCAAAACCAGAGGCATCATTTTCTTATGTTTCCCTGAGAAATGGCATTAAATTATGGCCACATGGGTATTATAAATGAATTTAGGGCATTGGTGCTGGAAGAAATCATAGAACTCATCTGGTTGAGAAATTGCCAACTGGTGGCTCATAGGAAGCATTCAACCACAGCTGTACTTGGCCTATTTAGTATTTTTAAACATTTGAAAATTTCACATAGAGATCTTGATTCTCAGCTTGTTCTGAAAATACACTGGGCTTGTCTAGCCATCATGTGAAGTTGAGGTAACAACTAGTCTCTTTAGAAGGAGCACATTTTCTCCAGGTTTCTACAGTTCTCACCATCCCTAGTGCCTTACAAACAGTATACTCCATTATTTAGTGCCTGGATAACCTCCAAAGACATTTGAGGTTTTGACCCCTCCAGCCAGCCCCTCTTTCACAGGTGAAAACATCGACATCTTATTGATCTCCTGAGTTTTCTAAACAATAAATTGCAATGGGTAGGTAAGATTAGCATCTCTGGAGTTAATGTACATGGGTTCAAATCTCAGCTCAGCAATTTATCCACTCTGTGACCTTGAGCAAGTTATTGAACATTTCTGGGCCTTAGTTTCCTCATCTCTAAAGTGAAAGGAAAAATAGTACCTGCCTCATTGTGTTTTGTGAGATTAGATCAGTAAATATATGAGGTTTGCTTACAATAGGGCCTGGCAAATTTTATACTCCAAGTGTTTGATATTGTTATTAAATCACTCTATCAACAAGCCCCAGATAGCCTGCTCAAAGGATAAATCCATCAGTGACCAGGTGTCAAGTTCAAGTCCTGCTCATATAGCCCTAGACATTTGATTCTTGTTTTTGGTCCATTCTATCCCAGCTCTGAGTATTTGAGGGAAGGTGTGTGCAGCTTTGGTGTTTGTGATCTTCCACTACTCTTGGACAATGTGATCTTGAATATGAGAAAAGTACTAAGGTTGGTGGAAAAGTGAGTCCCAACATATAAAAGATAAGGGACAAAGGTGATCAAGAAGAATTAAGAACTATTTAAGACATTTATAAGTTCTCTTTCTCCTATCAGTAGCAACCTAGCTATTGAATGGTCTAAAAGAAATAACAGGTGGCTAAGTCATTACACAGTACTTCCACATGCCATCCTTGCTGCTCCGGGTGCATGCTGCCTCTGTAATGGTTCACTGCAAAAGGAGCACTGAGCACTATTTTTATTTTTACCTTCTTTGGAAAAGTGAAAATTTTCTTTGGATTTCTTTCAGTTGGTGAAAACAGGTAGTAATGTAGGTTTTTCTTAAAAGTAAAATGATGCAGGGGTGCCTGGGTGGCACAACGGTTAAGCGTCTGCCTTCGGCTCAGGGCGTGATCCCGGCGTTATGGGATCGAGCCCCACATCAGGCTCTTACGCTATGAGCCTGCTTCTTCCTCTCCCACTCCCCCTGCTTGTGTTCCCCCTCTCGCTGGCTGTCTCTATCTCTGTCGAATAAATAAATAAAATCTTTAAAAAAAAAAAGTAAAATGATGCAGTGTGATCTGATGAACACTAGGTGTTAAACGCAACTAATGAATCATTGCACACTACATCAAAAACTGATGATATGCTGTTTGTTGGCTAATTGAACTTACTAAAATTTTTTAAAAAGGTGCAATGTGAACTTTCAAAAAGCAGGGGATATCTGTATGTATATGTATGTGTACACACACACACACACACACACACACACACACACACATACATCTCCCAAAGGAAGGGGTTTGGAAGGATGTGTATTGAATATTTGGGTGTTTAGACTCATAAACGCACTTACAAATGGCTACAGACTCATCCTTCGCCAGTTTCCACAAACTCAAGACCACATGTGTTTCTCTCTGTCCTTAGCTACTGGGAGACATGCTGACTTTTGGAAAACATCACTACAGAAAATCAAAAGAAATGAGATAGCTATTTATAAATTAAATGTTTGCAGTTACTAAAATTGTGACAAATCCTTCAAGATGTCTTAAAATATATAGTATTAATATGTGTTATAAACACTTTGTATAATTCTGAACCAATCTCAGCAAAAAAAAAATGATGAAAATCATTTCTAAACAGCAGGTGAACATATTCTGATTTTAGGTTTGTCTGCTTTCTATACGATTATAGTTTGGATTTCAGCCATACTTCATGTATTTTTTTTCTCTGAAAGCTAATGAAAATCCCCTCGATGTAATGCCATTAATCCCTGGAGCAGAAATAACTGGGACAACATTTAGTCTAACAGATGTGATTGCTAAGTGCCAGTGGTAAGATAGCAGTCAGTTTATTCACAATAAGGATTAAATAAGAAAAGTCGAGAAATGGTGAGTAAAGGTTCTGCTTGCCCTGAGGGAAATTTTGTGCTAAAGCAATGCCTTCAATTGTTATTTTCAATAATGTAAAAGTAATAATGCATAAGATACAACCTTAAATTATTGACTATGAATTCCAACAGTGAAAAGTATAAGATACCATTACAAGATCTAAGGTTCTTCACCAAAGAAGCAATATTAATAAAATATTCACTCTTGGGGAGGGAAATGAGAGGAAAGTAAAATTATGATAACTTCATTATACCAGGAATTTGTATTAAATATTCAAAAAGCTGATATTACATTTCTCTAAAGGTAATTCGGTATGTTTTGAAGGACATTTTTATTTTATAAAATTTAGCATATATTCTCTCTTTATGCCACATTAGTTAACATAACTCAAAAAATTCTAAATATTAAATGAAAACTCTAAAATTATATTGGTAGTTAAATAGTATAATTGTAATAATTCAATACTGAATGTATCTGGATATTAATATTCCACACACCACAGTATGTGCCGACTCTGAAATTTGGCTTTATGCTTTGCTGGCTGTGTATATTTTTTGTGCCATGTGACATTGTTGATAGTATTAGGATTCTCTATCATGATGGGATAATATTCCTGTAATAAATGCTATCATTTATAAGTGTGATTTTGGCAAGCATAAAAATGTATGATTGCACATAAATACTACTGTCACTGTTTTCTTAAAACATGACCTTCTGGGAAATAACATGTTATGCTCTCATGATTTATTATTACATTTCCAGGTAACACCTCAAGTTTCTAGACCTAACTCTTCTGACTATAAATTCTACAAAAGTATGAATTAAGAATTATAAACTATAGGCTCTTTGATATACTTTTTAAAATTGCTACCTCAAGGAGCATTTAGTCTAGGGAACACCCTGCCGGGCCTCTTAGAAAGTTAATAACAAATAAAATTTCCTGTTTGCTGAATAAGCTTTATAGGAATCAATATATTAAACTTCATATTTAGGCAAACTTGAAAACACTATTTATATACCTTAAACAAAAACTGTATAATTTTAGGAAGATTGAGAAGGCAAATATTAATATTTTAGTAATTCAAATGGATAGAGCCAGATCCTAGCAGAATTCCATATATGAAATTCAAATAAAACCTGTTAATTATTAACATTGATGGCTGTGTATTAAATAACTATTAGGGACTTCCATGGAATTTGCAACTAAATTGTACAATTAATGAATCCATATATGAAGGGTTCTCACAACTTTGTGATCATGATTCATAATACATTTGTTGGTGTTTGATCTTCAAAAATTTGAATTTAAAGAGTCACAAGCAAAGTATGATTTTGACTGAACATTTTACAATGAGGAGCACAAGTATAAGCTAAAAGCAAGCTTGATCCCATAATGCCCAATGTTGCCAGCAGAAAGCCGTGTGTTAGGGTCAGTGCTCCTGATGCAATAGAAGGCACTTCCTATTCCTTCAGAGCCTTGATGACAACTCACTTCAAGAATCAGTGTGCGTAGTCAAAAGGTAGTCTCTTTTATTCCTACTTTTTTCTTCAAAGCAAAACTGAAAAGAGAACATTGAGTCTTAGCTCTCTTATCAATACTTGCTTGAATCAGCTGATAGATTTGTTGGGGATAAATAGGAAGCTTGAAAGTGAGCTTTTGCAGAGAAAGCAAGTAGTTTCCCCAAGCTAATGACATGGTCATAGGATCACATCTAGCAAAATAAATGTACATAGAATTGTAAGAAATAGCTTGATTCAATTAGCAGGCCCTCTTCCTCTTCCTGACATATGCCTGTCATGTATTGAGATACTATTTTGTTTCAGTCATTCTGCTGACACAACATTCCTATGAGGATGTGGGTGTTATTATTGCTATTTTAAAGATTATGAAAACTGTCTTACTTGAGGCATACAGAAAGGTTGGATTTGATTCCATGCTTACTGGGTTCCCAAGTGTTAAGAGTATTTTAGACATTAATGACATTGATACTATTTTAATCACATTAAGAAATAAATATAAACAAATGACTTCATTTCCAGTAAATGGTTTTGGTGTTAAGAAGTGAACATTTTCCTGAGAATATTTTATAAGACAAGCAGTTTGGAGGTTTTTCTTTTCATTCAAATGGGAAGAATGAGAAAACACAAGCTTATTAATGTGTACCAATTTACCCAATAAAATTACAAGTCTATGCACTGTAAGTTGAAATTAACTTGTTAATGTTTCCTAATCAATGCTAAAGCATAAACTAGAATGAAGCTTAGTACAAATTATTTTGGATACAAATTTTAAAAATTTTGTATCTGAAACATTTCCATTCATATCTAATTTCATAAACAACTACATAATCTTCATTTTTAAGTATAAAAAATTCATTTATTCATTCAGTAAATAAATATATATTGAGTATACCAGGCATTGAGCTTAGAAGTTAAATGAACCAAGGAGCTTCCTGTCTGGTGATTCCTATACACATTCACAAGATGAATACAGCTAAAAAGATATCAAACCAAAATGTGACCTGCTATTTTGTGAAGGACTCCCTACATTAACTGTGTCTTGGTGGGCTCTGCAGAGCCTTCCTTTTGAGTTCTGAAACTGAACTGTGTCAGTCTACCTAGAGATGGTCAGGCTTTGATAAACACACCCATCTCAACTCATTAAAAAAGGATATAAAAATCAAAGCAATATTTTATTCATTTCTGGAAGGTAATAACTTCATAGGAAGTATGTAGGACTTGAAATTATAACTAAAATGTTTGGAAAATATATAAAATCACAGTGAAGAGATTGAGATAATGTCAACATATGGATAACTACATTTTCTTCTAGGTAATTAGCTCCGTCTCTTCCTAGAATAATTTATAGTTGGCCAAAATACTTACATTGTCTAGATATTATTAGTCTTTATAGGCAGTGATGAATAGACACTAAAAATGCTTATTGTGCACTTTTTTTCACTTTGGTGTTTAATATAATTTAATTCAATTTAATTTAATTTAATAATTGTATGCAATTTAATTAGAAGTGTATATAATTCAATTTTTCCAGTTTATTGAGATATAAGTGACAAATAGCATTGTGTAAGTTTAAGAATACTGTATTGTATTGTCATTTTTTTTATGGGTTACAAAAAACACCATTACAAAAATATTAAGTAGGCTAATAGTTATATTTAAGTATTGTCTTTCTCTGGATATACCCTAACCATCTGAATTAAGCCTGGATATTTGCCTCTAGCAGAATATTTGAAGACTAAGTATATTCAATATTTTTGTATATGGATAAGTTTGATTTTTATTGATGGTTTTAACTAGTTTGCATGAATGACTTCTACTGACCTTTTCTCAAAATTGGAAATATCAGTTTGTATCCAGCCCATAATGCATTGACAAAAATGGTCTCATGTAACTATATCTTGATCTGAAATGTTTATTCAGCAGATAAATACTTCAAACCTTTTAATTTGTAAACTTATCTATATAACGTGTTTTTAGTTTTTATTAGTCATAGTATTATTAGTGTTAGTATCATTTCGGTACATATTTACGTCATTCCTGATTTATTTACTGTCTTTTGTTAAGGTCATTGATAAAATTTTATTAATAATTTAATAGTTCACATTTCTGTTCAGAAAAATTCATATAGATAAATGTATATGTAAATTAATGTTTGGGTATAATGAGATAATTGGATTTTTGTATATCTTTAAGTACTGCACTTTCATTTCTAGACATTATTGGTCTGTACTCAACTTTAACCTTTAGGTGGCAGCATTTGAGAACAGTTATATATAGAAAGTTAACCACCATTTAGAAAAGCATGATGAACAATAATAATACATATGTTCAAAAGAAAGAATTTATATTTTATCATATTGCCTATTTAGATTCAAGACAGTCCACTATCAAGCCATAGCACTGTGTCATAATTTGGTACATTAAAAAGTACTTGCCTATCCACATAAAAATACTTTATTCCCATAAAAAGGCCATCATGTTTTTCACTGATATTTGTTCACTGCTTATGATTCATTGAAGGCGGGGGTACTTGCAAATAGATATTCCCAAAGGGCTTTGGTCCTCATAATATCCCCAGGTTTAATGAATCTTGGCTAATTAAGCACATCTGAAAATTCCTTCTGAAGTTAATGAAGATAAAAAGATATCTTGTTTGCAATTCATTGGTTTAGAAATATTTTACACTGATGTATAGCAAGTGATAAAAAGGGAAAATACACTTGAAAACTAATTTATACCAAGGATTTTGGTAAATGCTACATCTTAGTTACTAACTAGAATAATCATCTCAAAAGATAAATTTTGTTGCATAATTGACAGCCCAATTGATCTGATCTATTTGAGTTATAACTCAAATCCTTGTTTCCTTTTTCAAAAATTTGGGTCCAGTAATTTTATTTCACTACTCAAGCATCTAATCAAGATTAGGCCATACATGACTAACTTCATTAAGAGACAAAATAGGGGCGCCTGGGTGGTTCAGTCGGTTACGTGGCCAGCTCTTGATTTTGGTTCAGGTCATGATCTCAGGGTCCTGGGATCCAGCCCAGAGTCTGGCTCTGGGCTCACATGGAATCTACTTGAGTTTCCCTCTCCCTCTCCCTCTGCCCCTACCCTTGCTTGTGCTCTCTCTCTCTCTCAAATAAATAAAAATCTTTTTTAAAAAAGAGATTAAAAAAATGACTAGAATCTATGATATTTAGTTGAATTTGTGTTTTAAATTTTTAGAGAGGACCATGTCAGCTTTCCCACAGTGACTATAATTCTTGTTGCTATATAAATTTCATTTTATTAAAACCCAAAATTTAGAGGCACCTGGGCGGCTCAGTCCATTAAGCATCTGACTTCAGCTTAGGTCATGACCTTGGGATCCTGGGATTGAGCCCCACATCAGGCTCCCTGCTCAATGGGAGTCTGCTTGTCCTTCTGTCCCTCCTCTAACTCATGTTCTTTCTCTCTATCTCTCTCAAATAAGTAAATGAAAAAATCTTTAAAAAAAAATAAAATAAGACCTAAAATTTATTTGATTCTCCTCTATTTAGATTTTTGTATATTTAAGAAAAACTTTTTAGGGTAACTTTTTATATAATAATTCTTTTCCCTTTGATCCTTATGCTTTATTGGAAAATGTCCTAATATTTTCATTCTGGTTTAAGTTCAAAAGATTTTATTAAAAGATTATTTCCTTATTATAGAGAGACATAAAATTTCAAGTAACTTCATTAAAAGCCAAACTTATATATAGCTGGTCTAGAAGATTAAATAACCTATATCTGTTTATTTTGTTTGTCTAAAAAATTAAATAATTTTGCTGAGAGTACAGTGTTTGCAGTGATGTCCATTGATTGTTGGCAAAATTATTTTAAAAAATTATCCATCTAGACATCATCTAATCTATAAAAATGCTTCATGTTTTAGATGTTCATTTCTGTGCTACTTACATTAATGAAAATTCAGAAGGAAACTAAAGATCCAAATGTGGGAGAATGGATAATCTGTTAATTTATATTATGAGATGTATACAGTCTTGATGAATGTAGGATAAAAGTGTATGCAGTCTTTAACTACGTTAACTTTTATTGGGATTCTTTCATTTGCATGAGTTACTCGAAATGACTCAAACAAAAGAAAGAATTTATTAACTCAATTAACTGAAATTTCCTGGGGCTTGAATGACAGGATCTAGGTGCTCAAACAATATCAGAAATCTGACTCTCCATCTCTCCCTTTTGTTTTCCTTTTGGTTGGCTTCATTCTCAGTAGATCTGTTTCAGCAGAGAAGTTTTCCACCACTCCTGACTGGCATCCTTGGCAGAAACACCTGAAGTGTGTGTCTTTCCAGTGTGCTTAGTGAGAGTTCCAGGGAGGGCTTTCATGGTCTCAACCTGAGTTACAGTCTCACCTCTGAGATTATCATCATGAGGAAGTAGACTTTGATTGGATGCGTCTCCTTAAGAAGAGAACAGGGTTAGCATTAGCCTCATCCAAACTACATGGACTAAAGCTGGAGTGAATGTGGTTCTCCAGAGGAAAAAATGAGAATCTTTACTAGAAGAATGTGTGTGTGTGTGTGTGTGTGTGTGTGTGTGTGTGTGTGTGTGTGTGAATACACATGTATATGTCAGAGAACCAATGTGATAGATATCTACCACAGTACCTGTAAAAATTAAGAGAGACTATTTTATACCTTGAGCGAGAGAAAGAAATAGAGAATGAGAGAGGAGAGTGACAGAAATAAAAATAAGATGGGTGGATTAAGTGTGCTTGAATCTCATTAGGATCACATAGTCAGTACATAATCAAATACTGATGACTAAAGTCAGTCATAGAAGCAAGCCAGTTAACTTAAATCAGACATAGAGTGCAGTGCAGGTTTTTGCATATAACATTATGTTACGAAAAATTCTAAAGTCGTTACTCTACCATCTTTAAAATAAAACCTTTGTAGTAATTGTTAACTGTATGTATTGGTATAATAAAAGGCATACCTCAGGTTATTTTTTAGAAGTACATTACATAATTCTATGCAAATATAATTGCTGTAAAGGGACATGATGACAGAATCAACCTCTAAATTGGGGTAATTTAAGGTAGAATATTTAAATTTGCTCTGGATCTACTTTAATTGTAATTGCTATAGAGCTACAATGTTTGGTATAAAACTGTTTCCTATTCAGCAGGATGAGGCTATGATAATACATTGCTGTTATGAATGAGATGGGATTTCAGCACAGAAACTCACACATTGACAATTTTCACGTAATGGTCATGATATAAATAACACTTCTGTGATAAGACTATTAAAATTATTATTCTCTTATTCTAAGACTCAGTGACAGAAAAACTAAATGTCATATGTATATGTATGTATATATATATTTAAGAACAGAGTAAAATTAGGATTCAGTATATTCTTTTTTTTTCCTTCTCTCTCTCTTTTTTTAACTTTATATCCCATGACTTATTTCTTTTATAACTGGAAGTTTGTACCTCTTAATCCCCTTCACCTCTTTCACCCACTCACCCAGCCTCCTCCCCTCTGGCAACCACCAGTTTGTTCTTTGTATTTATAGTCTGTTTTGTTTTGTTAGTTCATTTGTTTTGTTTTTTTAGGTTTTTACACATAAGTGAAATCACATGGTATTTGTCTTTGTCTGTCTGACTCATTTCACTTAGCATAATACACTCTAGGTGTGTTCATGTTGTTGCAAATAGCAAGATCTCTTCCTTTTTATGGCTGAGTAATATTCCAGTGTGTATATATCACATCTTCTTTATCCATTCATCTATCAGTGTAAAAATAGGTTGCTTTTATATCTTGGCTATTGTAAATAAGGCTGCAATGAACACAGGGATCAATATATCTTTTCAAATTAGTGGTTTTCATTTTCTTTGGAAAAATATCCAGAAGTGGGATTGCTAGGTCATATGATAGTTCTGTTTTCTGATTTTTTTGAGAAGCCTACATAAAATGTTTTCCATGGTGGCTACACCAATTTACATTCCCACCAACAGTGTGCAAGGGTTCTCTTTTCTCTACATCCTCACCAAAACTTGTTATTTCTTGTCTTTTTGATACTAGTCATTCTGACAGATATGAGGTGATCTCTTACTGTGGTTTTCATTTGCATTTTCCTGATGATTAGTGATGTTGAGCATCTTTTCATGTGTCTGTTGACCATCTGTATGTCTTCTTTGGAAGAATATTTGTTCAGGTATTCTTCCCGTATTTTAATCAGATTGTCTTTGGTTTTGAGATATATAAGTTCTTTATATATTTTGGATATTAACCCTTTATTGGATACGTCATTGGCAAATATCTTCTCCAGTTCAGCAGTTTGCCTTTTTGTTTTGTTGATGGTTTCCTTTGTTGTACAAAAGCTTTTTAGTTTGATGTAGTCCCACTTATTTATTTTTGCTTTTGTTGCCCTTACCTGTGGAGACAGAGCCAAAAAAATATCACTAAGGCTTATGTCCAAAAGTTTACTGCCTATGCTTTTTTAGAAGTTTTATGGTTTTAGGTCTTTCATTTGGCTCTTTAATCCATTTCGAGTTTATTATTGTATTTATTTTTGTAAGAAAGTGGTCCAGTTTCATTCTTTGATGTGTAGCTGTCCAGTTTTTCTAACACCATTTATTGAAAATAGTGTCTTTTCCTCATTGTATATGCTTATCTCCTTTGTCATAGATTAATCATTTAAGCATGAGTTAATTTCTGGGCTCTTTATTTTGTTCCATTGTTTTATGTGTCTCTTTTTGTTGCTAGTACACTACCATTTTGATTGCTATAGTTTTGTTGTATAGTTTGAGATCAGGGCATGTGATGCCTCCAGCTTTGTTCTTCTTTCTCAAGATTGCTTTGGCTCTTTGAGGTCCTTTGTAGTTCCATACAAATTTCAGGATTCTTTGTTCTAACACTGTGGAAAATGCCATTGGTATTTTGATAGGGATTGCATTGAATCTGTAGATTACTTTGGGTGGTAGGGATATTTTAATAATATTAACTCTTTCAATCTATAAGCATGGTATTTCTTTCCATTTTTTGCATCGTTTTCAATTTCTTTCATCAGTGTCATAGTTTTCATGGTACAAGTCTCTCACTTCCTTGGTTAAGTTTATTCCTAGGTATTTTATTCTTTTTGGTACAGTTGTGAATGGGATTGTTTTTTGAATTTCTCTTTATGATGGTTTATTATTGATACATAGAAACACAGCAGATTTCTGTATATTAATTTTGTATCCTGCAACTTTAATGAATTCATTTCTTAGATTTAAAAGGTGTTTTTTTTTTCTTCTGGTGGAGTTGGTAGAGTTTTCTTTATTTAGCATCGTGTCATCTGCATATAGTGACAGTTTTACTTCTTCTTTACCAATTTGGATGTCTTTTATTTCTTTTTCTTTCCTGATTGCTGTGGCTAGAACTTCCAGTATTATGTTGAATAAAAGTGGTGAGAGTAGACATCCTTCTCTTGTTCCTGTTCTTAGAAGCAAAGCTCTCAGCTTTTCACCTTCCAGTATAATGTGAGCTTTTCACCTTTGTCATATATGCTCTTTATTATATTGAAGTATGTTCCCTTTATATTCACTCTGTTGAGAGTTTTTATCATAAATGAATGTTGAATTTTGTCAGATGCTTTTTCTGTATCTTTTAAGATGATTTTTATCCTTCATTTTGTTAATGTAGTATATCACATTGATTGATTCAATATATTCTTTAAAATATAAACCTATCAGGACATTTTGAGATACATCTAAATTAAACCTGTTAGTTTTCATCTTATAATTGGCTTGTTTAGAATAAAGTCAAGAATTACAGGGTGGCAGGTAGGATGGAATAGTTGGAAGGAAGACAGGGAAAGAGGGGAGAATATGCATGGGAGCACAACTAGGTGGCTGTTCCTCTTTCTCAAAGACCTTGCCATTCAATTACTTGCTTCCTCGTGATTATATTTCTTTTTCTATATCTAAGAATTTACTATTTCCAAATTTAAAATAGCCTTGTATGAAAACATTTGGTTTTCTATAGTATGTTACACAAATAGGTACTGAAAAATATCAGCAGAATGAGATAATTAATCAACACTTTAATTATGCATGTTTTCTGAGTTCAGTTTGTGATTCGACCTTTATACAAATTTTAGCTCATGCACTGCCCAAGTCATTTTGGGGCATCAGTTGATCTCTATGTTCAATAAAATTTGGAACAAATGAGTGAAAGCAGATATTGAGGCTTTTCACACTCTTTCCACTGGCATTTTGTATTCAAAGCGTGTCTACATGACAGCCTAACAAATTGTTAATTACTAGCCATTTTCAATAAAATGGAATCATGTGTGTTGTAACACCTTTATAATAGTAGCTAGGTATGATCAGACTGCTTGAATCTCTATAAAGCAGGGAGATTTCTAAACCAGGGGACATTGTTATATTATCAGAAGGTTTGGTATGCCAAAGATGCTGACTTTTGACTTCCAAATTAGCACAGCCACTGCCTGTGGTTGAGGGGAGAGTGTAGTGGGGTACTGGCTGATGGCTCAACATCATGTGATGTTAAGTATAGGCTGCCCCATCTGATAATAACTTCTACAGTGAATGTGAAGCATGGCAATAAGTTGTAGTGTCAGAGATGGCTTGCATCATCTGTTCCACATGAATAGTGTCCTGTTTTCCTATACAATTACATAATGTTATCACTTTAACAAAGGACATGTAAGTCAAAATGTTTCCTAAAGTGTAAAAATTCTTACACAGTCAAAGCTTCTGTTGCATTAAATTATCTTTTTTGCTACCTCATCGTCCTAAGCATCTCTTTCCACTCCATCTAACAATACTTTTATTTCAAGCTTACTAGGTATGCTGTGAATACTGAGGAAACCACAAAGTTCTCCTAATTCATAGTACAGTATAAATAACTACCAAGTCAATTCTCCTCCAAAGGGTTTGTTCTTCATAAGGAATACTTTTAAAGGAGACACCAGAGGGGACTTTGCAATTAAAATTCAGTAAGACATTTTTTAGTTGAGCACCTACGGGGAAAAGAAAAGCAAGAGAGCCATCTTCCCCCAAAACAAATTAATATAGTTTATTCATATATTTATTCTACAAATATTTGGCTGCCTATAATATTGTAGGCATGAGGGAGATCTTTTTTTTTTCTTTTCTTAATTGAACTTTTATTGATTGGAAATTGTGAGCAGAAATATTTTTCCATTTTTCACCAGGGAATTGTCATACACTAGGGGGGCTAATAGGATGGTACTCTATTGCAAGGTGAATGAATCTGGAACAGAGTTTAATAATACGATAGCCCAATTTTAAAACTACCATTCTTCCTAAAGTTATTTAAAAGAAACACTAAAAAGTATGTGTTGAATATTTTTACAGATTTAGGGGCAAATCCACAATTTGGGGACTGATAAATCACAAATGTTGCTTCCTTGCTTCTTTCTGTGTGTTGCAGAGTAATCTCTCTCCAAAGCCAACTTATTTATTATGTGCTTCCTCTACTTTTCAACCTTCAATATCTGTCTCTTGTTCTTAAGACAGACTTACTAGTGTGTTCTACAAGTCTCTTTATGATTTCATCCAGGGCCATCCGTCCAGCCTCATCAGAGATCGTTTCCTCTCCATTCTTATATCCTGTTATTTTGCATACTTTTTAATTCAACTAATACTGCATGGTATCATTTTTATTAGGCACCCCAACTTTACCTGCCTACATCCTTCTCATTCATCAGGGCTCACTTTGTCTTAATGTCTTCCTTCAAAAGGCTTCCCTGACTATGTAATAATTCACCCCCCGACATCCCATGGCACACTCTTTTCATGTATCAGAGCATTAGCACACATTATTGCATTTGCTTTATTACTCGCTGTCAAGCATTTAACTCCAGGAGGGCCAAGACTGTATTCACTTTGTTTAGTGCTTAGTACAATGCTGGCCCATGATAGATGTTCAATTAGTATATGTTCAATGGGTGAACTATGTTCATTTACTATATACAGTTGACACTTGAAAAATATGGGTTTTGAACTGTGCAGGTCCACTTATACATGGATTTTTTAAAAAATAAATACAGTGCAGTACTATAAATATATTTTCTCTTCCTTGTGATTTTCTAAATAACATTTTCTTTTCTCTACCTTATTATAAGAATACAGCACATAATACATGTAGCATGCAAAATATGTTAATTGACTGTTTATGGTATTAGTAAGGCTTCTGGTTGACAGTAGGCTTCTAGTAGTTAACTTTTTGGGGAGTCAAAAGTTATACATGGATTTTCAACTGTGTGGAGGGTGGGGTGGTCAAGTGCCCCTAACCCCTTGCATTAAGGGTCAGCTGTACTTCCGGAGTGAGCATCTGTGTATAAGGCACTATTCTATGCAACATAAATATGACTAAGACACATTCTTTCTCTTCATGTAGCTTTCCGTTTAGTATGTGTGGGCATTTGGGGACAAGTCATGACAAATCCTATTATAAGGGAATATCACTCGGGCCAAAGAGAGTCTGTCATAAACAAATGGTTACGGGGATTTAGTCTCAGAGATCAGAGGTCATGGAATCTCTTGGAGATTAGAGTTCATTGTGGAACATTTTGGTGGGTGTTTTGGAAGGTAGCTCTTTCTTTGAATAGCTAGCTTTTAATTAGCTTTTTTGATAAATGAATAAAACATGGCTTTGTTTCCTTTATGTTTGTGTTTCAGTTTAAAAGAGTAAAAAATGATTATCATATTCATCTGTTTCATACTGAGGTCAACAAAATATTTGATGTATATTTAAGTATTACTGTAATTATAGTTTTTATTTTGTTAGGCAAGTTGCATCCAGATTTTGTGTACGCAGGTCTGTGATTATAATAATCCATTTCTAATTGCTTCTGTGAAATCTATGAATCCTTTTTTGTACACTGTTGTATCCTCCTAGGTGTTGATAAACTAGATCCATTAGCAATCACTAATGTTCTCTTAAGGTTATTTGACTTTGACTTAGAAGTGTTACATTCCCATTCATTTCATGAATACTCCTTAATGCTTTTTCTAAACCTGGGACATAATATGGATCTTATTTCCACAGAAAATTATGGATATTATCAGTAATTGCTCTATTACCACAAGGAAAAAAATATATTTAGATTGTAGAGTCTCAAGGTATTTCAAAAGATCTTTTGAAGCACTCATTCAATATTGGTAATATATGTAGTTTGCATACAAATAATAGTTATTATACTTTCATGTATAACATTTAAGCTACAGGATACTGAAGTTCTCATTTCCTGTTGGGAGTTTTCAGTGTAAATGTAGTCCTGTTCTTTTATTTGAAGAGCTACAAATTTCCATTTTATTGTATTAAGCATACAGTGGAATGATAATGTTTTGGTGTGATTTAAAAAAAAAATACTATTTCAAAGGTCTTAAAAGAAGACTGTGCTCTTTTCACATTGCATCATCTTATTCTAGTCTGAGTTAATACCCTATATAGTTGTCTTCTTAAATTGAAGTCTACTCTGTGGATGGGCTCTGCTCTTTCTTACTAGTGGCCCGTAGACTCCTCCCTTATCCCATTAGCTGCCACTTCTATTATGGGTTTTGTAAGTCAGATGTGAGGAACCAGCTTGCAGACCAAGAAAATGTTCATGATGGCAAATTTGTCTTTCTAAGGTGCTCTGTGACACTGCTCCTATAAAAAGGCACATAAGAAGAATTAATTTTCTTATGTATTTCATTATCCTTCCTTCTTAATTGACCATATTATAATTTTTATCTTTCTTATCTTTCTTTATGTAAATGATTAAAAGAAAGATCAAGCCTCTTTTCAAAGTACTAAAGTGGTAAAAGAAATTAGCTATTTTATAATGTGTTCTTCTGATATACTCCCTAAGCTGCTTCTGTGAGCCATCATACTATACAGATGGAAATACTGAGGCAAGATAGCTTTAAAGCAATAGACATCTTATTTATTTAATTAAAATGAAATTTAGTGAGGCTTGAATCAAACAAGAAGTTAAGCATATGCCTAGATTGGTGTTCTGTCAATGGATATTTGTTTAATCATACATTATGAATAAGAATGAATAAGAATTCAAGAATTTGACAGGAACACAAAGTGCTTGAGGTTAGTCCCTGCTTTGTCCCCCATTAAATGTGGGACCCAACTTCTCCCTCCATCTCTAAAATGAGATCACTGCTTTGGTTTCCAGCATTTCCAAAAGTCATCTAAGTTTAAAATAGATTTCATATTTGGAATCAACATGAACCTTTCTATTTTCTCTTACTTATTCAACAGATAGTTTCTAAGTACTGTCTTTATACCAGGCACCTTACTAGGCACAGGGATGGAGCAGTTCCTGTGCTGTGGGGCTCAGGGTCTAGGAGGAGACAAACATTACATAATCACACAAATCAGTAGCCAACTAGAAATTGTGATAAATGCTGCAAAGACATCGTGGAAGGTGTCTGGGGAGGTGATAAGAGAATGAACTTAAATGAACCTAGTTGGGACTTGTTTCTCCAAGAGAGCAAGAGCTTGAAGCTGAAGCCCGAAGAATGAGAAAGCCGTAGCCAGGTGAAGAGTGTAGCCAATATTCCAGGTGGAAGAGAGAGTTCACAGAAAAGCCCTGAGGTGTGAAATTGCCCACAGGTCCAGAACATGGTCTGAGAGGATGCTGGAGAGAGGGCAGCACATACATCATGGGAAGCCTGAGGCAAGAGTAGGGCTTTCATCTTAAATACAATAAAAATCTGAGAGTTACAGAGATTGAGAGGGGGGTAGGTATGGAAGAAAGGTGTGTGCAATGCGCTGAAGATAAGATTTGGGATGGGTGAGAGATTTGGCTTTCTTCCCCTTTGTTTGTTTTATAAAGATTTGCCTTTTTTTTTTTTTCAAAAGGCTGGGTTCTCAAGGAGCTAATTTCAGGCAAGAGTACAATGGAAGTTAGGAATCTTAAAATGTTACTTAAAAGGCTTCATCTACCTCCTAGGAGTACTCATACCCCAACTTGAAGATTACTGATATAAAACACAATGCCTGCTCTCAGAGAGTTTGTAATCCAGTTGGATAGAAAAGACATGAACATATGAAAAGTTAACTAATCATGAAAGATTTAAATAACAGTACAGGACAATAATAGAGGAACTATCATAAGCAAGCCATGTACAATTGCTTAGGAAATTGAGTGACTTGTCAGAACCCCATGACAGGAAATTCTTTTGAGATCTTGAAAACTGACAGAATTTGAATGATTTGAGAGGAGGATTTATGACATCTCAGGACTAACAGTAGTGGAGATTATAGAAAGGGAAAAGTGGAAGATATTTTGAGGTGATTGAGATTTGGTGGAATAATCAGAAGTCAGGCAATCTGATTTCAAGGAATATGGAATGCCGGCCTTCAGAATCTGTACTTTAGTATATAGGTCATAGGACCATTATAGGCTTTGGAGTGGGGGAATGCTAAAATCAAAATGACATATCAAGAGTATCTAAAAGAGCCTTAACAAAGAGATTGGAAAAAAGAAATGGTCATTTAGAAATTTAGAAGCCTTGAGTCAATAAAGGGCTGGAGTGATGGAGTGATAGATATGAAAATAGGAAGGAAGAAGTACTTTTGAGAGATCAAAGGAAAATTTAAAAAAAAAGACTGAACTGAGTGATTGTTTGGATATGGAACTCAAGAAAAAAGTGAGGAATCCTAGAAAGCAGATATTTGTATCTCATAAATTTGGGGAATGGTTTCCATGATCATTTAATCAACTGGGATTTTGATGAACTATAATTCATTAAGTTAATAAAAACATTTTCCAATAAGATATATAGCTTAAACACCAACCTGAAATACTGTCTATTCCTAGCCTACATTTCATTTGTTTGTTACGATTGTAGATGAGAGCATCTGTATTTGCACTGTTGCCAAATCCTGGTATTTTGACCTGCTAGTATGGCAGGCTGGTGTTTACCTTATTTACCATTATTTACTACCCCCTCACTAATTAATATTTTTCATAAACTGGGAAGTACAGTCTCATTATTTATTGGCCATACTTCATTAATGTGAGTCCCCATGTGGCTGTCTTTCAGTATGTGCAGTTTGGGCTATGATGACCATATGTAACTGTTTCCGTAACTTTTCTCTGCCCAGAAAGTAAAAGTGTAACACTTGTCAGAAGTATGGACTGTGTCATACTACATATAGTAATAGCCTTTCAAAAATCATAGTTCAACCTAACCACAGTTCATTTCCAAACAATGAGTTATGATTCGATATAATGTCTACAACCAAAATATCTTATTTATTTTTAGAAAAATTTTCAAAGTGCTTTTTAAAATAAATATTTTAATAAAATTATTCCAAATTAAGAAAGCTAAACAAAAAAGAAAATTAGAATTAAAATCAGCCATAGTCATACCATCCAGAGATAACTACTGTTAATATTAGCATATATTCCCCTCAGCTTATTTTTTCTTCATATACCTGAAATATAACTTTTGTTAAAGAAATGTGATTCATATTTTATATACTGAAATGTGCTCATTCTATATGTACTGTTGTATGACTTGCTTTTCTGAATTCATAATTAGTTTGAATGTCTTTTCAATGACTAACTGCAATCAGCATCATCCCTATAACTTCTATGAAATTTTATTTCAGTAATTTTCTTGTTTTGTGTGTTTAGATGGTTCTCAGTATTTTCTACTATAAACACAGTTGCAAAAATTTGCAGTCATACATGTAGAGATATAGGAATATTTTATTACAACACTTTTAATATATATACATACATATACATATATACATACATATATATGCATGTGTGGGCATATTCACACACTTGTCTGATTATTTTTTAGAGTGACATTATTTCTAAAAGTGACATTTTTGGGGTCAAAGTTGTACAGCTTTAAGACCTGTCACATAATTTCAAACTGTCTTATATCCCCGAGAGAATATGTAAATAGCCTTTTCCACAACAATAAATCAATGACCAGTCTACTAGCAAGAATATATATCTTAGTTTGCATTTGGGGGGGGGGCTGACCTGTAGGTGAACATTTTATTCTTCTGTTATTGCTCATTTGTATTTTTTTTAAGATTTTATTTATTTGACAGAGAGAGAGACAGCCAGTGAGAGAGGGAACACAAGCAGGGGGAGTGGGAGAGGAAGATGCAGGCTCCAAGCAGAGCAGGGAACCTGATGTGGGGCTCGATCCCAGAACCCTGGAATCGCTCCCTGAGCCGAAGGCAGACGCTTAATGACTGAGCCACCCAGGCGCCCCTCGTTTGTATTTTTCTTATTTGAACTGCCTATTCATATTCTTTGCCCATTTTCCATGAGTGTTCAAATCAATTTCTTAAATATTCTTTACAATCACCAACCAGCAAAACCAGTTTTTTTTTTTTTAAAGATTTTATTTATTTATTTGAGAGTGAGTGAGCAAAAGAGAGAGCATGAGCTGAGGAAGAGGGGGAGGGAAAGGGAGAAGCAGACTCCCCCTGAGCAGGGAGCCAGATGTGGGGCTCCATCCCAGGACCCTGAGATCATGACCTGAGCTGAAGGCAGATGCTTAACTGACTGAGCCACCCAGGTGCACCCAACACAACCAGTTTTAAAAGATTATTAAAATAATTAGATTCATTATGTCTGTCCTTACACTGCAAAATAATTTTCTGTGCCATGGCAAAAAAATCAAGATGCTAAACAACTGGTATTGTTTAACATTAATAATTTAATGCTAATTTTAATAGTAATTTAGTGCTAATTTTACTAAGCTCTTTATTCAATATCTGTCTTAATTAAAATTAATAAAAGTAGTGACATTTACCAACATTATCTTATGTAAGTTATTTTTATTCTTTTATGAGGACTGTCTTCATAAAAACACCTAAATGTATCAAAAGAGATGTATCTTGTAGAAGTTATCAGGTTAGGTAATAGCCCTACACCACCACTGAGGGTGAACCTTATTTTCACCAATACAGGAACAGGCAGCATAATGCAGAAATTTTCAAAGTTAGTTAGTGTGAATAGTCATAAAAATTGAAATCTCCACTCACACACATGATGGGCAAAAGGGACTGAATTTTTACTCTTCTCATGTTGGTACTTCTCAAGTGTTGGGTTTACTACTTGCCAAAAGAATACCTTTCAGTTTCTGACACAAAATCTTAGTTAATTAAAGAGTAAGAGAATTTGGTCTTCACATAACTAGAGTTATAGGTGGAAATTTAGGGATATGGGAACAAGTTGAGATTGACTGTAGGAGATCAGATTATGATGGTGTTCGTGGATCAGTCAGGTGAGAGCACAGCAGACAAGAGAAGGTTAAGAAGAAAATACTACAAAGCATGTGCAACCACATTTCTCAAATATTCACAGGAACTCAATGACAAAAGTGACTTATTAATGCGGCTTAATAATCTTTTATGTATTAAGAGATGTGGTAATAGTATGAAATGATTTGTTCCATAATTAACAGTTTAATTCATTTATGAACATAAATTTTCTATATGACTATGGAAGAGGTAGACACCATGAGTCTCTATGCATTTAACCATGCAGACTTGAATTATCAAATATGATTAATTATTTTCATCTCATTATTCATTCAATTGATGTTTATTTATCAGGTGTCAGACAGATTTTGAGTATTGGATACATGACAAAGAACAAAGCTCTTGCCCTCCCCTTACATTTTATTTTATTTATTTTTTTAAAGATTTTATTTATTTATATGACAGAGAGACAGCTAGCAAGAGAGGGGACAAAGCAGGGGGAGTGGGAGAGGAAGAAGCAGGCTCCCAGCGGAGCAGGGAGCCCAATGCAGGACTCAATCCCAGAACCCTTGGATTATGCCCTGAGCCAAAGGCAGACGCTTAACGACTGAGCCACCCAGTCACCCCTCCCCTCACATTTTAATTGAGAAACACTTACAAAATGCAATGAGGGTGATGATATTTATCTCTAAAGAAAACTAAAGCACAATAAAGAGATAGAAAGAAACGGAGGCTCTTATTATTATATGGATGGTCAGTGTTGATTACTTTTGAGGGAATGATGTTTGAGCACTGTCCTGGGAGTCAAGAACATTTAAGTCTGGGGGAACAGTAAATAGGGAGGCCCCGAGACAGGCATATAATGAATTAATAGTTAACATTATTGGTCCAAATGGATATAAAATAGGAAATATAAAAATTATGTTCATTAAGGGATTTGCTTTCAGACACACTGATTTTTCAATTTTATTTTTAATGTAAGAAATGACTCACAGATAAAGGTTCATTGAGGTAGATGTCAGAGGAAAGATAAGACCAATTAGGATAGGTAGGATAGTGGGGCGAACATATAATTTTTTAGTGTATAAATTTTAGCAGATAAGTTTTAGAGGTGTGACTAATGACCTATAATGTCTAAATACATTAACATTGTTCTGCTTATCCAAATATTGAAACTGAGATCTTATTTCAGCTCAGCATCTTGATCTCCATGATTTAAGTTATAACAACAACAACAACAAAAAGTAGCATCTCAGAGCATTAACTCTTCTAAAAATTATATCCACATTTGGTTCTGGGATTTTTACTGATTGCTAATCAGCCTAAGATCATAAGTGTATACAGGGGGTACCTAATGAAACCAGTTACATATGATATCTGTAATCTAGACTCTATGCTGTTTGTTGCTCCAAACTGACATCAAATAACTGACTATTCCAGACATCTAAATGAGTAGCAATGGCTGTGGGACATGGAGCTTGGCAATAGCACTTGCAGATTAATCCAAAAGTATGGAATACAATTTCCATATTCCTTTGTATTTACACATATGTTTTGGATATACAGCTATTTATAAACCGTGTTGAATATACATATATAGATATAAATAGGAAGTACTATTGTGGAACTCTGTACGTGACCGTCAACTGATTATGAATTTCAAAATATTTCAAATGATTTCTACAAAAGTACATGTAAATAATAACACTTCAGTGATATTTTCTGTACAATTTATGAGTTAAACGAAGACATTTTTTTTCTTGAAATCCCTTCATTCAATAAAGTCCTAAGGAAACAGTAAGGTGATTAGTTAATCAAGATGTCAGCCTATCTGTTCTTCATTGCGTGTGCTGCCCATCAAGAGAACGGTGCTAAGGATCCAAGAGCAAATCATGACTTTTACATTCTCAGGCATCCATCTTGGGCTAAAGAATTTGAGAATTGAAATCTTGGCAAAGGTTGACTTACAGGTAAGTACAATCACTTGAGAATTTCACATATGATGTTCAATTTATCCTTAGCAAAAACTTTTGCCCTGACGAAACAGAACATTTTATGCTTCTTTTCCCAGGTAAGAACAATCCATCTGAGTGACTCCAAAGTGACTGCAGACTTCAGTTCTCACTTTCAGACTTTTTTAAAGGAACATTGTTATAGTAGAAAAATCTTTATAAAGACATTTGACTTATTTTGATACCTAGATAAGTCAGGGCAAGGATATTTCTTTACAGCCACAATAAAATCTGTAATGAATTTGAAGATGTTTGTATATTCTATTTAATTCAATCAATTAACTATAGTAGCTGCTGCCTGGGAGATAAATACGTATATGCTATTCTTACTGTCAGAGATTATAAGAGATAATACATTATTAAATTCTGTAATGCAGGATGGGAAATTGTAAAGTCAAGAAAAAAAAGACACTTAAAAGATTGTACTGGGAATGAAGCTGAGAAAATATCAAGTTTTAAATCTAACAGAGAGCAAATAGCATTTATGATGGGTCTTAAATAAAGGAAAGTTTGGACAACCATAAGTGGGGGTGAGGTGTCTAGCAGACAGAGGATACCAGGAACAAAGTTTGAGGATGAAATGCATAAAGCAAGTTTCTGGAACACCAAACAAGCTATGAAAAAAAATAGAACACTAAAATTAGAAATCCAACATTATTTTTTATAACAGTACTGGGATAACACTATGTTTCTTTGAGCAACATGTATCTTTGAAGACCTTGGTTGAAACTTCAGTTGGAGATTTATCTACCAATGCTGATTTGGAATGAATTTTATCAGGAAAATTGTAACTATAGCCTCGGCAAGAACTAATTAGGCAATATTGGAATTAGAAGCACGTAAGAGACATTATGAAGATAGATTATTTATGATTTAGCAACTTATTGAATGTTTGCGTGAATGGAAAAGGAGTACAGATGATTTCAAGATGGTGGCTAAGAGATTGGTGGCACCACAATAAAAAAATACAGGAGGCGGGACAGGTTAATGGTCTTAGGAAAAGACAATACATTTATGAACACGGTGAAATTAAGTTGCTAACACAGAGCTCTATGAAGTTGTACAACAGGCTGCCAGAAAGCTGTGTCTGGAAGAGAGAAGGAGAAAAGGGAAGAGCTGATGAGGAAAGAGGTGTAGAAGTAATCATAGAAAGAAAGTAGTCAGGAATATGAGGAATGAAGATGAGGAAGCTAAGTGTAACCTTACAGCTAGCAGATTCTGTGGAAAGGTGGAGGGCCTGAAGAACGGAGACCATGAAGATTTGGATGGTGTTCCTGAGCAGAAATGCCTGGGAGGATGTCCGTGTACTGATGGAAGTGTCTCTATCTGTGCTGTCCAGTATGATGGCCAGCAAGCACATATGACTACTGAGAAGCTGAATCTTGCTTAATTTTAAATAATTTAAATTTATATAGTCATATGTGGCTAATGACTATTAAGTTGTGAGTACCATCATAGAGATTTAAAACACTTGTCTTACTACAGTCACTTTTCCACTCAGCCACCAAATGACATCCCTGAATTATAAATTGCAACATGTCCTTCCCCTGCTTAAAATTCTCCAGTGGTTCTTCAGTGTCTGGGAATAACATCCAAACTACTGAATCATGGCTAAAGGAGGTGTCTCCAACTTCAGTCTCCCCAGCTAAAGCTCTAGCTACAACAGCCAAGTTTCCCCAAACACACTGATCCTTTTCCAGGTCAACGCCTTTGTCCTTGTTTCTCTAATGCTTTCTGCTATTTTCTTCTGCTCTTTACAGTACCTGCTTCTTTTTGGTCATTCAGGTGTCATTCCTCAGAGAGGTCTTCCTTGAGCCCCTCATCTAAATTAGCCAGATTAACCCTATTATTCTCCAACTCAGCCTTTACGCCACTGATCATAATCTGTACTCATTCATGTGTTCCCTCAGCCTCCCTGCTGGACTGTAAAGTTCCTAAGGGCAGAGGTCATGTGTATCTCACAGTTCTTATCACTATCAGAGTCCCTGGCATATGGTATGTGTGCAGTAATTGTTGGTTGAGTGTTGATCGAATATCAAAAAAAGACTGCCTGACAATGAAAAAATATGTGACTACTAAACAGAAGTTTCCATAAATAATTTTTTGTTGTTGCTAAAGGAGGGCATTTCAGTAAGTGAACACGCAGAGAAACTCTCACAGATTGGTAGAATGAACACCTCGATAATTCCATTTAAACAGAAGAAACTTAAATAATATCAGTTGAAAGACACAATTTGAATAGTACTTAATGGGGAAGGGATTTGCATAACTTTTATACTTTATAAAGCCTCAAGTCTAGAATTCTTAGCCTCTCTAGTTCTACGCACTTTCTTCCCACCCTAGAGGAAGATTGTGTTTTTTAGCTACACCTCTAATGCCTGCTTCTGATTTATTCTTTGAACTTCTGTGACCCTTGAAAGCACTGGAAATTTTTTGCTCAGGGTATTTTCTGGAATTGCCAATAATAGTGGAAGGTAGACACTACTGTTATTACTATGTAGAAAACGAAATAAAATAAAACCTATAGTTCTCAGATTGGCAGTTTATTAGAGAAAGAGAAAGGATCTGTTATTGCTTGGAAATATATGAAAAATAAGGACCGATTTATCACGCAGAAAAACAGTTGTTTACTTTCATTGTATGAGTGAAATAAAGCAGCTGGCCTGTTGAACTGCTTCCATTACTTAAGTAACCAGGGAGTAATACTTTCAATAAAATTTTAATTCACTAGGAATGAAATTGATGGTACAATGTTTTAAAGTTTTTAAAATAAAAGACCTCTGTCTAAGATATATCTTTTAAAAGGTAAACATAAAAAGAATTACATATACAAAAGTCAGTGTTTTTCCTCACCATTGAAAATGAGGGTTCATAAAATAATAATAATAATGATAATAAAAATAAGTAAATAAAATGAGGGTTCATGTCTCCTGATAATGAAAAAAGAAACCCTATCTCCAGGGCAACCAGCTGATTTTTTTTCAGTGTTATGCTTCCTGTTCCACTGCCATCATTGTTTTAAAAATAAAAATGAAAAAAAAAAAAAAGGAAGAAGGAAAGAACATAATATGACCCAATAGTTTGTATGAAGTGGGCAAGTTTTTACCCCCAAAGTATGAGTTGAATAAATGCTTAATCTATTTCCAAATCTAGGTTAAAAATTAAATTCCATATATTTAATTTTTTGTGCCAATGTATATAGTCTTTATGAATATTAAGGGTCTAGGAAATAGTCTATTTCTTAGACTCTAACTTTAACTTTATTCAAATACTTATAGATCTTCCTTCATCTGACATTTAGTCCCGTATCCAAATGGGTGACTACAGGAATCCATTGGAAAAACATAAAATTTCTTAAGTGGGCATAGATAATATAAGTATAGATAACATGTGATTTATTTTTAAATGGTATTCTAAAAATATAAAATTAAGCTTCAGTTATAAAAAAATAATCCAGTTACACTTGTCCCCAAATTGTAGGTAATCTTATGAATAATACCATAAAATATCTTTTGTTTGAAATCTTTTTTTTAATTCCTTCATCTTCTTATTGAATTAAATATAGTCACCCCATGACCCTTATTAGCAGGCTGTGACTATTAAATTAGATAATCATAAAACTTCCCACATGGAAATACTACACTTTCTGGCTAATGTCCTACATTAAAGAATGAAAGGAAAATGGGCCTTTGTTTTAGCAATCTGAATGATAACTTGGAACGTAAAAATGGGACATATTGTTTGAGCTATGAAAGGTCTTCCTGATATAATTGCTGAACTTCCAAAATGTCTATTCTGGGAAAGGATTCTTATATTACTTGAGTTACTTAAAGTTCGTGCCATTAATTTGTTGCTCAAGTATGCTTCCTAAGGTAGAGAATTTGAGAAAATAAAACACAGATGACTCTCAAGTGATGAAAATTACAGCATGAGTCCTCAGAAGACTGTGTGCTTCTTTTATTTGCCTCCCTTGCCCAAAGGGGCATGTTAGGAAGTAGATAATTACCTCGTGAACTCATGTTGTATACACAGATGGATTGGTTAGTCTGAAAAAAAAATACATTAATGGACTGTGAAATGCAGATGAAGTAATTATTTAGATAGCTCCGTCAAAACACTAACTCATTCTGATCTCAAAAATTTAAATGAGTCTAAGGAACATGTGGTGTGCCCCAGTGATTTTGACATAAACATTTCACTTCAAATCATAAGAGTTAAGATACAAGCTTAATTTGTTACTTCAAATAACTATTAATCCACTTGCTGTGTGAATTAACATATTTTTATGTCAATGCTCAGTGTATGTAATCAGACGAAATTCCATTTATCATTCGGTAATCCCTAACCAACTGCATGCTTTAGGTTATCGAAAGCATCACTTTCGGTGAAAAAAAAAACACCACCACCACCTCACTGTTGTCAAAATCAGGATCTCATGGGTAGAAGGAGTTAGTGGAAAAATAATTGGCATGGTATTTTAAGCACAGGAAACAAAAATTCTGGAAGGCATCCTCTTCTGCAACAGATCACATTCATTAGCATAATCCTTCCCCAGATGTTACCCTACTTTGGCATCCCCTTTCTCCATAGTTCAGAAAATATTCCATTGGCTTTGCAAGCTACTGAATTTGATGTTTGATTTTTTTTTTCTAAGTTCAGTGTTGTGCAGGCTATACTTTTGGAAGTGTTGAATTATTTGAAACTAGTCATGCTGACTTGAAATACAGTGTCTTTTACACTTGCATTTTCCTTTGTTTTCATTTTGCAAGCCTTGTGGAATGGGTACTTACCGTCTAGGATTTGGCAAATTTTTGTGATGCTAGAAGATGTCATTCTGAGTTTGAAGTTCTAGAATGCACCAAGAGAGTAGAATTGAACAAACTGTTCTATGCAATACTCTGTAGCTGTGCCGTGCATCCTGTGGGAGGGGAGGTGTACATGATGTATGCTCTTACTTAAGAAGAATAAGTTGAATCTCCCACACATGAAAATATTTCATATCTTAAAACGTGAGTATATACATATAAATTCTTGCTGTCTCGAAATTTGATATTGGTAAAAGATTAATATATTACACTGCATGTCCATTATTCAGATTAATGCTTCTAAGTGTTTCCTGAGGATTAAAGTCACCAAGAAATTTGTTAAAAATTTTTAAAAATGTATGTATATCAAGACCCACAGCAGAACAATAAAATCTAAATGCAGAGGGATGGGGACCTAGGAATTTAAGTGGTGTTTTTCTGTTGGAGGGTCCACAATTTATATATTCTTGAAGAACAGTTTATGTTATTAACAAATCTGATCTGTCCTAGTAGACAGAAAAAAAAGCATATAAAGAGTCAAAGTAATAATTTTAAAAACAAAATACACGATTATTTTTTATTAAAAGAAATTATGGAGCTGCGGGCAAGAGGCAAAACAAATAACAATGTTATATCTTTGTGTGGGCAACCATTTCATGTGGAGAACTTAAAGTTCTGATATAAGCACAAGAGTCAAAGACAAAGTTAGTACAGCCTTTTTGTGGATTTAAGAGATTACTGGGATGGGACGCTTCCTTTAAGAGGAACATATACACTTAACGATGAACAAGAGAAGGATAGGGATTCAAGTGCAAGTAATACGTGAAAGCTATACTTCCCTTAGAACTTGTTGACCTGAGAGCTAATAATCACTTAGTTTTGAAAAAATATGTATATAAAAGCATTGGAGAATTTATAGTAGTTTCTGAATGTCCTGTCCGTCCTGATACATATTATATAGAATGTAGACCAGATAAAAAAATCCAAATTATCTTGGGACCGTGGTCAGAGATTGCCATGAAGGGATGCAGTAGTTTCTTTTTCATGCTTATCCTGTAATTGCTCTCAGCCAGTAAAAAAAAAAGAGACAGAGATATAAAGAACTAATTTTTTTTCAAAAATGACAATTTTAAAGTTATATAGCAAGCAGAAAATGCTGAGAAGAATTTTGCTTTACTCAAGAACCAATTTTTCTCTTTTTAATTGACTACAATTTCTCCAAACTATTACCTTCTTGCCTTAATTAATCATACTTGTAAAGGTAAAATCTCATAGGTGTGTGAGTTTCACAGACACAAACCTGTTCCTTTAATAGCAAACACAAAATATGTAGGTAAGGAGAGAGTCATTTCAGAGGCATGAGAAAGAGATGGGGATTTGTGGAATCAGAACCTGTAGCTTTAAACGAACAGCAAAAAACTAATTCTCTTATCTGAAGATGCCTGACCACGCCCAATAACCACTCCAGGTCGCTCTTCTAGGTTATAAGATCAACCTTCGACTTTATTCTTTCCCCAGCTTTTTTGAAGTGTTAGACTTTAATCTCAGGCCTGCTTTACCCATGCTAAGATACACTTAGCCATAAACCAACCAATTGATCTAAATTGGTGTGGGTAGCTAGTGGGAGGGTGATAAGATATTGGAAAGAGGATTGCAGAAAGAAAAAGGGATGCAGATAATTTTATTGTGAAACACTTCAGGTTTAATATGTCTACTATAAGAAATGTAAAAGAACACATTATAGCAAAACTTCAGAGTATTTGCTTTGAGACAAAAGTCACTTCCGACACTATTTTAAAAGTAGTGGAAGTAGAACATGACTCCCCACCTATTAGATGCAGACTGTACATAGCAAGTTCCTGCCAAAGAGTACACTACGGAAAGAGGGGAAAAAACTACTGTGGAGAAACCAGTGAAACACTACTTCAGACAGGTGATCAAGATCAACAACAGTGATAAGTCAAGTTGATAGCATCTACCCTTGATATGATGTGATGAGAATGGTGCTTTACCTCTGTGACATTCCTCCCCAAATCGCATAACTCCAGTCTAATCATAAGGAAAATACCAGGCAAACTCCAATTGAGGGAGAGTCTACAAAAGACCTGACCAGTACTCTTCACCACCGTTAATGTCATCAAAACCAAGGAAAGTCTTTGAAACTATCACAGCCAAGAGGAGCCTTAGGAGACATGATGACTAAATCTAATGTGGTGTCCTGGCTGGGATCTTGGAACAGAAAAGGGACATTAAATCTAAGGAAATCTGAAAAATATAAACTGGTAATAAATTGAAGATTTTTTTAAGTTTTTTTATTTTAATTCCAGTACAGTTTAATGTACAATATTATATTAGTTTCAGATGTACAATATAGTGATCAACAATTCTATACATTACTCAGTTCCTATCATGGTAAGTGTACTCTTTAATCCCCATCACCTATTTCACTCATCCCCCCACCCACCTCCCCTCTGGTAACCATCAGTTTGTTCTCTATAGTTAAGATTCTGTTTCTAGTTTGTCTGTCTCTCTTTTTTCCTGTTTGTTTCTTAAATTCAACATATGAGTGAAATCATATAGTATTTGTCTTTCTTTGACTCATTTCGCTTAGCATTATAATCTCTAGCTCCATCCATGTTGCAAATGGCGAGATTTCATTCATTTTATGGCTGAATAGTATTCCATTATATATATATATATATATATATATATATATATATATATATATATATATACTGTATATATATATATACTGTATATATATATATATGTATAATATATATATAATAATATATATATTTTATATATATCTATATGTATCTATGGCACAGAAAGAACTTGAGAGGTTTTCCATATGGCCTCTATAGTATAGATAATATTAACATACATGTAATAGAATACTATATATAGTAATTAATGGAGTAATTAATTAGTAATTAATACTAATTATAATATATAATGGAATACTATATATGTGTCATGCTACCCAGTAACATGATTACTGGATCATAGGGTAGTTCTATTTCTAATTTCTTGAAGAACCTCCATACTGTTTTCCACAGTGGCTGCACAAGTTTGCATTCCTCCCAACAGTGCATGAGGGTTCCTTTTTCTCCATATCCTTGCCAACACTTGTTGTTTCTTGTGTTTTTGATTTTAGTCATTCTGACGGGTAGGAGGTGATATCTCATTGTAGTTTTGATTTGCGTTTTCCTGATGATGAGTGTTGTTGAGCATCTTTTCACGTGTCTGTTGGCCATCTGTATGTCTTTGGAGAAATATCTGTTCATGTCTTCTGCCCATTTTAAATTGGGTTATTTGTTTTTTGGGTGTTGAGTTGTGTAAGTGCTTTATATACTTTGAGTACAAATCCTTTATCAGATATGTCATTTGCAAATATCTTCTCCCATTCAATAGGTTGTCTTTTAGTTTTGTTGGTTATTTCCTTTACGGGGCAGAAGCTTTTTATTTTGGCGTAGTCCCAATAGTTTACTTTTGCTTTTGTTTCCCTTGCCTCAGGGGACATCTCTAGAAAGATGTTGTTACAGCTGCTATCTGAGAAATTACTGCCTTTGCTCGTTTCTAGGATTTTTTATGGCTTCAGGTCTCACATTTAGTTCTTTAATCCATTTGGAGTTTATCTTTATGGATGGTGTAAGAAAGTGGTCCAGTTTAGGAAACTGAGTGTGGAGTATGTGGGAACTCTGTGTGCTCCCTGTCCAACTTTTCTGTAAATATAAGACTAAAATAAAAAGTTTTTTTTTAAACTAGTTGACAGCTACTTACAACTTAGTATTAGAACCTTTTTGAAAAAAATTGTAAGTGGTAATACTCGTTAGATAAATGCTCCTGCCATTCTTATATAATTATGATGATATTTATATACCAAATTATAGGGTAAATGGGCTACAACATTAAATATAAAAAAATAAATATAGCAATAATAGGACTAATTTGTCTCAGCAAAGTATTGTTCTAAAGTTTAATGTGTTAGAAAGAAAAAAAATTATTTTTAAAAAATTTTTTTTAAAGATTTTATTTATTTGACAGAGAGAGACACAGCAAGAGAGGGAACACAGAGGGAACACAAGCTGGGGGAGTGGGAGAGGGAGAAGCAGGCTTCCCGCTGAGCAGGGAGCCTGAATCGGGGCTCAATCCCAGGACCCTGGGATCATGACCTGAGCTGAAGGCAGATGCTTAACGACTGAGCCACCCAGGTGCCCTGAAAAAAAATTTAAATATTATTATATAAATGTTTTTTAAACATTTGCCTAAACAATGGGAGGCATTATATAACACAACTAAAAGTTTAAAAAATGTATAAAGAAGTCCAATGAATTAATATTTTAAAATCAAGAGTTCAACAGATGACTAAGAAAAAGACATGAACATATACAAATACAAATTTAAAAATATATATGTAATTAATAAGATGGCAGTGAAATAAATGTACTCACATATTGTTGGTGGCAGTGGAAAAATTAAATAGCAGTGCAAAAATAATAACTAAAAGTCATGAAAACAACATTAACTTTTACCTTGTAATCTAATTTTTTTAAACTTTTTTTTTCTTTTTAAAGATTTTATTTATTTATTTGACAGAGAGCTAGAGAGAGAGCACAAGTAGGCAGCAGCAGGCAGAGGGAGAAGGAGAAGCAGGCTCTCTGCTGAGGAGGGAGCCCCATGTGGGGCTCGATCCCAGGACCCTGGGATCATGACCTGAGCTGAAGGCAGCCGCTTAACTGACCGAGCCACCCAGGTGCCCCTTGTTGTCTAATTTTTGAGAATGATCTTAAGTGTATTTGTTATCTCTGCATAACCAGAAGTACAGGTCTGCAGAGGTTCATAGATTGTGGCTAATGCTTGGCTAGATGTTGGGGACTTGGGAGGAACATGATTGGAAAATTGGTCACAAGGAGGTATTTGGATAGACTTCTCCAGATAGGCAACGAGTTTGAAGATATTTGTATCTCATTTGAATACTCACTAAAGGGTGACTTCAACAGAGAAGGATTTTAATAAACAAGTAGAGAGGATGACCCATTCTGTGGACTTCAGTCAGTTTCCATTCCCAGCCACTCCTGTCATTGCCTAATGGGCTCATGAGCAAAGTGGCCATGGTGACAAGGATAGAGGTTATGCATGGGCTCAGTAAATGGACTTCTACTCATGGACAGCAATTTGGCTACTTCTAATGCCGAATGTCCAATATCCTAGCAAGAGAGCCTAACACTGAGTCTATGATTGCCATGGTTCTCTAAGAGGCTCAACCAGTTGGACTACTTCCATTATGGAAGGGGCAGTACTTATTCTTACTAAAGTACACACTTACTCTGGGTATGGATTTGCCTTCCTTTCCTACGATGCTTCTGCCAAAACTGTCATCTGTGGACTTATAGAATGCCTTATCCACTCTAAAGAGCACCACTTCTAACATAGGAATTTGTTTTCCAGTGAAATATATTGGTTTTCCCATGTTCATGGAACTATTTTTCTATGTATCCTACATCTGTTCCCCAAGTCTGTATTAGTTATTTCTGGATAACAAATTACCCTAAGACAGCAGCTTAAGATAACAAACATTTATTATGTCACAGTTTCTGGGGGTCAGTAATATGGCTCCCAGCTTCGCTGGGTGCCTGTGGTTCAAGGGCTCTCATGAGGTTGCAGTTGGCTAGAATGCAGTCTCATCTGAAAAATCAACTGGTGATGGTAGTGGGGAAGGTGGTTATCCTTCCAGGCTTACTCACATGGTTATTTGCAGACCGTAGTTTATTACCACATGGGCCTCTCCACAGACCCTCACAACATAGTGGCTGGCTTCTTCCAGGACAAGTGATCCAAGAGAATGTGAGTTCACACTCAGTAAAGGAATCCACAGCCTTTTTCTATTCCGGTCTTGGAAATGACATCCCACCTCATCTACAAATAGTAGATGAGGTGGAGGTTATTGAGAGCCATCTTAGACACTGCTTGACACACCAAGTAAATAAAAATTTGTTTAAAATGTAGCTCTCAGGTTAAATGTACTTGTTACAATAAAGATTTTAAAAAGAGAAAAATAATATTTTAAAAATGTTCTTTTTATCATGACTTATAATACTGCTGTGAAATTCAACAACTTAAATGCCAAGCAATAGAGCAACAAATCCATACATTAAAAGTTAAAAAGCACTTAAAATAACCATGTACACTATATAGTATAATGGAAAATTCTTATAAAATGATCTTAAACAGAAAGGCAGAAAACAAAATTATCCAAATATATGTCCGGACAAAGCTTGGAAAGAAAGCCGCATAAAACAAGGGGCACTTGGCTGACTCAGTAGGCAGAGCATGTGACTCTTGATCTCAGGATTGGGAGTTCAAGCCCCACATTCAGCATGGAGCCTACTTAAAGTAAAAATTAAAAATAAAATAAAAATAAAACAAATTTAAAAAGCAAAACAATGTGCTGATTTAGATTGGTTATTATTATTATGGGTTTTTCCCCGAAATATTTAATATTGTTAAAAATATTTTTTTACATATTTGAAAATCAGTGAAATGGTACTATATGGGTAATGTTTATGTTAATTTTTTACTTCTTATCTGTAAGAAACATATTATTCGTAATATACAAATTCTTGTGAGGAACTATTATAAAATGGGCATGACTAAGAGTATGGATGACTCACTGCAAACCTTTTATCAGTCATGGCATGAGGTTTTTAGTAACATCATTCCAGTGTGTATAGAATCCACAATTTTGTACCATGTGTTTTCTTATCTATATTCTGAAACAGGTCTACACATAATGAGGCATTATTCATACTGCTACCTCTCATTCAAAATGGCAGGTACAGTCATACATATTTTATTATTTTATCCACTGAAGACTGTGTCTATTATCCCACCAAAAACGTACTAACAAAAAGTGGGTTTGTTCCTTGCAACCTTTTTAGGACACTAAATCAAACCATCTGTAGTAATGTGTTTTTTCTGCTTGGGAAATGATCGTTAACATATGGCAGTGTCAAATGACTTTAATTTATCTTTCATTAAGAAAGAAACAGCATGTCATCTCTTCAGTGGCCTGGAGATTGTTTGCCTTTTTCATTATGAATCACTAATCAAAGAATATTGCCCACTACTCTTCCCCATATGATACCAGAAAAATTCAGAAATTCAGACTTGAGAGAAATATCTGCATCATTCCCAAAGTCAGGGCATTGTTGCGGAGGTGAACAGTGAATTTTCACTGTAGTCTCCTATTGGGAGAATCCTTTTCTTGGTCACAGTTCCCTAATACTCATCTTTTAAATAATCAGTTCCCTGTAGGTGCTAGCAAAACCAGAGCCACCTCGTTTATTGCTACCTGTAAGCTATACAATCTCCTATTACATTTACTTAGACTTACAAGGATTAGAACCTTTCTGAGTTTTCCTGTACTTGACTAATTTTTTTTCATAATCCATATGCTTTTTAGAGAACTGTTCAGTGCCAATTTTTAGATTTTTATTACTCTAGTGATACATGAATATACCCATGCTCATTGTAAAAACCCCAAAGAGTACAAGAATACATACTTTTCGACTTTCCCCATCCGACTTTGCTACAAACAGATAGCCGATACACAGTTGATGTGATTCTTCTGAGATATTTCTATATGTGTGCACCCATGCAGACACACACACACACACACACACACACACACACACACACTCACACGTTTTAGTGAAGATCTGAATAAATGGAATCAGGTGTATAACTTACACATGTCTGACACATGACAGTGTGCCCTGGAGTTCTCTCCAAGCCAGTACACGTAAATCTGCTTACTTTGTTGCTTGCAAATTATTCTGGTTTTGGCTGCATCCTAATTTATTTAATTCTTGCTTATTGATAGACATTTAAGATGTTTCCGTAGATGTACTTTCAGCCATGGACATCCAGGAGCCCTCTGTTTTGACTTTCTGTTTTTTACATTTCTCCTGCGATCCTGTTTAAAATACTGAAACTAATCCCCCATGTCATTCCTTCCCCAAGCGCCTAACCTAATAAGTTTTATTGTGATTTCTGTCACTTCAGCAATGTTAGGACTATTAAGAATGTCAGTCTTTCTTCCCTCTTAATTTAAAGTGAGGCATGTTTACAAAATTGATGATATTACATGGGAATTGAATTTTACCCCATTTATAAAGATGGACATGACCACTGTTTATAGACCACGGATATGAGATGCCTCAAATTGGATGACATCATAATGAAGAAAATGAATGTTTAGGTTGCTGAGACTGTCTCCCATATTTTATATTATGTGGTCAATGGAGAGCATAGTTATGCAAGAAATATCTTTTTATTAATAGTCCGAAATAGGTCCAAAACCATATTGTGGTTTGTTAGAGCTCTATTCCTAAAGATGAAAAACACATCATTTAGGATACATACTTAAGGGTTTTGTAATTCATCCTCAGGTTTACTTTGTTAATGCTACTCTTATCCTTTCTCCAACTGACATGAACTCCACAAAGCCTATTCCTCAGCCCCTAGCTTTAAGAATAATTAATAATAAGTTAACCCTGTTCCTCACTACATGACATCTCTTAATTTCCTGTCGATAAGAATTGAGCAAAAACCCTCTCTTTATTGTGGACTAACACTATAAGGCTGCTTGAGAATAGATGTATTTTGCAGCAAAATATGTTGTGGTCTCTTTTAATCACAATAGCAATGACAACTCTAGCAGGCTTCCCTTTCTGCTTGGTTGGCCAAGCAGACAATTACAGGTGTCCCACTTGAGAGACTACCTGCTGCAGGCTGGTCCATGACCTCCATCTTCAACCTCATCATTCCGCAGCACTGAGCAGAAATTGTGATCACCCCCATGTCTCCTTGCTTCTCAGCAGTTCTTTGATTGTCTTCAAACTGTAAATGAGTTTTGCAAATTAGGTTAAAAAGTTTCCCAAATATTCAAACTCTAATCTTCCCTCTAGCTATTGTCCCAGTTTATTCCTTTCTTTTCAGTTACAGAATGAATGAAATTGACCACTGTGTTCGTTTTCTCACCACCTACTCTCCTTAAATAGACAAATTTAGTTTCTGTCCCATATTTTAAAGAAACTGCTAAACGCCAATTTTTTAAAATCCTCCCTTCCTGATTTTCAGAAATATTCTATAATCATTGTGGATAACTGCAAAAGACAATGAATTAGAAAGATGCAATTTAAAGACACAAAAATTATTTATAATCTCACAGAAATAAATACTGTGGTCCTCTGTTTTTTTTTTCTTTCTTTTCTTTTCTTTCTTTCTTTCTTTCTTTCTTTCTTTCTTTCTTTCTTTCTTTCTTTTTTTAAAGATATTATGTATTTGAGAGAGAGCAATAGAGAGATAATGAGCAGGGTGAGGGGCAGGGGGAGAAGCTGACTCCCCACTGAGCAGGGAGCCTGATGTGGGGCTCAATGTGGGGCTCAATATGGGGCTCCATCTCAAGACTCCAAGGTCATGACCTGAGCTGAAGGCAGATACTCAACCAACTGAGCCACCAGGTGCCCCTGTTTTTTTCTTCTTAAGTTTTCTTGTTTGTTTTTGTTTTTGTTTTTACTGTACTTAATAAATGTAACAAGAACGTTTTCCTTTGCTGTTAAAATTTCTTAGAAAATTATTTTCAAGTACTGCATCAATTTCATTACTTCCTAGTTCTTCCTTAGTTTTTAACTGTTTGATATTACAGGTGATTCTGCAATAAACATTTGATCATACATGTTTGACTACATTCTACTGTTTTCAATCAGATACATTCAGGAAAGTAGAATTGCCGAATCAAAGGATATTGACAATTTTAAAGTTCCTAGTAAAAACTGCCAAAATACTAAAGACACAGTTTTGAAATAGTTTAGATCGTAATAGCATTCTTTGAGCACTTATTTCACGATGCTCTTAAAAGTATTGTCTAACTTTTAACTTTAGCTAATCTCATATATTAAAATAATTATTCTTGGGGCACCTCGGTGGCTTAGTTAGTTGGGCATCTGACTCTTGATTTTGGCTCAGGTCATGATCTCGGGTTGAGATCGAGCCCCGCCTTGTTGGGCCTGCTTGGGATTCTTTCTATCCCTCTGTCTCAACACCGATCCCACACTGCTCTCATACTCTCTCTCAAAAAAAAAAATTATTATTATTATTATTGTAGTTCATCTTATTTGAGTTGCTAGTGGAGTGAGCATGTTTATTAGTTACTATCATTTTGTTTTTGGTATGTTAATGTGTGCAGGTAACATTGCCACAAATATCTTCTCTGTTTTGTTATTCAGTCGTAGATTCTATTTATGATGTTTCTGATAAATAAAATCTCTTATTGTGTACATAGGTCTCTCACAGCAGAGTCTGTCAAATCCATGGATATTTGCCTGTGCCATCAGCACTTTCTCTTCCTCTCTTTCCTTCCTCTTTTCCTTTACTCCAATCGTCGTCTCCCTGACACTTCACTGTGAGACTTTAGGCAAGTTTTTCATCTTTCCAAGCTTCAAAGGAACATAAGAAAACAAAGGATAATTGTAAGGAATAAATAAGATAATATGCTGAAGCACTAGCCAGTGTCTGACACACTCAATAATTCTGTTTAAGATTTGTAGTTTTGCTTCATATGACTTCTGAATATTTAGTGTTAAATTAATTGCTTGTTTCACACTTTGTTTTTAGTATGTTTTTTAGAAATTATTTGTAATTTACTGTTGATGTAACAAAGCTATTAATTTGAGTATTTTTTATCACATATTCAGGCATAATGAACTCTTATTAATTCCACCAGTTTTTAAATTGGCCTTTCTAGCTAAATAATTCTGTTGTCTGCAAATACAGACAATTTCTTTCTTTTCCCATTATTGTCTGTTGTATAAATGCTTTGAGTCTAATTGTGTTGAATCGACTTCCAAACCAGTATGAAATAATTATTGTTATTATGAATGTCCTTGTTTTGTATTTATTACTTATGAGGATGTCTCCAGAGTTTCATTACTAAGTATGATAGGACTATTGATTCGAGACTTGTTATTTTTCCTAATCATATTAAGGATTCCTAGTTGTTTTTTTTTAAAGATTTTATTTATTTATTCGACAGAGACAGAGACAGCCAGCGAGAGAGGGAACACAAGCAGGGGGAGTGGGAGAGGAAGAAGCAGGCTCCTAGCGGAGGAGCCTGATGTGGGGCTCGATCCCATAACGCTAGGATCACGCCCTGAGCCGAAGGCAGACGCTTAACTGCTGTGCCACCCAGGCGCCCCAAGGATTCCTAGTTTTAAAATAATTTTAATTAGGAAAAGTCGGCAAATTTCAGGCTTCTCCAGATCTATTTAAATGTATTTTTCTCGAAGATTTCTTGAGAAATCTTTATTTAATTCCTCAAATGGACCCTACTTAATTATGAGAGATTTTTTTTTCCTTTCATGCACTATTAATTTCATCCTAGTATTTTATTTAGGATTTTTCACATAAATTATTATGCTTTATGGTTTTTAATTTTAACTGTCTTTGTCATATTTTGCTATCCATGACTTCCTAATTTTATAAAACAAATCAGGTAGCTTTTCATTATTTCAAGTTATGTAAATTTTTGTATATATCAGAAAATAACTGTTATAAAAGTTTAAGAGTAAACCCCACCCCAATGGTCCTTATTTGCATATAGTTCTTTAACAATATTTTCTCTCTTCTTGGTTTATTGGACAATATTTCTCTTGCTTCTTAAATTATTGCTGTTAATTTTTCTGAAAATTATTAATTTCAAAGAAATCCTAATAGTAATATTTATAAATATAATAATATTCTCTTTAATATTAAAATCAATTAATTATACAGTTATTTATTATCCTTTTAATTTTACTTGTATTTTTATTTCCTCATTGGATTTGTTACAGTCTCAAAAAGACACATATATTGATTTTATCAATCAATGATAATTCTAAGGCTTTTCTGCTTCTAATCAACTTACTTCATTTTTATTTTCTTGGAAATCATTTGATTCTTGTGGGTCAGCAATGACTACCTAATTTCCAAATCTCCTAATCTTCTGAATCCCCAAGAGCATTTGTTCTATTCACTGAATGTCTTGGCTGGACTTCCCTGATGAAACACTCCAAGTTTTTCTGTCTACTTTAACTATTTCTCTTCATCTTACTCAATGTTCTGCTTTTCTCTTCCAACCCCAATTTGTGGGCTTTCTCCAAAAGCAGCTCATGGTCCTTATTTGCCCTGTAGACCTCACACAACCTCCATCACAGTAAGAAGTCAGTAAGACCGTACCCTCATATTGACATTCTTAGTTCATCTGCTAACATTTCCATTAAGAAGTTTCACTCTCACCTTCAACACAGAGCAAAGCCATAAATTTCTCATAAGTAATTCCATTTGTGATTTGTTGATTGCTGACAGAAAGTAACATTTCTACTACTTCTAAATCTTTTTATCTTTAAATCCTGAAGTTTTCCAAACCCTCATCCCCTTTCCTCAGCTGCAGACCTCTCCTATATTTGTAGTTGATATGATCTCATAAAAACATCTCCCACTGGTGCTCTCTCCTCTTTATCTGACAGCACCTGAGCTAGCAAGAAAGCCTGGTGATTTAAGTGTATATCCAATAAAAAAATGCTTTCTTTTCCTCTTAATTTACCAGTGATTCCCTTAGGACCTCCTCTTTTTCTTCTTTTGGGAAAAAAAATTGTCAGTACTCTTACTTTGGGATGACTCTTAATGGTAAAAGCTGCCCTTGTGTCCCTGGGAGACACTGAAGATTTTAACTCAGTAAATTTGTTCTCAACGGTGAAATCTTTGCAGTATTAGTTAACTCCTGGCACAAGTTCTCAAGAAAAGGTCATAATATCTTAGTACATGTGGCACCCCCCAAATGAGTCTAAAACTTAGAAAATAATGGTAGTAAGAAAATTTTGGTAGTGGAGTAAGGATACACATAATATATTTTTTCTGGTGTCTTTATTTTCTATATGAATTTGAATTGCTTTTATGTGGGGAAAGCATACCCTGCCTTTGTGTACTTACATTTAGTATTGTAGAACAAAAAACATTGGCCTTGAATACAGACATAACTCATTTTGAAATTATTTATATATAGTGTATATATTTTATTTTTTATGCAATGATATTTATTTATGGTATAATGATATTATTAAGCTTTCCTTCATTTCCTCACCTCTACATTGGGTGACAAACTAAGAATTCTTATTTCACAGAAATATTAATGAAGTGGCAAATCCCTTCTACCAAAGGGTAGTGACACAGTAGGTACTAAAGAAATATTCATATCAAAAAAAAAGAGAGAGAGAGAAAAGAAATGTTATCCTCACCTAAGCACAAAGGAAAGGAAGTATTGACACACATTTATGTAGACTCTGAGCTTAATTTCATACAACCACTTTATGTTAACTCTTAATGTATTTGTTGATATTACTTACAGGTTGGTTCCAGGGTGGGATTTAAATAGTTCTAACCACGCTTTTTTAAATAATCTGCTACTTAAAGCCTGGAGATTGTTTTTTATAGAATCAGTGTGAGATTTGGAGGGCAAAAACCTGAGGTCAAGAGACAGCAAGCCATGTCTTTAGATGTCTAAGTCACTAAATTTAGTGAGACACTCTGGATGCCAGCATAAGATCTCTCCATCCTTAGAGGAGGCTGCAAGAGAAGGTTTAGAAATTAAAATGAAAATGTTCATTCAGTTAAGTTATCAAAACTGATTCAGCAGTATTGAAAAAGTGATGTGAGAATTGATGGAGCATTTTTACTTAATCTGGACATTTAACTTCACTAATTTCAGTGGTGTTTGCAAAAAAAAAAAAGGTTTATGGCTAGTAATTACTTCTTTAGCTGGTGATGTCTTTTCATTTGCAAATTGTTTCTGGGAAAGTTTGAATGTTGGCTTTTTGGAAAATGACTTTATTTGCTGCACAAAGGTCATTCTTAAATGTCAAACATCATTTGGTAGTTGTTCGTGTTTCATTTTTTAATGTCTGGAAGGATATTTTTTCCAGACTTGTTTTTGAGGTCAACCTAGTGTTTTGAGGTAGTGGGAAATTCTGGTTCTCTGAAACCATAGGGTTTGAGAAAAACATAGAGCACTGTTACACAGAAAAATTAAATTCTTGTGTGATTCAGTTGTGACCTTTATGAGTAATTAACAGATTGCTTGTCTGGTAAAGGAGTTCAGTTCTTTCTCAGCCATTTACTAAGAAGAATTGAGTACTGTTGTGAGAATTTTATTCTTTTATTAGAATTAGAATCAGAAAACCTTTACAATCTGTAGAGGGCATGAAAATTAATGCCTTTTCAGTTTCAGGAACCTAAGGATTGAATATATAAATTTCTCTGATTTTTCTATGCATGTCCTCCAGAGTGAATCTAATATGATCTGGTACTCACACTTTTAAATCCGTCATTGAAAATATAAATGCATCTTCTTATTTATGCTCAATAAAGGAAATTTTAGTGAAGGCAAAATTAAAGACATCTGTTGCCAAGGATGAAAACATTAAGGAAGAAGCAGTATGATACATTACTCACCGTTAACATATTTCCATTATATCCATTCTCATGTGAATGACACTGTAAGATTTCGCTCTTTTTTAGGGCACCTTAATATCAATTCACATTGTGAGGCTCTTAATTTAGCATATTTTTCTTCCCATGGAGTATCAAGGAAAACCTACAAAGCAGTTGGAAGTGACCTGCAGCTGAGATTATAAAACCTCTGAGCATGTATTAACCTGATTCTATATTCCACCATGATTAACACCATAAAGCCACATATCCCAGTTTAGGGAAGTAAGCCATGCAAAGTACAAGGATATAAAATTAATTTTAAAGTTGAAAAAGATTCTGGTGGTCCTATTAACTATATGGCCTTACATGTAGGAACATGGCTTGGGCAACAATTAGATGTGATTTTTTGAGTCCCAAACCCAATACATCTTAGCTGTATAATAATTGATAAGTACCATAACCTATTAAAATCTCATATTTTCCATATCTAAAATGGGTTTAATAACAGAACCTAAATCATGAGGAAGATAACACCTAATTATAATGCCTAACTCTTTGGAAAGAATTTTAGCAACATGGCAGAATGAGCTAATGTGGATGGATCCTAGATCTGCTAAAAACTCATGGAAAGGCTGGATAACATGTCAAGACAGAAAAATGAGACAAGCTGAAAAGAAAGGGAAATGCACCCATAAAATACAATAGAAACAATTAAAGATAAAAGACATGATATTAAGGGTAAGCTGGGGGATTTTAACTATTTTGCAGTTATAAGTTCTAAATGGCTAAGAATTAGGATTTCGTGCTACTTCATAGAGAGGAATGTGTCCTTGACCTATGTAGGTTTGGGGAACTAAATCAATCAAACTACATAATGCTGGAAGCCTTAATGACTACCCTTTGTTTCAAAGGTGTTCTAGAGAGACTTTACTCAATGGCCCTGGGAAGCAGTGGAAAGGAAGCTTGGCTGCATTCGGAAGTCATGGTTGGGAAATAAAAATTCATCCCCCCAAAAGAAACAAATACTAGCACATACCATGTGTGGGTACCGTGTGAATTTATACTTTTTGATATAGCAACCTAAAACCAAGAAATTTACTGCTGTGGAAGGACACTTTTACACTGAGGCCAGATAGCCATTTCACAGGGGGAAAATACTATGTAAGATGAAACCTCAATAGAAATAAGATAAAATAAAGCAAAATGAACTATAGGAGAAAACAAACACCATGAAGGAGAATCTGCAGACACAACGCAAGGAGCACAATAAAAACTGGGGCAGAAGGGGGTGGGGTGGGGAGATCTTTAAATAAAGCATCAAAGATACATTTAAAGTGATTTTTAAAAAGAGTGGAAATAGAGAAATAATAATAAAGAATAAATATAGAACAATATGAAAGCAAATACATTTGGAAAAACTAGAATTACCAAAAGTAAAACATAGTCACTGAAATTAAAAATTCATTAGATGGTTTAAGCACTAACTTGGACATGATCAAGGGAAATGCTTGTGAACTGAAAGATAAATCTGAGGAATGAAGTAAGATTAAGAACGTTATGATGTCACTCAGTAATATGATAATAATAACATAATAATAATGTCTCCCATTTTTCTCCCTCTCTTTTCCCCCCCTCTTTCTCCCTTCCAAAGCATTTTTTTCAAACACATAACAATGTACAAGATACAGTGATGGACAAGATAGACAAGACTCTTATTCTTATGAAGGTCACATTTTAGTGAGTTCATGAATACTACTATTAAAGAAATAACTAAACAAGAAAACCCAAAACAGGTATTGATACATCCTGTGCAGGGAATTGAGCAGAGAAAGAATTATCATATGGTTTCACTCATTTATGGAACATAAGAAATAGGAAGATCGGTAGGAGAAGGAAGGGAAGAATGAAGCGAGGGTAAACAGAAGGGGGAATGAACCATGAGAGACTGAGAGACTGGGTGTTATATGCAAGTAATGAATCATGGAACATTGCATCAAGAACTAGGGATGTACTGTATATAATATATAATATATAATATATAATATAACAAAATAAATATTATTAAAAATAAATAAATAAATAAATAGACAGATAAATGAAAGAAAATAACTCCATAGATACTTTGTATTTGGTGGTCAGCGAGAGTCTCTTAAAGAAAGTAAAATTCTGGCTTAGATAAAAATGACAAGAATGAGTTAGCCATGCAAATATCAGAAGAGTTTCCCAGTTAAAGAATTCAATTAGTGTAAAGAAGTGAACTCTGAGTGTTTAAGAAACTAAAAGAAGGCCAGTGTGTCTAGAACATAGTGAGTAATGGGGAGAAGGATGAGAGGATGCTTGAGAAGTAGGCTGTGGCCAATCAGTACAGCACTTTTCGTAAGAGCCAGGATAAGGAGTATGAATTTTATTCTAAGAATTGGGAAGACATAAAAGGATGTTAAGAAGAGGATTTACATTATCTGTTTTGCCTTTTAAAGGATCTATCTGTGTGCTATGTGGAGAATGGATTGTAAGCAGGGGAAATGATAGTAGGGGTGGGTGGTGGGACACTTAGGAGACTACTGCAATAGTCCAAGTGCTGGAGGTAGCTGGAAAGGTGGTAGTGGTGGGGATGAAGAGATGTTGACATATTTGGAACATGCTCCAGATGGAGATATGGCAGGAGTTGAAAACTGAGAGAATATGGTGTTCAGGGAAAGAGAAGTGTCATAAACTCTAGGAATCAGGGATAGAACCATGTAGGAATTATCTCTACAATATTCATTAGTCACACAGTCACTATTTGAGCATTCCCCATGATCAAAAGCCTGGTACTTCATATGGCCACCCATTCTTTTTATGCACCCCAAATTGTTAGAGTCCTTCCTATGGATTTGAGTTCCTAATAAACAATATAGCTACTTTACTTATAATCCTTCTGCTACATGACAGGTTTCCAAATAATCAAAGAAAATTACCATTTCTTCTTTTAACCAAACCAAATATTCTCAGTTTTTTATTCTAATAAGATTCTATTTGTATGGCACTTATAGAATTTATAAATCTATACCAAGGTTTGATTATTTAAGTTTTTCTAGCTTTTCTCCTGGATTCAATTCTCTAAAATGCCTTGCGTCCTCAAAAATTTATTTCTGAACTAAGCCTGACACTAAACTACAATTTTTGAGACAGTCCTCACCAATTCTCATGCTTTCACCCTTCTGATCACTCTTCTTTCCACATATTTTACTTTATCAATACTCCTCTTTTTTAAATAATGATGATCACAATTAACTGCTAAGTAACCCAAAAGGTCTGAATTCCATACTTTAAAAAATGCAACCAAAGCTTAAATTGATATTTGGCAAAACTATTTCACCATGTTGACCCATCAAACTTCAGTCATCAAAAACCCGTATATCCATTTTAAAATAACTTGTTAAGTCAGGTGTGTCCCAGCTGGGAACACATGCTCTGACACAAACTTCTGGCAAAGGAATAATAATATACAGAGTACATAGATTTGAAGAGAGATTATAATGAACCAGAAAACAGAAGCTAAAACATTAAAAGAAAATAAAAACCGCAACACAAAAGCGACATTATTTTCCCTCAGAGAAGCAAAATCTTGTTTCTCCCACTTAAGTCTTGGTGGGAAAGTTCACTACAATCAGAGCTAGTGTTGCCTGTGAAAGTTGGGGTGGGGGAGGAAGAAAACCCCAAAACTGAAATAGGGAAGGGTTAGCATGTAAGAGATGCCATTCTTAACCCCTTTTGCCTGTCCTTGGCCATTTGGCCACCTGGCCACCAGCCCTATAGAAACCTCCACTTATGATAATGAGTAAACAACTTTAGACTCCTTGCTTAATTATGTTAAGATTAACATAAGGTGCCGAAAGTACAAAATCAGCAGAAGGACCACATTTAATCTACACTACCAATATGAGCTGCCCAGAGACCTGTGTAAGAATGTCAACTCATAATCCTGGAGTTGTTATCAATGTGATCTCAAATTCTTCAGCCTTCTGAGGACTATCTTTATTATAATTTTTAAACAAATACTTGGCTCTATCTGCCATATAATTTAGAGCTAGAAATTTAATATCTCCTTAATATTCCTAAGGATTCTTTGAGAGATGGCTTACATGTATTTCTTACATATTTTCCTATTCACTCTTATGTGTATTTTAGCTATATTATCAACCATTGCTTTGTAGTTTGCTTCTGGGGCCATTCTTTCTATTCTGCCCCTTGCAAATCTCAACATGAAATTCATCTTCTTTTTCTTTTATCATCTCCTTTACCTATCTCTAACACTGGTTAAGTAAGCTTTTAGTAAAAGTTGGCTCTAGTGGAGAGGTATTTCACCCCAGCATAGTACATACATTAAACCTTAATATGACTGCTATTAAAATTGCTTCTGATAGTCCTTCCTCAAGGAATTTCTAATTTCTCCTCTGGTCTCACCCTCCCACCACTTTTATGGATACCTCTCTCTTTATTCTTCTCCCAAGATCTGTTAACCTCACCTTCCCTCCTTTTTCTATTTTCCCCAATAAGACTCACCTTCTGTCCTTGGCAGGCTCAGTAAATTTCAAACTATTACATTGTTATGGTATTCACCTTTCCAGATCAGGCCCTAGGGTCTATCTTTGCATGACCAAACTGGTCCATCAAGATATTTTGATAAGCCTAAGACAATTTTCTGCATTATTTCTGGTCAGCTTTTAGTTTTATTTTGCTATTTATTCTTTGTGAACTATTTATTTTGAGCACTGTTTATTAAAAATAAATTTGAAGTGCATAGCTAGGAGCAGCTCTCATAAGGGGAATGATCAACTTGTTTCCATAAACGCTAAGTTTGCCAGCAAAGTATCTAGGTGGCACAGTAGTGCAGGTGGTCTAGAAGATGTAGATCGGTCCGTGGGAGTGAAAGACTGATAGTTGTTTGCCTGAAAGTAATACCTTAGTCTAGGAATGGTTGGAACTTCTGAGGGAAAGAATCTTAAGACAGGAGCTGTGGGAAAACTCACATTAGGGAATGAAGAGTCACTAAGGCAATGAAGGAGGAAGAAAAGCAGTCAGGAGGAGGAAGAAATTCAAGTTGTCAACTTTGAAAGCCAAGGGAGGTGAGCATTTTAAGAAAAGTTGTGGGATAGGGGAGGGTGGGAGGGTGTCAAATGCTGAAGGAATCAAGATGAGTGTGACAGTTTTTAAGAGGCAGATGACTTTCAAGAGAGCAGTTTCATTCAAGGAAGGAGGTTGAAGTCAGATTGTCTGACAGAGTTGGGTGAGTGGGAGGTGAGGAATTAGAGGGGACTCTTTGGAAAGGTTTCTGTAAGTAGGAAAGAAGTGTTCAGAGAAAGAAATGGGAAGTAATATGTTGTGCGCTTACTCTTTAAAAATCAGAAATCGGGGGTTCAATTTTCCCAGAGAAGTTCTTAGTGAGTATGTAGGGGACTGAGATAGAAGCAGAGTGTAGCTTGCTGTAACTCCCAAACTCCATAGTGAACATGGAAGAAAACCAAGAAAAGGGGAAGATGGCTTAGGAGAAAACACATTCATTCAGTGTACTAGCTAAAGTGCAGATCCTTGCATTGAAAGGGGACGGGGGTACCAAGCAAACTGAATGGAAAAGCCCAATGTCTAGACACATACTGGTAAAATTTCAGAACTCCAAGAATAAAAAGAAAAATCCTGGAAAAGCTTCTGGAAAGAAAAGCAGATTCTCTTACCAAAAGACATCTCAAAGGCAGTACCAGATCCCAGGATTCAGTGTGAAAGGTATCTTCAAAGTTTAGTGAGAAAAAAAACTTCTTGACCTTAAATTTCTAGGCCTAGCCAAACAAAAATTCAAATGTGAGGGCAAGATAAATCAATTTTAGACCCTCTCTGTTAAAGGATATACTGAAGCAAAATTAAAAACAAGTCAGAGAAAGATCTACAAAGAAATTAACACAACTAATGGTTAAGTCTAAATCATTGAAGCCGTGTATAAATATAGCAGTTGGGAAATAAATGACATGTGAGTGTCAAAGCAGAGGACAAGTGACCACATACCCCAATTCTTGTGTTGATTTGGGAAAGAGTACAGATACTGATTCACTAAAGATATTGATAGATTTAGAAATATATTTCAGTACATGTGACAAAATTAGTATATAATGCTTGAATAATTGCAGTAAGAGATCTAGAGGACAAAAAATTCCTATCAATCCAAAATATTAGGAAAGGGGGAAAATGAAGGAAAAAAAAAACAAGATACTTGCTTAAGAGAAACCCTAACATAAGATGGAATAAATAAGTTTAACATTTTAATAAATATAATAAATGTCAGTGAGTTTAATTTCCTATTAAAAAGAAGAGGATCCGATGGGATTTTTAAAATCTAACTATGTATGTCACATATAAGACACTTAAAAACCATCTGGAATATAATAAGTGCCTATTTAATGTTTGTTGAATGATCTGAATTCATTCATTCCCAAATACCTTTGGAAGCATATGGTCTTCTTTAAAAAATCCCTCTCCAGTGTAGATGCTGGCTACAGCATAGGTGTATATGTTTAAATAAGTATTAGAGCATTTGAGACCTCACATGCAAAGTGAACCCCGGTTAGTGCTCAGACATGGATCAAGCAAACTGTTCAGCATTGATTGACTTGAGAAAATGGTTAGTGGCAACCACCACTCTATTTTACTTAGACTCTAGTGCATGTGTGTCTGTGTACAGACCCATTCATCAGGCTCGATCAGGACCACTAGGCCTCTTCGTCTGCTGAGAGATAGTCTGTATGTTCATGGGCCAATTTCTGACCCGAGAAAAAAACTGTAATTTAGAGCTTAAAAACACTTTTTTCGTTCCCAGAATCCCCTTTTGTAGGAAGAGCATACAGGCCAAGAGAACTTAAGGCTTAATGCTCTGAAGTAAGAGCTGCACCTGCTGGTTCCCCATTGATTTGTCCACCCTCTACATTCAGCATTAGCCTACATTTTAGTTAAAATTGTCTTTAGGTATATGAAGCACTGCTTTGAAGAAGCAAAACATTTTTAGTTCTCTATAGAATGTCACATGGGCTTCAATACTAATAATGATAACTTACAGAAGCAAGTTTAAATACATGTTCATTGATTTTAATTAAATTCAAAACTAGAGAGGAATCATTTTTCTTAAAAATCCTAAATAAATACATGATATAATATATATATAATATGATACACATAATATAATATATACAAAGGTAACATCTATCAGAAATATCATACTAAAGGGGCGCCTGGGTGGCTCAGTCGTTAAGCGTCTGCCTTCGGCTCAGGGCGTGATCCCAGGGCTCTGGGATCGAGCCCCACATCGGGCTCTTCCTCTGGGAGCCTGCTTCTTCCTCTCCCACTCCCCCTGCTTGTGTTCCCTCTCTCGCTAGCTGTCTCTGTCTCTCTCTCAAATAAATAAAATCTTAAAAAAAGAAATATCATACTAAAAAGTGTCACTTTTTTAAAGCACAGACTTCCTAATAAAAGACTTTTCCTATAAACTTTTTGGGGGCACTGAAAATTGCTCTGGTTGCCAACAATTTGAACCCAGTGGTCCAAAGATGTACTCAGCCTGCAGTAAGCTGTGACTTGGCCAGTGTTTTGTGCATGGTTCTAATTCTTTATCTAGTGGGTGTACACCTATCCACCTGCTCACCCGAGCCAGGAGCTGCTAGTGAGCTATCCATCAAACCTTCCTCTCAACCCAGTCACAGTCTTCTATGGGCAATTGCAGTAGCTTCCTCATAGTTTATATTGCCCTAATTTTGTTCCCATAGTCTGCTCTCAATTGCTCAGTCTATCTAAACTTCAAATCAAACCATGATTCCTTGCTTATTGCTTAAACCCCTACAAATATTTCACATTTAATCAAATACAGATACATTCCAAGGTTCTTAGTAAGACGTGAGGTTTCTGATTCCCTCCCCACCAATCCCTTCAGGAATATCTCTTGCACCTCTTCTTCACACATTATCTTTCATTAATAATAGCAACTTATGATACTAAACCCTGAATACCCCGGCTTAGTTTGCCATATCCTCTACCACACATTTCTTAAGTTCTTAGATCACTGTTGGCGCCAATCCCTTTCCCTTCAGAAGAATTTGGCTTCAATCACTAGGTGACTCTTTCATTTTTGTCCTTCCAGGGAAGCCTGAAAGACGAGTGTTTTGTCATTCCCAAAGCAGCCTTCCCCTCCATTTGGAAATCCCTACGGAATCTACTCTGCCTGCAGAGGATCACTCTGCGTGTCAGAAAGCTTGGCAGGAAAGCAACCAAGCCCTGTTCTTGTCAGGAGAATATAGAAATATTTATCCAGGGACAATTTAGTTTACTTTCTTATATGTTAGATTTCCTAGAATCTTAGGGGGCCACTTTAACAATGGGATCTTTCAAATCTTATAGTGTAAGAGATTTCGTTCTCTGCCAAAGGTGTTAAAGCTCACAGTAAAGTATCTTATTTTGCCACCGATGTGCTAGTGTGCTAAATTAAAATCTAACACAGGTCAACAAGAAAAGACATCCAGCTATTAGTGTACTATTAGCAGTAGAATTGGATTTATCATTTATGTGCTTCTACATTTATTTTCTGTATTACCAACAAATAAAATATTTTTCAAGCAAACCATTGCTGGTAGTTTATAAAAATTCAATAGTTATCTCAAAAAGAAATGAGGTCATAAAATGCAATTGACTAATGTATAAAAATATTAACAAATAATTCCTACATGATTACACACATTGATGATTTCTTACATGGAATGGTGCATCCAATTTACTAACATTTCCCAGAAGGACGACAAAATAAGAATAAAAACAATGATTTAAGGGTTTACACCCTAAATTTCCTGGAATTATTCTAAATAAGTTGTTTTATTATATGATTTTCACACACATATTTGAGGAAATCTAAAAATAAATCCATCATATGTAATTATTTCAAAGTTTCTATTTTGAATAAAGATAAAGTATAACGTCATTGTCAGAGAAAATATGCACTAAGTATACTTGAAAATTACTTCTACTAAATATATTATGTTTTATAATTTAACAACTTAATTGAAAACTGAAAACTCATGAACATTTTAAATTTTTCTATAAACATACTAGCAGTATGCCCTTTGACCATTCTCTGTTTTGTCCATTTTTAGAAGGGGCATGAAATTACCCATCTACTTAACAGAGTCATGCCAACTAATTAGTAAAATTATTTCTGTGGGAGTATTTTGAAAAACAAGATTCTACTTTGTTATTGTAAGAAATAGCCTGTTGGTTCCTGTAACCAGGTATCTAACTATGGCAATGAACCAAAAAATAATTTGAAGGAAAAAATATCAGTTATCCTCTTAAATTTTAATGCTGGATTTTTCTGATTTCTAATATTTCTTAATAGGTCTTACTTGACTTTATTTTAAATACTTCTTAATATTCAATTTTCTCAAAAACTATTTTAAATATTTCTTGATATTTCTTTTTTTATTATTTAAATTCAGTTAGCCAATGTATTTCCTGGTATTTCTTAATTTATTATCTAGCTCTCGTTCTTGAATGTTTTGGAAATTGTCTTCTATCCACATATTCTACTCCTATTTGGTTCTTGGGGAAAGTGAAATTAGTATATTTATAATCAATAGCATTTTTTTTTAAAGATTTTATTTATTTATGTGACAGAGAGACAGCCAGCGAGAGAGGGAACACAAGCAGGGGGAGTGGGAGAGGAAGATGCAGGCTCCCAGCGGAGGAGCCTGATGTGGGACTCGATCCCGGAACGCCAGGATCACGCCCTGAGCCGAAGGCAGCCGCCTAACGACTGCGCCACCCAGGCATCCCAATCAATAGCATTTTTAACCAATGTCCTTCAGGATTTCAACTAATGGTGTCTAATTTTAATATTCTTTGTTTCTAACATCCATGAATGTTCTAGAAACGTGTTTGATAATACAGATTGTGTTCTTTCCCCCAACATTTCTATCTTTTCATAAGGCACCTGACTATGTAGGCACTCAAATAGTTGTTGAGTGAGAGAATACAATTTTGAAGTCTGATCAAATGTGACAAAACATTTTTTAAATATCTCAGAAAACAGAGAAGTGTCATAATACTGATAATCTGGATGATTCTTCACTATCTAAATACCTCCTAGCTATAATATGCACAAAAAATGTGCATGCAAAATAATTGTGACAACTCCATTTCCAAAAAATGTAAAAATGAATGAACACATTTAGTAACTCATGCTTCTGACAAAATATGAACTCAGAATGCATTAAATATAAAATCTTATCTCAGAAAATGCCCGATTGCTTCTTAACAGAATTTATTTGTCTATACCACCATAATCCAACCAGATGATAGAATCTTTCCTTTTCCAACAAGTTATACAAGTTATCCTTACTTGTTATGGTATGACAAATGAAATGTCACTTCAAATGTCCAGTTGCATGGCTTAAAAGATGTATTTTCTCTTTTGAAACACATTAGCAAGTCATTCTAGTTAAGGGTGATATTTAGGAAATTAATATAAAAATAATTTGATTTTGACTAAAATAAATAATTTTACATATACCAAAAGTTCAGGTCATGTTTAGTGGATTTCTGTGGGCTATGAGCTTCAGAATATCAGAGACTATTTTTCATTTATCTTTGTAACTTTAGTACCTAACACATAAGTAATTACTATGTGTTTACTGACAAAAAATTAAGCTTTGTTTTTAAGGCATTAAGCTTTGTTTTAGGTTAGTGAGATTTAAGATTTTTTAAGAAAAAGGTCATATTGCAATTATTTAATAATAACCTGAATATATTTATGGATAAAGAAATGTTGGCCATCATGATCATACATAACTAACTTCCAAGTACTTCACTAGTTTTTTTTTTCCCCCATCAAGCAAGTTAAAGAAAGGGTTCTAGACATCTAGAAACGTTCATTTTGGAGAAGCAACTCTTGACATGAAATGTATTTACAAAATAAATAAATATTGAACCTCAGGTGCAAAGCCCGAAGTGGTTTTAAAACTCATAAGCTGTATTTCCTTCTCAGAGAAGTTTATAATCTAGTACAAGGAATAAAACAATCTGAAAATTAAAATGAAAGTCCATTATTGGTACAACATGAAATAGAAATTTAGAAAGACAAAGCCTGATTATGATTGGTTGATAGTTCATGGAGGTAGTGCCATTGGAGTTGGACCTGGGCAGGTGCTTTCCTGCAGGCATGGATAGAAAAACAGGTGTTTCACATGGAGAAAGATGATAGAAATGGTGCAGTGGTTTGACTATATCCAAGACAAAAAGTAGTGCAGGTTGATCATAGAATGTAAGTAAGACATAATTTTGAGAGTTTGTTGAGAAGCATTCATGGCCTGGGTTAGGGTGGTTTCTGGGGGAATGCAAAGGCAAGGTAGCTAATAAGTGAAGTTAGTATTTATATCGCAAAATAGATTGCAGTTATAATTTATCAACTAATCTGATGCACCGCTTGCCTACACATTGAAAAGTAAACACTTGGTAAAATAGCAAATGGATGTGTGTACATTTTCACTTATTGATGACTGTGATTTCACATTATTATAACCCTTGATTTCCAGACAAAAACTTCACAACTAACAATTGATTGTCAAGAGTTAGTTTTCAAGTCTATTTGTTTCTTAATGATCATGTATTTCTGCATGGGGGAAGAGAAGACATAAAACTATTCTTAAGACAACAAATTTTCGAAACCTTTCTTTCACGTAGCTTTGAGTATGTCTTACTTCCAGAGACTACTGTTTTTATCAAGAAGCACATTGAAAGATTGTATGAGAAAAATGTGCCTAAAAATGAAAGTCATCTCCAATCATTTGAGTTTTATACATGCATAGTTATTTACCCACCACTTCATTGATACCATCAATATAAATATATAGGAAATAACCCTGTATTTTCGTAAGCCATGTACCGTATATACATACACAATATTATGATGCACATTACTTCATTTGATTTCATAACTTGCTTTTCATCGCTTACACAAAGCAGATCATCTTTTTGTTTGTTTATGCTATTTTCCTTGTGTAACTAATGTAGTATGTTATCTTTGCCAACTCAGAATCATATGAGTATAAATCAACAACCCATGAAGAACTTCTGTTACTCAGAGAGCATAATATGCTTAAGGTTTACCTCAACCCACATTCACCACATAAGAAAATAATAGCAAAACTAATAGCTTTTTTTTTTCTGAGTTTGGATGATCCAACTGGCCTTTATTTTCACTAGAAGTAAAGAAAATCAAATGATCATGAAAGGGAACACTGTTTGGAAATATCCCATTGTGAGATATGGGTTGAACTATAACATTGTTGTTAAATCTTACCATTGACAACAACCCTAAAACAAAGATGTATTTTTTTTTCAAACACTTGGTGCATAAACATTGGCAAAAGAAACTCACTTGGTTAAATAATAGTTTACATGCTTCACTTACAAATTCAGATTGTTTTAGGTCAGAAACAATAGGTCTAGAACATTCAAAAAATACCACCATAGTGTTGTTTTTCCACCAGAGAAAAAGAAATAAATTGTTAGTATGTCTTCTGTCTTACAGAGAATTTAGTTATATCAAGTCATCCTGTTAGTTCTCATTTTTTAGAAGTAGTTTTCCAGATAAATTATATTGACAGAAATAATCAAAATGTTCATTTGAAACCTTTGGTTATACAAAAATATATAATCAAGTTCATAGATGATTAAAGAATTTCTTCTTAAATACTGTGACCCAGTATTAAATATCCCAATGTTGGGATACATAATGTTGATTTTTGATGATGAGTAGAATTGAGTAGAAGTGACTATAGTGAAGAATACTGAGATTTAACTTGTGCTATACCTGTGTTTGAGAGATTTAACTCACATTCCAGCTAATAATATGAAATAGTTCACACAGATGCTGGTATCTGTTTTTAAAGATAAGTATTTTACTTGTGTTTAAACTTCAGAAATCATTAAAAATTTAATATGACACTTCTTAAATTATTTTAGCATTGTCCATCAACATACTCAGGACTTTAAATTTCAAGATTGTAGTCCTGGTACAAATAAATGACTTATTCTTAGAAAACAGATTGGAGGCTACTCTCATGCTGCTGCTGAGTTGAAAAATTGTCTTCTTCTAGAACAGGTAATAAATAAACTTATTTACTAAAAGAGGTTTTAAGGAAAAAAAAGAGGAAGAAGAAGAAGAGAAGAGGCAGCAACAGAAGGAAATGTCATAGGCATGGAAAAAAAATTTTTGGTATCCTTTTCCCTCCCAGTGCCAAAACCACCTTAATGTGACCATCAAAGCCTGCAACTTATTTATGCATACGTATACTCTGACTTAAATGTTCTAGTGCTAGACACACACACATACACATTTAAATGATAAATTCAAGAAGAAAGAGGTAAAGCATAATGTTAATAAAAATTACTGCTGAAATTCTTTTGCTGTTTCAGACCCTGAAAATTTTCAATTATATATAATATTTTAAAATACTGGGTAGTACATAAGAGTCTAGATATAAACTTTCCAAGTAGTCAATTTCCAAAATCATTAAATGATATGTGATTAGATGCTTCTTATTAGCATAATGAAACATAGTTTAGGCAGCACATACTGCATACATAAATGAATGGAATGTGAGGTTGTTGGCAGCAATGGAAAATAATGATGGATTTTGCAAGATTAAGCCAACTGACATTTTTTGAAAATTTCCATTTCCTGCCTTGGATTTTATCTAAACTGACAAAAACAAACACACATTTAGATTTCTCAGATTTCTCTTGGGATGTTCTCTTGGGTAGAATACCTGGAAAGAATTTCTGACAAATCAATCTGTGAGGTGCCACACTTTAAAATTTATGTGGGAATTCTCCAGGATGGACAAAAATGTGTGCTAGCCTATTTATCATTAAATAAAAATTGTGGGTAGAATTAGTGCTTACAAGACACAGTGCTCTATTACACAAAGTAAGTTGTAATATTTTAGCAGAAAATTAAAGATTAATTGGAAAAGGTAAAATTATACATTCCCAAATTTTGACATTGGTTCTGGCAATATATCTGCCCTGTCATTAGAACATGTTTTACTCAATAATCTTTGTCATGTATTCAAGTCCTGGTCTTAAGGGCCCAACAATTGTTTTTATGTAATAGAAACACCCTGATAGCTTGCCCCTCGGAAATCCCCTTTCTCCTACCCTCCCTTCCCTGAGCCAGAATCAACAACTATCACATAAATTCAGCTTTTGTTTTATTAAAATTATTTTACAGTAACAGTGCCAGAAGCATGGAACTCTTGCAGAGTTCTAAGCATATGAACTTTTCAAAAATATATTACATGGAGTCTGTCTTTTGTTCAACTTATTTTTTTCTCTTCCCCATTGTCACCGAGTTAGGCCCAGATATTTTTGCCTTTCCTAGGAGGTACAACATTAAAGGATTAAATAACAGAAACCTGGAGCCATCTCTTTTTAAACATAACTTTTAAAAGAGAAAACACTGTCTTACATGTGGTTAGAAAAGGGACGAGCAACTATTTGAGGACAGGGCAGGAGAGAATTAGAATTACTTTAGCCACCACATATCTATGAGCTTTTAAAGGACACTAAGGGCAACCCCATCTTTGGACAAATACTCCATTAAGTGAACATTTGTTTACTTTAGGAAAGCCAGGTTAGAGGATTACTCATTCATTCCTTAAGAAAAGTGCTGAAAAACTTGGAGTTGGGGGTGGTTACTACTCAGCAGAGCATCGGCTGTTATGCAGTCAGGATTATCTCTCTGAAAAACAACAGTTAACACTGTGGTTGTATTTTTTCTGATGTATTGCTTGGAAACATTGTCAGAAAAGCGTACGCTATTTGTTAATTAAGCTAACTTAAAACCTGATGTGTCATTCTATCGACTGTTATTATTGTTTCTTGAAATCTTGCTCTTGTTTGTAGATTTTTTTACTTGAGTTTAGAAATATTCCAAGTAGATTAGTCTCGCAAATTTAGAATTGTAGATTTGATCAGTAACTTCTAGGTATATGCAGGAACATATTGCATGAGACAGTAATGTAATTTGTGAGAAATGTCTACACACAAGCTTTCATATACCTTTATTCTGTCTTTAGAATTTGGAATGATGGGAGATCATACAATTAAAAGTCAGCGACCTCGATCTGTTCATGAAAAAAGGGTCCCTCAGGAACAAGCTGATGCTGCTAAATTTATGGCACAAACTGGTAATACGTTAGTTACATTTTTCTATTTATTGTTGTTAATTTAATGAAACCACTGCATGTTTTCATAATCTTTTGCTGCACATTTGTCAGTTTTTGGAGCTGATATTTTTTTGAGCCATTTTTTTTTTTTTTGTCACCAGTTAAAGTCCATAAATGAAGTAGCTTTGAGTTGAAAAGTGCACCAAAAACATGTGTAAGATTTATTTTGCTTTCAGTATGGGACATTTAAGATTTACATATTCTTATTTACTTATGTCAATTAACTTCTTAAATTGTATCCTTAAACTTTTAAAGAAAGCCAACAGTTACTTTGTCAATAATTGATTATTATAGGACTTTTCAGAAGGAGAATTTTAAATAGGACTTTAAATGATGAAATTTAATTTAGCAGTAAGATGTCGAGTATTTTTTCAAAAGTCGTACATCATATAAATATTAAAAATAAAATGTATGTAAATTAGAAACTTTTTTCAGAATTTTTTTATTTGAAAAGAGAGTTTTGCTATATATGCTAAATAATAAAAAATTGACAGTCTTTATTAGTAAGCTTTAATACATCCCAAACATTAAATATCAACAAAAATCACTTTCTGGTTTGTAAAATTTTTAATCCTAAACTAATTAGATTACTTTCAAATACCTCCCTTGGGGGGGAAATATATATATATATATATATATATGTATGTATATAGCACAATTAAATGCATTCATATGTTGGTTCATCATAATAAATGGGCTATAATTCCATCTGTTTACATTGCATGTAGTACATTCTTCGATGAAAATGTATTTAAACTATGTTATGAACATTTTCAGCTGTCACTTTTATTTCAGGAAATTGCAAACTAACAGGTTTATCTATGTCTTTATAAATTTTTATACGTTCCAATCAGGATGATCTGTTTTACCATTAATATTGAAGTTTCAGTACTTGATCAGCTTGTTGACATGACATGGACTGATTTTGATGAAATTCTCTTGAAAAATGAATATTTCCTTTAGTTTACATTTTCTTAGGATATTTACTCTGAACATTAAATTTGAATCTACAACTTAAAATGCAAATACTCTTAATGGATTGTGCCCTTGGTGAGTAGTATAGTAGGTCAAAGAATTCTTCAAAACAAGAACAATGTTTACAATAACTTCTGCATTAAGGACATATTTTTAGCTTTTTTTAATATATATGTTGCAGCCAGACCCAGAAATGAAGAAAACTTGCTTATCTGGATTGCTTTTGGTGCAGCTTCCTATTTAACAAAACGTGACATATTTTTACTATTTGTTCAAACAGGTCCAAAAGTGCATTGCCAGGGTCAGGTAAATTTTCAAATTATTAAATGTATTTTTCTCCCTTACCCGGAGCAAAAAGTCTCAAGCACTGACCAGAGATTGGGGAATATTTGACTTTAACTAGAGGCATAGGGCATGGGCTGACCACTCAGCCTCCTTCCAGTGCATCTCATAGGGCATTTCTGCAATATCAGAGATGTTTTTCCTTTTTGCACAAGAAGTGGCAGTCATTGTCTTGCTGAAATTTATTAAAAGTGGGCTTACTTGGGAGTGAAATGGTGAGCGGTAGTTTTAAATTCCCAATAATGTGGTAAAATTAGTTGATGCATAAATATGCAATTTGGCCAGGAGCTTTTGTATAAATTCAGTTTTTGCATTTGCCTGTGACATAAACCAAGAGAATTCAGTTCTCAGCCAAAACCTTTTTTGCAAATTCGAATCACAGGGAACATGATGTTCTCTTAGTGAGAAATTACTAATTTCTGTTTTCATTTACTGGTTCTTTTTCAAGCATTGCTTTGTATCTAAAATATAATAACACTTGATTTGGTAAAGTAGATGAAACACTTATTAAATAGATCCATGAGGAGCATTAAAACCATTTCCTTATATTGTTGACAATGATTTAGAAAAGGCAATGAAAAATTAAAGTTCTGAAAATATCGATTAGATGTTTGAATTGATGTGTAATAAATATTTATTATTTTATTTTAAAGCAAAAAGAGTTTAGGTAAATATAAAAACACATGTAATACTTATTTTAAATTTAAATTATTACAATACTGATAAAAGACTGGAAAACTGCATTATTTTAAATGTTTTTTAAAATATGTAATTTGACACCAGGCAATTATAAAGTTAAAAAGAGAGGGGCTGTTTTTTTCCCCTTCAATATTTTCTGAGATTATACTTTCTTTAGGTGTTAAGGTAGTTAGTCTGAGTAAGTGCAACTAAGTGTCACATAATAAAATCTTACAAAGGTTAACGTTTACTTATAAAACTTTGATATTGGTCTTTCAAACCAGGAAATTGGTGTTACATATAAACAATGATAAACATTTGCTAATATTAATTTGAGAATGAAGAAAAATGCAATAGAGGTAAAATCGAATGATGGAAGACATTATGTCTTTTATATTAGTCTTGAGGGAAAACAAAGCAAAACCTCTAAGCCTTTATAATTAAGAATTACTTCTCAAAATGAATAACCTGGCCTCTTCAACCAAAATGATCAATAAACCTTGTATCTGAAAAGTGAGCTTTCTATAAAGTAATACCGTGAGTGGAAATGGTTTTTAAAAGAGGAACATTTGGCAAAATAATGTTACTTTATCAAAAGAACTTAATCATTTTGGTCAGTCCAATAACTGAGATAAGCTAGTTTAAGTATAAATGCATACTTCTTTAGAGCCTAAGACACAATTTATATTTATGGTAAAGAGAAATGAAATGAAGTGTTAAGATACAGACATTTAATAGAGACATCCAAATTAGATGCCAAAAGATGGCTTAAGACAATTTAATTGCACTAGGTGGTTTTTAACACCATAGTCATCAAATGATCTTATAAACATGTTTAGAAAAGTGGTCCTGTATTCCAGTGGGGGAAAATAGCCTATATTTGTAAAGTATAGCATGTTATCTAAAACAGAAATATAAAATGAAAAGTATGTTTCTAATTTAATCATTTTAACATACTTGCAAAATTTTATATTAATATTTTTTATAATTTAAAACACACTCACACATTATCTCATTTAATCCTCACAACATGCATTTTGAGGTAGATGTATTACCCATTTTATTGAGAGGTTCAGAGAAATAAAGTGACTTTTTCAAGGTCACAGAACTAATATTCAGTAGCTTCTCATCAAACACAGGTCCTCTGACTTTAATTACAGTGCTTTTCCAATCCCCTTTCATGTTTCGCATCAGGATAAAGAGCCTTAATAGTGCCTCAGACACTGGAGTGTTCTACACCGTGTTTCACATGCCTTCTCTGGCACAAGTTAATGAACCAGAGTAGTTTGTGCTATCTCCAAAGACAGACATATTAAAAATAGTATACTTTGTATTATACTTAACTATTTTACTATCAGTGAGTTTTTGAAAATATACATATCTTTCTTACAAAGTATATGAGCTATTTCTCACAGTCACCCAAAGTGCTTGACCTGAATAGTCTTCACAGTTTTCGGAATGAAGTGACAGCAAGGAAATCATAACTAGTTAGTGGAAATGTCACTTGAAACTATACCGTTTGAGATATAATGAGGTCATTTTGGTAGGTAGGCTGGTATTTGAGTGGCAAAATTTGATTCATAATGTGAAAGCCAATATATATTTTATCCATTTATTTATTTTGTTTTTGATCAACAAAATGAACTATCAATTTGAGCGAGTGAAGAAGGCCAATTCTGAGCACTAATTACCAATCTCTTATGATCTACGCATCACTGCTTAGCCTGTCGAACATCATTACAGTATACGTTCAGAAGCAGCCCAGATTTTTTAATATTTGTACAGAAATACATTTAAAAATAGATCTTGATCCTGATTCATTGCTCAACTTAATAAAAACATTTTTAATGCCATCATAACAATGCGAGGCCGAGAGGACTGCTTTTGTGGAAAAATATAACAACTTTATGCATAACCTTTATCATTTTACTTATAGAATTTACGTTGTTCAAGGTTTTCTAGCTCTTAATTAATAACATACAACCATAATATTTCTACTTCACTTACTCTCGTCACAACACTGGTTGAAATATCAAAAGAAAAAGCTTTGCATTATATTTTTCCTAACCTTACGCTTAAATTCTTCATCCCTAAATACATATATGTTCGTATACACCTATATGTGTGGATATTTTTTAACCATTGCCATATTATGGGGTTCTAGAATAATGATTTTTAATTTTTAGAGTATTCTTTAATGTAAAAGAACAAATTATGAGGCCTGACTTTAAATATTATTCAAATGGTCATCCAATAACATTTTTATGAAGTAGTTAAATATAAATTGGTGAAGGCCAAAAAGACTAAAATAATCAAGGGTAATCTACAGAGGACTTTCAGGACAAACACTGATCCAACACTGAAAAAAAGTCCTATTTAATGTAATACATCATCCCAGTTACCACTGTTTCTGCCCTTATGTTATATATCTAGTCATAAATGCCTTATAAGCTATGCCTCTAGGTGCATAAATGCAGACCAAGATAAGAGCAAATCGTTACAATGGTGCTACCCAAATTGTGACTGCTGGACTTATGCTTATCTCTGGACTAGTTTTTATGGGCCCCTGAGGAGATAAGAAGCTTATACCAGAATGTAAATTCAACGACTTTATCAAGCACATGTTTTATTTCAGCTAACTTTCTTGTTTGTTTCTTTGGGAAGAAAGAAATTCTCAGTGAAGAAATCAGCAAGTTGCGTTACATTCTGGTTCAACCTCCTTCTGTCCTGGAGTACTGTCTATGGACCAGCTGTCTTGAGTAGCACTGCAAGTAGTTTCTAAGTCATTTACTAACCTTTCAAAAGAAAGAAAGATGGACAAATAGATTATCATATTCTATTTTTTGAATTCTATTCCAAAGGCAAATTCTAAACAGAACTTATAAAATATAAATCATTCCTTGGTTTATATAATCAGCGATACAAAGTATTCAGAAACAGTTCACCTGCAAACCTTTCCCACAACGAAATAAGTAACTTAAGCTCTTCCTGCTAGCAGTTAAATGCCCCAATTTTGTATTTGGGGAAAAGCAACTGCAAGTTTTCAAATCAGTGTTAAAAATCTATCCTGAACATGATGCCAGAATAGAATCAGAAGTCCATCGTGATGGTCTTAGAAATTCTTGACTTTAAGTCTTTTTGGGACATGACTTAGATAATAATAGAAACTAGACGTAATTTTAGTGTGATGCTTACTCTGAGAAAATTAATGAATTCAGACAATCATTGGCTTTTTAGGGCCCTATTTTGAATAAATTAATAGAAATCATAGAGAAATTTTCCTTCATTTTGAGCAAAACTCACTCCTCTAGATCATGAGGGAAATTGTGAGCAGAAGAATTATCACAAAATAAATAGCTGTCATAGGATGAAAAAGTAAGAATTGCACTAGGAATAAATTATAAATATGTGTCAGTGTTTAACACAGTAAAAATTAGATCTCCCCAAACTCCCAGGACTCCGCCTTGTCCAGCATTAGAAAGGAGGCCGCTAGGCAACAAAGGGTTAGGGAAGAAGCATACATCAATATATTCCCACTCACCAAAGCCCGAGTAAGTTTAGCAATACATTTTGCTTCCTCTCCCATCCAAAGGACAAAGTTTTAGATCGGCCTGAAGAGAATCCCTTCAGCAATCATCGTTGAAAAATGCTGACTGGTCCCTTCATTGTGTCTGTAGCACAGCGTCATTGTGAAGAGTAGTTTTGCCGACAAGGTTATAAGAAACTTGGACCTCGCATCAGTGTCATATGTATCTCCCTTTAAATGTATTTTTCTCTGAAATGTTTTCTTGTACCTTTTGATGTAATGTCATATTTTTACATTTAAATTATTCTTGCATGTCATAATGTCAGTTTGGTATGATGCTTAGTAAATGAATATTCAAAGCAGTATTTCATGTTTATTTGTTGTCTTGCACACAGGTGAATCTGGTGTGGAAGAGTGGTCCCAGTGGAGCACATGCTCAGTTACTTGTGGTCAAGGGTCGCAGGTGCGAACCAGAACTTGTGTATCACCTTACGGGACACACTGCAGCGGCCCATTAAGAGAATCAAGGGTTTGCAATAACACTGCCCTCTGTCCAGGTAGTGTTAGCAGCAACTACAACTGTGGATGTTATTGAATTGTGTCATGCTACGCATTTGGAAAGATTTGTTATTTTCATATGAATTGGGTATAGGCGTTTTAATTAAAGTGGATAAGTTTAACTCATATTCAGCTGTGAAATTTTGTCATATATGTGATGATTTCTGCTTTCAGAGTAGTCAGGAAATTACATAAATGACTCCCCTACCCACTGCAACTATACGCTTGAAATTTCTGTATCTGCTTCTAATAGTATTTACGATTATAATAGCTTTCCTTATTTCAGGTGGCAAAAATGTCCAGTTGAATGCTTGAGGAAACGTAATCTTGCAGGCATACTGGGAATGTGATCTGTACCCATTGGTTAAGGCAGTGCTTGATACAGTCTTTAAAGCAGTTAGCTGTTTTCCTTTTACTTACTTGGCTCTATCAGAGAAAATAGTTCCCCTGACCAAAGGACATTCTGTTAATTTATTTCATTCAAGTGACTGTCCTCATCCAAGCCATCCACTGCATTGTAAACTTTAAAGTCGTTAATGGAGAAAAAAATCTTCAGTGTTAAGTGGAGCACAGCACAGTGACTTGCCCAGGTAGGGTGAGATTTTCCAGGTGACTTCAAGATTTTGTTCTCATTTGAGGCCTACACGCATATTACAGGCATTTCTTCTTAAATTACTGACTTTGATGGAAAAAATGAGCACTAAAAGGAATTTGGGCTTCCTTTCACTAAGTCCAAAGTACATGATATTGTGAATCTCCAGGTTTATATTTCTGTTCAACTATTTGGTGGATGGGTGATGCAAACTTATTGACCATTGCAGTTGATGCTGGGCTTGCATCCACCATTTGGCCTCCAAAGGGGGTGGGCATAAAGAGAGGGATTGGCAGTACAGCACCTCTTCATTTGCTAAATTGTGCGTAAAAGTTTTCTGATGACTTCCATTTCCAGACATGGCTGATTTTGCAGTTGCTAAAAGTAAGAATAGAGAGTAGGTAGCATGGGAGAAGGGCAGGGACAGTCCCAATTTCCCAGCAGAATAAGCAAGGGCAACCCATTAAAAGACAGTCTGGAGGAGTTGCTGTTTAATGGGTACAGGGTTTTGATTTGCAAAATGAGTAAGTTCTGGAGTCCTGTTTTACAACAATGGGAATATATTTAACACTACTGAATTGTACACTTAAAATAGTTTAGATGATACGTTTTCTGTTATGTATTTTTTTTGTCACAATAAAAGACAAGACAATTTGGAAGAAACTAAAGGGAAAGGAAGTGGTGGGCAGAACGTGGAGGAGAGCTGATGCCTGAGATGGGAAATCCCTTTATAATGGAATTGGGAGAAACAGAGCAGCAGATTAAGGTAGAAGTAAAAGCTAAACAGGGCAGAAAACTATGAGGAAGGGAAGACAGAATTAGCAAGAGCAACAATAATTTCCACTGAAAGCAAGAAAAACCAATGAGAGTCAGTGGGAATTAAACTAGATGAGAAGGAACATCAAGTGAAAAAAAAAAAATCAGATGGAAAAAATGCTTATGGAGGTCATGGAAGGGGAGGACAATGAAAAAAGATGCCAAAACCAGGGGTTAGAGAGCAAACAGACTCTAGGTCTGTTAGGCAAGAAAAAATGAGCTGAAGGTTTTCAGAATTACCAAATTTCTTAATTTTGTAGCTAAAATGACCTCATGAGTAAATGTGGGTTTTCAGCTGGAGTGGGTAGAGTACATTTTCTCATATATAAAGCTGGCCCCTAGCTACAGTATCAAGCTTTCTGTCCTGGGCAATGAGAAAAGTGTCAATAGAGAATTAAGCTGTGCTTGATATATACATTTATCTTGTTAGCATCCTTCTGAAAACTCAAGTTCCCTTCAACATACAAGGGTAGAGTCTAATGGCAAATGGATCCCCAAGTGGAAGTCTGAGAGGGTGCTCAAGTGTTCTCCACAATTCTCCATTCAGTGCTTACTTCCAGCCACTCGTTATGCACAGTCATATGGTTGACATATGGAAACTTCCATCTTTCTGCCAGAGACTGCTGATTAATCCCTTCACTGGGCAAGGAGAGCATCTGTCTTGGGACCAGAGTGCTCTCCCTTTCACTCTGTGTCTGATGTTTAGAAAACTGAATAATATTCTGATTGTAAAGTTTTTCCTCAATTTCTTAAACCTCCTACCATTATACCTACTGAAGAAAGACATACTGATCATTAGTTCCTCTTCACCTTCGTAGACTGTACGTTTGTCTTTCTAAATTTGGTTAAATAGTGCTGATGATAAGAAAATGTGTCTTTTAATCATTGTTATAGTTCAGATGTTGAATTTAAGAGAATGGAGAGTTTTGTTGGTTTCTTTTTGATTTTCTAAAACCGAACACTAATTTAGCAGCTTTGTTATTTTAAAAATATAGAATAAGTATTTCATTATAGGAAGTTGGGATATCTTTTACATGGTTATTGTATTCGTTATGAAATATTTTGTGTTCAATATTTTGTTTAGTTAGTTGCCATGGTGGTAAATATGTACTTTTTGGATATAATATGTCATGAAAACAGTAACCAAAAGTGAATTTAAAAACTTAAATAGTATCTAAACAGTGTAAATATCTTTCTAAAATAATACCTTAAATTCCCAAGAAGAAAATTAGCTCAGAAATCAATAACCTAGTTGTCACACTATGGATATTTAAGTGTGTTTGGCATTTAATTAATGAAAATGACACAAGGACAAAATGAATGTCAAAGCCACTTTCCATAAAATATATGGAATGATAGAATTTGAGCTTGTATTTATTTGCCCTACTAAAGCCTAATCAATAGTGTTATAAATTAGTTGCCTTTCACCCATATTATCCTAATTTCAAAAGAAGGGTTTTCTTAATTAAATTGCATAATAATGTGTTACTTCTAATATGGATCCTAAGACATACAGCCTTTTGCAAATTGTTGCTTTGACATTATAGTCTCTTCAAAAATTCTTATTACTCAGAGCAGAAAATGATAGGGTTAAATAGCAAGTAAATTGAGAAAGTAGAGAGTTACATTAAATTGTGTTTTTACTGTCCTGGTTTCTGACTTACAGTTTTATGATCTCTTCCAGGGTTTCTCAACCTCGGTACTATTGACATTTTGACATGGATAAATCTTTGTTGTGGGAGGCTGGCCTGAGCATTCTTGGATGCCAGTAGTGTTCCTCCTTCCCCTGAGCTGTGACAATCAAAAATTTCTCTGGACATTGCCAAATGTCCCCTGGGGGGCAAAATTGCCCCTGGTTGAGAACCACTGGTTTACTCTATATGTCTTCTAAACCTTTAGAAGTTTATTTGGGCTAAGGAATGGTTTTGATTTTTTTTTTTTTTTTTTTTTTTTGGTAAATGTTACAGTATCCACATCTACATATTTCTTAAGAAAAAAACCTTTCACTTAAAAGAGTTATATTATAAGTCCCAATGTAAATTATAAGGTAATTTGTATGCTTATTTCAAAATCTGGTAGTAATATAATTTGTAGATTGTGTATTCCTCATTTCATCTTTAGATAGCACAGAGTAGGGATGTGATACTATAGCTAGTGTCTAAGTAAAGAAGAAAATTATAAAACTTGATTAATTTGATTTAAGTTTCTTGATTTTATTAGGCACATTTTCCAAATGAACTAGATTATTTACAGATTTTCATACTTTACTTGCAAGGTAAAAGAATTTATATAACAATTTGCCACTAAAATACAAATATCTTTATTCTTTAACATAAATCTTATGAATAGCATCTATTAAATTATATGTGTTATAATTTCCAACTAATTCAATAATATCTAAAATAAACTATTATTAATAATTTTGATTCTTTTTTTTAAAGGAATATTTTTTAATTTTATTTTTTTTAAATGATGTGGAGGAGTCATGAAATTTCACCATGGAACAATTAAGAGTGTTAAAAAATAGGGAGTAATATACTTTTGAGGGGAATCCAACTTCATGATTTAACTAAACCGTCAAGATTAATCAACATTTCTTTAAGATTAGTAGAGAAAAATCTGCCAATTTAGCAGCTTTTTTTAAAGCTTTGTTCAACGAATACAGAGCAATGTGATTTGATTGAGGAGAAAATTAGCAGAACCAGCAATATGAATGCAATATGATCTATTAACACTTTATGTAGACAATAGGGGAAGAAAATTTAGTTTTTAAATGGAGAAATCTTGGTAATTAAAAATAAATGCAAAAATTAATTAAAGATATATGTTTTATATGACAAAATACATTCATATATAATATTTTTAAAATATTTTGCTTTCATTGATCATATATACCTATATGTAAATATACGTATATGCATATATTTTTCCTTAGAGTTAAATACAGACTCAGTATTTAATCTTATGCCAATAGATACAGAGTGGCTTTGATTTTCCAAACTTAAATGAGAAAACTGTGAACATATTAATTTCTTTCATTCTCTTACTTTTTTTCTATGTAATATTTTAAAAATATATTTTCCAGCAACTTTCTCAGAAACCTGAAGAATTTTTCACTGAGTATTACACAAATTTGGCTAACTTTTTCAATATTTCAATATATTTTCACAACCAGTTCGGTCAACTCAATAGCATAAATAGAAGAGAATGGGGTGCCTCATAATTAAGGTATCACGTATGTGTTTTTAAAGTAGCAAGTTGGTTTGCATATACATGCAAAATATTCTAGCTATACTATATTTACTCGCATAACACCTGTGACACTTTATATGGATCCTGCTTACCCCTACCGATGTTGAGGAGAAAGTGAAATATTTTTCATCATCCATTCTAAATTTCTACTCCCCCTTCTCATTCTAGTGGTTGTCCTATCAGTCTTCTCCTCATGAACTTCTACGAGCATACTAAGACCAGAGGTTCAACACCAAGATAAGAGCTTTTGAGCCAAAGAGCACATTTTGCCCAGCTTCCTTTTATTTGTATTACCTATGGAGTGCTAGTCCTTACTATCCCAAATATTAAAAATTGGGATGAGATTGGTGATTTGATTGTGGCAAAGAAGGGATCTAAATTTTAAACTCGAATAGACTTTATGCAAAAGATGTCAATATGTATTCATAGTGGCTCTTATGGAGGGAGCACAAATTATGTTAATATTTCTGATTAGTTTGAATCCATTGTAATGGCATAATTGAAGTATTGGTGTATGTATACTTATGTTAGGAATAATCCCAATTAGATCATTTGTTTCTCTAGAAACTTTTATTTATTAGGAGGATTTCCAGTGCATGAAGTTATTGCAAGAAGAAAGAAATCTTCATATTGCCACTCATTTTAAAAGAGGGCAAAGAGGAGAATCTTATGCGAATAGAGTTTTTGAAATTTCTGTCTTATTCAAAGACAGTGACTTTAAACACCCACATTTTTTAAATGGCAAAAATACATTTATTTTCTAAAATGTCAAGCTAATAAACTATTTAAAATATGTACCATTAACTTTCAGATTTTTTTTAAATTTTTGACATCAAAGTCATTAGGCTTGAAATTTTAAGAATTAAGTTGGCCCTTATGTATTTAAATGCAAACTTAACGCTAGAAGATCATATCTGTTATAAGAAATTTAGTTTTCTATACTACCTTATGTTTATATTACTTTTATTTAAAAATAACTCATGACTGTTTTACTATGAGGGAGAGAGGTGCATTGCCATTAAAATAAGAACACATTTAAAGTTTATGACAAATAGCTGTTCGAATACAGGGGAAAAAAAGTACATGTCATTTTGCATTATTTTAATGAATTTTCAAACTAACCTTTGCATTTTTTGGCAAATAAGAATGTTAACTGAGCTGTTAAAATATCTTCATACTGTCTATTTGATGATTTTTTTTCTTTAAAATTAAGAAAAAAAACTTTGACTTTACCTCTCTGCTTTTGTTGTTGAAGCTTCTTTGCTTTATTACAGTACATGGAGTTTGGGAGGAGTGGTCACCATGGAGTTTATGTTCATTTACATGTGGTCGAGGCCAAAGAACAAGAACAAGGTCGTGCACACCTCCTCAGTATGGAGGAAGGCCGTGTGAAGGACCTGAAACACATCATAAGCCTTGTAATATTGCTTTGTGCCCAGGTGAGCGTATTCTGCATTTGGTGAACTTTGTATTTGTGTCCTCTGTATGTGGTCCCTGGTACACGTAGGAAATATTACGAGTACAACCTTTATTCAGTCACATTGGAAAATGTGTCCTTTGGTTACTATTTCTTGCTTAAAACTGGGTACTTTCCTTTATTCTATCATATGCAATGGTTTATAGTAGTTCCTTGACTGAGTACCAAACTCACCTTTCTTCGGTTTCTATAAATATGTATATTAATTCTTTCCACTAAGATTTTATCCATACTCGTTTTCCTTCCTAGAGAAATTATAAGGAGCCCCAAAGACTTGACTATTGCCTTGATACTATAACTAGAGACTGTTGTAGAGGCAGTCCTTTTGATGTCATTGTCTCATACTCACTCAGTTAAGGAGTGGGGATTCACCGCTGATCATGTATAGAAATGATAGATATTTGTTAGGAAAACAGACTTTATAGATTCACTGTTAGATGCATAAGATGGTTAGCTCATAAATGACATATAACTTCATGTGATTATGAAGACTATATAGTCTGTTCATAGAGTATATTTGTAATCCTAAATTTTAGTTTCCTTTAAAATGTTTCAATGCTATTTTACCTGAACTTGATAACTTCACCATTATTATGGATAGAAGTCTTTATAATGCTGTTATTTAGGTTGTTGAAACAGTCAAACATAAAACAAATACCTAAAAAATGAAAAAGACTGATCTTCAATTCAAGGAGCTTGCAACTTAGGAGAGAAAATACACACAAAGAAATGATAGAATCTCCCAGGAACTAGCCAAGGCACATTTTAGAGGTAGAGATAGACATGAGTGGGAAATGGCAAAGGCCAGAATGGCAAAGACTGATATAAATAACCATTGTCTACTCCTTGGGAGACTTTTTCGTTGGCCCATTCTGCATGCAAGCAACGTAGCTGAGATCCTGGTAATGTGCTCCAAACACATTATCCAGCTCACATTCAGTCCCATTTGTAATCTCAATTCCCCAAGGTAATATCCTATGTCATGAAGCAATGATTCAGTTTCTCTGGAAATTTTAAGTATCTAAAACATTTTGAGACTGCGAAAATCATCCAAAATGTAGATAAGTAACAGTCATCTCACGAGCTTGTTCCCTTTTACTTCAGAGAAAGACTACTAGGTTCCTATATCAGGAATATACTTTTAAAGATGTAGTAGTTATATTTACTCCTAGAATTTTATGAATTCTATGAATTATGAATATAACTTGTACAGTTCAATATTCATGTAATTATGAATATTAGGGAGTCAAAATTGTGATTCCTTATTTGCAAATCACCCCCAGAAAATCTATTTATGGAGTCAATTATGTTCTGTTATTTCTATCTCTCTATAAACATACAGACAAGCACATATATATATTAATGCCCTGCCTTTTTTCCAAAGATTTGGGCAAGCTTACACAAATTTTAGAATTTTTTAAACTACTGAGCTATGGTATTTACAGAAAGTCAAATATAGTTCATTCTTATTTGTCCATGGAATGTGAAAAAATAGATAATGTGGGGAAATGAAAAATAATAGCTAACTGTAGACTCCCTTTTAATATATTAGTTTTTATTACTTCTTTTACCTCCGTTAATCCCCATTGGTGTAAAGATAAAAATGGAACTGATCAGTTAAAATGTTATCAACTGTGTTTCTCATAGTCTACTTTCTATGAACTTTCTAGGAGTAAAATGCCTAGGGGTCAAGAGATAGGAATGCTAAGTTGTAGGAATTCAGATAAGAAAACTCATTTTTCTCAGTTGATATGATTGTTTTATCACTGAAGTAGTAACCACATGTGTTTTCAAGCTAGTTGTGTTGTAAAGTATTATGCTGTCATTGGAATCACTCTAAGACCATTAAAATTAGGTTTTTCTTTTGTGTAGGTCTTTCTTTAATTTTGGAAAGTTATGTTTATATTATTTGTAAAACTGGCCTAACTCATATTCTCTCATAGGTGAGCATTATGGATATATATTGGGTACCTAATAACTTTATTATGCATTGTTTCTGACTACTGTTTCCATTCTTGAATTTAGTTATATCATAAAAGATATAAAACTGTTACCATGTTGTATACCAATTTCTTTACTATTTCAAAGGGAATTTTAATGGCTATGATTTAAAAAAAAAAAGGTTTTATACCAAACATTTTGACATAATGCCTTTGAAATATGTAGGATTTAATCAGTGCAAACATTTGGAATTCTCCTTAAAACTAACTGTTTTATAGCTAAACTCAGGTGCCTTCACTATATATAAAAACATCATCATGTGTGGACAAGATGTAAGACACTACTGAGAAGAATATATAGTCCCCGATCTCCAGAAATTTGTAATCTCTTCAGAGGATTCAGACATAAGCCTGTGAAAAGTTGAATGCAGTTCTGATAAACACATATAAACACTCCAGTGAGTGGGGATAATTTGAAATCTCAGTGACTTCAGCCTACATTTCTTGGAGCCATCCAACCTGAGATCCCGGAGACAACATCCAAGGAGTAAAGCTGTGATAGGCAGTATATCAGTAATGAAGAAAATGGGCCAAGACCTATACACTTGGTTCCCCTTGTCTAGGCCAATTGTCAAGTGGAGACCAGAGGAGAACAGAAGAAACAATTAAAACAAATTTGGTCTCAACTCAGCAACTTTACAAGCTCTGACCGTGTGGCTTGTGGTAATGGGCGGTGATATTTTAGTGTGGAATCACATCGGAACAGCATCCAGTGTCACGCTTTTAAGAAATACATGTAACCACTGCAATGAAAGGGATGCTACGTAGGGCTGATATGTATTGTTCACAGCAAATAATGAAACATGTTTTATTTATGCAAATTTTGACATCAACTTAAAAGTAGATGATATCCTACTTTCATCAGATACTTTCCTTAGTCAATGTCCAACTTTCTCCCACTTCTTTTGAGGTGAGGGAAAGCTATCTGCCTGGGATCCATATAAGGAGAGAGGAAAGAAAGGAAAGGGTAGGTATGGTATTTCCTAGTATAAGTTATCACTTCCTAATGTGTATCATGTCTAAGAACAGATACCAGTGTTGATGAAGGGAGGTGAGATAAAGATATAGAGCAACAAGAGGGATCCACTATGACTCATTCACTAACTGTAAACATGTTACCCCATTTTCCTCCCTTTCTCATTTATACTAATAATTAAATGTGATATTACAGAAGGGTGTGTGTATGTATGTATATGTCCAATGGTACTTGTGGTCTGTTTTTCTTATCTCGCAAAACAGAATTTCTGGAAGTCCATGTTATCTCTTTTCTCTGATTTTCCATCGCAATCCCCAAACATCAGATTCATTGTAGTGTTAATTAGTATGTGTGAGGAAATTGTCTTTAATTGCCTATTTATCTCTCTGTGCAACTTTGTACTAACAGAATCCAATACATTACTATTGAATGGATTTTCTTGATGGATATATCCAAAATTTTAGTTCTCATCCCCCCAAAAAATTACAGGACAATTTCTGGGTATATTTATTAATACGTTGATCTGGTGTGGTGGAACTTGGACTTCCACAAGAGAACACTTATTTAACATTTAGGTATCACCTTTTAATATCTGTGTTCCTCCTCTGATGCTTAGTCTCTTCATCTGTAAAATGGGCACAATAGCACACCCACTTCACAGGACTGTGAGAGGACCTTGTGAGATGCTGTAAGGGAGATAACTTGGTAAACAACAAACGGTGTATAAGTATGGGTATTATTATTATGTCGGCACCCTATAGTCAAAGTCCATTGGGATGACACTTGTACTTGAGCAAGTTGGATTCATTACTCTTGGCTTTGAGGGGAAATTAAGATAGGGAACTATGGGGCATCTCAGTAAGAAGGTGTTAAGAAGACTTATTAGGGGTTGGACTTGTTTTGGGTGATTTCAAGGAGGTTTTTAGGAAATGGGGCTTTGCTCTGGTTTTAAGAATGTCTGGATGGGGAAAAATCTACGATTGAGTATTTTAATGAATTTTCCAGGAGGAGAGAAAACTTTCTGTAATTGGTGAACAAGTGGCAGTCACTCATATTAGCTGAGAGAAGAGAATGTTTGAAACTTTGTGGGTTGTGCTGTGACCGTGTTTCATTTTATCTCACTTGATCACAGTCTCAGAGTGACCTTGTCTGTTGCTAATGTTCTCTATGATAGTCTTAGATCCAACAGGAGATAACATAGCCTCACTGTGAGCACCAAGCAAGCAGCTAACAGCACTGAGTCTAGCTGTGTCAGATCAGTTCCTGGATGTCACCTTGATGGTGATTCCTCATCTAGGGTGATTTAATCAATTTACCTGCTTCTGTTTTCAATGTTTTAGATTTTTGTTAATATTCGAATAGAGAAAGAAAAGTGTTAGACATAATGAAATATTTCCATTTTCTAGGTAGACCCTCTCTTAAAATTATATAGATGTATATTCCCCAAATAAAATTGATATAGCCTTTTCCAAAATTAAGTTCTTTAGGGAAAATAAAATCTTAAATTCTTAGTTCAAAGCCTCGAGGTTTATAGTAATTTTCTTTGTAGTATGTTACTTTAGATATATGTATATATGTGTGTGTATATATGTATATATATGTGTATATATATGTGTGTGTGTATATATACAATTTTTTTTCTCTGCTAGTTGAAAGATGGAAGGAACCAATGATTCCGTTTGGTTCTCTTTGTTATAGTTCTTACAGTAAAGTGCAAATAATATAGAGTATAGGGATAAGTAGTAATTGAGTGACAGATTGAAGACTAAAAGAAATGAAAGAATTATTGTCAAACTAGTTTTCACTTACAGGCTGAAATAAATATAAATGAGTTTAATGTAATGATTCAGTGGCAAACACAGCGGTCTGGAATTCAGAAGACACGGATTAATGTTCAGTCCCAATCTTTAATTATAAATATTTACCCAAGCAACGTAGTCATCTTCTCTGTGCCTCAATTTTCTCATTTGTAAAATGGAGCCAGCGTCTATTACCTGCTCTATCAGAGAATTGTTACATGATTAAAATTAGGTGAAAGAGTCTTGAAAAGTAAAAAACAACATAAAGTGGAGGATGTTTATCATGATTTTTATGATAATATTACTTTAAAAGGAAAGATTTGGCTGGGACACCTGGGTGGCTCAGTTTGTTAAGCCTCTTCCCCTTCAGCTCAGGTCATGATCCCAGGGTCCTGGGATTGAGCCCCACGTCGGGCTCCTTGCTGAGGAGCTCCTCTGCCTGCTGCTCTTCCGGCTTGTGCTCTTTCTCTCTCTCTCTGACAAATAAATAAATAAAATCTTTTAAAAAATAAAATAAAAGTAAAGGATTTGGAAGAAATAGGTAAATTCAGGATATTATGATAGTTTTTGAGCTCTGTTTCTTATGAACATCCTTAATCCTAGACTCAAAGAGATTTGTAGAGGAGGACTTTAAATTTCCCTTCTACCCTTCAAAGACTTCCAGCTAGTTTAAGAATCAAAAACTCAAGAGTTTTATTATGTGTGCACAGAGGCCCAATAATGAAATTGAGACCTAAAGAAATGACCAAGGCAGGCAGTTTTTAGACAGAGACAATAAATCTGTGAGGAAGTGACACAATGAAGAAAACTTAATTTGGGGAGCTTCAATTAATATGGAATTCCGAACAGAATGTGGGCCAGGGTAGTAACTTAGAAAAAAGTAACAGGAGTTATTTATATAGCCTTCTAGGATCTAAATTTCCTATCTCTGGTGATAAGGATGTCTCTTTACCTCCTAGTACAGGGAGGGTAACTTTCACCTGGAAAATCTGCTTCTTGCTCTCTGGAGACAAGGGGCAGGGGCATAGTATTCTTTTTTCATTGGCTGTTTCTTAAGTAACTTTTATTTAAAATAATCAACATGTCAAAGTGGCACATTTGGGGGTGGCCTGACCTCGGTCCATTCAGATTACTTCTGCCTACTTTGTACTAGGGAGAAGTATATATAAGGGCTCATGCCAGTCTGTGAACTGTGTCTCACTGGTTAATCCTGCATTTGAGAAATGCATTCCTGTGAATCCAGAGCCTCAGTAGAGAGGTCCTGTTAGGTTTATTTTTCAGGTATATTCATAGTCTCTTACAAAACCTAAGAAGATTGAATGAATCACCCAAGGATAGGTCCTCAGGAGCCACAGCTGGACCCAAATATCTTTGTTATCTAGAGCAAGAGGCTTCAGTCTCCCGTGGACCTAAAGTTTGATTCCTCAGCAAGTATGAGGGGGTGATGTGCCCACAGTCCCTCTGCAGGGAATCCTTTCAGTGAGGACAGTGAGCAGGAAGATGCTAAACATTTGCCTGACCTTGGTGCAAAAGTCTCTGGTTGTCTCGGCATGAGAATGTTATAATTTGAAACTCAAATGCTACCTCATTAACCTGTTCTTTAATTAATTTGCAATTTGTCTTCTTAACCTTCTGGTCTATTGTATGGCAGTTGTATTCACTTTGTGTCATTTCAGATTTTTATCATTGTTCTGGTGATCTTCCAGTGTTTATGAATCTTTTAAAAACTGTATCTTTAGTAATCTTGGCTTGCTTTCTTTTATTATTTAATTTTTTTCATGCAAACTTTGTTTTAACTTACTTCCCAACTATTTTTTATTCTTCTTAGCCTTACCTCGATAACTTACTTCTATTTTTAATTCTAATTTTTAAATGATATTTCATTTTGATTTTTCCCCTTTTGTGATTTATTTTAAAATGGCAAATGGGAACCAGGTTTATGCTCTCCAGTGTATGCCCAAAGCAAGAGGTTGGCTTTTGATATTTCAGTGTTACACCGTCAAGAGCTCTTTACAGTTCCCTCAGTTAACTCCCAACTCAATAAAAATCTGAGCTCTCCAAATTTGCCATCACTAAATCAGATAGCTTCATGCCACAGGACAGAATTCTTCTCCCCAAACTCCTCCTTACAGATAGCTTCATCAATCAGCAATAATCAACCCAAAAGTGTTGCCAAAATGATAGTTTTATTATCCAAAATATTCATGGCTTTATCTTGTGGCTGTTGTTCTTCAATCTATTCTTTCTTGTCACCAGTTATTGGTAAAGATGTTAAAATTGACTGACACATGATATTTTCATTAAAATGTCCCACAGAATTTACTTTGGCCTCTGTACATGACAGACAGTTGAACACAATTGTAACTCTCTATATATGGCAGGAGGAAGTTCATATAACAAAGTAAACCCTAGGAATCTAGCAATTTAGCCATTGCAGTTTTAATTATTCTGGGTCCAGAAAATCTAGTAATGTGTCACATTGCTGAAGTAAAACTTTAACTGTAACCAGGGTGACATTGTGGTATAAGGAAGCACATTGCATGATGGTAAGACAGGCTGATCTCTCAGCATTCTCCTAATTTCAAAACACAGCCTTATTATTCTCTATTCTTAGTCACCTTTGTAGGATGGTTCATAAAGTAATAGGCATTTGGAGTTTCTAAATTGAAAAAATGACACTATAAAAAAAATCCAACTGCAAATGCTTATGATGGAAATGAAGAGAAATTGAAAAAGTCTAAGAAGGTGTTAAATCTTAACCTAGCTGCATATTATAGAAGAAATTATGTACTTTAATGCAATATTTACCAAACAGTGCTCAAAAAAGGGGGGGGGAAGGGAAAAGAAAGGAGGGATGATTACATATCAAACACATTTTGGAGGCATAGTTTCAAACAAAATTAATTTAATGTAGGACTCCCTGAATTATGATTATAATGGCATTATGAATTAAACGTTTTCAAAATAGACATTTTGATTTCAGGGTTATATACCCCCTGACCTATTTGAATCCTGGTCTAACCCAGTTCAGTAAAAGGGTCCACCATTTACCCTTTTAGTAAGCCAGAAATCTAAAAGTCAACCTTGATTCTCTGGTTTTCTATATCCCACTACCAACCTATCAGCTCTACATCTAGAAAATATCACAAATCCATCCACTTCTCTCTATCTTGACTGCTGGTACCGTGATCTAAGACACTATCACCTCTGCTGGGCTACCATATTGTCCCCTGACATCTTACAATACTGATTCTTGCCCCTGTACAATACATTCTAATCACAACTGCAAACTTAATTGTTAAAGTATAAATTCTGTCACATCACTTCCCTACTTTGAAATCCTCTTACAGCTTCTGATCTTACTTGGTCACACGGGCTACAGGACCCTATGGATTTGGCTTCTGCACACTATTGAGTCCATCTCCTACCACTTCTCCCTTTTTGTGATCCTCACAAGCCCCAGCCTTTTCTCTTTACTAGAATACACAAAACTTTCTTGACCTCAAGACTTGGCTCCTCTGTAGAGATTTTCACACATCTTCACATTTCTGGCTCCTGTTAGTGACTCAGGAATCAGCTCTAATGTGTTTTTTCTGAGAGGCATGGCTGAGCATACCCTATCACGTTGCTGTCTTTCTTCACATTGTCCTAATCACACTTCTGGCGAAACTCTCTTGTTCATTCATTTATTTACATGTTTGTCATCTGTCTCCACCACCCTCTCAGAGTATATGTTCCACGAGAACAGAGCTTGGTGGGTTTTTATCACCACAGTTTTCCCAGAGTCTAGTAGAGTCACAGTGTAGCTTCCTTGTAAATCTTTACCTCTGAATGCATTAGAAGACTCCAAGAAGAGGTTTGGAATGTTTCCATCTTCCCAACTTATTGGTAACACTGTTCTGATCGAATGACAAGATGTTAATCATCTTTCAATAGGAATACAGCTTTAGAAAGAAAGCTTTGAAGTATTTTCAAATTTTGGGGTTTGCAATGATTCTGGGGTGTATCTCTTACAAATACTGGAAGTCTGTGGTGTACGAGTGTGGGTGGATGGTAGGGAGAAGGGTTGATTTTCTCTGTTGTCTCCATATTTAACCAAGTGGAAAGTAAACCTGAATGCAAGGGCTGAAGGATTCCCAGTTAAACATCAGATAAAAACAAACAAAAAACAGTCCCTTCATTTCTTATAGTACTTAGATAAATGGTTATAAAAAATATATATCAAATGATCATATGATAAATCATTTTTATTTTTAAACATCTCAACATTTATACCTCAAATAGAATTCATATGTCCTTCTTGGAAATGCTTAAATGTCTAAGACAGAACTCTTAACTTCCACTTCTCAAAAAGCCTCCACTTTTTCCTAATTCAGTAAAAAAACACTACCATTTCCTGAAAGGTCTTGGGGCTGATGTCCTTAAAAATAACACAATTAGTGATTTTTTTTTTTAATTCTAGGATATTAAACTGAAAAAAAAAAGAAATAAAACAATGCCCCACATTTGGCACTAAAAGACATTCATGTATGTATGTCTGTTGTCTAGTGTTTTAAATTAAGTTGAAATACCTCTCTGGTTCTAACTTCTTAATTTTCCATTTTCCCGTAACTTTGACTTATCACTCTGAAGGAATATCGGGTTTTCCTCTTTTTCCTCAGTTACTTTGTCAAGTCTTTCATAATGGTGCAGTTAATGTTTAATAAAAGGAACTTCTAATTCTCAGTGTAAAATAGAACACCAAAACCATCCACTTGATATGTCTTCAGTTTCATTGCTATACCTTTTCTGTAACTAACTTTATAAGCAAAACCATATGTACCTAAAATACATGTTTTGTTGATGTTTATGGTAATGATGAACCTCAAAAGGTCCCTCAGATGTCTAATGTCAACTCAATCTTGAACTTTAATCAAAACATAAAATGTATACACTGGGAGAAAGGACTGAACAACTAATACTACAAATGTATAAATTTAAAATGTTATTTATATATTTAATTAATTTATTTATTTATTTTACTAATGGTGATGCAAAGTCTTCTTTCAGGAAAAGCCTATTGAGCAAAACACTTCACAAATATTCTCATTTTTCCTAATCTCTTTTCAGCAAGGTCTTTTCTTATTCCTCACCGATAATACAACACCCTGTCAAATTATCTTCTCTCTGATTTCCACATTTGACTTGTTCATACCTGACTCCACATCTTAGCTGGAAAGACTTATCCTCTCTTCTCTGCCAGTGAGTCTGTAACCGTTACATTCATTTAAAAACTTAAAAAAAATAAAAATAAAAAACTACAAGTTTACCTCAAACCAAAATTCTCAAGGACATCACATATTCCTTTATTTTAGTCACTTAGCATTAAATCAGTTTGAAATCACCTAATTCATCTTTGTTTATGTGTTGCTTTCTGAATGTTTTCAAAAATTTGAATACCTGTACATGCTTTTGCCAATAGATGGCAAGGTGCAGACATGAATCTTACTTTTTTAAACTCTTCTAAGAATGCCTAGGATCGTAAGGGTTCATAATGCAAGCTCAATAAGTATTATCTTTGAAAGGCAAAGTTCTGAAATGAAAAATGCACTCATCTTCAAAGCCAAACTAGAGAAGAAATGGATAATTTATAACATTGCATTGATTTGCTAGCCTTTTCTTGTTTGTCTGGTGAATGGACTACATAGCCAATAAGATTGTATCAGGTACATTTAATAAAGTGAAATGCTAAAATTACATGAATGGGATGATTAAATTGGCATTCTGTGATTTTTAATCTCACAAAGGGTTTATTAAGTACAGCTAGATACCTATTAAACAATCTTCTTTTTTAATAGCTACCTGCAAGGCCTGAAATTAGGTTGACAGCACTTACACATATTCTGCCAAGCTTTTTCGTTTGTTTGGATGGATGGTTACGTTTTCACAGCAGTGTTATCTTATGTAGGAATTTTGGATTTATGGTGAATTCTCTTTCACTGTAATGAAACTAAGAACCACAGATGATATGGGAAAAAGCAGACAGTCATATATAAGTGCATTTATAACACTTACATTATAGTTTATGCATTTTAAACTGAATAAATATTTTTGCCCGATTCCTTTGCGTACTTGCATTGTGTGGCCTGTGGGATTATGCCTTTGTGAATGCTGTCTCCTTTGTCTAAATTATCCAAATCTCACCATATTAATCCAACATAATCACCCTAAGTAGTTGTGATCCGTCCTATGAAAGTCTTTATGTGTCATGTTGTTACTGCTTTTAACCTTTTATTTACTTATTTGTATGCATAATGTAATTCTTCTCTAAATTATAAGATCTTTGAGAGTAGGATTCATATTCTTTTAATTTCTGTATTTCTTATGACATCTATCACATTATTCCTCATTATTCTGCAAGGCTTCTATGAAGGTTCACGTTGTCAAGGAAGACTCCCCAGGCCCTCCAAGCTCTTAATGTCTTGAAATTATCCTTTGAAACAATGCTATATAATTAATTTATTTAACATGTAATTAATTACTTAATTCATTATAGGGGTTCCTTCTTTAAAACATGAGCTCTATGAGTTAATGATCAGTATTTATTTCATTCACTGCTCTGTGTAGTCCTCTCCTAGTCCAAGGTCTTGCACTGTTGAGTAATCAATACATATTTTGAAGCAATAAGTGGCTCAAAAGAGATTCTGGATACATAAAAGGAAATAGAAATGAGAAAATAAGGTAATAGTAGTTTGGGGGGTAATAAAAAAGTTTAATGCCAATATGACTTTCCATTGTATTCACTTAGAGTCTCTTGGTTGGGACTCACCTCCAGGGTTAATTTTACTTTGTACTTTCTGTACAGCCTTCTCTATTGGAACATCTCCTTACACTGTCTCTCTTTCTGCTTTGGCAGTTGATGGACAGTGGCAAGAGTGGAGTTCGTGGAGTCAGTGCTCAGTGACATGCTCGAATGGGACCCAGCAGAGAAGCCGGCAGTGTACCGCTGCGGCTCATGGAGGCTCTGAATGCAGAGGGCCATGGGCGGAAAGCAGAGAGTGCTATAACCCTGAGTGTACAGGTGAGGCCTGATTACGACATATAAAGAATGCCTGCCATTTATAAAATGTGATAGAACCATGCCAGACAGTCACAGAATAATCAGATAATCATGTATTTCTGGTAAATGAAGCCGAGCTCATTCTACCATATGTCACACTAATAAAGCAACAAAATTCTGGAGATTCTTAGATTAAATATAGATTAAGTTGATAAGGTTTAGAGCTCAACTTGTACTTTTTACAAGTAAGTTTCAGTGTCTATTTGAAGATTCTGACAAACTTATATAAACTTGGGTTAATCACAGTGCTCTATATTTGACTAGCAAGTCAATGTTTGAATAGGGTTTATTCATAGTGGTAGATTAATAAAAATTGAACAAACAGTAATGGTCCTCAGATTTTAAAATTCGTGAAACAGTTGCAGTAGGCTACTGCCATTGACCATGACACATTTCTTTCAGCCAATGGTCAGTGGAATCAGTGGGGTCATTGGAGTGGATGTTCCAAGTCCTGTGACGGTGGCTGGGAAAGGCGAATGAGGACTTGTCAGGGTGCCGCAGCAACAGGCCAGCAATGTGAAGGCACAGGCGAAGAAGTGAGAAGATGCAGTGAGCAAAGATGTCCTGGTGAGAGCAAACTGAGATGAACCCAATGGAAATATTCTGTTACCTGAAAAAAAAGGTTTAAAACTCTTGTCATTAAGGGCAGTACTTCCTCCATTTGAGGACTGCTAACAATAAGTAGCAATTTACTTTTTCCGTAATGTATGGTGTTTCCTCTGTTTATGTGTCATAGACTATTTCTTCCATGGGTTTTTTAAGTTATTTGCTGCAAAATCACATTGAAAAATGTGATAATACAAAGGAAGCCACATTGAACAACAACATGACTAGATAGTATTTAAATTGGTTTGGGGTACTATTTTTTTCACTATGTTCATGAAATATTTGTTTCCTGAGAACACAAAACCAGTTGCCTTAGATTATTTATAGTAGAAATAGAGAAAGACTGAAGTGTTAGATAGTTAAGTGAGAAAATAAAGAGATGATGTTGAAATTCAGAAACTTTTAAATTTTGCTGTTAATCTGTCTCCATGTAAGACTTTGGACATCCCCGTTTCCTTGCCCTTGTGTCATTTCCTACTATGAGGAACACATTTTGAAATGAAAACATAAGGTCTTAATTAGTAATTAAAGAATGGAAATGCTGGGGCACCTGGGTGGCACAGTCATTAAGCATCTGCCTTCAGCTCAGGTCATGATCCCAGAGTCCTGGGATCGAGCCCCACATCGGGCTCCCTGCTCTGCTGGGAGCCTGCTTCTTCCTCTCCCACTCCCCCTGCTTGTGTTCCCTCTCTCGCTGGCTGTCTCTCTCTCTGCCAAATAAATAAAATCTTTAAAAAAAAAAAAAAGAATGGAAATGCTGCTGCAGTAAAGGATCTTACATACAAGCATAGAAAAAAAGGATCATATATTTTAAAAAATCATTTACGACAAAGACTCCTTCCAAATTGTGCATACATTCCATAAAATATTATTGACATACCGAGGACTCAATAAATAAATGAAAATTAGGGTTTTAGAATGACACCATAGGTAAAGTTGCTATAAACATGCTAGAAAAATGATAGGATGAAATTTCCAAGTTTCACAGCTGGTAGTGGATTTCTGTCTCTACCAAACATGACTACATCAATTTAGAAAACAACACTAACAACAAAACAAGGCATCTAAGAGATACCCTTGAGTCAAAACTTTATATTTCTCCATAGTCAGAATCCTAAAGACTTCTCACACTTCAACACTAATACCAATAGAAACTGGACTCTAGAGTAACAATATGTCAGTAGGATTTTTTTAGAGCTTAGAAAAGATGTAAATTTAGCTTTGTTAATTCTTAAGGCCACATAATTCAGAACGGTAAGAAGGAACCAGCAAGTCGGATTTTGTTGAGGAGACCTGTGCAAGATAAGTAATGTAAAATCCCTCCTGTGGTACATGAGAATTAAGAAGCATTTAAACAAAAACATGTATATGACCAGGAAGAAATTTCATTAGGACAGTAGTCGTGATTGAATAAGACCCCTTTAATATTTGAAGTTATGTTAGTGTGAGCATACCAGGGTTCATGACTGGTCTTTTAAAATTGTCTTTCATCTGCATATATAGAGTTAAAATAGTGTTGCTGCAATCAAATTTACAAAGATTGCCACCTGCTGTTTGGAAAACATTTTACATATCTGTTTACTGAAAGATGCCTTATACGCTAGGTTTGTTTGCTGGCTTTCATTATTTAGAACAGGTTGAAAAAGTATCATATAAACATATAATTTTTTATATTTTATATATATATGATATTACATATTGGTGGTGTATTTTGTGGTATACATATATATATTTGGTATGTATGTACACATACATATATATATATTTGGTATTAACCTTAACATATTCATTTTACTCTCTTCAATAATATGATTTGAAATCTCCTGAAATCACCAAGTATATAAATAACATTTTCTAATTAAAATGAATTATTGAATCAGCTAAATAATTCACAAACTAATGCTTATACAGGGGTAAAATGAATTAATATATTACCAAGTTTTGAAAATATCCTAAACTGGTACCTTTATACTAATTAGCATTATCCATCAAAAATTATATATGACTATTAATTTCAAATATGCCTCTGCCTCTGTATAGAGTGTTTTTACCAAGATAGAGAAAGATTTCCTCTCTATTTATCCTTCGTCTTACCTGCGTGCAGTCATCTCATTCCCACATTATTTTGTCAAGAGAGCAGGATTTATAAATAACTCAGTTTTCCATAGTGGATTTGATTTATATATTGGCATTCCAACTCTGCACAATTGCTTCTCTGTGGTCAATATATATTATTTTTGTGTCCAGCATACTGGACTCTGAGAGTAATGACATGTCAGTAAGGTTTTTTACAGCTTAAAAAAGTTCTAAAATTAGTTTTGTTAATTCTCGAGGCCGTGTGAATTCAAAATGATAAGAAGCAATCCTAACTTCCACCATTATATTGCTCCAAATTTACATATTGACAATATAAATTGAGAAAACTTTTCAAATTTTCTCAACAGTTACTAAAGCATTTTTCTATTTTTGTCACTGAAAAAGTCTCAAAAACTGTTTCTTTTAAAACGATGTGTTTTTTCCCCCCAGTATTATTTTTCATACTGTTTATTCTTAATTTTTCTTCAGATTGCTGGAAACTACTAGTATTTATTTTTATGCCTCACTTAATTTGGATGCAAAACAAATTAATCAAGTTTGCCAAGAGATCCTCTGTTGTCAGGAAGGAGAAGTATAATATACGCACATCTTTGTCTGGATAATTAATGAAAATAATGATTAATCATCTGGATTTAATCAAAAGCTGTTACAATGTCTACTAAAAACGGAAAATGAAAAATATTTTCCCAAAGGGAATAAGATTTTTTTACTGGCAAATAGATAAAGTAAACGTATTAAAAAGAGCATCATTACCAAAAATATGATGTTATTTTTGTCTTCATAAGGAAAGGGAATTAGAGGAATGAAAAAATGATATATGTATATTTTAAATACTGTTAGTTGAGGAATAGAATATCTACAGGAGAGACAATTAAGTTGCCTAATTTTTAAATTGGTCAAATTCACCAAATGATTTCGTTGACCTCCATCTCATTGTACGGCCCCAGACTTTGAGGGTTAAAATAGTAGAAAGGTAATAGCTTCTCTGATTTTGTGTTGCTGCAGTGTTAAAACATACTATTTTTAGGCTTTGTGGTTTTTTCCCAATATTTCCCTGGTTAATATCCTTCAGAAGGCAGATATTACTGATGGATTGGCCTATGTAAACTTGCAGGCTTCCTGGGAACCTCCTTGCTCTGTTGCCAGGGGAGGGGCGGGCTATTCCTAGAGCTCCAATTCTTGTGTCTATTATTCTTTAGTCATTAAGAGTAATGCTAGTGGGGTCATACCATTCATGGGTAGTAGAAGTTAAACTTAATTTATACATAAAATGTCCTTTGGAGTTACAGTTGCTTTATCTGCAAATGGTGAGTGAAGCCTACAGGTTGAATGTGCTGAGAAAAACTTGGGAAATAAGAGAGCCATATCATAAATGTACATAGTAATAGCAACTTAGACCAGAGACATAGCAATGATTCTGATATTTAACTCATAAGTATTCATACCAAAGGCAGTCAGCAGTTAACGTTTGCAATCCTAAAGTTGTCTTGAACACTGTACTGCATTCATATGCAAATTTGTGCCCTGTTATATGGTGACTATGAGTCCCCTCCCCACTTAGGGGAAATGCTATTCTGGGAGTGACTGTTCCTTATCTCTGTAAGGTTGCTGTCCAATAGGATTATGTTCTCTTTGGAGACCAAGAGAGATTTCATTTCGTTTCTGAGTCATTTTCTTTTAATCTATCTTTGGTAGGAAGAATCACAAAGCTTGCTTACTTTGAGCTCCTGTCTTCTTTGAGTGTCTCTACTCATTGCCCAGACCCGTGCTTTCAAATTTTAGCAGACCTAAGAATCACCCAGAGGGCTTTTTAAAACACAGATTCCTAAACCAAACCCCCAGAGATTCTGATTCAGTAAGGTCCAATTTGGGCCTTCACATTTGCATTTCTAATAAACCCTCAGGTAATGATACTGCAGATTACCCTTTGGGTTGCACCGGCCTATAGTGAAAATAAGTAAGTGAGTAAATACATACATACATACATACATACATACTTACATACTAGGTGATAAAATTAACGAAAAAGTAGAAAACAGTCCTCTGCCTCAGCTACACTGGTCAAAATTGCAGTATCTCCTGAACAAGATTGCGGAATTTTATTTTGTTTATACCACTTCATAAATATTGAGGGATTGCTCCTGTAATCAATTAATACAGGCAATCCATTTCAAGTCTCCCTAGCCAACTCATTCTTCAACCAAAATAAGATCTCTTTATAGTTGTCACTTAAAAAAAAAATAGGGCTATTAACTAGTCATTGTGGACAAAATGGGATGATTTACTCATTTTCGGATTTTCAGTTCTCCAATCTCTGTTGTTCCTGTTCCATGGAGAGCAGAGGAAACAACTTGGGTATCATTGGAACACATTTGATATAAAGCTGTGCACTGCCAGGACACAGATATTCTGTAGTCCTGCCATCCCATACCCAGCAATTCTCTTCCTCAGCAGGAGGACATTTTTGCTGCCTCTTATCCTCCAAGGTTATTAGCTACTATCTACTTACACAGGTATATAATATTTGGGGTGGGGGGGCAGGTGTCAGAGAGCAGGCTGAGATCTTAGCTCACATTGACTTACTCTTTCCTCAGTTCCCAGTTGGAGGAGTGGTGAATTAATCACTATCACTACATTTGTCTTTGATAGAGACAAGTTTAACAGGTTAATAAGTCAGCCTCTTAAATTGTGTGGACTACTGTATTTTAAAGCAAAACGTAATCTTTATTAGAAACCCAAATATGTGAGTGTAAAATTTACATTTCTAAAGAGGAAAAAGAAAATATACTACTCTATTGAAATACTCACATACAAATTGGCCTGTGCTCTACCTTTTTCATTCCAAACCACAAGGGTAATCACTAATAGTGCTTTTAAAAAGCCCCTACTCCATTAGGATTTTTATTATTTTTCTATCAAATGTCCTGAGTTTATCCTCTAAGGAATTATATTATTACCTGTTCAGTTTCTAAAGGTTAAGGCAGATGTTTTCACCGAAGATTTTTGGACCTGGCAAACAGTATTGCACCCAAGTGTTCTCACCAGTCACTCACCTAAACCAGCCTCTGAGTTCATTGTTGACAGTAAGTGGCACTAGGTATTGACTTCTTTCATCTTAATTTTCTATTTGTTCTTGCAAAGTCACCTCAGATACATTGTAAAAAGTAGGGAAATAAATTAGAACTTGAAGATACCCCGTAGGCAAGAGAGATCACCTATTCCTTAATAAATATCTAAGAAAGTATCTGATCCTCCTGAAAAACATGGGTTTTATTACCTATTCCAGTCCACAGTCTGCAACAAATCAGCTAAATTTTATAGGCAGAATTAAGGAAGAACCACTGGGGTCTAAAATAATCAATGTGTATACCAGATAGTACTATATGTCCATTATTCAAACCTGTTGCTATGGAGATAATTATTGTCATAATTTGTCTTATCAGGTTGCTCATCTGATGAGACTTTGGGAAAACTCTCACAGCTTCTGTCGCGGCAGAAACCTAAAAAGCAATTTATTGTAATCTTATATTACCCTACCTGGTCCAATTTAGAAGTATTTGGCAACATGCTGATCGTTCTCAAATTGAAACAGAAAATTTAAGCAGCACTTTTTACTATTTTTTATTTCTTCATTTCATCTGACATTGTTCTTATAGTAAAAATAAATGTATTTTACAAACCACTCAATTATTTCTAAATCAATACTGTTAAAATTAATGCAATTAGTAAAACTGCTCCTTGGGTTTCAAGTTTACCAAGATATTAAACCTTAGTAGGAGTCTTTGACATTTCTCATCCTCACTTATTGCCCACTCCCTGTACGTCCTGACCTGTGAATGACCCTAATTAAGATCCTGCCCCGGGCGCTTTTTGATTGCTGTCTCTCTCTCTCTTCCCCCCACCCCTCTTATTCTTGACTTCAAATCTGTTGCTGGGTAATGATTCTACTTACCTTATCCACCACTGCTCTGTCCCCTCCCCTCATTTCCCCACCCTGGGGAAGTCCCCCCCACCCCGTCTGTCTTCAACTGTCACTTGTGAGCAGTACCCACAAATCTGCATCTTTACTTCTCATCTGTGGCAAACACCTGATAGAGCTTTCCAGCCGGGGTCTCCAATCATCCTCAATGTCAGCGGAAGAGCTCTTCTGTCTGACTGCCAAATCTGTCTTGTCATCTGGAGTAATTTCTAATTCTTACCTTTCCTAGTGTTGGATTCCCCCTCCATCAAGTCTTTCTTCAGTGGCCCTGCTTTCTCTTCCCCCAGACACCACCAGCTAGTGGGGAGGGGCAGTGTGACATAAAGAGCCTGGGAGGTGGAGTCAAAGTTTGGCTTTGAGCCTCAGCGTCCTCATATGTAAAATGGGGATAATAAGATGTGCCTCGGGGGATGGTTTCAAGTATGAAATTATAAAATACTATAGGTAATTACAATTATTAAAGAATTCTAGTTCAGGTCCTCTTTGTCTATTGCCCATATTATTGCAACAACCACCTTTTCTAATCTTTTCCACACAAGTTTATCTGATTATTCTCCCCATTTCTTGACCTCAGTCATGGACTTGCTTGCTCAAAAAGAAAAAGAAAAAAAAAAATGCCGCCATGGCTCCACGGCTCCTCCTTAGTTGGCCAATTCAGTGCATACTGGAATCCCTGGGATTCTAGGATCCCCATCTATCAGTTAATTAACTTTGTAGGGCCATCACCCTCTTCTCATTTATAGATAAAACATACACATAACGTAACGGATTGCTTCCCTGGTTCCTGGGTATGGAAGCACAGTCTACCCTCACTCTGTTGCTTGCAAGTTATTCACCTGGGCTCCCAGAGAGTCCCTGTCCTGTCTCCACCTTCACCTGCTGACATGGGAGCATCTTAGGAGCTCAACCCATTAAAAGCTGTCTCCTCCTTTAATCATTCTTATTTCCTCCACAATTGCTTGAGTTCTTTCTTCTTTGAACCCCTATAGGCTTGCTTTGTGCTTCCCTTATTATATATTGCTATTCTATTTTATTATTATATATGTTATTATATCTCTTACCTAGAATTTCAGCTCATTACAGATGAGTTATCTATTTTCAGACTCAGAAATCCCCCTCTCTGCATTGAACCTAGTTGAATGTAGACCATGAGAAACATGCTCTTTTGAATGTTTTTATCCCATATCATGAACATTGTAACTGGACCATTTGTATAAAGTACAATATACAATACAAAATACAACAATTTGTGTAAAAGCATGTGAATAAAAATTTCAAAATGACTGTGATAACAATGCCCTACCTTTTATAATCATTTTATTTTTCCAAAATGCTGTTAGTTTACCTAAGCAGAATTTGAAAAGACATTTTTTAGCACATATACTATTTTTTTTTTGTAGTTACAATTTGTGGCATGAGCCTTCCTTTAGAAATAAATCATTGAGATGTTAGAGGTAAGAAAAATATGTATTTTTATAGCAAGTTACTCAATTTCCCCAATTCTTAGCCTTGCATATACTTTAAGGCCAGAGCTCCTCGAGGCTGTCTCATAGCCCCCTGTCAGGCTAGGATTGGTCCCAGGTCTACACAAACAGAGATTCTGAAGGCATCAGGGCAGCTGGCAAGACAGGAGGATGTGGCCGGCAGCCTCCAGCCTAGAGTGGTCTTGCTGGTTACCCTAGTGTGCCTCCAAATGGTATCATTTTCTACATGTGCCATGACCTGGAAAAGGCGATGAAGCAGTTATCCTCAACAGTTCCTAAGATGATATAAAAAGGGAAAGAAACACAATTCTCTAGCAATGTACCCCAATATAAAACTTGTCTCACTTAAAGTTAGCAAATGGGTAGAACTATTCCTCACAATTAAAGTTACCTATCTTTATGATTATTATTATTATTAATCTTGTTAACATGTTGGAACTAGAGTGACCTTGTCTGCTAAGTCGAAATACAGGATTTAAACTAAGTTAATCAGATTTTTTCCAGGGTGTGTATGTATAAACCCCATCCAGTCCTCAAGCAGGCAATGCAACACACATTGTCGGCTGATGAATTTAAAGTTTGTAGTTTGCTACCTCCGAGACTTAGAGACAAGTTTTTGCAAAATATATAAATACCTTGTTTACCACTACAACAAATGCTTGGTGATAGTGTAAGATTCTCAGAGAATGGACGGAGAGACTTGTTTGATTGACGTAGGTCTACTGACCACCTCCTTGCGGAGTGATTTCTCTAAGGCCTTGGTTTCCTCATGTTTAAAAGGAGAATAATAATTGTATCCACTTCATTCTTATGAGAATGAGATGAATTAAAAAATGTAATGCACTTGGAAGAGTGCGTAAGTCACAGTGATATGTACATATTGCTGTTATAATTGTACGTTCTTTCAACTTGACACTGATAAAAACCATTTCTATGTGAGGAATGCTATTACAAATACATTCAATAAAGCGCCCTTCTTTTCCCCTCAGACCGTAGCAGCACCATGAATTCTTCATATGAGTGTGTTCCCCTGCTGAAATTAGAGCTGTAAGCTGCGTGAGCACACAGACCAGATCTGTCTCATTCACCTCTGCATCCCCCAGCACAGGGAATTCCCAAAATAAAAGAATTAATGAATTGCCAGCAAGTGAAATTTGAAATTGAGGTCATGCATTGTGTATGTTTTTTCCCTTCCCTTCCCTTCCCTTCCCTTCCCTTCCCTTCCCTTCCCTTCCCTTCCTCCCTTCCTCCCTCCCTCCCTTCCTTTCTTCCTTCCTTCCTTCCTTCCTTCCTTTTTCTCTTTCTTTCTCCTGCATGCCAGCTCTACAGTGTAGAATCAATTTCTCTTTAATGCTGAAATTCTAGCATAGGGGTGAAAACTAATCTTCCACATCAAATTGATTTAAGTCCTGTATAATTTTTGCTATTTTTAAGAGACGGAAAATCAGTTTGAATAGACAGATTAACAGCTAATCACTAGGTAATTGCTACCTTGTTTTAAGACAGCATGGTAACTATGTACTTGTGACTTCAAGTACAGTTGTATCTTACAAATGGGTTTTTATATCTTTGCCATAGCGATAGCAAACAGTGGGATCTTTCAGCTGATGAACAGAGTTGCTGTTCCATTTTGCTAAGGCACAAAAAACAAGAGTCCTTCATATTGCCCTACAATAATATGTTTTTATTTTGAGCATAGAGAGTGATGTGAGCTAATTGTGTATTTTCTAATTTACAAAATATACATAGGTGGCATTGAATGGGGAAAAAAAAAACCAACACAACTCTCTCTCTTTAGCTTATGTTTTTGTCTTGAACTTTAGTTCCATACACCAACTGCCTTTTTGATAATACCAGGAGGTGCTCAGATACCTCAAACTCAAGGCTATTTTCAGCAGCTACCTTCCCAACCAGTACCTTCCTCACGTGCTCTAACTGAGGCTGTAGCACAGCAGTCACTCTTCCTGGACACCTGACTTTCATCTTTTATTTCTCTCTCTTCCTCACATCTTGCATCCAGCCATGGAGCTGAGCCCATTCTCTTTGAATCCCCTCCTTTCTGTTCCCCTTGCCACTTCCTGTGATGCCACGCCTCTTCCCTAATTACCCCATTTAGATTGTCACAGCCCTGCCTTCATTCTCACTTTCCCTCAATCCATTCCCCAAACTGCATGCATCGCATTCAACACATTATAACAATTTTCCTTGCCCTTAAATTCAAACTACTAGTTTACCTCATCGTTGTCAACCCTCCCCCTCCGGTAATTACCCACCTCTACTCATCCCCAACTTTGTACTCTAGCCATTCTGAAATGTTCCCAATTTCTTGGATATACCAGGTTCTCCTTGCTGCCTGGGTCTTCCCACATGTGGTTCCCAAGGCACACTTTTCCTTCCTCACTGGCCAACTCCTACTTATCCTTGGACATCCTTTCTGGAAATCTTCTACTGATATACTCTCCCCCAAAGTACTCCTAGATCATAGTGGGCATCCCACTGTATTATAATTTCTCCTCTTATTGTCTCCCTCACCATCTTGGAAGTTGAGAGTCCCTGACTTTTTTTGTCCATTTTCTTTATGTGCAGTATTTTACAAGGTGATTGAGACATTATGGGTGCTCAGTAAGTATCGGTAGAAAGAATAAATTCCATAATGAGCACTGAGGAGAGCCCAGAAAGTTTCCTACTACTGGGGGCTTCATAAACCTAAAATGGAAGAAAATAAATTTTTATTTCAATATCTAGGCTGTTTTGCTTTTGGTATGAGCGTAAATACACCTATTTTGTGAACTAAACTGCTTAAAGATATAATCTTCAATGAATGCCAAATGACCTTTGTTGAAATATTTAAAGCAGATGGGATTTGACATTACTACTAAAACGCTGAAAACCCTGCAAATTTGCAAATTTGAATCTTTGATTCTCCTATCATCTTCCTTTCTTACTATATGTGTACTGTGTTTCCATCTACAAGAAGCACAACGAATCCAAGGCTTTATGAATTGATGGTGGAGAAAAACAACATTTGTTGACCTCTTTAAGTTTAAAAAATTATGGTGATATTGTTTATTTGTTTTGGTTTTGGGTCTGGTTGAGGTAGGCCATACTGATTGTCATTAGGGAAATGGAAATTACCAATCGAGTGCTGTGGTTGGATATATACAGATCACACTGGAGAATTCTGGACAGGGTTCCATGGACTCTTACCAAGTCAGACACAGCCCTGCAAAAGTCAACTTTTGTCAATACCTGGTACCCTAGAAACCCATTTTTGTTAATTTTAAAGAAAACTATAGTAGTTAACCTCCCTGTCTTACTTTTCCTAAGCGAACATTCTTAACCTGCTGCTGGTCTACTTATACACACACGCACACCCTCACACACACTGTCCTCAGTACTTTGCAGAATCATCCTCATTTTCTGTCATCTTAAGTACTGAGGTAATGGGAAAACAGATCTCTTTTTTTTTTTTAAGGTTTTTTATTTATTTATTTGAGAGAGAGAGAGCACAAGCAGGGGGTAGGAGCATAAAGGCAGGGAGAAGCAGGCTCCCTGCTGAGCGGGGAGCCCTATGTGGGGCTGGATCCCAGGACCTTAAGGTCATGACCTGAACCAAAGGAGGATGCTTAATTGAGCCACCCAGGTGCCCCAAAAATAGATCTTTTGAAAGTATTTGGTAATTTTTGGCTTAAAATATATGAGTGTGTCCACACGCATTCAGCTACTGTTTGCTAGACTCCTAAGTACCCTGTGCTCTAGGAGTGAAACAAAACAGAAAAATGATTGTCTTCATGGTGCTCACATTCTAGCCAGAGAAGGCAATAAATAAACAAACTAATAATAATAATACTGCAAAATAAAAAAGCTAGGAAAAAAGACGCAGAAGTTATAAGGTTAACAAGCATTTTGGAGAAGACTAAAACAGAGGAAGGTGGAGTGTTTGAGAGAAGTCAGGAAATCCCTGAAAAGGCAAGATTTCAGCAAAGATGAAAGGCAGTGAAGACACAAACCATGCAGACATTTGGTCAGGAGAGGGAGGGATCTCCTGGAAAGAAAGAGCAAGTGCACAAGCTCTGAGGTAGAAGCCTTCCTGGAGGATTAGAGAAGCATCAAAGGGTCAGTGTAGCAGAGGGGAGTGGGGGGCGGAATGTGGAGAGGGTGGGAGCTGAGGTAAGAGGCCAGATTGAAAGGCTTTGTAACTGAGGCTAGTTTTATCACTAAACGTGGTACTTTCTGGAAAAGAAGAAATTTTATTTTTTCCCCCAAGTACTGTACCTTTAAAAAAAAAAAAAAAGCGCTGACCCATATTCCCCAGCCGACAGTTACTACTGCCCACCTAAATTTTGAACCTCATCAGTTTCAGCCCCGAGCCGGGAAACGTTTCACCTATTGGCCCACCCGTGCCATCTAGTGGTCAATGCTTGCAATTACCAGAGTTTCTGACCACACAGCCCATGGTGGGGGAAGGGCACAGGGAAGGAGCTAAATTTCGGCAGAATAACAATAGGTGTGAAAAGCTTTCTGAAACCACAACAGGGGAATGAGGAAGTCTAGGGTGCAAATTACTTCTGCATTGCTTTGTGCCAAGATTAAATCAGAAAAAAAACAATGCTCTGGCAACCCGTTTTATGAAAGGTATTTCAAATTTCATCAATGGAACTAAAGAAAATTGGAGTTTAAAAACATCAGAAAACAGAAAAAATACAAGTGAAGGATTACAAGTGAAGAGTTAATAAGGAAGACATTGAACAGAAGTTGGATATGTAGATGGAACAAAGAAAAAGAATAATCAAGTGTATTGGTACTAATAGATTAATTACTGGTATATCTATTTAAAAAGGACTAGTTGTTTTACATAGAATTCAGTTACGTAATAAACTGTGCATGATGTAGCTGTGAGTTTTAACATTTATTATGATTTTCCTCTTTTTCATATTCTAAAGTAGTTTTGGTTGACATTTGCAGAAACACAGGAGAATGTGACCTGGTGTGGAATATTAGGAGGATGACAATTAATTCTGTGTGGCTGATGCATAGGAAAATAAATATGAGCCATAACTGGAATGCTCCCTGGAGCTTGCTAGAAGGGCCTTTAGTTATCACAGGAAGCTTACTTATCTTTATCCTGTCAGTGCTAGAGAACCATGGAAAGGTTTTAAGCAGCAAGTTATGGGATTAAGCCTCATTTTGGAGATTACTTTGTTAATATGGCATGAAAATTGGATTAAAGGTAGAAGATACTGGAGAATAAATAGTTCCACTTTATACCCAGTTCTTCAGCTCAGAAAGCAGACATCATCCTTAACCCCCCAGTCCTTGATTGCCCACATCATTTATGTACTCTCTAAATTTATCTTGTGCCCACCTTTTCTTCATCTTTATTAGTCGAAACATCCTACCTAAAGCCACCACCATTTCAGCGCCGAAGCGCTGCATTAACCTCTTCAATTGTCTTGCCCTACCGACTGCTCTCCCATCCCTCTCACCCAGAGAATGAAAACTGATCTTAAAATTAAAAATTGAATTATGTTGATCTTTTGTTTAACCCTTCACGTAGCTGCCTGTGAGGGCCTGCAGGCACTAATGTTAGCCGGTCTACCAGCCCATCACTCCACACGCCTCCTAAAACTGTTCGCTCCAGCTCCACTGGTCTCAGGCCCCGACCTCTTCTTGGCTTCCTTGCCTTTGCATATACTGTTCACTCTGCCTAGAGCACTTGCTGCGCTTCCCACAGTCAGTCACTATTAGGTGTCACTTCCTCCGGGAAGCCTTTTTCTGTTCTTCAGAGTTTAGATTGCAATAACATTCTGTATTTCCTATCGCAGAGCTTATCATAGTTGTACTCAAGTAATGGTATGTTTAATTATTTGACCTCGGCCTCTTCCCTTTGACTGAAAGCTCTGTAAGGCAGAGAGTGCTGCTCTCATGCACCATTGATTCTCCCTAGAACAGAGCCCAGCACGTGTCAGGTCAATGCTGAATGAACCAATGAGGTGGTTCCCTTCATTCAAATGGGACAGGATGGATGCTTGGGTGAGCAGTGGAGTTAGAATCATGGTAGGTTAATGGGAAGAGAAGGATGAACAGAAGATGAATCTGATGGTTTAGTTACGGGTACAAGTTTAGAGGTATCATTAGCAGAGTTAGGGAGTACAAGGAGAGGAAACAAGCAGCATTATGGAGAAAAATGGAGGAGTTGAAGTGTAGGCAGATTGACTCTGAGATTCCTTTGAAACAGAAAGAGCAATCAATAAAAAATGTCACTCAGCAGGTGGATATGCCAGTCTAAAGCTCAAGAAAAACCTCTGAACCAGAGAAACACATATGTGTTGCCACCATACAACTGGAGGTAGAGGGAGTGTATCAAGGCTTGACTGCAACACAGCAAGGAAGAGTTGGTATCAGAAGCCAAACTGATCGAATTCTTACTGTGGCTCCAACATGTGCTAACTTTTCCTTCTTCCTACTATTTCCCCTTCATTGTCATTCATCTGGGCACCACCTAGCAGTATAGCAGTGACTGACCTCCCTCCCACAGTCTCATCTCTGGGCTTCGCCTTTTCTTCCTGCCATTATCACCCCTCCTCTCAGGGGATGCTTCCCTGGCCTCCTTGGCTATATAGCAGGAGGTTGGACGGAGTAGCAGGGCCAGAAACATCTGCTCTTCATGAGGTGGGATCAGACAAAATGGGCAAAGTGGTTCCCAGTTTGTTAATCTCCATGGTCAGTGTAGATGTGGGTGGTTGCAGGTGCTTGGCTGGTAGTAAGTACTACATCCCTTAATTTATTTTTCTGCTGTTTCCGTTCTTGTGATATTGGAGGAGAGAGTCCTGTGGAGGAGCTGTCCCTACCTTTGCTTGAGTTGTACCATTTTTTTTGTGATTTTTAAAAAATTTTATTATTTTATATTTTTGATTTATGGTGACTCCACCTCTATTCATCACCACCACTCCCAGGCCAGACTCAGTGACAAATCCTGCTCTTGGGTCCTAGGAAAGGGCCAGGCCAGCCTGAGCCCTCCTGCCCCCTGTAATAGCCTGGACAGGTTAAAGGGGCCAGAAAGGCACACTTGGCTCTTGAAGGGGGAAGGGTAGTGATGACTCCCCCCACCTCCCTTGTTCTCCATTCGTCCACTCCTATACCTGGTTTTTCCTCTGTAATCAACATGTAATAAAAAGAATGTTTAGAATCTGAAAGTAATAATGATAATAATAATAATAATAATAATAATAATAATAATAATTCACCTCTCTGTTGCCTGTTTTCCCATATGGTAAGGAGACTAATAATCTCTACCTCATAAGATTATTAGGGAAGATTAAATGAGTCTATACATGTAAGTCTTATAATAGGGGATCACTTTTATTACTATTATTAATACATTGAAATTATCTAAAGAAAGCATTTAACAAAGGAAAAGTGGGGCATGGATGATTCTGCAACGAACACAGGGACCAAGGACCAAGGACCAAGAAAGAACTGTCCAAGTGCCTTGTGGAGGCCTGAGAGAGAATAGCTTTCTAGGACTCCAAAGAAAGTATTCTCAAGGAGGATGGAGAAGTCAGAGTATAAAGCACTATGGAGACAGTCCAGTGAGTAATGCCTGAGATGAGTGCATTAGTTTTGGCCTTTAGGAGATCATTGGTGGGGTAAGGTGGAGCCATTTTATGAAAATGGGGCTGGTGAATGTTGAATCGACTGCTAAACCATCCACCAAGCAAAGATTCCCTAAATTGGAAACTGTTGCCTAAGTATTTTAATGAGAACCTAGACTATATATATATATAAACTCAGCATGAGGGCAATTATTTTGAATGATTGGAAGTAGCCAAGAGGATATGAAGGAAGTTGAAGCAAAGGCTACTGAGTCAGGATTCTAGAATCTAGACCTGCTGATATCTCCACCAGCTTGGTCACCTCAGATAAACCTTTTATTTGAGGGCCTTGGTGCCCTCATCTGAAAAGAAGGAGAGGAAATAGGTGATCTTCAATGTCACTCTCAGTTCTAAAATGTCCACATGTGTAAACCATTCATCTTATCTTGTCTTATCTGTCTAGGCTTGTCTATCTATCTATAGATCTGTTATAGATCTATAATAGAGTGTATATACAGCATCTATTATTTTTTATTTTTATTTTATTATTTTTGTCCTTATTCACTTATTAAAGGTATTTATATATTCAAATATTGATTCATTTATTTATTCAATTTTGAACAACATCTGTGTGCTAGGCAAACCATTAGGTTTGTGATGCTGAGATGAGAAGACAACAAGACGCCAGGCAACTGGGGAACACAAATACGTGAGCGTATACATGGCAGTGCTGTGTGAAAAGCACAAGAGTAGATGTGTCTAGAGAAAGGACTGGTATGTTCTTTCTAGGAGCAAGGTGTGAGGTTTAATGCAAGGTATAGACAGACTTCACAAGTCCTTTGGCTTCCTATTAAATATTTCTGGTATACCTCTGCTATTTTTGGAATTCCCTTTAACCTTCTCATCTTGGTAATTAAATTGAGTTTTTGAAAATACTAAGGCCCAAAGATCAAATCGGTTCATTTTTATATGATGTAGTGTGATTGACATCATTGCTCTTGCATGAAGAATAAAAAGTTACTTATTCTTGCCCCTTATGTTTATTTCTTCTTAACACTTAGAGTTAATAATTCTAATATGGCTTTCAGTTTATTGGAAATTGTTTTATTGCACAATATTTCAGAACATTATGAATATTGGTAAGATTGACTTATATGCTTGAATGTAATTTTCAATTTATAACCAAATTCAAATGACTTTTTTAAAAAAAGTCTCCACAGTAAACACTTTCAAGAGAAAGAACATTTTTGTGAAGATTTCGTAGATAATGAAATGAAACCTGGTGGGTTTTTTTTTTTTTTGTTTATGAAGACATCACTAACATCTCAGTAAACAATATACTTCAAAGAAAATGAAAGAGCTCTGCAGATACGGAGAAGCATTTGAAGACTGTTCATTGCCAATATTTAGAAAAACAAACACTGCTGGCATTCAAATCCCTCTGTTTTAAATTGCAGCACCTTATGAAATATGCCCAGAGGATTATCTGATGTCGATGGTGTGGAAAAGGACCCCGGCTGGTGACTTAGCATTCAATCAGTGCCCACTGAATGCCACAGGTAAAGTATGATGGCCCACCCAAACCGAATTATGATCGCCATCCACAAAAAGCGTGCTGTGTTTGCTTATGAATTCATGCTTTTGTCCTATATCCATAAATAAATCTGTCCAATAAGCAATTAATAAAGCAATTTTAGTAAAGTGCTTCATAGATGGGGCCAATGAAGAGACCTAGAAATTCTTGCTAATGCAGTGGTTTCTCAGTGTGATTCACATGCACTATAAAAATAATCAACGTAATATTTTCATATGCATGTTTTTTAAGGCAAGAAAATGTACAAACCCAATTCTTAAGCCTGCCTCCCGGTGATGTGATGCCTTCTAGCAGCTCTGTTACAAAGCTTCTCTCTGTTCTTTGTGACACACAGGCACCACTAGCAGACGCTGCTCTCTCAGTCTTCATGGAGTGGCCTTCTGGGAACAGCCGAGCTTTGCAAGATGCATATCAAATGAGTACAGACACTTGCAGCATTCAGTAGGTGCAAAGCCAGCTTTAGTACTTGCTCTGTTTATTTTTTCCTAATGATCACTGTGTGAGAATTTAACCTTCTGCTTTATAATCAAATCAGCCAAAATCTCTGAAAAAATGCCTGAAGGAAAAAGCGATGTGACAGAAAGCTAATTTTTATAAGTTAATGCTAAACCATTTTGTTCCTAGGGTTTGGGATTTTATGGATTCTGCTATTTAAATGAAAGAATTCTTGTCTAATAGGGACAAGGCCCAAGCAAAATTTGTTATTCAGTTTTATCTATAGGAGTTACACTATATATCATAATTAGCACAAATCTGTGTTAAATAGTATATAAGACTTCAGAATACCATACATTTTTAAATATATATATATATATATATATATATATATATATTCTTTAACAGTTTAGTACTTCAGAAATGATAAGCTGTGTCACTTAGGTATCAAATTTCTCACTGCATTTTGACATTAAGACATTGAAAAAATGACAGTGTTATTGCACTAGAGAAAATTAATTACTTGCAAAAGATTAAGTGGGCCAAATTTTTCAAAAATAGCCCCTCTGTTTCTACACATCATTGAATTATTCACAAAATACGACGTATGAATATTTTGAGCACAGATAAATTTCTCTTGGTATTTTACAAGTGCAAGCCATTGGCATTATTGGAGACTGTTGTCATTTCATCCTGACAATTGGGAGAAACTCCATCAATGAATAAACATTGAATAAACATTGTGGAGTTTATAGCAAATATCATCATGAGCCAGCTGGAAAGTTGAACATTGACAGGGTTGATGTTTAGTTAAAAACCCTTAACTTTTGTTGTGCTTATGTTTTCTTTTAATTTTTTTTTTTAAGATTTTATTTATTCGACAGAGATAGAGGCAGCCAGCGAGAGAGGGAACACAAGCAGGGGGAGTGGGAGAGGAAGAAGCAGGCTCACAGCGGAGGAGCCTGATGTGGGGCTCGATCCCAGAACGCCAGATCACGCCCTGAGCCGAAGGCAGACGCTTAACCGCTGTGCCACCCAGGCGCCCCTTCTTTTAATTTTTTACTCTCACTCACAAATACGCATAATTCTTAAAAAAAAAAAACAAAAAACCTAAAGAAGATTCTGGCTTGTGGTCAGAGATTTAGCTCATACAATAATAACCCATATTGATGAAGTAAATATATCTGATTATCAAAAAAACAACAAAAAAATCATATAAGAAAATCTGAAAAACAAATTGCTAATGTTTACTTACAAAATCAATAATAGTAATTGACTTGATGATTATTTGACTACTTAGAGCCTTATTCCTGTCATTAATACAAATACATGCACAGGTACATACACATATGTGCGTTACACAGAAATACTGACATGCATGTCAATATATGCTGGTTACCCACAAATACCTATATTTAATAATATATATTTATGTGTATATTGGTAACTGATGATATTTGGCTTCACTGAGCCTTAGTTCTGTCAAAATTAAAATATATATATATATATATATATACACACACACAGAATATAATATATAGCTTTGTTTCATAATATAAAATGTAAGAATATGAAACGTAAAAGTTCTTTTATTAATAACTGTTACTACTCAGACCAGTATATTTCAGAATGAAGATGAGCCAAAAATTTCCTTATGAATTTAATTTTAATGAATTTTATTTTTCCCTAATTGTAGACATTCGACTTTGTTTACTTAATCTTAATAATATCCATACTCAATTCTTGGTAATCCACAGTAATTAATGGGAATAATTACATGTATTAAGTAAATCATAAGTCGACTAATCCTTATGAATTTATTAATATGTAATATCACTTTCTTGCAGAAATTTTTCCCTTTCTAAATTCAGTGTTTTATATAGTAATATTTAAATGAGTTTGCATTCTGTGAGTGCAGGTCATCTGATGATGGACAGAAACAGAAACACTCTGTAAAATAGAAGAATTGATCTCAAATTGTGAATTCCATAGAAATCATTCAATCAATAATTTGACAACCAATGTGGATATGCCTTTGTTGACTGGCATACATAAATCAGATGCATGATATTGTAGAATAAAAGCAGTCTCAGTGTATTCAGCTCCTACAAAGCACTAGACACTCATCCGGGCACTCTGCTAAACCAACCCCAATGCTCACAAGAAGCAAGGTGGATATCCCTGTGTTGGTTTGCATTCAAAGAATCTGAAAATCTGCAGGGGAGCAATCCAGTTTTGTGAGGCAAAGCATGGAAGTTGTGTCCAGGTACAATTTCTTCAAAGCTTAACGTCTTTTCTAGAGGACATGCAACCTCCTGAACTTTTGACTTGAAATCATCTGCCCTAGATTCTGGTAGTGAGGGCAGAATCAGGTTGTGTGGTTTTCAGAAAAGTCATGTGATCTCAAGTCTTGGTTTATTTGAAATTGGTAGCATCATCTTAACGTCTCTGGAGATTTTAGAGAAGAGCAGATGACATACTATACATGTGAAATGCTTAAAAATTGTAAAGAACTTTGTAACCATGAGGTAGTAATATCTATATGTACAGAAAATACATCAAGTAAAAATATTATCTCAAAAAGAGTAAAATTTTAGAACTCAACATTCTATTAATGTGAACTGTACATGTGGAAAAATGTAAATAAATACAAATGGAGTAGATAGGTAGATAGATGAGTGAATAGATGGATGTATATATAAGATTGATGTCACATGTGTTTTTGCACATGAATTATGTTTATATAAACATACAGAAATATACACACACTTATACATGCATACATGCATACATCTGGTACTTGCCTACGGATCATATCTCCTTTACATATTTAGGGAAGTATAGGACCAATCTGTGCCTTAAATAATGCTTACCTAATACGTCGACTTAATCAAGTGTACTCTAACAAGTCCATTGAAGATGGAAATGAAACTAGCTTCCCTTCATACTCTTACTCCTGAGTAGCAAAGCTAGATAGTGCTAGTATAAAGGACAGTTCTGACACCCACAAATTCTAAAATTACTTTGCAGACTCTGCATCCTCTCCTTTAGTAGAATTTACTATTTCACAATTTAATTGTTCTATTTTCTTTGAGGGGTTTCATTTTTTGCCCCCTTTATAATCATAGAGCTCATTAGATATTAATTGTTACCTACTGCAGAGAATTATTTTAAATAAGTAGATCTGTGTTTTCCAACTCTTTTACATGTACATCTACACAATATATGTACATCTACACATAGATTACACTATTTTAATACCCATTTCACAAAAGTAATCATAAACTAAGTTTGAAATGACATTTTATCAGCGGTTAAAACACTAGTTGAGTATGTTCTATGAACTCTCATAATTATAACCCAGTTGAGTTAGGCAGAATGGCGTGGTTAATCAGTTTAATATATAAAATCACTAATCTGTTACACTGAACATTTTAGTTTGAATTCTTGGAAGACAGAAACCATGTTGTTGTTGTTGTTGTTGTTAATCTTTATTTATCTAGTGACTAACACACTGCTAAGCATATACTAAATATGCCATAGATGCTTATAAAGAATGACTCTGCCACTTTTCTAATCAGTAGGAGCACAGTGGCAGCTGGAGGGTTCTCAGGTGATACACCAGACCTAATGTTCATGAATTTTAACCACATGAAATTAATAAGTATTATCCCTCATGTGCAATTTTCCTAGCCCAAAAATATCTAGAAATGTGAAGTGATTGATGACATTATTTTATGAAATTATTTGGCCATTGCAGAGGAATTTCAATAAGGTAATAATCATAAAGTTGCTTGAAACCTTATATAAAATTAAACACGATCCAACTGTTATTCATAAAAAAGACAAGTCACAAATGAATGCACACAATTTTAAAACATTGAGGGTAGAAGAATAAAGTGTAGTAAGATTCTTGAAAATTTCATGTTTTCTCATATGTCAATACTTCCTTTCAAATTCTGGGATATTTTCTAAATTTCATACCAATAAAGTAGAAATAATTTTAGAACCCATTGAGAAACAGGCACAGGAGTGAGACAAATTGAAAAAAAAAAAATTTCTTGTTACCCATAAAGCTCTTTGAAGAAGAAGGATGAATATTGTTGGCAATGTGGGCAGTCTCTCCCTGGATTAAATAAACAGATCCCCTTGCGTTTGGTATACCTGGGCAATCACAGACAGCCTCTTCCTACCTCCATCTCTTCTCTCTCACACACCTAGGATTGAAGTGACAGATTGCATAGAACTAGCAGGATATGTACTCTCTGCATGTAGAGAATTCTAAAGCAAAAGTTGAGCCAACCACACCAATGCCTTTTCCTAAATTCATCAGGCATATGTCATTCCTTCTTGCCTGGAGAGGAGAGAGTGATGGGGGATTGAGAAAGGTCAAAGACATTGCTCTAATACAAGTCCTTCCATTTGAAGTCATTGTCCCTTAAAACCTCTGTTTCTGTTTTTCAAACCTTCATTTAATAAACAAATAAATATGGAAGTAAGAGCAGTAGTCTATCTGGTCATCAAAAGATTGACTTTGTGGGAAGGGATGTCAAAGAGCTTGAATCCTAGTTTGAGGACTTTGTTTCTCCTATTTTCCTCTACTTCTATGGGTGGTTTATTAGGATATAGAGATAAAGATAGAATATCTTCCTTTAGGGGAGTCTTGAGGGAAGAGGGAGAGATAGAGGGGGAAAGAGACCTAGAGGGACAAAGACAAAGAGAGACAGAGACAGAGAATAGATGTGCTTTATTTTTTTCTGCATATTCCCTACCTTGCAGGTGAATTTGCTCCATTGCAACAAAATTCTTCACATGTTACAGTTTTTGGCCAATACCTCATTGCATAAATACCCACCACACTGCCTAAAAGAGGAGAATACTTTTTCTTTTCTTTTCTTTTTTTCTTTTCTCTATTCTTTTCTTTTTCTTTTCTTTTCTTTCTTTTCTTTTCGTTTTACTCCAGTGTAGTTAACATACAGCATTATATTAGTTTAAAGAATACAATATTGATTCAAGGATGATAATACATTTTATTACTGCAGCTTATTTAGAGGAAAGAAAGACATTAGCCACCATAGTTTTTGCTTGCAACAGATATTTATTGAGACAAAAAATATGCAAGTCTTGTTTTTTTAATGAGTAGTTAAGAAAGAAAGAAAGAACCCAATACTATGCTCCAGCCAGCCGGGAGAGCTAGCAGATAATTTTTGTTTTCAAATAGTCATTAATTAAGTGAGTCTGAGATACAGGAGTTACTTGTTCTGCCAGTTTTTTGTAATACAATATGGTTGGAACACAGCAGGTGATGATGAAAGCAGGGAGAAGCAGCTAAATCAGAAGTTTCTTAATCCTGAGTGAACATTATAATTGCATGGGAATTCTTAAAAATACCAATGGTGAGGTCACCCAAGGCCAATTAAATGGAATTGTTACCATAGTATACATTTAATACATGTGAGCTATTATTATTACTAATTACAACATTAATTGGGCATTCATATACATGTATATCTAATTACATGATCCTCTCATGGAAGAACATAGACACCCTTGTTTTAAGTACTCATGACATGGCACTGGACTTCCTTTTTGTTCCCGTTGCCAAATTTCAAGTTTGTCAACACCCTCACTCCCAGAGCTCAGATAATCATTGCAAAACTCAGTAATGCCAAGGAAAAGCTGAAGAACATTATTTCCTTTAAAGTGGACAGAAGCCTCTTACTTTTATTCAGGATCCCATGTTGAAGTTTTAGGATCTGAGTTCAACCTCACAATTCCAAAGTATTAACATGTGGTCCTGAATAAAATTATGAGTTCACTGAGTGTTCAGCAAATGACAATAACTCACTTTTATTGAATGCTATCTACCCTGAAGGAGCTGAGGGGGAAAAAAAGGAAGTAAGATGTTAACTAAATCTTGATGTTCTAAGCAATTCATATGTCAAAGTTCACAGTATATTTCAAAAAGAACATAGTGAGTATTTTAGACTTTACATCACTTATGGTCTCTGTTCTAACTATTCAACTCTGCTGTTGTGGAACAAGAACAGCCATAAACAGTAAGTAAATATGATGGTGTTCCAGTAAAACTTTATACAAAAACAGGCAATGGGCTGGATTTGACCCACCGGCTGTAAGTTCATTAACTTCTGATCTAGAATATACATTTTTTTAATGGCCTTTGTTTGTTTGTTTTGTCTTATTTTTTAAGATTTCATCTCTTTTAGAATTCTCCATCAAAGAATGGACAAAGTCTATTTTGTCCTTTTTTCTTCTTTATTGTCTTTAGTAATTTAACCATAGGTATTTTAAATTACTTATCAAAGTGAAATCTAATATCTGGATAATCTGCGAATGGGCTTATTTTATCAATCAAATCATCTGGCATATCTACTATTTTTATTAAATGCCAGACATTGTGTAAAACACATGTAGGGTTTTTAGACAATGTCAATGTCCACCAAAAGCATTCCCCCTTTTCTTTGTTATTCAGATACAGTGAAGAGCTGATACTACAGTGCAATTGAGATTTGACCTGGGTTGAAGTGATTTGCAGTTTTAGTAAGACTATCTCTGCTTAGTCCTTTTTCCACTGTGTGTCTTAAAGGCTTTGGATGGAGAGCCTATGTTTGCCCATCCCATCAGGCCTGAGAAACTGTAGAAGATTCAGTTCTGTTCTTCAAGAGGTACCAGCTCAGTGCTCCAGCTTTATTTCCAAGCAACTTCAAATTTGTTTCCAAATGCATACTTACAAGGATGGAGAAACTCTGAATTTTAGAAGTTTTCATCTTAACTTCTCAGCTTCCTACACATTTCAAAAACTTAGCAAATGTCTCATGGCGAAAAATACCAGTAGGATTTTTAGGGACCCTCAAATTTCCAATACATTTTTCTATCCGCGGGCAACTAAAAAACATGAGTTTCTCTTTCTTCACTAGAGGTCCTCTTGCAGGGTTACACCTGCCCCTCACTTCTTGTCCAGATTTAGCAACACCCCCCCATGACTAAAATTGTTGGTTACCTTAGAAACAATCTGCTTTTTTCTGGAAATTTAGATAAACTAATTATCTTATCCATAGCTATCTGATGCTCTAAGGAGTATGATTTTTTGTAATTTATATGGATTTTTCTAGTTTTAGTGGGAAAAGCATCAGCCTTAAAAGAATTACTATACTAAACCAATCAATTTCAATTGTATTTTAAAAAAAGAAAAAACTCTTAAATACATATAATAGTGTGTCCTAGGGAATTCTAAGGGAGTCCATTATATAGATATATAATGAAATACTTCTCAGCTTATACTTTACTTCCTTTTTTTTAAACTGACAATATATTATTGATTATATCTATAAAAACCCTAGAGAATTTTAGGATTCTCCCAGATTACAGATTTAGTGTGACTTGGAGAAGAAATGTTAGGGTTAGTTTTAGCAATTGAAATTCACTGACTTGAAACTTATTCATAGGATGATTTAATAAAATATATTTTATAGAGAATTAAGCTAATGTCAAAGGAAAAAATTTTAAAGGAAAGTATACTCTATTATTCAGTCATTCACCTATCCATTCAACTACCCATTAACTTATTCTACAAGACCTTTATGTGCAACGGAGTGCATGGACCTAGAGATAGAACTTGAATGTGACACACACAAATACAAGTAAAGTAGACAAGAAAAGATATGTAATTACACATTGTGATATGCTGAGGGAAATTAACAAAGTACCAACATGGGAAATGAAGTTTAGATAAGAAATTCAGAGAAGTATTTATGAAGAAATGACATTTAAAACTGTGGCCTGAAAAATGAGATGGATCTAGACATTCAAAGAGTGAAGAGAATGAGTGCATCAGAGAATAAGAATACCTTCCATTTGCAGCAATAGCATTTGAAAAACTTTGAAGTCTTTAAGGAAGTGAAAGATGATCTAGTGGCCAGAGGTAGTGAACAAGAAGAGAATGTCATGAGATGAAGCTGGAGAGCTAGGTAGGGAAAAAATAATTCTATGCCTTAAAGACCTTTGCTAAGAGTTTGAATTTTATTCTAAATGCAGTGAGAAGCCGTTAATGGTAAAGAGTGATTTGATTCATAATAATTAAAGAGGGTCATATAGTGTTCTATGGAGAATAGACTATAGGGTAGCAGGACTGGAACCTGTCAAGCTTGCTGCAGTAATCCAGATGAGAGATGATGTTATCCTTCATCAAGTTTGAGTGAGCACATTTGGCTGATGGTAATGTCATTTTCTGAACTGTCGTATTCTGAAAGAATAGTTTGAAGCAGGTGTACTTAGGGGTTGCCAAAGATTGCATTGTACTGAGGGTTGAAATAACTTAGAGTGCAGCTAGTCAGTTTAGTTGTGATTTTTCTCCAGCACAGTTGAGCTGCTTGGATGCAGGTGCAGAGAAGGCATTTGGTGGAGCCAAAATGTTTTCCAAAGACCAGAAGTATCAGCAAGCAGCACCTGGGAACTCATTAGAAATGTAGAATCTGAAACCATGTCCCAGACCACCTTAATCAGAATCTGCTGTTTGAAAAGCTCCCTCTGTGGCTCATATGTACATTAAAGTTTAAGAAGCACAGTGGTAGATTTTATCTAAGGTTGAATTTTGGCAGAGGAATGCAAAGAAGTAAAATGGTAAACAATGTAAAAAAATTAAAATGTAAAGAAGGTAAAGTTTTGGTGGATGAATGCAAAGAAATTAAATGATTGCTAGCCAGTTCCATACCACAAGACATACCTGTGTTGGGTAGTATCTAATTTTCCTCTTCTGGGCACATGGGAGAATTGTGTTACTTCAGTCCTTGAAATTAGGAACACACATGTGACTAGAACTGGCCAACTGGTTGTGTAAGGAGGTGGTCTTTGTCATGTCAGGCCTGAGAATGCCATTGCCAATGCAAAATCTTTCAACCTCCATCACCCCAAGCCCCTGAATGACTATGATGAACAGAGCCTTCCTGATGACCTGAGTTGCATATGTGTTGTGAGTGAGAAATGAATTTTTGTTGTTTTTAGGCACTGATATTTTAAAGTTGTTTATTATCATAGCATAACCTATCCCATTCTGACTGATACAATATCACAAGAACTAGGAAATTTAAGTAATGAAAATATAATTGAAAAAAACATAGAGAAATATTGGGTTACTTAATGTTCTGTCTCCCACTAAGGTGGTTCCTGAAAATTTGAGTCCCAGTCTGTGACTACTATACTGCTTTGAACTCATAGAACATGCTCTAATTTATCTCTTAGGTCAGAATATTAGTAAGAGCTTCTAGACCGATTTGGTGTTAAGAAAAGAAATCCGATCTACCTATGTCTCTTGCTCAGAAATTGTACTTTTGACTAATTCTGGCCACTCTGAAATTCAAGTTAGTGTGTGTGTGTGTGTGTGTGTGTGTGTGTGTGTGTGTGTGTGTTTCCTGTTACATAAATTTACTATGTTCTCATTCTTACTTTGAAAATTTATGGGTTTTACAGGAAGATATGCATAGTATATACCTCACTCACTTTTCTTCATCAGTTTTCTTCATGACTCAGTTTATTCTTATAACAATAAATTTGAATCCTCAAATTTATGGCATCCTATCTCTCACTTCAGGAATTCCTGGGGCAAGAAACTGGGATACCAAATACCCCGTGGCCAAGGGTTATTTATCCTGGGTTCTGTGCAACACATACATAATTTATGCAGGAGAATTCTGGACTAAATCTCTCCATCAAATTGTCTCCAGGCAAGAATTGTCTTTTCAAATTTGAACTCCGAGCCCTAGGACAGCTCTAAGATGAACACAAGCTTTTTGTATCGATATAGGGAAAATTAAGAACTATTAGTATAGTAGATCGAAGGATATGCTTTCTTTTCCACACGGATGAGCTCTCTTTCCTGGAGACACCAGATAGATCTGTAAATAATTTAATACCATCATCTAATGAATGACTTTGGTCTTAGAAAAATGATAATTATAAACTGAAGCAAAGATATATATTTAGATTATTGTTTTATGAAAAGAAGTTTCTTGTATAATTATCTTTTAATTGAAGCCACTTAGAGCTGTGAGAACCTTTAATATACCTTACAGATGGACTGTAGGAGTTGATACTGAAAATAATATATAAATATATGATGTTTAAAGTGTGTCATTTGCACAAAGTGACTATGATAAACCTTTTTTTAGGATTCACACAATAAAGACAACTGTGGCTGGCAGTAGGAGGCATAGAGTGAAAAGAATAAAGTTATTTCAGAAACACACCTACTCTTTAAACCATGACCCTTACCGTATCTGTCTATATAAAGAACAAGGAGGCTTAATCCAGAACTATAAAAGGCAACTATTTTTAAACTTCAGGTTTTTTTTTTTTTTTTTTTTTTTTTTTTTTGCTTTCACTGATGGTTTTGTCAACAGTATTAAATGTGAATGACACAGAAACTTTTAAGACTTGCTCTTTGGAGCAAAGATGCTCACAGAGTGCTGCAGTGTGAGCAAAGTAAATTACTGATAATTATAATTTTTAAAGAAAATACTGAAATTATAAATCTGAAGTACTTCAGTGACTAAATTAAAGGAATTAGAAAATACAGCCCCAAGGAAATAGAATCCTTGATATATCCATGGGGGATTTTTCCCTCCACTTGAATAAACTACTTACAAAGTCTTTTATAGGGGCACCTGGGTGGCTCAGTCAGTTAAGCATCTGCCTTCAGCTCAGGTCATGATCTCAAGGTCCTGGGATCGAACCCCACGTTGGACTCCCTGCTCAGTAGGGAGCCTGCTTCTCCCTCTCCCCACTGCTCATGCTCTCTCTCACTCTCTTTTTATCAAATAAATAAAATCTTTTTAAAAAGTTTTTTTTATAGATATTGGCAAATGGCTTTAGGAACACTTACACATTACATTCCAAAAAAATGACTATTACTCAAATAATTGGCAGTACCTCAACATCCTGGCAAGTTGCTTCAAGTCTCTTCTTTCTCATATTTTTTCATATGAAAAATTTAGTGTCTCCTTAAAATATACATGATTGAGAATGATTTTTAAATATTTAAGCATTTTGACAGTTTCTAGCAAAGTTAAGCATGTAGTGGTTAAGAGCAGGAACTCTGAAATCCACTACTTGAGTTTAAATCTTAGTAGAATTCAAGAGCTGAGCAATCCTGGGAATGCAGTTCAGCACACTAAATCGATACTCCTATCTGTAAAATGTGAATAATTATGGCACCTCCAACAGTTATTTTAAAACTCAAATGAGGTAATTCATGTAAAACATTTTGTACCACGTTGCTGTATAATAAGCTCTCAATTAAGTGCTTTATCCTTGTTTTAATAGTTGTTATTCTATTTTAAATGGTAGCAATTATATAACTATAACTGTAGATGTTTAAAATTTCTGAAATCATTTGCCTATTTATATTAATTGGATATCTTTTAAAAGGAAATTGTGTCAGGGAATGTAAAAGTTCCCCATTATTACATATTTCATTGTTTTGAATCATCATGGACTGCTATGTTTTTACCTTGAGGTTGATAGTTACAGAAGGGAAAATCCTTCTGTAGTTTCGGTTTAATTTAGCAAGCCCTTTGAGCAGATACCTTTGTGTGCAGACAATGAGCTGGAAATTACAGGGGACACATAGATGAATAAGAAACTGCAAGCCCCTTATGAGTTTATGGTTTAGTACAATAGATAAGAACACAAACACTATAATAATATAAGATAGAGCAAGATTACTTCTATGAGGTTTGAAAGCAGAGATCATATCATGATTGCAGTTATCTGAGAAGAATTCAGGAAAGAGAAAGGAAAGATAATAATTTAACAAATGGATTTGGAGGGAACATTTGAAGTTTCAGAAGGGCCTAAGTCAAGGAGCAAAAGGCAGGATCCATGGGCTTTCTTTGGGAAATGGTAAGTAGTTCAGTCTGGTTGGTGTTAGGAGCCTGCAGCAGTAGTCTAACAGTGGAACAGACCAAACTAACACTTCACAGATCATAGTGACTTTTTGTATAAACTACAAGAATATATTTGCAAATATTGCATTGCAGCTGGGCTCAAAGGAAAGATAGGGAGATCCTTAGATACCAGAAATTTAGGGGAAAAAAAAAAGTCTAACTCGAGCTGTAGGGGAAAGTTGATGATTCAGCACCATGAGAGTTTCAGATTATATGTGAGTCCTAAGTGCTGGAGGCTAAAATTCTAAAGCCTTCTTGGAGATACTGACAAGAGCCCCTCTCTACAAGCAGTGATGCTATACCTAGCCCCCTGCAGTGAGCTGGAACTATTGTGACTGCTCTGGCCTCATGGACTAGAAAAACTGTTAAGTTTAGGATGTGTCTAAGAAATATGTAGTTTATACAAGGTTTTGGAGTAAGAGGAAACAGATCACTTTTCACAAACTGAAACTCCTAGTCTGAGCCATAAACAGAAGGAATAATATGAAAATTAGCAAGAGATGGTTCAGCATCATTAACTTGCCTCAGGGCCCCATCCTAAGAGAAACACACTCAAAACTAGTTTGTAACAACTCTTTCACAAACCAGCAGTTTGGCCTCCCAAACAACAAATGCATCTCACTGAATATGAGTTGACAATAATGACAAATATCCATTAGGGAGAATCAGCAAATAGGATCATTAGCAATGCAAGAAATAAAAATAATAGGAAATATGAAAGAAATGATAACATTTGTTTAAACTAATTTAAGAGATTAAAAAAGAACCGAACAGTTAAAGAATGGAAGAATATGAAAAAGATTAAATAGAACTTCTATAAGTAGAAAATATTGTCATTAAGATTAATGAAGAGACCAAATAGCCAATTAGACACAAGTGAAGAAAGAATTGGTAATCTGGAATTTAGGTCTAGAAAAAGTTCACTCAGAAGCCAGAACAGATCAAGAAATAAAAAATAAGAAAGAGAACATAGAAAATGAAGAATGGAACAAGAAAATTTAGTATGTATTTAATAGAAATGTATATAATAGAAATGTATTTTAAAAAAAGACCACATAGAATTGTGGGAGAGGCAGCATGCTATGAGTTAATATATAAAAATTTTTTTTAAGTTGAAGACTGATAAGATACTCAGATTGAAAAAGTACCAAATGAATAAAAGCAAATCCAAATAAATATAATCTGCATTATGCTAAAGACAAAAAGAAAAAAATTTAAAGCTACCACACAAAAAAAGAGGGGGGTGGTAATTTACAAAAGATGAGCTATTTAAATAAGAGACTTTGCACTTGTAACAAATAGGGCACTAAAATCATATTATGAAAATGCAGTGGGGAAAATGAAAGCATCCTTATCTAAAAGATCAATTGAAAGTGAGTATAACTCTAAAAAAATAAAAGTAAGATTTTGATTGAAAAAGTTTGCATACACAGAACCCTACCAAAATAATCACTTAAAGATTAGAAAAAAGGAAAATACACTCTGAAAGAAGATAATTCAAGATGAAATGGTTAAGAAGCAATTGTGAATAGACTGGTTAAAAAGTATTACTAGTTTTAAAAAATCAATAATAGCAATAATAATAATAGTGAACATTAATTTGAGGAATTCAAAAGCAAAGTGGATTAAATTACTAAGTAGCAATAAAGATGGAGGAATAAGACTGAAGGAATCACTAACTGAATAGAAATAATGAGTGAATAGGGTTGGGGTAGATACAATGAGATAAAGGGAAATAAAATATTAGAAATGTCAGTTAGGGTTATACTTGGATGGCCTTGTAAATCAAACAATGGAGGGTATATCTGATTTAATATGAAAATGGATGGATTTTTTTGGCAGTTATTTTTGTTTGTGTTTTAAGCAGAGAAGTGACATGTTCAAAGTTGAAAAAGTAGGATAGTTTAGCATGGGAGACTCAGTAATACCTGTTGGGAGACTGTTGTAATGAGTGTGATGAGGTACTGAAGACTTAGACCAACATGCATCTCTTGCCTATAGGTAAAAAAGGATAGATGTGAGAAACAGTACACAGCTAGTATTCAGGGGACTTAGACATTGAAGATGGTAAGATAGGAAGGGCTAACAGTCACTGAATATCTACTTTTATCCTCTATCTTTGTATTAATCCATCATAACGACCATATAATGACGTGTTTCTTTTCGCAGACAAATCAGATAATCCTAGGGAAATGACAATTTGTCCAGTGACCTATGTAATAAATGGTAGAAACACAATTTAAATCCAGGTTTTGTGATTCCAGCTGTTCTTTAAACTTCATATACTAATAAGATTTCCAGAGACAATGCTTAGTAGGTAATTGTTGAGTTTAATTTGCAACTTAAAGAATTGTGGGTTTTAAATCAGATTTCATACTTCTGATTTTGATTTTGAAGAGAAACAGAAGGGAGATAGCAGTTGAAAGTAGCAGTATTTAAATGAGATATACTATGTCAGGCTATATTTTTGTGAGAGGGAAAGATTGAGGAGGACCAGATGAAATTCAAAATCAGAGATAGCCATAGCATTCAATCATAAAATCATAGAGATAAAAACAAAAGAAGAGAGGTGGAGTGCAAGTAAAGGACAACTTGAAAAAGAGAACAGGTAAGGTGAGCAAGCCCAATCTGAACTCTACTTCTTCATCCAGAAAAGAGAAAAAAACAGTCCAGGAGTTTAACATGAATAGGTCATTCTAGAAATAGATAGCAAAAGGGTAGGCTTAAGGTAAGGAGAGAAACTTCCACAGACTATTTGTGTTGTGGAAGGAAGATCAAGAACCTGGAATTGTTTTTCAACTAAATATGTTCTAGATGGAAATCTGTCTTAACTGAACACTCCTTATACCCTTTATAAATGCTGCCAACAGTCTACACTCATGTGTACAAATATTACATGATATTTGTTCTGGGTGCTTTTCACTGACAGTGCCAGGAAGGATACTAATTAGTGCCAATTGTGAGAGCTGGTGGTGTTATGGGGCACCTGTCTGCAAAGGGCTGGACTGAGAACAACTCATTTCACAGAAGCCTGCTAAGCAGCTGTCAGATGGCAATGACGTTAATTTACTACAAACTTGGGCCGCATTTGATGCTGACCCAGGCATGAAAGACTGCCTTTCCGAGCTCTGATTAGTTGAGCCATCCAGTGCCTTCTGTACTATTTTTATTGCAAATAGAATACATGTCTAAATGTTTTATTCCTCAAGATTTAAGTCCTTGTTATGTTTTCGTTTGAGGGGAGGGATACGTTAGATTTGTGCAAGTAAAATCCCTCACAGACAGAGGTAGGCATTGCCAAAATAATAGAGTTGATCTGAAGTCCTTAGATGATGTTTACCTTGGCAACTGTTGCCTACATTCTGTTTCTAATGGAGAACATTCAATTCTCTGCAGCTCTGAGTATCACAGCTGTGATTTGCACTGCCAGCACAAACTGAAGACTGAGTTTTATGACTTTTTATTTAGGTATCCCCTATTAATTTCATTTCTCTTTGCAACTTTCCTCACACTGTATCTACTGAACAGGACACTTTTCAGGCCAGAAGCTGCACTGTCTCTTTACATCAGAAAGTTTATTTATTTCATGCTGCTTGATACCAATGTTTTCAATGTCTTCTATGTTGATAAACAAGCTAGCACAGCTTTCAAGTGTGCCTAACTTAATCCTATGACCTAACATAAACATAGAAGGACATTGACATAGTCATTCATTCATTTAATTCATTTATTCAATATACTGAGAAAGTCCTCTAGGTGCAGGGAATATAACAGTAAAAAAAAAAAAAAGGTAAGATGTCTTTCTTCACAAGGCTTATATTCTAATGGAAGAGGCAGGAAAACAAATAAGCCAAGAGACAGATACACAATGATTGGTAAGGTTGAGCACAATGAAGAAGGGTAAATTGATTGAGAATGACAAGGATACCATTTTATATAGGGAGTCAGGTAAGACCTCTCTGAGGAAATGATAAAAAAAATGAACAAACAAAAACATGTGGATCTCTGTGGGAAGACTCTTCTAGGCCAAAGGAAAAGCAAGTTCAAGGGCCCCTAGGTGGACATGTACTTAATGCTGTACAATGAATGAGGGGGCAAGTGTTGAAAATCTCCAGGAAATAGATCACGAAGGGCACGCAGCCCGTGATGAAGCAAGCTTTCCTGTATGCAGTATTTTGTGCTCACTCTCTTAGGCTTGCGTGGGTTCATTTGAAGTTAAAAAAGAGAAAAAAGATTAAAAAGAAATTTTAACCCTATAGGCATATTTTTCAAATCTTACAGGAGACATGGTAAACTGAATCTCCGATGGGTTCAATGACATAAATAATAAGTTGAAACATTTAAATAAAAATCTAGGCAGTCTGGCTCCAAAGCCCTTTCCACTGTATTACATCACAAAGATATAGTTAGGACATCATGACTGAATGCACTCTAGCAAACTTTCACTCTACTACATTCTAAGGCTGTGAATAAGGCACGGAACCTCCCTCAAGATTCAGAAAGACTATTGGCGCAGAAAGACATACAGGCAAACATAATTCAGTGTGATAGCGTGATGCATGTGTAAGATAAGAGAGCACAGGGAAACATTAACTCTGTTTAGATATTTAGGAGAACCAGCAATAAATCTGAGTGATGTATAAACATGGGCTAATGTAAGGGAAGAGGGTGAAATACCCAGTGCAAAAACACGGAGTTATGGAATACATGACCTGAACAGAAAATTGCAAATACTTATCAATAGCGGGACTGGAGTTCAACTTGGTAGTACATATCTTCTTGGCAAACCAGCTGCCTTTTACTCTGAGGATCAGTGTCCTTTCTGATTGGCCAATGCTATGTCTGTGTCATGATTAAATATGTTAAAGTCACTCCACAGCAGGGTCCGTTGAGATTTTAGAGATACGCAAGGGCTAGATCATTATGCCATCCAATCCTTGGGACTTTAGAGAGTGGTCAGTGGCTGCCACTGAAGGGAGACGGGGAGAGTATTGAAAGAAGAAAATAGGAAGAAATAAAATATCTAAATGTGTTGTTTTTTAGCATAACATAATGGAAATAGAGTATGTCTCTGAAGATGTTTATTTTATCAGAAGATTTTTAGACAGTGTTTTAGAGGCTAAAGAAAAATATCATCTGAAGTGTCAAGATAATTTGTAACCTGTTTTTTTCAAAAAAATCATAACTTTTGGAATAGTTCAGATTGATTGCATACTTTAAAGGATTTGTTGTCATGTTTCTTAATGGGAATTTGATAATTACAGTTACTATACATTAACCTTTCGATAATTTCTGCTGTGTTAGTTCTTAATTATTTCATACCCTTTTGAAAATTTAATTTTATCACAAATTTAGCAGTAGAATGATAAAGATTGACCTTTTAGTAAACTAGTACAAATATAATAGATCATTGTTATCTCTTTACCTTTTCTTACCTTGCTGTTCCACCACATTGTAAAATGCTGTTCTTCCCTTGACCTGTGAGATAAGCAAATATGAAAATTGGTGGCAGATTTCTCTGGCCATAAAACTAATTTAAGCTTTGAATCTTAATTGTTCATTCTGCTGCTGAAGATCTCGCTGACAGATTTTTTTTTAGTTGTTTTATTGCTATTGTTTATTTTTAAATAAAGCTAATATAATCTAGCTTTCAATCATGTCATAGTACATCTCTAAAATTTAGAGATATTTTCTTAAGCTAAAATGTTTTCATGAAAACTTTTTTTTGCTGTTATATAAAGATGTGTTTATTTTAAAAGGTAAGGCAAAAATTATTGAGCTAAGCTTATTAAATAAAAATGGATTTTTTTTAAATTCCAGTATAATGTACAGTGTTATATTTGTTTTAGGTGCACAATATAATGATTCAACAATTCTATGCATTGCTCAGTGCTCATCGTGATAAGTGTACCTTCCATACCCTTCACCTATTTCACCTATCCCCCACCTACCTCCCATCTGATAACGATCAATTTTTTCTCTATAGCTAAGAGTCTGTTTTTCAGTTTGTCTCTTTTTTCTGTTTATTTGTTTTGTTTCCTAAATTCCACCTATGAGTAAAATCATATAGTATTTGTCTATCTCTGACTGCCTTATTTCATTTAGCATTATACTCTCTAGATCCATCCATGTTGTTGCTAATGGCAAGTAATACTCCATTGTATAAATATACCAATCTTTATCCATTCATCTATCCATGGACACTTGGGATTCTTCCATAATTTGGCTATTGAAAATGATGTTGCAGTAAACATAAAGATGGATATATCCTTTTGAATTAGTGTTTTCGTATTCCTTGGGTAAATACCCAGTAGTGCAATTACTGAATCATAGGGTATTTCTACTTTATTTTATTGCTTTTTAAGATTTATTATTATTTATATATATATATATATATGTGTGTGTGTGTGTATATATATATATATAAATAATATATATATATTATATATATATTACATATACATATATTTTTTTTTTTTTGAGAGGGAAAGAGAACACAAGTGGGAGGGGGAGAGAGAGGGAAATAAAATCTCAAGGAGACTCCCTACTGAGTGTGGAGCCCAATACAGGGCTTAATCTGAGGACCCTGAGATCAGGACCTGAGCTGAAACCAAGAGTCGGATGCTTAGCCAACTGAGCCAACCAGGTGCCCAGGATATTTGTATTTTAAATTTTTTGAGGATAGTTCATACTGTTTCCCACAGTGGCTGTGCCAGTTTGCATCTGTGTTCTTTTTTCTCCACACCCTCATCAACACTTATTGTTTCTTGTGTTTTTTATTTTAGCCATTCTGACAGGTGTGAGGTGACATCTCATTGGGGTTTTGATTTGCATTTCCCTGATGATGAGTGATGTTGGCATCTTTTCTGTCTATTGGCCATCTCTATGTCTTCAATATCTGTTCATGTCTTCAGCCCATTTTTAATTGGATTATTTGTGGGTTTTTTTGCTGTTGAGTTGTATAAATTCTTTATATATTTTGGATACTAACCCTTTATCAGATATGTCATTTGCAAATATCTTCTCCCATTCACTAGGTTGTATTTTAGTTTTGTTGATTGTTTCCTATGCTGTGTAGAAACTTTTTATTTTGGTAGTCCCAATAATTTATTTTTGCTTTTGTTTCCCTTGTTTCAAGAGGCAAATCTAGAAAAAAGTTGCTACATCTGATGTCAGAGAAATTACTGCCTTTGTCTCTTCTAGGATCTTTATGGTTTCAGGTCTTACATTTAGGTCTTTCATCCATTTTGGGTTTGTTTTTGTGTGTGATATAAGAAAGTATCCCAGTTTCATTCTTTTACATGTAGCTGTACAGTTTTCCCAACACCATTTGTTGAAGAGGCTGTCTTTCCCTCAGTGCATGTTCTTGCCTCCTTTGTCAAAGAATAATTGACCATATAATTATGGGTTTATTCCTGGGCTCTCTATTCAGTTCCTTTGATCTATGCGTCTGTTTTTGTGCCAGTACCAAACTGTTTTGATTACTATAGCTTTGTACTATGTCTTGAAATCTGGGATTGTGATTCCCCTGGTTTTGTTCTTCATTTTCAAGATAAGCTTTGGCTATCTTATGTGGTTCCATACAAATTTTAGGATTATTCATTCTAGTCTCTGAAAAAATGCTGTTGGTATGTTGATAGGGGTTGCATTAAATCTGTAAATTGCTTTGGATAGTATGGCTATTTTAACAACATTTGTCCTTCCAATCCATGAGCATGAAATATCTTTCCATTTGTGTCATGTTTAATTTATTTCATCAGAGTTTTATGGTTTTTAGAGTACAGGTCTTTCACCTCCTTGGTCCAATTTATTCCTAGATATTTTATTATTTTGGTACAATTATAAATAGGATTGTTTTCTTAATTTCTGTTTCTGCTACCTCATTATTAGTAAATAGAAATTCAGTGGGTTTCTGTGTATTGATTATATATCCCATGACCTCACTGAATTATTTTGTCAGTTTTAGTAGTTTTTTGGTGGCATCCTTAGGGTTTTCTGTATACAATGTCATGTCATCTGCAAATAGTGAAAGTTTTACGTCTTTTTTACCGATTTGGATGCCTTTTATTTCTTTTGTGTTGTCTGACTGCTGTGGCTTAGACTTCCAATATTTTGTTGAATAAAAGTGGTGAGAGTGGACCTCTAAGGTCTTGTTCCTGACCTTAGAGGAAAAGCTCTCAGTTTTTCACTATTGAGTATGATGTTAGTTGTGGGTTTTTCAAATATGGCCTTTATTATGTTGAGGTATGTTCCCTCTGACCTGTGTTGTTGACCGAATGTTATACTTTGTCAGATGCTTTTTCTGCATCCATTGAAATGATCATGTGGTTTTTATCCTTTCTCTTATTGCTGAGATGTAGCATGTTGATTGATTTGTGAATACTGAACCATGCATGCATCCGTGAAATAAATCCTACTTGATCATGATGAATGATTCTTTTTAATATATTGTTGGATTTGGTTAGCTAATGTTTTGTTGAGGATTTTTGCATCTGTGTTCACCAGAGATATTGGCCTGTAGTTCTCTTCTTTTGTGGTGTCTTTATTTGGTTTTGGTATCAGACTAATCCTGGCCTGATAGAATGAATTTGGAAGTTTTCCTTCCTTTTCCATTTTTTGGAATAGTTTAAGAAGAACAGGTATTAACTCTTCTTTAAATGCTTGGTATCATTTGCCTGTGAAGTCATCGGGTCTTGGACTTTTGTTCGTTGAGAGTTGTGTGGTTTTGTTTGTTTTTTATTACTGATTCAATTTCATTGCTGGTCATTGGTCTGTTCAAATTTTCTATTTCTTTCTGATTCAGTTTTGGGAGTTTATATATTTCTATTAATTTATCTATTTCTTCTAGGTTGTCTGTTTTTTGACATGCAAGTTTTTATAATATTCTCTTATAATCCTTTGTATTTCTGTGGTGTCATTTTTTAATTTCTCCTCTTTCGTTTCTGTTTTTGATCATTTGAGTCCTGTCCTCCCGCCTCCTTCTTTTTTTGTGAGTCTAGCTAAAAGTTTGTCAGTTTTTTTTATCTTTTCAAGAACCAGCTCCTGGTTTCATTGATCTGTTCTATTGGGTTTGTTTTGTTTTGTATTTTTTTAGTTTCTATTTCATTTATTTCTGCTTTGATCTTTTAATTTCCTGTCTTTGAGTTTTGTTTGTTTTTCTTTTTCTAGTTCCTTTAGGTGTAAGATTAGGTTGCGTATTTGAGATTTTTCTTTCTTCCTTGAAGTACACCTGTATTGCTATAAACATCCCTTTTAGAACAGATTTTGCTGCATCCCAAAGATTTTGGACCATTGTGTTTTCATTTTCATTTGTCTCCATCTATTTCTTATTTCCTCTCTGGTTTCTTGGTTGACTCGTTCATTGCTGAGTAGCAGATTATTTAACCTCCACATATTTGTGTTCTTTCTAGATTTTTCTTGTGGTCGATTTCTAGTTTCATAGTGTTATGGTCAGAAAAGATGCATGGTGTGACTTCAACTTCAAACTTTTTGAATTTGTTGAAATTTGTTTTGTGGCCTAATATGTGATCTCTTTTGGAGACTGTTTTATGTGTACTCGAAAAGAATGTATATTCTGCTGTTTAGGATGGAATTTTCTGAATATTAGAATGGTCTGGTCCAGTGTGTCATTCAAAGCCACTCTTTGCTTGCTGATTTTCTGTTTGGATGATCTGCCCACTGATGTTAGAGGGTGTTTATTATATTACTATCAATTACTTCCTTTATGTGTTTTTAGCTGCTTTATGTATTTGGGTGCTCCCATCATGAGTGCACAATATTTGCAATTTGTTATATCTTCTTGTTGGCTTGTTCTCTTTATAATTATATAGTGTCCTTCCTGGTCTCTTGTCACAGTCTTTGTTTTAAGTTTATTTTGTGTGATGTTAAGTATTGCTACTTAGCTTTCTTTTCACTGACATTCGCATGAAAAATGTTTTTCCATTCTTTCATATTCAATCTGCATGTGTCTTTAGGTCTGAAATGATTCTCTTATCAGCAGCATATAGATGGGTCTTGCTTTTTTATCCATTCCACCACCCTATGTCTTTTGATTGGAGTGTTTAGTCCATTTGGATTCAAAGTGATTATTGACAAGTATGTTCTTATTGTCCTTTTCTTACTTGTTTTATGATTGTTGTCTTAGTTCTTTGTTCTTTTCTTCTTTTGCTCTCTTCTACAGTTTGATGACTTTCTTTAGTGATGTACTTGGGCTCCTTACTCTTTTTCTTTTTTGCATATCTATTACTGGTTTTTAATTTGTGGTTACCATGAGGTTGGTATATAACAACTTCTGCATATAACAGTCTCTATTAAGTGAGCTTAAGTTCTCTTAAGTTAAATTAAGTGAACTTAAGTGAACTCATTCTTTACTCCTCTCCCTCCCACATTTTAGGTATATGATGTCATAATTTTCATCCTTTAATTCTGTGAATCCCTTGACTGATTTTTATAATTATACTTATTTTTACTGCTTTTCTGTTTCCTACTTTTCTTTTTTTTTTTTTTTTTTTTTTTTTTAAGATTTTATTTATTTATGTGACAGAGAGACAGCCAGCGAGAGAGGGAACACAGCAGGGGGAGTGGGAGAGGAAGAAGCAGGCTCCCAGTGGAGGAGCCCGATGTGGGACTCGATCCCGGAACGCCAGGATCACGCCCTGAGCCGAAGGCAGACGCTTTAACGACTGCGCTACCCAGGCACCCCCTGTTTCCTACTTTTCTTATTCTTGCTTATGGTCTTTCCTTTTCACTCAGAGTCCCCTTTAACATTTCTTGTAGGGCTGGTTTCATGGTCATGAATTCCTTTAGCTTTTGTTTGTCTGGGAAACTCTCTATCTCTTCTTTTCTGAATCATAGCCTTGCTGGATACTGTATTCTTGGCTGCTGTTTTTGTTTGTTTGTTTGTTTTGTTTTGTTTTTTCTCTCAGCACTAATTATATCATTCCATTCCCTTCTGGCCTGCAAACATTCTGCTGAAAATTCAGCTTATAACCTTATGGTGTTTCCTTTGTATGCAAAACTTTTTCTAGTTTTAAAATTCTCTCTATCATTAATTTTTGCCCTTTTAATTACTATGTGTCTTGGTGTAGACTTCCTTGAGTTGATTTTGTTGGGGGCTTTCTGTGCCTCCTGGATCTAGATTTCTGTTCCCTTCCCCAGATTTGGGACATTTTCTGCTATTATTTCTTCAAATAAATTTTCTGCTTCCTTTCTCTCTCTCTTTTTTTCCTCCTGGAATCCCTATAATGTGAACATTATTATGCTTGATGGTGTTGCTGAATTCCATAAGTCTATTTTCACTTTTTATTATTTTTTTTCTCTTTCCTGTTCAGCTTGATTGCTTTCCATTACTCTTTCCTGAAAATCACTGATCCATTCTTCCGCTTCCTCTAGTCTGTTTATTCCATCTTGTCATTTTTTTTATTTCATTTACGTAGTTCTTCATCACAAATTGGTTCTTTTTATGTTTTCTGTTTCTTTGTTAAGTGTCTCACTGAGATTCTCCCCTCTTTTCTCAAGTCTCATGAGTATCTTTATGACCATTACTTTACATTTTCTATAAACATTTTGCTTATCTCCATTTCATTTAAGTTTCTTGCTTTAATTTGTCCCGTTGCTTTTTTGGGGACATATTCCTCTGTCTCCTCATTTTGTCTAACTCTCTGTGACTGTTTCTGTGCGTTAGGAAAGTTAACTACTTCTCCTCTTGAAAGTAGTGGCCTTATGTAGAAGAGGTCCTATAGTGCCCTGCAGTGCAGTGTTTCCTGTTCACTAGAACCTGGAGTTTCAGCAGTATCTCCTATGTGTGCTGTGTGTGCCCTGCTGTTGTGGCTGAGCCACTTTTGCAGTCCCATCATCTGCAATGGCTCTCTTGCCTGTTGGTCCCTGTGTTGTTAGTGGGCCAGTCTGGGGCTGTCTTGGGCTTAAGTTGACTCAGACCAGGCACTTGCCAGAGATGCAGTAGCTGAACTGCAAGAGAATGTGGATGCGGGGCATATGGTGCCAGAAAGTTTTGTGCTAGTGGGAGGGAACCTGCAGCTGCTGGGGACCAAGGGAAGCTGGATGGGGTGCATCTACAGAAATATGCAGGTAGAATGCCTTGTGTCAGCAAGGTTTGTGTGGTTCCGCTATGGGAGGGGACCTGGAGTGAAGGCCTGGCTGGAGGAGAATGCATGGCTGTGGTGCACTGTTAGCAAGTTGGGTAATGAGTGTTGGTCTGGAACTGTTTCCTGAAGGTGGGTGTATGTTTAGGTGGGGCAGGGAAGGGAAATGGATCCTGACAGCTTCTTTGTTCCTAGAGAAGTCTTTCAGTTATCCCTACCCCTCCAGCACAAGCTCTGAGATTAGTACACAAATTTTTCTCCCTCCCAAGTATCCCAGGGATTTTTTCAAACTGCTGCTTGTATGCTGCATCTCCATGGGGCTCTTTGTTGAGTTGTCTCTTTAAGGGGAGGAACTCAGCTTCCTCCCAACCTCCTGGCTCTCCTCCTTATTTAAAGTTCCAGGTTTTAAGGCTGCTGATTGTAAGAACTCACAAAATTTGGCCCTCTTGGTTTTCAAAACCAAATGTTATGGAAATTCATCTTCCCTGTGTATTCTTTCTGGTTCTTCAACTGCAGCTCCCTCTCTCCCACCAATAGTCCCATGTCTCTACCCTTCCTATCCTCTTTCATATGGTCTCTTCTCTACATTTAGCTATGTCGAGTTTGTTCTGCCAGTCTTTGGGTCATTTTCTCAGTTATTTACACTGATGTGGGTGTTAGCTAGTTGTATCTGAGTGACAAGGTGAGCTTAGGGTCCTCCTACTCAACCATCTTTCCCAGAAGTTAGAAAAATGGGTATTTTGAAATGTTTATCATTTCCTGTCTCTGATCACATCTTGCTGAATTATCTCACTTGTTTATCACACCTAAAAGTATTTTTTTTTTATTTTTACTCAATTAAAAACCGAAATTAGTACAAACTTTTCCCAACGTGTTCGATTGTGTGTTCTGAGTACTAGAAAAGGCAAGTCTGTTGTGCCTGCCAAAGTGTATATGCTCATTAGTTTTTGCATGCTGGATGTTTATCCATCAGAGTGTGGGATACACAAAATTCACAGTTTTGTAATGCTATTTTATAGTTGACTCTGCAATTTTGAATACATTTGATGAAAATATGTAGATTAATAGTAATGAAGATTCTGATGTTTATTCTGTTCTTTTGACCATCACAGATCAAAGAACACCTTGCTAAGGGGCAACGAATTTTGGCAGGTGATGGAATGTCCCAGGTGACCAAGACACTGTTGGATTTAACTCAGAGGAAAAATTTCTATGCAGGTGATCTTCTGATGTCTGTGGAAATTCTCAGAAATGTGACAGACACGTTTAAAAGGGCACGTTATGTCCCTGCATCTGATGGTGTCCAGGTAAGAGAGACAAGCCCCTGAACGAAAAGACTAGTGAAGATGCATTGGGGTTTTGGCCCTGAGAAGCCCATGCTGCAGCCCTTAGGAGGCATTCTGGCCTGGAGGGAGAGAGGCCTTACTCCTGCAGGGGACATATCCAGGTTGTGCTTAGTGTGAGCTCTGGAAATGACCTCAATTCCCTTAGTCATTGTACACCTCAGTGTCCTCAACCATAAAATGCACATACTACACCTCAAGGAGATACTGAATGAGAATGTGTGTAAAGTGTTTTGAGCCCACAGATAAAAGGCACTATAACAAATTCAAGGTTGTATCATGGATATTTTATTCCCACATTTAATATCACCATCTTGCCATAAGAGACTATTAAAAGTACATTAAGCATAATGAAAGCACATTACCTATAACATGCAAAGAAGATATAGTTTAAGTTTTGTTGGGGTTTTGCTATCAGAAGAGGGAAGGCCATATTTAATTTTGTGGAACCATTGCCTGAAAATATCGGGCAAATAGAGAATTGTTCTGGATAGGAAAAGAAGAAATTCAATAACTCCTCACAGCATGTTTCTCTTGTCGCGGAAGACTTCTAGAGCAACATCGTTTATTTCCATAATAAAGTTTAAGTACTCACCCAATTTCAGTATTGTCTTTGCCCTTAACGCAAAGCTTGTTGAATGGCAAACAAAGCACATTTAATGCACCTCCTGTTTGCATTTCAGATTAACTCCATTTGTGCTGTAGGCTAAAATGTACTCCTGCCAAGAATGCCGAGTTGATTTCTGCATTTCCAGCATAATGCTCTTCCTGCATCTCCCCATAAAGTTCATTAAAATAAGGTTTTGGCAAAACTCCCAGACCAGGTCGTTTTCTGTCAGCTTACTCTCCATTTGGGAGTTTTATTTGCATTTCACTTGGAAAATGCAGGAGGGTTTTTTTTTGTTTTTTGTTTTGTTTTGTTTGTTTTGTTTTGCTTTGTTTTGTTTTAATCAGATATTGAAGGAAAGAGGAAAGGAAGACTTTTTGAAATCATGGAATCGTTCATAAATAATATTGATGCCCTGATTTGTATAGAGGTACATATGTTACTTAAATTGTATGCATATACTGCTAAAATTAACTGAAATGAGAATTATTGGTGTTGGCGTTTTATATGGTATCACCAGTGTCCAAGAATAGTTTTAATTGTAAAAATATGTGGGATGGAAGATTATTGTCATTTGAGCGTTTCAAAAATTTTTATTTACAAAGAATAAAATGGCTTTTCAATTTTAAAAACTTGATAAAGTACGCCAAGCCAGTATTTTCCCTGTAGTTCTGAGATCCTTCTATCCATTAGAATTACATTAAAAAATAACATCCTGATGCAAAATACAAGTTGTAACTTCAAAAAACCTTAGATACTTAGGTTCACAGTTGAAACATCAGGTAGAATGATGAACTAAATAATCTCTAGGACCTCCTTTAACCCTCAAGAGTATAGAGCTTTAGGGGCGCCTGGGTGGCACAGCGGTTAATCGTCTGCCTTCGGCTCAGGGCGTGATCCCGGCATTACGGGATCGAGTCCCACATCAGGCTCTTCCGCTCTGAGCCTGCTTCTTCCTCTCCCACTCCCCCTGCTTGTGTTCCCTCTCTCGCTGGCTGTCTTTCTCTGTCGAATAAATAAAATCTTTAAAAAAAAAAAAAGAGTATAGAGCTTTAAGATTTTTAGATGCTGAAACTGGAAAAATTAAGATTACCAGGTTATACTGGGAACATATTTTGATTGAGTTACTCATTGGAGTACATTGACTCAATGAACAATTAGTTTAACCAAAGGCTTAGTCATGGGGACATTAGCTGGTTTGATTTAAATAGAGCAGTTTGGCTGATTATTTTGTTGTCATTTTGGCACAGCCAGAAATTTCCATTCCACTCTTTTATTAATCCTTCACACTACACAAAATTCTCAGCATGTTGGTGTCCAAGTCATCCCTTCACAAACAGGAGCTGTATTTTTCTATTTTGTTGTCTTTACTGGTATCTTTTCAGGCCCCTGGAATACCCTCTCTTTTGGAATCCCTTCTTCTTCCATTTCTGTCTGTCAAAATCTTTAGCCTGGATCTAGCAAGACTTTCTGAATGCTAGACTAGAAAGCCCCAAGCTCCATCTGAAAATGATCTTTCTCTTTTCTGAAATCTTAGACAACTTTGCACCTCTTTTATTCTACTTTCCACCACTTTATAGAAACATTTTATATATTTTTTATCATCTTTGCTTGATTATAAACTCTGATTTATAACCTTACTCAACATCACCTGTACCTTACTTAAACTTCAATCCTCTATTTCCAAGGGCTCTGGACATTTCTGATTGGCTAGCACCTCAGGATCAATATGGCATAAATTAAGCTTATCTTGAATTGCAAGGTTTTTTTTACATATTATACTTCTCTTTGTAGAACTAGCAGTCCTTAGGCTGCAATTATAATGTTATCTTGGGTTTTCCTTCTTTTCCTTTTTTATAGGCTATGTCTATACAGTATCTTTTCTATCCATTCTTTCCTCTCTTTTCCCACTGCTATTATCCTACTTTAGCCTTTAGTTGCCTCAGCCTACATTATTTCCATAGCCTCTTTCCTTTAATCCTCCCTCAGATTTTTACCTACATCTCTATTCATCTTGTACATCATAGTCCTATTAGTTATCCTAGGACAGCTCTGATTATGTCACTTCTTAGATCAGAAACCTTCACTGGAGCTCCAGGGCTCCCTGAATGACAACCCAAAGTCTTTATGTTGTTTTCTAGTACACTCCACAGTATGTAGGTTACCTATCTTTACAGCCAAGTGCATGAGTTATTCCTCCTCTTCACAGACTTGTGTCAAATGAATTACTTCCTTTTTCTTTTCTTTTTTTTTTTTTAATTATTTATTTTAGAGGGAGGGGAAGGGCAGAAGGAGAGAATCTTTCAATAGATTCTCTGCTGAGCACAGAGCCAAACACAGGGCTCAGTCCCACAACCCATGAGACCATGGCCCGAGCCAAAACCAGGATTTAGATGCTTAACCCACTGAGCCACCCAGGTGCCTCACCACTTCCTGCTTCTTGAATGCACTGTACGTTCTTAGCTCTTGGTCTTTGCCTTCTCTGTGTTCTTAGACTGACTTGGTCACTCCCAGTCTTCTAAGGTAATTTCTGGGCCTCTGAATTCTAATAGCACTTTCTCTTCTGCATCTCTTTATATCTCCTATTATTAGCGCTCATTAGTAAATCTTGAAAAAGAAGACATTTTCCTGATCCATCTTTGGATCCCAGCCAAGCTCCAGGACACCCTCCTCCTCAAACAAGATTGAGCATAGAATCTTAACACCAAAATTAGTAATTACATAGGTACCACTAAGTTTTTTTCATTCTTTTTTTTTTTTGTTAACTGAGAAGGAGAACATAGAAAGATTAAGTGAAATTATTTTAAAAGAATGGATTCTTTTCAATGTAGTTATGTGCAATTCATTTTAGTTAAAATGCCTACTAATGCTGGATTCACTAAAAGATTGATTTGATGCATCGATGACAGTGAGATAGAATAGCTACAACCTATTAAAGTTGGGAAAAAATAAAGCGTGGATGTATGTCTTAGAATGATAAAGCATAGTAATAGTTTTATTTTTAGAAACTGTAGAAAAGATATTCCAAAAGTCTTTTCCCTTCTGATACATTCTTTTCCAAACTCTAGGGCTTCATCATATCTCTAAATCTCTCTCTGTTAGTTCTCTATGTAGTTTATCCTCCAATTTCCAATCTGATGCAAGTTCCTTCCAGATCCAGCTCAAAAATCCCTTCTACTCAAAAGTCTTCTCATCAAATCCCAAACAGAATTCAAATTTTTCCTAATTGTCTGGCCTTTTGAAACCTTGTAAATATCTCTACTTCTAGCATATTACTTACATAACATTGTAACATCTCTCATAATAGTCTAATTATTTGTTTCTAGGTCTGTTTTCAGCAATAATTTTTAAACTTGTTGAGAGATGATTATGTCTTGAGGCATAGTAGACACTCCAGTATTTGTTGAATTAATTAATAAATGAATGTGAATAACATAGTAATTTGGGGGAAATTTACATTGTTCACACACACACACTAATAAAACTCTGAACATTCATTTTAGAGAGAGAAAGGGAAAGAGGAAAACATGTCCATTTACTTATTTTTTTACCTCTGGGAAAATTTATAGTGAAACTCATTCTATCAATAGAAGATTGAATTTGCAACACACAAACTGGAACTTTAAGACTTGACAGAATTAAATCAGACATGTGCAAGTTGAAATTCCATCTTGTCTAATAACTATCTTGGTGTCTTCAAACACATTAGTTAATATTTCTCCATCTTATTTCTTCATATCTAAATAAGAAATAAAGAAGACATAGTAGTATGGTCTATTCTCATTATTCATGGTAATTCTATCGTGTAAAGTTGCAGCAAACACTAAGTTAGTGAATACTGAACCACTTACTCCTAGGGAAAATACAGGATGAGATCCCCTTGAGAATTTGTTCATACCATTTTCATCAACCAATGAATACATGACATATGTTTAATCATTAACATTGAACTCACAGCCAAGACATTATAACTCATGCCAGAAAAGTTTTCCTAATACATATGTTTTCTCTGTAAGGCACATGACAGTCTTTTTGAGTTTAAGAATACTAGATGGTCCTTTAGCATGTAGCAATGTGCTGTGGGACATTTTAAATAGTGAAATCACCAATAAAAAGCACACGCAAAAAAAAGAAAAAATAAACAAAAACCAACCTGGGCATTAAATTGGCCATGAAAAGGAACTTGTTTACAGTCTGTGAACTGGAACAAAAAGTCAGAATGTTACCATCTTTGGTCTCAGCTGGGTACATGTGCATTGGGTGATTCAAATATTTGCCACTCTGCACACATCCATGAATGACCATAAAAATACTGAGTTTTGATTTGGGGGTTACAAATAAACTTTAGCAAGTAGTCAATTTGTAAATATGGAATCCACAGAAAATGAAGATTGACAGTAACTCTTTTTTAGGGCTGTCATGAAGCTTAGAAATAATATAGGTTAAATACATAATAATCCATGCATAATAATATATGTGAATTTTCTGGCACATAGTAGGTACTCCATAATTCCATTATTGCTATTATTGTAACTCTTAGCATAACAGTAAAATATGGGCCTTGTTCTCAGGCCACTTACAATATAATGGAAGGGGGGAAAAACACCTTTCAGATGAGTGTAGACTGTGAAGAAGAGAGATAAAGTACAGTATGTCTCACTTCTAGGAATTCTAGAAGCATAGAGAGCAAAATGCAGGAATAAGAGAAGAATTCATGGGAGAATTAGGACTTGAGACAGAATCTGGAGAAATAAGCTGGGCACAGAGACAATAGTCCAGCTATGCAACCAAAGGCATAGAAGTGGTATGAGCATGGCATGTTCAGGAGACCAAGGTTTGTAGAAAATGGGATACATGTTGGAAAATGCAGATCATAAAGACAAGAGAGTCAAAGCCAGAGAAGAGTTTGGACTTCATTCTCTATAAATGGGTAACTAAATGTAAGTGTTATTTTTGGAAATGGTCTGGCAGAGGAAGATAATGTGGATTAGTGAGTAGAGGAAGACTGGGGGAAAGAACCCCATGGAGAGACTATAGCAGTGTTCTAGAGGTAAGAAAAGAAGAAATCGTGCTTTGATGACAGCGGATCAGAAAAGGAGGAGTAATCTCTTAATGGAATGAAAGGCAGGCCCTTGAGATAATTTATATTTGGGGAACAAAGGAAGAAAACATTGGAAAGAATACACACATGGAGCATACACAATATACTCATCGTGTACTGTGCCCCTCAAACTCGCTGAAAGCAGGGACTGATCTCTATTCAGGCATCTTTCTGTTTCCTGATAAAACCTCTGTTGGTCTAACTCAGTGTTTTGCAAATGCTTTTGACTGTGACCCACTGCAAGATACACAATTTACATCCATATATAGTTGAAAACTGGAGTTTCAAAAATAATATTTACCTTGAGTGTGTGTAATACACTCAGGTATTTTCTATTCTTTTCTATTTTGTAATGAAAAGTTGATCGTGACCCTATATCAGGTCAACACTTCATGTTTGAAAATAACTTGTTTATCTAATACATTCCCTAGGCTTGAGGAATTTACTTCCCAACCATTGAGATTAAACAGAAAGCTCAAACCTCGGCTTCCAGTCTCTCTCTTAAATGCCAACCATAACCTAAATAAAAATTTCAGGGGTGCCTGCGTGGCTCAGGTTGAGCACCTGCCTTCCGCTCAGGTCATGATCTCAAGGTCCTGGGATCAAGCCCCACATCGGGCTTGCTGCTCAGCGGGAAAGCTGCTTCTCTCTTTCCCTCTGCTCCCCCCCCACCCCATTCATGCTCTCTCTTTCAAATAAATAAATAAAATCTTTTTTAAAAAATTTCAGCATTAACTGACCAAGGAATTAAATCAAAAGCGGAGTTAGTGATTTCAGATAAGCCAAGCATCTTTTTCCCTAAAACTCTGGATGAGCAAACATATGTGCTGCACTATGGACCTGCTTCATGCTGCCCATCAATGCTGGCAGGTCACCCAGTGAGAATCTTGGGCATTGTTTCTCCTATGATTTCAGTGTGAGACACTTTCACCTTTTGCATACAAAAGACTAGATTGATCGATGTGGAAACAACTATTACTATGATAATATAATGCTGTTATGTACTGATAAGCCCCATCTGTGCAAATAATCTAATACTTTTGACTAAATAAGATCTAGTAAAGGCCCTTTCGGTTTGGAATTATGATACAGCACTAGCATTCAAGACACAACCAGATGCCTTGAAATCCTTTGCTTAAAGAACACTGTGCAACCAGAGCATTAATAATTTCCTTGAACATAAGTAGGGGACTTAGGGAAGGCAGTACGCTGTGATGATTAAGAATGCCTGCCCTGTATGCAGAATCCTGGCCCTCAGGTCACAGCTCACAAGCTATAGGATGCTAGAGAAGTAACTTGTCCTCTCTATGACTCAATTTTCTCTTCCATCATATGGGGTAATAGCACCTACTTCGTAGTTAAATTATCTATGTAAAACTTATATAGTACGTGGAGGATAGTAAAAGCTCAAGAATGTAGCTACCCTTGTTTTCTGAGAAGGTGAAATTCTGATGGAGCAAAAGCCTGAAGCATCTCTGGATCACAGGTACCTGCTGCCAATGCACATCTGTACTTTGGTGTCTCTCCTGCAAAGAGAGGAAGGTCAGATGACCCTCATGGCACCACCTAGGGAAGTATGGGCACTCTTTTTAAATCACTTATTACCGAGGAGAAGGGTAGAGAATGTGTCAAGGAAAATAGGAGTCAGAAAAGAAGCATTAGTCCTTAAGGTTGACATTGCATGGCCGTTTTAAAGATAGAGAGCAAATGGACATAGAGAATGGCTTACGTCAATAACCGGGATTTCTAGCTCAGTGGGAGCCAGGTTGTGAACAGGACCACAACTCCCATCTGGCAATCACTCCAAGTCATAAACGGCTACTGTTTTCAATGCTTAACAGCCTGAGAGGATTTCCTATGGTTTCTCTGTGGCAGAGAGAGCCCTGTTCAACTAACAGCTCTTTCTAGGTAGTATTTAAACCTCGCCCTTATTATAAAGGGGAAAAGAAGAAATTCAGCACCAAATGATTTCCTTAAATGGATAAGATATTAAGCAACAAGTCTTGCTTCACAAATCAGCATGATTAAATCTTACCAGGAACAAACTTGAGAAGATGGCTGCTGGCTATGGGAAACTCACAATCTGCACAGGAGAGTACAAAATATGTGCAACAATCAGGTGGGAAGAGGAGGGGGGCTAAGAAGTTTTAAGAATATGTGTAGTACCGCCTATCTACTGGTAAATGCAATGTAGTGTAAATAAATTTTTTTCGGTTGGGTTTAAAAAATGGAATAAAACATTTGATAGCCTTGTCCCTTTCAGAATTATTCCTTATTTCCTTTGGAGTCAAGAAAATACTGAGATTTGCATTAACAAAATACACAGGTAGTTTTCTGTTGTGATTCCACTTACTATCAAAGGTTTTTTCTTTTATTTATTTATTTATTCTTAAAGATTTATTTATTTATTTTAGAGAAAGAGAGAGTGGGGGCGGGGCAGAGGGAAAGGGAGAGAGAAAATCTCAAGCAGACTCCCCACTGAGCGCAGAGCCCAACTCGGGGCTCGATTCCATGACCCTGAGATCATGACCTGAGCTGAAATCAAGAGTGGTGTGGTTAACTGACTGAGCCACCCTGGCGCCCCTTGAAGATTTCTTTTAAAAAATTATTGGGGACTGCATTAGTTTGCTAGAACTGCTACAACAAATACCACAGAGTGGGTGGCTTAAGCAATGGAACTTTGTTTTCTCATAGTTCTGGAGATAGAAGTCCAAGATCAAGAGGTCGGCTGGCTTGGTTTCTCCCAAGGCCTGTCGCCTTAGCTTGCATCTGGAGGCCTTCTCACTGTGTCCTCACAGAGCCTTTTTATCTGTGTGTGCATGCTCCTGGTATCTCTGTGTGTCCTGATTTCCTCTTCTTACAAGGACTCTCATCAGATTGGATTAGGCTCCTCCCTAACAGGCTCCTTATAACTTAATCACCTCATGAAATGTTCTATCTCTAAATATAGACACATTCTGGGGGCCATTAGGGCTTCAACATTCAGTTCTGGGGTGAACACTATCAGCCCATGATGGAGAATCTTGAAGGACTGTGAGAATTTCCCTTGAGCAAAGAGGCACGTGCTAGGCATCTTACACCAGGACAGGATCTACTATGACCACTGTGTTGCCAGGGGTATAGTGTTGCCAGGGTAAACTTGTGATGTGTGCGTGCTTGCACATGCTGGCCCTTTGATGTATCAGCAGGCCTGCCCCAACTTGGCTAATAGATTAGTATATCATTCCTTGCTTAAGAAGCAGCCCCTGTATGGATTTGAGGATGATTTTGCCACACTGAGTTATGTTTGTATAATTTTGGCTGTTCTGCCAGGCTACCTCTGGTTAATAATCCTTAGCATATTTAATCATAGTAGTATCGCTAACTTCTTCACCTTTCCTTTGTAAACAAGGACCCTCAAGTAGTGCCAGTCTCATGCCTGAAGGCACTGAAGGTTGGATGGCTTCTTTTTTTCATTTAGCCTCCCCCATCCACTGCCCCTCAAAGCACACCCTCTCTGCTACCTCCTGCTGGAGCCCTTGGTCCTGAACTTAGCCTGAAGAGACTGGTAGCATTGAGTAAAAAATTGCCCATCCAAGCTATTCAGGAACTCCACAGGTCAAACTGTCTTACATCATGCCAGAACAATGAGATTAGTGTGAAAGACAGCCAGTGTTCCCGGAACCATGTTCTGATGTAGTTCTCAAAGTGAGTCAGAGTTTCTGTGAGATCTGTGATTAAAAGAAGAAAAAAACAAAGATATCCTTTAAGACTCTGCCTTTTTTTTTTTCTCTCTAACCCAGTGAACAGTAGGGCATATTTGCTTCAGTAATCTGCTGTTCTGTTCCTCTAGATCTGACAGATTGCAGTGGTCAAGCTGGGACAGTCCAGCTCTGCTGGCAAGAGGAGACTTCTGACCACAGCTTGCCAGGTCGGGTCATCCAGCCTGCTCTGGATCCCACTACTGACCTATTGACCTTGACACCCTTATCCTTTTGGCCCCCAATTCATCCCCTGGTTTTCCAGTGACTCCGTTTCTTGTCTCATATTCCCTAGATATCTTGGTCCCAGAACCTGCCAGGGGGCATCCTGGATTATAGTCTCCTGCCTTCTTAAACCTTGATAGTTTCTCATGGTCAATGGCTAGTTGACGTGCTGCTTGGGTAGATATTATAGATAAAAGATTTAAACCACAGTATCATGACTCTTTGTCCTAATTAGTTGTGAGTAATTTTGTCTATTCACTTGTTATAAAAAAAATAATAAGATCAAGTACTCTTCAGGGGCGGTTAGTTTTTTTAAAAATATGTTAGGACAAACCCAGGATTATTTGTATAATGATGTTTCTCAGTTTCACTTCTGTGTATTTTTTTGAATAGAAGACTAAGAAGTAGAGTCACAGCCAGGTCAGAGGAAGTTGGACATGTGTTATCCATGTCTTCATCTGTAATCTGGGCATGCTCATGGTTATGTATATCCCACATGCAAATGTCGTTGGTCAGGTGCATAGAGGCTGAAAAAATACATGAAATGTACCGAACTACACCTTGAACCCTCTTTGGATTTTTACCCTTGTTAAATGCTTAGTCTGTCTCCTCTAGATCTCTAGATTAATCTCCCCAGTGGGGTGTCTTCTTTCTGAATTCATTTTATTCTGTCACCTTTAAGTCCTGCTTCTCTTCCTACCTTCTTATCTCCCGTCTCTCTTCCTTATTCCTCTTCCTGTCTAGTCTGTCACCAGTGCTTTAACCCTGACTTCATCCCATTCAGCTCTATTCCTGGTTATCTTTTTTTTTTCCCCAAAAGTCTCCAGTTTTCAACTAGAACTAATGATTCACAAATGTTTATCTTTTAAGCTGCCAGCTCGTAGTTAAAACAGTCTGCTGCTCCTCTTCTCTTAGCTATAGCGTAGACTCTTCACGCTCAAACTGAACAAAATGACACTGACTGTCTTCTTTCGCGACACTGCTGTTTCTTCTTTGGTATTTACCATGGCTAACCACGTCATCATTCTAAACTGCCTGAGCTGGGAGCCAAAGACTGATCTTTGATGCTGTACTCTCCCTCCAGTGAAATCTGTCTCCATGTCATATTGTTTCTCTAAACCAAGCTACCCTCATCTCCAGCCTCAATAAGCAAGACAGACTACTTTCTGACCTCGCTGTTTTCCCTTCACTTTTCTGCGCTGTTTTCCACTCAGCTGCCAAAGACAGATCTTTTATTTCTAATGAAACTCATGTCATAGAACGATAGCCTGGCATCAAGGCCCCACTTTATCCGACCTCTATCTTCTCCGTCCTGTGTTTGTATTCTCCCTCCTCCACCACATCCAGCCCCCTGTTTTAAGACCATGACAGCTATACTGGCTTTCTCTCTGTTTTTTAAAACGTGTCCATACTGTCCCCTCTACCCTGGAAAGTTGTACATTCTCTTCCCATTTTTCCTGGAACTCTCTTCCTCAGGTCTTTCCATGGTCATGTCCTTCATACCACTCTGTTCTCTGCTTAAATGTCACCTCATTAGAAAAATGTTTCCTGCTGAACATTCAACCCAAAGCAGTCTCACATAAACATGCACACACCCCTCCCCCACCCAGTCACTCTCTATTCCCGTGAACTGTGATTTTTGTATCGCTCCTTGAAGTCGTCTTGTTTATTTACCTATTTATCGCTTTCCAGTACCCACGACAGTATAAGCTAGATGAGAGTAGGAACCCTAGTGTGCCTTGTTCACTGTGGTATTCATAGCACTTACAACACTGCCAGGTATTTAGTAGGTGTTCAGTAAATAAATAAGTAGATACATTCATGCTTCTCAAGCATTTTCCACGTCTTCCCTCACCTTTCCATTCTCACATTCACTGCTGTCTTTTAGGTCTTCGTAATTGCCCTTTTGAGCTATTGAAAAACTTACCTACTGATGTTCCTTTCTCCGGTCTTCTTCCTTGTGAAAGCCCACTATGCTTTGCTGCCTGGGTTATATTTTTATAACTTTCCTTATGTCATTCTTTTGCTGAACAAAGCAGCACTTCTATGACTATACACCTTCTGCCAGGGGTGGGATGGTGGTAGTTGTAGGGCTGGGAGTGTTTGCTGTGTTTGCCAAAGAGTGAACTGTATTTTTGAAAGAGGAGGCCTCTTCATTGGTTGTTGCTGGATTTAAACCTGAGGACCAGGTCAACTACCTACAGCTGCTCCCATCCATTATTAGGTCCTACAACTTCTCAAAAGTATGTGTCTGTGCTTAGGATGGCCCCAAGACTTCAGTTTGCCATTTTAAATAGGAAGGGTTTGATTCCATATTCATTCAAGATAACCAGTCTTCTTATCTGCAAAAGTAAGTGTCATATCTCCTTCCCTGGGCATAGTGAGGGACTTGCTGGCATTGAGATATGGCAGAAGAAGGTGTTGATTTGGAAAATTAGGTGGGGGCCATTTGTTGATTTTTTTTTTAATTCTTTCAATGCCCACCCCACTCTCTTATACACAGAAGGTATGCAGTTAATCATTTTGAAATACTTGAGTATTTACATTTTCCTTGCCTTATGCTGTACACTAGGACATGAGTGAAACAATCCCAACTAGATTATAGGCTGGTGAAGGGAAAGTCCCTGAACTGATCATCATACAAGTACATCATAATTAAAAATGGTGATAAACTTGAAAAGAAGACCACACAATGCAACTGCAAGTTAGCATGTGTGTCACCTTCTAAGTGGGTGCTATGCAGTTGGGTGGCTGCCTGCATTACTAACCTCTCTTTTATGTGAAGGTGAAGTACAGTAGTTCATCCTTGGGTCAATGCATGGGAGTTCTGGTGCATTGCTCATGCAGGGATGTAGAGATGGAGGAGAGCCCGAGATGCATACCCATCACCCGATATTGGGGAAAACCGAATATCGGGACAGAGAACAAGGGCCCCTTATATAACCACTTCCTTTACATCATATTTTTATGGTTGATTACTTCTGTAAACTGACAGTTTCCTTTGTTCATGGATTTTTTGTTAATTTTGAATGATGAGATATTGGTAAATGAAAAATAAAAATGTTCACTGACTAAAATCAGGAAAAAAAATATGCAGACCCTGAAAACTTAAGGTGGTGGTGGTGATCTGATAAGGCCCTCTTGAGGAAATTGCATATAAATGTAGACATGAAGGACAAGAAAGAGTTATTCGAGTAAAAAAACAGGACGTAGAGCAGTCAAAGAAAGGGAACAGCATTATATAGCTCCAGAGGCTAAGCAGGAAAGAGTTTGGGATGCACGAAGAAGTCTAATGAACCTGCAATATAGAGACTATGGGGCGGGTTAGCTTAAGGCAGAGTTGGAGCAGTAAGAAGGGGCTAGATCACACATGGCCTTGCAGTTATCAACTGCTCCCCAGATTAGGGAGTCAATGGCCTATCCTGTTCTGTGCATCCTTATCCTAAGGGCTTGTCCCTGACTCCTTGTTTAGCCTTTATGCCTTTTTATGGTCCTCCTATGTTTCCAGTCAGGGCCATCATGATTCCTTAAAGACCATCATGAATCCTTAAAACTTTCAGTTCTACGTTATTAAATCTATTCCTTAGGGTTTGTCTTTGTTTCTCAGTGCCCAAGCATTTTGTTGATGGGTTAAGATGAGGAGAACACATCTCCCAGAGCTCAGATATCTCAAATCGCTAGGTTCATCTACAGCTCTGTTCCCACGAGGAATTCAGCAAAATCTAAATGCTCAGATATGCTTCAGTATATTTATAGAAAACTTTATGGAATACATGAGAAATTTGTCAAGCAGAAGCCAATCAGATGTAAAACAAAAAATTAGTTACCACTTTCCATAAAATAGCGTGGCCTTTTAGTCTCATGTGGCCAAATCTAGATTTGCACTTCGAATGTGGCAGAAACATTTATGGCTTCTCCTTATAACAGACATTTACTGCACTGATTTTCATAATACTTCCCACAAAGAATAAGTGAAGAGTCATGCCCCCCGACCTTTTTGTCCAACAAACGTTTGCACAATGCCTCTCACATAATACATGTCCAATAATAACAACACCGGAAACCCTCCCAGCGGTGTGCATTTCTTAGGAAGGAGAGTTTTCTCCTGGACAAATGATAGGCCTTGAAGTTAGTGGTGAATAAGCTCTGTGCTCTACATATTGTTTGGAGAGGAAGAGGCTATAAAAGAGAGAAGGAGCGAGCACCCCGGGTTGTGAAAGTCTCTAGCAGCATAATAGGTGCAGATTCACCGTAATGTGGCCATAAATACAAATCATGCCACCAGCCATAAAAAAGATAACGGGAAGGGAATAAAATCATAAAGCCACCATATATTGAGCACTTACCGTGTGTCAGATTCTGTGCTAAGAATTAGCTCCAAGCTTCACAATAGTTCTGTCAGGCAGCTATTATCTATCGCTTCTATCTTATGGTTTAGAGAAGGCAGGCAGAGGTGGGCAACATGAGCCTAGAACCATACAGTTAATGAATGCTGGGGACATTTTAAGCCGGGTCTGCCCCGTTCAAGCTCCAAACTCAGATTTGTCCAAGGATACTTAGTTTTTCAGAACAGTCTAGGCCATAGAGATAAGGGCTGATCAAAACAACAAAACAAAAGCCTACTGTCAGTCTCAACTCAGAAGCTGACATTAGCGACCTGACCCATAAGTCACCAAAAGAGAGATCTTGCCAGAATGAACAGAGTTCCTGAAGAACTCCAGCGAGAAGTGCAGCTGCTTCCAGGGAAGTTGCTTCATCCTTTCCTCAAAAATTCAGTTACGTGGCCTAAAATGTTATACATACGTCCCTGTCTCAAAAAATACCGTTCTGTTTGATTCTACTCTTTTCTCAGCCTAGTCTTTGAGCAAATGTCAAAGAGAATTGATAGAGAGAGATGAGTGCGGGGTCAGCTCAAAGGAACGATGCTTGAGTTTTGTTCAAGAGCCTGACATGTGGTGCCTGTGTGACTTCACTATTTCCTTTAAGTTAGGACTCTATTAAATACCTGCCAGGACAAGGCATTGTGTGTACTGAGGATACGCTGAGGAATAAGAAAGACAATCTTCCTGTAAGTTTTCCCGTCCCCCTCCTTGGATTTTCAGGCTTAGCTCACTGTGCCCTGCATGGTCTCACAGCAGGTCATTCCCAATCCAATCGACAGGGAGACAGGAGAACTTTATTCTGTACTACTTTTCCACCCTGATTAATAAAGTCTGACTTATTGCCTTGGGAGGTGACACAAAAACATTTCTTATACTCTCTGTTTGCCTAGTTGAATGTATATTTTATTAATTTGTGGTTTTTGTATATGCCCTTTGGCAATTTAAGAAAAAAAAATGAACTCCAAATGTATCACTTTGATCAAGGAGTTGTGCGTGCTCACTGGCCTTCACGTACAATGCAGAGTTACTGACCCACTCTCGGCAAAACATGCTTTGTGAAATGTTTTCTCAGAAATGGAAACGCATTTGCACAAATTGCTTCCCATTCCCTTGGCGTCTCTTGTTAGCGGTGGCGTGCATTTGCATGAAAGCTGGCAGGGGTTAGGATGCGGACCATGGTCGTGGACCTCCGCACAGCTAACTGGCACGGACAGGGATGAAATCTGCAACTTTTGCCTCATTAGCAGCATGTCCCCTCTGAGTTAAGCAGCCATAGGCAATTGGAGAACTCTGAAGGTTAATTCTTTCTGCCCATAGGTAGAGTTACAGCTCAGTGGACTAAGCCCTTAAAATGTTATCACTCCAACCGGGAAATTTTAAGTGGAAAAAAATGGCTGGTAGTACAAAAAGGTTAAACGAATTGAAAACACTCTAAAACAGACTTGCAGTTTTTTCAAGAGTCGCATAAAATATTCTGTAACTTTTACAGAGGTTATGACTTGAAACATGTTTCAACCATGTGATTACCAGGAGCTATTAAAATAAATAGCACAAATAGGGCAATTAAATATAGATACTCACAGCTTCAAAGCACAAGAGAAGAGGAAGTGAGGCAGCTTTGTTTTTCTTCTAAAAACACTCAGGTGATTTTACTTGGAATTTGAATAAAGACCTTCTTTGAAAAGCTGGATAGGGAGGAAGGCTGACGAAGATAAAAAATTGCGATTATTTCCCCCTCAAGGGGGTCCTGTCCTGAGCCGATGTTTCGGTGTGAGGCAGTGCTCCCGCTAAATTACATACAAACCAAGCAGAGGAGATGGGCTCTGAGGACACAACCAAGGGACCGCTGTCCACATAGCTTCAGATAAATGTGATGGCTTCACTTTGCACTCCTTAGGCCGTCTGGGACCCCAAGTTGCTATGCATTTTCAACAGGCACTCTGGTCTTCTCCTCCTGGACTCTGTATTTTGAAGACACAGCATAGTGTGGGAGAACAGGATCTGGTCAAGATCCTTCGTGTGTGAAATGGGAGCTAACTAAAAAGAACTGAACTGAGCTGCTAGACTCAAGTAAAGCCAATAGGTCTACAGCAGTTAGGCCACAAGGATGGTGAGGAGGATTTGGCCCTTGAATAGGAACATGCTATTGTGTCTATTCATTCTTCCATTTTGGCTTGCTGGCAAAAAGGCAAAATAAAGAATAATTATTTGAAATAGCTAGGATTTATTGAGCACTTAACCATGTGCTATATGCCAGGTACTTGGAAAATTCCATGTCATCTTTGCAAGAGGTAGCTGTGAAAGTTAAAGAAAAACAGCCGGGAAGCGCAGCCTAAGGATCGACCTGAGGAAACCTGTCACATGCCTCAACCTTGCCCACAGTCTGTGTCTTCACTACAGTGTTCTTCAGAACAGCAGTATAACTAGCTACCATGGTTCACAATTAAGTGGATAACTTGTAATTAGACATACACAAGGGATTTTCACTACCGAAGGAAGAAAACTTATTTGTGAAGAATGATTTTAGGATAGCGTGACAGAATACAATACAGAGACTATAATGGAAGATGTAATTGTAAGTAAACATAAGTATTTTACCTATTCTGATGTCTTTCTGAGGTGTATGCTTGAAGTTATAGAGAAATCCCAGAAGAAAGGGCCCTCAGAGACCTTCTAGAATATTATGTTAGGGTCATAAAGCAGTATGGCAAAGTGTTTATACCCTTACCACACAGTCAGTTCAAATGGATGTTTTTGAAAAGTATATTCCCCTATGTAACATTGAATCTTTTATCCAATTTAATTTGCAGAACTTCTTTCAAATAGTTAGCAACCTTCTAGATGAAGAAAACAAGGAAAAATGGGAGGATGCCCAACAGGTAAGGCTGGAGCTATTTCAAAACTTCAAATGAAGTCAGCCGAGGAAAGCTTAAAATATATGTGAAGAAATTAATGGCTTGCTATCCCAAGAATATAAAAGGAGCCTCCTAAAAATCATCCTAGATTATATTTTACAAATTTTAGAGAAAATAAGTGATCTCTTTTACCCTAACAATCAATGGACTGAAAGATACTATAAATGTGGAAAAAAACTGAACAGGTTTAAGTAATTTGTAACTTTGAGGTATCAATACATAGTAACTATATTATGCCTTACCGACCAGTTTCTTTCCTGCCTACAGACTGTGGGAGAAATAGCAAATCCAAAAGCATATATTACAAACCAAACTGTGGGGTAATAACAAGTAAAATCATTTGCATTTATTATAACACTATGTATAATCTGGATCAGATATGCAGATGTGCATTTGGATTCAAAGCCAAGAGTTGTGAAAATGAGTTCTCATAAGAAAATTTGAATTCTGCTTTTTTTCCTCTTTCTGCTATGCATCATCAGTGTAGAAAGTGGCCTTATTGGTTTAATTATTGTTTTAAAATACCTTTCACTGCATCTGTGCTATACTGACATATGTATGGTTAATAACACTTTTTTTTCCCACATTACAGAAAAAGTGGGTTAGAGGTTAAAAAAGGGAGAATAAGCATGTTTTTAAAAATCCTGTGGAAATTTAATTTAACTGTGTATTAAAATTCTTTAAGTTCTCTACTTGACCCTTGCTAATTCTGAGAGAACAATGCAATCATGAAAATAAGAATATTTTCTGAGGTTCAGGTGAACCATCTATCCCTTTCTCCCCTTATAATCATATTCTCGGCCTTCAGGAGCAAAGCATGCCCTTTATTCCTGTTATGATAGGGGCTCTAAAAATAGTCCAGTGTGGGTCTACCTCATTATCAGGTACAAATTCTGTGCTTCTGGCCATAGCAAGAAAAAAGATCGCTCCTGAGTCTAAGACCCCGAATCTATCTTTTTCTGCTAGCTTGAATTATATATTTGTCCTTGGCTTTCTTCTAGAGGAGAGCCTCATTCACTCACTGGAAGGAAATGGTGTCTTTCCCTAGAATACAGCTGCAGAGGCTAAGCACATCTCTCCAGAATGCAGGAGACTATTAATTATGGATATATTTAGAGCAAATGTATAACACCCTTTTTAAAACAAGACTGCAATTCATCGGATGGCATTATTTACTGTGAGGTCCCAGCTTGAACAGTGAGTGGTGTACAACTTCTCGTCAATGGAAAATCGTGAAACCCTAATCCATCTATTTACCTGTGGTTTTGAGTTAGCTATATTATTATCTTTTAAATATTTTTCAGTAGTGATAATCCTTAATGTCTTTTTAAAGATAACAGCTTGAATAGAAATAAATAAAGATAACTACTTGAAGTTAAAAAACAACAACTATTTTGTAGCTTTAGTAAAAGGGATTGTTATAAAGGCAGCCACATGGTAAATGAGTCTCCAGGTTTGTGGCACAAAGGGTGAACTCCATTGCTGCACATAGTTCATCTTAAATTCACCTGGTATTGGGGTGACCACTTGTTAGTTAACTGGCTTTATCCAAAGGGGAAAAAAATAAGCTTTCTCTATCTTCATGAAGGTAGTTTTGCAACTTAGAGCAAGGTGCCTGCTGAAAGTTAACGCTCCTCCCCTCCCATAGAAACTGAGATAGAGGCCCTGTCTTCCTTGTTATCACCTCTGTCTCTCTCTGAAAGACATCCCTGGGTCTTCCCTGTAAGAGTCTATTTAGCTTTTTAAAAAGATTTACGTACATTTCAAAGAGACAGAGAAAGAACTTAACAATTACAGTTTTTCATAAGTAAGTGCTTTAAGAAAAAGAATGAAGGATGTGGGGCTGGGAGAGGGAGTCTCTCATTTTCAGCAGGGAGAATTAAGCCTCTTATTTTTAATTTGTATTTACCTTTACATGACACATACTCATATACACCTACACAAAAACAGTAGGAAAAATACAGTAGTAGCAGAGAGCTTGGAGCTGATGGAAATTTCATGCAGATTTTTGGAATGATAATGAACTCTCAGAATTCATATTTAATGATTGAAAACTAGGTAAGAAATAACATTTCTCCTCAGATTTTCCCCAAATTAGAAAACATACAAGTATCCATGCCACACATTTCTAAGTGTAATAGTCATTGTTCATGTCTTCAAATATATGTACCTATATGTTGCATCCTCAGGGTCTGAATTTTAGCGGGGCACAGCCACAATCTCCTGTAAACTTTACAAACTGCCCCTGCTATTCGCCCTGCCCAATATGTCCCCCTCTTACTCCGGTCCCCTTCCAGCTCTGACTGTATATTTCTCTGCTAATCAGACTGTCTGTTCCCCTCCTGTACCAGCCTTTGTAAAGACAAAGCCAGTACAATTCTAATCCTCTTAATTTTTTCATGGCTCCAAGGGGCAGTGGTGCTAAATGGCTAAAAGAAATGAACCTAACTTCAAAAGACTTTCTGCTCTAATGTGGTTCTCTAACGCAGGCTGACTGTATAAGCATTATGGCTGACACAGAGTAACATTCATAGGACCTTCTAAATGGCTTTCACTTCCCACACACTATGCCAGATCAGGTTGTCTTTAAGCAAAGAATCTGCCGTTTGCAGTGTGTGAGGTGACACGGTGTTGGGTTTGCTCTGTGTACGTACCTGTGAAGCACCCACACTAGGGCTGTTGTCATGATCCTGAAATTACTGCGAACATCATTATTCATTCAATAGCTATTACAGTTGGAGAAGTAAATGATTCTCCCCAGGTACAAAAGCTACTTTGCAGTGAACTTAATAGTTGTAAATATCTTCATGATGGCAATAAGAATTGTTTTTTTTCTTTCAGTGGCCATCATATAGATGCTAAGCAAAAAATGTGAAAAGCCCCCAAATGTCAGTGTTTGCTCTGTGTTATATTTAAGTGAGGAAAGGATCCCATCAAAAGTAAAGACGGGCAATTTCTAAGTATACAATCTGTTAGATATTTTTAGTTTCCTTAGATTTGTGGAGGATTAATCACTGTGTCATATCACCTTCAAAGTTCTTGCCGTGTGACACCTGGTACCATTCTCAACTAGTGGTTCGAAAATACAACTGCTGCCAGTTGCAGAAATTTCTTCAAATAAATCAGAGCTCATTTGTGACCTCATTATGTAGTTTTTGTTATTCCAGTTATATATTCCATTATATAGACTTTTTATGCCTTCTAATCTTTGCTTCCTTTTGTAGATTTATCCTGGTTCAATAGAGTTAATGCAGGTGATTGAAGATTTTATACACATTGTTGGAATGGGGATGATGGACTTTCAGAATTCATACTTAATGACTGGAAATGTAGGTAAGAAATAGGATTTTTTCCCCAAATCTTACTGAAATTAAAAAAAAATTGCAAGTATCTGGGCTATATATTTCTAAGTGTAATATACGTTGCTCATATTTTCAGGTATATGTAAGTAATGTAATATGGATACTTAGTGTCTCATTTTTAGCCCAAGCACATATATATTACACACACACACACACACACACACATTTGTGTGTATTCCTAGAGTGCTTATCTCATCTATATTTGCACAAGGACATGTAAAGGAAAATATATACTACTTTTTCCATTTGCTAAATGTTCATTGCTATCTGACCTAATGTTGAAAATATTTAATATATATTCTTGTATGTTTTTTAAAAATGAGTCTTCATAATTTTCCATACATTGTTCATGAGGACGCCAAGTTACTTTTTTTGCTGGATGTCCCAAGGATGTGCTGAATCATCACGGGTTGTAGAACATTTCAGAAATCCCTGTAAGGTCACGGTGCTATTGCTGCTGCTGTCGTTTTCCCGAGTGAGTGCCAGGCATAGGGGATCTCTCCCATCCCTCTGTAGTGGATTCTGCACTGCCAGAGCACGTCAGTAATAATTAATAATTGTCTCTGATAGGGAGGAATTGCACAGAGAAGCAAAACCTACACACACTTGTATGGTGCCACAATTACACTGAGCCAACAGCAGTAATGTTGACCAAATGGCGAATGACTTTGTAGTAAAAAACATGGCAAGAACAAAGAAATAATCTTTTAAATATTATATGCATTGAGTTCATATAGGTTTATGGTTTTTTCATTTCTTTAAAAGTTTCGTCTCCTAATGTTGCTGTGATTCAGATTTTCTGTCATTTGTCATGCTTTAGTAGTCTTCACCTAAAGACCACTGAACTATAGATAATAATGTGTTTAAATAAACATAGCTTGCCTCAGACTCTTATTCAAGGCATGTTTAAGCTTTAGTTTCTGGATCAGGAAGATACCTAACTTGGTGGAGTGAGTAACTAGGGGAGTTCGACAAGTACAAAACATACAAACATGTGATGCATGATATCATATATCTACATATATCTATATATGTAGATATGTGATTAATGCTTTTGCTGTTTCATTTTACATTGATTTTTTTCCGAAGGCATTTTAGTCCTGTAGGGACTCATGGGATCCTAAGATCTCTTCCATCAGGATGACCTCAAAATGTAATGGATAATAACTAATTGCTGGTAATAGTCTTTAGTTGAGGGAGGCCTATGCAATGCAGTCTTTAAATGGGGGACATTTTGATGCCAATATACCATCTTCATACAGCATAAGTCCTTCCTGTTAGATTAATGTTTTAATCCACCTTCTGAGTCAGTTTGAGGGCCCAGACTTTCCCTCTGAGTGGGTGTTTAGCACCACTTGTGCTGGTTCAGGAATGGAGTGAACTGTCCCTTGCTTTAAGCAATGAGTGATGAGAAGAAAAGGGGACCAAAAATAGTATCTTTGTTGAAGAATAAATTCAGAAATCAGAGAAAATCCAAATTAAAGGTCCATTCCAAAAGAATTTAGGCAAAAAGAGGAAAGATCAACTCTGTAGGAAAAGGGATAGTATATTGGGCTATGAGTTTTCTGGCACAGGGAAGGAAGAACCTAGGGAGATTTTGGGGATGCTGGTCATTGAAGCTAGACCCATTCTCTAAAGGGCTTTATGACTTCTGTGGTGAGGAGGACCCACGAAGACTTCTGTGCCAGATGAGTCCATTCACCAAGTAATTTCCAAGAAAAACTTAGGGGAAAAACACACAGAGGTATTGTCTCCTTAACTCTTTTCTATAAATGTTAACATCTAATTCTAAAAGTCATTGCTAATTAAAAGTATCAGATTGAGGGGCACCAGAGTGGTGCAGCCAGTTGAGCCTCTGACTCCTGGTTTCTGTTCAGGTTGTGATCTTGAGATTGTGAGATTGAGCCCCACATCTGGCTCCATGTTCAGTGCAGAGTCTGCTTAAGGTTCTGTCTCCCTCTTTGATGCCCCCCTCGTCCCCACACACTGTCTCTCTCTCTCAAATAAATAAATAATGAAAAAAATCTTTAAAAAAAAGTATCAGATTGATACATGGCATTTGTTCAGCTTGAAAAAAACTGTAAAAAAAGGAATGCCAATCTCAGAGTCTAGTAAACTTAAATTTAGACTTAAGTACACTGTTTGGATAACAGTATATGAAATCCTCTATAGTCTAGTATAATTTGCTATGAAAATTCCATAAATTATGAACATTTATTACTCTTTACCTTTCTTTTGACTTACCAAAATTATGTATCTGAAAACTTTGTGTATTTTTTGCATTAAGATTCTCTTTTCTAGGTTTTCCTATTTCCTTTATCATCGCTAAACTTTAAGAAGTATATTAAGTACAGAAACCCAAAGCAATTTAGTACTGCAGATAAAGCCAATATTGTCTTATACTGTCTTCAGTCTTGTGTAAGGACAGTGTGATTTGGTCTTCCAATCACTTAGGTATAACTAATTATGTTTTTTTTAAAAGGTTATATTCTGTGAATAAATATCCCAAACATTATTACACAACCTAAAAGAGATCTTATTTGTTGTTGATTTCCTTCCAATACTAGCCTGGAGACTGACTTATTATAGTTTAATGACTAGAAGAAAGTTATTCTCAAAAATATTTGGACTTTCCCGAAGTGTATCCTTATATTAGTCAGGTTCTCCAGAGAAACAGAACCAGTAAGACATAAGTAGGTATATAGGAAGAGATTTATTTTGGGGATACTGGCTCATGCAATTATGGAGGCTGAGAAGACCCACCATCTGTTGTCTGCAAGCTGGAGGCCAGGAAAACTGATAATGTAGTTCCAGTCCAAACCTGAAGGCCTGAGAACCAGAAGCACCAACGTCTGAGGGCAGGAGATGGATGCCCCAGCTCAAGGAGAGAGCAGATCCACCCTTTGTCTTTGTGTTTTATTCAACTCTCAGGTGATGTCCACCTGCATCAGTGAGGGAAATCTTCTTTACTCAGCCTACTGACTCAAATGCTAGTCTCATCCAGTAATACCCTCATAGACACACCCTGCAGTCTTGTTTTACCAGTTATCTGGTCATCCCTTAGCCCAGTCAAGTTGACACATATAATTAACCATCACAATCCACTAGTAATTACTTATTATTCATATTCTTCATATTATATAATTTGATGCTAGTGAATATAAAACATGATTATACTGTTTTGTCTGATATTTCCGAAGTTTTTGGACAAGGACACACACAGAGAATAATTTACAGTAGCAAATTGTGAAATGTGTGAGTTGTCATTCATTTGTCTTACACCCTAAGTCCAAATATTAATTACCCAACATTAAGCTCATTATATGGAGCATACACACACACACACATAAACACACATGTACATAGAGCTTACGAATAATAAAGAGACTAGGTAACTAAGAAACGTGGTTTATTCTTTATGGTCATTTTCTTCAGGGTATGTTGGATTAAGACTACTTAAAGAACCACAAGAGATCATCATGTCTCTTAAAGAGATTAATTTTTTTTTCTGTAATGCCTACATGCATTGCCACCTCACTTTTCTGGTATATAGATAAGCTTCTGAAGAAAGAGTTGAATAGGCAAAAATAAATATCATGAAGACCATAGAGTGTACTAAGAGAGTCTCAGAACCTTGCTGATAGTCTGTTTTATTTCAACTTTAAATATAGTTTCAGCATTTCTGTTTTCTGGTTCCTGGTTTAGATAGAATGAGTTGGAAGCAGAGATAGTGCTGTTAGAAACACATCTATAGCAAATATAGGAGCTGAAATGCTGAAACAATAAGGACAAAGCTGTACTAAAGAATACAGGAGAGTACGGAGCCCCTACTGTAGGAACAACCAACTCATCCCTCACCTTTGAGAACGTGAGTTCTAGGACTTAGGGTCATAATTTATGTCTAAAATCATGGCCTCTATTCATCAAGATAAAAGTGCCTAGAATCTGATTAAGATGGCAAGAAAATGAGTGACATATCTTAGAGTTTCTTCAGAATTAGTCAAAATGAAAAGTTTTGAAGTTTCTTTTTTCTGAAAAATGTCCCTACCTGCATCAGCTTCCAATAAATGAAATGCTATTATATGCTGAAGATCTGTGAACGTTTTCGTATAAATGCATGCATGGTCATTTTTGGAAGGGGCAGGTCCATAGCTTTGATCAGTCTCTAAAAAGACATATGGTCTTAAAAAGTTATCACAAAGCTTGAAAAAAATATCCTATGAACAAAGACATTAAACAAGCTAATGCGTTTATAAAATAATTGGGCTTAAATAGAATACTTACTTTTCATATTCACATATGAATGTGACTTTCAAAATAGACACATGACAATTATAATAAATGAAAGTTAATGAGCACTTACTAAAGACTAAACACTAAGTAGCTTATATAATTAATGAAAAAATGAATGAACATGAAAAATTGTTATGGTATAGAGAGATTCCAATTTGCAGTATGACTCAGTTTATTGCAAAGTTGTATTCTAAATGTCCTAAATATGCTGTATAGGTCAGTGCTTTTTGTTTTAGTAAAAGATGAGAATTTGTCAATGTATTTTTTAAAATATTATTGTTATCAATTAGGTCAGGGGACTATATCTTAATATTATTTAATATGAGTTAAAGTTGTTTATTTTTCTTCAACAAAAATATTGTTTGAAGAGTTACTTAAACTTACTTTCTGTCCTTTCTCTGTAAACATTTTATTTTCAATCCCTTGCAGCCCAGTGTTTCCCCCATCACTTCCCTGAAACTCCTCTTGGAAAAGCTTTTTGGAAATTCCCAATTGCCAAATTAAATCTTCCATATTTTAGCCTTCATGTCCCCTCTGTTTTGCTAACCACTATCTCTTTCTTAAAACTCTTCATCCTTTTACCATTTTTATATTTATTACAGTATAAACTAAAATCAAAGGATAACAATTAGACTTATGATTCAGAAATGATAAGATTTTTTTCAACGCAGTAACATATGGCAAAGAAGGCAAAGCACTGAAAGGGGGAAAAAGTACATTATTTGAGGCCCAGTGGTTTGCCGTTCCAAAGGCAGACTAGAATGTATGAGACCTTCCCTGATTAGAGCCATGTGGTGTGGGCATAGAATTCCATTGTTCTAAAGATTTGTCTAACCCTTTAGCAGAGTATTTGATAGTTTTTATTACGCTTTTAGCCATCAATTTTCCACAATAACTTCAAGTAACATTTATATTTAACTTTATTTGTTGGTAAGAATAGACTGTTCTTTAGAAGTTGATTGTTTTAGTTTTGGACTTAGAACTTGAATTGTATTTATCACACTGAATTCAAGGAAGATAGTGATGTGTTAAATGTAGCTAGCCCACTGACTTTGTTCAATTAAAATCAAAAGAAAATTATCTCTTATTATAAGCAAAATCTTTCCTGTTATTCAAGTCATTAAAATAAATGACTAATCTTCTGGCATCCAAGGGGATTGCAGCCTCATTGAGGACATAAAATAATTACATTAATAAATAAAATACACTTGGTATGTGTCATATGAACCAAACGCACAGAGATTCCTTACAAGAGATGTTGTTCTGTGTTAAGGATCTAGAAAATTCTCAAAGAAGGAAGCATTTAGTATAGATTTTGAAGGATAACTGGATTGTTGAGAGTTCAGCATGAGGAGAATGAGTGGCAAGGAGATGCTTACATTCCAGAACAGTCTTTTAGCAGAACAGTATTGAGTTGTCAAAGTTGAGATTGTACTTAGTGGATAAGTGGTTTATTTTGATAAAAACACATATGTACAGAAGTAAAGAGAAATGAAATCAAATTGGAGAAGCATGCTGAGACATGGTGTAGAATGGTTTGGAATTCTGAAGACAACAGGGAACTATCAAAGCTTGACCTGATGAGAGTTGAGCTTGGTAAGACATTATGTTAGAGCAGAAATAGAATTTTCTTTTTCAGAAAGACTTTAATCATGGAAACTGGAAGGCCTTTTACAATCCATGCAGGAGATAAGGAAGACTTGAGTTAGTGGTAGTAAGAATAGAAACCAGATCATGGTTATGAATTTGAGGTCTGAGGCAGAAATGATATTTCATAACTTAAGGTGTCAGAAAGAAAGGAGTAATTGCAATTGTATTTATTCAACAAACATTTGAGTGTGTCTTTCACATATTAATGCTTAGATGCAAGTGTAACCCTCAAGTGAAAAAATGAAATGTGGTCTTGGGCTTTAGTAGAGAAGTCAAATTTATCATATATATATATGATAATCAACTGCATAAAGTGATAGTTGAAGCCATAAAAGTATTTTTTTTCAACTCTCAAGACAGTAATAAGAAAGAAAAGATGTAAGGTGATGCCCTTATTAAAAACAAAAAAATTATAAATACACATGATGATGGATAACTAGGTTTATTGTGGTGGTCATTTCACAACATATAAATACCAAATAATTATGTTATATACCTGAAACTAATATAACGTTTTGTGTCAATTAAATATCAATTAAAATTTCTGTATATATGACTATGGCAAGATCTCTAGGTATAGTAATAAACCAGATTAAGAAATATATTTTGTGTTCAAATAAAATTTAGATGTTATTCTAGATGGTTAATATAAGTTATAGAATAAAAATCAATGTTGAGGGGAAAAAAAACCCATAAAGACATGGCAGGTGTCAGACTAGAATAGTCAGAGATGGTAGGCATAAAGAATCCCAAAACAGGGCAGAATAAGATCAGTGACATGTAATTATTAGGAAAGAAAGAATATTTCAAAATGAATACTCTAGCTAATATCAATTGCTAATAAATACCAGAGTTATTAAAACTTAAGAAAAATCTTGGGTAATTGCTGATGATATAACTTTAAAGTTCTCCAAGAAAAGTGCAGACACAATGAACAGGATCTAAATTTCTGAACTCTTTAGCGGCTTTCCATGGATTACACCCTTGGCATTTTGATACAATTATCTCCAAGGATTTAGTTGTCATAGATGAATGTTGATATGCCCACTAACTACTGTCTCTCACAACTGTTCCTTAGGAAGTATTCAAAGTTGACAATATCAGATAAAAAGGGAATATGTTTTAGACTAATAATATCTCAAAATACAGAATGTTATAATTACAAGCTGAAAGGAATTTCAAAAGTCCCTATGTATAAACCCTAAAAGATATGATTCTGGAAAGTATAGTTTCAGTTCCTCCCCAGTAATCCAATAAGGCTAGTGTCTTGAAAACATTGGAGTTAAGACATTTTTCTTTGCCAAGCTAAATATCACTGTCTATTCTTGGTTTAGAAATACAAAATACTGGGCTTTTCAGAATGAACATTCATACTTGATATTTTCTGAAATTGAATCCAAATCAATCTGAATAATACAATTCTAACATCTCTTTTCTCTCCACAAAGCTGTCTTGTCAACATCAAACTATGTTATTTCTTACACTCACTGGTAAATGTAATCATTTCTTTGGTAGAATATCTTGTTCTTCAATTGAGAAACCAACGTTCAATCTGGTGATATAGTTATAAAATAAAGTGTCTTCTCTTTTCTAGGCTTATTTTCCTTTCCGTCACTGCTTAGTTTTGTGGTTCATACATCTCCATCACTTGTTTAACGTTCTTTCATTAAAAATCAGACACTTGTAGTCAGATGACACCAAGCCTGAGGAATACACAATTTACCATCTTTTTTTGTTTGTCTGTAGCACCTGGTGTTGGTTCAGTCTGCTAGACTTGAGTCTGAAAGTGTCAGATTCTACCTCCTCTTTCTGGCTCTCTACTGCTCTTTCTTGCTAGACACGTGAAGCAAGTGGTATGTCTTTATGTAGATCACGGAGGAAAGCTAAAAATACCCGTTTGGTTTTTTTTTTTTTCTTTTCTTCTTCTTCTTCTTTTTTTAATGGTACTCCCTTGAGAAAATAAATAGTTCAAACATAGTTTTAAACTATGATTTGGAATGGTATGCAGCACTATGAATTCTTTGATTACTTCTTATTTAATATAAATTATCTCATACTATTTCCTATGATCTTCTTATTCCAGAGCATTGGAACAGGGTGGAAGCACTGGGGAGATTGTTGACAAAGCCCATATCCAACCCTTCTAGTGACAAGCAAGACATACTTCTCTGGGGCCCTCTTCCACCCAACTGAGAACTCTATTTTAGGTGCTCCTAGTATCATTATAACAGATTGATAATGATCTGTGGATTTATTTGGCTTTAAGAGACCTTAGATATTTATTCAATAAATATGTGCCATGTTCTCTTCCACTTTTTGACAATTTCTCAGGGAATAAATCAGACAACATTCCTGCTCTCATGGAACTTATGTTTTATAGCAGAGACAGATGTCAAACATGTGCCATCTAACATGTCCAGTGGTTTTAAGTGATATGAAAAGAAATAAAGCAAACCATCATGGCAAGGGAATAGAGAATGAAGAGGAAAGAGTCATTTTAGACTGAATGGTCATGGAAGACCTCTAATCAAAGTAGTGATATTTCAATACAGACCTGAGTGCCTTGAGAGCATGAGGCACAGTGATATGTGGGGACAGAACATTCCAAGCAGAAGGAACAGTAAGTACAAGGGTCTTGAGACATCCGTGTGCCTGATATAGTAGAGGCACTAAAGGAGGTGGTGGTGAAGTGGTCTGGGGGGATGGGGAGAGAAATGACATCAGAAAGGGAGTGGGGAGCCAGCATATGGAAGGCATATGAATATAGGTCTGAATGAGATGCAAAACCATTGAAAGATGTGGGCAGAAACATGACCTAATCTGATTTATGTCCTAAAAGGACCATTCTGAGTGTGGAGTGGAAACTAACAGGCCATAGTGGGGTAGGACTGGCTTTACAGAGACTGGTTGGGTTTTTATTGCGTTGGTCCAGATGAGAAAGCTCACTGGTTTAGACCAGATGCCAGTGGAAAGAGTGAGAAGAGGTCAGATGCTGGAGACATTTAAAGCTTGGTCTTACAGAGTTTACTGATGGTTAGAAACAGGATGTGAAACGAAGAGAAGGCTCAAGAAAATGTCTCCAGTACATTTCCAAAAACTCAACTACAAAAATAAGACAGATTTATGTCCAAATCTGTATCCTGTAAAGAAAAGTCAAAAACTTACTTTGGCAAACATTTAAATGTCTCTAAAGTTTAGGACCCAAAGCAAGCTTGTCTTAGTTTATTTATTTTTTTCTTTTCTTATTCTTTTTAAAATTTTTATTAAGATGTAACTGACATATAACATTGTATTAGTTTTAGGTGTACAACATAATGATTTGATATTTGTATATATTGGGAAATGCTAACACAGTAAGTTTAGTTAACATTCATCACCACACTTAGTTACAATTTTTTTCTTACAATGAGAACTTTTAAGATCCCTGTTATGGTGCACCTGGGTGGCTCAGTCCATTGAGAGTCTGACTCTTGAATTTGGCTTAGGTCATGGGATAGAGCCCTGTGTTGGGCTCTCTACTGAATGTGGAGCCTACTTGAGATTCTCTCTCTTTCTCTTCCTCTGTCTCTCCCATTCCTCTCCCCCACTTGCAATCTCTCATAAATAAATAAATAAATAAATAAATAAATAAATAAATAAATAAATAAAATATTTTTTAAAAGATCTACTCTGTTAGCAACTTTTATTTTTTTAAAGAATATTTATTTATTTGAGAGATAGCAAGAGAGAGAGAGCAAGAGGGAGGAGCAGAGGAAGAGAGAGATGCAGACTCCCCACTGAGCAAAGAGCCCAAGCTGAAGCTTGATCCTGGGACCCTGGGATCATGAGTCGAGCCAAAGGCAGGCGCTTAACTGACTGAACCACAAGGTGCCCCTCTTAGCAATTTTTAAATATATCATACAGTATTGTTAACTATAGTCACCATGCTGTTTATGTTTTATATAGTCTTGTTTCTGAGTCCAGCAGACATCCTTGCTCCTACAGTATAAGCAATTTTATACTGTGAAGCCATCAGCCTTCTGTCGTCATTCTACCATCTGAATCCCTGGGAAAAAGCTAGAATGAAATTTTTCCTTAAAATGACTTTTTAAAGCTCTAGCTCAGATTGAGCTGCCAGTTAACAAATGAAATAAATTCTACTTTCCCTATCGTTTTAGTGTGTCTTCTATTTATAAAGTCATGGAAGCTCAAGAATGGAAAAAATGTTTAGGGGTCAACCAAGTCCAGCCATAAACTGGTTAGCTCTATTTTGTAGTTTTTTTTTTAATAAAAGTTTGTTTTTAATAAAAAGATACATTAAAGTATCTGAGTCGGAAATGTCTCTGCAAATCACCTTTATCTCTCCAGCTTAAAAAATATTATTTGTAGTATCATGGTTACAACCTGGACCTTAAGCAGAAAATGTGCATCATATTACGGTGTTTCAAATAATCAGTAGGCCTGTGTTCTTTTAGAAAGTAACTGGAGTGAAAATAGTTACATAATATTTTTAGGCTTATCTAATCTGTTTCATACAGCCTATTCAAGGACACAATTATTCATGTAGTCATTAAATAATGATTCTTGTCCCTAAAAAACTCAAACTAGAATGCACTGTTAATAGCCATTATTTCTCATTTCAAGTAACCCAGATGCCCTAAACTTTTCCTCCATTATTCTTCTATTATGCCAATTCCTAGCTCTCATTCTAACTATTCCTCTCCTATGAATTTCTCATTTGGTCTCCAGATCTTTAACAGCTTTTGCTTCTTATCCTAGTTTAAATACAGTTAAGAAAGAGTTTAGATTTTGCTACTTTAGAAGGCCTATTTTCCTTCTTCCTTACATATACATTATTTGAGTGTACATTTTAATGCAAATTCCCTATTGTCAGACAGTGGCTATTATTTTAAGAAACTTTTCAGAAGTACCATTTGAGTACGGTGTATAGGAAAATGTCTTTGCTTTTTCTTTTATCCCTTACGCTTTCAAAAAAAAAATTGGTAAGGTATCCCTTATATTAATTATACAGCATTTCCCAAATTAACACTTTCACAAGTATTCATGATACTATTTACTCCTAGCAACCTTGCTGCCATGGTGTTAAGGGCACCCACACAATTTGTCGTACATCACTGCTTCCCATTCAGAGTCAATGCATTTTTATCCCTCTGCATCTTAGTAATTGAAAGTTAAAGATTTGTTTCATTATCTTGTTCAGCCAACCACACTCTAACCTACTTCTGTTATATAAAGAACTTCACTGTGGTTTTGATATGACTCTGGGGAAATCTTACTCATGTATTCTGTGTTTTTACATTAAGGTAAAATGACTTCTGACCTTTATTTTCTTTTGTGGTGATATTTTTCATATATACTTCTACTTTATTAGGAATTTCAAAATTGTTTTCTGGCCAATTGCACATTTTTAAAGAATACCTGATTACCTTTAATGAATCTTTTATAACATTTCCTAGCCAGTGAAAATTTTGTTAACTTATTACTCATTCAGTCTCTGTTCCTTCAGTAACAGAGTTCCTTCCTTCCTCCCTCCTTGTCTAGTGGAGAATGTCTAGATAAAGAGCAAATCTTTGATTTAAAGCCTATTATTTCTTTTGGATTTTATATTTACTGGGAAAATGCTCATGGTCTGAGGAAAACTAATGAGGTCACACGAATTTCAGTTGGGAATGTACAATATAGAATGCATAGTAATTCTCAGCAACACTGGGACATGAACAGGAAAAGCAGAGGAAACTTGACTCCTCCCCTAGCTATGTATACCTGTGAGAAAGAACTCACAGCCTAAAGGAAGAACCGCATGTAACACAGGTGGTCAAGATACATCCTTTAGTGGTACATCTTGAACGTGGCTTGTGAAAGTTGTTCTGAGTAGGGGACACAATTTCAAATTTTCAAAATTTCTGGTAAGAATATAGACAGAATCCATGGGTTTCTCACATGTTGACACATAAATCTAAAATCATTTTGGAGTTGAGTTTTCTTTAATTATTCTCTAAAAAGAACATGGATTTGTGTGTGTGTGTGTGTGTGTGTGTGTGTGTGTGTGTGTGTGTGTGTTTTAAGATTTAGTTTATTTATTTTTAGAGAGTGAATGTAGCAGGGAGAAGGAGAGGGAGAGAGAGAATCTTAAGCAAAGTCGACACTGAGTGTGGAGCCCTGTGGAGGGCTCAATCTCACAATTCTGAAATCACAACCTGGGCCAAAATCAAGAGTGGGACACTTAATTACTGAGCTGCCCAGACAGCCCAAAGAACATGAGTTTTTGCAAAGAAGTTGCTCATGGCTTCTGTGCCCTATGGAAGCTATGAAGAGGAGTTTTGCATAAAGGGATCAGTGCTTTGTTTCCATTCAAGAGATCGGGAAGAGGAAGAGGAAAAGCCTTTTAGAGATGGGATTAACATAAGGGCCACATGACTCCCTAGCTCCCTAGAGACATTGTATCTAAAACGTGTTGGAATGATAGGTCTTCCCAGTGTGCTTGCATTCTTCTGTTAGAGGTTAATTCCTTCAGAATCTGATAGACACAGGCCAGAATAGAAACAAAATCTAAAGCCAACTGAAAACAGAATTTGACTATTATAATACTTCTGATCTCTATTGGTTTATATAAGGATTTGAAATTACTAAAATTAGCATTCTGCATGCCTTCTTTCCAATGAATTAGAAGGAACTTGCTTCGAGTTTGTGTGAATACGAAAACAATTCCATTTTAACTGTTTCTATGGCAATAATTGCTTTTGTCTATGGCGATAGTGGTCTGCTTCTGTAACAATAACCAGTGAAAAGAGACACTGATTCCCTTTTAACAGATTTTAATTTTTTTTCTATTTTTATGGCTTCACCTTTTCAAAAGTCTTATTTTATTTGCTTGTACCAAGAATTGTGTGCTAAATGATTCCTCTTCTCCATTGCTTCTTTTGCTAAATTCCAAATAAATAAGTTCTCATCTGAATTTGACAACTGAAAAATATGACTCAGATTAAAGACTGGTGCTCTTTATGTCAATGCTAGCAGGGATGCCATTTAGTATCTAGGAAAACACGCTAACTTTGGAGCTAAATTTGGCTGCAAACCTTGACTATACCACAACAAACTGACCTTCTGCAAGTTATTTCATTTCTAAATCCCTCAGTTGGCTCCTTTCTAAAGATAATAATATCTTCCCTAAAGTGTTATTATAAAGATGAAAGATAATATATATTTAGCACCTGGCATGTACTAGGTCCTCGGTAAATGGTAGTGGACAAATATAGGGTCAAATATGGGCTCTGCTCCTGATTGGATGTGTGGTCATGCAACTCAGTCACTAGTAGCCACAGTCCGTTCCTCCAGAGAATTGCTAAGTGCTTACCTAAATTTAGTACCCTGAGTTTCTGTTTGTTTTTTCTAATCTCAATGGTGCACTTATTGTTTATTTCACAAAGCAGACCAGGATCCCAGACTCCTAGGCAGGTAATATAATTAAATCTAGAAAACTATTTGTGCTTTGTCTATTTTAAAATGAGTTTGTTACCAATTTTCTTTTGCAGCATAATGACTCTATAGGCCCCCAAACATTTCAACGGTATTTACACTTTGCTATCTTAAGGAACTACTCTTCTATTCCTTGTTTTTATTAGTCATTAGTCAGATCCTCATTCTCTGAATGATTAACAGAGAGAATCTTTTCTACTTTAATTTTATAATTTCTGCTTCTTAACATGTAATACATCACCTGTAGTCTATGAAACTTATCAGTTATCCCTATAGATGCATCAAATAATTCTGTAGCATAACTATACCCTCTAAATTCATGTGAATTAACCTCTTTTGTCTTAAATAATGTCTTCTGAACAGTCAAAAATATTTTTCTGCTTTTGTTACCTACTTACATTTTCCATATGAAGAGTTTTAACTTTAGAAATATAATTACTTATGTGGCTAGTTTAATGTGTTTTCTTTAATTTGATCTTCTGTTTTGGTTTGTGACATATGAATATAGGAGAGCGGGTGTGAGTGAGTATGGTTGTGTGTGTATGTTCTAAAATATTTATTAGTGTTTCAATCTGAAATGCAGTTATTTCAAATACTATTGAAATTTATACTCTGGGTTTAGGGGGAAAGTAGCGTTTTTGTTTTTGTTTTGTTTTGTTTCTAAATTGCATCAAAATATGAAGATGTTGGGGCACCTGTGTGGCTCAGTTGGTTAAGCAACTGCCTCTGGCTTAGGTCATGATCCTGGAGTTCTGCATTGGTCTCCCTGCTCAGCAGGGAGTCTGCTTCTCCCTCTGACCCTCCCCCCCTCATGCTCTCTCTCTCTCTGAAGTAAATAAATAAATAATCTAAAAAAAAATATGAAGACACTTTTTAATAAAAGTTAAGCTGAATTGAGTAATAATAACAAGCTTTATATATAATTTTATATATAATTATATAATACATATAATATATAATATATATAAAGGCATGTATAATTTTATATACTGGACAATATTTTATTGAAGTATTAGCTGATAACTACAAAATAGACTGTTATGGGGACTAAACAGTTCATAAGGGAATGATTTATATTGGATAATAGGTTTTGTATTCATCTATATTCTGAAATCAAAGCCTGTTACATTGAAATACGGCTCTAAAATGCAGTAGGAATATAGAGGGATACAACTGAGACTAAGATACTGAAACATTTGCTTTGCCACTACATAATGTTTTAATGATTAACTTCAATACCCATTTGGGCTACTTTATTACTTTTGAGATATGGACCTTCCTCTTTCCAAAGAATCTGTCTTATTATTTAGGATTAATCCCCGTCCCCCTTTTTCCTAGGTAGTCTTTTACTTCCCCCAAACTCATTGCCCAATTAATTATCTTTAACTTTCCCTAACTCCTTTTTTTAAAAATCTTTCCTGAAATATAATAATATTCTTATTAAAGAGGGTAACCTCTACCATCTTTAAAATTTTTTTTCTAAAAATCAATAATATTCCAAAAATATGATAGCATATTAGAAATATGGAATATTTACTTCTTAAATATTAATTTCTTAATAGAAAGGTAAATACATTAGTATAGTTTAGACAACACAGGTGAAAGAAAACTGTAATTGGTATACCTTTTTAAACTACATACAAATTATATAAAATAGAGCACTCAATTTATTTGTGGGGTGTGTTTGTATGCATCTGTGCATGCATGTGTGTGAAGAGAAAGAGTAAATTATTGTTTGCTTGGCGGTTTTTTGTTTTTTGTTTGTTTTTTGGTTTGAAGATCCAAAGACCAAAAATGTTTTCGGACCTTGATAAGAAAGAAGTGAGGTTCACAAATATAGAGCTCATGTTACTTTTTTCCACCATTCATTCTTTCATTTGTTTATATTCTGATTGTAAACTCATGAATCATTACTATAATGCCACGAAGACTAAAGAGTGTTTTTGCAACATAAGGATCCAAAACTAGTCTGAAAAATGGGATTGATCATACTTGGTTCAGAGTATGTTGTGGAGCCAAGTGAAGTAACATGCTATTGCTGGTATTTAACTGCTCAGTAGATGGTCTCTTGTTACTGCTCTTTGTCCCTGCTTTTTCTTCAAAAAATTATGTTTGGTTAGGCACACATATCTAACTTCAGTACTCCCTATTTTGAAAAAGGCTAAGTTCCATGGTTTCTTTTTGCTAAGGTGAAGTGGCTGAATTTCTCTCTCCCTCTCCTTTTTTTTTTTTTTTTTAGGTTTATTTATTTGAGAAAGAGAGAGCAAGCACACTCATGTGGGGGGAGGGGCAAAGGGAGAAGGAGAGCGTTTCAAGGAGACTCCCCTCTGAGCACAGAGCCCCACAGGGAGCTCAGTCTCATGACCCTGAGATCGTGACCCTTTATAGATAAGGGGAAGACTGTCCACAGAAAGCATATTTAGATGAAGGGTGAGTAGAAATCAAGAGTTAAGCTTCAGATATGCTACATTTAAGATTCCTGAAGACGTTCAATTGAGCAGTTCAATAGACAGGTTTGGAGTTCAGAAGAAACATTCTTATTACCCATTCTGCTCATATTTAAGATATTTGTCTGAAACAGATGTCTTACTAGATTGTAATCTCTTTCTATGTCAGGACTTTTTCTTTTTTAATTTTCCACCGTATTTTATACAAGGCAGAGAATGGTTGATATAAAAGATAAAAGAGAATTGCCATATGTTTTGTCTTACTATGTGTAGGGAATGAACTAACTGCCTTCAGCTTAATCCTCGTGAAAGACCATTGATTTTTACAGATGGTCAAACTGAAGAACAATTAAATAGCTTGCCAAAGATCACAAAGTAGTTGGAAAACTAGATCTTTTTGTCTCCAGGGCCCAGAGTTATCACATTAAACCCCAGTTTCTTCTATTGAGTCTTTGGTAGACCTCATTCATTGAAAGAAAAAAAAAAAAATATATATATATATATATATAGAGAGAGAGAGAGAGAGAGAGAGAGTTGTGTTAGACCTACTATATGTTAGGATCCTATCATACAGTGGTAAATAGGGAAAATACCTTTCCTTTGAGAGCTTACAGTCTAGAATAGGAAACACATAATAAATGTGTACATAAACTAGACAATGTTTAACTGTGCATAGGGCCATAAAGAGAATAAACAGTGTGATATAATAGAGAGGAATGGTGGGGGGGATAGTGAATTTCTTTAGATAGGGCAGTTAAAACAGACCCAAGTTAGCAGAGACTCAAGGATAAGAATAGAAAATACTGTTCTACTTAGAAAGGACAATTCCTGTGGTGGAAAAGAAAAGACCTGCACAGCTTGATCTGGGTCAGTAAACAAGCAGCCATGTATAATGTGACCACAGAGATAGAGAGAAGCCAAGCCATGCAAAGTCTTGTAGGCCATTGTATAAGATTTGGATTTTATTCTAAGAGCACTGGAAGCCATTGAATTATTTCAAGTAAGGGAACAACATGATCTGATTTTTTTTTTTTTAAGATAACTCTAGTTTCTGAGAGAAGAAGCAATCAGAGAAAAAAGAGTGGAATCAAGAAAGCCAGTTAGGCAGCTCTTGAATTAGCTCAGGTTAGAGATTCTGGTGGTTTCTAGAGAGTAATGGAATGGAGATAGAAGTACAGGGGCTTAAGACATATTCTAGAAATAATATTGAGAGGATGTATTGATGGATGGGTCATAGGAGACAAAGGAAAACCAGAAATAAAGATGACCCTTGGGTTTTTGGTGTGAACATTTGACTAGACAGTGGCACCTTCTATTAAGGTGGGTGACACTGGGGGAGAAAGTGCTTTAGTGGTGGGAAATCAAGAGTTCTGCCCAATAAACATTTGTTGAATTAAAAAAAAATACTGGTCACACAAGACAATTTTTATTACATGATTAAACACCACATTTCCTTGCATGATCATTCATTTATGAGTTGTTTGGTTGCTTTCATATCACACCAGCAAAATTGGGTAATTGCCTGATGGCCCACAAAGCTGAAAATATTACTTTTGGGCCTTTTATTGAAAAAGTTTGCCAACCTCTGCAATAGAGCATGGCCTGAAACTAATCTTAGAGTATGGTTTCAAAACAAACCATAATCTTCTCCATAATCTTTATAAAACCTTTGACTCCTCTTAAAGCCACTTTCTCTTTATTAACGTGCATCTCTCCATTCCTAAGTTAGTTTACTATTGCAGTCTTCTCTCTCCATTTATATTTGGTGTCTTTCTCTTTACCTCCTAAAAGTGAGCTTTTCCTAAACAACATTTCTTAGCTTTTTTTTTTCTGTCATCTCCTTAATATCTGCACAACTCAACATCTCACTTCTTACAGATTTTTGCACAAATGCCAGCTAACCTGCTTTCTTTATTTAGTAAAGCTTCCCAACCCCATTCATTATTCTCTAATCATGTCATTTACATTTCCATCTAGTTGTATTTGTTCCTTGTCTGTCTCCCCCACAAATACCATGCCAGTCTCAAGAGAGCAAAGACTTTAACTTTTTTCTTCACTGGTGTATTTTCAGTGCTCATAACTGTGCCTGGCATATAATAGGTTCTCAATATTTGTTGAATAAATGAATCTGCCCATTCAATTCTCTCTTCAGGAGGACTTCTCCATGCCCACATTATCAATTATTACTTCTAATTAGGAGGTATCTAACTTACATCTTCAAAGTCGAAATGTGATCCTGCTCCAGATCTCTTAGCCTATGATATCATTATTTAGCTTTTCCTCCTACTATTTTTCTATCTAAACGTTTCTGCCTTATTAGAAACATTACTATTTCTCTAGGGCATATTAAGTTTCCTCACCTTATGCCTTTCCTCCTATCCAGAAACTACTATTCTGATAGTTCTGAAACATTATAGGCCTTTTCCAGGCTCTATATTTGCACAGGCAGTGTCCTCCTCCCTGTCAAACCACAGCCCAGACAGCACCTCTTCAAAGACGCCTTCTTTTGGCAACCAACCACATTCCATCTTGTTCTTTCTTTCTTTCTTTCTTTCTTTCTTTCTTTCTTTCTTTCTTTCTTTCTTTCTTTCATACTCTCACAGTCTAGCCTCATCTGGATTATTTGTTCCCTTATTAATCATGTGTATTCTCCACTAGACTGTGAGCTCTTTCAAAGCCAAGACTTAATGGCTCATGCTCACTTGCTAAATCCTCAGTAGTAAGATAGCACTTGGAATATTCTCTGGGATCAATAGAGATTTGTTGGATAAATGAATTTCCAGAATGAACTTCTGAGTCTACAGTGATCCCTTTTCCCTTGTCACCCCTTAACACTGGTCATTGCTATTACTTTTCTGGGAATGGATGAGTCACTATCTTGGAAAGCCCTTGGATTGTTGGCTTCAGTTGCTGTTTGCTGCCTGCATCGGTACCCAGTTCCTAATAGGTCCTTGACTTAATTCTTCTCTAGTAAGATTGAAAACCTCTTACATATCAAAACAGCATATTAAAGAAGTCAGTAATGTTGCATGTACAGAAAAACTCTCTCCCTCCTCTCTCTCATTCAATACTTGGTTAATTATCATCTGATGCTCTTTCCTCTGGAGAAATTCTGTTCTTAATTTCTTTGGTTGGGAGAAGATGGAAAACTTATTTCCTAAAGCATTTTCTTCTTTTTTCTTAATATTTTATTTATTATTTTATTTGACAGAGAGTGCGCACGAGCTGGGGAAGGGGCAGAGGGAGAAGGAGAGAATCTCAGGCAGACTCCGCACTGAGGGCAGTGCCCAATGTGGGGCTCAGTCTCATGACCCTGATATCATGACCTGAGCCAAAACCAAGACTCCAACACTCAACCAACTGAACCACTCAGGCACCCCACTAAAGCATTTTCTGTATCATTTGTTTTTACTATTCAGGTATTCATGCAAAAATGACTTCCCATATCACATTTTATTTTGCATTTATGTTAGGAGTAAAATCATGAACTACTTGGGTAGAGAAGATGAACACTTATAAAAAGTATCTTTCTCTAAAAGACCACAAAACTTACTCCTTTTGAAAACTAAAAGAAAAATGATGTAATCAGCTTAAATTTCCCCACTTTACTCAGTGTAACCTTGAAAGAAAAAGTAGGAAGAACATGTAATAGGTAATGGAATAAGCACAGAAACGTATATATTTTCAGAATGTGTTTGTCTTTAAAGAAAAATTGTACTATTTCAAAATAGCTTCTCCATCGTATGGCTAGAACAGAGGTAGGCATACTTTTTCTGCAAAGGGCCAAACAGTGAATATTTTAGGATTTGTGGACTGCCCAGTCTTCAGTGCAGCTGTTGAACTCTGCCATCACTGCATGAAAGTGACTCTAGACTCTGTATGAATGAATGGGTGTGGCTGTGTTCCAATAAGATTTCATTTGTGGACACTGAAATTTTAGATTCATATAATTTTCACATGCCAAGAAATATTATTCTTCTTTTGATTTTTTCAATCATTTAAAAATGTAAAAACCTATTTTTTAGTTTGCAGACCGTACAAAAATAGCTGATAGGAAAGATTTGGCCTGTGGGATGTCGTTTGCCAGTTGCTGGTTGAGACAGTTCAGCTTCAACGAGAGTCATGGGTAGGCTGTGGACGTAGGCTGTGCATAGGTATGATTCCATGTTAGGGAAGTAGGAGTGACCTGAGAAGAAGCTGAGGGAGTCAGTCCTGCACGGAGAGCACTACAGTCTGGCAAAAATACCGTGAGCAGCAACAAGAATGCGCCCTGCTGTGCAGAGACTCCCAAGCTTGGATAAAAACCAGCCAATGGGGGGCGCCTGGGTGGCACAATGGTTAAGCGTCTGCCTTCGGCTCAGGGCGTGATCCCAGCGTTACGGGATCGAGCCCCACATCAGGCTCCTCCGCTATGAGCCTGTTTCTTCCTCTCCCACTCCCCCTGCTGTGTTCCCTCTCTCGCTGGCTGTCTCTATCTCTGTTAAATAAATAAATAAAATCTTTAAAAAAAAAAAACAAACAGCCAACGGATAAAAACAGAATTTGAAGCTAATGATTCACAAAGTAATTTACAAGTTTTTTTATTTTGATGCTGGAAAGGAATATGTAAAATCGTTAATTATTTAAAATTTCAATATACATCATATGTGATTAAAAACGAACAAGTTGAAAAAATATCCTCGATATACCACATAGTTACTTTTTTGACTGCCTAGTTTGTCCACTTTTGAAAATCAGAGAATCCTAGGGGTGCTTGGGTGGCTCAGTCAGTTAAGCAGCCAACTCTTGATTTCCGCTCAGGGTCATGGGATCCATCCCTGTGTGTCAGGCTCCTTGCTCCATGGGGAGTCTGCTTCAGGATTCTCTCTCCCCCTCTGCCCTGCATGGGTGCTTTCTCTCTCTAAAAAATAAAAAAAGTCTTTAAATTAAAATTTAAAATAATTAAATCGGAGGATCCTACTTTTTCTCTGCAAAAGAAAAACCTGTAAATTCCTAATGGGGAGAATATGTCTCATCTAAATCTCTATGTGCTGGTCCTGGGACTTGGGGACGCTTCCCTCTGCAGTGGTGATGGCGGGATGGGACTGCTGGGGCACTCTCGGAGCGCTGCCGTCCTTGAGGACGCCCCTGCCTAGCGGGGCTCTGTTTCCTGGGAAGTGATGGTTGCACTATTTACTAGCAAGCCTGTTCTTTCTCTTTGGCCCTCAGCATTCCAATTTTAGCCTTTCGGGAAAAGAGACAGAGTAAATGGAGGAAATGGTGATGAGAGAAGAACAACCAAAATCTGTCTGTCTGACTGTTTCCTATAAACCACTCACTGTTGCAGAATCCTAAAATGTGATTTTTTATGGAGATGTTAGAACTTAAAGATTATACTAGGCAAATTAAAATATCTGTACATATCCCCTTTTGATAATCACCATTGTTCAATGGTATCTAGTTTTGATCTCCTGTTGCACAAATGAGAATACTTTTATTTCCTTTCTTTGAATCATTACATCTGTTTTTTATATTTAGTGCAAAAACATTACAGTAAGACAAAGTAAATTTGCTGTTAATTTGTTGGGGTAAAATCAAATTGCACCACACAGTGCAAAATCACGTACTTCTGGGTAGGCGAACTGAGACTTGAGTCACAATGTTACCACTTTAACAGAGTCTACTTCCTCGTTTGTAAAATGAATGTATGGATAATAACAATGAGGATCCTGATAATAATGATGCCTCCTAGGGTCGCTTTAAATATTAAATAAGGGTTGTTCTAAATATTAAATGAGATATCACGTGTAAAGGACCTGCCTAAGTGTTGTGCTAAGAAGAGTGCCTAGCACAGAGGAGACATTTGATACATATTTGTTGAATAAATTGAGGAATGGCTAACAAATGCTGAGGTCATGTCGAGTGTTCAATAAATGAATAAATGTCAGCTGTCCTTCCCTTCCCTCCCAAATGCCCTCAGTATTTTATAAGGCACTCAGCACTGCTCTACAAATATAAAAACCATGGCTTTTTAAGCTGCTAAAGACCAAGGGATCACACTACATGCAGGCTTTGCCCAGCCCCTCTGTGCTTGCTCTTGGTACACAAGCAAAACTAACAGTTGCTTTCTAACGCACTTATGCAGAGTTCCTTCCCTGCCATATTTTTCTTACAGGATTTCAAAACTGTGGGGGCGACCATCTAGTAATATTGAGTGATGTTTTCCACAAACAAATCCATTTTGATAACTAGCCAATTTTCTAATATTGATGAGTCAAGACCCAATTTGTAAGTTGTTCCCTCTGAATCAACATGAAAAATGATGCAAACTTTAAATATTTTGGAAACATCAATATCGCTCTTAAGGCATCTCTTCAACTTCTATTTCTGTATCTACCTACATTTTTGTTTCTGATTTTAAGGTGCCAGTCCTTGGGAGTTTCCTCTACTCATTTATAGACTGTGAGTTGCTGCTCTAAGAACTTAGGTCATTGCACAAAAGTAGTGCTTTTGAAATTCTCTTTGCAAACTGTGGCCTTGGCTGCAATGGTAATACTGAATTTGTCATTGAGGATACAGTCATTTTCCTTTTTAATGGAGAATTTTAGCCTGGCTGACTCTATGTGACCAGATAACCAGAGAAGCCAACCTCTTCCCTCTGGCAGATTCTGTTGGAAAAAGGGAAAGGTGAGAGAGAGGGAAGGAAGGAAGAGAGAGAGAGAGGGAGAGAGAGAAGAAAAGAGAGAGAAGAAGGAGGAGGCGCAGGAGGAGAAGGGGTAGGGGGAGAAGAGAGAGGGAAGGAATGAAAGAGGATGAATAAAAAGGAGCCCTCAGCTCCCTGGGTGGCACATTTAGGTACTAAAGGACAAGCTCTATTTTAAGTGAAATTTCTGCCTTTGGTTATGTGTATATATTCAATATAAAGTTTTAAATACGTAACCTCAATTATACAAAACAACAGAGGTAAACGGACTGGCCCGAAAAAAAAAAAAACCCAAAAAACCCAGGACATTATAGTTACCCTAAAATATCAAGATTTGAATCCCAGGCCCAGATCCAGAGTCCACACTGAGCCATTCGGGTAAACTGATTTTCCTCTATTGGCTTCATTTGCCCGTTGTGCTCATTCTTCCGGCATTCATGCACGCACCTTGGCTCTCTCATCTTCTCCTTCTACGTGCCTTCCATGAAGCAACTGGTGCATCAGACTAACTCACTCCAACTTCTGTATGTGGACCATTCACATTACCTGACATGACGTTACATGACAGAGCTGCCGTTCGTTCTCCGGGACCTCAATTAGGGCAAAGGGCTAAAACCTCATGATTTTCCTCAGGAACAAGGTTAGAGGCTCCACCCTGCTTTGGTGAACCAAAAGCAAAACAAAAACAAATAAACGAAACAGAGTCCTTATGCTTTTAGACCCAACTGCAGGAATTCCTTATGCTTTCTGATGAGAAGGAATTTTATGCTGCATATCCAGATTCAAAAGGAAAGTGTTAAAATTGCAGAATGAAAGTGCAGCTGGTTTTGCTCCAAGGTTTATCAGTGATGAGTCACCTATTTTTATTGCATAAGAAATCAAATCTAGTGTTGTAATGAAAACACGATACAGTGAATTTAGGATAATTCTTGGAGCGTTCGAGATGTGCCTATTTGTTCAGGGACACTGTGTCCTTTGAGGTTTCTTCTAAGCGCTTTAATCCTCTGTAAGAAAAGCGTTTTCTCAGTTTTTGAGGAAAGTTGCTCTATTATCTAACCACCCACAATGACTGGTTTTGATGCAGCAATTACTGCAGAAGCAGAGGATGGAGATTGTGCACTTATGCTTTGCATTTATGTTCTTTTGTCAGCACTGGACACACATTGTATCAACTTGGCATACTTTAAAGCATTCATTTTTAATCTTACCTCTTTGGTATTCACTTAACATCTGAGCTTTGCAGTTCCCTAAAGACTGCATCTAAGTTTTACACAAGGGTTTTGGACAGTTACACCTGGTGAATTGAGGATGGAATTGATCCAAGTGTCTGGTACAGGGACTGAAAGAAGAAGGAATTAAAAGTCATCTGTAAATTATTTCTGCTGAATGGAAGTAGGTTTTCTTGTTAATCATGTCAGGGTCATGAAGAACCACGGTGTCATCTAAGGCATCTTCCTAGATAGCTTTAAGGTAGAGATGTATAATTTTAAATACTTGGTATTTTAAAGACCATGTATACTGATAATTTGAAGGCTAACATTGGAATCTCATCAGTCTATGAAGTTATATCCCTTTTGATAATACATTTATTGAAAATATCATCTTTAAGAACTACATTTCTACTAAAATCAATGAATAAGTGTTTGTTTTTATGTCCTCCTTATGCTCAAGACTGCAATTCAAAGGGGTTTTTGCACAAATTAAATAGTGATCCTAATTGATTTTTATATTTCTTTAATCTAGACTATGTTCAAAAGTACAATCGAATCTATGTAGTCATAACTTAATAGCTAATGTGCCTTTAATTGAAGAATGAATACATTTCATCATGTGAGATACAAGCATGTGTAATTATATCATTTTTGTATATTTAAGGGTATGGCATTAGGCTAGAATTTGTTCAGGATAAAGTGATAGATTTGGTACAGAATGTGCTTCCTCCATTTGTTATTTCTTCTTTTTGTTCATTTGATTTTTGTTTTCTATCCAAGGTGTGTAAAAACAGATGAATTATTAGACTTCAGGGTCCAACAATTTATCTTTTGTTTATTTTCCTTTACAACAGAAACCGTTGTGTGACAGTCAGAAAAACCATCATTTCTTTTCAGCAGTTTTCAGAGCAAAGAGGTGAATTAAATTTCCTCTAAATATCAAGAAAAACCAAAGTTAGAGTCAGGGGATTTGGAAGCAGATGAACTTAGTTTTGCAGATTGAATAAAGCTCACAGGACCCTTAAGGAAGAACAATGCTACCAATTTGCTGACCTGTCCATCTATCTGCAGTGGAGAATTTGGACCTTTCAGGACATGTGAACCAGTTTATTTATGGGCAACAAAGACTATGTTGTTTGAAAAATTAAAGAAACTAAAATAATTATAGCTGTTATCCAAAAACAGCATTTAACATCCATAACGAATTTATGTGTTACCCAGCACCCTCTTTCCTTCAACATTTAGTAACAAAATCCTTTTTTAAGCTTATTATGTCAAATTACAAGCCAAATGAAATTCCATCCTATGCTGATAATGGATGTCTATAATAGCCTGAAAGAGCTTTAGTAAAGTACAGTAATACATAACCATTTCAATTTGGATCTAAGCCCGTGATGCAATATATTTATACAACTAATATTGTTAAATTCTTAATTTTCATTCTCTCGATTTAAATTACAAGTTTCTTCAGAGTGAAATCCACTCCTGAGGAGCTGAATGGTTTCTTACTTTAGCTTACTTTTGTAATAGCTTCTATAGTTTTCTTCATTATCTTTCTATTTAAATCCTCCATGACACACCTGAAGCTTTAGTGTAGAACAAGTAGGGACCTATGTAAAGTTACACAAATTACATTTCTTAATTGGAAATGTATATAATCAATAAGTGCTTAAGTACTTATCATTATAGTTTTATGACATATATGTGTGTGTAATTGTAACATATAATAAAAAATATATTCAGGCATTACCAAACATATCATTCATGATTTTTTCAATATATATTAAAATACTTATTGTAAGTAAAGACATGATTCTCCATTCAAAGTATACATTTATTACTTTCAATTTGGGGGGAATGTTTTAAAAGTTTTGTGTTTTGATCTGCTTGATAAATCTTTCTGCATATGATTTTGGCTCTGTGGTTATGGCATTACAGGTGCTTTGTTATTTGCATTATGACAATTCTGTCTCCAAGAACAATAGGGCTTTGCTTTCCATGCCTCCATGGTACCTCCATTTAATCCATGAAAAATTTGTTCTAAAGATAACATGCAGATGTAAATGCAGAAAATGTGTTCAGAAGAAAAAATTCAGATTTAAATGCAAATTTCAGCCTATGGATCAAGTGTGTTAATCAAAATATTTAGCAAAAAATACAGTATGGACTTCTGACAATTGGAATGGAGGTCAGCTGTGAACAACCAGTGGCAGTACATGCTGGTCCTCTCAGAATACACTCTATTGACCATTAGTACCTGATTCTTCTAGAAAGCAACAGAAATCTGGGTTGATAGGTAAAAGAATTGGCAATCTTCATGAAAATTGTCTAATAATAAGATATAAGTGTGTTTTCTGGATCTGATAAATATAATTTTAGCTCAAAATTTTATTTTGAATATATTTCAAAGTTTAATTTGGTCAATTTTGATTACACTGAAAGATCTTAGTTAACATTATTACTTCTTTCTTAATAGTGGCTAGCATTCAGAGGCTTCCTGCAGCCTCTGTTCTAACAGACATCAACTTCCCAATGAAAGGACGGAAGGGAATGGTTGACTGGGCAAGAAACTCAGAAGACAGGGTAGTCATTCCAAAAAGCATCTTTACTCCTGTGTCATCAAAAGGTAAATATGTGAAATAATTTGAGCTTTGAACAAAACATTTCTAGTAAGATCGTTTCATAGTACACTAGATATAAATCTGCTTGTGTCAAACAACTTAGTAACAGTCTACAATCATGATTCTAAACTAATTTTGTAAATAACAAAAACTGACATTTGGTCTTTAAATCTGAATTTAATGGAGGAAAGGATCTATTAAAATGGTAAAAAAAAAAAATACAAGTGCAAATTCTAGACCTGAGCTTGGCATGGTTAAGTTTCAGGATTGACAGTTTTATCTCAGTGGAAAGCATGTGGTATAATATTTTAATTTTAGTGTGGAAACATGTTGCATTTCCACAGTCGTTTTTTATTTCTTCCTCACTTTTGCTTTGGTTTGTAGATATTATTTTGGTGTCTAAAAGCAAATTTAAGAAAAAATTCAGTTTTAAGAACATCTTCAGCAACCTCTAAAATTAGTGGCTACTTTTGACAGCGACATCTGAGACTTGCTTTTTACCTTGGAGATTTGACCTTCTAGCTTAGAGCTCCAAAAGAAAATTGTCTGTCTTTCCCCATATCATTGGGAATTGAAACTCCTTAGCTGCAACTACAGTAGCCTCCTGTCTCAGCCTGGTGAAGGAAGGTTACTTCAGATGACACAAAAGCACTGGGAACTCATCTTTTTAAGTTACCATTACTATGTATGGTGTGTGGGCAAATCTGCCCCATGCATGGTTATGTAGGCGTTTCTTCTACTCATCTTTGCATCAGCACGTACTGGAATCCCCTTGTAATGAACAGAGTAAAGTTGTAGAAGACAGTATTTTTCTTGTCGTTTCACTAATACTTTTAATTTCATTTTTTCTAGAAGTAGATGAATCGTTGGTATTTGTTCTTGGAGCAGTCCTGTACAAAAACTTAGATCTAATTTTGCCCACTTTGAGGTAAGCGATGAAGTAATAAGCTGTTATAATCTTTGTAAATTATTCCAAAAATGTGATTATAGCTCATTCTATGAAAATAGTCAAACAAGCTTTGTTAATACAAAGGGCTTTTTCTTAAATTAAATAGAAAATACCCATTTAATGAACAGCTTATTAGCATATTATGCACTTCAAAACAACTAGAAAAGACAATTTTGGTCTCTGATTATACCCCTGCAATTCTTTTGTAACTAATCATGACTTGCCTTAAGACTGAGGGAAAAAAAAATTAAGGAAAAAAAAACCCCTCAAGTCTCTGTAGTAGAATGGGTTGTTTTAAAATTAATCTGTCTTCTCTCTTTACTTGCACTTAATGGTACTGTTCATCAACATCACATGAAATTAGAGGAGTGCCATGATGACTGGGAATGCATGCTTTGTTCTTCATTTGCACAAGATCTCAATTTGCCTCTAAATAAATATTCAATTATAGCTACATTAAGAAAAAATGCTGTTGTTAAATTAGAGGACTATTTTTGGAAGAAATCCATTGATTTCTTTCCTCCCAGACATAAAGAGAAACCATTACACATAGTAAAGTGTATGTTCTACGAACATTAATTTATTTGCTCTATTGTCTTAACTACTTTACTTGATCTCACAGAAAACATCATTCACACCTACTCGGGTAGAGATGCTATCACTCATGATGACCTGTTTCCTCCACCCCGTCTCCTTCTGGATGACTGAGACCAAGTTTTTTTTTGGTTTTTGTTTTAGTTAAACACAGCCACATTTGCAGGGAGCTCTTACTCACACCCTTATGAATAAAGCTTCAAGTCTTTAGGGAGGAAAGACTGTGAATGATGTGTACGGTTATACCAGGAGCATAACAAATAGTCTCATAAATAAACACAATTAGAGTTCAGTCCAGCCGAAAAAAGGCCTTGCAAGGAAGCAACTAAGTTTTCAGCAGCAGCAGTGACTAGTCCTGATTCTTTGGATGAAATCTTTCCATGTGCAGCAAATTATTAATACAGTCGGTAAATCTCCAGCTGTAATGCAGGTTCTCCTTCAATCAAAGAGACAACTATGGGAAGTTGAGTTTTCTTTAACTCCCTTCTTCTCTGGATGGAATTTGGGCTTTCTGAATTTGAATCGGTCTGTGTTCGCTTTTGTTCTACCAATAACAGATTTTCAAAACTAATGAGTTTACTACCAAATTTTCCACTGGCTTTGTTAAAACACATTGGTGTGCACAATTACAGATAAAATGGATTTATACTTACACTGCCTCTAACTTTGTGTATGATGTTCATTTGAAAAGAAATGTGCTCAAGTTAAATGTACCCAGATACTCAAAGTTAGACCCTTATTTCCATAGGGGGTTCATTTGTATGAAGCTAGTCTTTCAAGAACTCTAGACTAGACACTAACTTAAAATCAGAGGACTTGGGTTTTAATTTTAATTTCACATAACAAGAAATTAATAAACTTGTCCAGTCACTCAGAAATTGTCTGCCTTCAGTTCAACTTTAAAATATAAGCACCAAATAAAATAAACACATTGATGTGCATTATTCACCCTATTTGCTGCTGAGGGATATAGTGAATGCAAACAAAATACTCAACATAAAAGGCTTTAGACTGTGAATTAGTTTTTCTCCTGCACGTCTAACAAAGTTGCATTATGATTAATCTTGTTTTGCATCATACCACAGAACTCACTCACACAACTGAAGCCAGGCCATTCCATGTTTCATAAATTTAGTTAAGGGAATTGAAAATTTACTTAGGGTAGACTAATGGGCATGTTGTGAATGATTTAATGGATAAAGCAGGGCATAGTCCAGAGCAGTGGCTCCCCTAATACCACCTGTGACACAAACAGATTCAAATCTGGGGGCAAGTTATTGACGTTTTTTATATGTATATTGTGGGGTTGCACTCAAAGGTTCTTTCCAACTTCAAAAATTCCTTGTCTTTATTGCAGTAAAATCGTAGAATTGTGCAGTTCTGATGTATTCTTTAGCTTAAAGTCCTTAACAACCTATATGTAAGAATTATGAATATGTATACCCACTCACACTTTTTATGTATAAAGTAATTAGGTAAATGACTATAGGAAAACAATATTCACTTTTAGACTGGAAATAATGACAATGGAATGCTCAGGATGAAATGTTTGTTTAGGTACTATTTCAAAGGTGAAATATTAGCATTTACAACACATTTCCTTTTATTTTATACAGTAAAATAATGTAACGGAGCATTCTCAGGCTTGTTTTTTTTTTTTTTCTTCTCCTTTTCAAAAAACTATTCCAGAAAGTTGAGTTAGTAACCATACCAATGATAGATCTGCTAAATAAGAATAAGCCTTTTAAAGGACAAGGGTGATGTCTTTGTTTTAGTCACTGAACAAATATTTACTAAGTAGCAACCTGGCTAACCTTACTGTCTGAATTTTTTTAATCTTCTCTACTGTCGAAACTCTAGAACAGTACTTAAAAAATAGTAAAGGTCCAAGAAATGTTTCCTGGAATAAGTAATTGTCTTATCTGATAGAATATTCCACATAAGACATTTTTAAAATAATAAAGTACACATGCCATACACATGCCATACAAATATGTTAGGAACAGAGGAATAAAATACATATATCTTGTTGTTTTACTTATAAATCGACTATGTGAATTGAACCCAGTAAGAAAGGGAATATCTTCCAATTCAACATGAAAAAATACACAAATTTGCTCTTTATGTTTAGTTATTTACCAAATTTTCATGACACATTTTCCTGAGTGATCATTTTACTAATTGTCTGTTGAAACTATTGGAGCCAAGTTTCCCATACACTGAATAATGTTAGGCTTGCTGTTAAGTTTCCAGAAATTTTTTATTTTGATATAATCATTTTCAAAACAATACTTTGCATAATTTCTCTCATGGGGACTAGGAAGGAGAACTTGATGTAATGTTTTGAATAGATATGATTTAGAAATTCCCCATCATACATAGGCAGAAATAACTTTGCATGTTGACTCTTTTATTTAGAGATTTCTTCTCTTGCCCTAATATGCATTCAGCTATTCTTCGAGCGGCAATTTTTGTTTTGCTGTTTGATTGTCTTCCCTTTTACAATTAAGTAGATCAGATTGCCCCTTCAACTGAAGGAATGTGCTCTACTTAAGTCCAAACTAAATATGTGCTGCTCTCAGCCTTCCACTTTTGTCCTTCTTAGAATAGTTTTTGATAGTCAAAAAGGATAGAACCAGGATATTAGTGCTGCAAGGTCCTTTAAAGGTTAGTACCATCTAGAATTCTAATTTTTCACATGAGAAACTGACCTCCTTATTAGTTCCATGACCTACCCAAGATTGTGTGTCCAGCAGGTGACTGAGTTCTAATCCAACTCAAGTCTTCTCTGCCCAAACCAGGACACTTTCCCTGCCTTGCTGCCTCTGTGAGGCTAGTATCGGTTCCTTTGAGCAGTACAAACTGTGCACTTTGATATCAGTGTGAATACATATTGCTCTTATGCAGAAAATCTTCTAAAGTCAAGGAGGAGGTGACCGTGTATGAACAAACTCAAGGATACTTGGGGGTCAACTTGGTGGCCCCAACCCAGACTATTGACATCAAGGTGTGAGGCTGTCACTCTTCCCAGCTCCTCATGACCATTTTTGGAATGAAGTCTGACCAGCAGAGGCCAGAGGGTCTTTTGGAAGAGGCGAGGCCACCCACACACATCACCCACTCAAGTCAAGAAAGTAACAACCACTCACAGCCTGACAAGCTCCCAAACCGCGGTCAAGCATTTTTTTTTTTTAACTGTAATAACCTTTTAGTAGGACAATTTGGCAATATCCAGAGGCTTTAAAAATGCCTTGTCATTGATGCAGCCACTTCTAGGAATTTATGGTACAGAAATTATCTCTAAGGAAAAAAAAGAAAAGTGTACCCAATCATACACTCAAGCTAGCGTTTAAGAAACGGTTGTAAACAGTCCATTTTCTGACTCATTTAAGTCAGATTCCAGTTTTATAGGAAATCACAATACTTTTGAGTATAGGAGCAATGTGTAGTTTTCCTTTAGGACATGTGGAAGATATAGCTCTGTTAAAAAAAAAGAGCATTTTAATGTAGCTATTAACATTCGCGACATTGTAAAGGATCTAATTAAAATTATATGCAAATTCCACTATAGTATTAAAATGCCAGGAAAAATACAGATGAATAAAAAGCAACAATGTTCTCATAAGCCAGTAGTCATTTGAAAATTATCTTTCGAAAAGGAGAAAAAAAGTTTCAATAATGCAAAACCACACGAATTTGCTGTCAGGTGCACCAACCTAATAAAGATAAATGACGTGAATTTTTTTCATATTTAGCAAATGGAACTCATTTGAGTTCGTATATTTAGGAATTAAAAGCAAATGGGAAAAGCAATTGAACTAAATTATATTAGAAATAATCAAAAAATGAAAAATTAATTACTTTTAAACCCATACATTCTGAAGGCAATCAACCTGAAATTGTTGAGTTCTCTTAAGAGCACCTGTTCTTCAGTTTCAGGACCTGAACAAACCTTGGATCTTGCTTCTTCATTCTGAGTTTTCAATGACATATTGCAGTTTTGTGATATTCTGTATCTTTTTATAGTATCCTATTGTGAGGACACTAGAAATTAAAATTATCTATGGGAATAGCAAGTTTGCATGAGTAATATTACAAAATATTATTATGCATTCAGTATATTATTTACAAAAATCTGAGTTTTATTTGGCTATACCTTTTGAAAGTGAATTTAAATCCCTGATCGCTTAGCTTCTTTGTAGTTTTAGGTGTTATCCCTTAGTAAACCTGCCTTGAAATTCTGATTAGTTTTAAAGCTCAAAATTAGCCCAATCCTACTTTTTAGCAGCCATCAGCTGATTTTAGTTTTAAAAGCATATATATTTAATTTAATCATTTTGATGAAGTCCCAGTTCCTAGAATATATGAAATCATCTATTTTGTTTTGGTTTTATTTAAACTGGAGAGCTTGTTTGAAATTATGAAAACTAATTCTAAAAATGGAAAGAGGCTACAGTAATTTTAATAATTTTTATTAAACCATTAACATCTTTTTACTGTACCTTGTCTGGTTATCCTTTATTTGCACAATAAGTTCCACAATCCTCTCCACTGATGTTTATTTGTAACACTGCAGTGCATTTTCTTTAATGTGATAAAAAACCCATAACATGAAATTTACCCATCTTAAGATGCACAGAATAGTAGTGTTAACCATATGCATCTTATCGTGCAACAAATCTCTAGAGCTTTTTTGTCTTGCAAAATTGAAACTGTATACTCTTTGAACAACAACATCCTTTTTTTCTACCTCCTCCCAACTTCTGGAGTCTTCCTGTTTCTAAAATTTTGACTACTTTAGGTACCTTATAGGAGTGAAATCATGCATTACTTGTTTTGTTTTTGTTTTGTTTTGTTTTGTGTGTGTGTGTGTGTGTGTGTGTGTGTGTGTGTGACTGGTTTCACTTAGCATAATGTTTTCAATGTTCATCTTTGTTGGAGCATGCAGCAGAATTTTCTTCTTTTTTAAGGGTGCATAATATTCCATGGTCGGTATATACCATATTTTCTTTATGATCTATCAATAAATATTTAGGATGCTTCCACCTCTTGGCTATTATGAATAGTGCTGCAATAAACAAGGGTGTGTAAATATCTCTTTGAGATTATGTTTTCAGGTCTTTTGGATGTATATCCAAAAGTGGGATTTCCTCATCATATGCTAATTATATTTTTGATTTTTTGAAGAATCTCCATGCTGTTTTCCATAGCACTTTTACATTCCCACCAACAGTGCATAAGGCTTCCAATTTCTCCATAACAATGCCAACACTTGTTATTTTCTGTTTTTTTAGTTGTTTTGTTTTGTTTTGTTTGTTCAGATAGTAGCCATCCTAATAGGTATGAAATACCTCATTGTGGTTTTGATTTGCATTTCCCTGATAATTAGTGATGTTGAGCATGTTTTCATATATTTGTTGGCCATCTCTATGTCATGTTTGGAGAGATGTCTAAGTCTTTTGCCCTTTTTTGTAATCCTATTGTTTGTTTTTGTTGTTGAGTTTTAGGATTTCTTTATATATTCTCAATATTAACCCTTTGACAGATATATGGCTTATAAATATTCTTTCTTCTCCCATAGATTGCCTTTTCATTCTATTGCTTGTTTACTGCACAGAAGTTTTTAAGTTTGATGTAGTATCATTTATCTGGTTTAGCTTTTGTTGCCTATACTTTTGGTATCATATCAAAGCAGTCATCACCAGATTCAATGTCATGAAGCTTTTTCCCTGTTTTCTTCTAAGAGTTTTATAGTTTCAAGTCTTATGTTTAGATCGTTAATCTATTTGAGATAATTTTGTTATATGGCAGAACGTAAGGATCTAACTCTATTCTTTTGCATGTGGATGTCCAGTTTTCCCAGCATCATTTGTTGAACAGATTATCTTTTCCCCATTGTGTGTAGCCCCGGCACCATTGTCAAAGATAATTTGAGTCTATATGAGAGGGTTAATTTCTGTGCTTTCTATTCTATTCAGTTGGTTTATGTGTCTATCACTTGTCTTTATTCCAGTACCATACTGTTTTGGCTTCCTGTAGCTTTGTAATATGTTTTGAAATAAGGAAACACGAGGCCTCTAGCTTTGTCATACTTGGTGAAGATTGTTTTGACTATTCAGAGTTTTTTGACAATCCATATGAATTTCAGGATTTTTTTTCTTTTTGTGTAAAAAAAAATGTCATTGGGATTTTTGATAGGAATTGCAGTGATCCTTAGATTGCTTTGGGTAGTGCCAACATTTTAACAATATTGTCTTCAAATTCATGAACATGGGACATCATCCCATTTATTTATGTCTTCTTTGGTTTCCGTCAGCAAGATTTTTTGTTTGGTTTCAGCTTAAAAGTCTTTCACTTCCTTATGTTCATTCCTAAGTATTTTATTCTTTTTGATTCTATTACAAATAGATGTGTTTCTTTAATTTACTTTTTGGATTGTTTGTTAGTGTATAGAAAAGCAACTGATTTTTGAGTGTAAATGTTGTATCCTGTAACTTTGCTGAATTTGTTTATTAGTTCTTTTTTTTTTAAGAATTTATCTATTTATTTGACAGAGAGAGAGGCAGCGAGAGAGGGAACACAAGCAGGGGGAGTGGGAGAGGGAGAAGCAGGCTTCACGCTGAGCAGGGAGTCTGATGAGGGGCTCAATCCCAGAACGCTGGGATCATGACCTGAGCCAAAGGCAGACGCTTAACGACTGAGCCACCCAGGTGCCCCTGTTTATTAGTTCTGACAGGGTTTTTTGTGGAATCTTTAGGGTTTTCTTCATATAAGATCATTTCACCTTGAACAGGGGTAATTTTGCTTCTTCCTTTCCCATTTGGTTGCCTTATATTTCTCTTTCTTACCTAATTGCTTTGATTAGGAATGCAATACTATGTAGAATAGAAGTGGCAATAGATGGCATCCTTGCCTTGTTCCTGATCTAACAGTGAACACTTTCAGTTTTTCACCATTGAGTATAATGTTGGCTGTGGGTTTTTCATACATGGTCTTTACTATGTTGAGATACATTCCCTCTATGCCTAATTTGATGAGAGTTTTTATCCTGAAAAAATGATTTTTTTCAAACTGAGGGCCTCAGAGGGGAGGGGTATGGGGGAATGGGATAGACCGGTGATGGGTAGTAAGGAGGGCACGTATTGCATGGTGCACTGGGTGTTATACGCAACTAATGAATCATCGAGCTTTACATCAGAAACCGGGGATGTACTGTATGGTGACTAACATAATATAATAAAAAATCATTAAAAAATTTAAAAAAAAAGAAAAAAATGATTTTTTTTCAAATGTTGTTTCTGCATCAATTGAAATGATCACATTACTTTTGTCCTCCATTCTGTTAATGTGGTATATTACCTTGATTTTCATATGTTGAACCATCCTTGCATCCCAGAAATAATTCCCACTTGATCATGTTGTATGATATTTTTAATGTGTTGTTGAATTTAATTTGCTAGTATTTTGTTTGGATTTTTTTTTTTTTTTGCATCACTCTTCATCAGGAATATTGGCCTATAGTTTTCATTTCTTGTATCTTTTTCTGATTTTGGTAGGAGGGTCTCATAAAGTGAGTTTGGAAGTATGTCCTCCTCTTCAATGTTTTGGAAAGGTTTGAGAAGAATTGATGTTAATTCTTCTTTACATGTTTGATGGAATTATTCCAGTGAAGCCATCTCTTTTTGGGCTTTTCTTTGTTGGGAGGTTTTGATTACAGATTCAATCTCTACTAGTTATAGGTCTGTTACATTTTTTAATTTCTTCATGAATCTTAGTCTTCGCAGCTTTTATGTTTATAGGAATTTCTTTTAAATTATCCAGTTCATTGGCATGTAATTGTTTATAGTTGTTTCTTGTAATCCTTTTTATTTCTGTGGCATTAGTTGTAATGTCTCCTCTCTTTATTTTTGGTTTTTGTTATTTTAGTTTTCTCTTTTTTACTAGTTAGTCTAGTTAAGAGTTGGTCAATTTTGTTGATTTTTTTTCAAACAACTAACTCTTATTTTGGTTGATATTTTCTATTGTTTTTCTATTCCCTATTTGTTTCTGCTTTAATCTTTATTGTTCTTTCTGCTAACTTTGATTTTAGTTTATTGTTGTTTTTTTCTAGTTCTGTGAAATAAAATTAGGTTGTTGACTTGAGATCTTTCTTCTTTTTAAATAGAAGCATTTACCCCTATATATTTCTGTCTTAGTCTTTTGCTGTATCCCATTAGTTTCGATATATTGTGTTTTCATCATCATTTGTCTCAAGATCTTTTTAGTTTCTCTTGTGATCTGTCCTTTGGTCCATTGATTGTTCAAGAGTGTTTTATTTAATTTCCTAATATTTGTGAATTTTCCAGTTTTTTTTCTTTTTTGCCTTCAACTTCTAGTTTCATTCCACTGTGGTCAGAAAAGATACTAAGTATGATTTCAATCATCTTAAATTTGTTAAGACTCTTTTTGTGGCATCACCCATGATTTATCCTGGAGAATACTCTATATGCACTTGGGAATAACATATATTCTGCTGTTGTTGGATAGGGTGTTCTTTATATGTCTGTTAGATCCAACTGATCTGTAGTGTTGTTCATGTCCTCTGTTTCTTAGTGATCTATTATCTGATTGATTTATCCATTATGAAAGTGGGGTATTGAATTGAAATCTGCTATTTTTGTGTTGCTGTCTGTTTTTCCCTTTCATTCTGTCAACACTTGCTTCAAATATTTGGGTGCTCTGCTGTTAGATATGTATATGTTTATAACTGTTATATCTCCCTAACAAATTGGCCCTTTTGTCAGTATATAATGTTCTTCTTTGTCTCTTATTTTGGTTTTTGACTTAAAGTCTATTTTGTCCATTACAAATATGGCCATCTCTGCTTTCTTTTGGTTACCATTTGTATGGCCATCATTTTCCATCTTTCATGTTCAGCCTGTGTATGTCCTTATACCTGAAGTGAGTCTCTGGTAAACAGCTACATTCCATTTCGTAGTCACTTTTTTACTCTCTTTAAGATATGGTTAATGTACACTAAGTGCCTTAAGCCTTTGTAATAATTTTGAATAACTTGGGTGTCCTTTGAATGAATAACTCTACACATTTTTAAATGTTTTATCCAAACCAACTAGCACAAATCTCAAGAACAGAAAAGAACTTTATTATTTTAGTCATGAAATCCATTTGGCTATAAGATTTGCTTTCCTTGCAGTGAATATAAATGTGTATCCAGCCAGGAAGCATTAGTAGATCACAAAGCCTGACATGGCACATAAGGAGCCAGCTACCCACTTATGCAAATTAGAATAAATTGATAGAATAAATTAAAGATAATTTCACACACTGTACACTTTTTAAAAAGGGACCCACTGCGTAATGTAAATTTGCTTATTTTTCCTTCATCAAGCATTTTAATACCATGATAATGGCATTACATTTTAACCCAGCTTGGTCAAAAGTTTGATATTTTTGCTTACTATGTGTTTATTTAATATGATATTTAAACATGTGTTAGCACTAAAATGTGCAAAGCATAATGCAAATGAGGATATATAAATGCTAGATAGAAATCTTGCCCTCATTGAACTTATAATCATGTGGAAGGAGACATAAGTATTAATGGATGTTGTGGTAGAGATAGTAACATATTAGTAGGACAAGGGGAGGGAGCGTAGTACATGAATGTGATGAGAACATCCATCTGCATAATTATACTGGCATGCATCCTGTCCCAGCTGAATTTTAAATAAGTTCACACACACACGCACATACACACACACAGAGCAAAAGTCATAAGGTGGGCTCTGTCTTCTAGGGGTCATCTCCACAAGCCCAGTTGAGAAGCTGATAAACCTGACACAGAGTAACATACCCTACAGAAGACTGCTCATCTTAGCTACTTTGCTTTCTATACCCCAGTTTCCCAGGGTCAAAATTCCCACATGCCCAGACACACAAAGAGAGCTTCATAAATATCTTGACAAAATTATAAATTCCTGTTTGGAGTACTCACATCTGTATTTTCTGGTAAATGATCCACTTACACAACTTTAAAATAATGCAAAATATCTGTATACCATCAAATTTAACTAACATTTATTAATTAAAATTAGCAGTTGAGTTAAATTAACATTGGGTTTATTTATAGCAGAGAAATGGGATTATAAATAGAACCGGCAATAAAAAGGCAAAATGAATTGTAGTGACATGTAAATATTTTTGTTTCAAGGTAACCAAACCAGAACTCAAACATAAACAGGCTAATTTGGAAAAGGAGCTTGCATCTGTGTGCTCAGGACTGTTCTCTGGGAGAACCCGCCATAATTTTTTTGGTGGTGACAGACAAACATTTTCTCCAACCCCAAGTTATATACACCTTGTCATTCTCTGAGAATCCTGTCATATCTGCTAATATAATTAGCTGCCCAGTATCATCTCACAGCTTTGTTAATTCCATCTGTTCTCACCTGATCCCCCCTAGAGAAATAGGGAACAATAAATTTGCAAAGGGAACTTGGCATTTAGAGCTTAACTTCATATCACTCTCAATGCAACTGACCTTCAATTAGTATTAAATGAAATAAAGGACAGTTAACCAGCCCTCTCTGGGGTTTGCAGCTACCTTCCCCTAAGAAATATAAGTCAAATTTATACCTTGTTGCTCTTTACTTTTTACTGTTAGTCTAGATACCATGAAGCTTCCTGAGTGTTTAAGAATTTGTTATTTGACATTACTGATACATGAGAGATGGGCTAAAAAATGTTATCCAACTCAAAATATGTTTATAGTTCCTCTATTACTAAATACAGTAAATTCCTCACGGCGGCAGAGTTATCATTTTTTTCTGGTGAAATATCACAGTAAAGACCATCCCATTAGAGAAAAGATTTGCACAAAGAATGTGAGGTTCAACGTTGTTCTACATTATTAGAATTATATGATTTTGATGGTACAGCCATTTTGGGAAACAGTATGGCATTTACTCATAAGATTAAACATGCTTTTACTACATGATCAAGCAATTCCACTCCTAGGTATTTACCCAAAACATATGAAAGCACATGTCTATGTAGCAAGTTTGTATGCCAATTATTCATAATAGCCAAATATGAATAGTACTATTCATCAAAGCTAAAAATCAGAAGTAACCCACAGGTTGCTTACTTAATTGATGAGTAGGTCACAAACTGTGTTATAGCCATATCATGGAATAATAGTCACCTATAAAGAGAAACAAAATGGTGAATCTCAGAAACATTATGCTAAGTGAATTAAGTCAAACACGAAGGTCTTTGTACCGTACGATTCTATTTAAATGAAATTCTAGAAAAGGCATGATTATAGAGGTAACATGTTCATTGTTGGCTGGAACCTTGGGAGCAGGAGGGGATCAGATGCACAGAGCACAAGGAAAGTGTTCAAGGTGAGGGGATCGGCTATCCATCTTGATTTGGTGGTGCTTGCATGGTACTGACAATTATAAAAGCATCAAACTGCCCACTTAAAATTGGTGAATTTTATTACCTATAAATAATGCTTTAAGCAACAAAAAGAGAGAGAAAAGTTAAATGACTTCATCTTTGATACCTGTTACAGATTCCCCAGAATAGTACGTGTTCTATGGAGGAACATGCTCTGTTTTGTTTCAAAGCAAAAAGAAAGGATGGAAGAAATATATATAGCTAAAAGTATAATAAACCTTTGAATGTCTAAATAAGAGGTGATATGTGGCATTTTATACATGTTGGATAAAAACCTGTATGTACAAGAAAGAGTTGGTTCTGTTTTATATGTTTATGTTTATGGATAATTTTTTGTAGCTTGTAAATATATTTAAAACTTCTTTGTGAGTGAACTGTAATTGGTGAGATATTTTAAATGTATTCCTTACGTGGAGCATATTGAGATAAAGCAGCAGCCTGTAAGTCTGTATGGCTGAAATGAATGATAGTGATTAGCAACAGCATTTACTTATATTTAAACTCTGCTTGCTTTCATGCTAAACCACATTCCAATTATTCATCTTAATGAATTTTGAGATAGTCTAAAAAACGCCAAGATAGCACTCTACAAGAAGAATATTTGGTCTCCTGGAGAACAAAACCGTTAAGTCCACCTTGAGATAAATGGATTATATTCATTTAAAGATTGCCTGAAGGTGTGAATTCACAATCCATCTCTCTTGTAGGTGAATCAGATTTAAGTAATCGAAAGCTTGTCAGTGCTGCTGCTTTTTCATCTTCCTTGCATCTAAAATGCTAACAGTCAGCAATAGCTTTCTCCCCTTCAAAGTTTTCTAGTTCCAAATAGGGTTTGTTTATAAGAAGAAATAACTGTAACTTTCCATAAGTACTACTTTAGTATCATGCTTTAAATCTGTTTGCCCAATGTTTGTCTGCTTTCCTTAAGATATGTTGGGATATATTTATTTAACATGCATTCCAACATGTACTGAGCAGTAGGAATTTATACATGTCATTGATCCTTTCTCCTTTTAATCATAATTACTGTGTTTCAGAAATTACACTGTTGTCAATTCCAAAATCATCGTGGTCACAATAAGGCCTGAACCCAAAACAACTGATTCGTTCCTGGAGATAGAACTTGCTCATTTGGCTAATGTAAGTATCATCCACGTGGCATTGAGTTGGTTATAGAATTTACCTTTAAACAAAGGTTAACAGTCAGTCATTTGATTAGATAAGAACACATTTTTCTAGACTTTTAAGAGTTGTAAATGAAGTAGTTTGTTATGAAGATATATATTATATGGAAACACAATGCCAGGAGATGCCCAGTGATGTGCATACATTTTTGATAACTCTGTACTCTGGTGACTATATAGTTTGAAACACTGTTTTTACCAAGTTTTATAAAAATTCAGAATTTTGTTTTTAAAAAAATGCCAGATTATCCTATGCTTTTGTCCGTAATGAAACTCCCTTCAGTTTATCCAAGATAGTAATGATTAGATTGTTTATCTATATACACATCTTTATTGGACTCTGAGCCAAGCAATGGGGGAGACCAAGATGAGTAAGAATCTGTCTCAACATGGAAGACTGCCAAGTAAATACATAGGTTTAAGATGCTTACAGCAATAGAAATTATAAACATAATACAAAGGAGAGTAATTAACTTCAGTGTACCCCAGAGTAGAAGAATGGGTGGGATGCATTTGAAAGTGCTAGGTCAAGGATTAGAGAAGTCTTCTTAAAACTACCTGGGTACTCCAGTAATCCAGATCTAGACCTCTTGTTCTAGAATGACAAGAACCCTTTCTTGAATCCATCCAACTGCAACTGAAACTCTTTAAATCTTGTTCTGTCCTTCTGTAGAAATTAAAAATTCTACTTCTACTTTACACATTCACTTTAAATGCTTCAATCATTGATGAGTAGGGACAAGGAAAGTGATTCCTATTAAGGCTCTCCTGATTATACTTTGATACTCCCTGTATTAAAGTGAACCACTCTCATGCGTTGCATATACACAGTTGTTTTTCTTTTAAATTCCTTGCAAAGTTTCTGTGAAGCTGACCTTTACATACAAATAAGCACAGAGTGTCATTTTCCCAAATCGATAAACTTAATGAATGACACAACAGAATTTATACCCCCATCCTTTGGTTTACAAAACCTATGTATTCTCTCCTATTTTACAATTTCTGGCTTCCAAAAAGAAAATCAATCTTGGTTTTATAAAAAATGACAATTATCTTCCCTGTGAACCACTTTTTACTAAGATGCTCTGGCTTCCTAGATTGTTTAATGAAAATCACAAATCTCTTAGTAATGACTTTTAAACATCACAACTAATACTTAAACTGTTAGGTCTTTTTCAGCTTTTGCCAAAATGTGACCATACCGGTTCTATTTAATTTCAAGAATGTGTTTTATTTCTATAAAATCTACCTCCTTTATGCTAAGAATAATCTCATCTCTACCTAATCTCATCACTGCACTGAACACTGGGAATTCCTTTAACACTGCTTTTGAGTAAGAAGTTATTTTTTTGTAGGTTCAAAATCTGTTTAAAAAATATTTATTTACTTATGTGTTTGTTTTTATTGTTTGTTATGGTAATGTCTACCAGTTACAAGCATTGGTGAAAAATAGAAAGAGATACTAGGTCCCTGAAAAAAAAAAAAAAAGTCAGAATTAATATCATGTTTCTTATGGAGAAAACTTGTAAGTGAACATCGACAATACTTTCCTAAGTAAAGTCACTATTGAGAATTTAAAGAACATATTAATTAAATGACAAATTTTTATAAGTTAAAGAATGAGTAACCTCAAAAATAGTGTTGACAAAACAGTCTCACTAATGTTAATTCAGTAAAACGATTTGAAGTGAACAGATTTAAGCTTTGAGTTGAACTTCCCTTCTGGGGGGATATTCTGTCAGCCAATTTACAAAGGAGATAAAACATGTACAGAAAGTAAATTACTTTTTACCTATGAAAACCAGAGTATCATCAATACATTTTATTAAGCACCAGCTAGACACTTGGAGTTACAGGTAAAGTCAGAATATAAGAATGGTGAGATAATTATCACAAGTCACTTAGAACTAACTCTGTCTTTCAATATTTTGAGTGAATGAGTTGACCAAATTTTCTAAACAATACAATCTCTGCTCTAGAAGACCTCCACTTAAAAGAATATAGACAAATCTGTTGAAAGGGGGTCTGAGGGAGAAGGAGAGGAAGAAGAAAAGCTTATGCTGGAGAAGAAAATGCTGCCAAGTGTTCTCACTCACTTCTACTCTCCCCCTGCTTGCAGTGCCCAGCTGCCCTCAGAGGCCAGCCCAATTAACAGCTGCGCCATGGAGCCTCTCTGGGTGATGGGATCCCTCATTTCTCCCCTTTATTTTATAAATACCTTTAACACTTCCTCCATACAATACATATAGTCCTTCTTGCTCTCCTGTTTTGAATTTCTAATGCTTGTTGTATTTATACTTATCACCCAAATCAGAGTTTGTAAAATACTATACTACTCACTGAGGGAAGGGATATGTAACTGATTTGTTGAGTATCCTAGTATTTATTACCAGTTATATTATAAAAATATGCTTTATATATTGAGTTTAGCTTATTTCCATTGAAGAGATCATCAAAGAGCCTATAGTGAAATATAATGGCCTTCTCTAAAATGTGAAAAAAAGATACATCTTAAACGTGAAAATAGAAATTGATTAGAACAAGCTGAAATTTTATTATAACTGTATATATAATCACTGTTTTTGTCTTCAAAACTGAACTATTTTAGATATATTTCTAATGTCAAGTCTACTTTCACCTATTTTCTTTATATCAAAAGTATGTGCCACACTTTCCTGAGCTCAGAAAACAATAATGACTTGCAAATTATATCTATTTCATATACCATGTAGAAAAAAAATGAAGAATGAGAATAGTTATAGTGAGACTAGGGAAAAGCCTGTTAACATTTCCTAAACGAAATGTGTTCTTTTAAAAAGCTTTTTAACAAATAGCATTTAAAGTATGTTAAATATAATAGGGCCCTTGGGAACTGGTAGGAATAGGTAGTAGAATATGGAACCCTGAAATTCCAAATTGTGTTTAGCAAAGCCAATTGCAGTTTTACCCAGCACATAAATCATTAATGACTAAGATGTTATTCTCAGTTCAGGTTTGGAGGGCTTATGGCTTTATGGTGATGACCTATAGAGTCGGGGTCTATAGTCCTTAGTACTTAGGCATAGCAACTGCCTGCTTTTAAAAATATATCAAATTTGCTTTCCCAGAAAAAGAATTTTATTTTTCATGTTACTTAAGGTTTCTTCAGTGTGACATTTATGGTTATCAATATTGTTAGATTATCTAAGGAGTAAGGAAAGTTACTAATTTTATTGAAAATAATTATTGGGTCCTAAATAAGTATAGTAGAATGACCTTATATGCACACACACACACACACACACACACACGCACACACACACACACGCATGCACACACACACACACACACACACACACACACACACTCGCATTAGGATGACTTGGATCTGACAGATCTGAGCCTGCTATGACTTTCGAAGGTGCATAACCTCTCCATCCTTAAAGATGAGTTAGAAGAATAAGAAAATAAATACATTTTAGTTAGCTCATGCTCTATCAACTTTGTTAGCCTGAAAATGCATTCTTTTCCAAATTTAGGAATATTTTTATGTAGTTCCATTTCTAGTGGAAAGACTGATTGGACTATGCTGGCCTGCAGTCTCTGCAGTCTTGCCTTTCTTCTTCTTTCTTCCTCTGAGTAATGACTCCGGTGGTCTAGGTAACAGGATACTGCTGTCTTTCGGCATTGAAAAAAAATCACAAAGTTTATTTGTAGTTCTCAGATTGGTCGTGTTCACAAAAAATCTCATGGGAATTTGGGCTTGTAGGTTTTGTTTTCTTTGCCATATTTGCTTGCATACTAACAGGATCAAGCTAACAAATGAAGGAGTTTGTGTTTATGTGTATAAACTAAAATTAATCATGAGCCATGGCCTTTGTAAATCATAGCTGAAAACACAATGGAAGACTATAATGAATATGCTTGTTACCATTAGATAAGCATGAGAAACAATGAAGAGATTTCAACACTCATCAGTGGGTATTTTGTTGAATATCAAAGACTGATAATAACCTAAGGAATTAAAAATCACTTGGCAAAGCATGAGGAAGTTCAGTCTATGCATCTATAATTTCTACGAAGGGGTGTTTGTATCCCTTTACTTTTTGAATTACTTTTCTACCCTAGCTTTTGTCCATTTAAAAGAGGTTTCTGATTTTTTTCCCCCTGCTTAAAGCTCTTGGTATTATGGAAGAGTATTGAAATGCTAACTAGACAAGCAGATTGATGGCTCTGGCATTGGCAGAAATTGAGATAGAACTTGTTCCCTTGCTACAGTTTGTTTTGTTTTTTTTTGTTTGTTTGTTTTTTGGTTATATCCTAAATTCCTCAGTTTGAGTAAGCAACCTTCCCACTTACATTCCGAATTCAGTTTATTTTGATTCATAATACCTAGTTAACATTTTTCAAAAAGATTTTAGAATAATTATGCTATTTTTGGAGCAGCGATCAGCCAACTTTTTCAGTTAGGAGTCATATAGCAAATATTTTTAGACATGTGAGCCATAATGGCCTCTGTCCCATGTACTCAGTTCTGCTGTTGGAGCATGAAAGCAGCCAGACAATATATAAACAAATGGGTGTGGCTCTGCAATGAAATTTTAGTTACAAAAATAGGTGGCCAGAATTGGATTCCAGGGTATAGAGTTAGTCAACCCCTACATGATGCACAGATTCATGCTCCCCCTTCCTGCAAAATGCCCATGTCCTACTGTCCAGAACCTGATGTGTTACATGTCAAAAGGGACTTTGCAGATGTGATTAAGGGTAAGGACATTGAGATGGGGAAATTATCTTGGATTATCTGGGTAGGTCCAATATAATCACCAGAACCATTAAAAGTGGATAGCTTTTCCCTACAGCTTTGGTCAGAAATACAACAGAATAGGGGCGCCTGGGTGGCGCAGTTGTTAAGCGTCTGCCTTTGGCTCAGGGCGTGATCCCAGCATTCTGGGATCGAGCCCCACATCAGGCTCCTTCCTAGGAGCGGGCTTCTTCCTCTCCCACTCCCCCTGCTTGTGTTCCCTCTCTTGCTGGCTGTCTCTGTCAAATAAATAAAATCTTTAAAAAAAAAAAAAAAGAAATACAACAGAATAAAGACTCAACTACCATTGCTAACTTTGACAATGGAGGAAGAGAACCACAAGCAAGGGGTATAGGCAGCCTCTAAAAGCTGAAAACCAGGAAGGAAATATGGACCTCAGTCCTACAACTTCAAGGAACTGCATTTTGCTGAAACCTCAATGAGCCTGAATATGGATTAATCCTTAGATCCTCCAGAAAGTAGTATAATCCTGCTGATACTTTGATTTCAGCCTTGTGAATCTCTTGAGCAAGAGATCCAGCTGAGCTCACCAGACTTCTGACCTACAGAAACTGTGAGATAATAAATTTATGTTATTCTATGCTGCTGTTTATGGTAATCTGTTACAGCAGCAGTAGAAAACTAATAACCCTGCATTGGAACATTGCAAAATTAATTTTAGATTATGAAGATAATATATATATAAACATTAACAGTGCCATTTTGAATCAAACATAATACAATAGTGATGATATATTATTCAATAAGAATTAATTAGCAACTAGAGATTAAATTTTGTCCTGCTGATTATCGTACCAGCACTTTAGGAACCTGATTAAAGGAATCACTAGACAATGAGAATGGCCATAGTGAAGTGGTCGTGAGATGTCAGGAAAAATCAGAGGATGTCACAAGACAGCACCACCTTGGCAACGACAGGAAGGGCCTTGTGGAACCAGGTGCTGGACATCAGGGGCAGCTCTGGCATTTGTAGATATGTTGTGCTTTTGAAGCAATTTAGTAAAACTTCTCTGCGGCAGCTGATAGACTGGAACAGAGCAAACCACTGTTGCCCTTGCCTCTGCTACAATCCCATAAAAGCATTATTAAGATACATTATAATATCCCCTTAGCTGTAAAAGGAAAAGATTTAAGCTGTATGTTTTATCTATACGAAATCTAGTTATTTAACTATTTTTATTAAAGCTATTTGCCACTCCAACTCATAGGAAATACTTGGGGAGTTTCTTCCCCTAGGAAACCCATGTATTTGTTGGGAGGTGCATCAGACTCCTGTGCAGACATTGTTGGAAATGATGTAACCATATAATCATATATGGGTAAGACACTCTAAGACAGCTATGTGGAGGCAATGATTTTCTTTGAAGAACACACGTACAAATAATTCCTGATAGTGGTTCGGCTTTTTACTATTTCCCATATGTCAAATAGGCATTATTCATTGGGAAATAATGTACCTTCAGGTTAGTGATATATCTCAGAAATTAGAGAAGCAAGCTGTTATCACATCCACAAAAATAGTGTCATCTGGTTAATGTGGGCTAATGAGTAACCACATAGCAGAAGCTGAATTAAATATACGCTGTTTCTTTATGTTCCAATTAAGTAGCTGCCAACTCCCCAAGAAGACCTATGCAACATGGGTGGGACTCATCCTGATAAAACAATATTCTGCATTTTTCACTTCAGTGGTCTCTATATCAGCTTGCGTTAGTGAAAGTCAGCTCCTTCTTCTCCATACTGACTGGTTCTCATTGTGATGCTTTCTACGGAACCCTCGTAAATCTATCCAAAAATTACTTTGTATCCACTCTCCTATTAAGTAAGAACACAGTATTGAAGTTTTAATGATGCTCTTTAGACTTCAGGTATATGTCAGCTACGTTTTCAAAATAAAAAGAGAAAGAAAGAAAAGAAAGAGAGAAGTGTTAGAACCAGATTTAGTTGTTTTTAAGTATCATTTAAAAATATGAAAATATGGAAAAATGCTTACCATAATCTTGAAAAAGGATTTGGAGAACATTCAACAGATCATTTTCTGTTCTTGAGTTTCATACACCTTTTTCAACTGAATCATACCCTTGGGTGGTATATTACACCTTCAGGGACTATGAAGCCATTTATATGTTAAAAGAAGTTCTCTTACTGATCAGCTTTTAGTGACCTTTCATAGATTTGACTATGGAAAAATTTACATCCACAAGATCTTACCTCCCCTAGCATGCATTCCTTAGACTTTTTTAAATGTCTTTTCTCAAGTAGTATTAAAATTATACGCAAGATATAACATAATCTTTTGTGGGTCAGGTTAATCATTTTGGAAATGTTTTCAAGAAATTCCCAAAATCTATTTGTGCAGTTATATAATAACCACAATTAAGCTTTAGTTGGGAAAGAAAGGGAACATAAGCTTAGCAAAACCCAGGTATTTTTAATACAATGCCTTTATGTCTAAAATTTTGAAAATTAAAGAGAGACAGTGAAGTGTCCATTGAACAATCTTCCTCCCATCTACATTCAAGAAATCAACGTGCAATGCACTAGAAGATGTGACAGAGAGAGTCATCCTGGAACATCTGAGTCAGAAAATTGGAAATGTTGATATAGTTATGATGAAGTCCCTGCCCTTCTTCATGCCCTTAGATCCTTCGTCTGTTTGCTTGCTTTGCCTCTATAGACAAGAGGATATATTGTCTTAAGAGGACTATGAAAGGTACAAAACTTCCAGACCTGGAAGTTGCTATGGCATATGAGCACTAGGCATTTGAAAGTTTGAAGAAAAACAAGGTAAAGAAACATATAATTTCTGTTGTGTGTCTCTTGAGCAGTTTTTCTTCAGATTTAATGTAGATAGAAATGGTTGGGTGGCGGCAGAAATAATTAAAATGCACATTCCTAGGTATAGCCCCAATCTCAAAATTTGTGGAGCCAAGGACTCTACATTTTTAATAAGCACCCCAGTTGATTCTAGGGTAGGTCCAGCTAAAACCATTGGAAAGCACTAAGATAAGAAGAGTGTAATAAGGATAGCATGTGGATTGAATTTATTCAGAACTGAATAACACCAAGGGAAAATTAGAGAAACTTGGTCTTCATTCATTTTTATTGTGACTTTACTCTTATCTTTTATGTGATCAACTTCCTTCAGATCTCTGCTCAAATATCATCTTATTGGTGAAGGCTTCCCAGTATGTAAAATTACAACTCATTCACTTCCAAGTCTTTCCTGTCATCGTGATTTACTTATCAGAGCACAGATTACCATCCAGCATATTATATATTTATGTGTCTATGTTATTTGTCTCTCTGCCTGCTCCCTTCACTATAGTTAAGTCTATGAAGCAAGAATTTTGTTTTGTTCACTGCTGTATCCTCAGTTCTTCAAAGGGTACCTGGAATGTAATAGGTGTTTACTAAGTGATTTTTTTGTATGAATGACTAAATGAAATTTACCATAGTGAGAGTAATTTACCATAGGGAGATGTATTTAGAGTATTCTGTAGGGGAAAAAAATGACTTGGAAGAGAGTTTTGAAAGAAGAAAAGGAATTCACTTATGAATGTCATTCAGGAATCACTGAGATCTAGAACTAGAAAGGATGTCCAAATTCCCTAGTCTATAAAATTAAGAAAAAAGAAAAGAAAAAAGAAAAGAAAAGAAAAAAGTTATGCAGGCCAAAGGAAAAGAGAGAACCACCCATAGAAATACATTGACAAAACCAGTGATGTATTACACTGTTAAATAGGTATATTGGTGTTGATGTGGAAACAGGAGAGAAGTAAAAGTAAAAAACAGTGAAGACTATTATAGACACTTGAAAGTGGTGCGTTAAACAACTAAGGCAATGAAGAAATTTGGGTCATAGTTCATTTTTTAAATGCTTTAAAATAGGGTGAGTAGAAATATTTAACTTGAGTTCAACTGTTCTATTTTGAATGGGGTCGAGAGAGACAGTTTTTTGTTGTTGTTTGTTTCTTTGTTCGCTTGTTTTACCAAAAGTGTGTTTTTGAAGAATAGAGTATCCTTTCCAAAAGTTTTCAATACATGCAGTTTTAATATTGTAAGTGTCGATGAGATTGACAGCTTTGTAAATGAATTTTCTTAAGCACACTTGTCTCATTTCGTTGAGAATTGTTTGCTTCCTTAGTTTAACGCATTTCTTAAATCTGCTTCTGTAGGCTGGTGCATAGCTCACCTACTTTCCTCTTGCCCCTGTCCTTAGGTTTTGTTACTTTGTTGGGCTCACCATTTCCTGTTATCGATTTCCTGTAAATTCCTCATAGCAGATCTCGTAGCAAGGTACCTTTGAGAAAAGTACCGAAAAATTATAACAAATATTTTACAAGTGGTTTCCCAGCAGAACGTTTTAGCCAGTTTTTTTTTTTTTTCCATGTTTAGGATTCATTCATCATTGATGTTTGCTTTATGTTTCCCATTGCACATTCTTTTTCCTTAAACAACTGGTCTATCCAGATACTAAGATTCCTCTAATTTGTTTACTTTGCTTATTTTTCTAAACTTCAAATGTTTTAAATAATTGACCTCAGCTCACATACCTACATGTTGGTAACTGCGCTAGAATGAACACCCACAGAGGGGTGTCTGTCTGTTGTGTGGGTTCCAGAATGTCTAGTGAAACCCAAGATTGAATGGTACATTTTGGAGCCTATGATAATTCTCATGTGGATGCTTTTTAAATTTTCACAAGGACATGAAGAGAGAGAAGTATGAGATAAGATCCAAGAGATGAGGGGTGAAGAAGGTAGAAATAAAGCTAAGGTTAACAATGGCACGTAGAATAAGTAGAGTAGAGTAAGCCCGTCTCACCTTTATACTTTCATCCGAAAGTAGAAATCAGGGGATTAAAAAGGAAAGAGATATCCAAAAAATTAAGGTCATATTCTATCTCTTTTATAATATTATTTTTTGTTGTAACCTGTTATGAACTCTAAATATGAAATATTAATCCTATACTCAGTATCCTATATTGGTTTATATAGAAATTTAACTTCAGCTCATACATTACAAAAAGAAGTAAACTAGATTCAGAAGAACTATTATCTCAGGTTCTTTACCCATAATTAATTTCTATATTCATGAAATATATACTGCCATACCCCTCACTGTGATATTTCAAGGATAATGTATTTTCTATAAAGTGTTCTGAGGTCTTTTGAACAAATCTGATAAAATATAGTATAGCTTTATGATGCAATGTTATAGCTATGCTAAGGATTTCTTGAAAAGTCACAGATTGAATTGAAAATTTCAGCTAAAACCAGATAGGATCTCATGGGACAGAGGAAGAAAACTATTTGAAAAAAAAAAAAAAAAAAAAGGAAAAGAAAACAATTTGACCATTCGCTTCTGTGACCCTCCTCAGATCTATGCCTCATGTAGAACCACATTAAGACCCACTTACTTCACGAAACTTGATCTAACACAAGCCATGATGCCCCTCATGGGCAGTATGTTATGACTAGGGACACTTATAAAAACATGTCTCCTTGTTGTTATATAAATAATCCATACGTGTGTTCCTCATCAACTTCCTTAAGACTATAACCTTTTTTCAGGGAAGGAGCGTTTTTATGCTCTAAGAGCATAGTTATAAGTATGAGCATTTGACAAGAAGAAAGATACCTTGGATAAGTGGTCTTTGAGGGATTTTTGGTAATGGAGTTAAAATATTGGAGTTAGTCAAATGTCCTAATTAAAATGAAAAATAAAATTTGGGTGGATTTTTTAATGTTTATTTTTAGCGAAATTCTTGAACAGATCCAGCAAACAGCACTTAGAAAGGCAACATTTCACAAAGAACCTTCCTAGACTTTTAAAAGAGGTCATTTTGCCAGATATACCTCAGTGATTATCTACTAAGACAAGACGAGGGGTGGTGGCTGGGTGGCTGTCACAGAGGGAGCATGTCCACCTATGGAACAGAGCCAGTAGCCTGTTTCGGGATTGTAACTTTTATCTGCCTTGGCCTAGTCATCATTTTTATTAATGACTTAGTTGGATGAGGACATAGATACCATGTTTGTTTCTTAATCCTGTAGTGTTTAAAAAAATTTTGAATCGATAGTGAATGTGTGGGATGTCAAAATCAGGATTCAAAAAGTCTCTCCTAGGAGACTTCAGTGTATGAGTAACAAAGCTGAGAAAGAGACTCCCAAAAGATCTGATGCAGTCTTAGCTTGCATTGTTAGGAATATGGCACCTACAGGGGAGGGGCAATGGCACCACTTCGTTCTGCACAGGTAGGACACATACGGATGGTTTCCTTCAACACACCTGAAAAGTGGTGCTCCAGGAAATGACTGATGTAGAGAATGAGAGAACTTGAAACCAACAGAGTATGTTTCATAAAGAAGAGGACTCTTCAGGTAGAATAGCATGTGTAGATACCTAAAGATACCATGTAAAGGAAGAATTATTAGGCTAGTTTCAAAAGGGCAAAATAAGGCCCAATGAATGTAACAGATAGACAGAAAGAAAACACCCAGACGATTAGTACTCTTTAAAACAGAGATCATGTCCCATGATAATGGAAACTTCATGGTGTCATCCTGAGGGTCAGGGTGGCCGCTCATACATATAATTATTGAACTGAATAAAAATTTGGCACTTTTTTTTAACATAGTTTCATTAACATGATTCTATACAAAAATAATCTGTTGATTAAGAAGATATTGCAAGCCATGATGTAACACTATTTAAAAAAAAACAAACACTTTGCTGTGGTCTAGATGGTAGCCACATCTGCATTTTCTCTCAATTGATTTCAAAAGAATGGGATGGTCTTTAAAAGATAACAATAGCTCTACAAGGACTTCACCGTTTTTATACTTTAGATTAGGCTTATAGGAAAGAAATGATTAAACTTTGTATTTCTTTCCAACTTCAAAAGAACATCCCATTTTATGCTTCCATCTCCATCTTCACTCAATAGGTATAATTGTTATAATTAAGGAGATACACAAAGGATTATTAAACAGTGGTTCTGGTTTAGTTCATGCTAATTGTGAAATACCTCCCAAGAGGGCAGCCATAAATGACTTGCTAGGGGGAGGCAGCATGATGGGGCAGAGGAGTTTGCATATCAGGTACAAATTTATACTTAAAATCCCTTTTAATGACACTTATATTCTTCATACTTTAAGGGAAAACTAACTCAGAGAATGCTGTGAGGTGCATTGATTATTATTTCATTCATCGTCATTATTGAATAAAATGTCCCTTTTTAAAAAATACAGCCATACGTAATAAACCCATTTTTAGAAAAAAAAAAAAAGAAGAAGATGAAGCTATTGCAAGCCAACACACTCTCTGGAAATGGACAGTTAATGCAACCATCTCTTGCCCTAGGAAAGGGACCAACTACAGGCTAATGAGGGTAGCAATGGTGGTGTTTGTACCTGTGCATAATCCTGAATGTTTCCCTGTGAATTAAATTTTGTAGGTACTTTGGTCTTCTGAAAAGAAATAATCCAGCAATTAATATTTTACTGGTAAAAAAAAACGAAAGCTATTAGAAATTAGGTAATTTCTAAATTATCAAAATATGGACCTTGTGCTATATGAGAGCTTAATTTTCAAAAAAAAACTAAATATAGGTTATGATGTTTGTAATAAATGTATTGTTTTCATGACTAGAATTTCATAAAATGCATCACCAAGTCTGAGAAAGGACATACAAATTTTTAATGCAAAAAAAAAATAGAGATGAAATTTTTAAGTATCATACTGCAAGATAAGGAATCTGCCATTCTGTTTGCATTTTACAGAAACCTTCCATTTTTGTTGTATGTATTCAAGAAACATTTCTTTTTTCTCTACTTATTTTTAGGGTACTTTGAATCCCTATTGTGTGTTATGGGATGACTCAAAAACGTAAGTGACAGATGTTTTCTTATATTACTTTGGGTTAAATATTCAAAGCACATTAAGTTATTTCAGCTGCCTGCTAGTCAACAGGAATATGATAAGTTAGTGGGCTGTGAGTTACACTCAGAAAACATTCTCCTTTTTGAATCTGCAGGACAGGATGATGAATGTGTTTGTGTGTGATGATGCTATCAGATTACATCCCAAGATAGGATTGCATTACCTAATATGTAAGGCACATTGCAATGCAAATTCCATGAAGATTTTTTAAAAGGTCTAATATTTTAAAATCATAGAAGCTCAAATGCTATTTCAACATTTTGCCCTAGTCATTCAGCTTCACATTGCAGAATAAAATAGCAATCTCTGTGGTCATTTAGCCAATACATTACTTGCATGACCTTGAATCTACTATCAGAGTAGTGCGATATTTATATGGCCCTTCCAAATTGTTTTGTTATAAAAGCATTGAGTGACATTTAATTTTCTTATTCATATATTTTATGAATTCATGAAGACAAAAGAAAACAATTGCAATAAATAAGGATTAATAATTCTTCGATGCATTCCTTTGTACAAGTAATTGCAATATATCTCATCAAAATCATCTTAGTCTCATTGGTAATTCTATGAGATTTTAAGGAAGGTCTCACAGAAAACAAAAATCCTGATTAAATGTTAATTAGACTCTTATACTTTAAATACTTATGTACATTTATTTCCAGATTATACAATCTTTCTTTGTTTTGTTTTGTTTTGTTTTGTTTTGTTTTGCATGGAGGGGAGATAAATATCAGTCAATCCCAAAGGCTAAAACCGCCATGTGGATGCTGTCAGATAGGGTACCAGGTTGTTGAGTTCTAGGTATTCTAAGATTTTCTCCATTGTTCTTCACCCTAAATCTGATCTACAGCTGAAGTTTTATTATGTTACTTCCATCCCACCAGTAACGGTACTGAGGAGTCTAGAAGAAGGACATAATTAGAATTCTAGGTAAAGAAGAAACCTACTGGCAATGTGGTTATTTCTAGGGTACTGATACAGTTTCCATTACAGTATTTTTGTGGATGATGAATCAATGATATTGGGCATATTATCTGCTATAGATTCTGATATTCTAGGGATCCTCTTCTCCAAGGAATTTTAGTGCCATAAGGAGAATCCCACCTTGCCCTGGTGATAGCATGAGCTGGATGTCCTCACTGATGTCATTATTTTTTCTTTTTGAAACACAATACAGGAATCCGTGGTAGTAAAGTTTTTGCAAGCTTTGCTCTCTACCAATAGCCAGAGAAGACTCTAGTAGTATATTGTAAGGCACTGTTTAGTGTGTTGTATAGCCAAGGGAAGAATGAAATGCTACAAAAATCTAATTGAATATTTTTTACTTAAGAAAAATATGCCATCTTAAACTCCTGATTATAGTTACTTGCAAAACTTCGTGAATAATAACCAACTTGGATTTAGTTTTATTATCTTTTTAGTGGTAGGATGTGCTTCAATGTTAATCCAAACAGGGGAAGTGTTAGTTATTCCTAAAGACCTTTAGGACTGTTAAAGGAATACTATGAGAAGAAACAGCATTCCCCTATTGTGTGACTCTCTTGGTTTCCTTTCACAAAACATCTAAGGTTTTAAGTTTAATTTAGAAAGATATTAGTGTTTGAGGTTAGCACTGATCTTGGGAATCAATCACACGCTTTCTCCAACATCTGCTAAAATGTCACTCTTATCCATGACAAAACAGACAAAACCCCCATGTCTTAGCTTTACAAAATCAACTTCTAAGTTGTCCTTGAAAAAAACTATTCAGTCAGAGGTGTGGTTAGCTGCCTTTCAAAGATTATCTGAAGAGATCAGTGTTGTTCATGTTTCCTTGATGTACCTGAAAAGTAATCAAAACTGACAAAACTTCTGTCCCATCACACTCTTTACCAGAGTGTTTTATCATTAAGTTGTTTTTCTAGATGAGTTTTAAACAATGAATGTTAAGAGAACTTTACTTATTTTCTTCACATCTGTTTTATTTTGATCATGTTCATATAGAGACATAATAGCTTTACCAATGCAGTGATTTCAACTTTGAGTATAGTAAGTAGTGAAGAGACATGGCTACTAATTTTTATATAGAAAAGAGTTCACTTAAATGATGTTTTCAAGATTGCAGTAAAAAAGTTGAAATTAGAAGTTGTCTAGTAATTTTGGTTTATATTATCAGATTGTCTTACCTTTTTCATTGAGATATAATTGATATATAACATTGTATTTGTCTCAGGTGTGCAACACAAGATTTGATATTTGTATGTATTGCAAAATGATCACAATAAGTCTAGTTGACATCCATCACCACACATAGTTACAGTTTTTTTTCTTGTGATGAGAACTTTAATGATTCACTCTCTTAGCAACATTCAAATATACAACACAGTATTAACTATAGTCACCATGCTGTAAATTATATCCCCATGACCTGTTTATTGTATAACCGGAGGTTTCTACCTTTTGACCCCCTTCACTCATTTTGTCCACCCCTTATCCCTCTACACTCTAGCAACATCGAATTACCTTACTTTTAATTTTATAATTAGTTTTAATTATAAAATTAATACCTGAGTGTCTTTTATTTATAAAACTTTAAAACATAACTGTTAAGGCAAAAGTCCACACTACTCATCACCAACTTGGGTGTCTACATCCACTCATCTCCCCAAGGTCACTTCTATTTACATTTTGTTATGTAAAATTTCAGGTATCCACTCATGCATTGACATATGTATGCAGCCATCACAATTAATACTATTTTTACATAAATAATATCATACAGTCTGTAACACTGGCATCCTTAATTTGTAATTCTACAATATATTGTGGAAATTTTAAAACTGCACTACATATGTTACACTTTCTTGTATGTACTACATTATATAGATATATCATAACTGATCTAGTATTCCTAATATCGATGGCATTGAAGTGATTTTCAATTTATTTAATGAAATGAATTGTGCTTCTGTGTACCTCCTTGTATATCCCTTCTTGAGGTTGTCTCTGACCATCCAGTTGAAAGTGTTACTCTCTTATTCTCTTTATATCACCCTATTTTATATTCTTCACAGCATGCATTCCTACTTTCTTATTTAATTTGTTTGCTTATTGTCTATCTCCCCCACTAGGAAGTGCCATGGGAGAGATACTTTTTCTTTCTTATTCATCACTGCACTCTTAATGCCTAGGACATCTACACACAGTATATATTCAACAAGTACTTCAACTGGCTAGTTTTGCACAAGAATAAATATTTGCAAATTTCTCAGGTACTGTTTCTCTTTAAGAATTACTTCCATTTATGTTTCATCTTACTAGTTCAGCATCAATTAGACCTAACTTTGGAAGTTTAAAGGGAGAATGCTTCAGCTTGGTGGAATACTGAGGTCCATTATAAATGGTCAATTTTATTTCTAATGATAATCTATTACCCTGATAATCCCGAGCAAAGACATTTTTATTTTAATCTGATTGGGTACAATAGTTTCAGACAATTTCAAAGCATATTTTTATCTTGCTTTGGCTAACTAATTGACAGGATGCAGAAAATGTTTCATTATGGGTGACCCATGCAATAAATTGAAAGTACTTTCTCACTTCAGAAATAAGTTTCTTTCATTAGGAGAAGTGTTTCTTTTTAAATGTTTTCTTTTAATATAGTTTACAAAGTTATCATGAGGGTAATAATTTGCACATTCTTTGGGATACTCTAAATTTAGATTTTGAGTATTAGATCATGTGTGATGACTACATTTCCTGGAAAACCCATAATTAACCTGTGGTCTTTTAATTAACCTGTGGTCTTTCTCCATGGGTCTGAGTAGCACCATCTGATGCTATCAGGTCTGTGAAGGATCATGTTTGTTTACAGAAAATGTTTCAGAGTGTCAATCTTGTGAATTTCAATTGTAATTTTGTAACATTTGCTAAACAGTTTTATCAATCCATTTATAACTTCTGTGCCTCCCTTGTGGTTGAAAACAAAAACTTTTAATGGGCTTTCCATTTTTCTACATTTCGAATTGATTTATTGCAGTTGGGAGTAGCAATAGTCACCTTTTGATTGAGACTGATACTGGCTTATTTTATCTCAAAGTTAAGTAATTGAATTGAAGTGATTCCTCTCCTTTGCTTCTATTATCCTTGTTTCTTCATCCCCAGGAGTTTTCCCCCTCTTTTGTCATTTATATTGGAAGTCACCATTCCATTTACCTGACAATATGATTCCTAAAAATATAAAATGAATACTCTGGCCTCATGCCATCACTCTAGAGGGGTCATCATCATTTTCTTTGCTCTTCAGGTGACTGACACACTCATGCCATTATGGAGACATGATGTCATAACTTCAGGGACATACACTTAAAGAAAGATCTGTTGGCTTTCAGAAGTTCAACACAATTATACAAAGCATTACTATCATTGGGTAACCAACCTTTCCCCTCCAAGTGGTAACCAAATGATAAAGCTCTTTCATAAGGCCCTGTGCACTTATGGGCCCTATACACCTATGCATATCAACAAACTGATATGGACAGCACTTAATATCTTTCTGATTATTATAAAGGAGCAGAAAGATCTTGTTGGAGATCTTTATTTATACAATAGTTAAGAAGAAAGTAGACAAAGAACAGCTATGCAAAACAGTAATATGATGGTCCTGTTGTTTTAGAGGACATATGGAAGCATCCTTTACAGACCTGCAGTTAACTAACTGAAATCTTCTCTTGAACAACAGTGAAAAAAGGAAGTCTGTATTCAAAGTATTCAGCATACATATAGCCATGATTCCAGTAGATCACTATTTCTAGAATTTGTTAGTGATTTAATTAACCAGACATAGGATTTTAAAACTATTTAACTTCGAGAAGTGTTATTACTTTTATTGCATAGATTGCTCTGTTTAAAATATGTTAGGGATGCCTGAGTGGCTTAGTGGGTTAAGTGTTGGACTCTTGATCTAGGCTCAGGTCACGATCTCAGGGTCATAAGATTGAGCCCAGTGTGGGGCTCCTCACTCAGGGTAGAGTCTGCTTGAGATCTTCTCCCTCTGCCCCTCCCCCCACCTGTGCATGCACACACTTCCTCTCTCAAATAAATAAAATAAAATAAAATAAATCTTTAAAATACATTAAACTATAATGGAATATATCATGGTAGTCTGTACTTTGGAAATAAATTACTTGATTATATTACAAACATATGGTTGTTCAGTCTTCCAAATTAACATTATGTGCAACTTCTGAGATACGTCCTAGGTGTCAACATGTTCATTTTTACTGGATAGTCTCTAAGGTCATGTTTGCCCTTCTGTAGTGAGAGTAGTATGAAATAAATAACTATTTCTGACTGACATTTAATATAATTTTGCCTCAGTTGGTATATTCAGAACCTATATGGATCCAACTGCAGAAGCAATTAAGATGCCAGGATTCCATGGAATTTCCTATTACCCATTCAGTGATCAATTCTCAAATAATATAAAACTATGTTATTATGCTTTATTTCCTTTCATTATACTCACACTAACAGAAATGAGAATGTTAGCCTCTTACATTATCAAAATACTAGTCCTTGTAAATTAAAATTGACCTAATCCCAATAATTTAAATATTGTATCATGGTCAAAAATAATCACACCCAGATTCATAACAGTTGTTTTCAGATTTATCATTGATAAAATATTGCTTTTGTTTGCAAAACAACCATGCTTTTTTTTTTTTTTTTTAAGATTTTTATTTAGTTATTCGACAGAGATAGAGACAGCCAGCGAGAGAGGGAACACAAGCAGGGGGGTGGGAGAGGAAGAAGCAGGCTCACAGCGGAGGAGCCTGATGTGGGGCCCAATCCCAGAACGCTGGGATCACGCCCTGAGCCGAAGGCAGACGCTTAACCGCTGTGCCACCCAGGCTCCCCAACAACCGTGCTTTTTTAAAAGTACTACAAAATCAATAGAAAAACCATAATAATTTGAGAAAATAGCAAGACAATAAAGATTCATTGGTAGGAAACTAAATGGAGCTTTCCTTACTTTTGTTTTTCTGTCTTAGACTGTACTTTACTTTTTGAAGTTTTCTGATATCCACAATTATGTGTTTCCTCATAAATCCATTATAATTCAAAATGACCTCACTTTAACTTTCTCCAGGAAAAATTTTCTTTTTCTACCTTTAAAATGTTTTAAATTTTCTTGGGGCATCTAGATGGCTCAGTCGGTTGAGCATCTGACTCTTGGTTTGGGCTCAGGGTCCTGGGATCGAGCCCTGTGTCAGACTCCATTCTCAGCTGGGAGTCTGATTGAAATTCTCTCTCTCCTTCTCCCTCTGTTATTCCCTCCTCTGCATGCTCTGTCTCTCTGTCTCTCTCTCTCTTAAATAAATAAATCTTTAAAAAATAATAAAATAAAATGTTTTAAATTTTCTTTAGAATGTTTTGAATTTCATCATAGATTTTATAGTATTGTATTTAGTTCCCTGAGGGTATATTTTTGGCTTTGTTAGCGTATAAATTATCCCTTTTTAACTGATACAGTTCATGTACATACCTCTAATATTATTACCAACTCATTATGTCCATTAGTGTGAGCAATAAAGCTCAAGAAACATCGCATTATGCCTTCAACAATGTATTCTGAGAGCTGATATCGGGAGTAAAATGGCACCACATGTTTTTTACTGTAATCCATGCCTTGATCTTCTAAAGTAGGAGTTAGGAAACTATAACCTACAGACTGTGGGACAAATGCAGACTGATATCTGTTTTTGTAAATAAAATTTTATTGGCACACAGTAACAACTATTTGTTTACATATTGTTTGTGGCTGCTTTTGTCCTACAACCACTGTGTTGAGTCATTGCAACAGAAACCATATGTCCCACAAATTTTACAATATTTACTATCTGGTTCTTAACCGAAAAAAATTGATATCACCTACCAAAAACAACATTTTTCAGCATTTTCCATGTCTTGGCATACATAGAAAATAATTTTAAAGCACATTGGGGTAAATGAATGAAAGTGTTCACAGGCAGAAACAAGATAGGTTGTCCCAAGGGTAGAGAGGATCAATATCTCTATTAGCTATGAAAAATTCTCAATCATTATTTTTCCAAATATAGACTCACCTATAATCTGTCTCATCTTCATCTGGAACTCTAAAGAACATTGTTTCATATTCTCCTGGTATCATAAACTCTCTTCCAGATTTTCTGCTCTTTTTTGTTTCCTCTCAGTTATACATTTTGGAAATTATTTTTTAACCTTCAGTTCACTATTTCTCTCTTCATTTTTTTCTAATATGTTATTTAATTATTTGTAAAGTTTTGATTTTAAGTTGTCATTTTTTTCATTTCTAGAGTTTCTTTTGATATATATTTTTTAAACTTATTAGATTACTTTTTGGAATTTCCTAGTTTATACAGGTGTTTTCAAGCTTTTGTTTTTTTTTTTTTAATTTTAACTTAGTAAGCACAATTGTTTTATAATCTATGGTTGATAATTCCTATATTTGAAATTTCTGTGGGTCTGTTTTTGCTTTTTTTTGTTTCACTTAATTCTCACTCATAGTACCTTGTATCCTAGTGCACTAGGTTATGTCATACTTGTTGTTCTTAAAATATTATTTGTGAGGATTCTTTGATGCCTAGGATAAAGGTGTGTTCTTCCAAAGACAATCTATATTTGCCTCTCTGACCACTTGGTGATACTACTATCCCAGATCCCTTAAACTAAATTCAGTCTAGAGGTTACCTGGATAGACCATATACTTCAGCAATTCTAGCAGTATTCAAATGGGAGGACTAACCTGGGGGGGGGGGAACTTATTGCTAAAAATAGGAAATCTAAATCAACATCTTCTCATACCTATAATTCCTGAACAGCTCACCATATCCCATAGCATACTGTTAAGAACCATTGCCATACAGTATTTTATGTCTATAACTTTGATAGCCCTTATATTTTCTGCCTTATGTTATAGTAATTTGATATTCCTTTCTAGACTTAAATACCTTGGTAACTGGAATTGTGTCACATTTATCTTTGTAAATTGTGCTGTGCTTACCAATGAAATTTGCAAATAGTTAGAACTCTATAAATTCATTAATTCACATAACAAATATTTCTCGAGAACCTATTATTTGTTCTTCTATTTAAGGTATCTGGCACATATATTAGTGAACAGACAAAAATACCTGACTTATGGAGCTTAGATGGAGGAGGACTGCAGGGAGTGTCATAAGAACATAAATATAATAGAGAAATAAATTATATAGTGTGTTAAAAAGTAAAAATTTCATGGGGGGACCAGATGATCAAGATAGAAGAAAGAGAATGCCATTCAATTCAATTGATTTATTTGTACTCCACTGATTGACTTATCCCAAGATGCCGCCATTCATTTATTAAATATTTACTTAACAAGTGCCCAAAATGTGCAAGGTGTCACTTCGGTATCCATCTCTGTTTTTTTCATTTTTGATCAAGTACTTTCCTATGCTACCTAAATAGCTGTTGCATTTGGTGGTAGAGTTCTCTTCCCATTCCAGTTAGCTTTCCTTAAGTGTTTGGCCATCCATATTCATCTATATTTTGTCTGTGGTCTAAATGTCTGTTCCTCTGGCCCCACAGTAGTCATTTGCCTGACTATCCAATTAGATTGTATAATGCCTAGAGAAATGCTAGACATGAACTATGAAAGTTAAATATTTTCTGAAACTGAAACAGCTAAAAATTCTAGCCTAAAGATGTTCATATTACATAAAAGGAAAGGTTTTTTTAAATCAAAAAACCATGTCTGTTTATTAAAAAAAAAAAAAACCTAAAGGGGCAGTCTATTCTTTAATAGTAATTTTCTACATGCTCTTAAAATTTAGAAATGAAAGCTCGTTGGCCTTATTCATAGATATTTCTAATCCAAAATTTTACCAGTGATATTTATGTTTATAATTTTCTATAGATAATTATTTTCCAGATAAATAATAATCTGGAAAGTCCACAGATTTTGTAGAAGTAATATTGTACAATATTATTCTTCATAGTTCGATGAAAATACTATAAGAAGTAAGAGCTTTCAATTTGTCAGCAAGGTTGTCTACTTATTTGAGGATATGAAACTGAAAATTACCTTCAACTTTTTAATCAGTAATACAGAAAAAAATGTAATAACAATATATCTAATCACTTTAAAATCTAGATTTCTTAAAAGTCAAAAATGAGCATAATATTGCCTATTGCATGTGATGATCATAAAGATGGACAGATAAAACTGCTCCAATAAACTTGGCCCAGTGACTAAAACATCGCAGATGTTTTTAAAAACATCAATGGGGTGCCTGTGTGGCTCAGTCGGTTAAGTGACCAACTTTTGATTTTGGCTCACATTATGGTCTCAGAGTGGAGAGATGGAGCTCTGACTTGGTCTCCATGCTTAGCAGGTAGTCTTCTAGAGATTCTCTCTCTCAACTTCTCTCTCTGCTCCCCAACCCAATAAATAAATCTTCAGAAAAGTAAAAATAACAAACATCAATAAATGCTTTGGAGCATGGATGGGTTTCTGGTTGATCAGTTGATTAGTGGGAGATTATTTTTTTCTTTTTTAAAGATTTATTTGAGAGAGAGTGTGTGTGTGTGTGCATATGTGGGGGAGAGGGACAGAGGGAAAGTGAGAGAGAGGTTCCTCAAGCAAACTCCAGGCTGACCAGAGAGCCCAACATAGGGCTCAATCCCAGGACCCCAAGATCGTGAGCTGAGCCAAAATCAAGAGTCAGACCCTTAACCGACTGAGTCACCCAACCCTTATTAGTGGAAGGATAGCTATTCATATTCCCTTGCCTGAATAATGGCCTTGTGTATCTGGAAAAAATAATTTCTTTTGCATTAAAAGGAGATTTTAATATATATAAATAATAATTCTTTGTGACAGCAAAGCATCATCATACATTAATTAGCAACAACTTTTTCCATTTAAACACATTAAATAGTGGTGCTTCCTATAGTCGATGGTATCTTAAGATTCTGTGATGTGCCAGTAGTATTATCCTGAATATCTGACAGTCTTTAACTTATTCTCATTGAAAATTTGGTGGAAAAGTAATTTTTTAAGGTGTCAAGTACCTTGAGAAGGATTATTAGTATGAAAAGGGAAAAAAAAAAGTAACCTGGACAGAAGCCAAAAGAGGCTGACCAAGTGTCTCTTATGTGCCATAGAAAGCTCTCATGGGGATTTACACATGATCAGCACCTTGCCCCATGTACCCTCCATCTCCCCCTCATCCTCATAAAGGCATTGAGGTTAGTTTTCAAAGTATTTATTTAAACTAAATGTTTTAAAAATCAATAAAAGCAAAACTGGGAATTCATCCAACATTTCTCACCAATTTATAGTGTTCTTAGGGGTCTTGGGATGATTCCAAGAGACCTTTTTGACAGGATTTTTAAAATTATGTTGTTAAAATATTAATGGGTATAGTATTAATAGGAGCAACCTGGAGCTGGCTGGTAAGGATAGGCCCTTGTTGAAACTCTCTTAATTTGTTAATGTCTGTGATTCTATTTCAGAAAAGATCCAGGTTTGAATTGCTGAGGATATGTATTAGATAATTTTAGAACTATACTTTTTCAATTCTTTGAGTGACTCAGGCTAAAAACTCCCCCTGCTTATATATATATATACTATAAACAACAGACTGGAAGTTTTCCTTAATATTAATTTTCTATTTCCTCTTTTTTTTTTAATGCCTTAGAAATGCCCACTTATACCATAGTTAATAACTATTTACAGCTTTGGTGTTAGAGATATTCACCAATTAAAGGTAGCTAATGTTGTCTTTCCTTAGACACTGTTAACCAAGCAGTTCACCAGGCATTTGTGAATATCTTTTAAACCCTTAATAATAGTCTCTTACAAATTATTTAAAATATAGATTTGAATGAGCATTAGTAAACTTGAGGTCAATGTGCAGATAATTATTTCAAGGTTCAGTAATAAATATGTATGTTATAGGTTTAACTGTGGAGTCCATTGAGGAAAAGCAATAGGATAAAAATGGATGTAGTAGTAGTAATGATTTTGATTTAAAAAATTAAACCTACTCTTTAATCATTCTATTAGCTTGGTATAATGGACATAAGTAATTATATTTGAGAGGTATAAATCAAGTAACAACTATAACCACCATATCTTACAAATTATATTTGGAGTCAAATTGAGTTCTCATTGCAGATGATATTATTTTGAGAAGACTGAAAACAAGAGAAGTCATTTTAAAATATGTATAAATATGGTCTATAAAAAAGAAGTTGGAAATCTGCACGAAAAAAGATTAACATCTTCAGTATAAAACTAAAACACTGTATTGCCAATACATAACATACAAAAAGATTGTCTAGTGATTCTCTTTGCTTCCTACATGCAGCTCTTTGAGTGTGTACTGGTATTGTTATGTGACTGATTTTTAATGGTATTTGTAGAACTGGACTTTGGCAAGAATTGGGCAATTTTTGTTGTCCTGAATTTTCAACAGCATCATAAGCTGATGGAGAGAAGGAGGAAGGAAATGGGAGTAGCACTGAAGAAAATCTTCCAATAGAGTGTATTTTGAAAGCATCCCGAGGATCACAGTGACAGCTAACTAGGAATGGCTATGTGTGGATGCCTATGTGCTTGAAATATACACTCAACTAAGTAGATTCTGAAATTTTATTAACCCAGCAAGACCCCTTCCCTGCCCAAAAATACTGTTCTGGTCTGCAAGGAACATAGTCTGAGCTATTTTATTAGAAACATAGTTGTAATAATGTGCCATGTCACTTAAGAATTCAGTCCAACAAAAGTATTACTTACCAAAGTCTACAACCACTCAGCTTCTTTTGGGAATCATGCACCTATATGGATCCTTTACAGCTTATAACTTGAGCCTAGACTAGAATTGAAGCCAGAGAAGAGGCCTAGACCATATCCATATCCTCTACCTACAAGGGGAATCTCATTTATTTTCTTTAATTTAATTTAATTCTTAAATTTTTGTCAACTTCAAGTCTCAGGGCAAGATAGCTGAGATTCAGAGGATAGAAAGTTTAACATCCCTGTCCTAAACTCATTGCCATCCACCTCTTAATGCCCATCACCCTCTAACCCCTCCCCCCCCACTCCCTCCCCACTGAAACCCCTATTCTGTTTCCCAGGAGTCCATAGAATAGAATATTATTCAACCATCAGAAAGGATGAATACCCACCATTTGCATCGACATGGATGGAACTGAGGGGATTATGCTAAGTGAAGTAATTCAAGCAGAGAAAGACAATAGGGGAGGGGAGGGAGATCTGAAGGGGGAGAAATCAGAGAGGGAGATGAACCATGAGAGATAACCAGATATTCTATCTTCCACATATTTCTAACATAGGAGAGGTGGATGGCAATGAATTCATTTCTGTTTTTCCAGCACCGAGCACAGTTTCTGGATCAGTGTACGTGTTTAATAAATATTTACTGAATGAAAATTGAAAGAAGTGTTCCATTTTATAGTTAATTTGTATAGGTTATTTCCTTATCTATATGGATATGTTGCACAAAAATGGTAAGTTTGTGTGTGTGTGTATATATATATATATATAAAATAAATTACTATTTTAGTGTTGATAGGTCATTTAGTGCAATGTATACCATACAGCAGACTTATGTGTTCCTGAAAGTTAAAATGTTCTTGTTCTTTTTTTTTCTTCAAGAACTTACTTTTCGCCACAGAAAATATAAAATGATTCAGTGTTCATGGGAGGAATTCATAATTCAAGCTCTTATTTTCACACTGCCTTTCAAAACACCTACGCCACCCAGAATAATAATGTAGTAAGCTGCAGTGGCTGCAAAGTATTTCAATAAAAGAAGGAAATTATTTTCGTAATTACTGATAAGTTCTTAATTTGTTCTACTAAAGGGTAAATCAACCACCGTTGGTGAAAGAAATGATTCTTATGTGTTGATATTAGAGGTTTAGAAAGGGAGCCTTGCAGTTGTCTTGAAATGCTAGGGAGTGATAATTTCATTTTAAGGAGATAAAGGGTTAATTAGTGGAAATTCTTTGAAGCACTACAGAGCAAGTATTAGATTGCTTTCTGATATTGAAAATGCTCTGTGAAGTCATTTACATTGTTCTATTATTGAGAGTAGACAATAGTATTTTTTTATTAAATAGTGTCGTAGGATGTCAGCAGGACAGAAATCATTTCAAACTGTAATTAAACTTGTCAAAAACTATTAACACAAGGTATTTATTGAGACTTAACCTGAACATAGGCATAATCATTAACTTTATAAAGGTATACTATTTCAGTTTTTTTTTTTCTGATAGATGTCAATGATTATATATTAAAAGGAATGTTTGTTGAATGAATGAACAAATGAGTGAATATTTACATTGTTTCTTTTCCTGAGCTAGTCTCCCCCTTGCTGTATACCTGGAAACATCAGGAACTCTTCTGAGCCTCTATTGTTGGGCTAAATAAATTAGTGATTCAGACACCTCGTTTATCCAGCATTATTGGAAAGAGTGCTCCTGGTGAAGGAATTTATAGTTAAGTGAAGAACCAGTTTCCAATCCTGCTCATTTAATCTAAATCGTTCTTGGATGTACTTCGCCTCCTCACATCTGTCTCATGGGTATGGTCCAGACTGAGATAGTCATGTTTCTCTAGAGCATTCTCTCCCCACCAAGGGGCAGCTTCTCGCAACCTTGGCAACTTTAGCAGCATCACTGGCCTCTGGCAGGAGATATCAGTTGCACTACATTCCCCCTTAGCTGTGGCAAACAAAAATGTCTCTAGAGATCAGCAACTGTCCCCAAGGATGGGGAAGGGCAAAATTATTCCTGGGTTAGAACCGCTAATATAGGGCAATTTATCAATAATGCATATTTTTGCTCCACCTCTGAGCTACTGAGTCACAACCTCTGAAGGCTGTCTCTTAACTGTGTTTTGTAGCAGATTAAACTTCCTAAGTGGGTCTAATAGATAGTAAATTTGAGAACCACTATTCAGGTGCCCTCACTACTTTCCATTTTCCAGACTTCTATTACCTGGGTGCAAGATCAAATAGCCAAATTGAGTCTATCAAGTTAATTTTACACACACTTCTAAACCTTTGTTAGATGGCTCCTCCAAGTAAGTTCATGAATTACGAAATCATGAACATCCTCAGTACCTCTGGGTCCTAAGCTTTGTTGGGCCTGTTAGGAAGTCTGATCACAGTGACATTTGACTGTCATGTAATGTTTTATACATACCAAAGTGATGGGTGATGTCCCTGGACAGACCATTCTTTGGCTAGAAGTACACTGTGGCCGTGTCTTCCAGTACTCGTGAATTTCCTTAGACTAATCAAATAAATAGCAACCTTGGTGGATGGGGCATAACACCCATTCATCCATTCACTCATTCACTAAATTATACATTCATGTATTCATTTATTCGAGAACTATTCATTGGGCACCTGCCATGTGTCGAGCACTTGTCAAATACTGGAGGATACAAATAGTAAGCAAGATAGGGAACTTGCAGTCTCTAGGGGAAATGTCAGAGATGTAACCACAGAGTCAAATAAAGCCTACTCAACCACTTGAAGATTAAGACTGTGCTCTTCATTAGCAAAGGGCTATAACTGAGCTAACTAGTTATGGGAGGTTAATTAGCAACTTATCTATGTGGCAAAAGACATAGTACCCTAATGGTCTGGAAAAGATAATTTAGTACCTAATGTTTGCTCTGGTCACAACTAATATCATAGAGGAAATTAGCTTAACAGTATTATAAACATATTTCCTGTTTTCTTACTATTAGGGAGAGGAAATTTTCCTGAAATTTAATTAAGTTAACATAATGGTTTAATTTTAGACATAAAAGGATGTTAAAAAATAGCTTTCTATATCTTCCATTAATTTTGAATTAAAAAATCATCATGTTAAAAGTTTAGAGTATTTTTGGACAAGATTAGAAAAATGTGAAAAAAATAACTTTTACATATGATTAAGTTTCTGTCTGGAGCCGATTTCCCTTTAAGCATGTGGGCATGGCCTCATCTCCTGGGCCATGGTTTCCTCTTTGTTTAGCTTTTCTCAGGACTTCAAAGTTCTAGCAGTTATATCCTCTCCTCCTATTTCTTCATTTTTTCCCTGCCCACAGGCTTTTTCTCCTTTGCTAGCAAAGATCCTCAAGTCCCACGCACCTTAAAAATGAACTCCTATTTAAATTCTGCAGCCATTTTTATAGGCTTGAATTTTATGTCCTCTTCTATCTTTTTTCAAGATCAATGACTTGCCTTAATGAACTTCAGAAACATCCAGCACCATTATATTGGTTCCAATGTTTATTCTGGAAAGAGAAAGAAACATTAGAGCTAATCCTATATCTTATATGCTTATTGAGTTGTTTGTTTGAAGTAATATTCCTAATGAACTTTTCATGAGTTTACTTTTTTCACCAACTAGATTATAAACTCCTTAGGGATAGAGTCTCAATTTTATTTACCTCTGCACCCATCTCTAACCCCAACCCAAACTCATATCTGTCTTTGCACACAGTAAATGATCAAAAAACGTCTTTGGAGATTTGATTTGTTGCTGATGCTTGCAACCAACATGAATGAAATATGTTTGGTGTGTGAGTCACTATTCTAGGCACCTGAGAACCTATGAATTAATAAACACAGACCCTTCAAGAAGTTACAATTAGGGATGCCTGGGTGGCTCAGTTGGTTGAGCGTCTGCCTTTGGCTCGGGTCATGATCCCAGGGTCCTGGGATTGAGCCCCGAGACTTCCTGCTTAGCGGGGACCCTGCTTCTCCCTCTGCCTGCAGTTCTCCTTGCTTGTGCACGCACGTGCACGCTCTCTCTCTCTGACAAATAAATAAAATCTTTAAAAAAAAATTACAATTAGTGGTGAAAATAGAGAAGTGAACATGTGGGTGCAGTAGATAAGTGAAAGAGTGCATATAAAGCAGAACCTGTCAGACTAGGGGATCCAGGGCAGGTCCCTTGGAAGAGATGGTGCCTGGATTGATTCCTGAAGGTATTTGGCTGTTAAATGGATAGGGGAATGTTGGTGGGTGGTTGGGGAGCAGAGGGAGGAAGTTTTCAAAACAGAATAAGTAGCATATTTAACAGTATGGAGGAGGTTAAAGTAACTACCTTGCTGAGAATGCTTGCAGTCTAAGCTTGGAATAGGGACCTCCAGGAATGAAAGGTAGTCAAGACCAGAGAGGGAAGAGCTGTGTTTGCCTTGCTATGGAGTTGGGGCTTCTTCTTAAAATATATGGAGAGCCACAAAAATTGTGTAAACCAGAGATGTGCACAAGGAAACACATTTTTTAAAAATGTAGATAGTAATAGAGAAAGAAACTGAACCAGAGGGGTCATGACTGTGGGCTGGAGGCCTCTTCAGAGGCTCCTACAGGAATCTAGGCCAGACAGTGAGGAGTGTGGACAGTGGAAGTGGGATGAAGAGGTGTAGACAGACCGGAGAGGTGTCTGTGAGCTAAAACCAACAGAGTTTGGTGACCCAATGGATGTAGGGCAGAGAGAGGGAGAAGGGTCAAGAATGGCTCTCAGGTAGGCCAGGCAGAGGGTCTATGCAACACCCTATCTATGTGGACTCTTCCTCTATTTTGGAAGGAAATTTCGATGATTCCCTCGTGCTCTGACCTACTAATTGTTGAAATGATTAAAAATGGTAATTCTTTTCAAAACTATTCACTTATTAGTGGTTACTGCTTACTAACAAAGGTGCTGGTAGTGATATTTATTAAGCCAAATACTTTCTGATTGAGCACAAACAGTAGACTGATTAATATTTAGCATTTGGATACATACATACAAATTAAATTGGCACCTAGAACAGGAAAGATTGAATTATTCAGCTGATACTGAAATCTGTATGTCATTCTGTGTTTGTAACTGTGGTTATCAGATGTTCGCTTTCATTATTCCATCAAATCTACTTCCTCTCTTATGTATCATTCAAATATTCATGGTTGATTGTCTAGAACATAACATTAAAGTTTTTTTAAATGGATTGGTTTATATAAGATAAAAATTCTAAATCTCTAGTCAGATATTATGGCGTAAGGGCCATATTTGGATGCCTTCCCATTTGCTGAGAAGCCACCAATGCCTAGTTCAATCCTATCTAAGGTGGAAAACTTATTTAGAACATTTTAAGATACAAGTATCAGCACACTTTTAAGAGGGCTTTTAATAATGCAGATCACAAGCCGTCTCTGACTTAAGCAACATGAAGACAACCAAAGCTATGTACCTATTAGATGGCTTCAATGTGGACTTTATGCTTTAGGACTGTGTTTGGCACTGGCATACTTCATAACTCACTCCCTCTTGGGCGTGATTCCTTCATTCTAAATGGTTCAAGTCAGAATTAATAAATCCAGTGTTTTTGAATGACCTTATGATTTTCTGTAGGCTCCTTTTCACATATGGCACTTACTATGTCAGGGCTGATCTAATATTCAAGAAGAATCTGGATTAAATGACAAGAATAAGTAGAAGAGCAGCAGATTTTTTTTTTTTAAGATTTTATTTATTTATGTGACAGAGAGACAGCCAGCGAGAGAGGGAACACAGCAGGGGAGTGGGAGAGGAAGAAGCAGGCTCTTAGTGGAGAAGCCCGATGTGGGACTCGATCCTGGAACACCAGGATCACACCCTGAGCTGAAGGCAGCCGCCTAACAACTGCGCCACCCAGGCGCCCCAGAAGAGCAGCAGATTTATTGAATCAGTTTTGGAAACCCTAACTGTTTCAAAATAACAATAGAATGCAAAAATTTGATCACGGAAGGCTTTCGGCAGAGAAGAGTTGAGGACTTTGTGAAGGATCATGGACAGGTAGACAGGACCTCAGAGCATGGCTGACAGCAGCTTATACACTGAGGAGGGAGAGTCAATTAGTTCAAGGGCACAACCAACATAGTGAAGATAATGATAATTAGGATAGTAAGGCAAGGAAGACTGGTTAGTAAATAATTTTAAAGTCCAGGCTAAGAAAATTGGGTTTGGCAATAAGATTTTTCAGTTTCCCTAGATATTTTAATAATTTTGTCTGTCTGGAAGAAAGTTCAGTGCTCTGGGATTTTTTTTTTTTTTTTGTAATTTTTAGTGCATGAGTTCTGGGCATATGAAAGACATTTATTTGCCTTACAAAGCAATCACGAAGTGGTTCCCAGAACTAGGCAAACAGAGATGCCTATTGCAATTTATTGCTTCAATATCATAGGATGGTATCACTCACACAGACACGTGCTTGTTTGTACTGGTATATTGCATATTGCTTTTTTTCTCTATACATGTTCTATATCACGCTAGTTTTGATTATTTCTTTGTTAATATTGCATACACACAGGGCAGATATAAATAATGAACAATAATCCAATATAAAGATCAGGGCACCTAGATCACCCTTAAAGACAATTAAAATCAGCATTGTATTCATTGTTCTGTCTCAGATTTTTCTGTGACTCATACTGAATTTTTTAGCAGAGCTTTCCATTTCTTTCTGGAACATTTTAAAGACTCCACTTGAAGTGTCTCTAATATGACAAAGTCCAGAATCCCCTTTAGGTCATAACTGAATATTTTAGGTTTCCTAATTTTTCACTATAATCTGTTGTAGTCAAAAGTTTAAAATTTACCATTTTTAGGTAATGATGCCTTGAATCAAGATGTAAAGCCAACCCAAGTCTCAAAGTTATGAGAGCTTGCTTTAATTGAAAACAACTGTATTCTGTTCAAGAAAGAGGATTTCTTACCTGCCCTTGCTCATCACTTAAACGTGCCATTTATTACATTCATCTATTATGCACGTCCAGATTTTCCTTAAAAGAGAAGCCATTAGCAATTATGTTAACTATTTGATGCCACTAGAATACTTATAAATAATTTTTTAAAACTCTGAATATTAGGTCTCCTGCTGCCTTATTTTAAAAAGTACCTAAGCCCTTGGGGTGCCTGGGTAGCACTAGTCGTTAAAGCGTCTGCCTTTGGCTTGGGGCGTGATCCCGGCGTACCAGGATCGAGTCCCACATCGGGCTCCTCCGCTATGAGCCTGCTTCTTCCTCTCCCACTCCCCCTGCTGTGTTCCCTCTCTCGCTGGCTGTCTCTCTGTCACATAAATAAATAAAATCTTTTAAAAAAATAAAAAGTACCTAAGCTCTTAGCTTTTTTAACTTAAAATGTGATATTTTCCTAAGCCCAAGCCATATAATTTTGCTTATAGTTTGTGCTTAACTTTCTTCTTTATTAAAATCTTAGCTCAGATCTTTTCTACTCATGATCCTGCTCTCATAGCTACTACCCAGTTTTAGAAGTCATTGGTGCACCCTGCTTGAATACATTAAATCTTAACTTCACTGTAGAAATTGGTGATATCTTTCTGACCTCCATAGTGCCTCATTTAATCTCAGGGAACGGTTCAGGCCCCAGAGGTTTTGCTCTCCTGTGTTTTAACCATGCTACACAGTACATTTCAAATGAAATGTTTAGTGAATCTCAAGGTCTCTCAGGAGTCCAAATGGAATTTGCATTGAGTCTGAAAGAAAGTGAAATCACATTCTCTCTGCAAGTTAGCTATTTGAATTCCTGCCATATATAAATACTAGAAGCTGACCCAGGTGTCCTTTAGTGTTAGAGTAAAACAGGACACTGAGAAAGCGATTTCACTTTAAACGCTAAAACTGGCAATGAAAGTTAAACGTTACATTCTGTTGCATATTATCTTTGGGGATGTTTAATAATTTTTAAAGATAGGTCATGTTGATGCCACTTACTACATTATGAGATTAGAATATCTGGGATTCAGTTTAAGCTATGCACGACGATCAGCTTAATAAAATGATACAAATGAATCTATGGATTTAAACATTCCAAATGAATGAAAATATTACTAAATGAACAGCTTTAAGCCAGATGACTCCACTTAAAGAAGGTACTTTTTAAAAATAATGACTAGATCATGGATGAATTAATCTTTTGCTGAAAGCACAATGTATTTTTTGTGAGCTCTGAAATTGTTAAGTGAGAAACATTTCCTGCATAGTTAAATGTATACCTAACCAATCATGTCTGTGGGCTTAAGACAACTTGCCTCGGTAGATGCGACTTTTCTCTACACTAACGAGAGTAGTTCCAAAGCCATCTCCTACATCACCACATGCTTTTCTTAAGGCTGCATGTTGGAGCCATTTCATTACAAAATGATGATTTTATATATATATATATATACACTGTAGGCTGCTGCAGATGTTGGAAAAATCTGGATATACCAAGCACTTTGGAAGTTTCCTAAAATTATTTTAATATACAAATATATTCACCATAGTTAAAAAATTATAGTCTTTCCTCAAAAGACCCTAGGAAACACATGAAAAGCTTTAATTTAAACATTTATGAGTTATTTTATTTTATTTTTCTTTAAGATTTATTTATCTTTTTGAGAGAGAGAACACATGCAGGGGGAGAGGCAGAGGGAGATGCAGACTCCCGGCTGAGCAGGGAGGCCAACGAGGGGCTCCATGCCAGCACCCTGAGATCATGACCTGAGCCGAAGGCCAACGCTTAACCAACTGAGCCACCCAGTTAGGAGTTATTTTAAATGAAACAGTTGTAGTAATCCATATAAAAAGGGAAACTAAAAATATAATTACATACAATTGGATTTAGATCATTCAGGTAAAGTAGGTTATTTTCTTGAATTACCCATTGAATGGTTTCTGACTTGAATAAACTGCCCTAACTTTATCAGCTATTTTCCAGTCCTTTATCTTACTTCACACACACACACACACACACACACACACACACATGCATGCACGCTGCACGCACGCACACACATGCACGTGCACACACACACACGCAGTCACATAAAACTTTTTTTTTAAAAGATTTATTTATTTGTCAGAGAGAGAGAGTGAGCACAAGCAGGGGGAGAAGCAGTCTCCCCGCTGAGCAAGGAGCCCTTTGTGGGACTCACCCCCAGGACCCTGGGATCGTGACCTAAGCCAAAGGCCGGCGCTTACCCCACTGAGCCACCCAGGCGCCCCATCCCATAAAACTTTCAAATAGAAGTGCAGTCTACCTGAGTTTTACTACTTGGAATACCAGCATCGCAGCTGAAACCAGCCACCTAGTGCAAGTATTACTAACTTGGGACTCTATGAGGACAGCAAAAGAATTTTTCGAGAATGAATGAAGCCACAGTAGGAGCTATGTACTCACAGTTACTCTGTATTAACTTGGGATGTTATGGGCTAGCAACAAATGGCTTTCAGATTCTTACTTTGCTAGAAAAAAAAAATCCAAAGAAAATGGCACATTATCATCATAAAGACATTTTAGAAAGAACACTTTTCACATATAATGGTAACTTTAAAAAATGTAATTAAAAATTATAAAGTATATTTTCTTATGTTGAAAAGTCACTATGTTGTCCTTTTTTTTCTTATTTTATCTCATTTCAGTAAAAATATCATCAGTGCCAGTGCTGTCTCTGAGAACTGGTATTTGGGAATCTTTCAAGTAATTTAAATATCTACATCCATAAAAACATGTTGTGTGAAATTTTGATACCAACATCAAGTTCTTTCCAGTGGTTCACAACTGGGGGTGACTTTGCATCTCAGAGGACATGGGCAATTTCTGCAGACATTGTTGGTTGTCACGACAGGGCTGTGGGTACCACTGGCATCTAGTGGGTAGAAGACAGGAATGCTACTATCCAACCTACGATTCACAGGACAGTCCTCCACAACAAGAATTATCCAGTCTAAAGTGTCGATAGTGACGAAGTTGTGAACCCTTTTTAAAATTTAACTTAAGGAACTGGTGAAACCATATGGTCAAATTGCCTAAGAGGGTAACAGCTTGTGTTCTGATTGAGCCTAACTTTCTCCACTTTCAGAGTCTACTAAAACTTCCATCTAGTGCTGATTTCCTTCTGTATGGCAAATGTGTTATAAGGACTCCTACCATGTTATTATTAGCAGAAAGTCCCTCTTTTTTGCTTATGATTAGTGCAGAGTTCCTTTTAAGTAAATCTTTCATTTCTAGTATCCTAGGGAGGCTTTGCTTCTTTTCAGTATGTTTCACAAAAGGATGGACTTCCTGTGCTGTACTTGCTACTTCTAGGTCTTTATTCATTAATACTTCCCAAAATATATACCCTCCGATGCATTTGTGTTTACCAAATGGGTGTTTGAGGTAAAAATGCATTGCCTTCATTCCCGAGAGGCTGAATGAAATGTGGTCTGCGTCACCAGTACAATGTCATTCCAGACATGGGTGAAATGGTCCCAAGGCTGATTCTGCTTAGCCATTCCTGGCCCAGTAGCACATAAGCTGAACTAAGCAAATCAGGCTTAATCACATCTCTTGTAGGGATTTACATGTAGAAAATGCACTATTTTTCAGTCTTTTGTTTTCTTATATAAATATTTGTGGCTTTTTTGCATAAATATCCATAAATATCCACAAGGTAGGAAATGGTGGCATAATTCCAAATGTAGTAATACTCTTAAAGTCAATTTTGTAAACCTTATTATTAGATTTAGGCATAGCAGTCATTTTCATCTGAGCAAATTAAGTAATTGTATTTCCCATGAGAAACAACTCCTCCTGGTCTCCCTCTAGATATTATTTAACTTTTATTAGAGATACCCATTTGCACAGGAGTATGTGTAAATGGGTTTGCCTCTGTTGGGGTGTAGGATCCCCTCTAAATCATTCTGTGTACATCTATAATTTTTAAGTGTATCTCATATATTATTAACCTTTTCTTTTAATCTTCCTTACTTATTGGTTTTGATTGCTTTTGTCCTTTCCATTCTGTGAAACACACATATTATTCACTATTTACCTGGAGGGTTGTAACTGGATGCAGAGTAACTAAAAAAATAAAAACCAAAAAAACATTTGTTCCAATCCATAAATGTTCACTGGGACTATAGTGTCTTCAAAATAACACCCAAAAAGTTATTTATGCACTAAAGCACGGATAACCTTCAACAAACACTGTGTATTTTATGCTTCTGTTTATTCTGTTGTACAATTGAGAGGTACATCCAATTTAGTGCAGAGTATTTCAGGTTCTTTATACTCAGAGCGATAACCAGAGAGACAGCGGTATTCACAGCTATGAATTTCAGTATCTAGCATAAAAGATGAAAAATGCATGCTTCTCTAAACTAATTTTTTTTCTGTGACTCCGATCCCTAAGAAAAGTTGCTTTTGTTTTACGAGAGATAGAAAGAAAGGCAAAATCTACATTCTCCCATTTTTTAATTAGTAACCAGGAAGTATTACTCAAACAGTTGATTTTCTCCTGTACTGAATGCTTTGAACCTGTATGGGCTGAAAGGAATGTAAGCCGACCTATCATGGATCACACACTGGCTTCTCATTTCAAATAAGATAAGGTCCTGATACTATTCTAGTTGCTAGAACTTTTTCAAAAGATACCTTAAAAATCTATATAATAATTCCAGAAAGATAGTAACTGTTAAATGTTCAACCTTTAAGGTCAAGTTCTTTTTTTTTTTTTAAGATTTTATTTATGTATTTGAGAGAGAGAGAAAACACACAAGTTGGGGGAGGAGCAAAGGGAAAGGGATAAGCAGACTCCCTGCTGAGCAAGGAGCCTGATGCTAGGCTCGATCCCAGGACCCTGGGATCATGACCTCAGCTGAAAGCAGATGCTTAACCAACTGAGCCACCCAGGTGTCCTATACCTTTCTTGTAAAAGTAGACTGTGGGGGCGCCTGGGTGGCTCAGTCAGTTAAACGCCAGCTCTTGGTTTTGGCTCAGGTCATGATCTCAGGGTCATGAGATCCAGCCCTGCATCAGGCTCCACACTCAGGGCAGTCCTCTTGAGATTCTCTCTCTTCCTTCCCTTCTGTCCCTTCCCCTGCTCAAGCTCTCCCTCTTCTCTCTCTAAATAAAAATAAATTAAAAATTAAAAAGTAGACTGTGAAAGAAATAGATTTTAACCTCTATTTGCCATACTATACAAGTACTATTTACATGGTACTTCCTATGTGCAGGGTACAAATAAGTGTATAAACACATGTAGTCTCATAAAACCCTATAAGATAGTATCATTCCCATTTTACACAATAGAAAATGAAGGACAGAGAAGTAATAAATAAATAAATAAATAAATAAATAAATAAATAAATAAATAAATCCAATATCACTAAGCTATCGAGGGGTAGAATGGGATTTGATCCTAGACAGTCCACTACAGCACAAACACTATCTTGCCTCCTTGAATATATTAAGAACCTGCATTTTTAAAATATTTAAGTACAAAATTTGCATAGTCAGTCAATTTGAAGGCTTCACATTAGAATAATTTTAAATTTGCTATAGTGAACTAGATAAAGTGATACCAAGTAACGGACTACCACTTTTCCTGAAATTTTTATCGAGGGTTAAATAAGTCAGTATGGGTGAGTGTCTTAGAATAAGCATGCAAAGATATTTCAAATATGTGTATTTTTGTACAGTTTTAATGTGTATATGAAATTCCATTCGAGAAACACCAACTTGTTTCTATAACGTATTTTAGCTTTTAAGAAGTAGCCGTCTAAATGCATGGTTTAGGGACCAGAGATGTCTGGCCTTGTGATTGAGGCCATGGTCCCTGGGCTAAGAGGGAGCCGAAGCATTCATGTCACCACGAGTATAAGGTGATGTTAAAGGGTGGGTAGTGAACAGCAGGGCCACAAAGGCTCACTGGTGAAACCCAAATGGAAAATGGAGCTTTAGTAATTTTGTACTGATTACTTGGTAGAAAAGAGTCTACCTGGTGCCACATCTGATTTATGGAACAGATTGGACTTGTAATGAGAGTCCAGATATAACTGACCTCTTTCAAAGGAAGTCGTAACCTTTTTTTGATATACTTCGTGTGTGGGCTCATGAATAAATTATCACTGAAGTTTTTCATTTTATTCTGGAGCTCATTCTTATGTTGAGATTTATTTAAATATGTTCATAAGACTAGACAACCATAGAATCCAAAGTGTAATTCATTTCATTCTTTTACTGTTCTTTTCCTACTGATTTTTTTTATTAAAATGAAAAAAAGGCATTGTGTTATATTGTGTATTTGTTCTCATGACAACAGTACCAACAGGAAAAATATGCTTTGAATGAACTCATTTCCATGGTATTCTCAAAATGAAAATTTCACAGTGCTCAGACGTTGTCCTCAAAAAGCTAACAAATAAAAAAGCTGCTGACCTCTGTAAGGAAGATGGCATAACCCATGTTGGGCCACATACATATGAAATTCAGCTATACTGAACTTTAGAGAGTCCAAATGTTTCTGGTATACTGAAATCCTGTTTCATTCAGCTGAAAGAAATGGGTCGTAACTCTGAAATTGTTATAGTATTTGCTGAAATGGAATTTAGAGCATGCCAGTGTATCAAGAGAAGCTAATTTTCGTTGAGCAAAGTAGGTACTGAGAAAACTATTTTATGTAGCTCCACTTAGATGACTACATTAAACAAGTTATTTTTCTAGATTTAATTATACACATTATAAGTAGAATGTGCCAATTGTCAATCAAGTAAAATGTCCCTACCTTCTCTCTCCATAACTATTATCATCTTAATCTGCTGGTTAAGGGAAACAAACAAACAAAGTCTTTGGATATTTATTAATTATGACAAATCTATGGCTTTTATCCAATTTTTAAAAATCTTTGATCATCTTTTAAAATGGCCTAAAAGTTTTAAACTATCTTTCCTATACGTGCCATCTTTAGTTTCATCCTGTAGCAAACTGTATAAGTAGTGAGGAAGGGTGATTATATGGCTCTTTTTTCATCTGCACTCAGAAAAGCTCTCTTTGTCATCTAGATATCCAAGCGAGTTTGTGCAGAATATTCTTATAATTATAAAGTGGCATACATTAAGGCAGAAGCATTTGTGTTCAGAATTATCAGGTGGTGACAGTGGGGGAATTTATAAGCAAACTAATTAACAATCTCAAGGCTTTCATGGGCACTGACATTAATATTTAAATTATACATGAATATGCCAGGCACTGAATAATAATATGTTATGAAGTTGGGATTTTTGTTTGTATCCTAAATTCCCTGAAACATCATATTTTGATTTGTTAAAGGTCCAGGACAGAGCATAAATTCTGCTGGTAGTTAAATTTTAGTTTGGGATTTTTTTGTTTGTTTTATTAGATTTCTTGCAGCCTTTTGATAAAAAAAAAAGTATAAACGTAATGAAGTTATCATGTGAAGAATGTTCTACCCTTTTCTTTAATATGATAAAGAAAGCATGTGGAAAATCCTGACCAACCACATTTGTGGTAAAGAACCAAAGAATAACACTGAAAACATAACATTTGGTTCAGTAAAAAAACCTAGTTGTTCGAAAATCTAATATTTCATTGTTTTATCTTTCCATTTTTCTGGTAATTCACTTTTGTGGAAATTTCCAGTAACAATTCATATTTAAACAAGTCATTTGTGTCCTGCCTCAAAGAAATTTAAACAAATATGTGCATTCTCTTTTACTACTTCATTATCTATTAATTTCATCTAAAAGATATTTTTTCTTTTGGAATACCTTCTTATTGGGAGACTCCAAATCATAATCAACATAATGCATTTTTTACAGTTCTCATAGCACTTGGAAAATGAACTTGTTCTAGCATTGTGGTTCCTATCAAATGACTTGAGAATGCATCCTCAAATAAGTGAAATAGAAAGTCAATATGAATGGCTGTCATAACTGATATAGGAATGGATACATGGTGAATGTCGTCTGTGTACCACCAACTCTGGATTGCAAGAAATATCTTGTCATTTATTTTTCTCAAAATTATATGTAACCTGATCAGCCCCCTATCCTACTGAGTCCCCTGGAAATTCAGTCTACTGTTATTATACTACTCTGCTCTTTCTCCCAGCCTGCCCTTCTGTTCATCTCAGTCTCTAAGGGTCTCAAGGATCTACTGAGGACATTTGGGGACTTCTGCTGACCTTGAATTCACTTTGGCTACCATAGATGAGTAGAAGTTTCTCTACTACTTCCTTTGCCCTTTGGGCATGGACATCCTTCCCAATGGTTGATCTGGGCACACTAAGGTACCATGCAGCTCTTCCCCTAACTCCCTGCCCTCTTCTAGCAGTGTTGTGAGTGAGCCCTCCTCACACCCATGAAGCCCTCTGCCTCCTTCTTATTCTTGAGGAATCTCTGTTACTTTCTAGTCCAGGCTCAGAGTTCATCACTTTCTCTTATCCCTACTCTGATTCCTGGCCTCATTTTGTTAGACCTACTATTCCTTCTTAGTGAGTTTAGAGTTTTATAAAAGAAAAATGATTTAATACTCAAAATAACCCTTATGGTGGAGCTCTTTTATGGATGAGAAGACCAAGAACAGGAGGACAAGACAAGTTGAGTAACATGCCCAAGGTCGCCCAGCTAGTTAGTGGCAGAACTGAGATTTGGACACAGTCTAGCACTAGGAAGATCTGGTGAGGCCTTGTTGAATGGAGGAAGAAGAAACACAAGAAGAACAAGAAACAAATCAGTATCTCAGCAAATTATTCTGTTATATCAGGATTTCTCAACCTCAACACTACTGGCATTTTAGGTGAGATAATTCTTTTTTGTGCAAGGCTCTTCTGTGGCACTGTAGGATGTTCATCAGCACCGCTGAGCTATACCCACTAAAAGCCAGTAACACCTTAATTATGACAATAAAAAGTATCTCAAGTCATTGCCAAATGTTCCCTGGGAGGCAAAATCACCTGCAGTTGAGAACCACTCCTCTCTCTATATGTGTATATACAATTAATTGTGAAATCAATATATACTTTTATGTCTTGTGTAGGGGTCGATTTAGTATACTATCCTTTTAATCTCTTATTGCAAGCCTATCATGATAAGGTGTTGTTAGGGCAAAACAGGCACCTGGGATGCACGTTTGTTGTAAGACTGTGAATTGTCATCTTCTAACTGAGACCTGTGTGTCCCATACCACAGCTGCTAAATAATCTAAGGTTGGTTTTACCATTCATCAGCTTCCTAACATGCACTGGTTTTCCCTGCAACACTGCAGATTAGTTCGCAGAAAATTATGTACCTCATCTACTTTTTTCTTTTTCTTTTTTTTTTTTTTTAAAGATTTTATTTATTTATTTGACAGAGAGAGACAGCCAGAGAGAGATGGAATACAAGCAGGGGGAGTGGGAGAGGAAGAAGCAGGCTCCCAGTGGAGGAGACTGATGTGGGGCTTGATCCCAGGACGCTGGGATCACACCCTGAGCCGAAGGCAGATGCTTAATGACTGAACCATCCAGGCGCCCCCTCATCTACTTTTTTCTTAACTAAAAAGTTGATTTTTCCCTAGTTGCCAAATATATTATGAAATCAGTTAATAAATACAGAATTAAGTGATCTTCATCTAGAAAGCATGGAAATACTCATATTAAAAAAAAGAAACACAGATTACCATGATCCAGTAAGAAATAGATTTTCCCGAAAGCTTTTTTTTTTTCTTAATCAAACTGCCTGAACCAAAGACATCTGCAAAAGTTAGTGTGTCAAAAAATAATAATAACCTAAGGATATTATTTTTAAATAATGATCAAACTTGATAATTTGTTATTTTTAAACAAATTTAAACAATTTTTACTTTTCACATTTTTACACTTTTTACATTATTTTGCCACTGTTACTATTACTTGACTGAGGTATGCCTGTCTAGCCATGCACTTCCAAGCATGTGCTTGTAAAGAGGTGTAAATTGCATTTAATGGATGGTGGTGTGCATAGCCTGACAGGCCTAGGTTGAAGCCGTACTTCTGCCACATACTACTTTTATTGGGCCTTATTTTTCCTGTCCCAACTAGCACTAAAAATGTGAGAAAATGTGCTTGCGTTTCCTTCTCCCTCCCAAGAGAAAGTATTTCACCTTTTGAAGAGTAAGTAAGTAAAAGTTTTGGTTCCTCAACCAACTTATTTCAATGATCATTACTGGTCAGAGACATTAGTTTGCCAGGCGAATTCAACGGACTCGGCAGTTTTCCAAGGCTTTAATTATATTCTGTATTGTAAAGCTAGAAAAGGCACTTGACTCAAGGGACTTGTGTTGTAAAAGCCTGTGCTTCTGGGAAAGCATTCATTGTGAGTTGTTTGGTCACACCTGCACTCTTTGGTAGCGGAGAGATGACCAGTGTGCTCGTGGCCATGTAAAAGATAAACTGACTGTCTCAATAACTAACTGAAGGCAGATCGCCTCAGGATTTAAATGTGCTCACAGTCTTCCACTAGGGGAGCAGCATAGTGTAACTGTGGATTCTGCACAAACTCAGTTTGAGAAACTTCCTATCAGAAAAAAACAAAATGGAAGTAATTTGATCCAATCACCTTGAACATAAAGCCTATTCCCAACTCTCTAGTCTCTCAAAACTTGTATTACTTCATTAAATATCTTCATGCTACTATTCTACATAAATCTGTTCAATTACTATCTCCATCAAAGAATTTCTAAATAAATCTCTGATGTTCTTTCTAAATAACAAAACAATAGACTCTATGACTAATCTTTGTTAACCTTCTGTAAGAAAATTACATGGTGTGTGTAAGTGTGCTTTTCTTATTGATTGGGCTTTTTTAAATAGCAAAAACCTTAAATACATTTCTGCCTTATGAGCCAGAGTCTCTAAAATCCAGGTTTCCTAAAATTGATGTTTCTTTCTTAGTACACTAAATGTATATATAAAGATCAGTTTCAAACATACATTCTTTTGATATATCACATTAAACATACATTATGATGTAAGAAAATCATATAGTTAACAACTACTTATTGTTTTTACATATGCCAAGTATTATACAGGGTTCTAAGAGCAAAAGATTTTTGCTTCTTATACCCCTTCTTAGATTGTAGCTTTGTTGTTATGAGAAATCAACCAAGAGTGTGTGGATTCTTAGCAGTCACAAAATATATTAGTACTTATTGTTTGTTTGTTTGTTTGTTTTGTAATATCACTGAGCTAAAAAGTGACAGCCAAGGAAGAAGGATCTGTCTCAATTACATGGATCATGGAGTAAGTTGGATAAAGATTGTGAATTCTAGCTTCAGGCCACATTTTCCCCCCTACTAATCCAGTAGAATTTTAGTTGAATTAAATCATTAGAGAAACAATGATTATTGTACACACGTACTTGTCACACTACAGCTGTTAGGATTTCCATTCCAGGGGCGCCTGGGTGGCTCTGTCGTTAAGCGTCTGCCTTGGCTCAGGGCGTGATCCCGGCGATCTGGGATCGAGCCCCACATCAGGCTCCTCCGCTGGGAGCCTGCTTCTTCCTCTCCCACTCCCCCTGCTTGTGTTCCCTCTCTCGCTGGCTGTCTCTCTCTCTGTCAAATAAATACATAAAATCTTTAAAAAAAAAAAAAGAATTTCCATTCCAAGAGTTGTTTTCATCTTTACCATCATCTTGAGTCCCCAGTCTATAACTTCCCCTCTTGTTCAAAATCTTCCCCCCACCCTGTTTCTACAGCACTCTTTTCCTGACTGGGTCTCTTTTTTCTGAGTTGCTAGACGATGCAAGATTTGAGGGTTTGGATGATGCAGCTCTCACAGAGGTCTGTGTAGGAGGATTACTAAATAAGAAGTTGTTGGGGCGCCTGGGTGGCTCAGTCAGTTAAGCATGTGCCTTCGGCTCAGGTCATGAGCCCATATCAGGCTCTCTGCTCAGCGGGGAGCCTGCTTCTCTCTCTCCTTCTGCCTGTCGCTCCCTCTGCTTGTGTTCTCTCTCTGTCAAATAAATAAATAAAATATTTTTTTAAAAAAGTTGCTAATTAATCTCCAGATGTCAAGGAACGGGTAAAGGACTGTGCCCAATAGCGTCCGAAAGTCTCCACTGGTAGAATGTAGCATGGATGTAGTTGGTCTTGCTGACAACAGTACCACTGAAGAACTAGGGGCAAATTCCAAATCCAGTAATTTCTTTTTATAATCTTTGGTAAATTACCTCCTGGGAAACATGGTGGGTAGTGAAAAATTACCTCCTGAAACTGCTAACATTGGCCAAGAGTCCTCTTCTTAACATTGCCATCTCTTTACCCCTTGAGATTGAGTACAGCAAAACGGCTGAGTATTTACATAAGCTATCAGAGCAACATGGTCTAGGCAAATGTATGGTATATAAAGTCAAATGAACTAGTAACTATAACTGGTAAGCTTCTTGTTTTCTTGAATTTCATCTCTGAAATTAGCGTAAGAATGCCTATACAACGGCTTTGGGAGAGATAGAATTCAAATATCATATGCAAAACAGCTAACCTCTTCAAACTTATTGTGTAAAGATGAGAAAGACATACCCTAAACACGTGTGTGTGTGTGTGTGTGTGTGTGTGTGTCTAATGTCAAATTGTGGCAAGGGCTAGATGGTAAATAATGAGATATTATGAGAGAGAAGAGTGGAGTAGAGGTCAAAATTTAGTTTGGGGAAATCCAAGAAAGCTTTTTTGAAGAAATAAATCAAACTGAGGTCTGGATGACAGGTGAGAATCATCCTGAGAAAGATATGGAGGGTTCTGGAAGGGTTCTGGGTGGATGGCCTTCAGGTAGGAAAGAGTTTGGTGCCCTCAAGGGTGTGAAATGCTTATGGTGTGGTATGAATGGGGGTAGGATGGGAAATAAATTGCTCCTCATTTGAAGAGTGATTACATAACTTACACTCTGAGCTGGAAAACTCACTAAAGAGTAAAGGTGGTGATGAAGGGGACTTAATGATCATTATGGAGGAACAGGAAGCTGAACAAGGACTATCTTGGGCACACAGGCCTGCACAGGTACCCTACTGTTTGGCCATGTCAGAGAGCTTGGATTTTGTTCTAAGTGCAATGGGAAGCCACTGGAGGACATTCAGTTAGAGGGTGACATTATCTGATTTATGTTTTAACAAAAACCACCTACTGTAGTGGCCCTTAAGATTATGATTGTAATGTTTCTCTTAGTGTAAACAAAGTTAGTTTGATGACATATTTTAGCCAAGGCTGGATTTCTTTTGAAATTATATATCATTAATGAAATAAATGGGGAAGAGGAAGTGTCTCTTATACCTTCAAGAAGGACGTAGAAGTTCTTTTACTGTTGGTTAGTATTTGAATATGCTTCCAAAATCGGTGGCAGTGGGAGTTATAAAGTCAATACTCTCTTCCAACTTTACCCATCCCAGCCCCTCATTTTCTTTGTTCCCTTATACCTCAATATGTGGTTCTACTAGACCCCATGTAGCTCAATAAAAGTAAATAATAAAAGTAGTAATAATAATAATAGGTAAAACTGATTATTAGAAAGCATAGGTATAGGCTTCACATTCAATGTCTTATTTAATTCTCAAATTGTGAGATAGGTATTATTAGCCCTATTTTGTAGATGAGAAAATAGCGCTTTATAGAGGTCAAGTGACTTATCCAAATTTATGTAAGTAGCGAGTGAAGGTTGTCGGATAGCAGAGCCCCTGTTCCCTCTCTTTATTGGGGATGGCAGGTCAGTGACTATTCAGAACTTTGTTTCTGTGATTCAGTGGGGGTGAAATGGATAAGATTAACTTGCATTTGCTGGACTTAGTGTAGCAAGTCTAATTTCTAAGGCCAATTGATGTGAAAACAGTGTTATGAGAGATTTTTGCTGCCTTAAGGTGTCATTGTCACGATTATTAATAACCAATAGCCATGATTTTTTCAAAATAGAAATGACTCAGTGATACCATGATTGCCTTCTTTGTTTTTCTTTTCTTTAATCAGACGAACTATTGCTACATTTTCAAGTCTGTAGTACTATGTCTAGAATGTCTCCCATGCTCAATATGAGATTAACACATTGCATGTATTGAGTTAAAGATGGAAGAAGGCCATATTTTGGACTTAATATCCCTAACAATAGTGGGAAATTATGATTGCCTAGTCACTCTCACTTTGTTGAAAAAGAATTTTAAAAAGGTATCATCATTGAGATAGGAAATTGCTATAGAAAAACAGAATTTGCTTACAAAGTTTAAAAGTCTCTTGTGTAGATGAAATCTCATTGATGGTTGTAAAATTTAATTTGATAATGAGTATGTGATCAAGTCCTCACATTTCTCCTGAAAGCTGTTTCATCTTTATCATGTCCCTTTTTCTGATTAAAATGGTAGAAGATAAGAAATTATTTTTAAAATTAGCAATAATTTTAAGAACCCATTTATTTTGTATAATAACACAAAGCCCATCAAAAGTGATAAAGTATAAACAATTGGTACATAATTTCCAGGCTGTTGGTAGTACCAAGGGTATATAAAGGAGCAGGAAAATTAACAACCTTCTGAATATTAATATTTGTTATCTTCAGTTTACATATGGTGAATATTTTGAAATCTTGTTCTTCAGATTCTCAGTGGAATATGCATGATTAGACTTTCCATTTGTGAAAATGTTCAACTTCACAAAAGTAGAACACATTCAGGAATTTAAAAAAATACATATATTTATCATTATTCAGAATATCAAGTGGATTTCTTTTTTCCTGATGACTTAGTTTTTAATGAGATAATGTTGTGGTATAAAGATGTTCTCTTTTATCAACATATAGGACGCTCCTCACATAGAAACATTATTAGAATCATCTCTCCTTTAAGCACATCAGAATCACTTAGGGATCTTCCAAATACATTGGGGTAATATATTAAGTGGTGTTCTGCTGCCCAGCATATATTCCCATTCCTCCTGGGAAGAATCACACAGCTGTCCTTAGGAAATCTCATTCTTCCATATAAAGCCATGTGTTTTGTGTTACTTTACTTGGCTTTCATCTCTGGATCACAGGCAGCTGCTCCGCTAGTAACTCTTTCCCAGCCAGTAGAAATGGGAAAATAAGTGGAGAGTAAACATTATAAAATGTGATTGGCTAGGTGTTCATATTGCTTCCACTCAAATCCCTTTGACCAAACTTTAGTCAAAACCATGTGTTCTGAGGTGCCTGGGTGGCTCAGTCAGATAAGTGGGGCACTCTCCATTTTGGCTCAGGTCATGGTCTCAGGGTACTGGGATGGAGCCCCACCAGGTGCTCCATGCTCAGTGGGTGTCTGTTTGAGGATTCTTTCTCCCTCTCCTTCTCCCTGTACCCCCACTCACGCTTTCTCTCTCTCTCTAAAATAAATAAAACTTCAAACAAACAAGTAAATGAACATGTGTCCTACCAGGTTTCTGTAAAAGCTGGGGAAATGTAGTCTCTAAAATTTTCTAGGACCCTAATGCTATAGAGATAAGAGCACTAAGGAAAATTTAAGTATGCACCACAAGCATATTTCTTCATGTTTCCATAAATACTCTTCTTATACATATATGTATCTATATACCCATATCTACACGTACAGTATACTATGTGTATTTTACACGTAATATACACACGCACACATTCACATACACATTTCCCTCCAGTCACTCCCCAGAGAAATATTTTTTCTAGTTCTTCTGTGGCTTTACAAATTAACGGAAATTTAAGTTCTAAAAAAAACCTCAAAAAAACAAAATAAAGTTACAGTTAGTAACCACAATAGAATACCTAATTCCAGTTCCTTTATAATTCTAAATAAATTAAGCGAGAAAGCAAATTTTCATTTCAAGATATTACAAATATTTATATGAAATGACTAAATATATCAACATATTACCTAAGTTCAGAAATTTATATTATTTGTTACATTTCCTGGCATGAAAATGTGAGAAGGATAAACTTACATGATTGAGGCTATTAGTCAATTATTTTGCTTCTGGGAAGTGATTTATTCAGAGCCTTTTTGTGAACAGCAACAGGCATAATTTTTATCTTTATGACTTTCCCTAATAATGTTTTGCAGGATCAAATAATTGAATGACTATTACTTTAGGTCTGATTTAGACATTAATCACATCACCTGAATCAGCCCGTGTGGTCGAATTTATACAGCCTGAGGGCTCTCTTTCAAGTGCATATTAAAACAGAGATTTGCATTACTTGATCTCCTGTGCTCCCAGTGTGCAAGCCCTGCAGTGTTCTGGTGCTTAGGGCAGGAAAGGAGGAACAATGACATTTTAGGAGGAAGGTTGGAGTGTTCCAATAGCATCTCAACATGGATTTCGTCTTTTTTTTTTTTTTTTTTTTTTTTTTTACGCCACTACTTCCTGAGTACTCACCCTGTCCCAGGCACTGTCCTAAGTGCTTCACTTTTAATCCTTAGAACAGTGGTTAGGTAAGTGCTATTATCACCGTTTTAGAGACAAGAAACCTGCAGGGGAGAGAGGGAGAGAGAGAGGGAGAGAGGGAGAGACGGATAGGTGTTGTTTTGTTTTGTGGGTTTTTTGTTTTTGGTTTTGGTTTTTGCTATATGGGTGGAGTAAGCGCAGGTCCTGACGGAGGGACAAGGAGAGGATTGGCTGGGAGGAAGTGTCAGGGGCGGCTCAGAAAAACCGCAGAATTGGGCGCAGGGCGCTGCCACTCAGATGGCTCCTCCCAGTCCCAGAGGAAGCCTGATCTCGTGGGATCTCAGGAATTCTACAGGAGTAGCAGGTGAGGCGTGGGACGAGGAACAGCTGGGCGCTCCACGTACCAGCGGTCGCTCCGCCCACACTCTCGCCCTTCATAAGGAGTCAGCCTCGTGCCACATGGTTAGCAAACCCCGGCCCTCCTGGATGAAGTTTGGGAATTCACGGTAAGAGTTGATGCTCCCGTCTTTTTTTTCCTTAGCAACTTTTAAATGTGCAGTACAGTGTTACTAACTGTAGTCGCCGTGTTCTACATCCCCATGATTTATTTTACAATTGGAAGTTTGTACGTTTTGATTCCCTTCACCTGTTTAGCCCACCCCCACTTCTAGCAACCACCAGTCTGTTCCTTGTATCTGAGTTGTTTTTGTTTGTTTTAAGATTCCTAAACGAGATCATTCGGTATTTGTCATTCTCTGACTTATTTTACTTTAAATATTGCCCTCAAGGTCCATTCGTATTTTTGCAAATGGCAAGATTTCATTTTTTTTTTTATGGCTGAAAAAAATATCCCATTATGTGGAATATACGACATATCTTCCTTATCCATTCATCAGTTGATGGACCTTTACCTTGTTTTCATATCTTACCTATTACAAGTAATACTGCACTGAATGTGGGGGCACATATATCTTTTCAAGGTAGTTTTGTCGTTTTCTTCAGATAAATACCCAGAAGTGGAATTGCTGGATCATATGGTGGTTCTATTTTTAATTTTGGGGGGAACCTCTACTTTTTTCTGTAGTGGTTGTACCAATTTACATTTCCACCAACAGTGCACAGTGCACAAGGGTTCCCTTTTCTCCACATTCTTACCAACACTCTGTATTTCTTGTCTCTTTCGCTCTCTCTCTCTCTTTTTTTTTTAAATAATACTCATTCTAATGCGTGTGAGGTGATATCTCATGGTGGTTTTTACTAGTGGTTATGAGCATCTTTTCATGTACCTGTTGGCCGTCTGTGTATCTTCTTTGCAAAGATGCCTAATCAGATCCTCTGCATTTTTGAATAACATTTTGTGTCTGTATGCTATCGAGTTGTATGATTTCTTTATGTATCTTTCATATTAACTCCTTATCAGATATTTGACTTGCAAATATTTTTTGCCCGTTCCATATACCCCCTATTCATTTTGTTGATGGGTTCCTTTACTGTGCTGAAACTTTTTAGTTTGATGTCTGTAGTCTCATTGTTTAGTTTGCTTTTGTTTTCTTTGCTTTTAGTGTCATATCCAAATATCATTGCCAAGACCTATGTCAAGGAGCTTAATGCCTATGTTTTCTCCTAGGAGTTTCATGGCTTCAGGTCTTATATTCAAGACTTTAATCCATTTTGAGTTTATTTTTTGTATAGTAAGGTAATGGTCCAGTTTCATTCTTTTGCATGTGGTTGTGCAGTTTTCCCAATGCCATTGATTGAACAGACTGTCTTTTCCCCATTGTGTATCCTTAGCTCCTTTGTTGTAAATTAGTTGACCATATGTGTGTGGATTTATTTATGGCCTTTCTGTTCTATTCCGTTAATCTATGTATCTGTTTTTATGCCAACACCATACTGTTTTGAATTTGGGTAAGGGGGGAGTTCTCGGAATTCAAGTAAGAGTTGATTTGCAGGTTTGAGTCCAAAACCCATAGGCCAGGCCATCAGATTGGACTTCCAGCCAGGATTTCTATGTTACAATCTTGAAGCAGAATTCCTTGTTTACCGGGAAATCTTAGTTTTCTTTCTTAAGGCCCTTTAACCTGTTAAATAAGGGCCACCCACATTATGAAGGACAATCTGCTTAAAGACAACTAGTGGTAATAATCCTACCTACAGAACACCTGCACAGCAACAGCTAGACTAGTGTTTGACCAAACAACTGGGCACCATAGCCTAGCTAATCTGACACGTAAAATTAACCATCATGGAGGGTTTTCAGATAACACCTCACACACACCTACTTTCACCCCTGAATCTCCTTTTATGCATTGAGGACACAAAACCGAAACTAAATTAGAGAAATTGCACTTAGGCTTCCTGCAGTTTTGATAGGTCTATGGGCCTGAAAGTTATTGGGCACAAAAGTTATTTTTCAAGACACAGACAAGGCTCAAAGTTGCAAGAAATAAAATTTTCTTTTGACGATATCCATGTAAGCCGTAGGAGGGGTCAGGAAGATAAGGGATTGTGGGTGCTTATTTCCACTGATTACAGTGAAGACTGAAGGCAATTTCTTGCCCTAGGTAGTATTAAGAAGGTGGAGTTTCTGAAAGCTGTAGTATTAAACGGCAGTTGTGATTTCTTTAAGGTTAGCACTGCGTGAGTAAGATGAAGGTGTATGGTTTTCAGAAGAAAACTTTCATTAACAAAAGGACTGTCCTTGGGCGGGTGGCTTACTGCCTGGGGCAGAGCTTTGTGAAAGCACATTACAACAGTAGGCATGCTGAGCTTACTAATGTGCCTCCCTTACTTGCATGCTGCGTTAGTGCCTGTCCAGTGGGCCTTTGCAAGGAGAGTGGCCCTTGGCTGGTGGGCCTTGTGCAGCCTCTTCCCTAGCTGCCCCTCTCCTCCAGCTGAGCCAGGCTGACTTCAACTCAAAACCGTGGGGATACTTCCAACTATTTTTTTTTTTTTACTCCAACTAACCACTTTTTTTTACTCCAACTAACCACTTTTTCTTATTACAAAAACAATATGTACTTCCTGAATAAAATTTAGAAAAATGTATGAACAAAAATTACTTATTCTGCCATTTATGCTTGTGCATATTCTTAAAACTTTAACATCCATGCTAAATTAAATGTGGGATTAGCTCTGGATATAGGTAGAATATAGTTACAAAAATGGGTTTATGCTTTACATACTGTTTTATGCCTGCTTTTTCATTTATTGTATCATTACTATAGTTCTGTGTCAATAGACATATTTCTACAAGGGTTGGTAGGGCTGCACATTATATTTATACTTTCTACTAATGTTAAAGTATATAATCCACTGCTAGAGTATAAAGGATGTTTTTCTACTGGAACACACATTCCTGAAAGTTTTGTATTCTCAGGCTACCAGGCATGATTTTTTTTTTTCTGTCTTTAAGCAGGAGGAAATAGAAAAAGATATACTAGTACATTCTAAATCATCACCCTCTAATAAGTAATATCACAGCCATATTACGGTAAACCAAACTTGTAGTTAGTAGGTAATACTTCAGGAGTAAACATTAGTTTGAAATTTATCTCAACAAGTTCAGAACTGAGAGTGGTGAATCAAGGACAGCTTATTTTAAAATTTTTCATTATCTTGAGCTTTTTAAGTCAGCAGGCTCCAAACCCAAGACAGATTTCCAGTGCCCTCTAACCATTGTCTTATCTTCTTGTGTCTGAGTCTGATGTGTTTTATTGAGTTAGATTAAAAATTAAGTTTGGGAGCTTATTATAAATAGCAGTGGTCTCCAAGGAGCATACTTTCTCCTCACTACTGCTTGTTGTAGGTATCACTGGTATCCACAGTGCAAATTTGTTTCGTTCATTTCTAGAATGACTAGCTTAAAGTGTAGACGCGTGCAACGTTATTATCTGATTGCCACATTTTCCTTCCCTATCTTTCTGACTCTTCTACCAATAAATGCATTTCACAAAGTTACCAAAGGAACAGTGTAATATGATTAACACTTTCTGACAAAAAACAGTGGCCTATTTATGAGTTTCTGGTAGCACTCAGTCCCAGATCTATGTGAGATAGCAAGAATTACTTTGAACAGGTAGGCAGGGGCCCCTGGAGTCTAGATATGGCTCTGTCATCAATCGAATTAGCTGGCTCTCACTTTCATCACCTATAAAATGAGAATGTTGAATGAAATGAGCATTGAGATCCTTCCCGATATGGTATAATTCTGGTATAGAACATCCCTGTGGAGATCAAAAATTCCTTTTAACTTGTGCATTGATGACTGAGCACCCGTCTTTGGATTCTACACTGGTTAGACTCAAATTGCCAAGAAAGAATTCATTCTACCAGGGTTGTTAATATATGGTATTAAGTGGCTTCACTGAATTGAGTGAGCTGAGTTTCTAGAAGGGACCCCAAAGCCTCAACCCAGAATGCGCCTGGTTAAGTGCTGCCGTTGCCCTAGTCGAAAAGCTGCAGGTGAAAGAGAAAGTTTCAGACTCCCCATCCACAGGTAAAGTGGACGCTTGGCCCTGATGCTTTTCTTATTTACCTCAATTCTAAAATCAGTCCTCAACTGAGTGCATGTAATTGGTGAAACCGAAGTCACATTCAGAACCCTAGCTGCAAGGGCCTCCGGGACATGTCATATTTTAGATTTCCAGTCTCTGTAGTAGAGGGCATCACATTACATTGAAGACTGGATTAGAGTTGAAGGAGTCTGATCACAGCCTCAGATGTTCAGTATCTTAGTGCTACCAGAAACTCATAAATAGGCCACTGTTTTTTGTCAGAAAGTGTGTGTATGTCTCAGTAAGGAATATACTTATTTTAAGTGGGAGTATGTTACTGTATAAAGTTTTGAAAGTGATTATTTAATAATTAATCAAATTTATAATTGTTCTATCTATAATTAAGTTGCTTTTTTGGTAACAAAATTCTAAATATTGTTTTTTTCCCTTGAAATGAAGAATATATGATAAATATGCCCGACAAGAATATAATATGAGTTAAGCAACACTTTTGTTCATATTTTATTCTATTCAGAAAGAATTAGAGCTGCTATTGTAGTGCACACGGACTGGTACTTTGCATTGCAGGTTTCTCAGAGCTGACATTTGTCGTTAATAGTTTGGGTCCACATGCCTCTCTGCCAGTTAATCACTGTTATAGAAAATTTCTGATTTACATAGAAGTCAACAATTATTGATAATTGTGTTTTCTGTATCTAGCTGAGCTAAAATGTTGTTTCAGAGAGAATATTGATGAATGGCTGGTGCTAAGATCAGATCATTAGCGTGGATTTATCAGACTGTGATGAAATGCTAGGTGAGAAGGAACTCATTCATTCATTCATTCAGCAAATACTTATCTGTGCCTACTGTGTGTGAGGCAGTAGTAGGGATTTGGAATACATCAGTGAGCAAAACAGACAAAGATTCCCGTCCTCTTGGAGCGTATAATTCTAAAATGAGTTGACAGACTATAAATAAGAAAAATAAGCAAATTACATTATGAAGTTAAATACATGCTATGGAAAAAAAAGAGCAAGGTGATATGGGTGGGGATTGTGGTGAGATGTGGTCAGCAGAGCTCTCATTGAGATGGAAGATTTGATCAAAGATGAGGAAAATGAGAAGGTTTATTCATGGGACCATCTGGAGAAAGAGCATTTCAGCCAGTGGGGAGAGCTGGGGTAAAAGGCAGGAAGTAGGAGAGTGCCAGGCTTGCCCCAGGGAAAGCACAGGGCTGGAGTGCAGTGAGGGAGAGACTTAGGAGCTGAGCTTCTCTGAAGCCCACATTATATAGCGCCTCATATACCATTACAATGACTTGGGATGTGCTCTGAGGAAATGAGTCCTGTGAGGATTTTGAGCAGAAAAGTGATCTTCTGCTCAAATGTAAACTTATTTTTAAAATGTGGTAGCTACTGTGTTGACAATAGGCTGTGAGTAGGGAAGGGCATAAGCAGAGAGGTCAAATATGAGTCTATCGCAGTGATCTGGGTGGGAGATGAAGGTGTCTCTATGAGGCTGGTACCGGCAGAGGCAGTAAGAAGTGGTCAGACTCTGGATATGGTTTGAAAGATTAGATTTAGAGTATGCGGGACATTGGGGATTCAAAAATGACTCCAAAAGACTTTGGTTTGAGCTACCGGAAGAATGGAGTTGCCATTAATGAAATGGAGAAAACTACGCGTGAATTAGATCTTTGGGATAGGAGCAGGAGCTCTGAATCATTTCGTTAAAGGTCAGAACGTATGTATCTATATATTGCAGTGCTTCCCAAAGCATGGTTCCTGAATCAGCAGCATCAACGTCACTTGGGAACATGTTAGAGATGCATACCTTGAGCCCAGTCTTTAGACCTTCTCAATCAGCAGTCTGTCATTTAGCCAGTCTGCCAGGTGATTCTAATGCAGGCCCAAGTTTGAGAAACATTATATATTGTCTCCAAGAGACAAGGACCAGGGACCACTTCTTGAGAATGGGAATATTGTGGGTTTTGATGTTAGAAGACCTGGATTCAAATCCTAACTGACTTGGGCAAGTTGGTCCTTCTACCTGGGCCTTAACTTCTATACCTTTAAAGGGTGGATAATGATACCTGTGTCACCAGCTTGATATGAACAACCAGATAAAACAATGTAGGTTAACAACCTTGTGCAAATAAAGCACCTTACAGGTACTGAGGATAGGAGACAAGAAGCTGGAGAAAGGGAGGGAGGGGGTCCTAGAATTTGCCTCTGTTTTTCTCCAATATCCTCTTGGATATTTCAAGAAGAAATAATAGTGATTACAATTGGAAGGTACTCTGATGGAAGATCAGTTTCTCTTGAAGTTTTGCTAGACCTTTAAAACACAAGTAATAAAGATGACTGCTTGGCAAATAGATTGCTGATGCTACTTGTGTGATTCAGTAGAAAGAATGGCTTTTGAATTTAATAATTTATCTACTTCACTTGGGTATAGAAATAAGAGAAGTGTGTATTTTTTACTATAAAAGAGAAAACTTTTTCAATATGCATTTTCTTCTCTAAGTGTATGCATTTATCTTTTTACATCTGTTTACATTTGGTTTGCAATCTTTAGGTTAGTTTTTCTACTTTTCCGCAAAGTAGGGTATGAGGTTTATGAATTTTACAGAAGTCTGTGGATAATTTAAAAATAAAAGATGTAGTCTTGGAACCACTTTTCCAGGAAAACTCATTATTCTTTCATTTTGTTACAAGTAAAGATATTGAAGCTATTTGCTAAGACCAGGTCTTCGTGGTAGCAAAGCAGTTTTAAAGTTTAAGGGACTTGTTACATGGCATGAGTTTTTACATTTGAGGTCACTGACATTTTGGTTTTTTGTTGGTTTTTTTGTTAAAACATTTCAAACATGTTTGACACCAGCTTGGTTCTGCCGTAATGGTTTTCAGACAAAAGTGTCACCTAATAGTCATGCTAATCATTTTTCTAGGTTTCTTATTGAAGAGCTATTATGGTCTACATAGAAATGAATAAGTTTTCAGAATATGGACTAACTTCACTGGTCTGAGAAATTACAAGTTAACTACCATTACACATTTTTATACATTGAATACAGAGTGAAGGTAATATATATGGGATTAAATAATAATAAAATTTAAAAGGCTTGCTTTATGTAAGTATGATTTAAGTCAATCCTCATGTGCCTGTTTTGGAAGCTTTTATTTCCCGTCTCTGAAATTCTCTCATAGTATTCTTGCAGATTGTTCAACATTCATTCAGCAAATATATGTTGAGCATCTACCTGGGTGCTTTGTGATGTAACAGTAAACTAAACAAACATCTGCACCCTTCTGTAAATGGTATTACAGTGGATGGAGGCAGATAATAAACAAGATCAACAGATTATTTATAATATGCTATGTATGCTGTGGAGAAGGATAAAATGGGAAAAGAATATTAATAACGGAGAGGTGAGGGAAAGGCAATTTTACATAGAGTGCCTAGGGAAGGAATCACCGAGAAGGTAACGTTGAAGTCGAGACCTCAAGGGTTTCAAGAGAGTAAGCCATGTAGATATTTGGGGAAGAGTTGTTGGGAGAGGGACTGCAGAGTCCTGGAGTTGGAGCACATACAGGAGCAACGGGGTGGCCAGTGTGACCAGAGAGGGGTGACAGTGAGACTTAAGAAATGAAATCAGATACAAAATATAGAGAACCTTGCGGGTCTTTGTAAGGACTGAATTACTTGGAGTGAAATAGAAACCTCTGCAGAGTTTTGGCACAGGGCGTACATGATTTGGCTTCTATCCGAAGTTCTCTTCCTTTTGCATTTTAATTTGATTGAGAAATTACCTAGAAATAAACTTCTAGGATTAAATCCTCTCTCCTATAAACTTTGGAGTCACCAACCATGCAGCATTGCATGTACTGATTTTTGTTCTTTAGGAGATGATCATTGCAGTCCTCTGTAACGTTTAGCATTTCTCATCATCCTTATGTTTGACATAGAGTTTGTGTCCAGGTAGTTTTTCTGTCTTCTTTTTCCAAAAGTTGTTCTCATGTAGCTAAAGTGTCTGATCTGTCTGCAACCCAATGAAAATTTCTTCTCTAATTATTTCCTCTTCTTTATTATCTCATCTTTTGTAACATTCCTATAAGATAGATGATGGGCTTTCTGGATCTCCCCATCTCTCTTAACTTTTCTTTCTCTAATTTCTACATATTTATCTTTTTCCATACTAAGCATTCCAGAGTTAGAATTCTGTATTTGCCACTTACTTGTTCTGTGACCTTAGGCAAGTTACACAATCTCCATGTAGTCTGTGATTCTTCACCTATAAAATGAGCATGACACTAATAATAATAATACCTACATTATAGGAACATTGTGTGGTGTTAATGACTTCATAGGGGATGATAAATCAGTGTTAGCTATTTATCTTCCAGGTCACTAATTTAGTGTTCAGTATCTTCATTCTATTATTGAGCAGTTCTCTGATTTTTTTCTTTTAATTTAAGGCAATTATAACTTCAGTTTCCAAGGATGTTTTCTTTTTGACTCATTCTTTCTACATAGCAGCCTATTCTTTTTCTCATGTATGCAGTATGCTATCAAATTTCCCTGAGGAAAATAATTAGAAAAAAAATGCGAAGTTCTTTTCTTCTCCAAATTATTTCCATTTACCCTAGATTCTGTCATTCTGTTTCCTAGTATTTTTCTTTTTGCCATTGGTTTTCTTCAAATGCCTTGAGAAGCTCAATTGCCAGTTCATATTAATGGACGGAAGATGTGGATTTTTGTTTTATTTTTGTACATAGTTAGCTGACATGGAGGAATCTTCTATATATTGCCATTTTTTTTTCTCCTTCCACTCTGCCTTTTGGGTGGAAAGGCTCACTGCAGGGTCTACATCACCAGATAGAGGTGGAGATAGGCAGGCAGGCTTCTTAAGATTCATAAGCAGTGAACAAGCAAGGAGACCAGACAATTGCCAACTTAATGTCCCTATTGGAAGGTGCTATCTCTTTGTGTGTGTGTGTGTGTCTGTGTGTCTCTGTGTGTGTGTGTGTGTGTGTGTGTGTTCGTTCCTTCCATATCGTTTATGGCAGTCCAGACCCCATTTTAGCCTCCACTCTGATTCTTCCTTAGCTCTAAAACCCATACTAGGAACTCTTCTCAAACCAGATCAGGTACATCCTTTGGGGACTTCTCAGCCTTAATTACCTTACAGAGAAAGAGGGAACCTGATTAGCCAACAATCGTTTACTTCATTTCTTTAATGACTCTGAAAGTTCTCTGGTACTTCTTATAAAAAGAACAATGCTCACCTCGCTGTTGAGGAGTTTTGTATGCTCTGGTTTTTCTTTCAGTCTAATTCCATCTGTATCTGTACTCTCAAAATTTCTACTTGGCCCTTGGGTCTTGTCTTAAGAATACATTTTATGTCTGGGGAACATGGGTGGCTCAGTCAGTTAAGCACCTGACTTTTCATTTCGGCTCAGGTCATGATCTCAGGGTTGTGAGATCAAGCTCCACATTGGGCTCCATGCTGAGCATGGAGCCTACTTAAGATTCTCTCTCTCCCTCTGCTCCTCCCCCTGTTCATGCTTTCTCTGTGTCTAAAGAGAAAGAGGAGAGAGGAGAGAGAGAGAAAAGAAAAGAATATATTTTATGTCATTTGAGTGGATTGGAGAAGCAGCAAAGAGATGAAGAAGCTTGTGCTCTGTCCCACATTTTGGGCCGGGTCAAGTCCATATCTTTTTAATTTGTATTTCCTGTGCTTTTTGCCTCATAACTGATTCTAAATATGGAGTAAGAAGTCTAAGGCCTAAGATGATACACCGCCATAGAAGGAGATGTGTATCATCAAGATTCCCTTCCTCCTTTTCCTTTAGAGTTTGACCCTTTCCAGTGTAAGATGAGTGTGCTGGATTACTGGAGAGGTATTTCCAAGATAGAACAATAGAGGTTAAACTCTTCAGCTCCTAAATTAAACAGCCTTATTCTCCTTAGTCCAGATTTTCTTCTTCCCCAGTTGAACATGAGACAGAACAGAGATGGTGGAGTTTGCTGCCAGGAAGATATCAGCCTTTAGGGAAGTGAGATTGGGTTGGAGTCTGGAGAGAGGAAGAACAGAAGTAAGACACATTAGTCTTCCGTGTTCACATCCATGTGGATGTGTATTGGACATGTATCCATGGCACATTTCAGGATTTCATAGTGAGGGGAATTAGCATCCAATTCCCTGGCTGGAACTTACCTGTTTGTAGGACCTCTTAATCCACTCCTGCAGCATCATGAAAGGACTATAGAGAAATTAGAGACTGGTAAAATAAATTAGAAAACGTCAAAAATTTTCCTTCCCCAGTTTTCTGCAAAGTCAAAATGAACACGATGGAGATTGTTTTTTGTATTTTTTTTCCTTGCTGTTTGCTCCTGTGTGGTAGGAATTCTGTATTATTGATTGATTGATTGTGGGCCTAGAGATGACCAAAGAAAGTAGCTTGGACTCCCATGTTCTACCCAGTGAGGTAAAGGATCCCATTAAGGCAAGGGAATGTGCCTACCATTGGAAGTGTCTTCTTTTAAGAGGATGCATGGGGGCGCCTGGGTGGCACAGCAGTTAAGCGTCTGCCTTCAGCTCAGGGCGTGATCCCGGCATTATGGGATCGAGCCCCACTTCAGGCTCCTCCACTATGAGCCTGCTTCTTCCTTTCCCACTCCCCCTGCTTGTGTTCCCTCTCTCGCTGGCTGTCTCTATCTCTGTCGAATAAATAAATAAAATCTTTAGGAAAAAAAAAAAGAGGATGCATGAAGTCTAGAGACTATACGTGGGTACTTAGATGAATGCCCCAAAACCATCAAACAGACCGCCTGTAGTTAGAAGCTGGATGTGCTCACTGGACAGATGAAGTGAGGTTTGACCAGTAGAGAATTGGCCAAAACCAGACTCACAGTCTGTCACCAATTTGTTCCGTAACTGGGCTCCCTTTGTACAAATATTCTTTGGCCTGTTCTGGGACAGATTTTAATCAGCTTCAAGACTCAGAGAAGGGAATTTGGAAAGAGTGTTTAATGCAAAAGAGATCATGAAAATGTTTGAATATGACTGTCTTCACCCAAAAGACACTGTATTTTAAGCTAGAAGTGATCGAGAAAACTCTTCAATCTATAAAATTGAAGTGAATTTAGTTTTCCTGTTGAACATCACTACAGATTGAGATTGGGACCATGTCAAAGGAAACAAAGAACAATTCTAAAATAAATATATAAAGGATTGTTCATCTATAGTTGAGTGCTAACCATGTTATTTTGAGCTTTTAATACCCAGTAATGTATGTTACGGTATGGTGCTTTCCAAATGTTGTCTAATGAAAATACTTAATTTATCATTAATAGTAATTGTGTTTCGGTGCTAAGGGATAAAATACTCAAATGTGTATTCTGAGATTGGGTTTAGGCACTTTAGGAAGTTTATTAATGTTCTTGCGATCTCTAAGGCCCAAATATAGTTATCTCATGGACTGATGAGGTCATCTGTGGTATGCCCAATACTTTTAAAAACTGAAAGGAAATTTAGAAACTGAGATTCCTCTTCCATTCTCAGTCTTAAAAATTGAAGTCCGGAAGTGGCATTGAAACATTCACTGTGAGCTCACCAAGACACATCTTATTACTTTTGTTCAGACTTCCACACCAGGTTTTGCCTTAACCTATTTTAGAAAACCAGTAAATATTAATTGATTCAGCACTAGAGGGAAAAGGATAATGCAGTATTTATGGGATCACTTACTGCTTGACACCCCCATATTCATTACTGCTTGAGTATGGGTTGACTGATACGAATTTGAAATGAATCAAACTTTAAGTTTTTTGCCTTTGTGTTTGAATATTTGTCATTGAAGATGGTATTCCTAAGTTATAATTTCCAAACTGGGTTTTTTGCCATCTGTTATATGAAAAAAAGTATACAGTGCCCTATGTAAATCTCTTTTTGGTTCAAAATTACATGGTTCCTCTCTATCATGACAGTTCCTGAGCTGTGTTCTCTCTCTCTCTAAGTCTATTTCTGATCTCTGACTTCTGTTAAAATTGATCCTGTACAGGTCAGTCTGACCCATAAACTACACAAAATTGTTTTTGAGGTTTGAAGCCTTAATATCAGATAATGTCTAAATCTGCCATAAAAATTTGCCTTGTGCTTTCTGTTCCACACATAGTAATTACTGCCTTCATCATCATATTCAAGTCTTGATAGGCTGTGTTGCTTTACACATATTAAGAGAAAAAAAAATTAACCACATAGTGTTTTTTTTTTTTCTTTTGGAAATTAAATACTGATACCTCCTCCTAAGTGGAGACTTCTGTAATTTCGTTTTCTTTTTTATCCTAAAAGAAATGACTGCTCTTGTAAATTTATTTTGCTTATGTGGTTCCCTGGTTTCTCATAATTGAACATAAATGTGAGTAGAATCAGCCATAATTAGAAAAATCTCCCCAATATCTTAAAATACATGCAGTCAGTGTGACCCTTTCTTTAACCATCAAGTGAGGGTATGATGGTCTGGTTATTTCTAGGCTTGAAACTACAAACCTAGCCTTTAATCCGGCTTCTGTTCGATTATTGAGTAACTTGGGACCCATCATAGCCTTTTTGTGTCTCTTTCCTCTGTTATAAAAATGAGGTTATGATATCAGCTACTCAAAATATATTAAATTCAATGTACAAGAACCAGCTACATCATGGTTAGTATTAAAAAAAAACACTTAACAGAAGGGGGGAAAAAAAAAACAACCTTCCTTCCTGTTTGTACTGAAGAAATCCAGTTTTATTCCAGAAGAGATCAGCTTCTTACTTAGATCTCTTTTTCTAAACCTCTTATTGAAACCTTTCTTCCAAAAACTCTTAACACTGAGAACACCTTAGAATTAGCGACCTCACTGCTCCAGAGCCCAGGAGTTTGTGTGAGGCAAGGGCCCACAGAGCAAAGCTACCAGCAAGAGAATAGTGTTCTTCTGGCGTAGTATTTGGACACAGAGGCCTTTGCCTCTTTCATACCCACCCCCAAAAGAGATACCAGAGCTGTCTCTAGAGAAGAGAAATCAAAAATCAAATGCTAAGAGTCAGCATAATGTGTTCACATAAGGACAGATTCTCCATTAAAAAAAAAAAAAAATTCTGTTAACTCTCTTTCCAGTGAGAAAATATAGATAAGCTATGCCCAGTCTGTGAAAGGCGTAAGCTGATCGTGAACTCTCTATGCTTATAACCAGTATGTAAGACATCTCTACTTATACTCACTATAACCTGTCTGTTTATAAGACAAAGTATCCAAGAGCTGTCCCTTTATTTGAAAGTCAAATGTGTTTCTCTATCTTTGCCACATCAATTTCACTTAAAGACTTAATTCCCCAAAGCCAACACGACAAAATCACAGCTTAGAGTCATTTATTAAAATCTGAAGCCTCGGTTTAAACGAAGAGAGCTGTTAGGGGATCCTGTGGTCCATGATTTGAAGACAATTATTTATCCTGCTGTAATGCTGATTATTTAAAAGTTTCCTTCTTTGCCTTTAATGTATAGTAACTGTAACCATAGAATTTCTTAAGTCTTTTTCTGCCATTTGGTGAATCAGATAGTAGTCACAAACCCACCCCAACCCCAAAGGAAAAGAAGGAGTGGAGGAAGTTCCAAGATTCATTGATCTAGGCTGGAAGCCAAGCAGTCTATTTTTAGCACTTTCTCAACAAGCCACACAATAAAAATGTAAATGGAATGGTGCTACTTCTCACATCGTTTTTTTCAGTGTGTAAGTTTGACACTGTTTAAATTGTTGATTTTCAGACTATCTGCAAGGAACTTAGTTACTCCAGTTTTGGGGCCTTCCTGTACCCATTTAAAGTTAATCATAATTTTTGTTTCTTATAGCCTTATTATGTAATACCTGACCTTTATAAAAATCTAAGGATCAGTTTGAGATGTCTTCCTTTTCCACGTTGCTGAATTTGCACTCGGTCAACTGGGTCTCATCTAAGTCTTTTATCATTGAGATATAATTGACATATGACATTGTGTAAGGTTAAGTGCCCAGCCTGTTGATTTGATACACTCATATAATGCAATACCATTACCACCTTAGCTTTAGTTAACACCTCCGTTGTGTCCCATAATTACCATTTCTTTTCTGTGGTGACAGCATTTAAGATTTAGTCCCTTAGCAACTTTCAAGTATGTAGTAGAGTGTTGTTATCTATAATTACAGTATTGTACATAGCTCCCCCAGGCCTGTTCATCTTATAACTGGAAGTTTGTACTCTTTGACCAACATCATGCTGTTTCCCCCACCCTCAGCCCCTGGTAACCACGATTGTACTCTCTGCTCTGATGAATTGACTTTTTAGAGTCCACATATAAATGATAATATGTTGTATTTGTTTTTCGTTTTCTGACTTATTTCACTTAGTATTATGCGCTCAGGGACCACCCATGTCACACATGGTATGATTTTGTTCTTTCTCATGACGAATTATATTCCAGTATACAGACATGTCTCATTTTATTGCACTTCAAAGTTACTGCAGTTTTTACAAATTTAGAGTTTGTGGCAACTCTGCATGGAGCAAGTCCATCAGTGTCATTCTTCCAATAGCATTTGCTCACTTTGTGTCTCTGTTGTCACATTTTTGGTAACCCTTATGATATTTCAAACTTTATCATTATTATATTTGTTATGGTGATCTGTGATCATTGATTGTGACTTGCTTAAAGTTCAAGTGATGGTTAGCATTTTTTAGCAATAGAGTGTTTTTTAATTAACAGCATTGGGGATTTTTAGACACTGTTGTATGTTGTTGTTTTTAGGCATAATGCTATTGCACAGTTAATAGATTATAGTATAAACACAACTTTTGTATGTACTGGGAAACCTAAAAATTGAACTTGCTTTATTGTAATATTTGCCTTATTGTGATGGTCAGGGACTGAGCCCACATTATCTCTGAAGTATGCTTTTATAGCATATCCTCTTTATCCGTTCTTCCATTGATGGACACTTAGGTTGTTTCCATATCTTGGCTATTGTGAATAATGCTGCAATAAACATGGAAACCAGTTCTTTTCAGGTTATGGATTGTTTTTCCACGTGGCAATCATTGTAGTCAACCTCTTCGTAGGTTGGTGATTTACCCTCCTGGAGCACCATTAAGTGACGAATTCCCTATGAACATGTAGCCGTATTTGAACTGTGTTCTTACAGACTAAACCAGTGCCCTGAGCATATAATAATCATAAAATGTTGACTGTATGTCAGGCCCTGCTCTATACTTTTTACATATATTAATTTATTTAATCTTAACAATGGGTATTACTGTTATCTTCATTTTACAGTTGAATTAATCTGAAGTTAATCTGAAATGCAGAGGTTCTATGGCCAAATCCACACAACTAGTATGTGAGGTAGCAAAAATCTGAGCTCAGGCAGTGCAAATCCTAACTTATACTGCCTACCAGTGGAGAATAGGAATTTAGTGCATATGTGTAGGATTAAATTAGCTCCTGTGGAACCTAATAGAACTTTGAAAAGATTGTAGGTGATGCAAATAGGGTGAGAACAAAAAAGCGAAAGAGAATGGGGCACCTGGGTGGCTCGGTCCATTAAGCATCTGACTTGATTTCAGCTTAGGTCCGTAATCTCAGGGTCATGGGATGGAGCCCCATGTCGGGTTCCATGCTCAGCAGGGAATCTGCTTGGGATTCTCTCCGTCTCCCTCTACCCCACCCTGTTCTCTTTCTCTCTCTCTTTCTGAAATAAATAAATCTTTATTAAAAAAAAAAAGTGAAAGAGAAAACATTAGAATAGGGAAGTTGGAGAGTAGCACTGAGGAAATGGAGAATAAGAAACAATGAAGAAAAATAAATGAAGAATTAGCCTAAATGAAGGAATTCATGGTGAAAATAGAAAAGAATTAAAAGATCCTGCTTGGAAGAAAAAAGAAAAATAAATAGGAACATTGGAAAAAGAGGGTATAAAATAATAAAAGTCTGAGGAAACATTATTGGTGGGCTGGAGAGAGTATCACAAATACGAAATGTAAAATTAAAAACAAGTTTTATTCTTAAATAGTTACACACTTGTTGTTAGATGATTGCTTTCCAGGTTACACCCACTGTAATCTCTCAGGCTCCCAGTCTTGGTCCCATGTGAATCCATTAAGAGACACCAGTTCAAGTCAGATGCTAGGAGAGTCCTTTCACTAAACTGCAGCTGTTGATGGCCTTTTACTATTCACTGAGTCTTTGGATTCTACCGAATCAGAAAAATAGAAATTTATAGTAAGAATTTTTGTTGGTACAAAAATATATGATCAGTCCTCATCTTGAATACCTTCCCCATGCTCTGTCTCATTACATTTTCCCTTCCCGGTAAATAATCTACCTTAATTATTTGTAACCAGTTTTTGTAGAGATTGGTTGGTCAGAAAGATGCTGGGAAAGCCTTAGGTATCATTCTTGTGGTGCATTATCTTGACCAACGTGCCCAGTTCACAACTCTTTTTTACCCAATACCTATTTGTTCTCTTAGAGGCCCCATATCAACTGTTGACACGAATACCCTTCCAGTGGAAGAAAAGCTGCTGTTATGAATTAAGTAGATACGCAAGTGTCCCACCACCTCAGGCTTCTCTTTTCTCCCTCTGTGTCTTTCTTTTGGATTACTTGAGGCTTCTGATTCTCTTTTTTCCCCCCTTCTCTGGTTTCAGAAATTCTTTTAATAATTACCCATTACTTTTAAATGATGAACTTGATTTTAACAAAATCTAACGTGGATCTGTATCTCCTCTTTTTCTGAACAATACAAGGATTTGAGACTCTAACTCCTGTCATCATGTACTCCTGCCTTATCCATTACCGTTTTCTAGGCTTTTATATCTACCTTGTGTTTAAACTTCCAAAATTTAGCCATTGTTCAGATGTCTGTGCTTGTTAAATTTTACCTGCATATGATTAGCAAATTCTTAGTCCATCATTTCTTTCTATATTTCACTCCTTCCTACTGTATCGGTTTTCTTCTGCTTGAGAATTTTATAGTTCCTTGACCTAGCAAATCCTAATAGAAACCTTTCTCAGTCTGTTTCTGAGCATGTTTTTCTTTGTGTAATATTAAATGATACGGGACATAGGTTTTTGGGGTTTTTTTTTTTTTTTTTTTTTTGCTTATTTCCTCCCAATTTTTAATTATTTTTTGTGTGTGAAAATAAAGTGTCCGGATGAGAATTTGGAACCATTAAACAGAATGATGTTCTGAAAAGAAGCCATTAATTTCAAGTGTTGAAAGATAGTCATTAATTATTTCAAGATTAAAACCTAATATAAATTAGCTGAAAATTAGAAAAAAAAAAGAATGTTTAACTCAAAAGCTTTTCAGTATAAGACATTTAATTAGAAATCATGGACTTGTCATGGAGGTCAAATAGTAGAGCACTGAAAGCTAATATTGGAAATTATCTTTAACTAAAACAGGGTAGAGAGATGACACTGAAAATTCTCATTATGTCTAGCACCGAACAGTGTTGAGAGTATTTTTAAGTTTGAATACAAGTCCATGGTGTGTAATTACAACATGCACAGTTTCCATGTGTGTCCTCACAGTTGAAGCCCAAGGATTTAAATGGGACTATTTGAAATTGTCATTCATCATGTGCTCTAAATAAACATTCTCCCCAGTAACCATCCCCTCCAGCGTCCCTTCTTTTGCCGTCACCATTCACGCTCTCCACTCTTCTCTACCAGTTCAGCTCTTACCTTCACTGAGGGCTCAGGTCAAGTCCCGTTGTCTCCTGAAAGCTTTTCCTCTTCAGCATAACTTCCCATAGCTTTTAGAGCACAAATTATTTATTGTGGCCAGTGATAGACCACATCGTTGTCAGGTAACTTTCTGTGTCCTCTTTTCTCAGTTGAACTGTGAGAACATACTTGAGACTAGGGATCATGCCTTTGGCTTCTCTGTAACCACATGGTACTTTGTGCGTCATGTTGCACGTAGGTGATTATTCTTGCATTCTTTTAGTACAGTAGTAAAACTAGCCAGTTCAGAAAAAGGAAGACCGGAGGATACTAGTAAATCAGAATGACCGTTTCTGTCCCCATGAGCCTAGTAAAGCGATTTCTCTAATTGAGGGGACTTATCTACATATATGCCTAAAATAATAGGAGAGCAGTTTGAGGATCATACATGAGTCTCTGGACAATAAGGAAATAGGAGCGAGGTTTGAAAATTTGAAGAGTAACATCTCCATAGAATACATTTAGTCAGAGAAGGTTGACTACATAGGTTTTAATGTGCATGTTTTCTAAATGTAAACTTCACCTTTGCAAACAAGCAGTCCCTGATGAGAGTGTTATTTTTTTTGTTTTGTGGAAAGATCCTGTCTCTTGACAGTATTTTCTGAGGAGTGTAAATTTCAGTACATTGAGAAATTCATTTAAGAGGAACCCTGAGATACTCCCGAGAGACATGAAGGACCATTTACCACATAGATGTTGAAATAAGAAGCTTTTTGAATTCCAAATAAGTAAGAGCTGCTTATGCTAAGTAGTGACCTTTGTTGTCCATTATAGACTTCTTATCTTCTGTTTTCTTCCAGAAGTAGCCAAACAAATGCAAATACTATTCAACAAAAATCACAAGTATATTTTATTTAGTAAGGATTTTAATGCATTACATCAGGCTTCTTTAAAGTGTTTTCAGATTTTCACCTGATGACATCGATTTCAATAGGGTGCCTAAAAATGTCCTCTATAAGCTATTTTAATGCCAACGAAAATGCAGTTATCTTTAAAAAAAAAAAAAAAGTTCTCTTAATTCAGCAGAACAAATGTACTGTCATATTAAGCAAGGAGAAAGGCTATACATGAATTTTTTACATATAAATTTCAGGAGTACAGACAACATGGCATTTGTACGTACTATGTCATTATTTTTAAAAAAAATTCTTGGCTCAAAAAATCCAACAAGTTAAAGTACATAATTGCTAGAAATTTGCAGTCTCTAGTGTCTCGGTGATACCAAAGGACCAATTTTGACTCTGACTTGGAAAATTCAGCAACTCGTGTTTTTGACTTACGATTATCAAGAATCTGCCGGAGGATAAAAAGGTCTATAATAAACAGGAAAAGAGACTACCGGGACAATTAAGAGAAGAAGAAAAAATGCCAAATGTTGAATTTGGAAAAGCTATAACAGGTTAGTCTGTAGCAATAAACAGAACGTAAAACAGAAAATGTTCTCTCTATAAGAGATTCCCTGTGTAATTGAAATGAAATACAAGGAAAAATACCAACTTTGATTTAGTCTTCCTGAGGAAGGAGGAAAAGTAAAGGGACCAAAATTAAATAATAACTTGTGGTATCTCCTTCTTAGCATATTCTTTAATGAAAGGAAATAGTTTCATAAATATGTCCTTAGTTAACATGAATATGCATATACATGTATACATATTTAAATTTGTGTGTATAAATGTATATGTGCACATGTGTTTGTATATGTGTGTGTGTGTGTACAAATATACATATATAGTTATAAATGAGGTGCAAACTTAGGCTATTAAAAAATGCTAGAACATAAGAAATGTCATCCTGAGTAAAATATTGTTTTTTTTCTTCTCATATTCTATAAAGTAACACAGGTATCATAAAATAATTTCTAGGAAAAAACAGTTATAATGTATGATAACCTCAAAAAATTTTGGAATCTATAACTAACATCTGTTTTTCTCTATGAATATATCACGTGTAAGTACAAGTAAGTCCTTCTTTATGTGTTGTCCAGCCCATACTAAATGCTACCAGTGCTTGTTGCTATAGAAATATACATCTTACTATATTGAAAAGTAATTACTTTGATTTATTTAATATTAAACTTCTCATCTACTTCTGTAGGTAGATGAATTTGGAATTCCACAAACAAATGCGTTTGCTTCTAAAAATTCCCTTCATGATTGTATTCCTTTTGGTTATTCTCTACCTACTATCTTTTATTTTTCCCCATCTTCAAAATGAAGAATTCTTTTTTTCCTCTGTCTTTAACTTTTTTCTTTGATCATTTTGTTTCTTTTAACTGTCTTCATTTCCTTTAGCCAGACTATATTTAGAACCCAGAACTTCAAGTAACAGCCAGTTTTGTTTTTGTGTATAGTTACAGGAGAATATTCATCTACTTTGAATAATGCTCTTTGTGGCGCACTCTGGTTGTATAAATATATTATCTATTATGAATAGATAATATCTTCTACAGGGCCAGTGATTTCATAGAGGAAAAAACAGATTTAATCCCTCACTGTTAGTGTCCTTTTAAGAAATAATTGTTTTCCAATAAAAAAATGTTTCCTTTCCCTACACTACCAATGTAGTAGTGTTTCTTTTTCATAAGGTCTCTCTGAGCCTCAAATGTGAAATAAAAATAGATAGCCAGTGTGCTCCCTTGCACTCCCGCATTCTGTGACTGTCAGGTGTGGAATCTTAATGCAGAAGTTCAAAAATGCCTGTACTCTTGCCTTGCCTCTGTACAGACTCATTTCTTCTCTCAAACGACTGTTACTCATTGGTTGTATTCAGTGATTATATTCAGTGATTTTTTTTTTATTCCTTTGCCAAAGAGCTCGCCAATTCATAAAATGTTAAAATTAACCTATGAAAATGCATTTCCTGTGATTAGTGGGATTCTCGATGGACTAGCTTATGCTGTGGTAAGTTAAAAACAAACACAAATCTCAGTGGCTTAAAAGAGCAATTTCTCGAATTGTAGTAGTCACTCCATTGTAGTATACTGGTTTCTATAAGAAATTGTTCCTTGGGGCACCTGGGTCACTCAGTCAGTTGAGTGTCTGCGTTGGGCTCAGGCCATGATCCTAGAGTCTCAGGATCAAGCCCCTCATTGGGCTCCCTGCTCAGCAGGGAGTCTGCTTCTCCCTCTGTCCCTCACCCTGCTTGTGCTCTCTCTCTCTCACATAAATAAATAAAATCTTTAAAAAATCATTTATAAAAAAAGAAATTCTTCCTTAATTTACAATAATTCAAACTATAGATGTCTTTGCCTTACTCATGCTGACAGAACAGGAAACGAAGTAGGTGTCGAGGTTGCAGGATGGTCTTCTCCAAGCTGTCATTCAGCAACCCACCTGATGGACATGTTTCCATCGTCAACATGTCTTCAGATGTTGCTTTGGGGCCAAGTCCATTCCATACAACAGAAAGTAGAGAAGAACACGGAAGAGTAACTATGGGAAGTTTTTATGACCCAAGCCTAGATATGGTCCCTATTACTTCTGTGTACATTCTGTTGATTAAAAGTACCTAATTAAAAACAAACCAGTACATAATTAACCATACCTAACTACAAGGAAGAAGCCTGGAATAGATAGATGGTGTACTGTGTTCCCAGGAAGAAGAAGGACAAAGCTTTTTGGAGAATGGTTGGCAATCTCTGTCACATCTACTTTACGCAGCAGTATTGTTCCAGAATCAGGAGAGCTGTTGTAGAACACCATAGCTACAGGTGGTGTGTAGTTCAGTGTTCCGGGATCTTCGTGTGTGCCTGAAGTCTACTCAGCTGCCCATTTCCAGAGTCGTTTTGAGGCTCAAGCATAGCTGTGTAATGGTCCTCCATGATCCCATTATCCTGTCGTCACAGGTTAGTGTTAAACTTACTTAGTGGCAGCCAGTGTTCGCGTGTTCACAGTGTAAATGTGCCAAAATTAGAGGGAGATTTAAAACAAAACTTAATGACCCAAACCTCCACATACACATTGACAAGTTATTTGATTCTTTCCGAAGTTGTTCTTTTGGAGAAAGGAGGCTGGCCCAGTGACATTATTTGGTGGTTAAAAAGAGTTATCAGGTGCGTTGAATTATTTTTTATTGGAGTTTGCTATTTTTTCTTCCTTGCATTCCAAATTAATGATATTTACAATATTAACTTTATAAACTGCCAAGTTAATGAATTGTAATGAAGAATAAGAATATTCCATTGTAAGGCTGCCCTTAAGACTAAAAAGAACTATATGATGACATTCACATCATAATTTAAATGACTAAGGAAGGCAAAGGTTATAAGAAAAATGTTCATGTGAGAAAAATTGCGTTACGCCCATCAAAAGATGCTGGAGGAAAATATTATTTTACTTTAAAATTAACTAGTGCATGGCCCTATTCAGAGCAAGGAGATCTTGATTTGTGAGCTTACCCTAAGCCAAAGAATTTCTGTTTGAAAACTGACCAATACTGAGAAAAATGGCTCAGCATGAGATAACTGGTTCCCATGTCCTTGAAGGAGGGGTGGGTGTGGGGGGGGGGAAGCAGTGCCTGACCAAGTCCTGTCACTCAACATATAGTGACCCAGGGATTTTGGAGCTGTTTAATGCTCTTTTCATCTTTTTCACCTCATCCTTGCCCCACACCAGATACCTGGTGATACCTGACAGTCCTGGACTTCCTAAGGTCGTGCTTTACAGGACGTGTCCTTCCAGCCTGGGCACATACAGCTCACCACTACTCAGCCCTTCACAGCCCCCCCCCCCCACCCCCCAAACACTGGCAGTGCTCATCTAGCCTGGCAGCAGCCTTTCAAGGACTTGTTCCGACTGGCAAGCAAATGCCAACAAACACCCGTGTGATTTGGTACCATTAGGATGGTTTCTTTAGTGCCCTATTAGGATAAAAAGTAACTGCTGATACAGGAATTTCAGGTACTTTGCACTCAGATTTTATTGCGGGTATATCTTCATTGTCCCTCAAATTATGTTGGATAAGGTTGCATTTTATGTGACAAACTTTTTATTTGTGCATTACTAATGTAACAAAATTATTTATATACATAAAATACGTAGGAATTTGTAGAGAAAGAGGTAACAGTAGCTAACATTTCTTACTGTTATGTGCCATTCACTTACGTTACCTGAATTAATCCTCCAAAAAATTGTTTCTGGATTTTTATTCTTGTTTTACAACTGAGGAGATAAGTTTTTTAAGTTCTATTCATTGCACAAGCTCACAAGAAACAACACAGGTCTGTCCAGGGCCCGTGCTCATGGTGTTAGTAACAACTAATTTTATCTTGACTTCAAATAGATATTTTTCACTTTGATTCTCAATATGAAGTGAACCCACTAGAAGCATTTTATGTTTTGAAGGAAATTTACAGATCACTTTATCTAAAGCAGTTATGATACTGAGATCCATAGAAATGAAATGCCCCTGTTGCAAGGAATCTTAATTGTCGAGCCCCACGGCACAGACTAGAACTGGAGTCAGTATCCGTGCCTCTGTCACATGTTGCCTCCTGCACTGTGGCCTAGATGATTCACTGAGTGTGCCATTCCAGAAACTGATCTCTGTCAAAACTTGTCAAACGCTTTTGGCAACTTAGCATCTTCAGCGCGAGCACAGCATCTTGGAAAATGTATAAAGACTCTAAACTTAATAGCAGCATACTAATTGGCAATATTATATCGTTACGTTTATGCTCTGAATTCAGGAGCCTCTAGTGCCTGATCTACACGATTAGAGTAGAACAATTCATGAAAACTGAAGTCGGACTCAGCCTTTCAAGAAGAGCACAGAGGAAAAACAAACAAGATGCAGTCTTATTTGATCACATCCCAGATTAGAACATGTACATACTCCCACACAGAGGGACCCACTGAGAGAGAAATGCTCAGCAGAGGCCCCCGCAGACATGAGGAGACATTCACACCAAGAAACAAAATTGCTGCTCATCTGCCTTTGTTGTCATGAGCCAGGGAAGTAACAAGCTCTACTCCAGCTCAAGACTGATCAGTGGGTTGCCTTGAGTATTGAAAGGATGCTGCTGACCCACTATGAGTATGGCGTGTGCTCTGAGCAATCTTTTTTCCATCCACAGTGATTGACTTGTATGGCTCTGTCCTTCTGACCAAGGGCATGCATTTTCAAGACAGCTGGTCAGGGTTTGGGATGCATTCTGCAGCTGTGATGGGGCCAAGGTACAAGCCCTCCTCGGGAAGAACTCCTGTCCAGTTTATTTACCCTGAAGCCTTAACCAAGTGAGCTGAATAGCCATGGAGCACTTTCCTATGAAGTCCTGCTTATCTGTGCATACACTCTCATCTCCAACTGTAGACAAAGACAGATGTATTTTACAGATGCAAATCACAGAGGACCATCGTATGTCCCCTAAACCAATTTTTGAGACCACTGTAAGTTATCCCCCAAAGAAAAAAATGTCAGCACAGATCAATTTAACCTCTTGAAATCTTTGTGAAACATGCTCTGTTTAAAGATAGTCAATAAATGACATACTTGCCAAAAGCGAGATCAAAGCATAATGTTAGAGAATTCCATTTTCCCCCAATGCTTTGTTGTTTTTAGGGTTTTTTTTTTGTTTGTTTTTTTACAATGCTTTGTTAATTTGATTGTTCAGCTTAGGGTCACTGATTTTAAACTCCTCAATACCAATCTCTAACCTCCTTGAAGCTAAGACACATTTCTTCCTGAACCTGTGAAACTCAGACTGCACATGTGATGAGTTGGAATTTAGCTTCCAAGTTCCAGCCCTGCTTCTTACTAGCTACATATGGGCAAATCCTAGTTGCTCTGTGCTTTGATTTCCTCATTTTAAAATGGAGCACTTAGGCTTGTTCATAACTCAGACACCCCAGTTTCTCAATTTCTAAAATTTCAAAACATACTCTTCCCTTCCCATTCTGTCAGTTAAGAGTTCTCCCCAGACTATTCACATGGGGTAAAAACCCACCTCTGTACGATTATCTTCAAGGTTCTACATGAATGTCTTCCTCCCTGATTACCTTTCTTACTGCTCTGTCCTTTGGTTTCCATTTCACTCTGCTCCTTGCTTTTGTTCACACCAGCCACCCTCAGAATAGTTTTTGCCTGGCCTAGAATGTTTGCTCCCTAGAGACCTGTGAGATTTGCTTTCTCATTTCTTTTAGCTTTTACTCAAGTATCACCTTCTCGATGAGGCATTCCCTGTCTACTGTTCTGAAATATCAACCCCCTGACCCCACACTGACTCTTCCTGTCTCCCTCCCCCCCCCCACATCATTTATTCTCCTCAGCATTTACTGGCCACATACTGTATTATTTTACCTATTTATCCTGCTTGTTACTTGCTCCTGCAAGCTCCATTCAGGGAAAGATTTCTGTCTTTTATATTCACTGCTACACCTAAAATAGTGCCTGGCATAGAGTAGATGCTCACTAACTGTTTGACTAAATGAATGAATGAGTGAAATTAATCTTTTTCTTAAAATCCTGTCTAGGGTCTCCTGTCCGTATATTTTTTTTTTAAAGATTTTATTTATTTATTCGATAGAGATAGACAGCCAGCGAGAGAGGGAATACAGGCAGGGGGAGTGGGAGAGGAAGAAGCAGGCTCATAGCGGAGGAGCCTGATGTGGGGCTCGATCCCAGAACGCTGGGATCACGCCCTGAGCCAAAGGCAGACGCTTAACCGCTGTGCCACCCAGGCGCCCCATCCTGTCCGTATATTTTTAATGCCGTGAGTGGTTTGCCTAGTTGGTTATATTATTTGACAGGTCCCAACCAAGTATCACTAATGCATTTTAATTTTTTTTTAAAGCCAATATTTTGGGTTGAGAAAAGAATAATCTTATCTCTTTTCAAGCTCTAAATCGGATTTTTATGTGTCAAAAATACACGCATTTTTCTATACTTATCCCTCAAAATGGATTTATCTCAAATAGCCACTATTTCTTGTAGCTTCCACAGCATTTGGAGAGAAATCTTGAAAAGATAGTGTTTAAATTCAGGTCCCAAATGTGACTCTCCTTAATGCAAATTGAGTGTGAATTTATTAGAAACCATTAGTGGGATAAATGTTCTCCTATTATGTAAATCTGTATCTTTAATCTGAAATGTGGAACTCGAATTGCTTTCCAGAATATCTAATCTGTGATTCTGTAATTAGATGAGCAGGTGGTTAATTACAGGTGCTGTTAGTGACTTGCCCCTCATCACAAGAACACAGATAGCTAATTCTATGTGTCCCAAGTCACTCATAGGGGCAGTTGTGTTGGCTTCACAGCCGTTAAATCCACAAGTATGTTAAGTGCCTGCATCCATAAGCAGAACTGGGCATGTGTTTTTGTTTTACAAATATCAAAGTTGACCCTTCGCAACTGCTATACATTTAAGAATTTTTTTAGTGACGTATTTATATTGATTTTATATAGTATTTTATAACAGTATTTGGTTGTCTAAGAAACCGGATGGAGAAGTTAGAGAAATTCTTTTTACATTTTTTTATACTATACTGTAACAGTATATTGCAGAGTCTAAATAAATTATAAAAGAGGTCATTTTTATCGATGGCTAAATTGAGGGTATTGAAGCTTCACTGAGGCACTTGATTTATGATCTTATTTTCTAATAAGTAAGTCAGCATTAAGGAAAAGATTATAAAAATTTTCAGGTGCTGATCTTGGAGTCCTAACCAACAACACGTATCCATAGAAGTGACTTCTGCATAAAATGTCCTTCCCAATATTAGAAAGACTGTCTCTAAAATGTAAGAAACCCAAGAAACCCACATAAAAAGTTGGATTTTCAGTTTCGTTAAAAGGCAGAAAATGTTTATAAAAGACCGAGGAAGCATAGTGCAGACACAGATTGACTCATGGCAGGTAGGACACAGAGGAGAACATTTATAAAGTTGTCCTGAAAGAGTCACCCTTCCCCCATTTCTGAACACATATAACTTTTGAGAGCCAGGGAATTGTATTGCAGTCTTTTTCAAGCTTGATAACTCTAAGTTTTGAGGACTCATAGACAAATGGAATACGTGGGGCAGGGAGGGGCAGGGAAGCCCAGGAAGCAATATAGAAGAATAGGTCGAAAAAGTAAATGGAGAGAACAACAAAAATGACAGGAGCTGACACTTTGACTCCCAAAATGCTATATTGGCTTTCACGGAAGTGGAGGCTCTTTTTCAACAAAGTATAACGCTCTAGCCTGTCCTAAAGAAGAGTTGGTCAAGTTTAATGTCATGGCTATATAAAAATGGGAGAAATTTCAAATGAAATCCGTCAGATGAAGAGCACTGAGGTATCTCAAATTCCTCAAAAAAGGTTAATATTAGGATTTGGGGGGGGGGATAACTTAAATTACCTTAGAGACACAATAGTGAAAGTAGGTCTTGCCTAATTTTAATAAAACAATGAGCTGTAATGATGTAATAATGAACCTAATTTCTGGAGCCACATATCCAAACTGATGTCTGGTGATTTTATAGTCCCCTTTTATACAGGCACTTCCTTTGCCCACAGTTCTTTGCTTATTCATTGTCTCCATAATAGATCAATGTCAGAGTTTAAGGACAGCCCCTACTTTTCATGTGATGATGAGAGACTTGTATTTATAATAAAAAATTGCAGTAAGAGACATGATTTGACCCTTGGTCTTTGGATCTGGAATCTATCTTCCATTTTTCCACCAGAATATTTTCTCTTTTGATGGCTCCCCAACACCTCATTAGATAAAGTGCAGGCTCTTGAGCGTGATTGATGAGGCTCTCCGTGGTCCAGCCCCATCTCCCATTGTTCTTTCTTCTCCGGTACTTCTGCCATGTCAAGTGGTCATCCATTTGTACTTACCACACTATCCACGCCTTGTTTCATGCTGCCCCATCTGCCTGGAGCGCTCTCCTTACACTTCATCTCTGCCTGGCCAGTTCAGGTCACAACTCAGCTCCACCTTCTGTTTTCCCAAAGCACCGTTCACTTGCCACTTACTTACCACATGGCACGTGGTCGTGAGCTTCTGTTAGTGTCAGTCTCCACACCAGAGGGCAGGTCTAAAGGTTGAAGACTTGCCCCTTCAACTGGATTTCCTCGGTGCCTAGCACAGGCTCTGTCTCACATTATATGCTCCTTACATGTTGAGCTTAAGTGAACAGTATTTGTGTTGGCCACAGTATAGTCATCTGTCCCTCCATCCGTTTATTCAAACCACAGGTACTGGATTTCCCTGTTTTTACCAAGGCCCTTGCTACTTACTGAGATCACATATATTCTTTATATGTAAAATGATCAGCTTTTAAAAATCTTAAAATTGCAGTAGCTTTGACAGGTTAAAAGTAATAAAAGGAACGGTGAACATTGAAAATACATTTTGCTTGCATCTGGTTACTGAAGTAGAACTGAAACTCTTAATAGTCTTTACTAGTATAGGTTTCCCCCTCTATCTGAGAGTTTGCTTTTTTATGAAAGACCTACAATTAGTAATTGTTTTCGCTAACTGAAAGAAATCTGAAGAGGATTTTTGCTTTTACAAAATGATAATAACCTCTCTGCTTTACACTATTCAGCTTACAAAAGGTTTCATAGGAATTCTCTACTTTTGGATAGTCGTTGTGGTTGGGGGGGCACCCATATTCTTAAGACCTGACTTATTAAGTTGGATATGAGACCTAATTTTCTTGTAGCTAATAACCTAAAGTGACAGATTGCCTCTTGTGGAAGAATATGTCCAATATAGCTAAGAAAAGGAGAGAATGGAATAAAATGAATACTTCACACCTTGGCATTATTGCCCTTCCCACCCATACCTCCCAAAATAGCACCTCCATTAACTTTTTTTTTTTTTTTGAACGTCCATTAACTTTAAATACCTACATTTTGGTATAGGCCATCAGGCAGCTTGTTTCCAACCGCCAAAATAGAAGTGACAATTCACAAATGTTCTCTTTGCTTCTAAGAAAATAAAGTACAAGAAAATACAAAATTTGACATTATGCCTTCATGTACCTCAGTGAATATCTTTTGTTCTATATCAAGGTACATTATAAATTCTACGTTATTGCAAAATTTAAGCCAATAGTGTTTTTTAAAGGATTATTAGATGCAGGAAGTTGAATCATCACAGGGTAGGGAATTAAGAACAGCCAACTCCCACCGTCAATCCCAATCAGTTAATCTGCTGTCATCTAATATGGGAGCTGTTTCTAAAGCAGATGTTAAGTACTGTAATTTCTATCATTTGAAACTTTTTCAAGGCCAACCTGTTTCCAAAAAATACATAAATTTTCACTGCTTCTTAGAAGAGGAAGATACAGTTAAGTAAAATGGAGAAAGATTTGTTTCTTCATTTGGAAACTGCAAATGAGGGAAATCATATGACTGTAACTATTTGACTACTGATATTTAGGTAACTGCCCCCCCCCATTAGTCCTTTTCACTGATACAGTCATCTGACAGTGTCTGTATATGTCCTTATCTTTATAACATATTTAATGAAAGTCAAAAACACAAAATAGAAGACTGCTTATTCATTTAGTTTTATATATGCCCATTCACTTAATTTGAAAATGTTTACTTATGAACCTATTCTCAATTAAGCTCCAAAGTATTTTGATTATCTTACACAGAAATGACAAGCTCCTTTTCACCAAGGTACCATTATTTTAGGTGTTGGTTAAAAAATGGGCATGGTTTCTGCCCTCCAATTAATGAACAAGATAATTTCATAAAGTAGAAAAATGCTGTGAAGGGAAGAAAGCAGGACAGTGTGATAAAGTAAACAACTGGGTTAGCCAGGGGCCTGAGGGGTCCCTAGTGGATGGGCAGGTCAGCAAAAGCCACTGTGAGGAGGTGATGTTTGAGTTGAAATCTGAGTGAGGAGGAGCCTGTAAAGAGCTGGGACTAGAGGACTTGCTGCTGAAAACAGGACCGTGGCCCTGCAGCCGAACAAGCTAGGTATGGCAAAGCCTAGGAAGAAGGTCCAGGTGGTGGGCGCAAATTGGTTAAGAAGACGGAGATAGTCTGGGGACAGATCCTGTGGGGTCTTGAGGATATTATAAGGAGTTTGGATATTTTTTAAAAAACAATGAGAAGTCTTATGGGGCCCTTTAAGGGAACATCAGGATTGGTTTAATTTTTAAAAGACAGCTCAGGTTGCTGTGTGGATAATGGACTGTAAAAAGACAAAAATGGAAATAGGAAGGATAGTGTTAAGAAAATAAGAATCTGACCTTGAACTTTAGTCAGTGCTACTTCAGTTATTGTCAGTTCTGTCATTGAATGTTTACAATGAAAATTACTTTGGAGGTCATACTTTGTTTTTTGTTTGTTTGTTTTATTTGTTTTGTTTTTGTTTTTTTCTTCTTCACTTTATGGATGAAGAAACTAAAGCCCAGGGATGTTAGGTAACTAGGCTAACTACTCAATCAAGCTGTGTCATAACAGTGTCTATTACTACTCAAGATAACCAGCTTCCTTCCAGGATGTCTGAGTTGGCAAGTGAGAACAGACACCAGGTTTTCTCAGGCCACTGAGGAATTAGCGCAGCCAAGTGGTAAAGATGCCCAGGCTGGGTCCAAATGGCTTGTTTTTCATACTTCACCTAGCACTTTACAGGCTGTGGGACTTAACTTCATTGAGCCTCTGTTCCTCATCTATAAGCAGAGATGACAATAACCCGACCCCTCTAGGGTTGGTGTGAGAATTGCATGAGTTAGTATACATCAAGTGCCTAAGAACAACACTTGATAAGTCCTATAAAATGGCTATTGAAAATGTAAAAGAATAGGCCACTGAAGCATGGAGATGTCGAATATTGCAAGCACCAGATACCAAAGCCCAGGGGTGGGGGCATGGGCATAGAGCGTGGGGAACTTTTATATTCCAGTGGAGAATTGGGAGGGCATTGCAGTAGGGGGATGATGAGAATGATGGATATTATATATTGCTCAACGAAGTTACTTGAGGGGTGATATTTCTGAGAGCATCCAATTTTGTTTTCCTACTCAGCAGCAATTTCCTTTTTTTATTTTATTTTATTTTTTTTTTTTGGTAGAGCTCATGTCTCCCAACAAAAGCTCAAATGTCACACACATTCTTTCCCAGACTGACTACATTTCTGGGGTTGGCCATCTGATTCTCGCTAAGGAACATAGGGCAACATGTGTGTGTAGTGGAGGATGAGGAAGGGCAAACTTCTGGTAACAGATTACCTCTTTGATTAAAAAAAAATTCTGAAAAGATCCCATTTCCCTCTCCATGATTTTGGGTATTTCTGTATGAGGAACCGATGTTTGTAATGGTGGTAGTCAACATGTGATGATGAGGAAAAGTCCAAGTGTATTACAGAATGACTAGAGTCTTGTAATCATTGAGCCACTAAATTCTTGAACTGTACAACTACCTATATCTGAGATTCTTTTTTAGTGCAATAAATTCTTTAGGCCTCTTTGAGCTGGTGTTCTGTTACTTGGAGTAGAATCATCCTGTCTGATGCACTTTCCCAAATCATTCATTTTTTTCAACGAACAGTAATTAGATTTCTTTAATGCCATCACTTGCTTAATCTTAGCATTCAAATCTGAATCCTAATAGCATTTATGACGCTTTTCTTATTCATTATTTCCTTCCATGATTCCTCCCTACTGTATTGTAAATAATTTGAAGTCAGGGATTATGTGTTGTTGTTGTTGTTGTTGTTACTGTTTTTGCTTTTGCTTGTCCACTCACCCCTCCACAACAGTTGATGAAGTTCCTTGGGCACCACATGAACCTGATTAATATTTGAGTTGTATTGAATAGTTTTGGATAATTGCATCTTCCTCCCGCCGCCATCTCTTACAGCTCTAATTTCATATAATCTAAGCTGATTAAACTTCGAATGAAAAATACATATTATTAATTTTCTCACCCTCAGCTGAAATTCAAAGAAAGGAATAAAAAAATAAAAAGCCTGGGCATCTCAGAATTAATATGAATAGATGAGTATTGCTCTAATTGAAAGACAATCTGGCTAAGGATTATGTTTCATTCAAATTAAATATAGCCTCATAGAGGTAGGAAAAGAAAAATAAAATTTATTTTGAATATGCATTATTGATAAACTTTTTTTAAATGACACTGCTCATTGGAGGATATTATGGGGGAAGAAAAGTCCCTCTCTGATAAGTCTTTCAGCAATGCTAAAGTGTTGTGACAGCTTTCTCTGAAAACTGAAGACTTATTTTTTTCATTTGCTTCCATTCAGCTTTTTCTCATCTACTTCAAAGTGAACATAAGAGCACTTTCCAGAGTGAGCTTGTCTTCTCCCAATTCCAAAGTATACACTAATGTGGACTATAATTTCATTTGATTATCACAATTTTTCAATCTTTTTGATCTGAATAAGGCAGAATAGAACTTCCAATTCTAGTTTTCTTAGAGGATTATTACATCTTCTCTTACTTCTTTCAGGTTCCAGACCCCCTCCTCTCTGCTATGCTGTGAAATTATTCTCAGTTTTACTCTGGTGCAGAACACAGAGAAAGTATGGCTTTAGTCTAATGTCTGAAGTTTCAAGATGGCGTTTGGATTTCTGTGTAGATTCTGAAATGCAGACACTCAGTAAACTGGATCTCAACTCCCTCTAATGCTTCTCCTTTCGTTGTTTCTGACATTCCTTCCATATGCTGGCCTCACTTCCTTACCCACTTTTAAGTTTTATGTCCTAATACATCTTTGATGATTAAATAGAATTTAAAGATTCCAGACTAAACTGAATGGCCTTCCCTTCAGCATTTTAAACATGGTCATCATACTCCGTATGGACTATAATTGACTTTTGTCTTATTTTCCTACCTCGGGTCTTAATAGAGTTGATTATAGTTAACAGGTTGTTCAAAAAACATGGGTTAAAAACCTATTATATGGCAGGTACCTGGAACGGAAAGTTGAAGATAAATGGGTCCCGGCTCAGCACGTTCTTGTTTTAGTCGGGGAGAGAAATGAACAAGCAGACAAACCTGGTCTAAGATTTAACTGGTTGCCAAGCATATAATATATATTTACAAATGTTTAAGAAGATAAGAAAGGAGTGAGAAAGGGCTGTATTTAGAATATACACATTTATGCAAGAGTCCTAAGGATTTTAACCTGATTTATTCTCTCAATAATCTCATCTAGTCTCATGGTTTTAAATATTGTGTATTAACTGATGACTGCCAGATAGATTTACATCTCTGTCACCAACTGCTCCTCTGAATGTCTCTGTACATCTGATTTCTACTTGGACATCTCCATTTAGATAACTAACCTGCCACACAAACTTAACATTCCAAACGGAAATTCTTGAACTTTCCCCCTAAACCTACATGTTACCCATTCTTCCCTATCTCAGTAAAGGACAACTCCATCCTTTTAGTTGTTCAGACCAAAAAAAGTTGACTCCTTTTTTTCCACACTCCCTATCAAATCCTTTAATAAATACTGTCAGCTCTGTCTTTAAAATATATCCAGAATTTAATCACTTCTTAGCACTTCCACTGTTACTATCATAGCCCAAACCTCCATGATCACTGATCTAGACCCTAGATTATTGAAATAGGTTTCTAACTACTCTAACTGGTCTGTCTGCTTCCACCTTTGCCTGTATAGCCTTGTCTCAACACATCAGCCAAAGTTGTCTGCTAAATTACAAATTAAGTTGTGCCCTTCCTTCTATTCAACATCCTTCAGTGATTTCCCATCCCATGCAGAGAAAACTCCAAATTCTTTATAATGGCTTATAAGGCCCTTCTTAATATCTCTCTTCCTTTCTCTCTCTGGGATCATCTCCTGCTACCTGCTCTTTAATTCAGTTCACTCCAGCTGTACTGGTCTTCTCGATGTTGCCCCAACATGGCTGACACTCTCCTACCTCAGGACCTTTGCACTTGCTTTTATCTAGTCATGATATTCTCCTACCACAAACTGCCTTCTTGGTCTACATCAAGAATTTATTCAAATGTCCTTTAGCACAAGACTCTCTAACTGTTGTATTTAATATCAGAAGACACTTCCTCCACCACTACCAGATTTTCTATTCATGTTCTCTACATTATTATATGCTACTTTCTCATTATCATCTAGAATAATTATTAGTTTTCAAGTATATCTTTTTAGGCTGTCTCCCCTAACCCACAAATAGAATATAAGCTCCAATGCAATAATTTTTGTCTGTTGGTTTGTTTTCTTCTAGTGCTAAATTTATAATATCTGGAATGTTTTCAGGCATATAATAAGCTTTCAGTAAGCATGAAGAATGGGCATGTATATTTGCCAGAGAGAGTCAGACAGTTTCATAAAGGCAGTTACCCCTGAACTTAGTTTGATGGAAGAGGCCTTAAGACTTGAGAGTACACAGGGAGCTTAAGGAACTGCAGTCTATGTATTCCGGGAAGTAGTGCAACCCATTGGCTCAATGTGCAAACTCTGCAGTCAGACTCATGCCAACTCTTGACTCTAACAGTTCTCCATGTGATCTCAGGCAAGTTACTTTATCTTTCTGAAACTTGTTTTCCTTAGTTTTAAAATGGGATGATAATACTATAGTTTTCATAGCGTTTGGCTAGCAAATTTTCATATGACATTATACAGAGAGTGACCTGTTATGGAGTCTGTACTCAAGTGGTATCTATCATTACTCTCTGCTAATTATTAATAAATGAGATAACATATGTAGTTAGCATAGCTTTTAGTATCTAATAAGCCAGTCAGTAGCTGCTAAAACGTCTTCAGCTGCAACTGCTGCTGCTGAAATGGGTTGGAATGGAAAATTCTTCGGCAAGAATGACACAAGATGAGGGAACAAAGGTTTAAAAAGCCATAGAATGGGCTTTGTAGGCTCAGCTAAGTGTTTTAGACTTTTTTCTATAAGATAGTGGTTCTCAAATTTGAACATGCATCAGCATCACTTGGAAGATTTGTTAAAACGCTGATTCCTGGGCCCTACCCCCAAAGTTTGTGGTTCACTAGGTCTGCTGTAGATCCTCATTATTTGCATTTTTGTCAAGTTCCAAAGGTACTCATTATCTATGGCTGCATAACAAATCATCACAAAACTAATTGGTTTAAAACAGCAAACATTTATTATCTCACAGTTTTTGTGGGTCAAGAATCCAGGTGAAGATTGCAGTCAGGTGTCAGGGATTTGGTCTCATCTGAGAGCTTGACTGACGGAGGAACTGCTTCTAAGATCACTCATGAGGTTATTGGACAGAATCCATTACTCAGACTGTTGGACTGAGGGTCTTAGTTCCTTGCTGGCTGTTAGCTGAAGACCTCCCTCGGTCCTTTGCTATGTAGACTCTCTGCAAGGTAACTCACAATATGGCAGCTGGCTTCCCTCAGAAATAGCAAGCAAGAGAGAGGCCCCAAGATAAAAGCCACAGTCTTTTTTGTAACCTAATTTTGGAAGTGACATCCCATTATATCTGCCACCTTGTGTCAGGTAGAAGTGAGTCACTAAATCCAGCCTATACTCATTAGGAGGGAACTACACAAGGGTGTCAGTACTAGGAGACAGGAATCAGTGGTGGCCAAGGTGATGATGGTGGTGCTGATTTGGGGACCATAACTGGAGAGCCATTGCTGTAAAGAATTTTAAGCAAGTGAGCACCATGAATGGATCCAGCTTGGAGAGGTGCTGTCAATGGAGGTGATTCTACTTAGGAAGCTGTTTCAGTAATCTCTGTGACCTTTACATTTAGGTAATTAATATTCTTGTATATTTTGAAAATTGGTATTCTTATTTAATCAACATATTTAAAATCATACCTCCAAATTTTGCTCTAAACTTCCTCTGTAAACGAAACATTTAAAAATAGCTTTCAAGGTTTATAGAAAGATCTATGTGGAGTTACATTCCATTAAGGGCTTCAATACAATCTTGTCCTTTTATTTGCCTTTGAGCATATATTTAAATCAAGAGTGGCTTCAGCCTGGACTATTAGAAACTTGTTAGTGGGCTTGGCTACTAGCAACCTTCCAAGATGAAGGCAGTGGATCATTCTAAATACAGAAGTACAGACATTCAAAAACAGATCTCTCTCTCTCTGTCTTTCTCTCTCTCACTCTTGTTCTCTCAATCTCTTGCTTGCTCTCTTGCTCACTCTCTCTCCGAAAGCTTAGACTAGACTGCAGATTAAAAATATAATCAAAGACACAACTGTTAAAATTGCTAGGAAAATCAACATAAAAAATGGAGTAGCATTTCATAAAATGAAGAGAAAATTAAAAGTAGAAGTAAATGGCTTTAAAAGTGTGGGAAATTGTGTAGCATGAGTAGACTTAAATGTTCAGAATTATTTTTGCATAGGAATACATGATGTAATTATTTTATATTATTTTTTCTGAAGCTCGACAGTCTGATTGAGACTGTACACCAAGAAGCTGTCCTGTTAGCTGGGGCAGGCAGCCTGCTTGGTGCCATCAGTCATTGCCACCCGGACTCTGGAGTGGGTGACCAGTTTCAACAGCAGGTTTCATATTCTTCTGCCATAGCAGCAGAGGGCAGGTTAGCCTCTCTGGCTGGGGATTCTGTTCCCTTGGCTCTCTTTTATGTCTGAAGTCGATTCACTTGCTTCAGCCTGCTTTCACCTCCTGGTTATTGATTTTGGCTGACATTTAGTTCAACGTGTTATCAGTTCTCTTAATCATTTCAAGAAGAGAGAAGGGAGCAAAGATGTCCCAACCATTACCCATCACATCAGCCCAAGACGGCTTTAGGTCATTCATTCCACAGACAGGGGCCCATGTATGAATAAGTGTTTTCTTTAACATTACTTTAGCCATAGCAAAAGTAATAGAAAAGTTAGCACATGTATCTATAAATATATCAAAGACCTGACTCTTTATTTTAATCAAACAGTTTTTTCTACTTCTACTGAAACCAGGTGCCTCCCCTCCCAACCCATACTACCACGAGATAAATAATTAATGCTCAGAAAAGTACAAATGGACATGATTTTGAAAAAGCTAAATATTACTCAGAAAATTAGCAAGTGAAACCCTGTAAACCATATGAAAAAATTTAAAAGAGGCAGAGCCCAAAAGCCCGGGTGAAACGGGACGGACAGGCAGATGTCTGTCGCCAGGATCACCTGAGGATAGTTGAAGGAGCTGGTTGAATTGTAAATACTGCATAACCTTTTCGCTAAGTTAGTAAGGGTATTGCATTATTTGAGTAAGTAAAGTAGTACGTAAGCTGAGAAGTATTACATTATTTGAACCATTTTTAGTTTCAGCCATTGCTTTCTCCTAATTTCTCCTAAATTCTAGATCAGTATTTCTAATTACCTGTTGAGGTAACTTCCAGGTGTGAGCCTGTGCCTCCTTTATTATTTCCTGCCTCTTAAAGGCAAAATTGTCGTGAGATCTTTGATGGCAGAGGTAATGTCTGTGTCAGCTTTGTATCTCCAGTATTTTTCCCCAAAGTAAAAAGGAGGCAAGCTGCTATAATCACATATCTCGCAATTGGAATGTTTCCTTGAGAAATGAATTTATGATTTTGTAACTTGTAAGCTTTAGGTTAGCATAAGATTTGTCTCACAAAGCAGGATCTTGTCATTAACAGATAAGACAGGCATTGGCACCATCCTGGAAACTGTATAGATAAGTTTATTATCAGGGCAGGTAATCACACAGAACAAGTCACCAGGCTGGGATAAATTGAGATTTTTATTCTATTAGATAGGCATTACTCGAGTACTTCTTGTGGTCAAGTTACTGTTAGAAGATAGATGAGTAAAAGATAGCTCCTGAACCCTGGAAATTTCTTTTTAAAGGGAGGCCTGATACTAATCATCACTATAATTAGATAATTTTCCATTGTCTGTTCCCTCTGTTCCTTTCAAAGCTCTGTAATCTAGGCTAGGATCTTCTATTTCTGGCAGCTAGCACAGTGCCTGGCACATATTAGACATCCCACAAATCCTCGTAGAAAGAACTAGTCATTTTAATGCCAGGTGGAGAGACCCTTTCCTCTCCACACCCTCTTTCCCTCATCGCCAGGCCCCTCTGCCAGACCTTTAACAGGGTCCTCAGGCCTCGCTCCAAATCTCTCCCAGCCAGCCTCCTTCCACACTGCCACTAGAGGGACCTTTCTAAAACCGAGGCTGATCCCACTTAAAATCCTTACTGTCCTCTCCAACCAGTAACAGTGGTTCTTCGCTTTAGGGATAGAGATCCTTTTAAAACTCTGGTAAAAGCCATGGAACATTTTCCCACTTAAAATGCATCTACAAGATCCTGTACTTAATTTCTAGGTGTTTATGGTCTTTCCGAAGCCCATTTCCTAAGCCCAATCAATAAAGGTCTGAGAACTCTAACTTAAGAATCCCAAGATAAAATACAAACTGTTTAGTAGGACATAAGACATGTGTCATCTCTGTCCTCTTCTGGAACTACCCTCTCCCTAGCAGCCATACCCCCAGCTTCTCTTTACACACCAGCTGTGCCAGTTTAGTCTACCTCCCAAAGTCCACTGTGTTCTTCGGGACTCCATGTACCTTTCTGGAGTCCGTGTTCTCATCTCACAACCCCATCCCTTATCTGCTTAGTGAATCTTATCCTTCAAACACATGCTCACAGTCTACTTCTTGCAGAAAGCCCCCTCCAACAGGAATAAAAGGCATCTCTTATTTCCTTGGGCTATCTCTGGTCTTTTCATATACCTATGGGGTTGCTTATCTAACTATATCTTTATTTATATGTCCCTTCTCTAAACTCTAGAAATATTTCTACTACTGATAATGACTATTATTATGAGCTTACAATTGCATGAGGCACTGTTCTAACCACTTATACGTATAATATACTTTAAATCTTACAAGAATTCTATGAAGTAGGTATTACTTTTTTAAAAGATTATATTTATTTATATGGGGTGGGAGAGAGAGATAGAGAGAGAGGCAGACTTCCCACTGAGCAGGGAGCCCAATGTGGGGCTTGATCTCAAGCCCCTGGGATCATGACCCAAGCAGAAGGCAGATGCTTAACCGATGGAGATACCCAGGCACCTCAGGTATTATTCTTATCTATAATTTATAGTCAAAAAAGCCAAGGTACAAAGAAGCTAAGTTTAATTCCTTGAGTCGAGAGATTTATCTGAAAACATGCTTATTAAATGTACTGAATTGAGATGCGGTATTAGAAATACCAGTGAATTGCTGAAACAGGACTTATAATAGCTGCCATTTGCTGAGAGCTGAGTACTCTCACTGTGTACTTGGAATTTTACCTCATGTTATCACTAACAGTCACCACACTTCAGCAAGGCAGGTATTAGTTTCCACCTTTGACAATGGAGGAAGAACACCCTCTATTTAATCCCTTGACAGATTGCTTTGTATGCAATCTGAATACAGAAGAGGTAAGCCATGGGAAGACTTCTCGGAGGGGCTGGTCTTTGGGTGAAGATGATGAAAACCCGAGTTTTGGAGGTTCTGTAGCCTGGAGAAAGGGCACACTGCATTACAGGTGTGTCAAAAAGGGGAGATCACTTGGTCTCTCAGAATGACCCCAATAATGAGGAGAACTGTGGTATGGTCATGTAGGCTCACCTTGTAGATGACATGGTCTCACCCGGAGTTGCGTAGATTTTACAAACTTGAATATTAGTGCTTCTAGGGGTCATCAATTTTTAGAAGATTGATTCAATTTAAACATCACTAGAAACCAATGTATAAAAATTGAAATGCTTTATTAAGTCATAATCCATTCACGGATAAGTACATCCACTCCTTGTTGTCCTGTCTGTATGAGAAGTTACATCATAATTAAAGATTGCCAGGAACACGGAGATCAGAACTGTGAGAGTTGGTGAGACTTAATTTTCCAACAAATACTGAGTATATCTATATGCCACTCATGCACTGAGGGCTGTAACAGTGGGAAAAAAAGACAAAGATCCTATGGTCACAGATGGTAAATACTAGTGTTGCATCGTGAGGTCCTGTAATCCTTCCATCTGCGTTATAGGGGCAACCCCATTATGTGCTAACAGTGATTACGAGGAACTCTTTTGAGCAGTATAGTCAACTTCAGTATTTGCTCCCTGCCTGACCCTTCCCTATTGATGCTCTATCATTGATAATAAATCTATTTTAGATTTAAGAAATTCTTTCTTGAGTGATGTTTGTTCTAACAATCAGATTATTTTCAAGTCTTGGTCTGATAACCTTCTATCCCTGTAAAAAGACTATATTTTCTCTGTTCTGATGCATGTTGACTTAGTTTAACTCGCAGAGAGCCGGAGGCCTTACTTCTCTCATCCCGTTCTTGGTAGTTCATGGCTGGTTTTGTGCTTCAGCTATGGAGATCAGTTTGAGTCGAAGTATGCTTCTGTACTTGTTTGCAAATTGGCAAAGAGATCACTGTGTCTGTAGCTTGTAGTTTAGAGGGAAAATGGGTTGAAAGTGTAGCTTGGAGCCAAATCAGGAGGGTTTTGGGGAGTAGGAACTTTATTCTTTATTTGGTAGAAATTCATCTCAGGTTTTTAAACAAGAAGTGACATAATCAGATATGTGTTTTTAAAAGGTATAAACTTCAGGACTAAAATTCAGATAGAGAAGAAAGAGCTTTCTTTTTCTGAAAGCTGATCCTAATTCAGTTTTAGGCCTCCATTCTTCTGGTTCCTACAACTTAATCCCAATTGGTTTACGATCTTCCACTGCTTCTTCCTATACTTCCATGCCAAACATCAAAACTGAGTGATTTGGCTTTTCCTGGGATTTTTTTTTTCTTCACACCAGTTCTACATAATGTTTTCCTGGCTAGGAGGATAATACATTTCCCCCGATAAGTTTGTGAATAGAAGAACAGAAAGGATGTGTGCCACATTCCTGAAGAGGGCCTGAAACAAAAACCAGCTCCCAGAGTTTTCCGCTTTCAGGAGGGTGCGGAAGCTGCACCATGGAAGTGACTGGCCGGCCTCTCCTGGAGCCTCGCCGAGTTCTCAGTTGCTAGTGTAAGGGGCAGCGGGTCCTAGCATTAAGGTGGTTAATGTTCTTATGTAACCTCAGTGAGTTTCCCACAGCAATGGAATTTTTCCTGTGTGCCCATGAGGAATGGGGAAGCAGTGGAGAGGGAGTTAGATAAATCTAAAGGGTGACCTTGCAGTCCAAAGTGAGAGACCATGCGTGATATGCTTATATTGAGAAATTATTTAAGTCCCTGGATCCTGGATGAAGAATTAAGTCTCATCTTAGAAATTAAGTTTTAGAAAATTAAATAAATGTACACATCTCTTATACCTAACTACTTGGCTTGAAATTCTGACCTGCTGCATAGTTTCAAATCCAAAATCCATGGCTATCAAGGAAAGTTGCCTAATCAATAGAAGGTTAGAGTATGCTACCAGGTGGGTGAGAACAGGGAAAATGCTGAGTTCAATTTCATCAGTTAGAAAGCAGTTTCAGGCTGATACTAGTGTCGCTATCCGAATAATTAAACATGGAATTAAAAACAGAGTTCTAGCATGGGAAAATAAAATCTATGAAGAAGCAACAAATACAGTTAATTGACTAGTTAATGTAAGGATATTCTAATTACCCAAATATTCACTGAGTACCCAAGTTATGATGTTGATGGAGAACCAAAGGTTAAAATAAGGAAAATATTCTCCAATTAAGTAATGTTCTACAAAACTAGTCACCTACCTAATTAAAACACCCGATGCAGTTCACACTAGCATCTCCTCATACCAGTCCAGTCCAAGCCTTTTAACTGTTCCTCATTGATTATGACTCATATAAAATATCCAACTTAGAATTCATTTGCAAACTGAAATTTCATATTTGACAAGATCTGATTTCCTGGTTTCTGATAGTAATATAGAATTACTCATATCCTACCAAAATTATTGACAGAATACCATTTTGTCCTATCTTAATTTTTTGTTGGAAAAGTCAGAATTTAATTCAGTCTACAGTTATAAGAATTGATACGCAGTTGAATTATAAACTAAATTTATTTAAAAACAAACATATCATACACTTTTTTTTTACTTTAACAACCCAAATTTAACATGGTTTTATTTTTTAATATTGACTATAGAAATGTATGTTTTAAAGAGAGAGAGTGGGAGGGGCAGAAGGAGAGGGAGAGAGAGGGCGAATCCTAAGCACTGACACAGGGCTCCATCTCATGACCCTGAGATCATGACCTGAGCAAAAGTCAAGAGCTGGACGCCCAACCAACGGAGCCAGCCAGGCGCCACTTTCAGTGACTCCTTCTAATAATGTAATGAGTATCTGCTGTACTAAATCAGATGGAAGTGCACACAGGCAAAAAGATAGTTCCTCTGTAGCCATCCTGTCTAGAGGACAAATAGACCTTAAAGGTGAATACATAGTGATGGTAGAGTTCACTAGATCAGATTGATGGATGGATTGGAAACCAAATGCCCACATCATAAATCCTCATTTATAATTTTATAATTGACTACCAAAAATGCAACTTATTTTAAAATATGTAGCCCACATTTAGCAAGTATGAACATGCATGCTATGCTCAATGTAAAGTCATACTAGAGTTTACTTATCTAGCCTTATTTTCTTTGCCTTTTTCTCTTATTATACATTTATGCTGTAGGCCATCTCAAACAGTGTAGTTACAAAGTGTGGTCTAAAATATAGCAGGTATAAAGGATCTTGCAAGAAGTTTGCAGGTTGAATGTGCTGAAGATGATAGTTTTGACTGTAAATGTAAACAAGATCTTTTGGGGGAAAAACTAAAGAAGGGTAATATTCTGTGACTATTGGTTTCCAATTTAAGAGCTTGCGAAGATTCCAGCTTGTTTAATGCCGTGGCTCATGAGCTTTTTCCTGGGAATTGTGGCCTGCTTAGATGATAGTTTAAAGCTGACCTTGAATTAGATTATCATGCATAGCCTTTGCTCTGTTTTAGCAGCCTTGGGGTCCTTGGCTCACTAAGTGCAGAAAAATTTAGAATTGGCTAGAAGGCTCTCTAGTGTGCTCTTGAAACCTAATAATTCTACCAGGAAGTCAACTGAAGAAGATCATTCAGGCTTCAGGAAGCACTGCAATTTCTGAGTACCATTAATGAGGAAAGTTGACCCTGAGGAGAAACTTTGGATGGATTTTCTTTACCTCTGTTCTCAAGAGAACCCAGAATGCTGAAATGTCATGAACATTTTACTACTGTTTTAGACTGAATTGCTTTGAGACACTCAAAAGTAATTTTCCAAATTTTTATAGTAAGGCCAAATCTAAGATGTTTTCCCTCAAACCATTTTCAGTTCAAGTGTATGTGGGTGGGAAAAAATTTTTTTTGTTTAAAAAGCCCCTAGATCTAGATTCTTTGAATGATGTGGATTCTAAACTGCATACTTTTCACTTTCATAGGAAGTGTTCTTTTTCTTTATGCCACACTACTGGTACTTGATCACTTTCAAAAGCCCTCTGGGCCCTTGCTTTTTCTGTAGCACGCTAATTCCTCAGCCTTTCTTCCAGAATAGGCCTATCTGTCCCTTCTGTTCCTCACAGCAGCACTATTTATTCTCTCATCCACAGATATTTTGTTAAACTCCTATCACAGCCCAGGGATTAAGGGAGGATACAAAGATTCCGAAGCAAAACTTCTGCCCAGAAAACAAAGCAGGAAGTCTGTAGAAGTGCTAAAACATACAAACAGTTCACTGCCATATAAAGCAAAGGGTGTTCTCGGCCATAAATCTGCACAGGAAGAATTGTATGGTAGTCAGAGAAGGGGAGGATGTGACTTCCAGTGGGGAAGGAATCATGGTAAAGCTTTATGGAAGAGATGGCACTAAAAGCAAGAGCAGGGAGTGGGACCTGGGGATGCAGTTAGTGTGTGAGTTGTAGTTCAGGTTTGTTTAAAGATAGAGGGAGTCAAGGTGGAGAGCTCATGTGAGGCAGTGTCTTAGAAGGCAGTAACATTTTTTTAATTAGTGTTGTCTAACTGACATAGGAGCCACATACGGAGTTTGTAATTTTTGGTGGTAACATACGAAGGTAAAAGAAAGTAAAATTCTAATAATACCTTTCATTTAAGTTACTATATCTAAAATATTAACATTTAACATGTAATCAATATAAAATTTATTAAGAGATATTTTTATTCTTTTTTTCATACCATGTCTTTGAAATCCAGTGTTGCATTTTATACTTACAGCACATACCAGTTTATACTAGCCATCTTTGAAGTGCTGAATAGTCACAAGTGGCTAGTGATCCCCGTATTGGACAGTGGTAGTTCTTGAATTGGTTTTAGTTAATGAGGACAAGAAATAAAAACAAATAGATTGAAGAAAACTAGGAGGTAACACTCTTGTTGTTGTGATATGCTGTTTGGGCTGAAAAACATGTGTAACCCCCAAAATGACCCACTTAACTTCTCTTTCTGCTCTTGGTAGTTATTCTGATTGTTAATCAGGTATCCCCTGTGCCTACCTACAGCCCTTTTGCCTAGGGGTAAGGTAACTAAATTTCTGTTGCTATAAGGCTACAGGTGACTCAGTCTCAAGCTAATTAGTTTAACGCCTTCTCCTGGATAGAGTTGTTGATTTAGTTATGACCAGTGAGATTGAAGGAGGCATATTCTGGGGTGTATAGGGATGAGGCTTCCTCTAATGAGAAAACAACTTGAGGTGTGTCTGTCTCTTTCTCTGGATGTGAACAAAGACGTTTCAGATGGAGATCTTATAACTACTCCAAGAGCAATCTTGAAGGAAGAGTGAAGAGACAAAAAGCCTTTGGTTACATCAGTAAACCTCAGAACCTGTCTAGGCCGACATCCTGGTGGGAGAGATTGCTACCCAGTACCCATCTTCTCCTCTTGCCTTGGTCATGGATCTCGGTGTGTGATTCTGGCACATTGCCACACAGAATAAATACCATATTTCCTGGCCCCCTTTGAAGTGAGGGATGGCCATATGACATTCTGGCAAGTGAGATGCAAGCTGAAGTGTCATTTGTGACTTCCAGACAGTCTTCTACTTCATGGTTTCAGCTATAGCTGCTTTCTTGATGTGGTATGATCTTGGACCTTGAAGGTTGTGTGCTGAGGGGAGTGGAGCAGAAAGCTTGGAGCCTGAGTTTCTAGGAAGATCATGGGGCCTCCATATCACTTTTAACCACCTAAACCTACCTTCCTTTTATGTGAATGAGGGATAAATATCTCTTTTTCTACAACCACTGATATTTTGATTCTTTTATGGAATGGCTAAAACTCTATTGAACCAGGTCCTTCTTTGGGTGGTGCGGCGTGACCTAACATACACAAGATCCCTGCTAGCAGGGAATTGATCAGTTATTGGAGGAAAAGAAAGACAAAAACAAGTAAACAAGTGAAAGACTTTCCAGTAGAGATAGGAGCAATGAGAAGAGCTGTCTGTGCAGTCAGGGAGGCCTCCTTGAGGAGCAGACATTGGAGCTGTGGCCTTTGGGGCAACAAGGAGCCTACCCCAGAACATCTGGTCCAAGTGCTCCAGGCCGAAAGAGGAGGCAGACCAAGTGACCTGAGATGCAAATGGGAAGAATGCCAGTGTGCCTGGAATGGGTGGACTGAGGGCAGGGGGTAAATAGAGACAGGAGTCTCTGGCAGGGTCCAGATCAGACAGGACTGTCTAGACTGGGAGAACTTACTTGAATTCCCTTCTACGGAAACTAAGAAGCACAGGATAATTGGTCTGGGTCCTTAATTTTTTATTTTCTTACTAATTTATATTTTTATGATCACTTAGTGGATAAAACAAGAATTATTTACGGTAGAAACTGAGGGACAGTGGCAGCTTGGACTAAGAAGGTAGCAGTGGACATGAAAATAGACGCATGTATTTTTGTCTGATAAAAGCATTAAGGAAGTGGAAGGGGTATTCCAATAGTTAATTAACCTTGTAGCATTGATCTCTTTTTTTCCTGTCTTATTATAGGTCACTGCTGTTCTTTGTCCTTACCTAGGAGAGAGGTAGACCTAGGAGGAGTGAGAGAAATGCTGAAAAATAAAATGGCAGGTGGATAAAAAAGGTCAGGGAATGGAAAAGTGTGCAAATCAGGAGAAAGCCTGAGGATACAGAGCAAAGGAAACAATGTTGGGGGCACCCTGGATGTTTTCATGATGCCCTAGATAAGAGGATAAAGCAGAAAGGAAGGGGAGACATGGAGGAATGGGAATGTGCTCACTCCAAAGCTTCGTCTAAGACCTTCTTGCAGAAAATACGTTAGCCGATAGGATGATGTTTTCAGAGAACTGGAGGAAGGGATTTTTTTAAATCACTTACTGGTAAATAATAAAATTCTCATTATTTTAAATGAAGTGGCTCATTTAGTTTTGATGTTTTATGCATAATATATATCCTTCATATTTACTCTTCCTTCATAATATTCCTATTTTTTAAGATAAACTACATTTTGGTAGTCCTATAGAGTTTGTAAACTCATATTTTTAAGTTTAAATGATTTCTAAAAAGTTTTTAAAGGTTCTAGGTATGCATTATTAAAATTAACTAAGATATAAAGATGTGCAGAGTTGAAGATATCCTTAATTCCATTAGCTAATAGGTAAATTCCCTGTGAATTTTTTAATGATTTTTATACAACTGAGATTGTACCATTTATAAGTTTTTCTGTAATTCATAGATATTACATGAATATAGTCCAGTGTTTTAAAAATATTTTCATTAAAGCATTTTTAAGGAAACATGTTTCATCAAACATTTTTAAATTTGAATATTTAACAAATACTTTAATTGCATGGTCACTGCATAGTTTTCTTATCACTTCCTAAATCTTGAATATTTAAATTATTTTCAGTTTTTCACTATAATAAATAATATTGAGATAACTATCTTTGCCCATAAATCTCTATCTTCATTTTAATACTATCTCTTTAGGTTTGATTGCCAAATGAACTATTAAACATGTAGACTTTTTTAAGCCTCTGCTGGAATTATTCTTAGCTCAGTGTTTTTCGTCCCTTTTTAAGTTTGGCTAATAACTAATTCCTGTAAATTCTGCTTCTGTCCCAGGCCTGAGAGCAAGCCTACCTCCCCATTCCCACAGCCATACTGTAGACAAGACCTGAATTACATGTGTATTGTAATTCCTGCAGTGGTCTCCTCTCTGGACTGCCTAATTCTTCCTCTTCTCACTCATATCAGTCCTACATATACGCTGCTATTAGAGCAACCTTTCTCACATATGTCCCTGATGCCACTTCTCTGCTCAAAAACCTTCCCCATGGCCAACACTGATGACTTAACTAAGTAAAAACACCTCATCCTGACAATCAAAGGCTGGGTGGCACCTGGTAGGTTTCCCAGTATTCTTGCCAGGTCTGTATATGACACACGCATGGTGTGTAGATCTCGCTTCTGTTGAGAACTGTGAAGAATCTGAGATTTCCCCCTGCTTGCAGTCTATTCGCCTGGTGGTCTCATGCGTGCTGGTAGACTGCGCGAGCCTCCTGGAGCAGAGACAAAGGACACTTTATTAGTTGATGCAAAAACAGGACCCAGAGCATCAGCATTTTTTATGTCAGCTCCTCAAGCCACATTCACACAGGTGGACTGGAAGGGAGGGGACAATTCCAGTCCTGGGGCAGGGGGAACGCTGTGAACACTGAGCTTAGGAAACCGGAATCTTTTATAATGAGCTGGGATATAATTCCTGGCCCTTGCTCCAAAGGCATATACTATCTGCATCTTGGCATAGATTCTAGAAAAAAATGTCAATCAGTGACTTGCTCCCAGGATGTGGAAAAATGTGATAGACCTAAGAATAATTATGCCCCATAACTCCCAGATTCTTCTTTCTGCCTAGAATGTCATCTTTTTCAATTTTGTTTTATTAATAATCTATCTACAAAAGTCATTTATTTTTTAAAATATTTTATTTATTTGAGACAGACAAAGAGATAGAGAGAGCCCAAGCAGGGGGAGTGCCAGGCAGAGGCAGAGGGAGAAGTAGGCTCCCCGCTGAGCAGGGCCAGCGGCAGCTGGGGGCTCGATCCCATAACCCTGGGTTCATAACCTGAGCCGAAGGCAGACACTTAACCAACTAGGCTGCCCAGGTGCCCCTACAAAGGCCATTTAAAACTATTTGCTTTTAAACTTCCTTCATGTAGCTAGAAATAGTCTCCCTTTTTAAAATGTCCATAGCACTGTTTTTTACTTCCTTTATTTACTTTATTTCTTTTTTTACTGTAGTACTTTAGTAAACTAGATTTTCTGTAGTCAAAAACATTCATAATTTCTTGCGTTTAGGGATACTCTTACTTGACATTGTGTTTCCACTAATATCTGGAGAAGATATACAATAAACAATTAAATTCTATAATATCCAGTGATTCTAGTAGGAGGACTTTCATGGAAGATGTCCATCACAGAAATTGGCTCATGAGATTTCCTAACCTCCGAATTTTGGCTTGGAAATATGGAAGGAATCAAGTATTTGGCAGCAAGCAAGGACTAAAAATGAAAAGATACACACAGATGCGCATATGAAGCAGGAGGGATCTTAAAGCAACATGTATAAAACCGAGTTGTAAGTAATTCAGAATCATGAGTAAGCATAAGCTATGACATAGAGAAAAGTTGCAGAGTAGAGTTTGAAGGAGCAGCTAATAGTGGGAAGATAAGCATAGAATTGTGTACAGAGGGGCGCCTGGGTGGCGCAGTCGTTAAGCGTCTGCCTTCGGCTCAGGGCGTGATCCCGGCGTGCTGGGATCCAGCCCCATATCAGGCTCCTCTGCTGGGAGCCTGCTTCTTCCTCTCCCACTCCCCTTGCTTATTCTCCCTCTCTCGCTGGCAGTCTCTCTCTCTTGTCAAATAAGTAAATAAAATCTTAAAAAAAAAATAGAGTTGTGTACAGAAGCAGAAGTCTACCTAAGGAGTCCCAAGCTAAGATACTATTGCTGAAGAATATACCTGCCTTGGATTCTGAACCACTGACCTTTGAGTTGTCATTTCAGTGATGCTCTTGATTCTTCACTATTTGGTTCTTGACCTGGAACTCCTCTTGACTGAGAGTCATTTTTCCCCTTAGTCTTTCAAAACCACCATTATCCTCCCCATTATTTCAGGCAACCAGAGTGAGTCACTGCCCCTTAGAATTGGAAGAGGCTAGCAAAGAAATTAATAGAACAAACCAGTAAGTAGTAGTATGCTAGGAAATGTCTAACAACTGACTCTTAGGAGGCAAAAGGCCCTAATTGGTAGTATTTGTCAATTTTGATGGCATAAATACATCTACCATGACTTATTTCAGGCTACTAACATGTTTCAGAATAGTACGGAATTGGGAAGAGGTATACATGACTGATTCTCTTGAGACTGTATAAACTGACCCAGTACAACACTAGATTAAAAAATTAAACTTAAGCATGAAGATCTTGTTCTTTCTTAAATCTTTCCTTATAAAAAAGTCAGTGAATGCATTCTGAGCTATGACTTTAAAAATCTGATATTGGGGTGGGGGGGGGCACCTGCCTGGCTCAGTTGGTAGATAGAGCATGCAATCTTTTTTTTTTTTTTTAGGGAGGAAGTGGGGGGCGGGAGGGCGCTGGGGAGCAGCAAAAGGAGAGGCGGAGAGAGAGAGACTGTTTTTTTTTTTTTTTTTTTTTTATTCGACAGAGACAGAGACAGCCAGCGAGAGAGGGAACACAAGCAGGGGGAGTGGGAGAGGAAGAAGCAGGCTCATAGCGGAGGAGCCTGATGTGGGGCTCGATCCCACAACGCCGGGATCACGCCCTGAGCTGAAGGCAGACGCTTAACCGCTGTGCCACCCAGGCGCCCCCGAGAGAGAGACTGTTAACCAGGCTCCACACCCAACACTTGGGGCTCCATCTCACACTCCTGAGATCATGACCTGAGCCAAAATCAAGAGTCAGAGGCTTAACTAGCTGAGCCACCCAGGCTCTCAGCATGTGACTAGATCTCGGGGTCATGATTTCAAGCCCCATGTTGGGCATAGAGCTTACTTAAAAAAAAAAATTGATATTAGTTACATGAATGTTTACCCCCCCCATCCCATTATTTTATGCCACTTAATTTATAGGACATTTTAACTCCTGTGTATAGTTTGGAGGATACTTGTTATTTTGTTTATATTTTTCGCTAACCATATGCACCCTGTTTTTGCCATAGTTTTGGTTAAATTTGAAATCACTTAGTGCATTTTGAATTGTTACATTATAAAAACTGCTTGACTTACTTTCAAATTGAAAGACTTCAAATGAAACAAAACCCATAAGTACTTCAGAGCCTTAAAACTGTCCTACACTATACATGGCGATTTGAAATTATTGTGGTACTTTCCTTTTGGTTATAAGTACTTTTCTTTCTAAGTAGTAGGGACTCTGAACTTACAAAGTAGAAAATAATTTTAAATTATTGGAGTGCTTTGGGTTTTTAGGAGACCTTCATTCTTTCAAATTGGAATTCCAATTTGTGAAGTGCTTCAGTAAGTTTAAATTGCTGAATGCAGTAGACTCAAGATTCTGGTACAGAGCTCCTTACCAAAGTGCTTATTATACATTAAAAATCATTCAGCAAATTCTAAGAGGACATGGCCAGATTATTAATTTATTTTTCCCTCAATCTGCAATTAAGAACTTAAATGATATATGTGAAGAATAAAAGTAGATCAATATTTTAATCATAAATGTTAACTCAGATCTTTACATTTTGATACCTCTATGATAAAGAGGTTCGTATTAGACTTTCTGAAACACTGTGGACTTGAAGAGATGTGAATGAAGGTAAATTTCATAGGTCTGAGTAAACTCACTTTTAAACACTCTAATACTATTTCTGGGGCCTTATGGAATGGACAACACAAATAAATTGTGACCTTCATCTTCTGTGTCTTATGGTAACAGTTATGAAATTAATTAGCACAGTTTTATTCCAGTTGAAATAAAAATAAATTTTACAAGAGCTAGTGTAGTAACTCTAGAAAATGTTAAAATATGTAGGCGAAAGAGTAAAGCTTTTTTTTTTTTTTTTTTAATCTTCATAAATCAAATAACAACTGAGGCTGGTGGCCATGACAGTTTATGTTTGTCCGTAAAGAAATGGATTCAGCAATTTGAAAGCACTTTCACCTTTTTATAGCCTTCGCAAATCATGACTGAAGTCAGTGACTCTTTGTAGGTCCATCCATTACAAAGAAATGAGTCCCTGTCCGTTGGCTTCTAATGCCATTTCCGTCACTTGGTACCTGTGTTTCCTAAATGCTCTAAGAAGCAAATGAATGAGGCAGTTTGCCTTTTCTCCTATGACTTGGGGAAAAAAGGAGATGTTAATTTCCTTCCCTCTAGCCTAAATAAAAAACAGCTATCACCATTGTAGCTACTACCACCACCAATAAAAATCATAACTAAAAACAAGGAAAAAACAAGACAGAATACATCACTAATCTGTATGTACATGGATTGTGCATGGAGTTTAGTAATTTTCTATTACAGAATTTGTCATCCTAAAACGTGTAAGATCCAAAAGCAGCATTATTTTTATTTTTAAAGCTATAAACTGGTTTGACAATGCCTCCTTACTGGAGGAATTTGACCTTTTAAAATATTTTATCTTATTGGTTTCTTTAAAAAAAAGAAAAAGTGCATACAGATCTGTGAAAAGAATAGAAGATACTTTCATATGAACCCGGAAGAACAACTACTAATGAAAGAGAAAATGTTCTGGAAAAGTTCATTGTTATCCTAAATACACAGTTTTCATGGGGCATATTTGTTGGGAGTTGGAAAATAATATGCCTTAAAACTTACTTGACAATTACATGAGAATTATTTTTTTAAGTGTCTGATTTTAAAGTTTTAAATTATTATTAGTTTTTTTTTTAAGTACGCTCCACGCCCAGCCACACAGGCGTCTCTTAAAGTTTTAAATTATTAAAATGCGATGGATGGAAAAGTATGTCCTCTGTATGATGGTGTTTTTTTGTTTTTTTTGTGTGTGTGTTTTTGTTTGTTTTAAATGAAGCACAAGAAGCCACAGCCACCCCTGCATATATACACATGGAATTAGACTTGTCAAAGAGTTCACATCCTTAACGTTATTTTTTAATATTACATAAATTATCTAAAATGGAATTAGACAGTTTACAGGAAATGCTTCCTTAACATATGGAAAGTGATACCTACAGAAGAACGTAGGCAGTAAGTGTGCGTTCCCTTCTAATGCCATTTGGAAGCTAGATTTAATGAAAATTCAAAAACCTATAGTTGTACTATGCATAGTACCTCCCTCCCCTAACTCTAATATTGGTCAGTGCAGATGACCTATCCAAAATAGAGAATATAGCTTGAAAACTCAGCTTATAGATTCACAGACTTTTATTCATGGATATATCGAAAGGTTTGACTGTAGCTCCTTTAGCCATAGGACTGCTAAGAAAGTGTATAAGCCCTTCCACTTCTTTCATGAACGGAAAACTATATCACCAAAGCACCAGATTAGACCAGATCCAGGAACATTTTCACCGAGAACAGAACATGGCATATTGGTGCAAGGAGCAGGGTATTCTTTCTTAGAATTTCTGCTTTCGTTTTATCTGCCACTATTCACACTGTATGCTCTCTGAATAGCAAAATGCTTTCTGAACTTTTAAAGGACCTCACTCATTTTTATCACTTCTTTTACAGGGAGCATATGTTGATCTTATTTCAGGAGGCACTATTTAGGTTTCTATTCATGTAATTGAAGGAAATAAAATATGTGTATGTGCCTTATCTCTCAAAGGCAGAACCTACTTATCATTGACTTTTAAGTTGCAAAGAATACAAGATGACTTCTGTATGCTCTGAGAAGCAATTAGCATATTGTGGATTCCCAAATGTTAAATGACAGCCTTATACAAGAATCTGGCATCTGATGCATTTTGAATTTATATTTCCAATAAAATATCTGTGTGTTAAGAAGTCTCTTTTTTAGTAGCAAACACATCAAGTCAGAGTCCAAAAGGACCAATGTGATGAAACTGAGTAAAAGAAAGGGAAATCAGAATTCTAGGTTTTAAAATACACGTGGTAAGCGTGTGTGTGTGTGTGTGTGTGTGCGCGCGTGCACGTGCGTGCACGCACTCCCCCTCATGCATATTTTCTTAAAATCAAGTTGTGCTGTTACTAATTGCTTCGGCCTCTAAACCCATGTATACTCTTAGCACAATGTTTTTTAAGAAGGCATGAAGCTGAATTGATTTGTCAATGTCCAGATTCAGCTGTGAGATACCAATAATTAGGATGGTAAAAGTCACATTTGAAATGCAATTTTTTTTACTGAAATTATATAGGAGTCAAAAACAATACTTATTTCTTCATGGTATTTATACTGCTTTGTGTTTTGCAAAGTGTGTGCCTATATGAGGAGTGGGGGCTGGGACAAGGGAGTGAGATTGAGAGAAAATGAAATCATTTTTGCTTTTTATATTGTTCTAAGTAATTAACAATTTTAAAAATAAAAAAAAATAGCGCATTTACCCATAATGTTAGATCTTGAAGCCTTACTGGGCCAGAGAAGATTTTTACCGGATATGAGGCCTAGGGTGATAGCAGCTGTTATCATTTCTCTGAGACTGACTGGTGACCCACTAAAATTACAGGAGAACATCTGTATAATGATGGTTTCTGATGGAACTAATGAACAATAACCTATATTAGATCAGGTCTTTATTGAATGATATTTTTATCTTTAAAGGGAAATTATGTGACTCATGTAATATTCAAATTCAGACAGTAATGTCCCATCAGTAATAATTTCTTGTTGCACTGATTCATGTTATGACTTACCGTCCCCTTTGAAGTTGTTACCCGATGGGTTGTTTTTTTTTTTTCCTGGAGCGTAGCCAGTTTAAAAGCAGAATGGAAATTAGGTACTTCATTTTCAGCACAAATCAAAGACGGACGTTGTCTAGGTAGATGTCCTACGTGCAGGAACTTTCAAAAGCCCACTTTTCTATGAAGCTTCCATACCTTCCGACAAAGCTGGCTCCCGACAAAGCTGACTCTTAAGAGGAGATTGGAGGCACAGTGGATGTGAAAGGGAGTAGCATCTAGAGAAACTGAAGGAGCCAGCATTGGCTGGTCACCAAGTTCTGCTTGCCCAAAGAGTCCCGAAATCAGCAAAAGTAAGAGGACCCAGAGGCTGTCAAGTCCCTTTAATTTGGGGTCATTCAGGAAATGAATGATTTTTGTGGCTTGTCCAAGTGATGACTAAATTGCTGGTCAACTAAAGATACTGGTTCTTTGCAGAAATCATGTTGAGATGTGATTTCTTTGTAAGAGGACTCTTTCTCAAATTTCTGTTCTCAGCTGATAATGTGATCAATATCCCCTTGATCTAGATGTGGTTGGAGAACGGAGTGAGATTATCATTTTAATAAAACTATGAGGTTGTTTTCCAGGGTTTCGTTTTGTTTTTTGGCATTTTGTTTTTGTTTTTTACCGTCATAGAAAAAAGAATATCTTCCTTAAAATGCCTTTTGCTCTGGGAATCATTACCCAAGAAATATTTGAAGGGCATTTTTGCTACATCTCCCTCCTGGAGTCTCTTTTTACTAGGCTTATGATTAATGACTTTTCACAACAGATTCATTTTTTTGGCGATTGTGTGTCCAAGGCTTTAGTATTAAAAAATATAAACTCATTTAAAAATATCTATGTGTCTGAGGTTAATCATTTTCAAATCTTTTTTTTGAACTGCAACAGACACATTTGTTTGGGATGTGCATATCTGGATAAATCATTTGTCTCCATTTATCTTTATTGGACTGCACAAGTAACTGAAATTGAATTATAAATGCCTCTTCGTATATAGTAAAATTAAATGTATATAGTAAGATAAAAATAATATCACAGATGCTCTCTGGTGTTTTAAAGTAAAAGATAGGTTTTTGAACTGACTAGAACAGAAACTATTTTCATGTTCTTCTTGCACATAGTCACTCTGTGAAATGATATCCGGTGAAATTAGGATCATTTCTTCTGGAACAGTATGTGTACTTTAACAACCTTGGGAAGTAGAAGCAAAACTACACTTCCACAGTTTGGGAATAACACATAAATGTTAGACACTGTCAAATTTCTCAATAACATATTTTCTCTAGTGGAATCTGAATTGATACATGAATGGTTCATCAGTATTTGACCCAGTATATCGTGGTCGATTCCCTTGGGAACTATTCACCTAAAAATGATTATCAGTTCAAGTATATTTTGATATTTGCATTTGCACCAGCACTTTCCATGCTTAGAGTTCTTACTGCTGCTTGTCCATAGTGGTGCTGTTTCATATTAAAGATTTTGTATCAACAGTGAAAGATCTCAGGATTTACTATTGACTCAGCACAAGAAGAGACATAAACATCTTTTATTGCTTTATTAGGAATGTTATTAACGTGACTGCAACCAGAGTTAACACGTATTAATATTCACATTCATTTTGTGGAAAAGAATTCTGTCTGGTAAAAATACCATTTAGTTCAATATGATTCTCCTCAGGGAATCTCTCAGAATTATAAATAGGCACATCTATTATAATTTAGGCCAATTTCTGCTAAAGTGAGTCAGCAGTTGACCTTAGATTGCTCATCAATAAAATTCTAGTCTCTTTACTTTGTAAGATACATACAGCCTATTGAATCTTATTTACTAATAGCATCTAATCTTATTTTAGGATAGAGAGGTCCTTTGCAGAATATAACCATAATAATGTCTTATATTTGTAGGATGCTATTGAGTTTACAAAATGCTTTCGTATACTTAATTCCATCTGATTCTCTCAACAAATATTACTTCCCCCTTAGAAATGAAATAGTAGCCTCCAAATATTAAGAATCCTATTTGGGATTATAGAGTTAGTAGTGGCGAATCTGGGACTGGAACCTATGGCTCCTCACTCCAAGATCACCGCGCTGAGTCAAAAGCAGCAACAATGCACTATGGGGCCGCTGTGAGTGACTGGGTCCTTACGTCTAGAGAAGGGAATTAAAAACTAGGTTTGGGGGGAGTGAGGGAAGGACAGCTTGGCAGGCAAGATCCTGGTGATCTAACAGTCTGTAGCTTTAATCTTAGTCTCGCGGATTCGGGCCTATCAGTTCTCTGTCATTCACAGTAGAAAATGGTAAAGCGGTTCTAAAACAAGCCTTGCAGTGATATTACCAGCTGGTGTGTGTGGTGCCGACCTCTTCTAATGAGGTCTTGCTTCTGTTTTGAAATACTTAAGCGATATTTTACTTCATCGTCTTTTATTTATTAAACAGAAATTTCGGAAGGCCTATTAATGTTCCACAGTAAAGTAGGCAGGAGGGATACAACAGGGAACAAGACGAAAACATTCCCAGCCCACTTAGAGCTTTTATCTACATACATTTATCATAGTTTTTCACTGCTGACTACAACGTTTTGCTTCAAATTCAGTTAGTTTGGGGAGGAAACATATACTTGGGTAAGTTATTATTTTCCTAAAATTTAAATGGGGAAATTGATATTGATGGTCATTCTTTTTCTTACATTTCAATATCATGAGTTCAAACCATCAAGTTACCTTAAATTAGATTTCTTTTTCCTTTTAAATCAAGACTTAAATGTACTCTCTGAGATTCTTGTATGAGGTACTCTGCCAGATTTTCATCAAGCTGCCTGCTCCTATCTTCCACATTCATCCCACCCCATCCACAGCCAATTTCACCCTCCAGATCTTGTCATGTCTTCCTCTGACTCAGCATTCCATCTTCTGCTGGCTTCCCCCTTCTTCAGAGATGAGACAGGCAGACTGTGAGGTAACCTGATCGCTAGATTGCTGGTGCTTGCCACCATGAAAAAAGTCCCTGAAACAGAGACTATGTTCTGTGAGTTTCTGAGTCTTTTTGCATTTGTTGTCTCAATGAGAAATAATTTTATGAAGGAAAATGACCTCTATGAGTACAGATGCGCTTCATTCAGTGTCTGTACTTTTCCTCAGGCCTCTCTTCTCAGTTTAATCTTACACAAAATCAGGAAAGGAAGAGAGAGAGGGGTGTGTGTGTGTGTGTGTGTGTGTGTATGAGAACATTGGAGACCTCGTGATGCTGAGGACTAAAAGAAATAGATTTAGTTCCCCTTTCCTGACCCTGTGACCCCGTGGAAGAGCGTACTACAGAGGTAGCATCATGCGGTAGAAAGAACACCGAGTGTGTAGTTAGAGCACCTGAGCTCTGCCACTGACTAGCTGTGTGACCTTTGCAAAACTACTTAACCCTCTGAATCTTAACTTTCTCACCTACAGAGCAAAATAATCACCTACTTTGAATATGTCATAGGATTGTTCTATGAATTAGGGGACAAGAAGTGCCACGTGAACTCCGAAGTATTGCATAAATTGGCATTATTTCAGGACTTGAACCATGGAAAACCCAAGTCAAGTCTTGTAGGGGGGAAAAATAGAGCCAGGAAAAGAGATAAAGCTCTAGTTTATTCCAGTAGCTGATACGTGGTACTCGTTTTCTTTTCTCCCGTTACTATTTCCTCCCTCATCTGTCTTCCCATCCACTATATTCGTTTTCATTTCCATAATGTTCCCTCTCCCTGTCTTTCTCATCCTTATCACTTCTCTCTGTAAATCTGTAAACTAGTAAGTTCCATTTTGAAATTTCTCTTTCTTATTTTTCCATTTACCTCAGGAGTTGCCATAAATTTCTAAAGCAAAATAAACTTGGATTCATTTTAATTTTTTAAAATGCAAGTTGTATGACAGATGGTGAAGGAAATGGGAAGGAAGCTTACTCGAAATCAAAGAGCCGTGGGATACAGCATATCCAGATAGCCTGGGACAGAGGATGCATAGGGTTTTACTTAACTGTGCTTTATACAGCAGTTAGTACAGTGCTCCATGACCCTCGGCGCTTACATGTGTCCGGCAATGCCCATACGGGCTGGGCTATCCCACTGCTGAGAAGGCTTTTATCTTTGAGGCTGGATGCTATAACTAGATCCTCTTCAGGTTTTCCAGAAGCTCGGCAGAATTTTTTAATGCCTTTCCGGTTCCTTCTTGATAAGGGCATAGTTTGGCAGCCTAAGGTAAATAGGTGAATGAATGCTGAGTTCCGTTTTCTGTGCCAAAAATAATTTTTTATTGTATGAGAATGAACCTGGATGTGAGATGCATTGGCTTCTAGACCCGGTTCTGCTATTTATGAGTCATGTGATTGTGATCAAATCACTTAACCTCAAACCTTGCTAGAGAGATTTGGGTGCTCAGAAATAGAACTTTATATTATTAGAACCTATAGTGCATGATGTTTGAATGGAGCTTCTGGGTCTACACTGCCTGGCTTTGAGAGCAAATCTATGTTTATTGGCTGTGTGGCCTTGGACACTTAGTATCTCTCAGCTCATTTCAGCAAAGTGTAATAATAGTACAAGATTAGGAGACTTTAATGTGCTAATACATGTAAAGTGCTGAGAGCAGTGCCTGGCACTTGGCATGTACTCAGCAAATATTAGTTGCTAATGTTTTTCATTTATTATGTGGCCAAATGGCTGGATTTCATGGTCAGAGATGGGGGTGTGTTTACAGAGAAGTTAGATTTGGCAGAACATTGGTCGCACTGTGTTCGAGTGGTGGTAGAACTGGAGAGAAAGATACCCCATATATCCTAGGAATTAAGGGACAAGCCTTCCCATGCGTATCTACTTTTCACTGGATTCTTGTTGGAAAGATTGGACTTGAATCCTTTCAGTATTCAGTTTCATTAATGGAAATATTTCAAAGCTGTACAAACTGCAGAAACTACTCTCCAAAGTTCAAGAGTCTGGCTGGATCTTCATAGTGCACGAAGCAATTAAAGCCCTGATTCTACCCATTGTTCTCCTACTCTTCTTCCCACACCTTCACACACCTTTCCTAGCCTTCTGTCAGGGATGTTAGGTTTTCAGTTACTGGTTTTACATTTGAGGAAACCAATACACAAAGAGGTTTCATATTTACAAGGCCAGATAAGACCAGACTGAACAGAGTACTAGCTGTATTCACACTCCCTTTCTCTCTCCCTGGCCTACACCGCCTTTCTAAACATCGTTTTAAATAAATATGCTTCACCAAAGCATAAATATGTCACAAGGTCTTATATATCTTTTGAAATTCGGAGTTTAGGAAACAACTATTGATTTCAAAGGAAAAATGAATATTCTGTTAGTAAAAGTTGTACTACCCAGAGAATCTCAAATTACTTTTAACAGAAGTTTCTGTTCATCGTGTGATGTGTATAATACAATACACAATTGCATAACCTCATAAACTTTTGCATAACAAGAATCTTCTCCCTTGCCAATTTTATGTGAATTAAAGCCCTAACTAGAGTTCCATGTAATAATAGAGACATCATATTGGTCTCCATAAAATGTCAAACAGGTCAGCCTTATTGCATTAGTTTATTAGGGCCATGGTAACATAATACCACAGGCTGGTTGACTTAAACAACAGACAGTTATTTTCTCACAGTCTGGAGGCTGGAAGTCCACGATCAGTCCTAGGCAGATGTGATTTCTCCTGAGGCCTCTCTCCCTGGCTAGTAAACGGTGTCCTCACATGGTCTTTTCAGTGTGCATGCGCACAGCTGGTATCTTTTCCCCTTCTTATAAGGATGCCAGTCCTATTGGATTAGGATCCACCCAAAGGGCCTCATTTTAGCTTAATCACCTCTTTAAAGGCTTTATCTTCAAATAGGGTCATATTCTGAGATACTGGGGTTTGCAGTTTCAACATATGAATTTGAAAGGTCAGGAACAGTCCATAACATTTACATAATGGAAGAGCAGAGCAGAGCAAATGAGGTGTCTGATGTTAATTTGTTTTGTTTTTATTTAAAAAGAGATTTAATTTGGGGCACCTAGGTGGCTCTGTCTGTGAAGCCTCTGATTCGGTTTCAGTTTCTGCTTCTATTGTGATCTCGGGGTCCTGGGATGGAGCCCTGCCTCTGGCTGGCGCTCAGCTCGGAGTCCGCTGGAGATTCTCTTTCTCCCTCTCTCTCCCCCTGTGCCCCCCCCCCGCTTGTGCATGCTTGCATGCGCTCTCTCTCTCTCTTTCTCAAATAAACAAATAAATCTTTAAAAAAAGAAAGATTTACCTTCAAAATAAAACCTTAAAAATTTAAAGTAAAATAAAAATGTAAAAAAATAAAGACTTGATTTATTGTGCTGATCATTTCACAATGTATACATACAAATATCGAATCATTATGTTGTACATCTGAAACTAAGATGTTATATGTCAATTATACCTCAGTAAAAAATTATTTAGTTAACTAAAGTAAGTGTGTTTACAGAAGGTCGACAAACTATTTTATATGTCTGGTTATATCCCTAGAGGAGAAAGAAAGTAACGTGTGTAAGTATGAGAGAGCTTCTTTAGTGGATAGTTAAAATGTAAAGGGTTTGATGTTAATTCTTACCCAACTCACTATGCACCAAGCTCTGTTCTAAGTACTTCACAAAGAGGAGCACGTAGAGTCGCCAGGATAGCTGTATGCGGGACTGTCACTGATTGGTCTCTTGCCTTCAGATTCAACTTACCTCTCTAATCCAGTCTGTGATCTTATCACTTTCCAGCTCAAAAGTGTTCAATAACAACTTTCTATATACAATAAAATCCAGTCCTTTTATTTTGGCATAGAAGAAAGACTCTTCTCTACACGCCAGTCATGGGGAGTTCTTTTCCACAAGCAAAATTCTCTCATACATTTTTGCTCTTAGACAGGCTATCCCTTCTGCCTTTTACTTTTTAAAAAGGGAGGGGGGAGAGGCAATTCTTTGGTGTATCACAAAGGGTTGTTTCTCATCTAACAAAAGGTAGTGAGGCATAGTGAATGAGACACCGTCTTTTGGGTCAGACAGATTTGGATTTGAATGCATGATTGCAGGCAAGTTACTTTACCTCTCAGAGCTCCAGTATCTCCTCTGCAACATGGAAATAATACCACCACCTTGCCAGGTGTTGTGAGAATTAGAAATAATTGCATTTGGCACTCTGCCAACCGTATCCGTACGTGTATATGTGTGTGTCTAATAGCACGTATCATTATATTATTAATAGTAATACTATCTATACGGCTATTCCTTGAGTGCAAGACAGAAGTTAAAGATAAAAGTTCTGCTAGTAGATGTTAGTCTGCATTGAACTTTCACTGTTCAACTTAATATTCTGTTTTCATATTTAGTAGTGTTAATATTCAGGTAGTTCATTTGCCACCTTCTCAAATCAAAAATATTTTAGCATTTTTATTTTTCAAATGTATATTTTACGTATGGTAATTGTTTATAATGTTACATATATGTACATTATATTGAGTAAGTAGATTTATGTTTAGCCTCAATTTTGAAAGCAAAATGCTCTTTTTTAAAAAAACACTTTATTGAGGTAATACAGAACTGGATGCATTTGGAGGTTAGTATAAGCCTGTCACCACCGTAATCTATGCCATAAACCTATCTGTCACCTGCAAAATTTTCCTCCCACCCCTATTTATTGTATTTTTGTGTATGGTAAGAATACATAACCTAGATGTACCTTCTTATGATCATTATTCTAATGATTATTTTTTTACACTGTTGGATTCTTCAGTTACTCACATACTTAAGTGAAAAACTCTAATAAAATATTGACTCATTTCAGGGCTTCAAAATAAGAAAATGTACGCAACACATATATATCCTTGAGCATGCTATTTCATGGAAAAGGAATAAATATGGCATATCAGATATTCAGATTAAATCTCCACTCACCTCTTCTAAATGTGGGACTCCTGGTCTAATTAATTTTTCACAACTAAGGCACAGAAAAAGTTTGGAGTCAGGTGTAAATTAAACCTTCATATTACAAATCGTATCAAGTGTAGGTGTTTTATTGATGTGGGTAAAATGTCAACCAAAGGTAAGAGGCTAGCAGTTTAAAGGCTGGGAGAAAATAAGACCATCTGAAATAAAGAATGGTTCATAAAGTATTTTGACAAAGATTTAATCTCAAGTGCATAAAGCTTTCCCCTCTTTTGTACACATCCATCTACCCCATCTTCCCTTACTTAATTCAAAACTTACCTCCTTTGATTTCCTAGTACCCTTACCCCTCTCTAATCATTGGTTTGTTTTTTCCTACCACTTGACTCTTTTGTGTTTATATGAATACTTATAAGTTCATCAGGTAGGATAGTATTTTCTACTTCTGTGCTTCTGAACCTCTTAACGTGGTATGTATATAGGTATTCAGTTTATTAACTCATTACCGTCTGGCATAAGAAATAATTATTATTTCTATGTCAGTCTTTCCCACCAGAATGTTAACTCTGTGAAAGCAAGACTTTGTCAGTTGTATTTATAATTATATTCCAGAATCTAGATCTCCTGGAAAAAAACTAGGCACTCAAGCACCTGCCATTCAGGGCATTGGAAGTAGAGATGAATGAGTCTGACAAAGCCCCTGCTCTCATGAGTTTATATTCTAGAGTAGAAAAATAGGAATGAACAGGGGCGCCTGGGTAGCACAGCGGTTAAGCGTCTGCCTTCGGCTCAGGGCGTGATCCCAGCATTATGGGATCGAGCCCCACATCAGGTTCCTCTGCTATGAGCCTGCTTCTTCCTCTCCCACTCCCCCTGCTTGTGTTCCCTCTCTCGCTGGCTGTCTCTATCTCTGTCAAATAAATAAATAAAATCTTAAAAAAAAATAGGAATGAACAAATGGCAGCAGTTAGGGTAAGTGTTATAAAGGAAAAGCAGTGTGAAAGGATGGAGAGTAGGGTAGTGGTGGAATGGTGTTTTAGATGAGGTGATGAGGAAGGATTCTGCACTCTTGGAAGAAGTGACTTTTGAGCAGATAGCTGAATGAACTAAGCATCTAAGGGTTGGGGAGATCAAGTCAGTCAGCAAAGGTAGCAGCAGCTACAAAGGCTCTGAAGCAGGAATAAATTTGGCATATTTAACAGAAAAAAAAAAAAGGAAATCAGGGAGCACGGGGGAAAGCTGTAAGAGGTAAGACAGGGTGATTAACAAGGGCCAAATCCTGTAGGGCCTTACGGTCATCTGGATGGAGTTTGAATTTTATTCTGAGTATGCCGTGAATCCATGGGATTAATGAATATATGAGTAAGTGAGTAAGGATATCCAAATATCGTGTAATTCAAGTATGTTTACTTAGGATCAATTAACTGATTAAGTACTAGGATATCATTTTGTACATACTAATCACACCATCTAGCAAAATCCAAAAGAAGTCTCATCATTTAATATGAATCTAGCTGAAAGGCTGGAGCAAATGATGAGAACCATAGAGCAACTGTATGTGTGACCAAATACAGACCTGTTACTTGGTGCCACCAAAGCAGACCAAGGGTACAAGTGGAGGTCAAGCCAAAATGTGCTCACAGATGATGCCCTTCCCGACATCTGTGGGTGTGGCAGTAAATACCTCTAGAGTGGATAGACTTATTCACTCTGAAAACTTTATTTCCCTCACTGTTCTTTTTCATTGCTCAGCACATCTCTGCCGACACTTCTGTAGGTGCGACATCACCATTCTAGAGGAAAAGCTTTCTTAAAAGACCGGTTGCATTCCAGATATTGTAGCTGAAAGGGAATATGCACAGAGGTTAACCACACAGGCTCTGGAATGAGACTGTTTATTAAGCCATCTGGATGATCTTGGGCAAGTTAAATTGCCATAGCCAGGGTTTCCACATTGGTAAGATGGGGATAATAATAATAATCTTCATAATATTATTCTGAAAACTGAGAAAACTCACTTAAAGCACTTAATGGAGTTCCTAGTGTGTGATAATTGTTCAAGAAATATTCACTTCTCTTATTATAACCAGGAAAAGATAGAATTTTCCCTGACATTCAGCCTTACCAAGATTACTTCTACAAGTTTCTAAAAGCTAAGTTTGGATTAGCCTTTTTTTAAGAGAAGAAAGGCACATCCTGTTCTAACTTTCAGTGGTTCGGTACAAAACATTACTGTGATAGAAGCCACGAACATTCTCAGAAACAGTACACGTGGCTTGGCGGTAACGTGGAATTATAGAGCGATCTTGAGGTCTGAACCCAAAATGCCTGGACTTGCTCCTTAGCTGAGTTACCTGCTTTATGGATGACCTTATGGAGGTTATTTGAGCTCGGTATTCTTCATGGTCTTGGCTGCAAAATGATGGTAATAATAATATCTCTCTTGCATTGCAAGGTTTTTATATGAATTAAAGGTGATCATGTATATACATATCATTTGAAATTGTTATCATCCTAATCAAATGTTAGTTTCAGTATTAAAGTTTTTGAGCCTTCAATGTTGATCAAAACAGGATTTCTTAAGATGAAAAGGCACATAGTTCTGGCATTTGTTTTCTGAAGCAGAAGTAAAATGTTTTTATATTTAGATTGCTAGACCTTGGTGTCATCAGTTTTGTGGTTTATATACACTTTTTAAAGCAGAAATGAATTTTTAATTAGAAAAATAGAAAAAACTCTTTTGGATCTGGTATTCTCATGTTCAAGGTGTTGGTTTACAATATGAGGTTTAAAGAAACAGAGGGAGAAACCAAAAGGTAAGTGTGGTACTTGCATTTCATAAAGACAGCAATTTTGGTAATGATAACTTGAAGAAAATCTCTAGATACCCTATCCTTGACATTCCTTTGGCAAGCCTATAGCACAGATGTGGCAGAGAGAACATTACGGCTAATTTTATAACATCAATCTGTTGTCATCAGTATACAAATGAAAGTAGACCCACATTGACAGATCAAATTACTAAAGAGAGATACATGTGAATTAGAAAGGAGCAAAGGGCTGAGAATGTAAACCCTGATGACACCTGAGACTAAATGTTAAGAATCAGGGTCTAGGCCACCAGCAGGGTGTTGTCTCTATGCAACATGCAGTTTTTAGTTGACTGAAGATTCTGACCAAAGTTAGGATGTTTCTGTTAAGACCTGAAATCTAAGCATCTGTAGAAAAGCAAGTGGCTGTTATGACCTGAGGAAAGCAGCTGGGAGATCTGTGAGGCCTCTGCAAGTTTCTGTTGCTGCATTTCCTTGTAGACCCACATGGCTTTAGCAAGTGACAGACCACCTCTGAAACAGAAATCTGCAAGCAGGTGGTTTTTGGAAAACTAGAAGAAGCCAACTCCTAGATCCACAAAGTAGAAGTTTAAAAGCAGTCAGAAATGAGAGAAGAAATGGAAGAGAAGTTTTTCTAAGCCAAAGCTTAGAAACTTTTAGAGCATGTTTTGCTGTGGTTATCGGTTCACTCAAGAAATGCAAAAAAGATACATTTATTTAAATAACATAAGATGACAAAAATGCTTCACAGAACATATGACTTCATAGCTTTAACATAGAAATCACTACTCTTGTTCCACTCTGTCTCTGTCCTCCTAGAACCTTGTCCTATAAATTACTTTCTGTTTTCTCTCTTTCTTCAGACACTTCCATCCAGATTCTTTCCCTCCGAAGAAGTAAACAGCAAATAATCACCATCATGATTTCTCCCTTACCTTACAATATTCTTCTGGTTCTCTTGAAGTGACACTTCATTTCTTGAAGTTCTTTACTAAAATATCTTCACAGGATGGTTTACACTTGCTGCCTCCTCATGCTTCCCACCCTGGCTCGATCTAGCTGCTTCTTCTGGTTCCTTAGAGTCTCTAGGACCTTGTCTCAGATGTTTGTTTCTGGACTACCTCTCTCTGTAACATTTAGCACTGTTGACTCCCTAGATTTTTAAATTCTCTACCATTTTCCCCCCCAACCTCCCCCTTTTGTGTGTATTCTTCTTGCCTCGTTCTTTTTATTTTCTCTTTCTCCTCCATTCTTCTCATTTTATCTTATTCTTCCAGTTTCTTTTGTTTCCTAACTTCTAAAAGTGAACAGCTCCTGAAATTCTGTTTTTGGTTCCCATCTCTTCTATACAGTTATCCCTTATTGATTAAAAATATCAGGAGTAGGGGCGCCTGGGTGGCTTAGTCGGTTAATCATCCAACTCTTGATTTCAGCTTGGGTCTTGATCTTGGGGTCGTGGGTTCAAGCCCCATGTTAGGCTCCATGCTAAATGTGGAGCCTACCTTTAAAAAAAAAAATTAGGAGCAGATACTTTCTTCTATCTTATATGCCTGTGTTCTTAACTTCATCATTGGCAGCATCACCACTCTCTTGTCCATTTCAGAATTATAACTACACAGTCCCATTGACATTAGGTCCATCCTCCCCGTGTCTCCTTCCACAAGACTTTTTGTATACCAGAGTTCCTACTTGGACCCTACCCTTTCCCTGAATAGACTACTTCAGTCACCTTCAGAATATTCCCATCACTCTCCAGTCCAACCTGTCATTTCGTCAAACACCAATGTCTTTTATTATCTACCCTTTGTGATTTAAAATTACACAAATAAAGGGTCTAGTAATATGGCATCACCCTCAGTACTCAGAAATCTTTCCCAGGTCGAAAGCTGAGTTCTGCTATACAGCTCTTTGTCTTTTGAATTCTGTTCAAAGTATGCCAGTGGCATATGATTCCTACTTGTCACGTTGGTCTTGCAGTGTGATTTGTATTCCTTTATGAGTGTTCTGTGTATCTGAAGTTGAACTTGGGTTTGTCTTGAGGAGATACTGCTTCTGTTAATTCACAAATGTTTAATCTATGAGGCTGTGTTTTAGTTATCAGTGTTCTTTTTTTTAAAGATTATTTTGGAGAGAGAGCGCACTGGCAGGGAGAGGGGCACAGGGAGAGGGAGAGGGAAAGCAGATTCTCTGGCTGAGCGAAGAGTCCCACATGGGACATGGGGCTCAATCTCAGAATTCTGAGATCATGACCAGAGCCCTAACAAAGAATGGGGCCCTTAACTGACTGGGCCACCTAGGCGCCCCTAGTTATAAATATTCTAATCTTGATAGGCAAGTTGTCTCATGAAATTGGTTTTAGTTTCCATTTTGCTTTTTAAAATATTAAGAATAAATCTGAGATTGAACTAATGTCTAATTGAAGTTTTCTGTGATATCTGTGACAGATTCCAAAAACCGCTATACTCTTCCATATGCTGAAATGGATCCTGACTTTTCTCTTGTATCTAAGGCACAGACGCTTAACCAGTTGCATCCCACTTAATCACAAATTCTATAACATTCCAATCTATACGTTCCATTCCATTTATTATTCAGATGGGTAGATAGACTTCCCTCTGCTTGCCTCAGAATCAACCAAAAAGCCACAATTTATACCTGCAATATTAATAGACCTGCTTATAGGTAGAAATTAAAGTATTCTTCTGTATACTTGAGATAATAAAGTTTCCTACTTTGGATTTCAAGTAATATTTAGAAGTAAGTCTCCACCTAATATTTGATGGTTGAGTATATAGGCAGCTGAATGTTTATAAACACCGTCTCTTTCAGCTGCTGAATTAAAAGCTGGGTATGAGAACAGAGGGCATTTGAGCAATCAGATTCTTTATTGGCAGCTACCAGAAATAAGCACCTACTTGCTTCAGCTTCACTGGTTAAAAAAGTGATAAAGTCCACAGAAGTCTGAGGAGTTGCCAGAAGAAAGCCTTTCTGTGGCAGAACATGCAAAATGTGATCAAATGCTTTAACAGGATGTTGGAGTTACATGACCTTCAACGATAATAGCCAAGTAATAAATTAGTCCTCCCAGCTGCTAGTGCATAATTATAACAGCAAATATTATGTGAAAATTAACACCATGACAGATAGTAATCATGGTAACATAACATATTGATCATAACCACTAAAGGGTATAGTACAGATGCCTAAGAAGAGCTCAGGTAATAATACAGATATTTAATAAAAAGCTACTTGTGAAATTAGGACAGCATTAGTCAAGGAGATTGTGAAAACTGTTGTAGATCACACTTTAATCCTGGAAAGTACAAAGTCATTGTCTAGTACATCAGATTGTTATTGCTGTAGTTTTATTGTCATTATCATTTGAGCAACTACACTTTGTTATCTACATCATTTATTTGCAAAAGAGGCATTGTCAGGACCTTGGCTTTAGAGTAAAAAAATGGTAGAGCCCTTTCTCTTTCCTTTTTTTATTTCTTCCTTTTACTTTTCTCTCTTCATCCCTTTCTTTTACTCATAGTTAATTACACTAAGATAGCACACCTGTTAAGAATTATTGAAGTTGGTAGAAGTCAGGTCATTGTCCTTTAAAATCTCTCAGTGTTGTCCCCTCATCTACAATATAAAGACCAATGTTGTCCCCTCATCTACAATATAAAGACCAGTGTTGGAAATGTGGCCTTTGTATTCCCTCAGTAACTGGCCCCTGGCCATCCCTGCAGCCACAGTGCTTCCTACTTCCTACCTCATCCGTTATTCTTTGCAAAACCTATCCACTCTCATCTCTCGTTTCATCTTTCTTCTGACCTAACAGATCGGTATCATCATGCATAACTCACACAAATTGAATCTCATACGCCATTCTGAAGACCTGAAAATCCCTTTTAATGGATGCATCATTTGCAATCTCATGGTTTAATTTTCTTCCATTCTCTACCAAAATTTTGTCTATAAATAATTCCAGTGATCTTTGTTCTTATGTATGGGGGCCAAGAGGGTTGCCACCATCCCTTTTAATGGATGCATCATTTGCAATCTCATGGTTTAATTTTCTTCCATTCTCTACCAAAATTTTGTCTATAAATAATTCCAGTGATCTTTGTTCTTATGTATGGGGGCCAAGAGGGTTGCCTCCAGTTTTTCATGTGAAAATTTTCTCAGTTGTCCTTATAATAATTAACTGTTGTGACAAGAGAAGTAAAGCTGCCATTAATTTTTAACTTTCCCAAAACCATACCCTGAACATATTCAGTTTTCAACAAATGGTATTGACCAACTGGCTGACTGACCAGTGGTATACTAAGAGTAAGCACTAATCTTTATTCTGGACTCATCGACTTAAACTTTCTAAGCCTCTCTGAAACTGTCAAGCCTAAATAATCTGTGTGAAATAAAAAGGCCAGCAGAGCCGTCAAAATAATTTTCTCTTCCCCATGAGAAAAAAGTGTTTTCATTAGACACTACATTTTTTAGTTGGCACTTATATTATAATTCTTATTTTCCTGTTATGATAATTAAAGTGATTAAATTCTTACCAAAAAAATCCAAAGTATTTAAAGACCTGAAAAAACCATTTATACAAAATTGAGGCACATATATGTACCCATAAGGTAATTCAATGTCTTGTATGCTCCTTGTTCTTAAATTCAGTTTTCTGAGGATGATAAGATCTGGGTTCATAAAATTCGTGTACTTGGCTGTTTTTTTCCTTGTCTTAATTAGTTCATTTTTTTTTTTAAACAAAGCAACTCAGTAATCAGAAGAGTCAATTTCCAGTTATTTCTCCTTGACTAACTCCTTTAACCTTCCTGATTCCTAGTTTCCTGGACTGTAAAATTGTGGAATTTTATAAATTATCACTAATTTCTTTTATAGCTCTGATACTAATGGGCAAAAAACACCTAAAAGTAGATAGGTTTTGTGTACTTTATAGAATTTTCAATTTCTAAAGATTATGGTGCACTTATTAACATGTTCCTAATGTAATATTCAGGAAAATCTAGTACAGTAAAGCTCGGTTCATTTCATACTAGGTTAAACATTTTTATTATTATATGCTATTATATATATTTTCGTCATTTAAAACATCACCCAAGTAAATGCTAAATAATTTGTAAAATTCTTAACATATACCTAACCCAACCAGAAATAAAGCCTCGTTAGAACACAACTGTGTAGATGCAATGGAATATTGCTTAGCACTCTTACCATCAAAATATAATATCAAATAAGTAGCTAATGTCCACTCAGTACAAGAAAGCTTTATTTAATTCCTGTCATCTGGGGTCATCATTGTTGCTGCATTTCTCTACCCTCAAAGATGTTAGGAGAATTTCTAAGCTTCCCAAGAGAAAGAGACATTTCCTGCCTGGGTTCTTAGGTAAAATAAATCTTCTCAGATAATGCTGGCCCCATGTATTTGAGACAGAGACTGCCACCCTTATTCTTCCCTTCTTTATTAAAAAAGAACTCTTCTCATTTTTAGCTGAAATATAATCTAATGGTTTAAAACAAACTAAAAACCCTACATGTCTCAGCCTTCCTTTCACCTAAGTCTGGCCAAGCTCTAATCGTTGACACCCAAACACAAATACTCTAAATGACTTTCAGGAAGCATCCTCAAGGAAAGGGAGCGAGTTCTCTCTTCCATTTATTCCGTCATACTGGCGGGAATGGAGATAGTCTGCCAGGAGCGGGATCAGTCATATTGGTGCTTGAACTGGAGGTCACACATAAAGCAATAAACAGAAGGAACTTGGGTCCCTGACACAATAGAGGGTCGTACCAGGCCACTTTCTTTCAGATTCTGTGTGAAAGAGAATATCGCCTGGGGTCTTCTGACAAACTTAATCTTGTAAATCCATTATATTTTCTTTGAGTGCTTTTAAGTGTCCCACACTGTCTAAGCATTGTGCCTGCATTATATAATTTACAACAACTCTATCAGGTAAGCGATATCATAAAAGATAGAGAGAGAAACTGACCTTAAAGAGGCCAACTTGCCCAAATAGATGCCCCGGCCCTCCCTGTCACTGACCATGCCCTTATCCTCCTCTGCTTTATATTATATTAGATATTTTTTGGTTTATATTATCTGCTTCCCACTCAAAAGTATGAGCGGGAGTGGTCTTTTGTTCACAGATCCTCGACCAGTCCTGGAACAATATTTGTTGAATACATGAGTAGAGGGCTCAAAACCCTTAAGCACCAAGTTATATTGCTCTCCAATTTCATGACCAATTCTGTATAGGTTACAACTAGGCTATATGTATTTTACATATTAGAAATTACAGTATTTGGAGAAAAGGATCAAGAGAAGGAGAAAGAAACTCAGGAATATAGTTTATTTAGTGGAACTATTTTTATTCTTAAATATAGAAGGAAGTTTAGTATTTTCTGGCCTCTGTGAATCCTAATATAGGAGTACAATTAATTTCCACTATTGACATAGAGAATTTGCAAGAAATCAAATAAGATTATAGTAATCACACTTACAACAATAAAGTGTCTGAAAAAGCAACAAAACTCATTCTACTTGTTGCTTATTTGGGAAATGTGCATGGTGATGGCCTTTTCCAATATTGCCCTCTAATTAGCTTTGCTGAATTCGTGAAGACATAAATCAAATGCAGCTACATTTAAAAAATTAAAGTGGGAGCAAGAGTTTGTTTAGCCTGAAGTGGGAGAAGCCCGAGACTCTGCATTTAAGAATAATTCAGACCACACTATTTTGAGTTCCCATTTTATGTGGAATATTGAATTTTTCAAAAGGTGACCTAACAAGAGAGCTAATTTACAACATTTCAAAATGAATTTAAGACTAAAGGTGACTATCTGTTGTATTTTTTTTCCATAAAAGTTTTATTTTAAAAAGGAAAAAAAATAAACACCCCCCAGTAGAAACTGAAATACACCTTTTCCTTTTACTCCTGCACACTAATGAACATTCATAAAATGGTACTCCTTGACTGTATTGCTCCTTCCTTGATTGGGTAGGCAGACCATATGAAGTATTTAATTGGCTAGTTATTCCTATTTCAAATCCCATTGCGTACAATGAAACTACTGGTTTGATAAGGAAACTTAATGTGTTAGAACAGAAGAATGGGTAATGTTTGATGAAAGGTCTTTGAGTATAACCTTTATCAGCAAGTCTGACCCAGTTTTCATCATGCTGATTTTAGAACTTTCTTGTTGATCTGTGGGCCTGAGCTGCCTCTTTGCAGCAGTAGATAGGTGGTGGGAGGTAGCAGACATTATTTTAGTTTTAAATTTATAAAGCAGTGAGAGGGGAAAATGATATCATCTTCTATGACAAAGCTAATAACTTGACAAAAGTGTTTCTGTAATATCAAATAATGTTTCAGTTTAACCCACTAATCTAATGAGGTACCCGAGTGGGTAAAAGCAATAGATAAGGTCTTCATTTCACAGAGGAGTTACTTTTTTTTTGTAATGAATGCAAATACTTAGCACAAAGTTAAAGTGCATGCACATGAACAAATTCAGCTATTTGCTCATGTCTCACTTTCCCATTCCTCTTCAAAAAGCTTTCAAGTGGACATACTTTTCTTCTTTTTTTTTTTTTTAAAGATTTTATTTATTTATTTGACAGAGAGAGAGACAGCCAGCGAGAGAGGGAACACAAGCAGGGGGAGTGGGAGAGGAAGAAGCAGGCTCCCAGCAGAGGAGCCTGATGTGGGGCTCGATCCCAGAACGCCAGGATCACGCCCTGAGCCGAAGGCAGACGCTTAACCGCTGTGCCACCCAGGCGCCCCTGGACATACTTTTCTTCCCTGTATACTTACTAATTCTAGGAATGAGAAAAGCCCAACAAATAGCTGTTAGCCCAACAAATAGCCCCCAAAATTTGCTGTTAACTTTCATACTGTGCTTACCTTATGGGTAACTTGCCCTGGTTCCCAAGGAGTTTTGTTCCAAAATCATAAATGTGAATGAGAGATAGGTGTGCATTGCTTCAACAAACCTTGCATGGCAATCACTAAATACTTTTGCATGATTTAGGATTATTGCTGTGTTTTGTTTTTAGAAATTAATATTTATCATATATTGGCTTTTGGGTAAAGAAATCATCACACAGAACGTTTTGTGGCTGCACAGCATGGTCCCTTAGTTTTAATGACACTTTTAGAATTTTTTTTTTTTTCATATTTATCATAAAGCTTAATTTAGATTCCATCCCTAGCAAAAATGCAGGACGTTATAACGTGTACTTTGCTTGATACACTCCTGGCTCTTCCTTCTCACCTCACTTTTTCATATCTATTTTTGTTTAATTTTATTTTATCTCTCATTATGTATATTTAAATGTCACCTTAAATCTTTCTATAACCATAAAAGTAAAGCGAGATTGGATAGAAAGATGGATCAATAAATAGATCAATAGTGAGAACAGGATACAGCCGTTACGGGTTTAGTATTTTTGAAGTTTGTAGTTCATTTGCTCAGTATTTACCATCCTATATGTTCAACGCTACATATGGTGGTTCCAAGTAGAATAACATAGTCTCTGATGTTGAGGACTTGAAAATTGAGTAGGGGAGAAAGAGACCCCCCCCCCCAATAATCAACCACTATACAATATGCTATTTGCTCTAAACAAATGTAAAGAATGCTGTCAGAACACAGAGCCAGAACACCCAGCAGCCCTGAGGTGTGCTATATCGAGGAAGGTTTCACAGAGGACATGGCGGTTGACCTGAGCTAGTGAAGGAAGAATATCCCATGAAGCAGGGCAAAAGAGGGAGGAGCAACATTAGCAAAGGCATAGAGACATGCATATGCATGATGAATTAAAAAATCTTTAATTCTCTTTTTGTTCCAGTTGTCAGTGGGAGTGATATTGCACTGGCACATCAGCTTAATCATAAATGAGCAGTTACGGGACCTGATCAGGGTCCACAGGAGCCCGTGAATACTATAGTCAGTGCTGCTTGACTAGGGTACTGAGTTAAAGCATCCTCTATCCCTGATGATTCAGATCCATCTTATTTTTCTGCTAAGTGAAAGACACTGCCTTTATATTGTTGGGCCAAGCATTGTATTCAAGAGCTCAACTGTATGTGTGGAAGGAAAATCTGGCAAAGATCAACCTAAAAAGTTACTAGAACAGCAGCCAGACTGGTGACATTAGCTATACAGACTTGACTCCTAAAATCTGCTAAGGTTTAAAATTAAGATGAGCACTCTCCAGTAGAGCCATCAGGAGGTGACTTGAAAGCATACTGGTGTCTAGAAGGAAACGAGACGTTTTCTATCCCTGTAAGAGATGGCCCAAGGTATCACCCATGTCTTAATTTCTGAAAGAGTGCATATCCTCAGAAGAAAGCACATTTCCTCAAAAGATACTTCTTAATTACAAATGGAAGAAGTGGGGAAATAGAGCAGGAGCCGTCTAACCAAGTGAGCAGAGTCAGCATCACCAAGACTAAGACCTAAGTGTATCATCTATCTCCTGATATGATGTACCAAGAAAAGCAAAAACATCATTTCTGTTACATTCCTGTCAAAAATACATAACCTCAATCTACATTTAAGAAAATGCACACACATTTAAATTGAGGGCCATTTTACAAAATAAGTGGTCAGCACTCTTCACAGTTGTCAAGATCATGAAAAACAAGAACTGTCCCAGATTGAAGACTGAGGGGACTTGACAGCTAAATGCATCCTGGGATTCTGGATTGGATGCTGGATCACAAAAGGGACATTAGAGGCACGCTGGGTGAATTTCAGATATGGTTTATAGATTAGTTAATAGTATATGCTAATGTTTATTTCATGACTTAGGTTAATTATACGGTAGTTATGTCAGATTAACATATTGGAGACGGCTGGGTAAGGATATACAGGAATTCTGTACTATTTTTGCAACATTTTTATATCTAAAATTATTTTAAAATGTTAAAAAAGAGAGAACATATAAATTATGATTCTTCCCGCTTCCCTTTTTTTTCTTAGCCCTAGCTTCAAAAAAAAAAGGGCAACAAAGTGAATATAAATATAAACATATTTCATTCAACCTTTTCATCTTAAAAAATGTTTATTGCTTTCAAAGTTAGGTATTTCCTTTTCAGGAATATATTAACTTAAGTTGTTTTGCTTAAATAAAACAACTAATGTAGCCTATCCCCATGATTCTCAATAGAGACATTTTAAAGACTTCACTGGGTGGAAAATTGCCAGAGCCTATTAGTAGTGGTCTTGTCCATTCTGTCATTGTAATATTCTTAGGGCTGATTTAAAGACCTCCTCCCACCATTAAAATTTCTCTCATTTTTGTTGAAAGGGGAGGAGTGTGAGTATCTTGTCTTTCATACAATGAAATACATTTCTTAGGTCCTGATAATCCTCAAGCAGAATGTTGTCAACCGTGTAATTCTTTACAGTTGACCTAGATTGTTACAGTGAATTCAAATCTGAACTGATTCAGCTGCCTTGACTACTTTCTAGAATGCGAGATTATTTTCAAAATTTCTACTGGCATAGGAGACTATAATCTAAATAAATGTATGTTTCCCCTTCATATTTCTAGGCTGCTGCTAAATAGTGACCTTATTTCAAATATTATAATGGTTTCAGCATCAGAGTATCTTTTTTTTTTTTTTTTAAGATTCATTTATTTTTTGGTGGGGGGTGGAGGAGAGAGGGAGGGAGGGAGAGAAGGAGAGAGAGACTCTCCAGCAGATTCCCTGCTGAGTGTGAAGCCCTGATGCAGGGCTTAATCTCACAACCCTGAGATCATGACCTGAGCTGAAATCAAGAGTTCGGTGCTTAATTGTCTGGGCCACTCAGACGCCCTCTGAGTATCTTTTTCATCTTCCCAAAAGTCTAGTAAATGTCTGACAATAGTAGGTGCTTTATTAAGAGGATGTACTGCAAGGCCCTAAGCTAAAGAATTTGCTTGACTGAAAGGCTCTAATAGGTCTAAACAGAACTGCTTTCCATCTCCAGAGACTGCTGCCTGGGGTCATTTGCATTTGAATACCTAGAGTTAGAAAATTTGCTTAAGACCGATTCAAGATCAGGGTTCCTATTGAGAAGCTAAGTAATTTGAAGGGTTTTTAAAGGAAGAGTCACCCTCAGGGCCTTGCTGGGATTATCAGTGGGTGTTCTTGATACTGTCCACCTAGACAAAGGAGAGCGCAAATTTTAAGTAAGGCTGAGCCAACACTCAGTACAATTAGTATGATAAGACTAAGACTGGGTAATAGTCCATAATCATGGAATCTACTGTGAGAGACCAGAGGAACAGAGAACATTGGGATTTAAAGTCCCCTGAGCAAAGCCATTTCAAGTATGCATGAAAAGAAACCCTGGGGGTATCCGTTCTGTAGAAACAGAAATATAGCCTAGACAGACCTAGAAAAGTCCTATGGAGACCCAAGACCAAGTATCTGCTTGAACAGAGTAACAAGGAAGAGCCCACCATTGATGTGGAGCACCAGTGATCAGAATTAAGGGACACCTGGGACGCCTGGGCGGCTCAGTTGATTAAGTGTCTGACTCTTGATATAGGCTCAGGTCATGATCTCAGAGTCATGAGATCAAGCCCTGCATTAGGCTCCATCAGTAGGGAGTCTGAGATTCTTTCTCCCACTCCCTCTGCCCCTCCCCCCACCATGCACGTGTGTGTGTGTGTGTGCACTTGCGCGCGCGCGCGCTCTCTCAAATAATAAATCTTAAAAAAAAGAATTAAGGAACAGAAAATCCTACTGGCTTTGATGTTTAAATGATGCTCTTATGTTGATAGTATCAGCTCTCAATCAACAGAGGAACTGAACGCCTTTGGGTTTAGAGATGAAGAGGGCACAGAGCTGCCAGCTTTACTTCCGCTTGTAGCCTGTCTTGTCCTGAAACCATGAAGGTGCAGTTAAAAAACAAAATTTAACTGATTAAAGATTGTTGGCTTTATTCAATGATTTATGAATCAGGCAGCATCCCATTTAGCAAATAGAAAGGAGCTCTGAGGAGCAATACGATCTGGAAGACTTCCGTAGACAGAAACTATGAAGGGACAAGGAAAGAGTAGATTGTATCAGGCAAACTCACCATTCTTTAGGGAACAAAAAGGGTCGGTCAAGTATATTGCTTCACTGGTGCTGACCAGGAAATTCCAGACTGACCAGTTAAGATTACATTCCCGGGGGAGATTAAATTTGCTATTAGGTTAAGTATTAAGCCCCCTTTCGGTGATGTGGGCTTAGCACAAGTTATTCTGTTATGGGCCTATTGTCTCTTTTTTTAACAGTGCTTATTGAGGAAAAAGGAAAAGACACTCAGGCGGCATGATTCTGATTCCTGGAAAAATAGGGGTACTTGAATCGCCGTGCCTCCTTTTAGCCACTGTTTCTAGTCCAGCTTAATGACTATGAGAAAAGTGTACCTCAGCTTCTTTGAGTCTTGAGTGGGTGGGGTAGATGCCTCATCCAGAAGGAGTCTCACTAAAGACTTCTCTGGAGACAGAGACGATGTGGTCCTCATTAGCCTAGGGGAGCCCTCTGGAGGCCTGGCAGCAGTCACTGAGAAGAGAGGGGGCTTATCAGTACTGCCTTGAAGGCCAGGTCTAAGATAAGGGCTGGCCTCTTTACCTCAAGGCTCTAAAACCCATCTGTACAATGATAGCAATTAAACCTGTATAGGGGGAAAGTGATTTTTATGAAGCAATAGGCAGCGTACAGAAAACTGGCAAAACCCAGCCTTGAGCATCTGTTTTTCCTGTCCCTTATTCCTGAGTGTTGCAGTCATAAATTATCTATATTTCAGTAACATGGCTGATAAGAAAAGCTGTGTGATACAGCAGGAATGCAGTGTTTTGCTCAAGGTGGACTGGCTACAAGGGAAAGCAGTATGTCACCCACTGTCCCATGGGCTACAGCACATCTCAGCTCTGGTCCCACGGGGCCTTCGATTTGGCTGAAAGATGCAGCAGAAGATGGATGATTTGGTGCTAGCGTATTTTCTCTTTTGTGCTGCTAAGATGATAAAAGACCCCAATTTGCTTCTCTGCACAGCCCCCTTGGCTGCCAGGTGGAAGATCCTCTGTCCTTGAATCTTTCCTGAGGTGATTCTGAGAGTAAGATTTGAATCTGGCACAATTAAGAGTAGTGTGGCTGTAGCCTCTCCCCACCCTCATCCCTTTGGAGCTAGATAGGTATTTAATTAAAAAAAAAAAAAAGTGGGGCCCTTGGGTGGTTCAGTCAGTTAAGCGTCTGACTCTTGATTTTGGCTCAGGTCATGAAGTCAGGTAATGATCTCAGGGTTGTGAGCTTGAACCTGTATGGGGCTCTGCACTGGGCATGGAGCCTGCTTAAGATTCTCTCTCTCTCTCTCCTCCTGTCCCTACCCCTTCTCTAAAAATAAATAAATAAACAAAAATAAATGAAAAGAATATGATGTAGGTGATGGGGAATGTGGTTCAGAGTATCTGACTCTTAACAAGGACACAAGACCCTTTAATATCCTCTTTTTGCACTTAACATTAATATACTTGGGTGGGCACATAAAAATCCTATCTCCATATGATAAAAAGATCAAGGTCTTTTAAGCCTTATATTGCAAAACAAAGCAGTCATTGTTCTGTTGATAAGAAAACTTTTGTGCAAAGTGGTTCATAACTACTTGTCGTTGTTCAATATTGTCGTTGAATATTTGAACCCCTTAATGCCATGACTGAGTCTGATACCAAAAGAAGCTACTCATATTTTAATAACAGTCCAATCTTAGAATCTATTAGTAATATTTTCCCCATTCATGTCAGGATTCTATATTCACTGCAGCGCTAGACATTTTATGTCCCAGTGTAGATGTATAAACAGGAATCACTTCAATCTGTGCCTTGGCTCTCTGGGAAGAAGGAGGAAGAGAAAAGAGCAGCTGAGTAACAGTGAACAATAGTCTTTTCTGTCCTGTCATATAAGATTTGAAAGAAAATCTAATTCATAAGGATATGAATAAATGAATTACTGTAAAAGAACTACACAGAACTACTGGAATATATAAAGGGGACTCCAAAAGCAAGTTCTTTCTCTTTTTTCCTATTCTTTTGTGCTTGACTTTCCATAAAGAATCTATTGCCTTTATAGGAGGCTTTGTTCAGCAAGCCAGGTAGCAAAAGGAGCCTAGTTAGGTGAAGAGAGCTCAGAAGGGGGAAAGAAGTAGTACTCACTAGGAGAAGTGGGAGCCAGTGAGAATTTGTGTGGTCACCCACAATGGATTTTCTGAACATCTACTGAGTTTTTCAATATTTTCTCCAAACAGCACTTAGTTCATGAAATATCCTTACTCTCACTTGGAGGTGCCATGGATTTCTATCAGCATTTGTCTCCTGTATTAAAAGGTCCAGAAGCCACCTTAGCAACGTAAAACTACTGCTCCAGAATGTAGTTATTATACTTCCCAGAGTTGTGTTTGTCCCTGGGAATGGCCACAGTTAAACTCTAGAACACTGAAGATACATCTAATGCTCTGAATTAGAGAAGTATGAACATAAGTAATTTGTTTCTTTGTGTTAAAATTGCAAAGTTAGAAATTGTGCAAAATAAATTTTATGTTCCACTCTGAGAATAACCAGTCTTTATACCAGTCTTCCCAAATTTATCCTCAATAGGAAAATTTCTTATTTCCTGGGGTTTTCTATGTATCCTAGATAGTTGGCTACAAAACTAGATTATTTATATTGTGGAACATTATGTTGATGTCTGATTCTCTTGAGAGAACTTGGAGTCTTCTTCACCAGATGAAATTTACTTCAGTGGCAGATAATGTGTAACAACTATTCTTCATAAAATTTATCAACTAAATACGGCAGACATATCTACGTTTTAACTTTTTTTTTATGTACTCGACTATGGTTAAGAGAAAAACATGATAACTGAAGGATACAATGAACACAACTGCAGTCTGCAACTTTGCTAAAAGATTATGTAACCCATAGGTAAATGGCATGATGTCCTTGGTGTTTACGACTAAATCAGTAAGCAAAATTTAAAGTAGTGGTTGAACTACTTCAGTATCCGTGTGGATTATTAATGTTCACATCTTTAGAGATAACTTGAGCTATGCTTTCTTGCCACCAAGAAATAAATGTCAAAATTCCCTGAGATTCTGCAGTCTTTACCTAATAAGAATAATACTGTAACATATATCGTGCTATACGTATAACGCACATTATAGTAATGGGTCTGCAACAGTCAGAAATGAGATATGAAGATGGGAGAAGGAGCCAGGGTTTTATATTAGTGATGCTATATTAATTATGACAGAGAAGGCTTTTCTATTATAAGCTTCATTTTTAAGATGCTTGAAACTTTCCCACAGGAATTTTTCTCATGACAGGTCCCCCCCCCCCGCCCCCCAGTAATGAAAATAAGGAGATTGGTTTTCAACGTTTTGAAAGATTTTTATCTGGGAATAAAAGTGTTTTTCTATCCATTAGAATATTTTTTTAGGTACTTTACTTTCTGAAACCTCAAAACAAATAGCTTTTTAATGACCTTCAAACTTGTCTCCAATGAAGAAGTTTAGTGCCTTTGGTGTATTAGGCAGTTTGATTTGCAAATAATTAAATTACAAGCATTACCCAATGCTTCCTCTGCAAATTATTGTGTCCCCAAATAGCAGTTAGCCCACTGCACCTTACAAATGAGAGGAACTTGCAGTTAGTCGGTTACTGAAAATTAGCCATTCCTAGAGTGTAAGTGTTGCGGGTACAGTTTTTATATGTGCTAAAAAGGAAACGAGAGCTGAAAATTAGTTGTTGGACCCTGACATGGCACATTCAAGTGTAAGTGAGTTCTAACAAAGGAGAGAGCAGTATCAAGCTGAAACAGTGGCCTGTGTGATCTGCTTTCGTTTAAAATCTCACTAAGACAGAATCACCTCATTCTCTGAGCTCAACAGATTGAGATCCACTCAGGAGACACAAGGTTGAGATCCAAAACAGGAAAGGCCTTGACTGCTCATTAAAATGTTAATTATGCCATGGAGAGTTCAATGCTGTCCTTCAACCGTGAATTTTCACTGCTTGCCTTATTAATGTAGAAAGTAACCATAGTTTCAGAGGAACAGCAGCATGATAGGAAGAGAGAATGCACGTTTATTCAAATATATGGCAACATGTATTTCTTTAAATGCCAGACTTTTGAGAAATGGACTCACGTAGTTCTTTCCTTTGTCACCACAGCACTGGCCACACACCTACAGTTTCTAATTGTGTTCTGGGTTTTGGAATTTTCTTAATTGGGGTAGGGATGGACAAGCTGTATATTTGTCTCCACTGCACTTGAGGGCAGAGACTATGTTTGTCTTTCAATCTTTGAAATCTCTATGCCTAGTACAAAAAAGGCATGAAAACATTTTATATAAATTTACCAATGTAGGAGGTTAAAGCAAAATTTCATATTCTCCAAATTATGAAAGTCAGTATTTTAGGGTGTCTACATTAGTACCTAAAAAGTCCTAATTTCACCTACCCATAAATTCATATAATACTGCCCTTTCAAATTTATGCATGAGAATTTAAAAATCAATTTAAGGAGGCACCTGGGTAGCTCAGTTGGTTAAGCGTCAGACTCTTGGTTTCCGGCTCAGGTCATTATCTCATGGATCAGGAGACCAAGCCCTGTCCGTCCCGCGCTCAGCGGGGAGTCCGCGTGAGCTTCTCTCCCTCTGCCCCCACCACCCCCCACTCATGTGTGAGCATGAGTACACTCTCTCTAAAATAAATAAATTTTTAAAAAAATCGACTTAAGCATTGAACATCATTAAGCATTGTACTTTAAAAAGTTGTGTTACATCTTTCAGTTATAGACACTCCTGTCTCTATTATCCTTTCTGCATGTGCTACCATTGAGGAATTAAAGCACAGGCTTCCCTTGCTTTTCCATTGCTGCTGTCAGGTCAAGTTGCCATGTAGTCAAGAGTGTATAGTTTGGCAGATAAGTGGTATGAGATGTTCTTCTTAGAACAATGCTTTCTCTGTGAATTCTTGTCAGCTGTAGCAGCCACTCAACCCTCACTTACCTAACATCTTTTTGTTTTGTGCAGGGTGGGTAATATGGCATCCCACAAAAGACCATCCATCTTCAAGATCCCTCAAAGCCAGAAGTTTGCAGAAATCACTACATTTTTGTAATTTCATTTATTATTACTCTCCACTATACTTATCAGAGCATTTATTTTAAGTATTCCTGATATCCAAAGAAAGTACTTTGAATGGAAGGCTTTCATTGATAGTTTCATAGTGATGGCAGTATTTTTGGAAGATAGGAAATATTACATCCTTTGTATTTCATGTCAGAGTATGACATGTATTCCTTCCCTGGTAATATATACTTTTCTTCTTCATATTTCACTAGCCCACCTATCATGTAAAATGTGATTTAGCTGTTGGCTGTGTGGTTATATGATCCCAAAGGTTTAGTAATCTTGGGTTGTGTTTCCAGTTCTTAAAATTTTTGTATTAACAGCAACAATGAAAAATTCATGGTGAAAATCAATTCACGCCATCTCTTTCTTCTTCATAGAGGACATTAGTTACTTTATTTCTTTTAACTTTGGGTCTTCCAAACATAGACTTTGGCATTCCCCCCTCAAACCTAGAAATGTTATGGTGCCACCGTAAGAGATAATCTTTCATGGGTAATCTTGTTCTTGTCACTTGACTCCTCTGACATGGTTTCTTGTCAATAATGGTATAAGTGATCATCACAATATATTGCATTTATTTAGGAATCTTAACTCTTAGAAATATGATTTTCATTCCCATTAATAATGCCTAGCGCATATATCCACTAAACAAATAATTGATGAAGATATCCATTATCCTCAGTTTTATCAACACAGTATCTCTAATAGATAGGTAGAACATTCAACTGCCTAATTTTAGAAATGAGAACACTGAGGCCCAGAATAGGCTAGGAGTTTCCTCCAGATAATAGCACTGTGGTGTGGTGTAGCTGAAACAAGAAGCCAAGTTTCCCATCGCCCTAGCTGTGACTTAAAGGAAAAAATCCCACATGCACAACTACAACTATACGCAGGATAAAGATATTTGTTTTCCCATAGCTTCTATAGATGATGTAAAAGGGGAGGAAAATTGGCAAACTCTTTTGAAACTTGGCATAAGCAAATTTGAAATGTAATGTTAATTAGAAGGAAAAAAACCTGATGAAAGTTATTCTAATATTTACTGAAGCCATTATTATGAAGTTTGATTTGATACATGAAGTGCATGTACTTATCTCTGTCATCACATAGGTACAGAATGTTTGCAGCATGGCTTTTATTGAGTGAGCTTTTTCACTTTAAACTCTGCAATGCTGAGATATTGATTAGTTTTTAAAGAATTCAGTAGGTGCAAATGAGTGATATTGGAGCTGGTAGAAAGTTAGTTGAATAAATATATGACTATGAACCACTTGATTGTGAACAGATTATTTTCTTAGTTTATATTTTAATTTAATCCAGTTTTTCATATGCAGACCACTTTATTTCATTTCTATGTGTTTCTGTATGGTAATACTTTGTTCTGCCACTCCAATCATTTCCATTTCCTTTCTACTAATATCCAGGTTCCCAAATTGCACATAATACACTGAGGAAGTGAGCAGAGAAACATTACCCTAATATTCCAGGTTCCCTTTGTCAGAGTTCTAAGAATATCATGTCATCCAAGTAGTCATTTAAACTATATATAATGTCCAACAATTTTTGCATTGTCTACGTAGGCAACGATGAATCATATTTTTGAAGTATGATTAATTCTCCAAGATTTAAAATTTCTATTTTTTGAAACTAATAACTCTGATATCAAAATCACATATTCCCAACTTTATCCCAGAAATAAAGCATCAGGATTTTGAGTGAATTAAATTTCAACCTCTAACTGATGTCCTAGTTTCACATCTCAACCGTAAGTTGTTGAGATCTATCCTTCCCATTTAGGTTAACATTACAGACACACGCTCAAATTTTTAACTTAAAAAACAGCGAACCTGTGACCCAGTGCCAAAAGTATGACTAGATCAGTTTACAGCCAGGCCACATCATAATTATAATTTTAAATGGAATTGGGTGGGGAGGGGGGAGTTGTGTAATACAAATAGCTGCTTAAGATGCTTACTCAGTGATTCTGCTGTTGAATGTTTTTGTACCAGAGTGTTAGCCTATAGAAAACTGCTGTGAATCATAGGCATACCTCTTACAGTGTTTTAGGAAATACTTTTGGCAAATAATGTGTAATAGTATAGTGATTTGATTTAGAGGTGTTAAGAGCTATGGGAGAACTCACAACTCTTATCATTTCTTCCGAAGGTATTGTTGGGGAGGAAGACTTTCCTCTGCCCTTCAAGGTCTTTTTTAGCCGGACGAGGAATCAAATAGACATGAGACAGATTAGCAGGAGAAAGTAAAATGTAATTTCTTCTGTACCAGGAGTCTACACAGACATGGGATTCCAAAGACAGTCAGGCAAAATGAGGTATATGTGTAATCCTGAACTACGGAGAAGTGGGTAGGGATCTGGAACTTCAGAGGGAAGGAAGACACTTCACAGGAAGATGAAAAAGAGTGAATGTAAACAAATGTTTGCTGGGCTACTCAGAAAGAATGGGACATGAAAGACTTTGAGATTCTAATTCTCAAAAATCAGTCACCGTTTCTGAGCGCTGTGCCTGCATGTTCTTAACTCTTGTTGTGTACTTTCATTGTATCTACCCCTCACTGAGAGAGCAGAGAAAGGAGAATCTGCTTTGAAGTCTTGCAGACTTGGGTTCAATTCCTGGCACAGCCCTTCACCAGCTGGACAGCCTTAGTAGAGCCACAATCTCTTGGCTCCATTTATTTCTTTTAAACATACAACAATAAAGCCAAAGGTAGGCAGTACAGGGCTTGCGTGGTTATTTACAGATTGAGATATCTAGGCAGCTTCTAACCCCAGGCTCTTATAGCTTTAGGGTCCTCATGATTCTAGATGGAGGCATTAGGTCCATTTGTCTCAATATTCCTGCCTGGGAAAATCACAATATCTCCTTGATATTTTGATTTAGGATTAAAAAAAATACATTTAAAATATCTACTATAGCGCCTAACGTTGAGTTACTCTATAAATGTTAGCTGTTATTTTCATTAGTGTGATTATTATTTGCCTATTGACTAATTAATGATGGCAGCTAGCATATTTTAACCTTTAATTATTAATAAATCATGGTGAAGATATTTATACATATTTATAACCCAGTAGATTGGCCTCCGTAAGGTTATTTCTTCTCCTACTTTTTTCTACTCTTATTATTTCCAATTTTAAAACAATAGCAAAAAAAGATAGTAGTTTGCCCACTTTATCAGTTTTGTTTTTGTTTTGCTGTTGAGTTATAGGAATTCCTTATGTATTTTGGATTTTAACCTCTTACCAGATCTGTGGTTAGCAAGTATTTTCTCCCATTCTATAGGTTGCCTTTTCACTCTGGTATTTGTTTCCTTTGTTGTGCAGAAGCTTTTTAGTTTGATACAATCCACCTGTCTAGTTTTGCTTTTATTGCCTGTACTTTGGAAATGCTAATTGCCAGGGCCTGGGGAGAGGAGGAAATGGAGAGTTTCTACTTACCAGGTATTAAATTTCAGTTATGCAAGATGAATAAGTTCTAGAAATCTGATGTATTGTGCCTATAGTCAATACTGTATTGTGCATTTAGAAAATCAAGAAGAGAAATCTCATTTTCGGTGTTCTTACCACAATTTAAAAAGTAAATAAATAAATAAATACAAGCTATTACTGGCAATAAAACTGGTGCTACCATTCTTGTAAATCATGTTCAGTGACCCTTAAGGGCAGCATGTTCTTGGTTTTAATGTGTATTTTATGACAAAGAGGCAGTGACACTACACCTGCAAGATAATTTTCACTGAAGCTCTCAAGCTCCAAAAGACAAAGTGCAAATCTGGTAGAAGAGTCCAACTTTTTATATCAGGTCAAAACCTGTACTGAATATTTATTCAACAAATATTTATTCAGCATCTACTATGTGTCAGACACTCTTTCAGGATCTGGGAATACTGAAGTAAAAAAACCTTACATTCCAATAAGCAAAGACAGGCAAAAAATGAATTAAAAATACATACATAATGCGTTAGATGGGATAAGTGCTATGGGCAGCAACAGATCAGGGTAAAGACAAAGGCCATATGAGAAATTATTGGATAATATATTAATTATTATATAACAAACCACCTCAAATCTTAGTGGCTTAAAGCAACAACTATTTTATTTGCTCACAATTGTATGGCTCAGCTGTTGGGTTGAGTTCAGCTGGTTGGTTCTTCCGCTGGTTTCATCTGATGTCATTCATGAAACTGTAATTCTCTCTGACAGTTCAACCTGGGGCTTGATGATCTGGTATGGTCTCACTCACATGTCTGGTAGTTGGTGCTATCTCTCATGCTCAGTGAAGCTCACCTGGGCTATTCCACATGATAGCAGAAAAGATGATGAGAATAGCAACTGTAAGATCTCTTGAGGCCAAGGCTCAGAAGTCACAAATCATTTCCATTGCATTCCTCTGATCAAGTCACCAGGCTTACCAGGATTCAAAGGAAGAAGAAATAAACTGTACCTTATGATGGGAAGAGTTATATAGAATTCATGGCCATTTTTAACTTACTACTGATGGGTAGTTATCCAATATAAGGCATTGGATAATCAGTGACAACATCTCTGGTGGAATGACGTAGTATAGAGACCTACATGATGTGAGGGAGTAAGGAATGTAAATATCTTTGAGGAGTGCATTCTGGGCCAAGGCAATTCCCAGCACAGAATGCCAAGGTGAGACAACAAAAAGCTCCATGCCTTTGGAAATGATGGGCAAAGGGCAAGTATGTTAGGAGATGAAAGTAAAGAAGCAGTGACAGACCAGATATTACAGGTGTTTATAGGCCATTGTAAGATAGGTGTCCTTTACTCCAAGTGAGATCAGGAGAACCACTGACAGAGTTTTGAACAGAGTGACATGAGTTGACATATGTTTCAACAGGATCTCTCTGGCTGCTGTGTTAACTTGAGGCTAGGTGGCAAGAATGGAAGTGAGGAGCCCAGTGATGGGATTTACCCAGGCAAGAGACAATGGTTGCTTAGAATAGAAGGGTAGAACTGATAGCATTTTCTGGAATAATTTGTAATAAGGCAGAAAACGTATTCTTGGATTTTCTATAGTCTTCCCAACCGGATTGTCAGCTTCTTAAACTATGTTGTTATTATTTTTTTAATATGTCTTCTATTTTAGCATTTGAAAAGCACTCACTAAATACTATTGACTGGTGGGTTAGTGAAGACTCAGGTCTTGCTGCTGGATTGAACATGATCACTATACCATGCTGAATCTTTCAGAGTTCGTCATCAAATGATGTTTGAGACCAAAAACAAATAGATGAGCCTGTTCAGAACCATTGATACACTTCAGATTACATTTCTACTATATGCTGAAGAACAACAAATGAATTAGAGCTAAGACAATTTGTTTGGATCTATCAGTATTAACAGTCATTTCTTGAAATGTAAATAATCATTAAATTAACTAAACAAACATCACTTAGTCCCTACTAAGTGAAAAGCCAAATGGCAGAGATTCAAAGGCAAACAAGATACAGTTCTCAAAAAACACTGATATTCTAGTATGGCATGGAGAGTGTTAATTTTATAACTAAAGAGAGTGAGATGAATTTATCAACTAATATTCTAGTGTTGGATGGGAAGCATTAATAGACACAGAGGATTGTGGGGGAAGATCTAAATATAGAGTATTCCTGGAACTACTTCATTTCTCTATAACAAATTGGAAATCTAATGTTTTGGTATAAAGGGGTCACTATTAATTCCAGGCCCAGCACAGTGGATGATAAGTGCTCTTTCTGGTGGTAACAAAGTACCTGCTTCTAAATTTCATCCCAATGAATGAAGTATATATGCTTTATGTGGGTGTTACTCTTTATTTATTGTCACATACACACACATACTAGTATATAATACTATGTACAGACAATGTTATGATTGATATAAAATAATTTTGAATAAGTCTTCCATTGAATCACAATACAGACAATATTGTGTTTAGAAGGAAAAAAGAACTTATAACTTTCACCCATTATTGTGTCTTTAGAATTTGGAATTTAAGCTTTTGTATCACCCAAAACAGTAAATGATCTCACTAAAGAGACAGGATATGTTTTATGTCATGAAAAATTGGTATAAAATCAATGTTTTTCTTTAACGCATCATATGATATGTTACTTAAATATAAAATATAAACGATAGAGTAGGACAGTCTACCTACCTTTTGCTAACTTTATCCATTGATAACTCACTTTGCTAAAACTGTGACACTAGTGCCACAATGGTTGCAAGTGTAAATATGCATGACATTCATATATTCTTACAACTTCATAGGACATGTTACATTGTTTTAAAAGAGATTGCAATTAAAACTTAGCATTAAAAACTTATAGTATGGAAGTGAGAAGACCAAATTTGCTTCTCGCTCCAACTTAAAACAAGTCTCCTAAATTCACTGTACTTCACTTTTCTTATCTATAAAACTAAGTGGTTGGGATAGATCAGTGATTCTCAACCCTGGCTGCACACAGAATCATCTGGGGGAGCATTAGGAAAGTAATAATGCCTAAGGCCCACCCCGGGGCTTAATTTTTAAAGGTCTCCAGGTAACTTTAATATAATCAGGTGTAGAAAACCAATGGGCTAGATGCTCACTAAGGTTACTTCTAACAAAACTTTCTAATTTTTTATTCACTGTGTTTTGACATAGTAACAGTTGCTAGAGATAACAATATTTGCAATGTCCTAAAAAGTAGAAATTACCCTCAAATACTGTTTCACCTCAAAATTGAGAACATTTGCTCATTTGTACTCCAAAACTTTCTGTACTGTGGGAACAATTTACACCAAGAGTTATATATACATCATTTAGTTGGGTGTAATCTATACATTAAAATAGTATAGATTCACCTGCTTGTTTGAAATTAGTAACTGTTATCATGGGAAACAATTACTTTCTTTCAGTATGCATACATTGTAAGAACAGTGTACTCAGAAATTGTGTGTAAATTTTTTGGATTGCCATTGTAGCTATTTTGATTTTGAATTATCTCTTATTATCCTAAGAGATAATAAACCTCCTTAAGTGTATAACTTATTCATAATAAATACTTTACACATTGATTTATTATGAAGCAGAATAGACAGTTTTATAAAAGAATGGTTCAAGTGAAATGTCTGGTTGTATTGGTATTTCAAAAGATAAAAGTTTGATTTCTTGGAACAGTTTTGAAATGTGTCACTCTAAGTTTTTGCTATCAGGTTTTACTAAACTTTTTGTCAAAGAGAACAGAAAATTTTTTTCTCTAATCTTAAATTCTAGAGAATATAGTCACATGCTATATTATTTAAAGCTCCCATGAAATCAGGAACCCAGTGAAATACTCAGATCCAAAAAGAAACCAGGTAGACTGTTATGAAATTGGGGAAAGGCCTCAAATAAATATTAAGCTAGAAAGTAATAGATTTTGTGTCTCACATTTTCACAAAATTCTGTGCTTGTGGGTATGTACTTTTGAATACTTGGGATAGGCAGACTCTTCTTTTAGCCAGCCTAATAATAGGAAGAAGGAGAAGAGGTACAGATGACAGCTAACAGCTAACATGGGTGAATGTAGGTGTAACCAACAAAGACTGTGCTGGCTGTATGGAATTTCTGCAGGCCTAGTTATTTTTGAAAACTATTTGAAATAAATTTTAATGCCCAGAAAAGACATTGTGAAAAAGAAGTATGTGATTTTCAGTATAATATGTATATCTGTATCATCATTCTGTGTTCTCTTCTGATATTGTCAGTCTGTTATTCTTATTATATCTTTAATGTTCCTACATATTTCATTGTATTAATTTGCCTTATTGATGAAAACCTAGGCTTAATAACTAAAAATAATTCACAGATATACCATTAATCATAGCATGCAAAAAAAACTGACTTTGGAAGAATAATATGACTGCTGCAATAGTCCACATGTTTGAAAACCTTGTTCTTTGCAGGCTGGGGAAGCTATTTTGCTTCACATTAGCTCTACCAAATACCAGTTTGCTTTACAAGATCTCCCTGAAATCAATCAGACACGTGTACCATGCTTTCAAAGAATAAGCTATGAAGTGTTTGAAAATACGGATGACACATACTGTAGGTCTTGTAATAATAGTGACATGTATGCTTGTGATTTAGAAACTAATTGTAAGAGTTTATGTGGTTTTAAAATATTAAGAGGTTTTATGAAACAATATAAAATATAGCTTGAGAATGGTACCATGTTTATTACTCAGGTCTTGGGATTGACTAAATGTAGAAGTTGGTAGTTACCCTCTTACCTTTCAAGATCTTCTCTACTACTTATCTGCTCCAAATTCTGATGTTCTCCTCTCAGATGCATTATTTTGTGTTTATACCTTGTTTTAAACTGAGATGAGCACATCACACTACACTCAGTCACTCATATTGTTTATTAGTTTAATCAGATAAAGTCAACAAAGGGATAATAATTCCAAAGAAAGGTAGGGACACAGACTATGTAGCCTCAGGAAGGTACACATGGAAAGGGGCCCAGTGGGATTTGAAGCATTTCATGCTTGGGGGGAGTGAGACCAGAGTCACTTTCCAGTTTTGCCCAAGGCTGGGTCAGGTCAGCAATGCAATCATTATACAAACAAAGTAAAGTAAATTGACCTACTTTTCCAAGGATGTCATGTAAAATTTAATGATCTTCAGAGTCCAGCATCGTTATATTGAACATAGACTTAACATCTGATAGCCAGCGTTTAGTGATGCTGACATTTTCTTAATTACCTGGATATAAATACATAATTTTGTCTCATATGAGGTCTTATTTACAGTACAGTTTTTATTCCTTATTAAGATTTTAAATTGGTTTATTGATCATAGCTACATAATGTGAAAAGTTTAAGTACTAGACTCCATCTTGAAAGCATAGCTACTGCATTAAAGTAGATCTTCCATCCAGGATGAATAATGTAGATGTTATGTTTTAAAATATGTCAGGTTCTCTTAACTATATCTTTCTTCTTTAAAGTTTAATCAGCTAAGCTAAATGTTTTTCATTTGGCTTTAACTGTTTGTCTCAAGAAGAGAAGAGACAGACAGCTAATGAAATAAATTGAAGTGCTGCTATGGTTAGGTAGAATTGGAATTTAATAATGTTGCAGTTGGTTGAAGGTATAACTGATAAATATTTTTTAAATTTGACATGGCTGCATAACATCATGAGAAAGAAAAGAGACCTAATTTTGAATTGATAATACTTAAAAGTATTTGGGTGAACTTAATTTTTTTATGTGGCCCTCCTCAAATACAGTGTATTCCTTCTTAAAAGAACTTGTAATTAAGAGTATTTTGTATCATGAATATTGATACAAAATCACATATATTAAAAAATATTGCTTCTAGATACCAAAAAGGATAGTCTGAATTATGTTCTGTAGCTCAACTTGGAAGTCCAACTGTCACAGAGAAGACTCTCTCATTGAAATCTCTCAGAAATAGACTGCATGCATATTTAACCCAATAGCTTTAGGCATTCAAGGATGGAGTAGGTGAAATCAAAAGTACCACATTCAAAGTTATGTGTTATTCGCTTCGAATCTTAGAGTAATTTTTAACAGATAGTAATATGGTTTGAAATTAAAACACACATACACAGGTTTTGCTAGTTGGAGAGTTTCCATACCTGGGGGAGGGGAGGTGAAAATTGGTGCATTCAGTATATAACACGTGTAATGCTAATAAAGTTGATTGGTCGAACTCTCTAGCTTTTTTTTTTTTTTCTCTTTTCTTCCTCTTCCTGTAGAGTAGATCAGCTGGGGGTGGAAGGGTTCTCCCCCATCTTAACCCCCCTACTAAGAAAGCGTAGGTTGATACCATTTTTATTGTTCTGCTGGGGTGGGAAATAAACCATATGCTTTAGAATTTTGAATGGCTATACCAAAGAGAAAATTGAAGCAGACCCTCTTTCCCCCTTCCTACTGGACTTTGGGGTAGGGTTATTCCTCCAAATGTTTTAGCAGACTTGGTGTTAGCTTAATGTTTCTACTCCAGGGCAGAGACGCAGGTCAGGGGAAGAAATGTCAAGGGCTTCAGAGGCGTGTTGGGCTGAATGAAGTGTGGAGTGGGAAGCTTATGTCTGAAACCTACCCCTCCCCTGGATACCAGGCAAAGGCAATGAGAGTCGTAACCAGCTGATGCCGCTGCTGCTGCTTCCCGTTTCCAGGGTGAAATTTTCACAGCAGCTAATTCTAAAGGGAGGAAAAATCCCTAACCAGCAGCGGAAAAGATCCTATCACCCAACAACCCAAGCTATATAACCTTTTAGGCAGGCTTTTCAGAGAAATCCGCATTTTAAAAGCCAGCATTCACGATCCAAAAATACAGGACGAGAATCAGAGCTGGTATGAAAATCTGAAAAGCCTCTTTACACTCTGAGTGTTTGAAACGATCCGATGAGCATAGGAAGTGGCTGCCAACGCTCTGGCGGCTGCTCGTGCTGCCACCGCCGCTGCTGTTCCTCACAGAGGGCTGGACAGAGCTAGTCCCGGTTTCAGCACCTCCGGCGCTGGACAGCTCTTTGCACGCTGCACCCGCCTGCTTGCTTTTTCCAAACACTCTCGCTTTGCATTACTGGAGATGCATCTAAATTACGTTCTGTTCAACAACAAGTAGATTTTTTTTTTTTTTCTGAACGGGAATTACAGTAGACGATTCTCTCAATTAAACTGCATTTCTTCTTTACGGATTTGGCCGTCAGGCGTATTTATCCCGATCTCCCCCCCAACCCCCCCTTTGCAGGAACGAGTCTTTGGGAACGTGGTCCACCCAGGGATGTAAAACTGTGCTTACCGATGCATCCCATACGAAATGCTTATGTGATCGTCTCTCTACCTTCGCCATTTTGGCTCAGCAACCTAGAGAAATAGTAAGTAACAAAGGGAAAACAAGGCTTTAATGCAAAGGCAGGGACATTGTGGAGAGTGTTTCTCCAGGGAACTGCTTTTTAAAAGGGGAAATGGAAAATGTTGCAGGGTGGCAAAATTGGGTTCGTCTCCTCCTTAGCTACAGTAGCTTGGTAAAATGAATTCTAGTTGGTGTGCTGTAACTAAATTCTCCTCAATTTTATGTCTTCTAACTTGAAATTTCTGCAGTATAGTTTTGAGGATGTACTCCATCATATTACTAATATGCTGCAAACTTTCAAATAAAAATAATTGCCAACTTAACCTTTATTTTGGAACCGTAAAGCTGGTCTGGGGAATTTGTGAGAATACTGTTGGTAGTAGAATGAAGACCCCAGACACTATAAGCCAAACATATTGCATATCTGCATTGGATATTTTCAGTACAGGTTTTCTGGGGGTGTCCTTGGATATTATTTAAAAAAAAAAAAACAAATGAAGTTTTCATGAAAACACAGACTGCCTGAAACTGTAAAATCATTCCTTAAAAGTGTAGGCTTGTAGAAAAAAAAAACCTAATTTCTGTAATAGCTGCATAAACTGTCTAAAAGAAAAATAATATACTCATCAAATGTATTTTGAAAAATTATTTCCAATATATTGAAATACTCAAAAATAAGATGAATGTGACTTTTTGTCTAAATTTGGCCTAAATATGCCTCACTCTTCTTACTTATTTTGATGACAAAAATACATAATATAATTTGATGTGCATACCTAAGGTTTGGAACACACTTGATCTTAAAATGTATTTCTTCAAACTTCCAATATTAAAAATAAGAAAAACAACAGATTTCATTAGTTAGTATCATGTTAGTGTCTAAGGAAAGAAACCTCTGAAGTCAGTGACTGCTTATAATCTTTATATGTGTTTTAAAATATATATAAGGCTTATTTGTCAAGGTCATGTATTTAGGGACTGATACTGGTATTGTGAAGATTATCTCTGCATATTTTGTTAATAGAAAAAAAACACCCACAAAATATGTTGTAAGTTCTTGCATTTGAAATTTGATTTTCTTCTATATCCTTAGAGGCCAAGCAAGTGAAATTAAATAAGAGAATACTTGACTTAGAACAAAGTTGTCAAAAGTCAGAAAGTTTGAAAAATTTTCAATATCTAGGTACCAGGATGGGGTAACAATGAGTTATAAATTGGAAGATCAAAGTAAATTTTACCAAAAAGCATACTATGAAATAACTGAACTATAGTTGTTGAAGAAAACTGAATGCTACTTCAGAGTTCAGCTAGAGAAAATTTAACATGTGAATATTCACCAAGTTTTAGTTTTAGGTATTTATTGTAGAAAGCCATAATGGGTAATATGCCATAATCAAGCATTTAAAACTCTAAGGCCTTTATTACTTCACAGTGGGAGAGAGGGGGAGCTAGAATTAGTCATTTTAGAGGTTGAGAATATATGAACAAAGTGATTACTGGGTAATTATCTGGTAACTGTAACAACTCTGTTGGCTGTTTTTGAGTATTAGGATAGTTTTGCTGACTTTAGAAGTTATTTTCATTTATAAAAAAAATTATGTCTCCTTTTTGTGTTTCTTTTGTTTAATATACAGATCATGGAATCCTCTGGTACACCTTCAGTTACCCTAATAGTAGGCAGTGGCCTTTCTTGCTTGGCCTTGATCACCCTCGCAGTTGTCTATGCAGCATTATGGAGGTATGTAATCAATTAATGCACTTGAAATGGAATGCTCTCTTATTCAGATTAAATCTGACAATATGATTATCATTATGTGTCCTTTCTTTTTAATTTACTAAAAGAAGTATTTTTAGAACAAAGTTATAATCGCTGTGGTTGAACTATAATAAATGAGCTCAATAATAATAATCATAATCATCATCTTACCTAATTTTCTTGTATTTGCCTATGATGAGAAAATAAAACACACACACTTTTCTTCCCAATTCAAATGATGATAGCTTTCAACAAGTTACTTACCCTCAAACATGGTATTTTTATCCCCCAAGTTCAGTCAATGTTTGTTTCTATTTATCCCAATTGCCATCGAGCTTGAGAGTTTAATTGGTACAATCAAAATAATTTCTCTGTTATAGAAATGTGGTCTCCAAATTCTTAAGTTTTAAGTTTTAAACTTAAGAATTTAAACACATGCTTTCATTATATCCCAGATAACACGTAAATCTTGTATATTATTAATGCATTAACATAATACCACAATGCTATAGGAAAAGCCTCTTGGTTGAATGTCTCCAAAAAGTCAGATTTTGACAAATTGGTTAAAAGAAGTAAAAAATACATAAACAAGGGGATGTGATTGAAAAACTTTGTTCCACAATACTTGAAATTGCGTCTGCTTGATAGTACATGAAAATTTAGTATTTCTTTAAGATTTCTTCTATTAATAAAAATTAGACCTGTATATTTTAGACATTTCATTATGTCTACTCACATATTGATAAATAGTACATAACCAAATGGCCAAACTTCCTAATGGATTTAAAAAATATTAAGTGTAAAACATTTGTATATTCATCTTGATTATTGAAAATGTCCCAAAATGGTTATTATATTAGTAAATAGACAATTGTATATTATTTCCTTAATATTTGCAATACTAAAATTGCAAAAGTAGTTAGTCCTTGTGTTTTACTGTTACTTAAGTTAAAAAACAATTCAGTTGCAGAAGTAATTATAATTTACTAAAGAAAGGTCATTTGATTTATATCCTTCCCCAAAAAGTTTTTTGTGTTTTTTTATATTTTTCACTCTTTTGAGGATAAAAATTAATTGTCCAGGATATTGTCAATGATACTAAAATTTTCAAACTTCAAACAAAAATATGTACACTTTCTTGTTCTATTGACACAGGTACATAATAGAGGTTCTGCCTTCCTGGGAAGGAATTATGTGGTAGTAAAACACTGACAGAGTGAGAAACTCTGATAAAATATGATCAGTCCCATGAAATGAAAGAAATGTTCAGTCTATGCATGGCATTATAGACAATAAGATCCAAGCTTCAGGGGTTAGTCAAGCAGACATTGCCCTGGGAGTAGAAGAGCAAGATGGACAAAGGCTGGGAAGAAGACCACTTTGTCTCCCATAATTGCCTAAATGGCGCTTTTTGGAAAATGAAGCAGTGTTTAAGCACCAGGACTTCAGGCAATCTCAACAGTGTCATAATTCATACTCACTGAAGTAATTAGAACTAAGTTCCATTTCTCCATACTTAGGGTTCAGGCACCAATTCCACCTTCTTTTCACCCCTCAATACCTATAGCTAACATTAGCACAAACATTGCCAGTATAAATGCTATATAAAGAAGCGTAAGATTAGTTAGTCCGTAATAAAGTTTTCTTTAATCCAGAAGATCCAGGGAAATCGCCTATTAGTTTTCTAAGAATTACCCAAACACCTGAAAGGATCTGTTAGTACTTGATGTGAAACTGGGAAGTGTAGAAGGTAGTACCAAGAACAACATAAATTTTGATTCCTAACATTTAGTGGCTAATCAACTCTTTATCTACAAATAGAAGAATTGAAGTAGTATTAATAATTTTATAGAAGTTCCAAGATTCCTAAATTATTAAGTGAATCTTGTAGCATGGCAAATTTAATGAATGTTATAAACGTTAAATTTACCTTGTAACATTATCGTATGGTATTACCGTATGATGACACTCATGTTAGGATCCTGCTACCTTTTTTCCTAATAAAAAAGTTCAAATTTTAAAATCTTTAATGATTTACAAAATGTATGAACATCAGAATTATTTTATTTATAACATAGTATTTTGAAAATTGTTGGTGTCCCTTATAGTCATTAGAAATGTTCATAAAAAAATTAATACACTAAGGTATGTTCTCTTCATCTACAAATATGTTCTGTAGGGTTATTACATCAAAGAGCAACTGAGCATATCTCTTTAATCTATGTATTGAAATGATGCATTTACACATTTTGTTAAAACTTCAAGTACGTTTATAAAAAGTTTTAGAAGTTGAGACGGTTTTATAGAAAATTTTAAGGCAATAATGTGACTCAATATTAATGAATAGTAGAAATATCTAAAGACTTTCCAGGTGGTCAGTCTGGGTCTTTTATCACCATGATTTTCCTACTTACAGAGCAAATGATATCACTGAAACCCTTTTAATAAGGTCATCTCTGTGCTTGTGCTGTCATGAAGCCGTTAACATCATGTAAAGGGTCAATTTTGTGCAGCTCTTAAACTTTTTATGTTACGTCTCCTACTCACAAAGAAGAAACAACTTAATATTTGATGATGTCTTTAGCTTCCCAGTGTGTGGTTTATTATATTTTTAGATACTGATGATGCAGGGACAAGGTTAAGCATTTTGTATTGAGAATTGACCTGGGTTATTCCTATTTGGGTTTGTTTTGTGAAGGAAGGACATTTTTTTTAATACTAAAAAATTGCTTTTTGTATTTTATTATTACTTCTGTTTTTGTTTTGTGTTCTCTTCTGAAATATGTGATGGAATGTGGGGCTTCTGCCTAAATATTCCTCAAAGACAGAGATAGAGAAAGAACTTTGATAGATTTTATTTTCCAAAGAGTGCCTCCAGATCTTTGGCACCCACCTAACCCTGCACAGTAAACCCATGCCTGCTGTGGAAAGTGATTCCGTGTTCTAACACAAATTGAGCAGCCTCAAATACACAGCAAGTACAAGTATGTCTTTTTTGTTACTGTCACTCAGTGATTTACCACAGGGTACAGTAAAGCAAAATAACTGTTAACCTTTCAGGGTAAACAGCTGGTAGAACATCCGATTCTGAGCAATTTTCTCCATGGCTTACATCCTTGATACACTTAAAAGTTATATAGCAGAGTGTATATAAACACTTCATCATAAGGGTAAAATATGGCAGACACCAAGTAATTTTCCAGCCTAATGGCAAATTATCATTTGTGGATTGGACTAGTTTTTGGAGATGAAGATTCATTTTTTTGTCTTTCCTTTCTCTTTCTTTTTCTTTTTTTTTTTTTTTTTTTGGAGCAGTTAGGAAAAGAAAAATATGGAGAGTACCAAACTATATAAAAATATTTGAGGGTATGAAATGGTGGATGAGTGTTCATGGTTTCAGGAAAGTAATGGTTGCTTTCTAGTATACAAGGGGATACTTGAGAATCTGTGTGGGGTTTTTCCTTTTGGTTTCTATTGATTTTATATGATAATAAACATATATACATAATATTAATTATAGTAATTGATATATTTTCAAGAAATTTTATATTTTTAGTAAAAAAAATTATATTGATCTCAGATACAACTTGAACTCTGTCAGAAATGCCATGTTGTCTATACTAATGTCTAAAGAAAATAAAATTATTCTAAAGGACTCTAGGACATGCCGTGTCACTATAAAATTGTATCTCTGAGAATAATCTTTATTTAAAAAAGGTTTTCATATATTTTCTTCTATAAAGGATATATTTTAGTATTTCCTTTTCTGAATGAATTTCACCAATTTGCATAATATGGAATTCTTCATCTTGCTGCTGAATTTTAAAGTTGGACATATTCTCTGTCTCTCTGGCTAGGTACATACGCTCTGAGAGATCTATAATTCTGATTAACTTCTGCCTGTCTATCATCTCATCCAACATCCTCATACTGGTTGGACAGACTCAGACACATAATAAGGTACGACTGATAATTATTCTGATTCTATTTATGTGTTTATGTTTTGACATAAAGCTGATTATTGATAATCTAAACATTCTAGATGACATGGAGCACTTCTGACAAAAATTATTTTTAAAAATAAAATTTTTCACTAGTTTCTAAATAAAAGCATTGCCTAATCTAGACCAGAAATATATTCCTTTAACTTAATTTCCTGGGGATTGAGAAGCTGTTTATAATAGTAAAAATATGTTTATGAAACATTATATCAAAGCTCTATGAGTTCAAAGCCTTGGAACATCAGAAGAACAAGTTTTGATTCATTATCCTAATTGTAAATAGAATTGCCTGTGTTTTGGTCTACTTTATTAAAACACTGATTCCTAAAAGTCAACTATAAATTGCTTACAAGTATCACATAGATCATGAAAATCTAGCCCAAAATTGTCTGTCGGCAATAATTGAAGAGAGTAGTAGGTAAAAGTAAATTTTATGCTTTTCAAATACTTTTACTTCACCAAAAAGCATTTCGGTCCCGAACCAGCATGCAGTTCTTGAACTGCAGTCACTCTGAGCAGAATGTGAAAGTGTAAGTTCCATTCATACGGATTGAATTGAGTTGGATGACCATGTTTTTTCCAGCAGTGACTGTCAGCTTTCTTTGGTAAACTACTCTGAATGCATTGTAAGAAACCCATACTAGCAGTCTTAAATTAATTTACCCCAATCTCAAAGGAATTCTGGTAAACATTGCTTTGATAACTTTTGTTGATTAATCCAGGCCTGTGGTTTTCTCAGCTTTTTTATTGTCAAATACAGAAGCCAATAATTGAAAATTTTTTTTCCCCCAGAAGCTATCATTAAAAAAAAAAAAGTACTTTTCAGTACTTTTGATAGATTAGATATTTGTAGGACATGTATCAACGTCAAGGATATGGATAGTCTTAATTTTGCTAACCCATGCTCCTAAGACTGCTGATTACCACCCAGAGAATCTGATTTGGATCTGGGTAATTAGGGCTTAGGAATCTGCTTAGATGATTATGGTGAAGATTTCTTCTTGAACCATATTGGTCTACCAGGAGAGCCCAAGGGGGAGGTCACTAACCCCAAAGAACTGAACAAAAACAATTAACAACCCAATAAAGAGCCTTGTGGAAGTAAAAAGAAATTTAATGTATTTGAATGTCTTGCTTTTTTCTGACTATGTAACATAAATTTTAAAAAATATATAAATGGGAAAAGGGAAAACAGGAAGAAAGGAGAAAGACCAAAAGTTGAGAAAGATGCCAGCTGGAATTAGGAGAGGAGAAAGAAATGTACAAATAACCAACAGTGGAGAAAATGGGGGTAAACACTGGCATAAGCTGGGAAGGAAAAGGGAAGTGAGGGGAAGTTAAGTACAGATGGAGAGAAGATGGGACTGTAAACCTGAAGGAGTTACTAAATGACTTATCTCACCCTTACCGTTTTGGCTTTTACCTGGCCAGGGCTTCAGATCCCTTAGAGAGGCTCATTTCCTTGTTAATACTGATTCACAGTCCTTGAAACCACGCAGAAGACGAGAGCTTCTCCTCTGAAGTAGGAATTACTTATTGGGTCTGGGAATCAGAAAAAATCAAGCTAGAGTTAGCTTAAGCCTATAGTTTGTTTGGTTTTTTTTGTTTTTGTTTTTTTTTTCACCAAAGCCCCTTTTTCTGTCTTTGTTTACCCTCCAAACACTCATTACGATATGGAAAACTATCTGATCTTCAGTAGAAAATGTGGTTTTAAGGCTGTTTCATGCTGTATGGCAAAGTTTTTATGAGTTCTAAGCCAGGTGATCAAATGGTAGAATTTTTCACAAGATTTACTACATATTATAGTGATTATTGTCTAAATCATTTCTGTCCAATAGAAATATAATGTAAGCCACAAAGGCAGGTTACATATGCAATTATAATATTTTATTAGCCATATTAAAAAGTGAAAAGAGACAGGTGAAATTAATTTTAATAATATATGTAACTCAGTATATCCAAGAGATGACCATTTCAACATATAATTAATATTTTTAGATGCAAATACAATATTTTATATTTTTATTAAGTCTTCAGAATTGATTTGTATTTTATACTTCCAATACACCTCAGTTCAGACTAGCTACATTTCAAGTGCCCAGCAGCTATGTGCAGCCAGTGACTACCATATTATATAGGTCTACATGGTAACGATATTCAGAAACTAGTGTTAAGAAATTACATTCTTGGCCATTTTGCCTTTCCCAGCTTTTCATTGTCCTTGTTTTTTCATGGAGATGTCTTTTTGATATTTGCAAATATTAGGAACATCAGAGGCAAGATAAGATAAGTCTAGTTTTACTTTTCATTTCTGATTAAAAAGAATGGCTAGTATGGGCTTAGAAAAAAAAATTAGTTTCCCCAGGTAATTATCTATAGAGTAGATTCCATGTGGTTTTGGAACCATAGTAGTTCTGTTCCAGATAGCCTATCCTAATTTTGGCTTCTATAGTTACTGATGCTGGTGGGGAGGAGCGTTCAGTAGGTAGTAGTAATGATGAGAAAATAAGAAATTATTGGTTTTCTCTTATGCTATGTTAATTTTGCTTTACTGGCTCCGAGTAGATGATTCTGCAAGCCTAAGACAATTCACTATAGCATTGTGACTAAAAGGGAAAAATGTGAACACTGGGGTTTTATTTTTAGTCATTCTTAACAATATCAAGTTTCTGGGGAAAATAATCATATATTTTGTCATGATATGACGAATCGAATTAAATTGACTCTACTTCGCTTTAAATGTGAAATAGCAGTATGTGAAAGCTATACCTTTCTGACTGTATTTGGGATTAGTGATTTTTTAAAAAGGGAAAGAAAAAATACAAAATGTATCCTCTGTATAAACTTATGATCTGTATAACCTCCAGGAAAGTATTTTAAAAGGGTAAAATATTGATCACGGGCTCCAGTATTTTATTTAGGTAGTGTGTAGGACCCCGTTGCTGCTGTGGGCATTTTATAATTGATCAGATTCCTGTCTCTGACTTCCCTGGTAAGTTTTGACGGATGCTTTAGTATTCCACATTTGGAAAAATGGAAACATGTGAGAAAGCTTCTTGATGAACAAGTTACTTGGTACTGCCTCTGAGAGTTGTCATGGTTAGTTTGCGTGAAAACAGGTATTTGGTGCTGATGTCCAGAATCGTTTTGAAGTGTTTTATCGGGGTCTTTCTCTGAACTGCTTGTTGAAATATAATTGACTCTGTTGTCTCACTACTGAGTATTTCTTTTGAGTTAGGAGAGAAGCAAGCTGAAATGCATTGTTTAAAATGAGGTATTCAGATCTTTAAGCTGTAGATTCAGTTGCTAGAAGCAAAGTTAGAAATCAAGTGCAATTTCTTATATCTCTTAAGATACATTTATAAAATTTACTGATAACTCATATCGTTATATTTCAAATAGTCTCATAAAGGGTCATTGCCCATTGATATCTTTGTGTAATTTCAGCAAGGATGTTCTTATATCACTGGAATGTTGTTTGTTTTTGAAGAATTTGTGAAGAAGTATGCAATTTTTCTTTAAACTGTGTAGACTATTTTTGGTCCTACTGTTTTGCAGAAAACAAAGATTATTTTGAAAACATATATTCAGAATATGGTTTTCTTAATCATGAAATATATATCTGCTTCTTTCTGAAAGAACTTTGAAATGATTTATCATATTAAAGGCTTCATAATATGCTTTTTAATTGATGAAAGCCTAATTTGGCAAAACTCTTTCCTTTCTTTGGGGGGGGGGGAGACAATAGTAGCCACCCAAGAAGTTTAAAATACCAAGAGATAAATTCTCTCCCACAGCCTCCCTACCAGGTTATAATGAAAGCAAGTCAAGTCCAGATTCTATCACACAGTTAGATATTTTTTAGATAAACACTTATTAGCATATCGGGAACAAACCTGTTTTATAAGCTCAGGGAAAATCCTAGATCTTTGTCATTTTAGACACTTTGACCACACGGTGTTTGCAACATTCACTTGAGGTGGGCATAGCAACACTTTAGAAGCAGTCTTCTGTGTCCTTTAGTCACCATGATGCAATCAGAAATCCTCCTACTTTTAATGTCTAGACACACAATGACTGGGAATAAAATTGTGGTCCCCATCTCTAAGACATGCTGGATATAGGTGTCAATGAAATCTTTCATACAGTCACATCACGAGTAAGAAGTGTTTAACAATATTCGCTAATCCACATATCCCTGAGCCTTTATTGTCATCAAAGGGAGCCCGTTAATACACCCACTATAGTGATTAACCAGATAGTAGTTCATCAGTAAAGACCAATCTTTTATATTCAGTTTGATGACTCAAGTGTTGAGTGTGGACAAATCCACCTAGATCAAAAGGACTTGGGAGTTGCCACCTCTGGAGTATGGCCATTTTGAATATAGTGTCAGCTGACTACCCTGTTGTGTGCATTCCTGGACAGCTCCTACAATTAAAGGTTACACTAACTGGCACATATGTAGTATCATTCTGAGAATACCAAAGTGTTATAAATTATAGGCATCCTAAAAAGACATCCTAAAAGTTAAGTATTTGAAAGTAATAATCAACTGTGAGAAGGCAAAGTTAGACACTATAGTCTTAAGAAACCCGGCAAAAGTTCTCATTGACATATCAAAGGGGGCTTTCCAAATTATTTCAAATGGGTAAACATTTCCTTAGCACTGCTTAGGAGGAATTTACCTCATGTTTCTTTATGTATGGACCATTGAATTATATAATGAGCTATGTCTTTTAATTCCGTCTTACAAAAAATACAAAAATTCTCTTTGTTGGAGCACTTTTTAAGAGTCAGTACTCTACGAAGCTTTTTTTCTTCATCTCATGTTTATTTACCTTTTATAAAATGTTGTTTTTGTTCTGTAGTTTGTATACAGATAGTTAGGAAAGATAGGCCAAACTAAAAGGCAGTGGTCATTCTAATGGAGGATGTTTTTGTGTTGTCAGGATGTTTTTTTAGAAATAAAATCTTGAATTTGAATACCTTTAATTGGGTGAAACACCCTCTAATGCACCTATATCTTCCATGACTTTCTTTTGCTGGAGACCCAGATTCTTCAGCATTTACCTACATCTGTGGCCTCTGAATGTGTATGTGTTCAGTTTCTGAGGAGGAATATTGAATGTTTATTTTCAGCTACCCGTTCTGCCCCTCCTGGTACCCTCTGAAATAGTCTGCCCCTCCTCTTGAGATTCAGTGCTCTGCATGCCGTCCTGGAGAGAACCATCTCGTGGGTGGTGATGGTCGAATAGGCATTTTCAGACAGACAGACCTAAGCACCCTAAGCCTGCTATTTCCTGGTTATATGATCTTGAGTATGATACTCAGTCTCTCTGGACCTTAACTTCTTGTTAAGGCCTCCCTTATAGTGGTGTTGTCAAGGTAATATGAGGTGGTACCTATGAAGCGCCTTAAAGCATTCCGTAAACAGTAGCTGTGATTATGGAGATGATGATAATGATGACTCCCAGGTGTGCATCTGATTTATACTTCTCTTCTGAGCTTCATATTTCCTCTTGTCCAAATTTCTGCTCACCACCAAATTCACCATTTGTGTCCCTGCTCCGTAATCCAACACATTATATATAAATTGAACATATTTCCTGTGGGCTCCAACCCAGTTACCTAAGCTGGGAGTCTAGGAGTGAACCTTAATGTCTCCTCCTCCCTCACCTAGTGGATCCAGTAAGTCACCCCTCCTGTGCCAGTTGCACCCTTAAATTCTTCTCAAAGCCAGCTTTTTCTTCTGTCAGGTACTGATCATCTTCGGTGGTCTACCACTTCCAGCATCATTAAACACACTATCTTCGTAGCCCAAGTCATGGAGTGAAAAGTCAAATCTGACCACTTGACTTCCCTGTATATTTGTTGCTGCTGGTCACCTCCTTACAGAGTGGTTTTCAAACTGCTCAGACACAAGCAGTGAAAAATGTTTTGTCTATCTATGAAGGTTTCTGTTCACTGATTTTCTTGCATTAATATATTGGGGCTCAGAAATAAATTTTATTGAGAAAGAGTTCTGTAGCTTACAAAACTCGAGAGACCTTGGACATGACCTAATGTTGACCTCTCCATTCTCATTCTTTCTTACTGACTTTAATCACACCAGCAACATCACACTGCTTACAGTTTTTCAAAATTATTTTATGGATTCTTGTTCCTTGCTACCCTTCAGCCGGACTTTCCAAACATCTTCATTCTCTGACACTGCTCAGTCCTTTCCTGTGTAGGAAACCCTTCTCTGTCTTCTACTCTTAGGTACACTGGTTCTGGGGCTCCATGATTTCCAGTGCATACTTAGAATCTTCTATTGTATTACCCGCTTCTAACCAGACTATTCTTAAGGCAGGGCTAGGTTACATTTATTCTTCAAATTTTGCCAATATATAGTATTTATTGGATGAATGAGTACATGCATTTATTTGAGTCCACCATTTGGGCCTATACCTCTGAAGCTAATAGCTGTAGTTAATTTTATAAGGGTTAAGGTTTCCCACTGTAGGCAGAATCTAAGCCAGTATGGTGATAAGGACTATTTTCCTGGGGCCTGTTCTAAGCTCTAAGTGATTGATGGCATATTTCAAGGTGATCTGGTTCCTGGGTTTTAGTTAAGGAGACTCTGAAACCTAGCAAATGTGGAACTTCTCACTTGATAAGTCATGGAAAATAATGTTCATAATCTTCAGAAGAAATGTGCTTATTCATAATTCCTCTCATAGAACTCATTTCCTGCCAATAATGTCCCAAATGTATGTTTATTATGTCTCAAATGTGTGTGCGATACTAATGGCTGAAGCTAAAGCTTCCTATTTAGATTTATTAAAATCTAATTTATTGACTTGCTATGATGTTTGTAAAAGGATTTGAGTGCAATAAGCTTATGTGTGATTCATTTGAGCCCTTTTGAGGTATCTTTCTAATTCTGCCAAGGCTCTTCTAGATTCCCAAAAACCTTTATCTAACCAGGGAACAGAATGGTTGGTTAGTTTCCTGATTTTCCCAGGCTCCCAGCAACGGAAGGATTATTTTGTTCACAAAGTGACAGTATGCTTTAATCTTCTTATCCCCTGATGATACATTTCTAGTTTTGTGTGGTAGGAGTCAAATCACATTATCAAAGTCCATTTCAAAACAGGGCAAAAGATCAATATGAAGGATCAGTTTGAAACAAGCAAAGAAAATGAAAGTGGAATTATTTGACAATAAGGAGTTACTGAAATGGTTTGAGATATCAGGAGCCAGATAACCATGAGTGCCAGTTTACACACTCAGTGTGTGTTCTTAGGTCAAACTACAAAGCTGGGCGAAAGTCCCAGTGTGAGCATTCATTCAGCAGGGGGAGCAGATCATAAATCTCAGGCTTCAGTGCTGGGGGGAGTTGCTCTGGAGATACCAGACCTATTCCTTTTTCTTTTTTTAAGCTTTTATTTATTTATTTATTTGAGAGAGAGAGAGAAGGAGAAGGGGGAGGGACAAAGGAAAAGGGAGAAGCAGGCTAAGCAGGGAGCCTGACTTGGGACTCCATCCCAGGACTTTGGGATCATGAATTGAGCCAAAGGCAGATGTTTAACCGACTGAACCACCCAGATGCCCCGTGCTAGGCCTATTCTGGTTACCTTTGTTCGTTCATCCTCTAGCGGCAGAACTGTTCTCCAGACAATATAAAGAGACTCCTTGATGTGGCCAATTCCTGGTCTCCATCCTCGCCACCCTCACTTTGGAACTGGCTTTCATGATTTCTCAGTTGGACTACCATAACATTCTTTTAACTTTGGTCTACTCATTGAGCTTTTGTTTGTGTAATCTCTTCTTTCATTCTACTGTGAAAAATACCTTAAATTTAAATAAAAAGTAAATGCCTGATTATGCCATTCCCCAGCTTCAAACTCTACAGTGGGTCTGTAGGACTCATGAGATTAACTGCATTTTCTGATCATCACTGACATTCAGAACTATCGCTAGTACAGAAACTGACTTCATGGGAAGTAAAAGGGCATTCCTTCTGGGTAGATGAGTTATAAAAATAGCCTTCTCTCTCCAGGATGAGACAGCCTCTAGAAGGGCTTTGGTCTTCCATTTCTTCTCTCTGCTGGGGGAGAAGAGCTGTCTCTGTGCTTTCCAGGGTGTCCCATGTCCACTGGAGTCACTCTTGCCCTGTGCCTCTGTACTTATTTTTACTTTGCCTCATAAACTCCTGTCACCTTTTAGGAGTTGGCTTATGTAAATCTTCTTAGTGAAGTCTGCCAGTACTCCTTTCTGCTTCCATAGTACATGGTATATATCTCTGTTGTCAGCACCAATCACATTATTCTGTAACTATTCATTTTCTGATCAGTCTTGCCCACCGTACTGTGATTCTCAAAGGGGGTGTTTTTCCTCTTGTTTCTAGGCTTTGAAACCACTAGTATTAGTACTTATTTTATACGTGGTATGAAATTAATAAATGTTGAATGAATCAATGAAGCAAGCTGTGGCTCTTAAACTAAGGATAATATAACAGGAGTACAGCCATTTCAACATTAGGACCCTATTTGAAATAATTGCAACCTAGGTCAATTTTTTTTATGTTAATGTTGTTGTTTTATGATGAGAGAAAAAAGTTGAGGAAAACACTAAAGACTTACAGAACATTTTTGAGACCTTCCTTTGATGAGAGATGATTGAGTTGAATTGGATTTTATCTGGATTCAGGAATATCTGAAAGAATTTGAGAACTTAAGTGACTCTCAATGTGTCTGTAAAAAGGTTGAAGATTATCTGTTTTTCTCCCCTAGAATCAAGCCAATAGAGAAATTAAAAATTTCTCTGTATGTATGTCTTCTCACCCTCCCTCTTCTCAGTACGTAATATGAACTGGTCAGAAGTTTGGCTAATGTCAGCAAGGGAGCCATGTTGTATGATTAGAGCTGATAATGTTTATGAGGATTCTGAATACATGGTAAAGTACTAAAGTGCTTAAAAAAAAACCACATAAAGTGAATTATTTTAAATCCCATATTCTCACAAAACTCAAAGGCCCTTGAGATAAGATTATAATAGAGTTTTCAATGACCCATTATACTAACTTTGAGGCTATATCTCTCTAAGGTGAATGTGGGATGAAGAGAGGAGGATTGAGGTTATTACTGAAGATCATTGACCAAGACAAAATTTGTCTCAGTGTGAGATTGGTGGAGAGTATAAGAGAGAACTCCTTTCACAAATACTTTAGGATCTAATTCAAGGGTTGGCAAGTTTTTGGGGTAAAGGGCTGTATAGTGAAGATGTTAGGTTTTGTGGGTCAGACCATCTCTGTCACAGTGACTCAATTTTGCTGTTGTCGCTCAAAAGTAGCCCTACACATAAAGAAACGGATGTGGTTGGATTTAGAGAAAAGAACTATAATGTAAGGTGAGGACAGGCCATTTTTAGGGTGATGGTTTTATGTAAAAATGCCCTTCAGTTCTGAAGTTATCTACCCAAGTTTAGTCTGTGTAGCCTGCAGAACTAGAACAGGAGACCTTAGCAGTTTCTGAAAAGGCTTCTGCAGAGATAAAAAGGAAGTGAAAAACACTTTGAATTCCTTCCTTGGAAGCAAGAACTAAACAGAATTTCTTCACATATGGTGACTATTAGTTACCAGTATATAAAAATTAAAATAAACCATGAATCAAATCACTCTCAACCAAACAGGGCATTTTATGAATTGAAGAAGCTAAAAGCGGGTAACAAATGCCCAGTGCATGAGACAACAAAGCTGGCCTCTTTGTAGAAGAAAACTTCTTAACGTTCAGCCATAAATGTTAAAGCTCCTATTAAAAAAAGTCTCTCACCTGACAGTCTTGGGCAGAAAAGTAACATCTGACACAGAAAATAGGGATGGCAGAGTCCAGCTAATTCTTCACTAAAATCATCCATAGACAGAACAGTTCTTTTTTTTTTTTTCTTTTAGCCTCTCAGCCTCTGGTCCTCACTTTTCCTAAAAGCTGTATTATTATTATTATGTATATTCTAATCATTGCTATGATAAACTTCAGAACTAAAGCACAAACACTAATGCCTGTTACCAGAAAAAAATAAACATGTTTGAAGATTAAATTCTGGTTTTCACTCCTTTTGTGATGCTAGCCAGTTAATTTTAAATTTTAAACCTTAAAGAAAGAAGTAGCCATATGACTGAGTTGAATCTAGTTCTTAACTACGAAATTTAAGATGTATGAAATTCAAAGGGAGTAAATTAAAATATTTATAGTCATCCTAGTTTGCTAGTGTACTGAATCAAAGATTAAGGTTTCGATTGTAATATAAAGAAGAAATGATTAACAGGAAAAATACAATGACAAATTTTAATTCATGAATATTCATGATGAAGGCCTGTTTATGCATTCTGTGTTAAACTACAATATACATAGTTTTTATATATCTCTATAGATGGATGTTTCTTTGGTACATGATACATCAATATATGCACACAATTAGGACTAGAAAGGATTTCAAATGAATCTTATCCTTGTGTACTTTACATTCTTCTTGTTAATTACATTTTATTTGTATTTCAAAATGATTTTTCCTAATGGGTAGGAATGCCACATATGGCTTTTACAAAATATGAATTAATTCTATTTTTCTCATTTTCTTTCTCATTTACTTATTATTTCTTTCTGTTCAGAAACTTTCGTTACGTATTCTCCTAACTTTCAAAATAAAGTTACAAAGTGAATCCTCTATATTTAAGAAAGAACACTGTTTATAGAAATGGAATAGAAAATCTGTATTATCTATTACTGCATAACAAATTACCTTAAACTTAGTGCCATAAAAGGAAATATAATCCTCACAGTTTCTATGAGTCAGGGATTTGGGAGCGATCTACCGGGCAGTTCTCTCTCAGCATCTCTCACGACGCTGCAGTCCAAACGTGAGAGTAACAGTCATCTGAAGGTTTGATTGGGGTGGAGGATCTGCTGTAACCTGGCGCATCATTCCAGGTGTGATGGGAGTGTCGCTTATTCTAAATGAAGAGTTTTTAAGCTTTACCATTTACTGGCCATGTACCATTTGTCGAGTTATTTAACCATTCTCCACACACCAGCCTAGTTATCTTTTTAAATTGTAAATGTAAATCAGATCATGACACTTGTCTGCTTAAAACCCTTCAATTAAATAAGTTTAACTCTTCAATTAAAATAAGTTTAACCCTTCAATTAAAATAAGTTTAATTAATTAATAATAAGTTTCTCTTACACCTGGAATGAAGTCCAAAACCCATAACATGGCCCACAAGCTCCTAAATGACCTGGTCTCTAAGTACTTCTCCCACCTCACCACCTCATATTCATTACTTTTCTTTTCACTGTATTCCCGTCATGCTGGCCTTCCACTAGAATCACTATAGAAGTAGCTAATAAGCCATCAGCCAGGTGACCATATGCCTGGTTTGTGCCTCTTGTCCTGGTTCAATTATTAGCAACGGCACTTACAAAAGTATCCCATCAATTATATCCTTTGCCTAGCATACAACTCTTTCCCCCACCTCAGGGCTTTCTTACATATTCCTCCCTCTGCCACAGTTCATCTTCTTTTATTCTTAGGCTAGCCTGGTTAACTTATACATGTCCTTTTCAGAGAAGACGTTCCTGAAATCCCATTCCCCCCAAGTCAAAACACTACAGTAGTTTTCTTGTTACTGTTTCTCAGGGAACCCATTATTTTCTTTATAACCATTTCTTAATTGGTCATTTTATTTTTATTTAAGTTCAGAAGGAAAGGGACATTCTCTACTTAATTTATACTACATACCTAGTGCCTAGCACAGTACCTGGCACATAGCAACAAGCACCCATTAAATATTTTTCATTGAATGAAGCAAATGTCTAATTTTCTGTTGTTGTTCTTTTCTTTTTTTTTTTTTTTAATTTTTTTAAAAGATTTTATTTATTTACTTGACAGAGAGCAAGAGAGCAAACGCACACAAGCAGGGTGAGCAGCAGGCAGAGGGAGAGAGACAAGCAGGCTCCACTGAGCAGAGCCTGACATGGGGCTCAATCCCAGGACTCTGGGATCATGACCCGAGCCAAAGGCCACCGCTTAACCAACTGAGCCACCAAGGTGTCCCTATTTTTGATTTTTTAAGAACCTCCATACTGTTTTCCATAATGACTGTGCCAATTTACATCCCCACCAACAGTATACAAGTGTTCCCTTTTCTCCACACCCTTGCTAACACTGATCTCCTATCTTTCTCATAATAATCATCCTAACAGGATGAGGTCATAGCTCATTGTGGTTTTGATTTTCATTTTCTTGATGATTAGTGATATTGATCATCTTTTCATGTACCTGCTGGCCATTCGTGTGTCTTCTTTAGAAAAATGTCTATTTGGTTCTTGGCCCATTTTTTTTTTTTAATTTTATTTTTTTATTTTTTAATGATTTTTTATTATATTATGTTAGTCACCATACAGTACATCCCCGGTTTCCGATGTAAGGCTCGATGATTCATTAGTTGTGTATAACACCCAGTGCACCATGCAATACGTGCCCTCCTTACTACCCATCACCAGCCTACCCATTCCCCCACCCCCCTCCCCTCTGAAGTCCTCAGTTTGTTTCTCATAGTCCATAGTCTCTCATGTTTCATTCCCCCTTCTGATTACCCCCCCTTTCTTTATCCCTTTCTTCCCCTACCGATCATCCTAGTTCTTATGTTCCATAGATGAGAGAAATCATGTTGTTGTTCTTTTCTAATCAAGCAGTGGGGAGGGATGTTATGAGGATCAAGTATAATTACATCTAGGACACAACAAACTGGCATACAATAAACTTTTAATTGAGGTTAAATTTACATACAGTGAAATGCACAATGAATCATGTGATGAGTTTTCACCAACCCGTACCTATGTAACCAATACCACAATCAAGATATGAAACATTACCATCACTCTAGAAAGTTATCCCTGCTCTCTCCGAGGCAACCCCTGTCCCCCGTGGCCACCATTGCTCTGATTTCTGTCCTCATACATCAGTTTTGTCTGTTTAGGAATTTCATATAAATGGAATCCTATGAGTACCTTTTTGGTCTGGCTTTTTTCATTCAGTATATTTTTGAGATGCAGCGATACCGTGTGTGTATTCTTAGTTAATTCTGTTACATTGCTGAGGATTGTTCTCTTGTATGAGTGTAACACAGTTTGTTGATCCATCCTCCAAATGGTAGGGCTTCAGATTGTTTGCAATTTTTTTGTTACTGTGAATAAAGCTGCTTTAAACTACATGGACAAATTTTTCTATGATCATATATTCTTATTTCTCTTGGGTAAATACCTAGGAGTAGAATTACTGGGTTAAAGGCAAGTTATAGTATTTTTAACTTAAAAAAAAAAAAAACTGAACAGATTTCCAAAATTATTGTACTGTCTTATACGCTAACCAGCAATCTGTGATAGTTCAGTGTTCCATATCTTTGCCAACATTTTAATTTACATTTTCTTAATAGCTAATAAGGTTTGGCATCTTTTCATGTGCTTATAGGCCCTTTTATGTCCATTGCTGGAAGTCTCTGTTCAAGTCTTTCCTCCCTTAATAAATAGGATTGTTTGTCTTTTTATTACTGCTTTATAAGGGGTTTTTGAAATGTATTTGGGATACAAGTCTTTTGTGTTAAAAAATATATATATGTATAATATTTCATATATATGACATTATACCTACATATTTTCTCTGTGGCTTACTTTTGCATTTTTATTAATGGCATCTTTTGCTGAGTAGTTTTTAATTTTGTGAAGTGTACTTTATCATATTTCTCTTTGTGTTTTGTGAGTTCTCTATAAGAAAGAGATCTTTGCATACTCCTTAAGGTCATGAAGATATTCTTCCATATCATTTTCTATAAGCCTTATAGTTTTGCCTTTTATGTAGATCTGTCATATGTCAAATTATTTTTGTGTGTGTGATATGAGGTATGGGTTGGAGTTCATTTCATTCCACATAGATATCCAATTGTTGTGGCACCATTTGTTGAAAAGATTTTTTTCCCCATTGTATTGCTTTGAAAAAAATATTGTCTAGAAATCAGAAAATTTGAATTCTCTAACTTCATTCTTTTTCAAGATTATTTTGTCTACTCTAGACTCCTTGTCTAGATGCTTTTGTCTAGAACGATATCTGCTTTCAATAACCGTGAAGTTAGTGGCCCTGGGTATGGCTCTGCTTCATGAAATAGAATCATAAAGGTTTTATGACCAATTAGATAAGGTTACTGGGAAAGAAGGGGGACATCACTAATTGTGGTGTTCCTTTGGGCTATGACATAATGCTCATGTTTTAAGTTGAAGAAAAAGTGGAAGAGAATCAGGAGTCCGAAGGGCAATGTATATCCTTCTCTAGGGAAAATATTCTGTTCCAAGCGATTTTTCCCTTCCTTTTTGTTGTCCTCCAATCCTTCACTCTTTTGGGGCTTTTTACTTGATTAGTTCCTAAATACATTTTCTTTAAAAAGTGGAACTTTTTAAAAATGCTATATATTTCTACCAAAACATACACAGACTTAATTTGTTTTCTTAAATTTCTTGAGCTTGTTAATTACCAGCTGAGAGCAAAATTGTGTCTAAGATCAAAAGTTCATGGACCACGTTCTCTTCAGGCATGTAGCCATGTCTCTTTATGTTCTTTATGACTAAGTATACACAAGGGAAGTATTTGTAGAGAGGTAGAGAGTAAGCAGCTGTGCTCCACTCCAGGAAATCAGAGGCTGGTGGCACACTTCTTATATGGGAGCAAAAACTATTTCTCAAATTAAGGGGAAAAAGAGAGCACAAGGAATAGAATTTATGCCAAGTAAACCACCTCTGACTTCACTTCCAATGAATGAGAACAAGTTTTAAAGCCCATCAGTGAATATTCTCTCTAGAAACCATTTGTTTCAAATTTCACTGACAAGGTTTTTTGGGGTTTTTTTGTTTTTGTTTTTGTTTGTTTTTTTAAATGTATAGGCAGTATTCTGTGTTTGGCTTCCTTTAAATTGGTCAACATCCAAATATCTGAAAACAGCCACTCTTTTGCTTATTAATGCAAACATAATGAAAATTGCTGTTCAAAAACTAAAATAAGACAATTACCAATGTGCCATTAATAGACCCTGGTCCTTTTTAATAATAAACTAATAGCATGGGGATGTTATTTTTTTTCAAATACGGAGAACAATCCTGTTGTATTTAAATCGTGTTTTACTATTTGAAAGCTTTTCTAAACAGCTCTGGGAGACTATCAATGACGTGGAAACATGAGTATGTAGCATAACTATTTCTGTTATTATCTCTTTTAGTTTCTATCTTGTCGAGAAAAAAATGGTGCATTTTTTTATCATTAAATCCTAAAGTTATAAATCTTATAATCATTTCCCAGATTTTCTTTGTTGAGTGTCTTTCCTTATTCAACAAGGACTAATATTTTTTTTCTGAAATGTGTTTATGTTCTATCCTGTATCTATTTGCATCCCTGCAAATCCTGCATCTGGCAGTCCTCTCATTTGGCTTCACTAGCTATTGGTTGTAAATAAAAAGTGCCATCTGAAGTAAACAAAATACTGTTTACCTATTTCCACTGCTAGTAAGTGGTGATAAACTCAATTGAAAACAAATGGCAAAACGCAATACACAGATGGGGGAAAAGTTAATTATCTTCCATTTTGTCTGCTGATCATGTTCAAGATTTAGTTGACTGGTCTGCATTAGGGCCTCAAAGGGAGATGGTGTGAATTTTGTGAGAGAAGTACATTTTCAGTGTACATTCTGCCCTGGATACCCACTTGTAATTTCTTTTGGTGATAATAGAGCTTAGCTATGCACATCAAGGGAAAACTAGATTCTTCAGGGTATCATGCAGGGTAGCTCATCACAGTATCTTTAATGCTCGTTGGCAGACCTATCTATTTGTAGAGATGTGGTTGTAATTCTATAGTGGAGATGCTGAAATATATTTGTGCAGCTTTCCCAATGTCGTGGCCAGCTATGAAGAGGATCCTTGTTAAGCTTCCAGAGCCCATTTGCTGGAAAAGAGGGGAATTTGAATGAAATCTCTGTAGCTAGCAATATAAAGAATATGCTTAAGCTCCATTTGCAGAGATGGAATTGTAGTCACAGAGAAGGATTAAAGAAAAGACAATATTTCTACTAGAAGGGAGAATTCTAAGGTCAGTAAAGGAATTCTTGGGGATGAGAGGAAAGCTAGCAATTTTCAGAGTTAAGAATCATGTTGATGGAAAGGAGCTGATTTTTCTACTTTCAAAAATCCCAGCCTGTCATGATTATTTCTTTTCCTTGGAACTCGAAGGGGGACATGAATAATATGTAGTATCAGTGTCCTTTTCATAGATTACTGGTAAAAGGGATAACTTGGCAACCTAAGAAATGTTTGCATGTTGAATCCACATGTATCTAGAAGTGAAAAACAGTTGGAAATTGTGATGGGTATGAAAATACCAGATTAAGTTAATGCATTTAACAAAGGAAAAATTACAAAGTCATTCAAGAAATGAACTGTCTTTATGTGTCAAAAATGTTAGCTCTCACAACTATTTTTCTAAAGACTAAACGGTGTAGAATCCAGGGTCCCGGAGTAGGAATTATTAAATTGTTATAATCGGATAAACATTTTAAAAAGGATGACTTATAAAGGGAAATATATTTAAGAACCAAAGTGCATATATTGGGAAGCTATACTAAGACAGTAGTGGTTCTCAACCAGGGTAAAGGAGACAGGCATTTAGAACCACATGGAGAGTTTTCAGTCCACCTTCCTGCACCCCCCTCCAGATTCTATGTTCTCAGGAATTGCGTGACTTGATTGAAAATACTCCACAGGTGATTCTGATAGGCATCCTGGTTCTTGCAACAGAAAATAGAAAGGTGGGTAAGCTAAGAAATAGAAGGCTGAAGTTTGCCTGTCAGTACCGCTCCTGTGTTAGTCTATTTCATGTAATCTTCTACTTACCTCAGCTTTACTGTATGTCAAATAAGGATAAGAATATACCACAGCAATGTTGTGAAGATTAATATTAAACTCTTTGACCTTCCTGGAGAAAAGCACAAGATATTAAGAGAGAGAAATCCAGCAAAGCCAGAAATATCATATCATTTCAAATTTGCTTAATAAGAAAATGAGTCAGTACAGTGTAAATTAATGCAAGTTCTTAGCTCCAAGCAGATGAGATTCAACAAGAGCTGGGCCTACATGGGGAATAATTTTAAGTAATAGATAGCTTACAAGTTTTCAATAACTAGCCTTGTTGCAGCCAATTTGTCAGCCCTCCGACTGCACGTCTTTAATGGTTTCTCCCGTGCCTGTGTTCAAGAACATATGGTTAGTTTTAACCTTGTAAAGTTTAAACAAGAACACGTTAATTGTTTTTTCCCCTACTTCTCTATTTGCAATAGTGCCATAGAGTATAATCCAGCAGATATTATATATGCACATTGTACTAATGGAATCGAGTGTAAAGAAGGCATTGAGTATATCTGAGAATAGAAATAAATAATGGAATTCTTCCGGCTGAGTTACTGTTTAGGTTATAACAAGCCATAGTACAAAATTGCCAGTAGAGACTGGAAAAACGTTAACTAGAAGTTAAAAAAATATTGTTTAATTCAACTTCACATGACCAAACATCATCTCTTCCAAATAGGGCTTCCTTGTATAAAGCATTTTTTAATACACAAGATCGTATGTGTGTATATATGTGTGTATGTTTATGTGTGTGATATGGTTTGTGCTCAGTTACAGATTTTTCGTTTTTATAATTCTCTTATGATGGGATAGAAGATGTGAGGAAGGGACATACTGAGAGTCAAACTGAATTTTTTAATGTTTCCTGTCTTGTTAGTGCACAGTAGACCAGATTGGATGAATATAGCTTCTGGAAAAATATTTTGTGTCTGTTTTTACATAGTGAAGCTATATACTCCCATACATCTCACTAGGCTTTAGTGTCCTATCTTCCCGAAATCAGTAATTCATACGCGCATAAGTAATAGGCCTCTGCTACAAGTGCATTTGCCTTTCTTTAAGGAGTACAAGAGGAAGGAGAGCAGCATTCCTCAGAACAGAAATACATCCATTTACTTTGTCTCAGTATTAAGACTTCCTTCTGGACCCTATTCAGGTCAACTTGGCATAGCACAAGGGTCCTGGTCTCAAATCCTAACCCTGTCACTAAACTGAAGGTTATCTTGGGTAAGCCATCAGCCTCTCTCAGCACCAATTTTCTTAGCAGGAAAATGCAAATATATGTATATATGTTTGGTGCAGGTTGGATGGCTGAGGGTGGAGCAAGGGGAGTGTTGGACTCCACTGGGAGGAGTTAAAGAGAAACCATCTTTAATTTTCTTACAGCTCTGAGTTTAGGATTCTGATCTAGAACCAAAAAAAAAAAAAAAAGGATTTTCTTTCCTTGTCCAGTATTTTTATTGCAATTTCCATAAACTCCATCTTAGACCACCATTTGTTTTATTCATATATTCTGATTTTCCTGGGCCCTGTATTAAAATGTAGACATTAACAGTAGCTATTGTATTTTCTCCCAATAATTTAGTGATGATACATCAGCATACCAAAGATGTGAATTATTTTTATTATACATCTGAACCAATCTAAACTGTATTTAGGAACATTATCCTTCTGCAAATGGACCAAATCTGCCCTGAGTGTCTCACACAAAAATCCTTCCTAATGGTAATTGTCAGTAAATACAGTGAACAGCAAAATTGTGTCTAAAGTCATAGCAGTTCATTTGCTTTTTGGGGATTTTGCCATCATCTCCACATTCTTTTACAACAGGCTTTTGTATTTGAATAATTATATGCAGTTGCACTACTGAATAGAAAATTGTCACCAAAAAAAAAACACTTTACAAGGAAAATGGTAGCAGCAAGGCTAATCTATAGCTGTGGCCTCTCTTAATGAGTGTTGCTGGGAAACTTTTCAGAACCCTGCAGGGAAATGCATGTTTTTGTAAGAAAAAGGTTTCAAGCTGTTAAAACTGATAGACTTTCAGAAATGCCTTAAATTCAGCTTGCAATAGATTTGTAGGTTTTATGAGCAGAATGGAAAAACTTCTTTAAGGTGTTCATTTAGAATCAAAGTTCACCTAGAATGAAGAACTGTCAATGTAGAGAACTGAAAATAGGTTTGACCCTAAAATACACATCCAGTGGTTGCTGAATATAATAGAAATTGTTATATAAATAGGCTAATTACTATATGTTTATTACGTCTATTAGAAAATTGTAGAGGTTAGCGAAATCATTCAAGTGTTTTATTCAAGAGCCCTTTTTATTCTTTGATTCAAGTGCCACATAAAATATGAAAGCCCTAAATGAATAAACATATGTGTATATATGAATTCATCTTTCATGGGATGGAATTATCTTTCAAGCTGTTATTACAACAACATCTAATATTTAGTCATTCATGGTAAATCCTTGGTTTAGGTTAGGTAGCATTTCTTTCAACCAACCAAACTGAAAATCACCAACAAAGACCAAAGCATTTTTACACTTTTTTAAAAAGATTTATTTATTTTTTAGAGAGGGAATGAGAGAAAGCAGAGAGAGAGAATCCAGGCAGACTCTGTGCTGAGTGTGAAACTCAATGTGGGACTTGATCTCACAACTCTGAGATCGTGACCTGAGTCTAAACCAAGAGTCAGATGCTTAACTGACTGTACCACCCAGGTGCCCCAGCATTTTTACACTTTTAAGTAAAGGAAAATTCTGTAATATATACCCAAATATGACCAAAATTGGAAGAATCTAAGGTTAGTTGAGAATTCCAAATGTACCTTAGTATTTATTTTTTTAATGCTGGAATAAATATAGTATTATACCCTGTTTTATGAAACAATGTAGGGCAAATTAGAAGGTCTATCTTTATTAACAGGTTATAAGCATTTACCAATCAGTGTCAGGATGCCTTTCCCATAATGCATTCTATATCTCCCAGGAGTACATGGATAAGGTGAGACTAACTTTTTTAGGGGGAAAAAAGTAGCATAATATGCCACAAAAGACCAAGAATAGCCAACTCTTTCTTGTCATTAAGTCAGTGTATTTTGGATGGGATCCAAGACACAATGGCCTTATACAAGTTCTGGCTTCTTCTGTAGAAAATAGTATTTATTTAGAGTTATCACTGTAGTTCATAGAGATCTTACCTTAAAGAAACAAGGATAATTTTATTTGCCTGCTTACTCCTGACTCTTCATTTTATTTCATTTTTTAAATAGTCATATATAAAATTTTGGCGCTTTAGAAATGAGAAGTCTTTCAGTAGAAAATATAAGCAGACTTGGAAGGTATGTGAAAGACAAGTACTTTTGAGAAGGAGTTTTTATGTTTTCTTTATCCTTGTTCCCCTTGGTCTTATTAATATCAGTTCTTTACTTACACAAATGGTTTTGTCAGTGGGTGGTTAGAACCATGGGCATGATATGTTATTTTTAATTGCTTCTAACTGTGTTTCAAAAAAAATTCTACCATTTATTGGCAGTTCCTCAGTTTTTCTTATCAACCCCCTATGAAAATTCCAACAATTGAGTTTTAAATATAATAGTGTATCTGAGACTTTACAGATAGCATTTTTCTAAATACAGATGTCAGATTTCTCCAAAAGGGAGTCATTTTGGATTTGGTCAACTGGAAAAGTTTCAGGAAGTATTATGAATCTATATATTGAAAAATAAAGGCTAAAGTTAGGGTTAATTGTAGGTACCATTTATTTTAAGTAAAAAATATCTCTTGGGGTGTATGAAAGGGAGCCACAATCAGTCTGCTGACTTTCTTCAGTTCACTGCCTGTAAGGCAAGGGAATGAAGCAACTCTCTTTACATACTAACATGTGCAGAACCATGGCTGACATCAGTGAATGTTCTTTATGCAAGTACTGATGCCCATAGGGGATACAAATCCTCATTCTCATTCATCTGCTGTATTTAAGACATATAATTGGCTATGCTTCAGAAAAATCTCTCTCAGGTTTTTCTTTGAAAGATCATGGTGGTGAGAAGGAAGGTTTTTGCATGTGATGGCCCCCAAATACTATTGCATTTGACACAAGGAAGTTCGTTGACTTATGAGTGGAGTCACTGTTTCTCCAAGCAGCATTCACATTTTCTGACAGCACAGTATTGGACAGTACTCTCTGGAAGCAGCAACAATCTAGCAGAGACACACGTGTCATATTTGCCTCATGTGTAAGTCTGTATGTTCACTATGTTTAGAAATTGAAGCTAAACTTTAAAACTGGAACTCTCAAATTTTCAAGTCTGTTTTAAAATGCAGGTAGATCAGTTGTCAGCTTTTTGATAAATTTGGGGATGCTTCTTGGTAAGTGAAATTTCAGGCAGACTAAATGCTAAGGGAGGTAGATGTGATGTCCTGTAGGAATTCATATAACGTCTTAATGATTAACTTCAGTCAAGACCCTCACTTTACAAATGGAATATGCAGGAAACTGAGACATAGTTGATCAAAGGAAATAATTGGCAGCAGAAACAGAACAGAACCTCAGCTTTGGCTGGTTATTTGATGGCCAGGTAAACCTCATTTAGGTATCTTCTATATAAACAGAATATTCCTCCCACTCCATATATATCCTTACCTCTCATGGCAGGCAGTCCAGCTCCGGAGTCCAAACCTTAAAGGCCCGCAAGAGCAATATACCCTCGGACACAGGAATACATTCATCTGTGGAGATAGGGACATACGTTATAATCCGTATTCACTGCTTTTCCCCATTTTTTTTTTTTACCAAATCAAAGACAAACACTGTGCAAAAACTATATCCAATTAAGATTTCTTGAAAAAGCCAATTTACAAAGTGAGGAAGAATCTCTCTAGGGAAATTTATTTTACTTGAAGTACAAAAGTTAAATACAAATAGGGTATCTGTGATCTATAGACTAAGGAGATTTACACCTAGAAACCAACCATAGCTATTTCAAGCCCAGCAGGGCTTTGCTTTCATGTGCTAAAACTCTCAGTGTGATTAGTCTTAACTGGAACTGTCAGTCTTAAAAATCTATTCTTTCTGGCTTTATTACTGTATCTTCTTAACTATATCTTTCATCCTTTTTGTTTTCTGTGTGTCTTTGTTCTAAGACCATCTTTCTCCCCAGACAAGCATGTTTTCTTTCTCTCCCCTTTTCTTTTGGATTGATGTAATAACTTGAGTGTTTTGCTCCAAAAGTCACATGAGTGCTGCCTGTACTGTCTCACTCTCCTGCTTGAACCCCTACTTGCTCTGTCCTCTGGCTCTTCTCACAAATGTGCCTGTTGGTGGCACTCATCCGAACTATCTGCACATACCAAGCTATCCTATAAGATACAAAGTAACAGCAATGAATTGTAATGAGAGTTGTTTTCAAGATTAAAAGACATATTTTTACATAGTTCCCAGAAAAATATCTACTTGTTTCTAAACTAGCTGTCCTACAGTATTCTCAGGGTCTTGTTATTTTTTTGTGTATTATTGATGCATTACATTTCTGGAAAGTGTGGGTCATTTTTCAAGAAACCTAGTCCTGTTGGTTTCTCTCCTAGTAAAAGATCACTATCCAAAATACTAGTTGTCTTACTCTCTTTCTCCCTCTCTTTCTGTCTCTTGCTAAAGTCCAGATAATAGCCTTTCAGCAGGAACAAATAAGCTGGAACATTGATTGCCTTATACAGTAGTTCTCAACCTGGCTGCTCATCAGAGTAACCCGGGAAGTTTTTTAAAGTTGTGAGTCCTAGGACTTACACTGTGAAATTGAGGGTTGAGCCCAGGAAACTAGAGTTGTAAAAAAAGCATCACAAGTGATACTGATACACAGCCAGGATTGAGTCCCGTAGTTTATAATAGACTGTACAAGGTGACAAGGTGGAAGAGTCAGTTGTCCACGGAGCAAAATGTAAATATCTTTACACAGCATCACCCAGCCCTACCTCCACAAGAAAACTCTTTATTCATGTGGTTAAAATTTCTTACACGTTGGTTCTTAGAACAACCTTGTGGATCCTTTTATTATTCCCCATTTTCCAGTTGGAGAAACTGCCTGACATTATGTTTTTCTTAAAAAGCACATCTCTAAATTCGATTAAAATTTGACTTCATTATGAGAACATCTCTAAATTGAAACTAATTTAGATGAAAATTACCAAATTACATGTTCCAAAAATGAAATAATTTTGGTCCAACTTTTTTTAAAAATCCAAAATACTACTTCTCTATTCAAATACCTCAAAAACCTGAGGTTATTTTAAAAATAGAATTTGCTCCTGGCCACTTTCTTTCTATTTTCCCCAAATGCTGGCTCCTTATGTGTCCTGAAGCACATTTCAATTAGCTTAACCCAAACATATGAGAGACTGAGGTAAGTGAATTGCTCTCTTTTTGTGGAAAAACCAGCTCATTTACAAAAGATAAATGACTCCTTCAAGGCAAATGTGGTTTGCTTACCTCAGTCCTTGTTCCTTTCCATACTCCATTTTTTACATTCTTTTTTTTTTTTTTTTTTTTTTTTTTTTTTTGGTGGGGGGATGGCTCTCTCAGAAGGACTTGGGCCCCCATTACTTACATTCTTAATAACTGAAAAAAATTACAGAAATATTTCAAAATTTTTGAATCCTTTCAGAAAATATATTAAGAAAAGAAGAGTTTTCAAAAGCTTTCTTATTATCTTATTATCTAAGGACAGTGTTCTCATGTCAATAGGGTTTTTAAAAAATTTTTCTGCTGGCTAATTTCAAATAAAAAAGAGAGGAAAAAGGAAAATATGATTCAGAGCTACCGACACAAAATGTTTACTGAATAATTAAAGGTAGTTAGATATTTGTGTATGTATTTTCAAAGGACTATGTAGGGTATTAACTGTCTCTTGTCAACAGTAGTGGGTAAAGAACAAAATCTGAATGTGTTTGTAGGTTTGCTTGGTTTTTAGTTCAAGGATATCTGTTGTAGCTTTTTAGTATTTAGATGTGCTTTACAGCAGCGAGGGAAGTCTCTGGAAGCATTACTTAGATATAGATAGAAAGTTTCCCCTTGAGGCCCAATGCATATTACTTTCTCTAGAGATCTTGGCACAAAAGGCTAATCTCAGTCTACAAAAGATTTATTATGACAGATTGAACATAAGAGTCATTTGTACTTGTCAGGGTATTAATCTGTGCACCAGTTTCAACGTTACATTTTAGTAATATACCCAATAATCTTTTCCTGTTAGACTGTATTAAAAAACCATGTTATATACATGAAATTTGATATATCAGATAAAATACTTTTATATAGAAGCTACGTGAAGCTCAGAAAGTATTGCTATAATATAATAAACATTATTTAAAACTGAATTGAAAATTGATTTTGGTTCCATTTAATTTTCAGTGAGATTTAAATTAAGCAATTTGCAACTGGGTTTGGGAGTCCTGTCACCCTGGCATGAGTGTGTGGTGCAGACGGGCCGCTGGGCAGTAAATTCTGATGGCAGTGTTGCCATTGTTCACTTTGACGACTGTAAAATCTTAAGTCCAGCCCTGAAAGTCATGGCATGAGGGCAATAATGTTACTTTTGTATAATGGCTTATTCATCAATAAATAAATTTAGATTTGTTATAGTTGTATTTCTGATCTATATTAAAATACTCATGAATGTAGAATATATGTATTTGCCAACCAGAAAGCATACTCAACTCAAAAATATTTTTATTCCCAATTTGTAAAATACAAAGATTTGAAAATTCCTTTTTTTTTCCTAACCTAAAAAGCATTTAGAATGTTTTTACAGTTATATGTGGCTGTATTACTTTTTCAACATCATGATTTTATTAAAAATAATAATCAGACAATAAGAGTGTGAATAGTATAGTGATAGTATTTGGATACATAACTACAGAGATATGTCATGTAATTTTTCCAATTTTTTTTACAATATACAATTATAATTTTCACAAATTTTTATATATGTGCAATTACAGATTTAAAGTCCAAGTTTATAACAGAATTATTTAAAAGCTAAGGAATGATTGTATCTTATTTTCTGGAGCAATGTTATTGAACTGAGTACTCTCAAAGAGGCTGATTCTTTTTGGCTAGGTAAGAAGTCCGTTCCAGTGTATTACATTAAATAGTTATGACATTATATCCAGTTGAATTTATTGCTGTTCCTATTAGATTCCTCTCTAAGCAATCACCGTTTTGACAAGATGACCCCACTAACATTTTAAGGTAGCCAGAGGGCTGATTTGCTTTCAGCCTTCCAAGGCATTGTGGGTGTGCACACAGAAATATTGACACATCCTGTCTTACAGGCCTGTGCCCTTTATTCCTAAGGCTTCCAGACCCCTTGTTCTCAGCTTGGAAGCATTTCTGTGGATGGAAACTTCATATTGATTTTCTGAGCAGTCAATACAGTGATTTAACTTCGCTCTTCTGTCATATGAGATTTCTCTGTTCATTAGAGAAAAGCCTCATTTCACCTTACCTTTAGCACTACTTTCCCTGTGTTACCCACTCCTAAAATGGGCTGGCAAGGACTAGGGGCAAACTACTTAACAGAACACTTTATAGGGAGTAAAAAGGCTGGTGTGATGGGGATGTCTCTGAAGCTCTCTGGGCTTTGATGTTTTCTTCTCCAAAATAAGATGGACAGGTGATCATGGAGGTTCAGCTCAGCTATTTCACATGTGCAGTTGAGACTGTTAGTCCCATTACGTGAAATCATCATCACGAGTATTGTTGTGATACCCAGTATTTACTGAGCATTTACTTTCTGTAAAACATTATATCAAGCATATTATATAAATCATCATCTTTACCCCTTAAACAATTCATTAAAATAGGGTCGTTTATTTTCCCCACTTTAGAAATGAGGAAGCTAGAACCTACAAACGTGAAGTATCTTGTCCAAGGTCACACAGCTAGTGCAAGGCAGAACCAAGTATTAACCTTCGGTTTGTCTAATTCCAGAAATAATATTCTTAGCCACAACAGAATAAAGAATAGAGAGGTGTTTATTAGAATGTAAAGAAAAATGATGTATTAAAATTGTCTTTGTTTTTTTTTTTTTTAAAGATTTTATTTATTTATGTGACAGAGAGACAGCCAGCAAGAGAGGGAACACAGCAAGTGAGTGAGAGAGGAAGAAGCAGGCTCCCAGCAGAGGAGCCCGATGTGGGACTCGATCCCGGAACGCCGGGATCATGCCCTGAGCCGAAGGCAGACGCTTAACGACTGCGCTACCCAGGCGCCCCAAAATTGTCTTTGTTGAATAAAGGTATTCCTTGAAATTTCATTTGAAGAGAATGAAAATATTAGAAGTCTCCACCATTTAAAAATGTTCTAAATGTAAGGATGCCTGGGTGGCTCAGTCAGTTAAGTGTCTGCCTTCAGCTCAGGTGATGATCCCAGGGTCCTGGGATTGAGCCCCACATTGGGCTCCTTGCTCAGCAGGGAGCCTGCTTCTCCCTCTGCCTCCTGCTCCCCCTGCTTGTCCGTGCTCTCTCTCTCTCTTACAGGCCTGTGCCCTTTATTCCTAAGGCTTCCAGACCCCTTGTTCTCAGCTTGGAAGCATTTTTCTCTCTCTCTCGGGCAAGTAAATACAATCCTTTAAAAAATGTTCTAAATGTAAAAAAATCGTTTTAAAGTGATAGCTTCTCCTGTAATTTGAACTAAGCTGATATGTACATTTTGACAAAGTAGTTTGTGCTTGTAATTGTGCATTCAAAATTATATTTCAAGTGGTTCTCTTAATCAGAATTTGAATTGCATAAATGTGTATCTATCAAATTTTTAAATTTCCTTAGTTAGCATTAGCCTTATATTTCTAAAAGAGTCAGTATTAGTACTAAGTTATTTACATTTCAATCCCAGTCAGGGTATATCACTGACTGATGTGCCCGCAAAAATAATCATTTTGTAGTATCATGTGAGTTTAGGAGTAAGGACTCAGAAGTGATCAAAGAAGTAAAATTTATAACTATAATGTTTCATTTTTAAGCATACCATATTCTTGGTACTTTAGGATTATCAAATAGGATTGCCTATATTATAACTTCCTCTTGAAATTTAAAAACAAATGTTATGGAAGCTACTTTATACTTCGCTGTTCTACAGACTTTTTTTACCAAATATGAGAAATATTTGTAGTACTAACACACTAGTGCAGACTGTAAAATTAAAGATTTGAGAACAAATTTGTTAATTGAGAACCATTTTCTCTAGCACAAAGTTATAAAGTGCAGTGTTTCTCCTCTTATTGCCTGGGCTCACTAGAGTTGCACGCACGGCGGCGGCAGTTTTTGGAGTTTGTCATGGGTTTGTTGCACTTAATGATCCTGGCTCTTCCACTGTGGCTGACATTTTGATGTTAGACTTCCAGCAGTGAGTTCTTGTCCGAGATGGATTTTAGATCACTGGGCTTTCCATGATTAGAGCTTTGGGTACGTAGTGTCGAGCACATTCATCAGATAAGTGAATTAATTGTAAATGAACATACTGTTGTTAGCACAGCAGCAAGAGGAAGGGCTGTCACAGAGATGAGCCTTGGGATTTGGAACACTCTGTTCTTCGTAAATACCGGCTCTTATTTGGCCAGTGTCTCTTGAGTGAACTTTAGAGAGTTTGGTTTCAAGAGTAGGCTTATGGGCATGATTAAAATGAAATGAGGGACCCCTGGGTGGCTCAGTTGGTTAAGCATCCACCTCTTGATTTTGGCTCAGGTCATGATCTCAGGGTCGTGGGACGGAGCTCCTTGTTGGACTCCATGCTCAGCAGGGGGTTTGCTTAATATTCTCTCTCTCTCTGGGGCACCTGGGTGGTTCAGTTGGTTAGGTGTGTGCCTTCAGCTCAGGTCGTGATACGGGAGTCCTGGGATCGAGCCCTGACTCCGGCTCTGCGCTCGCTGGGGATCCTGCTTCTCCCTCTCCCTCTGCCACTCCTCCTGCTTGTAAACTAACTCTCTCTCTCCCTCTCTGTCTCTCTTTCTCCCCCTTCCCCGTCCCCTGCTCACATGTGCTCTCTCTCTAAATAAAGAAATAAAATCTTTTAAAAAATAAAATATAAAACAAAATGAAATGAAAAATATTTTTAACGATAAGTTGTGTCGATCTGTAAGACTTCAATATTGAGAAAAGAACATAAGGCTATATACTATTTTGAAAGAATCTTTAATCAAATTATTCTTTTAAAAATTATTTATGTATTAGGAGAAAATTAAAGCATGTAGAGACTGAGCTGATGCAACTCAAATCCACTGGTTGTCTTAATTGAGTCAAATTTTAGTAACAATTTAAATTATAAGCCATAATCATATTGCAAATCACAGGGAGAAAAGGGACTGGGATCTCAAATTCTCACTGCCTCACGGTTTAGGAATGGCACCTATCCCACATTACACAGGTTAAGTCAGTGATGTGAATAAATTTAAGTTGATTTTCTATATGATTTTATTTTTGTTTTTATGCTGTTTTTACAGTATCTGTAATAATGTTTTAACATAGAAAAATTTACAAGAAATAGGCATTTTTCAGGCAATTCAGTAAATTGGTAGTAGGACAGTTTTCTCCTCATTGGCCTTAGATCAGTTGGCAATGTTATTCAAATGATCATTTGTCATGAAGGTGTGTGTGTGTGTGTATATATATTATATATATAAAATATATAATTTGCATTAAATCAGGGAAGCTACACATTGTGTCATTAATGGACGAATTTTCTAGTGTTGTTCTAGTAAAAACTAGAATGGCACCCTTTACTCATAGGAGGGATTAAATGTGAGAACATGTAAATACGAAATAAACTATTAAGGAAAGTGGGTGACAGTTAAGACGGTGTTTAGATTGGGTTACCATAAATTGAGAGAGTCGAGGAGATTGGTGGGCAGAGGACCAGATGGCTATATATAAAGTATTTGCAAGGTTCTATCTTTTGTGTTGGGTGGCTGAGTCATGGGTATGTTACATTATTAATATATCAATGAACGAATGGATCAGTGAATGAAAATAGAGAGCCATGAATAGATAGAGATCAGTGATGAGAGTTTCACACACCAGAGATTAAGATTAATCCAAAGTTTGTACACCTGAGGTCCAAAACCAATTTTTTAAAAAAATGCACTCTTCCAGATTCATTTTCTGTTTACAAGTAATATTTTGAGTAATGTGTAAATCAGCAAGAAAGCATCAAATTCCCTTAATTATGTAGCATTTTATCCTGAATTTTAGTTATCTCTTTCAAGCCAAAATATCATGTAAAACATACATAGCTTGTTTCAGGTCAGAAATATAAACACCTCTCTCTCTTTCTCTTCTCCCCTATCCCTCCTTCTCCTCACTTGCTCTAGAGCAACTCAGCTCTCTCATTTGCACTTGAAAGCTCATGCAAACACGGACACCCATCCCTCCAATAACAGGATGAAATATTATAATTAAGATTTCAGATTAGGGGCGCCTGGGTGGCTCAGTCATTAAGCGTCTGCCTTTAGCCCAGGGCGTGATCCCAGGGTCCTGGAATCGAGCCCCGCATTGGGCTCCCTGCTCTGCTGGGAGCCTGCTTCTTCCTCTCGCACTCCCCCTGCTTGTGTTCCCTCTCTCGCTGGCTGTCTCTCTCTCTGTCAAATAAATAAATAAAATCTTAAAAAAAAAAAAAATTTCAGATTAATCAGAAAGACTTTTTGTTTCAGCTTTGTTATTTGGATTTTGCTTTCTTAAATACGAGTTCATTCCCAACTTAGGACTATGGCGTGTTAAGAACATAGGAATCTTTCCTCGCTAATTCACAAAAATCACGATGCACAAAGGCACCAGTGCGTATTGCAGCATCTACCCCATGTCCGTACCTATCTGAAAGGTAGAAAGTAGTTCACACACAAAAAAAATCCCAAGCAAATTAAGAATAAAAACAATTAAGAATAGAAATTTTTAAAATGATGTGAAACAAAAAAGGCAACCATGTACACATGTGCGTGCACGCACACATATCCTGAACGATGGGTAGGTAAGGGAAATTGGTTCAAAAAATTTTTTTCTAAATAGTTACAGGCATTCGCATCTGGATTTGAAATACATTCTGAGATTTATACTGTTGCAGCTTTCCTTTCTTTCAGGTGCTAGGGGCACAGAGACAAATGGGTTTCAGTCCCTGCCCTGGAGGCGACAGGCAGGTCAGCAGATAATTAGGACACGGTGTAGTTATTGTCTAGCTCAAGAGAGAAGTCAGGAAATAATTCTGCACGGCAAATGTAAGAATGGAAAGGAGAAATTAGGGAAAGCTCTATAGAGAACATGGGCTTGGGAAGAGAGTTGGTGTATAAATGGGAAATCTATTTATATCCTTACCAAGAAGAAATACAGAATGAGTGGACAGTAACTGGTGTGGCCGTGCAGTTACAATACGGAGCTTATCTGTATCCAAAGGAGGGGAGCTGAATGGAAATGGCATGGTAATGATGTTGGAAGAGACCTGTACTTTACACAAAGTTGGCTGCAGTGTGCAGGATGAAGTAGAAGGAGAGACTAGAAACAGGGAAGTAAAATGAAAGTCTGTTACAGGCAGGTAAGAGATGAGTCCACAGGTAGAGTAGCCTTGTGAAGGCATTGGCGACTTTAGGGGCCAGAGGAAGAGAAAAGATTTGACATCAGACCAGCACTCTCCCCTGTTTCCCTGCATCTAATAAGATCTGGAAGGGGGCGGGGAGGACACAGGGAGAAGAAGATCTGGGCCTACAATAAGTAATTTTTAAGTCATTCTGTGTGTTTGATGTTTCCCCTCTGTTCTACAGTCTTAATAACTATTTGCTTTATTATCATTTTTAAAATAACTATTTTCTGTAAAACTTTACTTCTGTGAGTGTTAATCTAGTTGGGCTGTGCTCATTGATGTTCATGCTTGCATATGGGAATGTTTGCAAATCCAGTTATCATATTCAGTTTTCTTGAAAAGAAAAAGAGTCTACCAGGAAGAGCAATTTTATTGGCTACATACAGCATGATTTAAATAAATAAATAAATGCAATCTAGAAAAATGGAAAACGTAGTTCCATGTGTTTTTTTTATTATAAGTTTGGAAATCCTTTGTGTTGGCTGTCTGTAGTACTCAAGAATTTGAAAACAGGGCAGGTATGTAGAAGAGAGAATCAAACAGTGGATTGGGGTTAGGAACTGTAAGAATTAAAAGAATCCTTTCCTTGGTTTTGATGGTTTTCTTTGTCGATCCATTTTGGGAATGTTTACATGTTAAACACTTAAAAATAATGTGGCGGCTTTCAGCTTTCTTTGCATGGCTCTGTAAAACCACTACTGCTGAGGGAAACAACAGGATAACCGTGAGTAGTTGTGGGTGCTCAGAAAGACTTCAGATGCCGTGTATTTCTGCTGGTGATGGAGGGAGAGCCTGTGGTCTACTGGACTTTATCCCTTCACCATACGAACTATGATTATGACAAACAAGGTGTTACTGGGGATAAATTCTCATCAGTCACCAGCCACCTAAAATATAGATAATGCATTGAATTGAAATAGAAAAGACAGCTCTGGAAACTAAGCTATATCGATTGAAATTGGTGCAAAGGTGTGATAGTGGCAGATATCTTCAGGTGATGGGGTAAAAATGTGAATAGAGACATCCTGGGACAACAAATCTCTGTTTAACATAGAAGGAGCTGAAATAGGCATTTTGAGCAAAACAAGTTCAAGGAGATGAAAAGATTACCCATACACTGAAGTACTTGCTATTCCAAGTTACATTTTAAAACGTCTGAGAAAGAAAAAACAAAAATCAGTGTTTGCTATGCTGGTACACAAACCTTTCACCTCTGGGTGAACTCTTAGGTTCTAAGCCAAACCAATTTTGTGAGTTTTACTCTTCAATTCCCAGGTCACACACAGCTACACATTTTTACCTGACTTGCAGTGTTCATGCCAAGAAACAAAGAACTGGAGAGTTCATTATAGAAGCAGCGTGCAGCCGTGTGGGAAATAACATGTGCTGAGAAAGAGATTGTCTCTCGTGTTGGTAGTTGTGTTTCTTTTTTTAATTCTGGCCAAAATAGAAAGTTAAGTCCAGTTGGACAGATGAGGCTGTGCTCTGAAAGAAGTCTGTCAGGCAACAGAAAGGTGCTTAAAATCTTCCTGATCTCCCCTCTTTGCATCTGCTTCTGACTGAAGGAGGCTGTGGACAGAGCAGGGATAAAATGCCAATGAGATCCTTGGTCAAGGAAAGAATCTCAGTCTTAGAAATGTACCAGTGGACTGCTCACGCTCCATATCCCGTCTGTCCCCGTTCAGCGTTCTTCATATGGTGGGCTATATAATTAACTCTTACCTAGTCCTCACTGGTTTAGAGAAGATTTGTTCTTCTTGACTGGGAAAGATAGAGGAAAAGTACTCAAAGTGAACAGTGTGGAATATCATGGATTTACAAGTGGAGCTTCCCAGTCCTGCAGTGCGGGCTTGGTTGGGAGGCCGAGAGCGTTGCGATCTAATGTTGTCTCCTCCCAGAATCCCATGCAGCACTACACTGAATAGGGTGAACTCCTTGTGCAAAACCTCAGAAGTATTCAGAGCTTGAGTTGTCGTTACCTTCTAGTTTCCTCTTCCATCTTTATTTCAACTGAAATTCTTTAGGAAAAAGTGCTCATGAGTCTAGACTTCCGTTTTTTAGAAATTGAAAAATAGGAAGGGAGGGAGCAAGGGAGGAAGAAATACTACTGTTTAGTAATTGTAATAACTTGTTGGCCTAGAAATGCCAACTGTAGCCTCTATGCAAGGCCTTTTGTTTTTTAACTTCACTTTTTTTTTTGGCAGGAGGAGGGTGGGCAATAACTGCGATTATGTTATATGTGGTTCAGATACTACTGTTGAACATATTAAGAAGAGCTTTTCCTATAAAATACGTGAAGTGATCCATTCCTGCATTACTTTTTGATATGTTTTGGTTGAAGAAGACCCTTAAGATAAAAATGATTATGAACTAAATAATGCTCAGGCAGATCTAGGTGTAATTCCACAAAATTCAGTAGACCTGTAGATATTTTCTCAGTACATGTGATTATAAGAAAATATTTATGATAATGTTGAAGTATTTTAAGGTTAATGGAAGAATTTCTTCTGAGTTTCAAGGGCCAGTATTTTCTGGGAGAAAGGAGAATCCTTCAAAAAATAAGAAAACAACATATTCAAATATATATGATGTAAGGTTTTGTTTTTGTTTTTTTTCAGTGTCATTTCACCAAATCCAAGTAAGTCCTAGCCATTTTTCCTTTTCACTTTAATTGCGGCATCCCCATGGTAATTAAATATTGTGGTTCTTTGTATGGTGTTAAATGAGATTAGTAATAAAATCTTACTTCATTGAAATTTGGCATAAACACTCAGCTTCCCCATAAGGTAAAAAATATGGACAGGATTGTAGAAAACAATACTGATGAATTACAGACAGGACTCTCCTGGATTTCTCTAGCACCTGGTATTTACCCTGTTTCTCTGAAATATCTTCATTTATGCTTAGGGAGAGGGACTGGACATCATCAGGAAGAGGAAAATGAGAACCATTTTAATTACAGTCACAAATGACACTGAATATCAAGATACTAACAAAGGGGCAAACGGAAGAGAAGGAACTAAAATAAGCAGTCTTATGAATTCAGACTGTGGTCAGGGGACATTGAAATGAGTTTTGAAAAAGAAGCAAATAAACAACCTCTCAAGCATAAGTCATTCCAAATCAGAATCAAGCTGAAATAAAAAATACCCCAAGGCAGGTGGGGAAAAAGGAAGTCCCTGTATGAGAAAGATGGCCAAATAAATTCCTGTCAAAAACTTGTTTTTTCATTAAACATATATAATATTATGTGAAGGGCTTGTGCTTTTAACCCCTCTTCTTCTGGGGCGCAGGCATCCCGAGGTCTTTCCATCAGCCACCAGAGCAGGATCAGGGCAGAAAGAGTTATCTTCTGAGAAGGAGTAAATTGACAAGATGCAGATGGTGTAATTTAGCTTCTTTCACCGCTTTTCCCCTCATAGCTTGTCAGCCCAAGGACCTTCCAGCCTCATGGAGATTACTTATTTATAGGGTGCTTTAAGAACACGGAATCGTTACTACAGTCTCAAACCCCCGCTCCACCCATTCACCTAAAAATGGATTTTTACAACACTGTTCTATACCAGTCACTGCCGCTCCTCTCCTGAGTAGGGTGGCCCATTGTCTTGCATTTTGTAAGATCCAGCATAAACACATTTGATGCACTGGTACAGACAAGATACCAGACTGCGTGCAGTCGTCATAGGGCTGGCACAGCTCAGGCAGGAGCTGTGGGTTTGTAGCGTAAGCCTTGCCTGAGGACTCAACAGGGTTTGCAGCTGTCCTCACGTAAATTGCCACAATATCAAGTTCAGGTAGCATCATTAGCAGCATTTTAGGTTTGTTATCTGCTGCTAATGATTTCTAGAGAGCTAAAGCTCCTCTGGCTCCCGATTATCATCTTCGTCATCACCAGCATCAGGAAGTAGAAGAAATGAGGATTCAGATCACAAGCCCAGGAGTATGGCTTCCTGGTGACACCACTTGATCTGAGACCTTGGGAAAGTTTTTTTGTCATTCTGGCTTTAGTTTCAGAATCTGTAAAGTGGAGGCGTTGATAGCGCTCCCCTCATAGTGTTGACGTAAGGAATAGAGAGAATACAAGTGAAATGCTTAGAACAGTATCTGCACATGGCAAGGATTTGAAGGATGTTAACTATTACTGTTACAACTCTTTAATGCTTGCATCACATACCAAAAATAATGTTCTATTCTTGGAAAGAATTGTGCTACATTTGGCTAGAAGGTGTCTAATGTTTTTAATTTTTTAAATTTGAGTGTAGTTGACACCAAGGTGTCTTTTTTTTTCTTAATGATGCTTTATGAACATGTCTTCCAGGGAAAAGATGTCTCTTTAAAGAATAGCATCTTGAGACACAAAATTCAAAACCACTTTCACAGAATTCTAATGTCAGTGTGCCATGGAGACACAGTGGGGGGAAAACAGTGACTGGCCTTCTACACCGTGTAGTATCCTGGAAAAAAGGTTTAATCTATTTATACAGTAAAAGTGTACATTATGATCAGTTGCTTTTATGAGAAAGCAAGAAACACTTTGCTGTAACTTCGCCCTCGTTTCATCAAGGCTCAAAAAAGGTGAATCCTCACAGGAGTTTAATTTAGTGAGTTCTGGTAAATTCTTGATGATGCTCAGCAGTGGTATGTTAGTGATGAATTAATTTGGTATAACAATGGAGATATTAGAATTCCCCTATTATCTCATGGATATATTCTCCACCCGTTGTTTGATACCTTGTATCTCTCTTCACTTTGCCCAATTTGTTTTTTGCCAAATAACATTGACAGCTAGTTAATTATAGGCATAGAGTCAACAAATTCTCTGTTAACCCTCCTGCATGTGTAGCACTTAAGACATGGCAAGCAGGCTTACAAAAAATTAGTAAACATTTATTCATTGTGTGCTACAGAAACAAATCAGTGTCCTGGTGAAAATATCGGGCTCCAGGTTCAACTTCTTATATCTTTTGCTTTTCTACTCTGATTTGACCTCAGTTTCCTCATCTATAAAATAGGAGCAATAATACTGTCTGTCTTAGAGGGTTATTTGAGGATTAAAGATAATACAAAAGATATGTAAAATACATAGCAGGCCCTGGCATAGAGAAAAGTGCTCACCATATTAAACTATCAATAATATCACATTTAGATATGATTCAGAAATCAGGAATTCTTGGAAAAGAAAAAAAAAAAGGCTTTTAATGTCCTGATCTTCACAGTCCTAAGAATTCTATTCCAGGAATTCACTTATTACTTCCCTTCCTGCTTTCCTCAACATCTCACTTGGCAGTTTAAAAACAAAACAATGTGTATATATATGTATATATATATATGTATATATACACATTGTATATATACCTTTAGGATACATTCTGTATATATGCAATATATATATAGAATGTATTTATCTAGCTGTTTCTTTAATGTTTTCTCACCTACATTTAAAAATTGACTCGGACTGATTCTGATCTATCATGTATTAATTCTATATACATTTTTGTATATTCCAGAAAAACTAATTTTGAAATTTTTGAGAAATATGCTTCATCCTGACATTACCAATTTCAAGGTTAATAATACCATAAACAATTCAATTAAAATGTGGACCTCTTTTGGCCGAAGAGTAAAGTCTTGATGTCTATCTATAGAACCCATCCCTCTTAAGAAGAGAGGTTAAGTTTTTTCCCATTGGTTCACAAACTGGCCCCATAAAACAAAGACAAGAGACAAGAGAAAGAGGTAGACCATTCCATATTGGCACGTGGCAGGGTTTCTCTTTTTTGTTTTGTTTTGTTTTAAACGATTTTACTTATTTACTTTAGAGAGGGAGAGAGAGAAGCAGATCCCCGCTGAGCAGGGAGCCAGATTTGGGGCTCGATCGCAGAACCCTAGGATCATAACCTGAGCTGCAGGCAGGTGCTTACCCAACTGAGCTACCCAGGCGCCCCTCATGTGGCTGGTTTAATAAGCAAGGGACGTTACTTATGAGGCTTGTTTTGTGGCCACGAGATGAGTAGATCTCCGCACCCACCTGCCAGAATCTTGAAAGTTTATATAGCAGCCTTAACCGGGTTCAATCATGTATACCTTCCAGATGGTCTCGATGCCACATTTCTCTTTCAAGGCTATATTCTAGAGGCATCTTCTGGGAGCAGGGAAGGCAAGTGGAACCCACATTCCAGGGACAGGGGAAGGAGAGAAGAGCTTCTGATTGCTGGACTCCAGCTTACTGGTCAGCCGGCAGCATGTCCTCTTGACGGCCTACCCGAATATTTTACTTTTCATAACCTGCTATTACAATCTTTTATGTCCCCGTTTTTGCACTGTACCCTGGGTGGTCAGCAAAGGATTTCACCAGCATAAAGGTGGCTCCCTGGCTACACTGAAGGCAGATGCCACAGCAACAGTACAGGTACATGCAAGAGAAAACACAGATTAAAGCAATGATTCCCCAAATCAGTAATGATTTTTTTTTTTTTCACTAAGAGCCTCATGATCCAAACCATTGATTTATTAAGTTTCCTAGGCTTAGTTAGACCACTTAGGGCATTCACTTGTGTCCTTGTGTGATTTAATAAAGATGATACATTAATAGATTCATCAGGTATGAACATACAGCATTCTGTTTGGATAATGACACAGGTGATTCCTTGAGAGACAGTGATAATGTCTGAGACCATTTTATTTTGGAAGGCAGCTTTACTCGTCAGAGACATTTCAGTATTCTTCAATAAAGGCAGGCTTTGCTGGCTGTTACTTAAAACTCCTTTGGTGGATTTAGTAAGGGCTTATATGTGTGTTATAACATCCTCCAGGCCATGGAGGGAACAGACAGTACCCTAATGATCGTTCCAGTGGAATATAGAACGTTCCCCCGGCCTTGAGGAGAGGGAATTTGGCAGCTTTGGGAGTTTGGCCTGGGTGTGCATACTCTGCATGTTGACCAGGTGAGGCAGCGCAGTCAGGAATACCATGGTGAGGGTTGAGGCAATGGCTGTTTCCCTCGATTTCCATGCCTTTATGGCACTGGGTGCCTTGGCCAGGGTCCCCAGTGTAGCATACACGGCAATAGGACTTGCTGGTTGATCATTAAAATGAATGAAATCTTGGGCCAATACTTTAGTCCACCCAGCCAAGATAGTTTTACCTATTAGTAATTTAATCTGCTGTTTAAATAGTCCCGTTTTCTTTCTTTTTTTTTTTTTACCAACCCTGTTTGTGGGTTATAGGGGAGATTGGAACCTCCATTTAATGTCCTGTGAGACTTTTTTCTTTTTTTTTTGGCCCAGTCTCGCTATCATGACTTTTGAACATGACCGTTGATCACTGTCTAGTTGAGGGTATTTGTACGGGGTACTCAGCTTCTTTACTTTCCCAATGGTGGCGGCCTGGTTTGTGTGGTGACAGGGGAAATCCTGGGTTAGACTAGACAGTGTTCACACAAACCAGGGTGTATTTAGAACCCTCGCTCAGAGGGAAGGGGCCAATATAATCCATTTACCAATCCTTCACCAGTTGAAAACTCTAGTGAATGGTCCCAGCCTCCTTTGGCAGTTGCCTTGGGGATTGTTTATAACACACAGGACACTCTGGCACTGCATTAACCACATCACTAAATTTCAAGGACAGTCTGACATCTTTGGCAATATGCCATCTCATCCAGGTGCAACAATGGCCGCTCTTCATATGCACCCAAGCTGTTATATACGCACACCTCAGAGATGCTGCAGGTTTGGTTCCAGGCCACTGCAGTAAAGCGAATATTGCAATAAAGCCTGTCAAATGAGAGGTTTTGGTTTCTCAGTGTATATAGAAGTTATGTTTACACTCTTCTGTAGTCTAAAAGTGTGCAATAGCATTATACCTAAAAAACAATGTACATACCTTAGTTAAAAAATACCTTATTGCTAAAAAAATGCTAACCATCTTCTGAGCTTTCAGTGGGTTGCAGTCTTTTTGCTGGTAGAGGGTCTTGCGTCAGTGTTGATGGCTGCTGACTGATCGGGGTGCTGGTTGCTGAAGGCTGGGGTGACTGTGGCAATTTCTTAAAAGAAGACGATGATGAAGTTTGCCGCATCGATTGGCCCGTCTTTCATGAATGATTTCTCTGTAGCACACAATGCTGTTTGATGGCATTTCATCCATAACAGAACTTTCAAAATTGGAGCCGATCCTCTCAAACCCTGCTGCTGCTTTATCAGTGAAGTTTCCGTAATGTTCTAAATCCCTTGTTGTCACTTCAGCAGTCTTCACAGCATCTTCACCAGTAGTTTCCATCTCAAGAAACCACTGTCTTTGCTCGTCCTTAAGAAGCAAGTGCTCAACTCTTGAAGTTTTATCAAGAGATGGCGGCAGTTCAGTCCCATCTTCAGGCTCCTCTCCTAATGCTACTTCTCCTGCAGTTTCCACCACATCTGCAGTTACTTCCTCCACGGAATTCTGAACCTTCAATTTGTAAAACACAGTATCTGTGAAGCGCAATAGAGCGAGGTATGACTGCACCTCCTGAAGGGCCAGCTAGTTGCTGGGGCTCGTACCCAGGCTAGTGCAGCAGCTTCCGGATTGCCAGGGGGTATCATTGCCTCCTGAGCAGGGATGTGGCAAACCACAAGGACTGCGTCAGGCCCTTGCAGGCAAACCCAAAAAGTCCCCTGTAGATCCTGACCCCACCAGGACCCACTCATGGCCATTCATCCCTTGACTTTGTAATGTCCACGCCATAGGTTAATCCCTGTAGAATAGCCCAGCTGTCAGTGCAAAGGATTAACAAGGGCCAGGGCTCTGAGCCATCACCAGCCCAGCTGCTCTGAGTCAGCCCCACTGGCCGCTGCAGTTTGTTCCTGCCTGAGAGCCTCTCTCTGGACGAGCACTGTGCATGCTGCTAGGACTGTTGCTCTATGAGGGAAATAGGTTTCTCTAGGAGGGCTATCAGTTTTCTGCCCCCTTCCAGAGCTGGGACCAAAATCTTAGTGGTACTCTCTCCTTCTGTTGTCGCTATCGGAGCGCTGAACCCATATTTTCTGGAGTCACAGACACATCTAACTTTATAAGTGGTAGCCCTGCTTGAGAGCTGCTGGAGCTTTAATATGCATCACCAGTACTTCTCAACGCTGGCTTGCTACTCTGGGTCCCTGCCCCATGTGTGCCCTTTCTTTCTAGGCAGAGGAAGGGATGGCGGCACTGTGCCAGGTGGGGACTAAAAGTCCTCCCAAGCCCCCAAATACTTACAAAGGCTGTTTCTCTTTCACGTTCTTGGGGGTTGGTTAAGGTTTGTATCTTATCAATCACAACATCGGGAAAACACATGCCTTACCTGACCAAATGACTCCCCAGAACGTTATGGTGGTGCTGAACCTTCAGTGTTCTGTGGGTTCACTGTCCGTATTTGCCCTCACAGATATTCCAGAAAAGCCTGCAGAAGTGTCCTGCAGCAAAGGCAAGCCTTCACCTGTTGACCTTAAATCATCAACGTGATGAGCCCGTTTCACTGAGGGGGGAGGCTCTTGGGTTATCATCTCGTGGAATTCATTCTTACTCAGTTGAGTGATTTTAGTTATCAGACACCTGTATTCGTCCCTATTTTCCATGAATTTCCTTCAAGATGAAGCACTTCTGTAGGAAACTTGTGCAAAACGCATCAGAGTAAAACAGTACCTGTCTGATAAAAGGTCATTACAGTGTAGTTGACAAGGGAGTTTGGTGATTTCTGTGACATACATTTTAAAATTACAAGGACAGGTCAGATTTTTAGGAATTTCCTATAAATAGACCCTTAAAAAGGTGGTGCATCACTTATTTGACAGTGTTTCCCATGAAACTGAACACGTACGCAAAGCTGCACGGGTGTAAGAAACTAGTGTTTTTAATAGAGAAGACTCAGTTTGCGTAAGTAATCTGAGCTAGATAAACAGAATTGTTGTTTTCTGGGCGGATTACATTAAAGGTAATGAAAAAAACCTTTGCTACTTTTCGTCAAGAGTAGACCAATAATCTAAGAAAACGTTGTCCTTTTAACCGAAAAAAAAAAAAAACAAATTCTAATTTTGTATCACTGTACCTTTGATATTAAAATTCTTTTTTTCTTTTTAACCTAAATCCATTTTAATCTTAGTTTAACTACATATAAAATTCCTTTCTCATTATTTCTTTTTCATGAATCTGGAATTTTCTTTACCCGTTCAGCTTTTGTTCTGTCTCTTTTTTTTTTAATCCTGGAACAATCATTTTATTTTAGAACAAAATTACCTTCTTTTTTTCCTCTTTAAAACAAAACATGTCCCTCATGTCTTTCTTTATCCTCTCTGCCACCCCGCCAAAGAAAACATTCCGTTTTCCTTACCCACTCTTTGTAGACAGTCATTTTTTTTCATCCTCATTTCTAGCTGTTGGGGGGGGCGGGGCTTAACTCCTTTACGAATCCGTGTTCACAATACCCTCTGGAGGTGGAACGACGTCACATATACAGAACAGACCCAGAGCTTTCATTCCTAAACTGTAACCCTTCATGAGGAACCTTATTGAGGCTAGGGACTAGGTTTTGGGGCAAGGGAGTTTCTTTAGCAGTCTGTATTTACAAAGCCTCTTTCCTCCGCATTTTGTTTACTTCGGTGCCTGTGGGCAGTGTTTTGGTTATCGCCTAGAGTGCTTACGTTTTGAAGACATGAAAAAATTTATAACTTCAAGGGATGGATAAAGAATGCAAGTTTTCTCTTAGGGGTTTTGGGGTGTATTTTTCTCTTATCAGAAGTCTAGGGGGGGCGCCTGTGTGGCTCAGTCAGTTAAGCGTCTGCCTTTGGCTCAGGTCATGATCCCAATGATCCCAGGGTCCTGGGATCGAGTCCCGCATCGGGTACCTTGCTCAGCAGGGAGCCTGTTTCTCCTTCTGCTCCTCCCCCTGCTTGTGTGCATGCTCTCTCTCTCTCTCTTTCTCTGTCAAATAACGAAATAATTTCTTTTTTTCTTAAAGAAGTCTAGGGTGATTACTATTTCAAGTTTCCCTTTGTATTAAGGGTTGGATGGCATGGGCACTCTGTCCATTTCCTCATCAAATCACCACAACACCCTCCTTTTCATTTTCATCATTTTTTTTTTTCAGGGATTTCACCTCTTAGCATCCCAGTCAGGCTGTCACAAGTATTTGGGCCATGGTCCAAGACAATTTGTTCTTTCCTAGGTTTGCCAAATGACACACTAAGGTCTTCAGTTGGTTATCCTGCTCTCCCACCTTGTCTGCCAGCCCCAAAGCCAGAGTAGTGGACGTCTGAACGTCCTCTCAGCTCTTCCAACTTCCTAACGTGCTCTTCAGCCTGTAGTTGTGCGTCTGTGTCCCGTTGAAGCCCCCCAGTAGAGGCCAGCCCCCTGTAGCAACCATGCTTTCTCTTTGCTGTGGTGTCTGATGCAGAGTTCCTCAAACAAGTGCATTAGACCAGCCTGCATTTTCAGGGCATCCCTACGTTTATGTGGCAGTCCACAAGCATCTGACATATGCCACCCTCCCCCTACATAAACGTCCATTGTCAGGGTGGGATTTCCCTCTCAGATGCCTCTTTCCCAAGGTCCATTTCTTCCATCCCCTGGCTGGCTTAACAATGATTGGCTCCCATACTGGCCCCCTACACAGAGGGCAAAGGAAAGACTGAAGAAGGAGGCAGACTAATCCAGATTGGTAGGTGCAAAGTTTAGTGAGCAAGGGAACTAACTTACGAGGCTTGTCTTGGGGCAGCTGCAAGACAAGTAGATCTCTGCATCTGCCAGCCAGAATCTTAAATGTTTATACAGTGACCTTAACCGGGCTCAGTCATGTCTACTGTCCAGATGTCTCAATACCACATTTCTGTCTCAAGGCCGTATCCTTGGGGCAGCCTCTGAGGGTGGGGAAGGCAAGTGAGCACACAGTCCAAGGACAGGGGAGGGAGTGAGAAGCCCCTGATCACCAGGGTCCAGCTCACAGGTTAACCAGTGGTCATGTCCTCTTGATGACCTCTCCTCCAGCATTTCCCTTGTCTGGAAACTAGGGAGCGAGCACGTAAGAGGATAGGAAGGTCCTGTTCATGTGCATTAAACTAAAACCATCTTTGCATTTCATCTTTTTACACTAGGCAGCCACTACTGCCTCTTTGTATCTTGTCTCTCCAACAAAACCTCCAAGGAGGAAAAAACTATATTAGAGAAAAGCCTCTTAACTGCTGTCAGCTGCTGTAGTTATCGGCTTGCACAGTTGTGGGGCCTCTGTGCTCCTCGTTCCTGGACGGGCTCCCCAGTGATTGTCAGGAGATGCATTCTGCAGGGGAGAGCCGACAGCCAGAGCCAGGAGGAAGGGCGAAACAGTGGGACTTTTCAAAGTACACGTTCCTGGTTTTCACTTTTGCTCTCTATTCTGCTCATGCAGAAAAATATTCTTCGTTATAACAGAAGAGCAAACTGAGATCGCCTGTGGATCTCACTGGACAAAGCCACAAAACATGTCACCTTGTGGCTAACAGATCTTAACGCTTTCCCTGAGCTCACCAGGCAGCATTGCCCCGCCTCCCATTTGTAGCTCCACCCATATTGTGCAACCACTGGCGGTGTTGTGTATTTATCTCTAGTCCGCGTCTTCCTCTGAGGCAGTATCATGATTAGAATCAGGGATTTGGGCCTCAGCCTGCCAACTTTGAATCCCAGCTCCATCACTTCTTAGCTATTTGACCTTGGGCAAGTGTTTTAACCTCTCTGTGTCCCAGTTACCTTATATGTATATTGAAAAGAATAACATGTACCTCACATCAGTGTTGTGAAGAGTAAATGAGTTATTATGTGTGAAGCACTTAGGTGCGCATGAAGTGCCAGCCAAGGCTTTGCTTCGCGTTCTTGGGTGTAGAGAACAGGTTTTAACCAGTGTCTCTAATCCCAGGACCCAAGTGTAATGACTGGCATATAATACAAGTATCTGATCTAGTTCTCAGAGACAAAGGTATCCAGTGGCTCCAAATGGCCAATACCCCGGGTAGGTTTCAATGGCAAAAGAAAATTGTATATTCCTGTAACAACAGAAAAACAAAATGTATAAGAAACACAATGGAAAAAAAAAAAACAGAAAAGAAAAAAAAAAAAACCAACCAAATTTTCTGTAACAGGAAATGGAATCTCAGTGGGATCTCCTTTCTATCAAACTAAAATGTCCTAGTAACCAGTCTTTCAGAATCCCCTCCTGAAAATACAGCAGCAGGCCAATTAATTAGTAGGAAGGCTTAGTCAAAAGGACAATGCTACCTGGAGAACTAAGCAATTCAGTCAGCCTCACAGCATTTAATTAAGCCACAGACCAAGGAACAACTTTGTTTGGTAATTTAGAGCATACATATCCACTGGAGCGTGTTTTCTGATTCAGGCCTTCTATATGGCTGCTTTTCTGCTGCTCCAGTGTGCTCTGAAACAGGGGCAAAAACAGCATGCTCTGCCCACACAGTGGGTCCAACAGGGATATACGGCCAGGCTCTTACCTGACTTATTAGGGAATTTGAGCCTATTTCCAGACACAAATACTGATTCATGGAACATTAGCACTTCTCACTTTCCAGGAAACATTCAATAGAATAAATGGGAACCTAGAGGAAGGACCCCTTTGGTGGTGTGAGAGAGCCTTACACAGTTCGGCAGCCAGTAGGACTGTTTTCCTGCTTCTGGAAACCCAGCCTGGAATAGCTGCATCCCCAGTGTAGAGCCAACCCTAGAGGCCCGGCTCCAGTGGGTGGGGAGAGTCCACGCCGCTGCAGAGGGCCTTCTGCCCATCTGTGCCCGTGCACTTCAGCCCACAGTGCTCCGGCTGCTCCCAGATACGAATTCCCCACGGTACCCCCAGAACCGCTCTGGATCAGAGCACAGCCTGTCCTTCCAAAGTCCAGAGGGATTAGATAAGTGAGGCCATTGAGAAGGGTTCATTTTGAAAGAATCCGCTCTAAGGCAGATACGAAAGCCTTACCCTGTGTTGGGTGCCAATTGAAACTACACAATGGATAGCTATGACAAAGAATGAAATTTATTAAATTTGGTGCAGCATATCCAATCCCCAGAGGAAAAGGTGAATTCCCTGGTGACAGGCTAAACTAGCTTCCTTAAGAATTTATTGGCATCCTAATTCAGAGATATTCGAGGGAGGGGGAAAGAGTAAAGCCTCAGTAGGGGGATCTGCCATAGTTCACTGACTACCGTGCAAGGCTCACAAAGAGAAAAGCGTGGCTCACGCTGTGCTTCTGCCGAAAGGCCCTCCCTATGTAACCAGAGCTTAGGTTGGAAATCGGTCCCTTCTCAATCCCCCAAAGAGTCTCGCTTCCACCTCCCACCCAGTTTTCTCAAGAGAAAGGGTGCCAAATAAGAATCATTTGGCAAAGGGGATGAATATCAGGATAGGAACATCTGATTTAAAAAGTGGTTTATGTGGAAACCATAAGAAACCATAAGACACTTGATATTTATTCCCAGAACCAAATGACGAGATGGGCTTTGCGAGTCTAAACGGATAATAGACACCAAAATAAAAGAGCAATAAAAAATGTCCCAGCTGGGACACCTGGGTGGCTCAGTTGGTTAAGCGTCTGCCTTCAGCTCAGGTCATGATCCCAGAACCCTGGGATCGAGTCCCACGTCGGGCTCCTTGCTCAGCGGGGAGCCTGCTTCTCCCTCTGCCTACTGCTCCCCCTGCTTGTGCGCGCTCTCTCTCTCTCTCTGACAAATAAATAAAGAAAATATTTTTTAAAAAATATAATGCCCCAACCTATATATAGTTACAAGTTCACAAAACTAAATTTAAAGAGAGAGTGAGTCTTAAGGCAAAGAAAAGTCTAAACTACTTTTGTAAAAAATGAATTGAAATGCACTTAAGCCTCCACATAAGTAATATCATTTTTCAGAATTTGATTTTTTTTTTTTAAATCTCAATTTCAAGAAGTACTTAAGGAGCCTAAGTCAGAGTTATGATATTGTTGTTTTGGGTTCTGTTTCATTTTTTCTCACAGAGGACAGATGGGAGGGTGGGAAATACATAAATGCATTAATGGGATTGTTGAGGCTTAAATTGACTAATATTTATTGGTGGACCATAAGCTGTGTAGAACGAAATCTGATTCTGTGGGATGGGAGCTTAGCAAGTAAGTTCATTATATTAATATTTTTCAGTCACTAGGTAAGATAGTAAGTAATAGAAAAACAAGCATAGCACAACCTCTGTCCCTACAGAAGTGAAGTCATCTAGCATTCAGAGCACTATAAGGCATGTGAAGACTACGCGCGCCCGGGTGGCTCAGTCGGGTTAGTGTCTGCCTTCGGCTCAGGTCATGATCCTGGAGTCCCAGGATCCAGTCCCACGTCGGGCTCCCTGCTCAGCGGGGAGTCTGCTTCTCCCTCCGCCCCTTACCTGCTCGCGCTCTCTCACTCGCTTTTTCAAGTAAATAAGTAAAATCTTAAAAAAAAAAAAAAAAAGATATATGAAGGCTAAGAGGTTCAGGTAGAATTCCGTGAGAGCACAGGGAGGGACATCAGTGTAGATTAAGTGCATTGAGCTAGCAAGGGACGTGCAGACAGAAAAGATGCCTGGGTGGTGCAGTGAGTTAAGAGCCTGCCTGCAGCTCAGGCCATGACCCCAGGGTCAGGGATCCAGCCCTGTTCTCCCTCCCCACTCCCATGCACCCTCTCCTGTGTGCGTGCTCTCTCTCTCTCTCTGAAATAAATAAATAAAATCTTAAAAAAGAGACAAGAAATAGAGATAGACTAATGAGGAAGCAAACATGCAAAGAAGAAAAATCAAGGGGAGCAGAGCGATCGTTAGCAGTCTGGTGGCTGCTCCAAAGACAGGATGTCAGAAGTAGAACAGAGGGAGATGAGCCTGGGAAAATAATCAGAACTTTATTCTCTAGGAAATTGCCAGGGGTGCTGAGAGATATATTAAAAGATATTTGTTTTTGCTTTTGTTTTGTAACAGGGTAAGGACACAATTAGAAAATGCTTTGAGCAAGAGATTAGATTGTAATGAAAATCAAGTAAGACTGATATACCAGTGATACCCCAGAGAGCAGCCAAGCCCAGGGGCCTACAGACAATTTCATGCTTCACCCTTTTTCTCGGGGGTTGGAGAGGGAGCACCCTGCCACCCAGCTGATTGTGTAACAGTTGCCATGTTTTGGGAGAGGTCATCGTGTTCTTGGTCAAGTGGGAGGCTAGGCTTCTTCATCACACTAGGGAGGACCTCCCGAAGAAGGAGGACGTTGTTTTGAACCTTTCTTCAAATCACGGCTGTGTGAACTTGGGTAGGTTACCTGACTTCTGAATACCTCAGTTTTCCTCTCTTGTGGGGAAAGTTCAGCACATTGGTTGGCATATGGTAAAAAGGCAATAGCTAGTAGCTATGATTACAAATAGGAATTATAAAACAATAAATTCACTTTGGGCCCATGATTTTTTTTTTTTCAGTAAACCAGTGTGTAATTTGATATACAAACGAAGATATTCATGTATCTTCTAAGGAAGTCTCACCATGAGTAGGCAAGGCATTCCCATTTTAAACGTTGGCTTAGGCCAGCCAAGCACGTTCAGGCAGGGTGGTGTCACCTACAAGACTGAGCTTTGCACATCCTCCCCCATTAAAATGCAGCCCCATGAGATACTGTAGTCTGTAAGCCCTTCCCTGAAAAGACAAAAACAAAAACAAAAAAAACATAAAAAACCAACAACAAAAAAACACAGCAATGACTCATCCCACGAAAGGGGATCTGGAATGATGCCTCTTTCTTTTACCCAAAATTACTTTTGCTACTGTTCAGTGTAATTAATGAAGAAGCTCTGATCCCCCATTGTTCTTAAGATTTATATTTGGAGGCTTGTCAGAAGCAAAGTAGAGCTGAGCATCTATCACCATGCATCTTACCTGGCATTGCTGGCCTGGAGCAGAATCCCAAGATTTCCTTTGTTGTCCCTTGTCCTCCCACCTACCTTTTGGCTCTTCCTTCTGGCACGCCGCCTCTATGCGTATATTTTGCACGTAGTCATACTATTTTTTCCACTGCATTTGCAGTCCAGCTTTCCTCTGGACTCTATCGGGCAAAGAAAATAATTGATCCCTGTTGTGTTCTTGGTAAAGGTCAGAGAATAGAATCCTATCAGCTGACTTAATCTGCTTGACTCTGAGCACCGTGATTCCCACACTGGCAACTTGAGAGGGGTGCAGACTGTCAGAATTCAGACTGTAAGCTGGGCCAGGCACTCAACAAAGACCCGATAGGCATCACATAAAATTGGGCATGGAGCCCTGGTTATTGCTTTTCAACATCTGGCCCCTTCTCTGAATCTTTCCAGAAGGAATATAAATGCAAACTGAAGCAGGACTTTCTTTCTCTTGACATCGTGTAGATTGCGCTCAACAATAACTTTGGTTTATTTAGATTTATATGAACATTGCCATTTAACCTGACAGTTGGCTAAGGGAGCTTCCTGAAATGTCTGGTCACTGTATATAACCACTTGTTTATGTGTTCTGATTTAATCTTCTTCATTAAAAACGTGGAGAGAAGGGAAAAAAAAAAAAGACCATTGTACTAGTTTATGGTAGGTACAGAAAACCAGCAGGGAGGATTGAGAACTATAAGAAAACACTGAAGAAATTTAAAGGTTGGATTTAACAAATGAAGTTGGCAAGAAATTGCAGAGAAACAGCATTAAGAATATAGTTATTCATTGAAAATGAAAAAAATGATTAAAGTTGACAATAAAAAAAAAAAAACCACACAACACCTTTGGGGAGTAGTAAGATGCCCAAAGAAAGCTTTAGAGTTTATGAGTTCTTACTTTGGGTTCATTTGCCCAAGAGGCATAAATGTTTAAATAATCCATGGGGATTGAGATATGGTACTAGTTCCCAGGATTAAGAAGTCTGGAGAAGAAATTCTGCCAGAGGAAACAGAACTGACTTTGCTCCTATACGGAGTGGTTAGGAAAGAGAATATAAACTAGCCTCTGAGCCTGACTGTTGATAAGTTCATTTGTAGTCCAGTCCCCTTGCTGTCTCTACGAGCCTGCCTTCCTACAACAGCCTTACAGTTGGCCTCTCCTTCCAAACCATCCCCCACGCCATTCACATATCTTCTTAAAATAGTACTCTCTTGTGCCACTGCCTTCCTCAAGAATTACTTATATGTGTACTCCGAGATTCTGTATGATCTCTGCACGCCCTACCCCTGTCCAGCCTTAGCTCAGACTCTTTCCCACTCTGACCTATTTGTGTCTGGGGTCTCTTTCTTCTTACCCGTTACTTCCAGGCACACCAGCATAGGTCTACCTAGCTTTTGGTAAAACTCGATATTTAATTAAATGCTTCCCCAACTAAAGGAAGTAGAGGAATCCTGCCCCTGCCTCCTTATATGGCTTCTGCCCAACTTGGTGTCTCACTTCTGAAATTTGGGCCTCCTTGGCACCTTGGCCCATTCTTGTTCCACTCCTTCTAAAAAACAGCCTGCTGAAAACAACAACAAAAACAAATAAGGATAAATAAACAAGAAATGATTTGCCTAGGGAAAGGCTAGCATTAGATAACTTTTCTTGACCGTTCATTCTTAATTGTTCTTTTCTTTTTCTTTTCTGGTTCTAGAAATTATGATTTGCCCCTTCCTTCCCCTCTCTCTCTCTCTCTCTCTCTCTCTTTTAAAGATTTTATTTATCTGAGAGAGTGAGTGAGAGAGAGAGCGAGCACAGGAGCAAGGGCAGAGAGACAGGGACAAGCAGACTCCCCGCTGAGCAGGGAGCCCAATGCGGGGCTGGATCCTAGGACCCCGGGATCATGACCTGAGCCGAAGGCAGATACTTAACTGACTGAGCCACCCAGGCGCCCCTCTTCTCTTCTCTGAATCCTTTTCTTTAATAGTCTCCTCTGCGACTTACCTGTCCTACTTCCTCCTGCATTAATTCTGGAGCCTCTTGCTTCCTACTTTGAAGTGCTCATTCTGACAGCGTTGCAGGAGCTCCGAGTTACAATGAGATGCTATTTACCTGTCCCTTTTTAATCGTCTTATCACCAAAAGCTGTGTGTGCCAGACATCCCAGGTGCAGTGAGACCAGACTGTCAAATGAGGCTAGAATGAGCAGCACATCACAGATCCAGAGGAAGTCCTGCCAAGAAAATGACTCGGGATCCAAGTAGAGAATGTTGCCATCACAAATATTAGACCAGGAAGAAACCAAAGTGTTTTAAAAACTGGAAACCTGTATAAATACTATGTGTAAAAATCCCCCATGTTTAAATCCACAGTGAAACTCATCCAACTCTTGGTGTGGGAGCAGCTTATCTTAAGGAAAGAGAATCAAAATTCTAAGTCTTAAAAAAAATAATAATAAAAGGAGGTAGAATCAAGTTTTGTAAAATCATCACATTCTTCTCAGGAATTAAATGACTATATAATACCTTTGCTATTAAATCCACAGCGTGTTTATGACCAACCATGTGAACATCTCTGTGAGATTAGTATTGGCATGACTACACACTGCGGGTTTTCTTTAACTTAATGTTTACCAATCCTTCGAAGGCACAGAGTTCTTTAGAGTGTGTCGAACCATTTCACGCTGAGCAGCCATTTCCAGGGTTGCAGCTCTAGATACCCTATACTCACACAATATTTTGTTCCTATTTTTTGTTCAAACATGAACATAAGTTGATCTGAAGAAAAAGTGAGGATAGCTGGAAGGCTGTAGCGTTTTGAGGATGTGTGTGCAGTACTTGCGATAGGCATGCGTGCGTCTCACTTCTCCCCTTCAAGGTTATGCTGCGTGTTTTTCCATTTCAGAGGGCGCTTTGTGCGTGGATTTTTAACGCTTACCTGCAGAGTGGAGAATGACAGCTAAGTGAGAAGGGGTGGCAACACCCCTTCAGTCCCCAAATGAATTAAGGTTTTCTCTGGGTTGAGGAAATAATGGGAAAACTTCTAACATGTGGATTCTGTTTTAAAAATGAAATAAATTATGTCAGCATTCAGCACCATTTCTCATGGAAGAAACTATTGCAGTAAGGAAAGAAACACAGAGCCTTTTATTAGCAGACATCAAGCCGGTACCTTCACAAATGTTGATTTATTGAAACTTCACAATGACCCAGGGACAGTGTAATTGTCCCCCCCCCTTTTTTTTTTTTTTTACTTTTGAGAAAACTGAGGCTCACAAAGGCCTAGGTCACAGAGATATATGATAGAGTCAAGATTTAAGCCCAGCTGCCGTGGACTCCAGATCCCATACTCTTTTTCATTTTACACACCTCTTTAAATACAAACTCATGTCAATTTCTTCTCTGATAAACCAGATTGTTCTTGTGGGTGAAAGTGATTTATATGATTGCCTGAATTTCTGTTTGAATCTTTTCTGTAATTGAGACATTCTAGTTAATGTAGGTCATCACCAGGAGTCTCAGTGCAGTAGTTCTTATTTTCTGTTGTTTAGGGAAGGTAACTTAAAGCATAGGGGAACTTTCAGAAACTTGCTTTAAAAAAATAAAAAGTAGAGATTTGAATTCTCAGTATGTTCTGTTGCTTGGGTGGCTGAAACTTGCAGTAGCCATAAAACTTAGTTTCTGACAGTACTTCTATTGCAACTGAAACAGTTTTCTTTCCTTCAAGTTCATTGCTTACCATTCTCCAGCAACTGAAATGAATTTTCACTCAGATCTTTTTACGTTGTTACGTCTTGATAGAGTGGTTTCAGGTTCAGCAGTCCAATGGCAATTCTTGCAGATATGTCTCCCCCAAGGGGGTCATTAGCTTTAAACACTAGTATACTTTCTGGATAAGTGTTTGGTTTTAGCTCTCCCAGTGTACTTGTTTATTTATTTATTTATTTTTAATTAAAGACCTTACCTTCAGGTCTGGTGCACAATTTCTGCTGGTTTAATAATAGCACCTCTCTCTATGTGGAATGGTAAAAGAAATAATTTCTGTCCAGTTTTCTTTATATGTCAAAGTAGCATTATTGTTACAAGCAGAGTCAACTGTCATTCTAAGGAATAGAGTCCCCTTTTGTACTCCATACTTCCTTCTCCATGATGTTTCTTACGCATACACATCCCCTACCCCTCAAAGTGAAATGTTTCCATCTTATGTTTATTCCCTTTTTTGTGGTCTATTTGTATCCCCCTTAAAATAAGACGAAAGAAAAAGGCAGCTAATGAAATACTAAAATAACTGGAGAAGGGCGCCTGGTTGGCTCAGTCAGTAGAGCCTGCGACTCCTGACCTCACGGTTGTGAGTTCAAGCCCCATGTTGGGCGTAGAGTTTACTTAAAGAAAAAGAAAAACAAAACAAAACAAAACTGGAGAGGAGAGCCCTGTCCAGAGAATCACTGAGTAACACAAGGACATTTCAGAGGTGACCTCTCAAGAGAGAGTCCAGTTTTCTACCCAGGCGAGTGTCACGAATGGTATGCATTGAAACAAATCGCAAAGGAGGTAGGCAGCATAGCATGGAATAAAGAGATCAGTTTGGAGTTTTAGAACCTGGAGCTGCCTTACACATCACACCTCTGAGAGAACTACTTAAGTAATACCTCCACACACCAGAGGCCCTACCTAACACAGCTTTCCCTCACTGGAAAAGATGTGGGCCCCAGAAAGGCCCAGTTTGTCAAAACAACCAAAATCTCATTTTAGCCCTTTTAATAGAATTCTGACATGACAAAACAACAAAACAAAACCCAAAGCAACAATAACAACAAAGGAAAAAAAATAAAGGGCAAGTATTGTTCATTGCCCCTCCCCCTTTGTAATCCAATAAGAACGGATTTTATTTCAAGCCTTAGCGTTCTGCCCAGACTTTTCTTCACAGCCACGACTTTCATGCCCAGCCCGCTCGGTTCTCCAGCCCTGCTTTATGCCTCAGTGCCCCCTGCCCCTGCCCGGATATGGCCCAGGAGAGAGCTCTGGCTGGGTTGTGTGGCTAGGACACACCAGGCCCTGGGGCGTTTGATTGGTGGCAGATGAAGGTGTGCTTTCCTGTCCCCACAAACCTCCTCGCCATGCGCACTCACCCCGCCGCACACAGGGGCCTGAGCGGTCAAGCAGGAGAGCGGTCTCCGGGTGGCGGCTGTGCTTTCCCAGCTCATCGGCCACTGGCGCTGCCCCGTGTCCGCGCCATCTCGCCTGCCGACAGGTCACACAGTGGGCAGCCACCGTGATGTGCGACGGTGCAGGGCACAGCCATTCTGAGAACCACCTCGTGGTCTTGCGAGTGCGCGGCCTCTGAGCTGTGAGGAAGGAAGCTGGAGTTTTCGGCTTTGTTTTGTTTTGTTTTGAAACCCTCAGAAACACTGGGTTTTCTCTGTTTACTTCCACCAGTTACCGCTATGCACACACCTCAGGACCACAGTGGTGGCTGGTCTGGCCCAGAGGAAAGGTTTCAGTTGCCCTTGCTTAATTCGGAGGATTAATTGTGCTGAATATGATCAGAATGAAAGGGGAGTGGTGGGGAAAGGTTGAGACATCCTCATCAGTAATGTAAATGAGTGATTATAGACCTTTTCCCAGGAGAAAAATCAGTTAGTGACTGGCCATTGAAATATAAAATAGAATCCTGAAGAAGCCTGGCACAAGATCTGTGCTTTGTAGCTAAAAATAGCAAGGTTAATTACAGAAGGGAGTGAGAGCAACAGGAAGCTGCAAACGCACAGAGCAGAAGTTGCTGGAGCCAGAGTTCTGAAGTCCTTAGTAACAAGGGCTGATGGTGGCGTCGTCAAGACCTGAACCCTTGTTGGCTTGCTGGGGGTAGGGGAGGATGAGAGCGAAGAGAGTGACATCCATGCACCCCTCCCCCCCAGCGAAGGTCACTCGTGGTTTCAATTCAAGTGCTCCTTGTACTGCAGTGATGAGGGCTAACTGCTTATTTACCTGAGTCAGATTCTAAGTCTTTAATTATATTTGTCGACATATGACCAAAGCTCCTTAAATTCAAAATGTGTGATGTTCAAACATACTTATGCAGTTCAATCTCATTGTTATTCTCTGGCAAGCCTTAAATGCTGTAATAAAAGCAGAGTCTTTATTTCAAACAAATAAGTAAATGAATGTCATAGTAAAAGTCTAAAACCCTAGATAATGAATTTTCTAGCCCTAAGAGTCCACCATATACAACAGTGTCCCAGGCAAAATCTTATGAAACTACTTAAGAAATTAATAATAATTTTTTAAAGATATGTTTAAATTAATATGAAAATACCTAAAACAAGAACGTAAGATTGACCTTTGCTGAAAAGAAGTTTTCTAAACCTCTAGCATTTATTTCTTATGAAAATTCTAAGCCAAAGTTTATTATCTGTACCAGAAGAATATCTGATATTCGTTTGTGTTCAGCTTTCACTTTGAGTCATATCTGATTATATAGGCAGAAAAATATTGGCAAAATCATGAAGATTAGCAGTGAGGAATAAAATATTTAACACTGGAAATGGATTTCTAAAGGAAGCTTTATCATCCTCTTCTTAATGTTTCTTGCATTAATTTTTGTGAGAATGTCTTCATCTGCTTTTCCGGACAATAGAAATGAGGGCTACGTTAGCCCTGTAGTTTTGTGCCGTCCCTCACATCAGCCTCAGCCTTCCATCAATGCTTACTTATTATTCCTGTGATTATCATCATGATGGTTATTATTAAGGACTACTTAAGCGTCTGCTAGATGACAGACATGTGCTAGGGTATTCACACCTATGAATTATAACTTATAACTAAAAAGGTTGCTACTATTATTCCTGTTTGAAAGAAGTGAGAACCAGGCTACAGAGCTCTAGAATTTCACTGAAAGAAATACAATAAGCATTAATAAACAGCAGAATTAAGGTTCCAGTGTAGAAATTTGGTTTTCCCCCAAGTACTCTGCTGCTTATTTAAGTTTTTCATTATTATTTTTATTATTATTATTAATATTATTATTATTATTTATTATGAATCCCAACTTCCTTGGTACCATTAAGTAACTGGATTGTTTTTAAGATTCAGAATGGAGGGGCACCTGGCTGGCTCAGTCGTTAAGCATCTGCCTTTGGCTCAGGGCCTGATCCCAGAGTCCCGGGATTGAGCCCCGCATTGGACTCCCTGCTCCGTTGGGAGCCTGCTACTTCCTCTCCCACTCCCCCTGCTGGTGTTCCCTCTCTCTCTCTGGCTGTCTCTCTCTCTGTCAAATAAATGAATAAAATCTTAAAAAGAAAAGAAAAGAAAAAGATTCAGAATGGAGTTACCCCTAACTATATTTTCCATATTCCTTAACCTGGAGCTCAATTTACAGAAGCTGTCAAACTTTACATATACTGTGGCTTCTTCAATGAGTAAGCCTATAGCAGCCCCTAACCTCTTGGCAAACATTGTCTAGAGATAGTGGGATGGATAATTATTATTAAGAAGTATTGCAAGGGGTTGCAGATTGTCCCCCAGGTCATCCCAATTCTTTGTCCCTTGTTTAGAAAGCAGTTGATTTGTAAGACGAAGACAGGTACATTATGCATGCTTTTCTCTCAGAGTTTCTGAACTAGATGAGAGAAGTCCCCCCTTATCCCTGGGGGACACATTCCAAGGCCTCCCAGTGGATGACTGAAACTGTGAAAAGTGAACCCCCAGATAGGGGAGGACTACCATAGTCCGCAACAACATGCATTCGTTTATTTATTTTTGTGTGACATCATTCATCTGTCTGCTCTTTTTTCTATTCCTGGCCCCTTTCGCTGCTCTGCTCTGCTCTTCTCCAAATCCCAGGGAATTGTATTTGTCACACTCCATTGCCTTCGGGCTTCTGGGCTGGCTCTGTCAATGGGATGCCGTGGAGGAGGACTGGAGAGAGGAGGTGGTGAGAAGTCAGGGTATTTCTCTACTTACAGTGACTGCACCTGTCTGTGCCTCTGGTTCCTATTGGACTGTCCCATGACTCACTCAGCTGCCGCCCACCATGAGTCCAGCCCCCACTGGAAGGTTCTAGCAGTTGGGGTTTGTCCAGCCTGTCCTATTGGTAGGACCCAGGGTGAAGGGACAAAAGGAGGCCCACGTATCTATGTCCAATATTTTAAAGTTATCCATCAAATACAGACAGTTAAAGTATTTTCCATTTTTCTGTTTGGACAAACATACCTTCATAGTGACAAGTTAAAAGAAAAAAATCACTCGTTTGGGAATCCACAGGATAAATACCCATATTCTCTTACTCATTAGCTCTCATTTCCCACACCCAAGGCTTGGCTGCTTATCTCCCCATCAATCTTTTCTCTTCCCACTGTCTAGGAACTGTGAGAATCCTATGACTCCAGCCAGTCTAAGCCAAGAATTCTCTGCCCAGGGTTTCCCTTATTTCCCCACCTAGTTGGTGTTGACCCTTTCAGTTCCTCAAAGGAAACTGAAGCTGGAAGGTCCTGCTCAGATTTAGGACTCTCAGGCCCTTAGGCCTTATGAGGGCTTGCGGCACACCCTCCTCTCTTTTTTTCTTGGCTCCTTTCCATACTCTAAGGAGCTGGGTGCACTTGTTTGGACACTCCAGGCCACACCTAAGCTCTATCTGCTACTACCTCCAATCCCTTCTTGCAAATGACTTTCGCCTTCTCTGGGCTCTAGGGGTCTGTGCTGTCCACAGGAGGATAGACCCAAGGGAAAGGTCTGGTCAGGCACTGGAGATAGACTTTTTCCAGTTGGGTAGGGAAAGCCAAGGACTTGTATACCCAGAGTGTAGTCTGAAAGGGGGCAGGGCATGGAACCTGAGTATATATGTCCTCTTGATCAGAGGTTTCTTTTCCCTAGAAGGAAAGTTCTTCCCAGCTAGGAAGGAGCATAGCTGGGGAGCAACACAGCAGGGCCTTCTATAGTGGAGAGCCCGGAGCAGGGTTTCATCTCGTCCAAGTCTAAGGTCACTACCAAGTCTGAAGCCTCCCCCCCACCCCGAAAATGGTATCTTCCTACGTTGCTAATCTGTCATCAGGTTACATCACCATCCTCGCAGCAGTTCTTTCCCTTCTTTAACCAATTCTCTGTGTTAAATTTACTCTTCTTGAAACACCTAGAACGGTTTCTGTTTTCCTGACTGCACCCTGATTGACATAGGTTGTTTTAAAGCTTTTTAAAAAGCATTAAGAGATGGCAGTGCACAATTGGTCATTCTGTGTATTCATCTGACTAAAGAGAATAGGCCCTATTTCCAAGATAGATTTGGAGGTATCAAATGTTTTCTGAAAAGCTAAATCTTTTTCTAACACATGCACATTTCATAAGTCATATTTCAAAAGGCATTGTATATTTAGCTGTACCTAAATTTGCATGTGGAGTTACAAGGTAAATAGGACAGATGGAGAAAAATAGAAGTGGAATATTTCAACATGCCAAGCAGAGGGACAGGAAAGTGATAGTGATTTGACTAAATGCTGTCTCTTGCCTAATATAGAGCCTTTGATGGCAAGCTGCAGCCTTTGGGTTCTCTACAATCCGCTTCGACACTTCCCACATTGAATCTTTTTCACGTGTCATTCTACTAGGGCAGTGCGGTGCTAGCTCTTAAAATAAGACTTCCACATATGGTACTTATATAATGAAGAGAAAACCTGTGCAGTAGGGCTGGAAATGTTCGCATTTGGGCTCTCGGTAACGCTTCAGGAGAGATACTGCCTGGATTATGTAACGATTCAGCTCCTAGGTTAGTTGTTTTTCTTGTTCCTGGAAGGCACAGGAATTTGACATACATTTGACTTCTGATCTTTGTGCCCCCCTGCCCTCCTTTTTGTTTACTAACAAATAAGAGTTTTTTTACTCACAAAATTTTTTTTAGTTTTTATTTTGGTGCTAAAACTTCCATTCTACATTCTGTGTATCACCTCGTCCATTTTAGCACTGAAAACATAGTTACTGAGAAAAATCAAGGATCTGTTTGGTGCTATTCCGTCACTCCTGGCTTCTGCACCTTTGCTCTCACTGCAGCAAACCTGCTCTGACCGACCAGGCAGGCAGGGCCAAGATTTGGCAGTCGGGGGAACAGAGGAAAGTCATCAACTTCACTGCCTGATGTTACTAAAAAACTGCAGCCAATTTTCAATTATCTATGTCAGTAGATGCAAGGATCTTTGAAATCAAGATCTAATCTATAAATAACAAAGCAACAACAGAAACAAAACAATGGAGCTTCATTTGATCAGTGGTGGCAATCTCTCCCTGTATTTTTCAGTCAGGGTTTCTGCCTGTCATTGTACTGCCTTCCAGTCCATCAAGCCTTAGGTCAGGATTGCAGCTAGTGGGGCTGGCTAAAAGAACTTTCTCTTCAGGTAAATGGGCATCCTGCTCCCTCCCCTTTCCCCCCCCCCCCCCACCTCCAAACTCAACTTCCTTTCCTGGAACAAGGCAGGAAGAGCAGCTGGAGAACCTGAGGCTTCTCACGGGAGGACCACAATCTAGTGCCTTGAGGGGAGAGTGGCAGGTGCTCCAAAGGCTGAGAAAAAGGTCGTACTACCCGGAACAATGGTGTTTCACACTTTGAACAACCCAATAGAGAGAGACAGGAGTGAGGGTGACTGCAGGTGTCCCTGTGGTAATTCCTCCATCCTAGGAAAAGATGCTTTCTCATGCAAACACCCATGCAGGGAACACAGTAGCGCCTAACACTTGCACCTGAACGATTGACTATGTGCAGTATTCTACCTTTATTTTTGACAGTAGCTACCATTCTTAATGGAGTCCAAGAAAGAAAGTCAATAATCTGCAAACTGTATAATCACCCACAGTGCCGTGAAGGGTCGATTGTTTGTATTCATTGCCTTCGGTTGTTGGTTCTGTTCCAGTTGTTGGCATAGGCTCCTCGGGAGTTCACGTGTCGGGGCCAGACCAGAATATGTCTATGAATCAGAAAATTTCCTTGACATCTTGGGGGAAAATTGGAGAAACTATAGACTAGTAGCATCATGTTTGCATATGTAAAATGGCTTATAATATTTTACAGCTAATCTGAATAGTTGTGTTATCCTCACTGCTTCTGTTGGCATTTAAGCCAAACATAAATTCCACTTTGTTGGTGACTCCCACCAAACATGGAACATTTTGTCATAATTTCCATGTGAACTCAAATGATGGATGTCCAAAGTGAAACAGGATTATTATTGTTAATAGATGTAGTAAGTACAATTGACAGAATTGCTCTAAAATTTTCAAGGAATTAAATAGATGCATGGAGGGTAATCATAGTGAATAACCAGTATGGACGGTTATTTCCTGTAATACCAAGTTACAAACAAGAGACTCAGCAGTGTTGCTGGTCTCTTCATTATTTATTCACTTATGTTATCCTTGCTTGTTTATCCTACTTTTCCTATCTCCCAAGTGCACATTTTGGGACAGGGCTGTATTTATCAAGAGTTAATACGAATTGATGTCTTCCTTAAAAATAATTAAAGTGCTACACATGTCAGAGAATTATGAGACAGACTATCTTTCAGCTCAAGTAGTGTTCCAGCACAGGAGGCAATGAAAACGTATTATCTGAAAATTACCCCATATAAAGCAAAGAGTCATGTTCTCACTTGAGTTCTTCAGAAACAGATGGCTACTCTCTTAGTAATAAAAATAATTCTCCTAACTTACCAAGCTTTTATTTCAAACTATATTCACTTGAATAATGTCATATTATCCTCATACCATTCCTGTGAGGGAGATAGAGACCAAGACATGATGCTTTATGGAGCCCTCAGCAGAAAAGTCTGAACCCAGACTCTGAACTTGTCATCACCTTCAAGAGATCGCATGGCTCATTAGACTCCATGCTAAGATTATGATTGATCCATTTGTAGACATTGTTCTTTCTGAAAATCTGCTACTGCCTTTTTAAAAGATTGAGGATGTCAGCAGGGTACAATCAGAGTTTGGCTATATCATAGGCTTCTGTTTGTCATCTTGTCACATTGAAGCAGCATATTTAGCCTGACTCTGTCATTCTCAGATTTCACTCAGGAATCAGTGCAGCTTAAATGATTCACAACTGCATCAGTGGCATCAGTGGTGGAAACTTCAAGAGTTTGGTCAGCACCCATGGTGCTCTGAATTTTGTTGTGGTGTTGATAGTGGAGGTCAGTGGGGTTCCATGGTGTAATGGGTAGCACTCTGGACTCTGATAGTGGAGGTCATGGTTATCTCCAGTGGAGATTGTTGTCAATGTGTGAAATCCATAGGACCAGTATCTACCAACCCAACAAATGCTAGGGAGATCCCACTCTGTCACTACTTCCTGTTTTTTATTCCATTACAGACCACTTAGAAAAGCTTAAGGAAATACCAACCTCAAGAAAAGCCACCTAAAGTACTCTAATTTCCTATCATTAAGATACGAGGGAGGCAAAGGAGATAGCTCTGAACTTTTCTCCCTCAGCAGTCAGCTTGCTAAAGCTGGTACGAAGGGAGGGGGAATGTGGGTTTTCAGAGGCCTTAAATGAAAGGAGAACAAAACATTTCCAAAAGGTGGTTCACAAATTATATGAGAGGAACTCAGAAAGAAGGTCCTCAGTTGGTAATTAGGATCACCTTAAAATGGGAGAAGCAGCCAAGCAAATGCACACTAAAAAGGTACTATTTTGAGTTGTACTCAAAATAGACATTTTAGTTTTGTTTTGATGCATGATTTTAGTAAGAAAAATATATTCAAAATCAAATTCTGTCAAATTTCTTTTTTTACATGTATCATTTGGGTTGTTAGCTTTTTCTTTTACATAAAAAATGGAAGGAACTTGGACTTACTGAAAAAGAGCTCATAGTTTGAATTCCTATTCTTCCACTTACTAGGTATATTTACTTTTGTTGCTTGGCCTCTTGGAATTTCTGTGTCCTCACACCGTTCAGGAGTTACGAAAGATAGGATCACTCACGTAGGCACTCAGTGGCACTAAACTTCTTCCTCTTGTAAAAGAAGAATTGCACTGAACACTTGTTAAAAAATGGTTTGAAAAATGGCAAAGAAGACTTTTTATTGCAACAGGGAAGAAGGACAATTACAATAGGGCAAAGAGATGGAACTCTGCCAAAACAAAAAGAGGGAGGACAATTAAACTCTGAGGCCAACTAATGGGAAGTACTGGAAGGTGGTGGGGGAAGATTGGTCAGTGTGATTAGGCCGTCCATGTTTGCACCTGGTTGCTTATCCAAATACAGCTCTTACCCTCCTGCACAGTCGGGCACACAGGGACACCATCTTCTCAATGAGTACATTTCAAAGAGGTAGCTTTTAGGTTCTTAAGAAAGATGTTCCTAGGGGCGCCTGGGTGGCTCAGTCGGTTTAAGCATCTGCCTTGTATGCCTTTGGCTCAGATCATGATCTCAGGGTCCTGGGATTGAGCTCTGGGTTGGGCTCCCTGCTCAGTGGGGAGCCTGCTTCTTCCTCTCCCTCTGTCCCCCCCCCCAACTTGTGTGCTCTCTTGCTCTCTCACTCTGTCACTCAAATAAATTAATAAAATTGTAAAAAAAGAAAAAAAGACATTTCTGGGCTGTAAAAAATTTACATCTCAAGGTGGCCAAGAAAAAGTTTGTAGCTCCAGGTTTTTCAAGTAAATACTCTAAAGAAAGAGAGTGGTATATAGTTAGGAAAAAACCTGTCTGAAGTTTAGTCAAGTCACGCTTCTTCTCGTTATGTCCTGCAGTTCCTAACACTCAACACATTCCTTCTTACAAAGTTTTGGCCTGTATTCACTTCCTCTCAGATCATCTGATCCTTTTTGGAGGCCATCTCATCTCAAACTTTACTGCTTTTTATACCCATTTTCACCCTAAATCTTCTCTCTTTCACCATAAGAGACACTGTTTTTTGAATTTCATGTAAAACTAACCTATTTCTGAAGGGCCTTTTGTTTAATGAGAGGCCTGGAAAAAGTAGCTTTTATATTTCAAGAGTTTAGGGATTGGTTTAGTCACAAAATAGAACCCCATCATCAGCTCAATAATCACAGCCCCTTATGAATTATGACTCCTCTCAAAGCTGCTCTCCTTGACCTCAGAGTGCTTTCCCCCTCTGCGGATGCTCTCGCAACCGTGCCTCTGTTTGGGGCCCATCTTACACTTTTATCTGCTTTTGACTTTTCTTTCTGTTTTGTTCTTTCAGTAATATTCTAAGCAAAAATTTCCACCAAATCATAAATTTTAAAAAAAATGAGGTTGTGTACTTGTTTTCTAATTGCCAAGTTGAACCAAAATTTTAACACTCTTGGTTTATAACTGAAGAGCAAAAGCAAGTTGAACATTTTAAACCTTGGGTTTAAACCTTGGGTTGATGTTGTAGGTTTTCTCCTTAAAAATTACATTTTGTGAGTAATTAAATCATCATGGAAAATCCCATTTATTTTCCCCAGACTTTGAATCAAAACAGAAATATAACATGCACATAACCCAAATATATTGAAGAAGTTTAAACTCCTTATTCTAGGACTTCAAAGACTTGTAAAAAAGAAAAAGATTTTAAAAGAAAAAGTTAAAATATTCTTTCCTCTCCTGGATAATATGTTTCTTAGATTCTTTTCCTACTAGCAGTGGGAGTATGGTAAAAATAGCTACTGGATGTTAATAAAAATGAAACTAGGTATCTTAGATGTTGCAACTTTTTGTCATCTTTATGTTTTAACTATATTGATTTGGAATCTTAGGTACCTTAAAGTTAGGTGAAAGTTATGTCTTTGCTTCTTTGGTAGTTATATTTTGTCAATCTTTGTATGTCCAGGCTGTGTGTCCAACTGTTTCTTCTGCTCTTTCATTTTGATCATACTGTGCAGCAGTTAACTCCACAGAAGTTGGTAATGAATTATACTCTTAACTCCCACTTTGACTCCTGTTTTCAGAGGCATCATATTTCTTTATTTTTTCTTAGTTTATCTCCCTCTAGACAGGGTAGTGTTGTCTGTCAACATTTTCAATTTTGAAGGTATGTACTAGTCTTTCTATTTAAAAAAAAAAAAGGTTTGCAAATGAAGGATCGTAGCTAATAGCATGTTTTAGTCTCCAAGTCTGTTGTGGATCATGTGTGAATCTGTAGTTTTCAAATATTTAAGAGGAAGTATGGAGTCCTATAAGAGCATGGGTTGAGGAGTTCAGGGAGTCTGGATTTGAATCCCAGCATAGCTCGTTACATTTTATGGGACTTTGATCTTGTTCCTTAATCTGTTGGAGCCTCACTTTCCTTATCTGTATATGGTAATAATATCAATGATAATACTTTCTGGAAGAACTGTTGTAAACAGTAATGCAGCTAACCACTTAGTGTAGTACCTGGCACCTAGTAGCCATTCCTATCGAAACAAAACAAAATAAAGCAGAACAAAAAAAAAGGATTTTTTTTTTTTTTTAATCTGAGAGAGAGAGAGCACACAAGCAGAGGGAGAGGGAGAAGCAGACTCCCCACTGAGCAGGGAGCCCAACGCGCAGCTCCATCCCAGGACCCCGAGATCATGACCTGAGCCAAAGGCAGAGGCTTAACCAACTGAGCCACCCAGGCGCCCCCCGAAAAGGAATCTTAATGGTCATTAAAAAGACAATTTTCCTAAATTATATTTATCCTAAATATATTTGATCCTAAGACAAAGGAACATTATTTAATCCTTTGCAGATTATTAATCACGAAATGTTCAGATTGTGTTAGTTCCACAAGCCTTCATTACACATAGTGATTATTATTGTTTTCACAAAGTTTACTTTTCTGGTTGATAGAGATTGGTAGAACATGAGTTACTTCCCGACTAGAACTGTGAGATTATCCTTCATTTAGAGTAAGTTGCTGCCTATGAACGAGATGCTCCTAACTCACTTTAATCCTTTTTTTTTTTAGGATTAATGGTCAGATTTATGTCTTTCTGCATAAAAGTTCCTTCACAGTTACTCTGGGGCCAATTAAGATGAGTGTGTCAGGGTTTGTGATGGGCGGGGTGGGAGGAGAGAAAGAACAGTGAACCCAGCTAGCTCACATTGGCACCAGCCCCAAGGTGTGGTCACATTTGTCAAGATCTAGCTAAAGAGGCCACCCGGCCTTAGGCTTAGGTAAATAATCATCGGGCCATTTCTTTGACCACAGAGCTTTCTCTTACTCTTCAAGCTCTTGTATAGTGTTTTATCATTGATTCTAAATATATGTAAATTAGTAAGAATTTTCTTTTATACCATAGAAATTCAGAATATACCATATTATACCACAGAATTTGTCAGTGAATCATCTAGAACCATCATAACACTATCTACATAAGCCCAATGATGTCTTGGTGTATTATTGTCCAACACATGATTTCTTTTTAAAATCAAGATCAGTAAGATTTATCTTTTGTGTTGCCTTTGTCTAAAGTCTCTAGTTTCTATCATGTATAAATTATAACATGTTGCTTCTTTTTACTCATGGATTCATCGATAACCCATGTGCTAGGCAAAGTAACATATAGAGAGGTGAATTGAAAATAGAGCTGCTTTAGGAAGCTTACCTTCAGGGAGGTAAGCTCGGCACAGCAATAACCATAAATATAGCAGTGCAAAGACAGAAGGTGCTCATTCATTCAGTATAATTCACTCACTCATTCATTCAGCAACTGAGTGTTTCTATTTCTTAACACAGGTCAGGCTCAGTACTCAATTTTGGGGTTATAATGATGACAGCAACAAAATTAAAGCAAATGGAGGCTCCCTCCTTGATACTTTTATGCTAATGTGTATGTTGGGGGGGAGGGAAGGAGTGTAGAGACAGACAATTAAGCTGTGATAATGCAATGTGAAACGAGCTTATGGGCTTATCCAAAAGGACAGGGGCCGGTGGCACATATGAGGGCATATCGCAGACTTTGGAGGTCAAGCAGGATTTCCCAGAGTATCCCATCATATTTTCCACACTCACCTGGAGATCATAACTTCTTACAATAGCCCTTATCACACTGTACTGCAGTTTGTGGCTTACGTGACTGAAACCTTCTCCTCCTCACTCTCTGTTTCTTTCTCAAGACACTGTATTAGTTATGTTTGTAAAAATAGCCCTTTTTGTCACCAACAACATTCTTGCTTTCCCAATTAGGCTTGTACCCTAGTTTCAAAGGAGAGTATGAAGTATAGCTACGTTGCGTTCTCAGTCAGGACTCCTTTTTATTGACTTGTATTTGATTCTAACAATTTATCTTAATGTCATTATCTTTTATAAAGTTAAGATACTAAAGAATCAGTCATATTGCAACTGATTACGAAATGTAGCTGCATTTTTTTAGGGATTTCAGAATCACACTCGTGCCAAGGGCTGCATTTTAAACAAGGCTAAAAGGTGTCTCCATGCTTGAGTGATCCACATTAAAAATAAGTCAGGTTAAAAAAAAGTGAGGGGGGCTCCTGGGTGCCCCAGTCAGTTAAGTGCCTTGGCTCAGGTCATGATCTCAGGGTCCTGAGATGGAGCCCTGCATCTGGCTCCCTGCTCGGCTTCTCTCTCTCACTCCCCCTGCTTATGCTCAATCTTTTTCTCTATCAAATAAGTAAATAAACTTTAAAAAATGAGGTTTTTTTTAATAATTTGAATATTGTTATGTTTTGAGTTCCTGCAACATCCTATTTAAAATAGTTAAGTGGACATTACATTATATCCGTATCTCCTAGATTCTTCTAAACTTTTCTCAGACACTTTGCAAGTGCTGTACTTGACCTACTTCTGCCTTTATTTACTGAAACAGGTAGGAATATTTCTTCTCCTGAGCCCTCTCAATTTCTGGGTTCAAGATCTATACTAAAAGACACCAGAAGGATCCCATACCTAGGAGTTCTAATTCATTACAGGCCAACTGGCATACCAGTGGAAGAACTAGGGAAAGTGGTCTTGCTGATGGAGGAAGAGATGGGGTGTATGGCTGGCACACATGTTGCTCTTTCTTTGCCACAGAGAGCCCAATCCCAAATAAGAATGAGAGGTGGTTCATTCCATGTTATGAATTAAATTTTAAACTGAAGTGTAAATTCTGGTGGCAATAATCACACTTAGGACAGTATGAAGCCCAGGAATCTTGACATGCATATACTAGAAAGGCAGGGAGGAACAAGGTGAGAATTTTTTTTAGTGAAAAGTTTTAGATGTCTAAGATCTGCTCCAGTATAGTAATTTTAGATGATATAGGTCATTTCTAATTCATACAGATCCACTAAGACCATTTGGCATGAAGGAAAGTAAATGAGACCTGAAATAAATCAAAAGACATGACTTTGGGTCCTTACTGTATGACTTTAGGAAAGTCACTCAACTTCATTGGACATGTTTTGATAATCCATAAAATAATAATTACAGTGATTATATCTACTTTTCCTGTTAGGTATAAGAATCAAATGAGATAGCATTTTTTTTTAAGGATTTTATTTATTTATTAGAGCACAAGTAGGGGGCGCCGCAGAGGCAGAGGGAGAAGCAGACTCCCCGCTGAGAGGGAGCCCCATGCAGGGCTCAACTCCAGGACCCTGGGATCATGACCTGAGCCGAAGGCAGACACTTAACCGACTGAGCCACCCAGGCATGCTGAGATAGAGAGTATTACAGTTCTATTTAAAACTTACTGCACTTCACAGATACTATTGCTAAGGGAAGGGGATTTAGTGGAGTTGAGGAATAAATGGTTCAGAGACTATTAATTGAAGTATGAATATTTGGATTGATTTCAGAGCTTGGAAAAAAGTATAATTTATTCCAGTTGGTTCATAGGTCACATTTGTTTAAGCACAGTATACAATATTTTATTGATAATACATATCAATTTATGTATTGATACCAAATGTAACATTTACGCTTAACTGAATTATGGGAAAAACCCAAACAAGAGTGATATTAAAAAGATAAAGCTTAATTCATGCTCACATAAATGTAGGCGGCTCCCTGGTCATTAGGGATCCATTTCCTTCTGACTTTTTTCTGACTTGAAATTTCCACCTCAGGGTCCAAGATTACTGTTCCAGCTCCAGCCATCATGTAAATATTCCATCTGATAACAAAGGTGAAAGGGAAAGAAGAGGGGCGCCTGGGTGGCACAGCGGTTAAGCGTCTGCCTTCGGCTCAGGGCGTGATCCCGGCATTACGGGATGGAGCCCCACATCAGACTCCTCTGCTATGAGCCTGCTTCTTCCTCTTCCACTCCCCCTGCTTGTGTTCCCTCTCTCGCTGGCTGTCTCTCTCTCTCTGTCAAATAAATAAATAAAATCTTTAAAAAAAAAAAACGGAAAGAAGAAAAAGATACTTTCCCAAGTTTCCCATGTTGTTCTCGTTAATCTTCTATTGGCAAGAATCTAATTATATTACCTTAAAAGAAAGGGTGGGAAATTCAGTTTTTATTCTGGATGCCCACGTGCCCAGATATTACTTTTTTTAAGATTCTGTCATGTGGGCAAGGACCAAGCAAGGATTGGGGAAGCTGGTCTTTTCTGCAACAATGATGAAGAATTCCTGATACATAATTATCACTAAGCAAGAGCATATATATTCAGACCAAAATCGCCTTTGAAATTATTAATAACAGAGCTATTTTCTTAATTTTTTCATGCAATAAATATTTACTGGATAAAATTTATGTGCTAGGTATTCCACTGGACTTAATAAAAGAAAAACAAACCTGACCCTAAGAAGCTATAATCAATGAAATAAGCATAAGAATAGGAGTTTCCAACAAAGAATAGGATAATACAAGAGAAAGTGATTTTGAATTCATGGAGGAAAAAAAGGTGTTGTATTATTCTGAGATACAATCATTATGTGCTATAGTCATGCATTAAATGGGATCCTGGGAACCTGAAAGAATGTGTATTCCTCTCAAAGTGCTTCATTTACTACAAGAGAATATTTCATGCATTGAGAAGCTGTAATTGAGAAATGAATGTGAATCATAATCTGATTCCTTTTAGAAATATACACTTGGCATATTCATATTGAACTGAATGAGATAAATAAGTAGGTACTTAGAAAAGACAGATATTATTTATATAATATTAGCTTGATTTGAAATGATTCACTTATTTATAAAGTACTGTATTTGGTTCATTTGAATCAAGTCGATTCTGCACAAAGCTCTCTTCCTTGTGGAATCCTGGCATTAAGACATTGTGGTCAAAGTAGGAGGACAGGTTGTTAGATGTAATCGGATTCTCTTTCTTCTCCCTTTCCTGCTCCAATACTAACTTTGACTACTGCCACGCCTCTCCTCAGAAGGCAAAAATGTATGGAGAAGAATAGAAGGAGGCAAGGTTGGAGGTGGGGTGAGAGGAACAGTTTTCACCCTCTTAAAATGAGGAGAATGAAATTATAGCTCTTTAGAGAAGTCTGGGAACACATTTCAACTTCTTCTCCACCCCTCCTCACCCTCTCCCCGTCAACCTTGGGCCCAGATCTCTCCTTCTGTCCCTACACTACTGTTATACTTGCGAGTAAAAATGGAGGGAGTTTCTAAGCTCATCCACATTACTTTAAACTGTATAATTTAAAGTCATGATATAAGAATAGAAGACTATACTTAAAATATTTGGTAAAATCTATTTTTGACATAATGGTCTTTGGGATTTTGCTTCTATTTTCTTCTTGACACTTTTTACTATTTTGGTTGTAATAAAAATTGTAAATATGATAAGCGGAAATGGTATAAAGCAGGACATGTCATACTGAAACCAAAGGGGCTTCATAATAAAGCTTGGTCTCGACCAAGAAACATTGTGATCCAGCTGTCACCATTTCTAAACAAAGTTTGAGGTTATTGTTTAATACATTACTAATTTTTTAATGTTGTGAAGATAAAGTAAAATAATATTGTACTTCCCGGGGCTCCTCGGCGGTTCAGTCGGATGAGCATCCGACTCTTGATTTCGACTCAGGTCATGATACGGGGTTGTGAGATTGATCCCTCTGTCGGGCTCTGCACTCGGCAGAGATCCTGCTGAAGATTCTCTCCCTCTCCCCTCTCCACTCCCCTCTTTCTCTCTTTCAAACAAAAAATTTTTTAAAATGTTGTACTTCCTTCCTCCTTTCAACCAACTTTTTGCCAGTCTCAATTAGGCTCTGGATTTAAAAGTGAACGGTACTAATAAAATTTAGTCTCTATTATAGTGATAAAAGACGTTAGGTAATTTTAGGAATCTGTCTTATTTAAAAAAGTTCAGAATTTGAAGTATCCTTATCTTCTTGACTTTACTCGTTACAGTAATCCAACTTAAATACATGTGTATGTCATAATTGCTTGCAGGTGTGTTTTTACACATATGTAGTTTTTATGGTTTTATGTAAAATGTTTAAAACTTGCCTCATACAGTATTTTTCATACACTGGGTACTCAGTAAACATTTTGACCCTAAATTCTTCAATGACAAAACCTTTTAACACATGGTAAAGAAAAAGATCACTTAGGGTTTGTCTGGTCGAAGCTGTTCTTTTCCAATAAGTGATTGTCTTCCAAAAAGGTATTTATGGCCATTGCTTATAAAAGTAATGGTACTGGAAATAGTGTGTTTTGCCATCTGTTATTTTTGTCCAATATGGATTATAGTACTCTGACCATAGTCATCTGTTCTACCTGCTGAGAAACTGAGAATCTAGCCTGGTAGGGTTCTAAACTTCCAAAGGTAATTGTTTATTAAAAGATAAGAAACAGCTTGAGACACTTTTTCAGTCTTGCTTCAGTTCAGTACAAGGGATTTGTTACATTGTGATTTTGGCATTTCCCAACCAATGAACTAAAATCTTGATTTGTTCTTGGTAGTAGCTTCCATTGTTTCTGTAGAGCTGGTTTATGTCTTCTTAGGCATAGTAGTAAGGAGTGTGTCCTGAGTTGTCAAAGGGGGAAGAAAATGGAACCATGTACCAGATGGTCCATTAAAACAGGAACCCAGAGAAAACCCTACAGGAAAACAGCAAAACCAGTATTTCTTTACTTTTGCAGGGGATTAGAATTTGTGATTTCAGAGGTGGATAGAGGGAGGTCTGTGCTACAGTCTTTGGTTTTGAGCTGATAACTGTGTGATTACTCAGCTCAAAGTAGCTTCCGTGCTGCCTGGCAAGTCCATGTTATCTGGTTTTCCAGTTCTCAACAAAGAATTTCCAATCTGTTCAAATATACTCAAACCACTGATCTCCTTTCTACATCTTTAGCTTAAACAATGGACTCAACTCCAACTCCAAAGAGGATTTGGTAGCCATCATGTTACCTTCCCACCACAAAGTATGCTACCTTATCTACATTTTCACCTAGTCTTTGTTCCTTCCTACATGTTTTAAATCAAGAGAGGATTTTCTTCTTATCAAAGGCCAGTTCTTCTCATATGCTTTGAATTTCATTTTTATCAGATATCTTCTGTACTTGATGTAGTTATCTCTCCTGATTCACAGTTTCTTTATTTGATTCTTCACTTAACATTTAAATATACTTAGTGTTTCTCATTGTAAAAATAAATCTTGTACCCAGTTCCTCTTGTAATAATTATAAAAATACTGATAACTACAACTCATATTTATTTAGGACTTATTATATGCCAGATATATTTTAAGACCTTTCTTTTTTTAACTTGTAGAGGGGAGAGAACAGGAACATCTTGTCATACATAGCTTTGGAGCTTCACTTCATTCTTGCCAAAGGAGGTGGGGCCAGTAGAAGGGTGCTGTCTTCAAGGAAGTCTCCCTCTGTCACTAATAGTTCAGGAGAGAGTGAATGATGGCCCCATCTAGAGTCATGGAAATAGAAAGGTCAATGAAGTCAATACACAAAAGGAGAAGCTAGCTTAACGGAGAAGGTGAAAAGTTAATTTTTAGACATGTTGGGTTTGAAATATCTGGGGTTGGGTGGCTCAGAGATAAGCAATTAGGGATTTGAAAGGTAAACACAAATGGAACTATCCAATCTCAGGGTTGACCTTGATACTTTGGGGTAGAAGTTCTTTGAGATCTCCCTAAATCACCATGCCCAGAGTCCTAAAACTGGCCCAGTGACTGCATTTAGCATAATTTAACTGTTGTTCACCGTCAGGTGTTTCCCCTCCGGTATCTGGAGAAATCCAGAGGACAGGATCTAACAGTAATCTGCCTTTTTCCAGAATACCATCAAGACCAGCATTACTCTGTTTTGCTCTTTTCTTCCCATACCCTTCATTGTTAGCTCTTTTGATTCTGTTTTCATAGCAGGTTCTGTAAAGAAGTCTATCACTTCTAAGGTCATTCTAAATTAAAATATGATGCATAGCAGAGGGCTCCATTTTCATTACTCTTTCCAGAACTTTAGGAACTGGCTAAGACTAGATAAGTTACTCTCATGGGTTGAGAATTTGCATGAATGGTCATTATTGTTTAATACTTTTAGAACCCACTGAGAACTAAGCACTTTACATTTATTATATGTAATTTTAAGGTAACTCGATGTGGTGGATACTTTAACTCTCGTCCAACAGATCAAAGACATTGAGGCTGTGAGAAGTGACTAGTTTGTGCGAGGTCACACATTTGGTAGCTTCCACGACAAGGAGTCTGTGATTGTTCATGTTGCTGATTGTGAACCCTGGCTGCCGTTAGAATCACCGGGGGAGCCTTAACAATGCTGATGCTGAAGCTCCACCCTAGACTGATTAGATCAAAATCTTAGTGGATAGCGCTAACAGAGCCTCAGTTTTTAGACCTCCCCAGATACCACTGTGCAACCAAGGATGAGAAATACTAGCCTGCCTCTGAAGGCTAGGACCTTTGCAGACCATGCCACCTCTGAATCAAAAACTATTTTCATTCCGTATTGACATAGTCTTGTTGACACCAAGTCAGACTGGTGACTAAACTTGATAACTAGAATTAAAAAATGTCTTCTTGATATAAAAGTGTTACTTTTCTTTGCCTTCCACATCCTCAGGGAAATATTTTGTCTAGAAACCCCAGCAACAGAGCTACAGAGTTTTGTTTGCTCTGCTTGATACAAGTTGAAGACAACTATATTTCCGTTACTACTGTTCCTTTCTGAGTGACCTCATCTGGTGGTTAATTACACCAGAGGATATAAATCCACTGACAATTGATTTTTCTCTTCAGTTATAGAACACTGTGTAAATCAATTCTTAGAGATATCTTAGAGCTTATAACACATTTTAAAATTTCTAAATTATTAGTATAGCTTTAGCTGAACTCTTGGCCTTATTTAGCAAGTGACTTAATTATATTTCATTTTGGGTAAAATTGTTATTTTCTAAGCCTGGAGATAACAGTGTATAATGAAGCATCTGCTGTGTACAATGTACAAATGTTTGGACTCCCAAAGGACACATTTCAAAGACTCAGATTTTCCTGTTATGTGTGACAAACTTCCCAAGGTCTTCAAAATATGAACATGTTTTCTGCAAGATACATATTTTTGACATCTGTGAAACAGATTTTTATCTCTATTGACACCTATCTAGCATTTCCTTTCTTTTTAATAGTAGTTTTATTTTAATATAAAATGATAAAAATCTAGCAAATAAGAATTGTTATTGTTTGAGATACTCCTATTTGGCAACTGCTTGTGTTTCTTCATTCATTATTTCATACGTGACTTAATATTGGCAATTTCTTCTGTTTTCTAAAGTGTTTTTTTTTTTCAAAAAGATGGATCAGAGAGATAATGTTTCTTCATCATAGCTTTGTGCCATTAGTTTTGAAGCAAGTATTGCAACTTTTTAATGGTGAAACAGGAGTTTTCAAGAGAAAACTAAAGCCTGTCAAATCTCCTCTATTGATGTTTTCCATTATGTCCAAGAGGAAGAATGCACAGGCTAAGTATTTGGGTCTATGAGAGACATTTGTCAGTTGTCTACAATGACATTGCTGTTGATACAGCATGTCACAGCAGCTGTATAATAAAGGAGGTTGAATGAAGTGACATTCACAGAAAGCTCTAATTGAATTCTTATTTTGGTAAAGCCTTTAATTTAATAAATGATGAAGCTTATAGTCACAATTGCCCACTGGGCATCTCATTAGGGTTGAGGTAACCTCAGACTACATTTGCACCTATGTTGATGAAATCTTCATAACCAAAACTATACTTTTAAATGATGCAATCTTCTGTTGGTTGTGATTTGGAAAAAAAGACTAATTATTTAATGTCATTTTTGTTTGTATATCATAGTATCTATTTATTTACCATCTATGCCCTGCTATTTCAAAACGATTTGCACGGGCTTGAAAGGATATAATATAATCATAGAAATATAAATACCAGCAGAGTCAGGGGCAACATGCTGTAATGATAAGAACATATGCTCCTTCTTTGGTACTAGTGTAACTTCAGAAAAGTTATTTAACCTCTCTGAGCTTCATCTCCTCATTTATAAAATACTTACCTTACAGCATTGTTGCAAAATTGATGTTTAAAGCAGAATAGGTGCTTGATAAGTAGTTTTTTTATCATCCTTTAAAAATGTAGTCTCAAACATTTTCAATTATGCTTGTTTTGCCAAATAAAAATTAATCCATGCATTTGAATAAGCTTTTAATTATGACCTTATTAACAGTTATTATTTATTGAGCACGTAGTATATACGTGAAGTTATGTGTCATCTTTGTGCAAGCCCTTTTTATCCATTATCTTATTTTACTCTCACAGTATTTATTTTTAGTCTGTAAAAACCACTTTTTTTGAACAATGTAAATAGACCCTTATTAATGCACCCTTTAAAGGATTGTCTTTAAAATCACTATAGTGATGAACCAGAATTTCTTCCCATAGCATCATTCACTTGTAAGGAGTTACAGGTACATCTCAGAGTTATAGTGTATGTATCTTGTACATGTTTTATTCCACATGAATAACAAGATATACATATTTATAATTTTTTCCAGTTTTATTAATAACTGACGTACATCACTGTATAAGTTTAAGGCATTCAGCATGGTGGCTTGATTTATATATATTGTGAAGTGATCACAATGGGTTCAGCCAACATCATCCATCTTTTCATATAGTTACAATAAAAAGAAAAGAAAGAAAACAAGAAAAAATTTCTCCTTGTGATGAGAAATCTTAGGATTTACTCTCAACTTTCCTATATGTCATATAGCAGTATTAACTATAGTCATCATGTTGTCTATGTATTTATTATAGACAAATTAGTGTGAGAGTGGAGGAAATTATCTAAATAATTCAAATAAGAATTGCTTCATATGGAGGAATGATTTGAGCTTGTCTAAGATTGTTAAATGTTGCAGTAACTTCAATAATTCTTGATTTCCCCATAAGTACTGCAATTAAAGCATGCAGATATTGATACTGTTTGAGAGTTTCTAAATATTCTACTGAAGAGTTTCATCTCAAAGTTCTGTTTTTCATATTTCTAGCAGAAGCAAGCTTCTCTGCATTCTCTATTCCGTGGAAGTTTTTTTTTTTTTAATATTCTATATCTCTCATCAAAAGCATTTTCTCTTGCTTTTTCAAGTATTTACATAATAGGTGTCTACGATTGCTTATTTTTAAGTGCTAATACCCTTTGATTTATTTGGATGTTGGGAATAAGGTGAACATAGTATTTTGTTCTTAAAATCCTCGGAAGTCTGCCAAATGAAAAGAATAAATAATCATATTTTACACTTAAAGAAATTCATGTCAGTACTAATGTAATAATATTTTTCTAGTTGGATTTAAGGAATCATTAAGATTTGAAATAAATTAGTAAAACAGACATCTTTGATAAAGAAATAGGAAACATGGATAAGCAACTTTAGAAGCAAAAAATAGTATTTCTTAAAATTTACAAGAACATTATATACAATCATATAGTAAGACATTGGAAAATATAAATAAAATGGATAATTTGTGGGAAGATATAAATTGGCAAAACTTATTCAAGAAGAAATGAATAGCTCAGTTAGACTTTTAATTAAACAGTATTCATGTTATTGTAGAATTTTAGAGCTAGGAAAACCTTTAAAGACCTTACAGTAAAAATCTCGTAACTTGAGAGAATGTTAAGGTCCCAAGTCTTTGTGGGAAACTAAAAAAAATTCCATTTGTTATATTTGGAAATTAGAAAGTCATGGGTGATTCCTGTAAGAGGGAAATTGAGGAGAGATACTAGAGAGAAAGAAAATGTGTAAACAGGTAGTAAAGAACCTGATGGATAGCTTAACCTTTCAAGAAATTTGACCACAGTTGAAAAGAGAGAGAACAACCCAATGAGAACCACTGTGAATAAACCAATAAAAAGAAGGTTGATTGGTTGGGTAGTTGAAGATAGAGTTTCAACAAATTTGTAGGCTAAGAGATAATGTATATAGGAATACAGGAACTAACTAAAGGAGAAGAATATATAGTTGACCAAATACAGGATCAAGAGCGGTTACTACGTATCAGACTTACAGGTATCATGCCATTTCATCTTTATGACAGTCTTATGAGGTAGACGCTGTAATTATCCTCACTTTTAACGAGAGGAGAGGCACACAGATTTTAAGTAACAACCAGTAAATGAAGCAGTCAGTGTGTGAACCCACAATGCCACTCCAGGGATCTGTCTCTTCACTCTGTTACACCATCTCCAGGAAGGGAAAGGGCCTGCTTTGGAAAGGAGGAAGAGGGTGGGTGAAATCAAGTGAGAACTTTCAAGGTAAGGAGTATAGGAAATATGAAGATATCAATAATATGGATAGTCTGTACCTCATCAGTAATGGTGAAGGCAGGGTTATCTGATTTAGGAATAAGGAGGAAAGTTGAGAGGATAAAAAAATTGTGAGGATTTAACTATGGATGTGCAAAAAATGCTGTCAGAAAGCAGGCTGAGGTAGTTAAGGAAATGCACAAGTCCTGGGGTCAGAGACCATGTTTCAACTCCTCCTTTTCATTAGCCATGAAACATTGGCCAAGTAACTTAGTCTCTCCAAACCCTCATGTGCAAAATAGGGATAGTGATCATCTGGCTACATATTATTCTGTTTTATGTCATTGGGAAAACCCTCTATGCTTCTTTCTTTTTTTTTTTAGACTTTCTGGATTATTCTTTGTATTTGGTTTTCTCTGTGACTTAGAATTGGCTTGTCAAACTAAAAGAAAACAATTAAGATTTGATGGGAATTGTATTGAGTATATTTATCAGTTCGGGAAAGACTGGCATTTATATGACACTGATTCTCCAATTCACTATATAATATATTTTTCCATTTAATCGTGTATAGTTTTGTGCCCTTTAATTAAATGTTATAATTTTCTACATGAAGCTCCTGCACATATTTGTTAAGTGTATTTGAGTTGTTTTATAGTTTCTATTGTCACTATGAATAGGACCTTTTCTTTCATATGATAATCTTTCCCTAGTGATTTTGTTTTGTAGGTGCAATTTCTTTTCTCAGTTTCTGAAGAACTTAGACTGTTTTTGAAATTTTTATTTTTCTGTTACCTCTATAGTCTCTCCTCACTCCCCCACTTTTTCTTTTCTTGGCCTTTTTTCTTTTTTTCATGTTGTAAGATTTTTTTCAATTATCTGAATATCATTGGCTGTATATTCATATGTAAAAGCAAGGCCCTAAAAAGTGACTTGAAGTTCTATATGGGTGGCTGGACTTAAGGAAAGGGAGATTTCACAGTATGTTAGTGAAGGATGAGCCAGCATATGAAGATTTTCTGCCTCTGGGGGTGAATTTAAATCTCTGACCTGCTGGCATTCTGGGAGCAGAAGTAAGGAGAAAATGAGAGGAGGGTGCTTAGGGTTTAATATTTATGCTTGTATCTGCCTTGTACACCTATCCATTAATGAGACTGGTGCTTGAGTTCAGAACCAACCCATTCAATTTTCCAGAGACTAAACCTCCCTATGACAGTACAGGACTTCACTGAGTTGGGGAGGAAACAGTTTCAGCTATTCTTTATATAGATTTTCAACCAGCCTCTCTCTCTTTCAGCCCCATGCAAAGTCCTCCTTCTGTTTCTGGTCCCTACTGTTTCCAAGTATTAAAAACTTCTGGGGAGCCTGGGTGGCTCAGTCGTTAAGCGTCTGCCTTCGGCTCAGGGAGTGATCCCAGGGTCCTGGGATTGAGCCCCACATAGGGCTCCTTGCTCCGCTGGAGCCTGCTTCTTCCTCTCCCACTCCCCCTGCTTGTGTTCCCTCTCTCACTGGCTGTCTCCCTCTGTCAAATAAATAAAATCTTTTAAAAAAAATTAAAATTAAAAAAAAATTAAAACTTCTGAAGGTCTATGGAGTGAATTGGGTCCATTACCATCAATATTTCCATCACTGCCTCCCATACTCTATAACCACTTAGGTGATAACGTTCTCTGTCACTCTAAGTCAGTTATGCCTTCTTCTCGCAACATCTGAATTGGCATCTTGAGTTCACTGTTGTCTACTGCCTATTCTTTTTCCTGTGGCTTAATAATTCGGTAATTTTAACATGGTTTGGGAGGGAGAAGAGAGATCAAGTTATCATAATTAATTAGACATCTTGTATTACATTTTCCAATGGATATGGATGGTGTATAGGCAAAATTAATTTTATATATTGATCTCAGTGTACAGGAAATGTAACTTTTATGCATTTATCTTGTATCTAGCCACTTAGTTGATTCTTTTTATTATTTCTAACAATTTACAAATAGATCTTGGGTTTTCCAATAAGGAGATATATTTCTTTTTTTCTAAGTTTTTATTTAAATTCCAGTTAACATACAGTATAGTATTAGTTTGGGGTATACAATTTACATATAACACCCAGTACTCATCACAACAAGTACACTCCTTAATCCCCATCACCTATTTAACCCCTCACCCACTTCCCCTCTGGTAACCATCAGTTTGTTCTGTATAATTTAGAGTCTGTTTCTTGGTTTGCCTCTCTCTCTTTTTTTCCCTATGATCATTTGCTTTGTTTCTTAAATTCCGTGTATGAGTGAAATCATATGGTATTTGTCTTTCTCTGACTGACTTATTTCGCTTAGTATAATACTCTTCAGCTCCATCCATGTCTTTGCAAATGGCAAGATTTCATTCTTTCTTATGGCTAAGTAATATTCCACTATATACCGCTTCTTCTTTATCCATTCATCAATTGATGGACATTTGGGATCCAGCAATTGCACTACTAGGTATTTACCCAAGGAATACAAAAATACTAATTCATAGGGGTACATGCACCCAGATGTTTATAGCAGCATTATCAACAATAGCCGAGTTATGGAAAGAGCCCAAATTTCCTGTGATTTTTCTGAGGGCAGCATATTAAGTCTTTCATTATAAACTTAGTTTTGACAGTTTATTCTTGTAGTTTTCTCAGTTTTTGTTTCACATACTTTGAAAAATTCTTTATTAGTTTCATAGAGATGTGTTCCTTTGGAAACTTCTTTATAACCTGCTTCTTTTATCAGCATGAAAAGTCCTTCATCTCTTTTAAAGCTTTTTTTCAGTATTAACATTGTGACACCTGATTTTTGCTTAGCATTTGCTTAATATAGCTCTTTTCATCTCTTTATTCCTAATCTTCCTGTGTCATGGGGTTTGAGGTATGTCTCATAAATACATTACTCGATTTTGATTTTTTTAATTCAGTCTAAAAGTTCTTAACTTTTAACTAATGAATTTAAAACATTCCCATTTCTATAATTTCTGATCTGTTTGGAATTATTTTTGTTATTTTTTTCATTTATCATATTTTCTAGTTTATTGTTGATCCTTTGCCTGTCTTTAGTTGGGCTGATAATTTTTTCTTTACTTCTATTTTTCCTCTACTATCTTATAAATACATTATTTGTTTCTACCTTTTATGGTTACCTTAACATTGTTAATATACATGTCCAAACATATTTTTCTAACATCTAGAGCTAATTAGTATCTCTAATATTCCTGAGAACAATAACAACCAAAAGGCTTAGCATACTTTTATTTTCTCCTGATCCTTTGAAACTTTTCTCTCACCTCTTAACCTTCATTTATATTATTTTGAATTTTATATTTGAGTGGTTATATTTTAAAAATTAAAATATGTATATTTAAGCCTTTAAATAAACATTTATGTAGATTTGATGTATTTGATTACTCTCTTTGCTATCCATTATGTCTTTTATCTCATTTCCCTCCTCCTGGATTTCTTCTTTTTTTTATTGGTTTATATTGTCTAGCAGTTCTTTCAGAGAGAATCCTGAGGTAGTAAACTTCAAAGTTCCTTTAATTCTAAAAATATCTTTATTTCTGCCTTTCAGTTGAATAATAGTTTTGGTGGGTGTAGAATTCTGTCTTCAAAGTTATTTTCCCTTAGAATGCTAAAGATATTATTCCACTGTCTTGTATCCTGTAGCTCACAGGAATCTGATGTCAATTTGAATCTTATTTCTTTGTCAGAGTCAAAAGAAAGATTACTTACAGCGTTTAAGTTTTTCTCTTTATTCTTGATGTTCACAAATTTCATCACAATATTTCGAGGGGTGTGTGTGTGTGTGTTTTGTGCGTGTGTGTGTGTTTTATCTTTGATTTATCTAACTTCAGCCCAGAGGATCTTTGAAGTTGTGAGAAGCTTTTCCATACTCTTTAAATGCTGCCTTTCCTTGAAATTTTCTCTATTTTTTCCATCTGAAAGTAGTTTCAAACAGATGTTAGAACTGTGTGTCATCCATGTATCTTAGTCCCCTACTTCCATGTCTTCATCTCTGCTTCTAATATCTTGCTTCGAGCTGGGGTATCCTTCAGTCTGCACTCATCTGTTTTGTTTTTCAGGCATTTCTCAGAGTCTCTACCATAGTTTATACTTCTCTTCTTTCCAGTTATTTTTTGAAATCTTTTTCTGTTGTCCCTAAGGATTTGGGGTAAATGGTATACATGAGGCTGACAGGTATGAACAGTGCTCAGTTTGTCAATTTAATACCCTTTCAAGTTTTGTAATATTTGTCAACAACACTCATCAGTTGGAAAGGACCAAATTGAGGTGCAGCAAGGCAGGTGTAGCAGAAGAATTGAATGATGTGCTTGAGGTACTAGTGAGTCTCAGGTTTGAAATGGCAAGCTGTCAAGACCCAGCTGTTGTGTTGTGACACCTGGTGGCTCAGTCAGTTGAGTATCTGCCTTCAGCTCAGGTCATGAACCCAGGGTTCTGGGATCGAGTCCTGCATCAGGCTCCTTGCTCAGTGGGGAGTCTGCTTCTCCCTCTGCCTTCTCTACCTGCTTGTGCTCTCTCTCTCTCTCTCTGTTATTCACTTTCTCTCTCTGACCAAAAAAAAAAGTTTCTGCTATCATGGGAGTCAAAAGTGGACACACGGGTGAATAAGGAGAAGCTGTAAACCTGAAGGTCATGACAGTGGGTCCAGTAGTCGGAAAATTGAACAAATGACAAGATGTAAACCTGTTTATAGAAAAAGTGAATCAGAGTTTGAGATTTAGAAGTGTAAAATCTCTAGTACTGAGGGGTTCCAAGGGATGGTTGATCTTCATGGGTTGCCGATATGGGATTTAGGTTATGTGAATGTTAGAATGGCCACTGTTGTGGAAACTGAGATGACAGATGTGGAAAATAAAAGTGTTAATTTGAAAATCACTATTATAAAAGTTGTATTTTTAAAAGACAGCTTAACAAATATATCAGTAGAAAAATCATGTATGTTTCATTATGTAGAGTCTGATTTTATACTGGTTCTTCATATGATAATGAGGCAAAATGTATCTTTATTTTTTAGAAACATATATTTTGTTATACTCTTCATGTAAGATTAGTTTTGTGACTTTAGACCACTTTAGTCCATATATACACATTCTTTAGGTTGACACAGTTTTCCTTCTTAGTTAGAGCACTTTCTGGATATATATGACTATTCATCTCATCATAGTATAATGCTATTGCTCATAGAAATGGTTCTTACTTCTCTAGATTCTATACTTTTTTCCACACATTATGGCCATATTCTTGTCCAGAGAGACGTGAATTATCGATATAAATGTCAGTAGCCCCAAATTACATGTATTTCGATTTGTATTAGAATTGAAGTACATATCAGAAAGTCCCAAGGCAACAAACATAATAAAGAGCAAATTAAAAGTCTCTGTATTGACACGTTGAGCATTTTATTATTTCTTATAAAATTGCAATGCATCCAGTACTTAGCATTTAACATTTCAACTTTTTTACATTGTTTTATATAACTTTATACTGATAGTTTAAAAATGGAGAAGGAATAATTTTGCTAGCACGTACAATTAAGATGAGACAAACTGGTGGAAGGAAATGACAGGTGAATTAGAAAGTGTAACTAGTCTTCAGGTATTAAAGGGAACAGTTATCTTTGAAATTCAAATTGGGATCAGGAACTGCAGATTAGGGGTGAGCAAAGTAGTCAGCTGCAGATATTTAAACCTTAACATTAAAGAAAACTCTCAATGTCTCAAGTATAGGAGGAATCACAGTTGGTTAAATCTACATTATGCCTGAAGCAGGAATAAAGGTATGAAGAAGAGGGTTTTAGAAATCCATGACTTTCTCATACTGAAAGTTGCCATCTTTGTGAGAATAAGTCTAAGTAACTAAGTATATTTAAGTGCTACATGAAACAAGGAATCACATGCCAAAAACCAGTAACACTTTTTTTTAATACTATTTTTAAAATGATAATGATGGTCGTAATCAGTTGAAGCACATGCCATATGCCTGGCACAGTGCTACTCAGCTTCTGGACATTATCTCTGAACATTTCAAAAGACCTGGTGAGATAAACATGGTAAAGTTCTTTTTATAGGATGAAAAGAACTAAAAAGCTGAATTAACATCTGGTGAATTTCAACAGAATAAACAAATAATAGGAATAATTTGAGCCAAAATTTTAAAAAAGATATTCTGCGTTAGCAGTATACTGGAGTGGAGGTGGGAGGATGAGTGTTGTACTTTTATTTCTCTGTTAATGAGTTTTTATTATTTTTTTTTTTCTAGTTCTAGGTTTGCTCTTTTCAATTTCTGGAAGTAGCAAGGTGGAGACGGACAGAGGAAGAGAGTAGTTTAGTTACTGGTTCTGACTGATGAAGACTTGCATTTGAACAAGATGTACACAAAGACATTAGACCAGTAGTGAAATAAGTAGCCGCCCTCCCCAAAGTGAAGCGGCTCACCTTCACGGAAGAGTCACAAGGAACGAATGGTGGCACTCTTCCAGAATGAAGAAGTTGCCTAAAGTAAAATACCTGTGAAATCATGGCTGTGTACTGCCAGTGACTCAATTAACTTTTCAAAATGATTTGATTAGGACACACATTGTAATGTAATAATACTGAACAATGTATTAAGGACTTTAAAATACATATGTTATTTTTGTACTAGGCTACTAGCCAAATCCCATTTTATACTTTGGTCTTACACGAGGAATATCACACTGGTACAAAAGCAATTTTTCCTTTTGGATAGCTGTTGGGATGTAATCTTCACATCACTACAGATAAAACAACAAAGAATTATCAGGTAAAATGGAAGGATAAAGAATGTAGCCCAAAGAATTATGCAAGATGTCGGTAACTTAAATTAAACCAAAGGTAGGACCATTCCCATAATTACATTTCAGGAAAAAAAATTCAAGTAAAGTAGTAAGTAGTAATTGTAATGTCCCTTGGGATTTAATTTACATTCAGGCTTCTCCTCATAAAAAATTGAACATGCAGATGGAATTAGGACTTATTTTTTTTTCTATCATAGATATTGTATACAGCGTGAAGACTGCGGGGTTCCTAATTTCTGTAAATAATTACTCTGTCACACAGGAGAGGTAGATATTTGAAATAAAAGCGATGCGTTGAAGATTAACAATCCCCTGGAGTACACCTGATCCCCCCCCACCACCACCACCGTATTCAGTGTGAGTCTTCTTTGTTTCCACAGAGCATCTGCACAACCACCACAGCATTTTTGCACTTTTTCTTCCTGGCTTCATTCTGTTGGGTTTTGACTGAGGCGTGGCAGTCATATATGGCCGTAACTGGAAAAATTAGGACACGGCTTATAAGGAAACGTTTTTTGTGCCTTGGATGGGGTAAGCATTTTTATATACCCTTTCATGCTCTTATTAAGATGACTTTGAACACATAATGAAGCAGTAAAGTGTGATTATCCCCAGGCTACTTTTCTTTGTGTCCAATTTGATATACAGAAGTGGAAATATATGAAGCTGGTCATTTTTTAACATTCTTTGGACATTTGGAGCTTTAAAAAGAAGTAAATACTGGATGACCACATAACCAGTCAGTTAAGCAATGGTGTAAGAGGAATCCTGGGACAGCTACAGGCAGAAAAGCAAAGTGTTCTCTGCTAATATGTCCTGAAAACGCAAAATGTTCTAAAATGTTCAGGGCTCAAAACAGGTACTCGTCATGTCCACCAGTCATGTACTTCCCATAAGAAAACTTCGAGAAGTCCGTTCCAAGAGAGTTCAAAGCAATTAAGGACTACAGCTATTCATGTCACAGGAAGAAAGTCATGTAGTGAATGCATGAAACCTCACAGCTAGTCAGAGGATCCTCAAAGGAGAAACAGAATTGTTGACAGACAGAGAATTAATTAATTATTTGCTTATCTTTATTAGGAAAATTTTCTCTCAAGTTGCCTTACAAAATGGATGTCTTAAAGATCTGTGTTTTTCATAAGGCCAATTCTAATATTTAATTAGAATTAATTAGCTTAATTTAATTAGAAATAATTAGTTTAATTTAAGAAAATAGTTTCAGAAAACCTCAGGATTTTGTCATGTTTGCCTTTGAGTTTCGAAAGACTTGAATTTAAAAAAAATGGGGAATTTTGGGCCAAATATACAACAAGTACCTAACGTACCAGAAGACTAGAGAATAGGATGTTTTATGGCGTCTGAAAAATTACAAGTAACAGAAAATTTTAAAAAATTACAATAACAGAATAATTCATACTGGAAAAGGTGGGATCCAGATCACTTAAGATTATCCATCAGGTTTCAGCAAGATGTGTGATTAACATAGGGCTCTTGGCACAGGCAAGTGGGAAAGCCATTAAGAAGAAATTGGAGAATGTATTCTGTTTACACTTTCATAAAACTTTTGTCTGGATTTCATGTCAAAGACCTTATAAAGATAGACTGGTATTGAATCAGGGAACACTTTTGTCGTGAATTAGTGCCATAGATCCAAGAAATATAGAATCCAGGTAAGTGACTTCCCCTAAGTATAAAGAATGGTAATTTTCGGGATTGGTAACTAGCTTATTTAATAACGTCGTTACCAAAGATCTTGAGGAGAGGACTCACAGCTGCTCTCCAAGTTTACAGATAATTTTAAACTACTCTGGGTAGCAAAAAAGCTAAGCCGATGGTGCTAGACTATCAGGAAGTCTGAGTTGGCAGATTAGTGGTGTATGAATTTCATTACAGCAAAGTACAACATAATAAATTCAGAAAAAAATCTAAATTGTACGGAATGAAGATTATTAATGCTTTAACTATGCCCGGGAGAGAATTTTTTCTAATGAACTCTGTCTAATCAATCAAAAAGTCAAATATATATATATATATATATATATATATTCATGTGTGTATACAGGGTGGGGGAGACATATCTTTTTAAAATATGATGCGTCCCTCTGAGATGATCCTCACAGTTTTTGTCATTAAACCTCATGAAGGGCTACGATGTCACCTGAAAAGACTCACAGAAGAGAATAGCAGGAAGGAGGGGAGGAAGGAAGATGGGTGAAAGGACTCAAGAAGGTGATTAGATGATGGGTTTTTCTACCTGAAAAGGCAAACATCAACTTCCTGAAAAGAAGTCATGATCAAAATTTAAAAAAAAAAGAAAATAATTAAACAGGATAGATTAGACTGAGCTCTGTTCACCAAAACACAGGGACGTTCCACTGAACTTGAGTAAGGATAGTGTGACTCATATAAATATAAACTAAGAGATGTTCGGTCAGTATTGGTGCAGGTATGCAGGCAATTGAATTCTAAGAGGGACTAAGCAATGTGTGGAGAGATACCTACCTAGAAGTCCATGAAGAGAAACTGTCATATATTTTCTGAACTTCGTTCAGGATTGTTAAAAGGAAGATAATCAGGAGGCCCCAAAATTAATTCCTTAGGGCCCTTAACCTTGATCCTACATTCCTGTTATTCTAAGTAAATCATAAGGAAAGAATTATGTGATATGATTTATTTTTTTCTCTTATGTAAGTACAACTTGATGAGAATCAATATGGGGCAAACTGAATGTTCCACTCTTCTGTGATTTCCAGCACAGCACAATATCCATTTTTTGCCTTTCTGATTTTATAACTGTAAATTTCCTTTATAACAGTGTAAACCCCTAGGGAAAAAATAACTTAAAAGATATACTAAATCTCTGTTATTAGTTTCCTTTAAGCCCATGTCAAACGTGGTGGTAACCTAGCAACATTAGGGAAGTACACTGAGTTAAAAGACCAGCTGTCGCTTTCATATTTTTGTACTTGAAAGAAATTTTATAAGGGAAACATACTTTATGAAAGACTTAATGCAAAGGTAGTTGCTCCAATGTAAGCATTTTTAGTCTGTCCGAGCTTTTCTTGAGCCGGAGTGCACAGTGGTTACGGCTGAATGTGAAGTGTGACAATGCTTTTCTTGCAGGTTTACCAGCGTTAGTAGTGGCCACATCAGTAGGCTTCACAAGGACGAAAGGATATGGCACTGATCACTAGTAAGTCCATCCACAGTGATAAATCATGCTTATAATTAAGTAAATCATCATCTCTGCGTCATTAGTCTTGGTTGGCACTGCTGATGGCTTGCATTTTGTCACTGAGTCATTAACGATGGTAGAAATCGCATCAGTGTGGAATGGTGTAAAGTAGCTTAAATGCACAGGCGTTAGGAAGTAAATGCCAAAGCCCTCTGCAGAATCCTTGTTTCGGTTTCCCATTGCTTCATAAGACCAGTGCGTTTCAACAGGTCCCAGTGTCTACTTTGTGTGTTTTAGAATGGGACCAACCTTGGCGTTTACCTTTTAATATATGCTCTGATCTGAGCTTCTGATTTCACTGATGAGAATATATGTCGGTATCAACCAAGTTGTGTCATGTTAGTCCAAGTTTTGTTGCTCTGTTAAGGTAATACAAAAATGTACACATCAGGGGAATCAGTAGAGTACATGGTAGAAAACGCCTCGGCTATGGGAGAAATTAGAGGGAAGAAAGAGGGTTATGGTATCAGCCCATCCTAATCACAGCTGTAATACTGATAAATTCTGTGAGAGAATTTACAAGTAAGGTTTATGTTTAACATTTAAAATGTAAAACAACACGCTTTCATATTTTACTTCATCTGCTCTTTGAAGCTGAGGAGGCAGTTGAGAAATAGAGAAAGATGTGCACATCTTATTAGAAGCATAAAGTTTTAAGTGAGATTTTCTGTTCGTCTTCAGGTTTGAGATAGGGATTACTGCTAATTAGACCTTCCGGTGGGATCGTCCAAATGAACATTGGGCCAAGAGACATCATGTCACCTGCCCATCCAAAAGAAATTTCCAAAGAATTTAAAGAACTCGTGTCATTAGAACACTTGTTTTTCTTCTGCAATCTGAATTATGAACACACAACCAGGAAAAACTCCCTGATGGTCCGTGTTGTAGAGTAGTGCTTACTTCAGCCCTGTTACCTTCAAGCCATTGCTTCTCACAACAGTAGGACTCTTTGGGTATTAACCCAGTATTTGAAAGGCACTGTATTGGGGATGTAGAAAAACACAGGATTATGGGTGATATGGTACAACTTTCAAGGAGTTTATGATTAAGACGGAATACAACATAATGAGTGACGTATCAGTGTGAAGCTCACCTCCCACAAAAATGTGGTAGAAATGTAGTGGCAGTGTGAGAGACACTGACTGCAGTGTGGCATCAGACTAAAGGCATTTTCTCCAGGTATTTTAGTTAAAAAGTACATATTAAATTATCAACCCCAAAGTGGGAAAGTAGAATTTTATCTGACCACTCCTGTGGAGAAGAGAAATAAGTAAGTGCAGACTTTGAGTACACACATACATACAGGCACGTTTGTGTCATGAATACATTGATACATGTATTGGCATATATGTGTGGGTAAGTGTGTGTGTGTATAATTACTAGATTAAAATTTTTAATTAAGGTATGATTTATGCAGACTAACATTCACCCTGTTCAGTGTATAGTTCTGTGAGGTTTAACAAATGCCTAAGTCAGGTAACCACCACCACAACGAATATAGAAAAGTTTATTCTTAGAACAGATAGAGAACAGTTATTATTAATTGTTGTTAATTTTGGAGGCAGCATGTTGATTCTGTGGACCTAGAAGTAATATTGACAGGGTCAAATGCCAAAAACAGGTGCATGAATAGTGGGCATGACTCATTGCATCAGCAGAGATAAAACATTTCCTGGCTTTTTCCTTCTATTGACTCTCCTGGACCATGCACACGCAGATGGACCCCCTTGCAAAGCCTCCAGGGTCAAGCCCCATGTCTGCTTCTAGCCCTCTGCTGTGAGAAGACAAACGTTCTTCCTCAAATGGGTTACCATGTCTCTACCATGTCTCAAGCAATGTAACCCTGAATCTCTTGGCGAACTGAGTAATTGAAATAAACACAGCTGCACTTATTTTTATTCAAAAGCTCATCTTTAGTGAATTTGCTTAGTAGGCTGGGGCAAAAGTAAAATCAGAAGGAAAATAAATAGAAAATATAGATTATCCATTCCCTGCAATGATGGCTTTTAAACCAATTTCTCCCAATATCTCAGTGGCCTCAAGGAAGAACCCATAAATGACATATGCAAGACTCTAAAAGCATGCTGTTCTTGCTTAAAAGAGTATTTGAAAATTTTCATAATGGATATAAAGCAGCATTTTACAAAACTTACGTAATAGTCACCTTTGTACGGAAAGTCAATATAAAAATCTCACCGCAAGAGTACTTTGTCTAAAATGGTTTAGCTGCCTGAGAGTAAGGCCTTATAATAAAGGTTTCTTTTCTGTGAAAGGTATATAGTATTTCTCACCCATGAAATGCTCTAATTTTAGCTTTTTTCCACATCTCCTCATGCGTTTTTAATTACAAGCCTTTGAAATGTGCCAGAATTCAAACGTTAAGTACATAATTCAAGTAATTTGTGTCATCCTTGAGTGGTTTAACACTTATCACTAATTTTTGTTAGTTTTTATCTGATGTTATTTTAGCTGCTGGCTCTCTCTTGAAGGAGGACTGCTCTACGCATTCGTTGGACCTGCAGCCGCTGTTGTCCTGGTAAACATCACCATCCGCTTCTTTTGTTTTCTTAGCCAAGAAGGACTACTTCGCTTCAATTAGAGTGACGGTTTTGTATTTGTTGCGTTGAAGTTTTAAAGTTCAGTGTCTTGTTAATTATCAGTTATTACTTAAATTTGAATACCAACTGCTGTTTAGTCCTCTATTACTCTAAAGTATTCTTAATTTGAAGACCAAAGACTATTAAACATGGGAGTATGGGATTTCTCTTACAGTAATTTCACATTTGTGAAGAAGGTCAAGTAAGTTTCAAGAAATTCTTCCCCATTAATGTACCAAGTTTATTATCCTATCACCTCACACTATTCTGTATGATGGACATCGTTGTTAACGATCTCTTAATCTTGATAAGCACGGCCTGCTGTCAAATATCAACACGAAAATACATGTGCAGATGTCAGAGTTTCTCAGCATCAGTGCCACCGACGCTTTGGACAAGCTATTTCTTTGTTGTGGGGCTGTCCTCTCTATTTTCGGATGTTCAGCAGCATCCCCGAGCTCTCCCTACTAGACACCAGTAGGAACGTCAAGTTGGTAAAAATAAAAAATGTCTCTAGACATTGCCCAATATTCCCTGTGGACAAAAATCACCCCCAGTTGAGAGCCCCTGCCATATTTTATGCATAAGGATTTAAGGTGTTTCCTTTTGGAATCATGGGAACCTGAAAATTTTCTACCAATTGGCCTGTCTTTCCCTCACTCTGATATTATTCATTGCAAATCTTTCTTGCCTAATAAATCCTTAAATGAAAATGCAAGGGGGAAAAATGGTCTGAATTAAATACAAAGATCCACATTGCTGTGCAATTAGAGTTCTAATTGGAAAATCACCCTTTGGTCTCTTGAACAATTCATTAAACTAGAAGCTAGCCATATCTTTCTTAATAACTATATGACTTTTTCTTTCTTTAAAGTTTGCTCTCCCTCCTCTAAACTATGACAGGGAGCAGAAACTGTGCATGATTCACAAGAAAAAAATCTAGGCATGAGTGTTAGAGAAGAGCATAGGGAAATTGAAACTATTAGACACATTTTTGTCTGCTGCATTGAATTCTTACTTAATCAACATAATTATTTCCCTGAGCTACTAAGTTAATATACATATAACCCTAAAATGGAGAAACAAAGAGGATGTGTGTAATTGAAAAACCAAAGTATGGTCTTTGGAGTAGTGATGGATTCCCTCATGATTAAATTGTAGATTAATAGAGTCCACGGAATACACTTTTTTTCTCTTAGTTCGTATAATGAGGAATGTGGAGATGAGTAAGTCTTTCTTTCGATCAGGTGGTATCTTGCCAGGGAACCTCTGAAGAGTGACAACTCCTAAGTCTCTACCTAACAGCTGCTTTGGATCTTCCTTATACCAGAAGTTAAACAGATTTCAGCTCTATATTTCATCTGGCCAGTGTGCTGGGGAAATGGAATTTTTTCTTTCTTTCTTTTTTTTTTTTTTTTTTTTACACTAGCCATCCTGTTTAATTTAAAACAGATTTTTGTGAACTGCTGGTTTCAATGTAAAGGCTTCACCATTTGCATTGGGGGATGCACCGGGATTCTGTTGATCATGGAGGGTAAGGGTCAGGAAGGCAAAAGGAAGAAAATATTTTTCCTTGATGATCTTGGTTTCCGCGTTGGACTGGATTCCTTTATCAGGAAGTGCTGGTAGGTTAGAGAACTGTGGGCACTCATCATAATAAGCTGCTACAAATAGACCGCAGCTATCTCTACAGCTTTTTACAATTTTACTTGAGAAAGAAAAATATGTGTGATTTCATTTCAGATGTTTTATGCAAAAGACCTTTTAAGTGAGAATAAGAGAGTCTCAGAAAATGCTGAGAAGTGTTCGGTAGAGCACATCATAAGAACTGGTGTTAGTGTCCGTCTCTTAAAGGATTCTGGCGAGTTGAATAGGCTTTCCTCTTTGTCTAGAGAAGCGTCCTTCATCAAAATGTGCTCCACCCACGGGAGAAACAGCTGCACAGTCTGAGGAATGTAGGCATTTTGTTCTCCTTGCTGGGGACAATGACACCTTAACACCTTTGGCTGCCAGGACTCAACCTAGTCTCACCGTGAGACTGAAAATCTTTTCACTCTCATAAGGGAAAACTCATTTGGCCAATTGATTTTAATCGGGGTGACTTAGAATGCCAGATTGGCATAGTAGGGCACCATTTAAAAGTTAGACAATTAGATGGTGATTTCCTCAGTGTTAACTGCAAAGCATGGAAATAAAATGTACTTAATGTTCTTTAAAACTTAAAAGTAACACACCGCTGTTAAATTGTTCTGTTCCGTGATGCACTTATAAAATACTTGATAGGTGCTTTATATCACTACCATTGTGAGTTCAGAATTTGGAAATGGTTATAAATTAATAAAAGAGGGTTTTCAGGAGAAAAGGGGACCTGATTCCCTTCAATATCATTGAAAGGTCAACCTTTGTTTCTGTTTGACAGGTCAACATGGTGATTGGCATTTTGGTATTTAATAAACTTGTTTCCAGAGATGGGATCCTAGATAAAAAGCTCAAACACAGAGCCGGGTAAGCTGCAATTGGTGGATTTTGAAGGTTCTTTACCAGTGAATCCCACATTCCAATTCCAGATTGCATTTTAACTGTGCCTTGAATTTCGTTCCTGAGGAACCAGTGTGTCTGGTAGATTCTGCCATTCAAGTTTTCAGTGTGCTGTTCTTAAGTAATGCGACCAATATCTAAAAATAATTTGAATGACCATTAAGAAAGTCTGGATTTGTTTGTGCATATTGCCTGTTTGTAAGATAAAAAGATGAAATGTTAAGGCTGGACTTAAAAAACTTTATTTTTCTTTTCAAGATTTTATTTAAATTCTAGTTAGTTAACACACAATGTAACATTGGTTTCAGGAGTAGAATTTAGTGATTCATCACTTAACATATAACACCCAGTGCTCATCACAAGTACCCTCCTTAATACCCATCACCTGGCTATGCCATCTCCCCTCTCCCCTCCCCTCCAGCAACCCTCAGTTTGTTCTCAATAGTTAAGAGTCTCTTAGGCTTTGCCTCTCTCTCTCTCTCTCTTTTTTTCCTTTCTTCCCCATGTCCGTTTGTTTTGTTTCTTAAATTCCACATATGAGTGAATTGGTATTTGTCTTTTCTCTGACTTAGTTTGCTTAGCATAATACACTTTAACTCCATCCATGTCATTGCAAATAGAGAGAGTGCATTCTCTTTATGGCTGAGTAGTATTCCGCTGTGTGTGTGTGTGTGTGTGTGTGTGTGTGTGTGTGTGTTCTTTATCCGTTCATCAGTTGACGGACATTTGGGCTCTTTCTATAATTTGGCTATTGTTGATAATGCTGCTTTAAACATTGGGTGCAGGTGCCCCTTTGAATCAATATGAAAATACTTATTTTTAGGTGAGCAAGGCCCCCTAGTTTGGATCACAAAGGAACAGGAGGGTAGACTGAACATGTCAGTGTGTGACACAACTGAATTAAGACAAGCAAACCGTACTAGCAAAAACACTACATTTTCTCTGATTAATTGTGTATTTCAGAAAATTTCTTCACATGAAATAATCACTTATGAAACATTATTCTTGTCATATATTTTCATTCTTTATGATGTTTTGACTATAACTTGCTAGGAAGACTTATTCATAATTTTCACTTGCACATTTTAACCACTTAAAAAATTTAGAAAAGCATCTCCTTTAATTTTACTGTCACTATGATATCACCACATTTAATGACTAATAACATTTCATAAGTGGGTTGATAGCTTTGTAAGGTTACATGGTCACCTCATCATATAAATTTGTAGGAATTTGGAAATATTAATGCTTTTGAATTTCCCTTTGTATCTTTTCTTATAAAAACTTTATAGCTTTCTCCTCTCTATTTAATTGTACTTTCATTCAAAACTTACTCTGCAATTGTTATTTCTTTAGTAACTTATTATTTAATAGTCACAATATTTGATCACTGACCAGTGAGAATTTTAAGTGTTTTATGTTTCTATAATCTATGTAATGATTTATATGGTAAGGTAATGTAGGTATTGTTTCCCCTTAAAAGACCAGTAAAATGGCATCAGGGAAATACAAATCAAAACCACAATGAGATACCACCTCACACCAGTCAGAATGGCTAAAATTAACAATTCAGGAAACGACTGATGTTGGCAAGGATGTGGAGAAAGGGGAATCCTCTTACACTGTTGGTGGGAATGCAAGCTGGTGCAACCACTCTGGAAAACAGTATGGAGCTTCCTCAAAAAGTTGAAAATAGAGCTACCATACGACCCAGCAACTGCACTATTGGGTATTGACCCCAGAGGTACAAATACAGTAATCCAAAGGGGCAGCTGCACCCCAATGTTTATAACAGCAATGTCCACAATAGTCAAACTGTGGAGAGAGCCCAGATATCCATTGACAGATGAATGGATAAAGAAGATGTGATACACACACACACAGACACACACAGACACACACACACAATGGAATACTATGCAGCCATCAAAAATGAAACCTTGCCATTTGCAATGACATAGATGGAACTAGAGGGTATTATGCTAAGTGAAATAAGTCAATCAAAGAAAGACAATTATTATATGATCTCACTGATATGTGGAATTTGAGAAACAAGGCCGAGGATCATAGGGAAGAGAGGAAAAAATGAAACAAGATGAAAACAGGGAGACAAACCATAAGGGGCTCTTAATCTCAGGAAACAAACTGAGGGTTGCTGGAGGGGTGGGGGGTGGAAGGATGGGGTGGCTGAGTGGTGGGCATTGGGGAGGGTATGTGTTGTGGGGAGTGCTGTGTATTTTGTAAGACTGATGAAGCACAGACCTGTACCCCTGAAACCAATAATATATTATGTGTTAATTAAAAATTTTAAAAAATAAAATTCAAAAAAAGACTAGTAAAATGCTCTGAATATAAAAATTTGATATCATTCATATCAAGCTTTAGAACTGCCATGGTGTAATAAAAACATCATTGGAGGTTCCTTCCAAAGGGGGACATCACTTCCCACTTAGAGACTTTTTTTTCACTTCAGATGAGTCTTCGTAGCATCTTCAACTAGGTAAACTTGAACTTGCACAGACACTGAGCTTTCTGTACCATTTGAACTTGAAGCTTTCACACTATTACTCTTGTTAGTCTGCCATGTATGGTTGGCATTGGAACAATAGCTTCAGTATTTCTGTCCAGATTAATCATGTAAGAATAAATTGATCATACTGAATATGGGGTATAGAAACTCGGTTCTGTCACTAGTGGCATAAACTTGTGTTTCTGTGTATATACACACACACAGACACACACACATATATTTCTTTAGTTGTAGGGATGGAAGTTTAGTGGTTAGGATAAAGCCTTGAGGTAAAAAATATTTTTAACAAAGCCATACTCAGTATCTAGCTCTGCAGTTTACTGACTGTGTGTGTTTTGAGCATGTTATTTTATTTTGTTATTCTGGAGTTCAGTCTTCTCACCTGTGAAATGGGGATAATAATTTTTGCCTCATCATAGAGTATATGAAATATAATGCGTACAGAGGATTCATTAGAATAGCCAATAGCAAGCACTCATTCAACAAATGGTGGCTATTGTTATGATGCATTAAATGAAGAAAATAGATTGTTTTCAAATGACCCTGACTTCTGTCAGTCAAGCATCTGTGATTCCGCCATTCATGACATTAAGGTCAAAAAAAGAGAGATGAGGTCATCAGAATGAGTATAATGCTAAGGATTTATTAAATTTGCAGTCGGTCTTTTTTTTCTCATTTAATCATATGTAATATCCAGTTTGATTCACATAGCTCTTTGTGGAAGATAACATACATTTAAGAGAAATGACAGAATTGTCACATTATGAATTTAGAAATTACCCACTTTAATCTGCATATTAATTTTAAAACATCTATTGATGAAAATATTAGAAGCTACATCTGTTTTACTGGCAAAATTGAGTCCGTGTTTTTCCAGTTCAAAGGTCTAAGTTGGAGAAATAGAAATGTTAATATGTGTTATAAAAGGAGAACACTGGTTACTGTTCAAAGCAGAAAAGAATTATCAACAAGTTAATGATCTAGGTTTTAAGAACTTTTTTCTATAGTATAAAATGGAATTTTTGCCTATGTATGTATAGATTGAAATTTGCTATTTTGAAGTGTGATTGAAGGAAATTTTTTAGAAGATAAGGTATCTGAAGCTATTTTTGGTTCGCAGAGAATCAGTGAGGACAGTCATAAAGATTTAGGTGAACAATAAATAATCAGAATTAACTAAAGAAACATTGAGCAAGAAGCTAATTAACTTAACAATTGATGTTCCTAATTATAAATATTGACCATTTCAGGTTGAAAACATCTAGATATCAAGTGTTTTTTTAAACATTGACCATTATTTAGAATCAATATATTCCTCTTCCCATTTTTTTGTTCCTGTTTCCTCCTTTTTATAATTATTAGAAACTGCCAAGCAATAGTTTATGTTCAGTAAATATTTATAAAAGAATGAGTGAATGAATATTTAAGAAATATACAATAGCTTGACAAGTTTTATAATACCCAAATTATATTGTTTTTCCAATACCTGAAATATACTTACCAAAGAGGGATTGATTGCAATTAATACATCTTATACAAAATAATTGGAAAGAATGAAAAGATAAAATGGCATATATATTCAAATATGAATATTTTACTTGTTAACAAATATCTCAAGCAGAATATTTCATTTTTTTCTCTTTTCTTGCAATGGAACTTTCTTATCTACTATTTTGAATTGCTTTATCTCGTCTACCTGAAGTTAAGGAAACTACCAGGGTGTTGTACAAATATCATGAGATTTTTTCCAAAGGGAAAGGGAGTATTTTCTTTTCAGGGAATTTTACATAGTATCAACAATGAACCAATCAGACAATTTTTTTCCCTAAGCAAAGGAAAAAGAAAATTAGGAAGGGAAGTTTGTAGACTCCAAGACCCTGCAGGAGTTAGACAGAATAACCTGGTGCCCTGCTAGATATGGCAACATTAGAACTTATGGGAAATTCAATTTTTTTTAACTGTTAGCATGTTTTATTTTATAGGTATATAATTTCCCCTGTAACAAAGAAATAAAATTTTATTTCCCATTGCAGCAACCCTGTTTAGTATTTAGACTATGTGTTCTTCATACTGTATTAATTCTGTAGTGGTCATACAGACTAGGGAAAAATATCCTATCTCCCTTGGGTAACCTATCTTTCCTCTGCTCCATATACATCTAATAATGGAATTCTAAAAGTGTCCAACCAGTTAACACCAAGCATTGTTTTCAACAGTTAGCTCTAAGAGAAGTATGTGTAGGCCTTTTAGTCAATCACAAATCAGTCTCAAAGAGAAATAAGCATTTCAAATACTGGCTTAATGTTTATTTTCAGGAAAACCCATACCTAGATCAAATTAGTTTTTTTTAGGCCTAAAATACTTGTTTATATTGTGTACTAAACTAAAATTGATTTTTAGTCATCTTTGGCTTTTCAGTCTCGTTTTAGAGCCTAGAGACAGTGTCCTTAAATTGAGAAAGATAGCCACATTTTTGTTCAAAGCACAAATACCAAATAGCATATCTTCTCTGATAAAGGAAACAGTAGCTCAGTCATGCCTTTTTAATACTAATCTGATGGAGCTTAACAAAATTGAAGATACTCAAATAATATAGCTGGGGCAGTTGTGTGCATTCCTGCTTTTCATCAGAATAATCTACAGGGCTTTAAAAAACACAGATGTGTGGGGCACCTGGGTGGCTCAGTTGATTAAGCATCCAACTCTTGGTTTCAACTCAGGTTATGATCTCAGGTCGGAAGATTGAGCCCCGCGGGTGGGCTCTAGTGGAGTCTGCTTGAGAGTCTCTCACCCTCTCCCTCCCTCTCTGCCCCTCCCCTGCACGCACACATACTCTCTCTCTCTCAAGTAAGTAAATAAATAAAAATCTTAAAAAAAAAATGCACAGATGCTTAAGCCCCACCGAATTGGAGTCTTTGGGGTTGGGTCTATATATCTGCTGTGCAGCCACTGTGGAGAACACTGCTGTAGACGGGCACTCCTGGGAGTAGGTTCAAACACACTGGCATGCCCGTTGAGGCACTCAGGATCCAAACTGGATAGACCATTGCTTACTTGTTATTGTGAAGAGTTTGGTCTCATGTACTAGGAGATAGGTCCTGGGTTGAATCAGTAAAATGAATGATTTAGTATCATATTTCCCCACCCTCACATCTAACTCTAAAAGCTTTGATTTTTCTCCCGGGGTCTACTGATCAATCAATCTACTTAATAGCTTTCAGGTTTATTATCTCATCCAAGCACTGTTCACAAATGAGTGCACTTCTTTAGAAGAAACCAGACATTCTGAATTATGATGATATGATTTTTCTCTGTCCCACCACTTTTATTACATACCTGTCTACTAAATATTATTTTGAAAAAACCTACTGGGAAAGCATACATTTTAGACATTAGCGCCACAAGAGAATGGACAAGAGAAGTATACCACAGAAAATTATTTCAAGATGTTTTGAACTTTGATTCAAGTAATTTCTTTTTGGTTTTTCATGAGAGAGTTATGTTCTAATAAACCAATCATTTTCAGGGGACTCTTTTCTAAATGTAAAGTGTGTACAAAGTTTTTCTGTGTAGCATGGCTTTGCTTGTATGATAAGTAGGTTAAATCTGAATTATTTGAATCTGAGTTTACCTGCAAAATCCTCCAGACTAGAATAGACCATTTAAATGCTGTTGGATTGGAGTCTATGAAAAAATGTTTAGAAAGAATATTTTGAGCTTAATGTTCAGTGTGTTTTATTAAAGCATTAAATTATCATCCCTTTTATTATAAACTAATATTTCATCAAATTTCATCAGCCCCTATATTCAGATCATCCTAAATTGTGGATAATACATTGATGCTGTGAGAAATTTCGAAATATGAATCTGTTGAGATAAAGGCTGCATCTCCCACAAACGATTAAAGGCCTAAAATATATATCTTCTTGTACTGGACTTCTGATATACATGTTTACATTTCAGAAGGTTTTAACTGGTATCATGTGCCTTCTGCAAATGACAATGAAAATCTTCGAAGCTAGGAGTCCTGATGTGTTTGATAATCAGGGGTCTGAATAAAGGGTTTTCACTGTATGTCTACACAAGCACATGCTTATGTTTAACTCAATGTATCAGACAATTTTGAACTGTAGACACAGGGCCATTTATGATGTAATTGATGGAAATATGCTTTGCATGTAACAAAGGCCCATCTTATTAAAAGGTAAATGTTACAAAAATAATGTGTAGTGTAATTGCATCTTTAAAACAACCTTGAGCATTCATCTTTGATAAATAAACTTTTCTGTATGAAATCGTATTTAAAAGCTAACTTGCAGCAGCAACTTTTTTTTTTGGTGACAATTCAATATTTTGTTCTTTTTGTGGGTGTTCTGTTTGTTTGCAGTCAGATGAGTGAGCCTCATAGCGGTTTGACGCTCAAATGTGCCAAGTGTGGAGTAGTTTCAACAACAGCTTTGTCAGCCACCACCGCCAGTAACGCCATGTTAGTCCCAATCATTTACATCTTCTTGTTACAAATCTTTTACAGTGCATGTGAGAAAATGCTATTGTGGAAAAAAAAAAGGTTTGCTATTATTGGAGCTAAGAGCATACTTAAATATTTATAATTGGCAACTGCCTTTATAACTATTGTGGGATTGGCTATAAAAACATAAATAAAACTATGCAATGTTATCTGCTTTATGGTCTCCAAGTTAACGGTCTTGGTGCCACATCCAAGAATGCTTTGTTGAACGGGGGTTTGGTTATCGCCTGGGGCATGACACGCAGCTACGTAATGTTGCTCTCTCTGTCTCTCAACAGGGCATCTCTTTGGAGTTCCTGCGTGGTGTTGCCCCTTCTGGCTCTGACGTGGATGTCTGCAGTTCTGGCCATGACAGACAAACGCTCCATATTGTTTCAAATACTTTTTGCCGTGTTTGATTCACTACAAGGTTTTGTGATCGTCATGGTCCACTGCATTCTTCGGAGAGAGGTAAGAAAGGGAATTCCTCTGGCAGAGAAGGGTGATGGTTAGATGAATATTTTCCTTGTTAACAAATAAGATCTTTTATTTTAATATCTTCAGATTAAAATCATCTCCTCTAGGGGCGCCTGGGTGGCGCAGTCATAAAGTATCTGCCTTCGGCTCAGGGCATGATCCCGGTGTTATGGGATCGAGCCCCACATCAGGCTCCTCCGCTGGGAGCCTGCTTCTTCCTCTTCCACTCCCCCTGTCTGTGTTCCCTCTCTCACTGGCTGTCTCTATCTCTCTCTCTCTCTGTCAAATAAATAAATAAATAAAATCTTTAAAAAAATAAATAAAATAAAAATCATCTCCTCTAAAGACAACCATTGGAAAGTCAAAGCTAAAGGGGAAACTTGAAGGGATAGTTCAGGAGGGCTTCTTGGACCCCGAAAGTGACAGTTAAAACAGATGGGACTGTGCAAGAGAAGATGCTTCCGGGGTCCCAGGAACCAGGGAGAGTAGAGTCAGGAGACGTCATTAAGTGGAGAGAAGTCTGTTAGAGACACTAATGGATAAGAGGGTGGGGTGGCATATTTTTAATAGGCATAGTTCATACTCATAACGCAATGATATCTCTTAAACCCGTTCCCAAGTTCTGCACCCAGCATATCCCATTCCTTCATACTTAACTAATTTCATTTTAGATAGAAAATGTTGAAGATTACTGATCAGTTCTGGTGTCTCTATACTAAATTCAGGTTGCTAAAGGTGAATGATTTTGTGATGGATGTTTATACAATGGACACAATGGAGCACGAAAGTCAGTAACTGTTCCCAGGAGCTATAGATCTATAATCACAGCATTTCTCCAGGTCATGGTTGAGGTTTCCTGCCAGCTGTGAGGAAAACAAGTCCTCCTTCAGGAGCTGAGACACTGACCTGCGCCCGATCCACTGAGCAGGACAGATGTTGGATGTGAGTTGTTTAGCAAGAAAATACTGTTTTCCAGCTAGTGCCAAAATTATGCTGAGTGCTTGCAAGCACTGACACAGTGTTTACAAGGTTTATGAGTCATTTTTGTGTTTACTCTGGGGACGGTGGTAACTAAGACACAATGACACAGTGCCATGCTAGTCATTTTGAGGAAATGGTCTACACTGTCATTTCGCATTATCCAGCTTGTTTGAGAACTTTATTATGATGTGCACATTGCAAAAAGACTAATGTGCATATGACTGCACACCACACAGTGTTTACAGTGATATGTGAAGCCAACCACAGGTTTTTACCTGATTTACCAGATGGGGAGAACAGTATTTCTGAGCTGCTTCAGTAAGGTACAGGTGTCAGCAGTAAACCCACACGTGTATTCTAAGAACATTATATGATGAAAAGAAGAGTAACTTCACATTGCAAAGGAGGCAATATTTCATCATCTAAAAATCCGATTTAGCTTACAGTTGTCAAGCCTTCTACTTCCCTCATCACGGATTTCTACCTAGAATATTAGCATTAAAAATCTTGCAAGTATTCAGTTCTTTGTAGGCCAAAATTAAGTAAAAGTTAAATTGAATAGTTTAGGGCTATGTTTTTCTCCAAATATAGCTATCTTGTGGGTCTTCTGCATTAATATTATCTATAATGTGTTTATGTAACAAAATTGTTCTAAGCGAATAGACACATGATGCATTTTTGATTGACAAGGATGAACAGTTGCAGGTTTTAAGCAAGATACATAATATATTTATGCAATTTTCAGAAGGTATTAACACTGTAGGTGTTAAAGAGGAGAAAAGTATCTTATCTAAATAAGCCTTTCTTTTTCTTTAGAAATAAGCTTTGAAGATAGCCCTAGGCTATATTAAAAATATTCAGGTTTTAAAGTGACAGATATTTTGATGGCTTATTATCAAATTTTTGCTGCTTACATGAAGAAAAATATTTGGCACAAAAATTTCTTTCCATCAGAACTTTTTCATACTTGCTAATTGGACTAATAACTGTCAGAAACATGATTTAAGGGTAATTGAATCAAATCATATAATAAATGCTTCTGCTAAAATAGATATCTGTAAATATATGTTTTCTGTTTTAATAGGGAGTAAAAATATGAATATTGTTCATTTTCAATGATTAGTTCACATTGAATAGTTTTAGAGCTGATAAATTAATAGCAAAGTGTCCTCACTGTCATTCCAAAACTGAAACAAAAAATCACATATCCATTATTTTTGCATTGACCTTAAAAATACCCTGTAACACTGCTGTAAGTACACAGAGTAGATGTCAGGTATAGGGCAAGGCTCTTTCAGAATTTCTCAAAGGAAGTTTTTACTGAAAAGCCAAAAGAACCTTGTTTAAAAGGGTTTTGCAGATCCCAAGGACCACATCATAAGGCGGCCTCACCGGCTTCAGAGAAACTCTTTTTGACTTTCTAACTGCATATCGCCTAACACACCCAGCAATAGGTCTGTCTCATATTACCTGTGATCACACTGTACTAACATTAACCACAGTCCAAGAGAATAGGAGCATCTTCCCATATCCTCAGTGTCTCCTGTGAACAGACGCTCCATAAAAATACACCAAAGCGAATGGTCTAGATAGCTACCTATAAAATACTGGGTAATGACTCCTAGCAAACTGCCTGATAATCCCGTAGGAGATCTTGGGAATACAATTTTACCTCTACTGCTTTTTTCACTTAAAGTATTTTTCACAATAACCCAAGATGATTTGTATGGATTTTTCTTTATTAAAAATGTATAAGCAATGTAAAAAATATTTCCTTCAGTTTAGAGAGAGACTGGATACAGATACACATTTTTATTTCTGTGTATTTTTGACATGCAGTAACATAATTGGGTCATTTGTAGTCTTTAATGATTCTTCCAATATGAATTCTTTTCCTATATTTACTTTTGCAATCTTCCTGTGAAGGAGGTGGGTGTACACAAGGGAGGAATATAGCCTTGCAGTTAAAGAAGGAGAAAAGAAACGGAATAGTATAACTGGCATTTTAAATGTGATGTGTATGGGGCTTGATTTATTCTAAATGTGCCTTTGCTTTTAGTGGATCCAATTTTAAAACCAAATCATTTCAAGTCAGAAAGGAAGGGAGAAATGATCACTTTGGTTCTGCCAACTCAATTATATTCCACTTTAAAAAAAAAAAAAAAAGCAAATTGATTATTTGCATAACAATTTGTTGTGACCTCCAGATTGACATCTCAGTATTTAAATTTCATAAAGTTTGTATTCTTGAAAATACAGTTTTGTCTTCTGGAGCAACTCTATTAAATTGCTTTAGTAGATGCCTCTGACAAAAGAGAAAACAAAACAAAAAAAAAAAGAGTAAGAAGAAAAAAAATTAAACCAAATGATTTATCACACATTACTTTCAGCAACAAAACATAGATCTTGGAAGCTAATGTGTATAATACCTAATAAGACAGAATCTAATAGAATAAATATAGATGCTTCCTTCATTTGTTCGTCATTCCTTGATTAGAATTCATTTGCATTAAGCACATAACGACATCCACTATTTACTATTCTCCACATTGCTATGGAAATTCAAACTACACAAGTTATGAAACCTTTGAAATAGTTACTGTTGCTAGGAAACCACTTTCTTGGTGCCTGCACATTCTTCTCATCTCTCCTGTGTCTGGCTGTGCCTGGCTCTAAGACAATCTTACAGCCTAATGTCAGAGGGGGAAAATAACAAGATTGCGATACAAAATAAGCTACAATAAAATCCTTTCACCAAATGGAAGGAAGGAGGCAAGTGCTTAAATGGACGACTTTGTTGTATCAGTACCTGAGGGTCCTGCGGTTGCTCTGTAGTGGCGGTAGAAGGGCCAAGCTCCTCTTTTCTCTTTCCCCAGCACAGGCAGGAGGTCTGGGCTGCACCAGATGAGGTCCCAGAATCTTCTTCCAAACCTGGGAAGCAATTTTGTAACAAAGTGCTTGAAATAAACATGAACAGCTTTCCCTTCCTTCCTCCCTTCCTTCCTTCCTTCCTTTCTTCTTTCCTCCCTTTTCTCCCTCCTTCCCCCCTCCCTCCTTTCCTTCCTTTCTTTTCCCTCCTTTCTTCCTCTCATTCCCCTCTGCCTTTTTTTTCCTTCCAATTTCCAATTTGGTCTTATTTCCATAAAGAATACTGATAAAATGATTTACAAGCACGTGATTGTGAATATATAAAACAGACAAGCATCTTTACCAGTCTCATCTAAAACCAATATTCTCCCCCAAATCATTAAAAAAAATAAATGAAGCCAATAGCAGTCAAATAACTAGAGAGCAATTTGAAAAGAGGTCATACTGCATATAATATAGTTCAGCTGGAGAGTTGCATGAATCTCCAAGCCTGATTATTTAGAGGGAAATTAGGTATGACTCATTATTACCGAAGCGCTTACGGAAGCGCGTATCTGTGCACTCCCTTAATGAGGGAGGGCAGGAGTTTCAGTTAGTCTTTGGAGATGAGGGAGTGGGTGATAGGAAACCTCAGAATGCAATGGGTCCTGAGCAGAAAGACGGGGTCAGAGGATTAAGGAAGTGAAAGTTTTGAATAAGGGAAGATGGAGAGAGATTACTAGGCATGTGGTTTCCATGGAATGGGCCTATGGTGAATATAGAGTAGTCTTCTCTGGGACCATTTGGGGTACATGGAGGCATAAAGCAAGTGATGTGATCCTAGACACTAGAGTGATTTAAAAAAAAAATGGTTATAGCCGTAACCCCAAGAGAAAGACAATACTGACAACATTTGAGTGCATAGCATTGATTAAGTGATATTTTTAGAGCATTTTCATTGGGGTTTCAGTGGTCATGATTAGAGGCCACTGCGTGTCATGTCATGAAGAAGTTCAGTAGATTTCATAGAGTTAGTGAGTAGTCCAGGGTGGGAGGTTCAGGGTACTACGGATTCTAAGATTCTCATTTTGCGCAGAAGGACAAAGATTCACGGGAGAAGGGAGTGGGTTGCTAAGAGCCTTATCTTTGTCAGGCTGAATTGAAAGTTCAAGAAGAAAGACATTTAAAGATCATTTGGTTTGTTGCTCTTGTTTCCTGGGAATCGGAGAATGGCTCAAAGTACAGCAATAAAGCTGGATTTTATCAGAACAGAGAATGGAAAGCACAAAGACTGCCTTTAAATAGGAACATGGATGTGACATAAGCAAGGATCGTATGCTTCTGTTCCTATATGCATAGTCCCAGAAATCACCAGCCTCCCTTATTCCATTTCTTATAAATCCTACCTCTCCCTCCAGATTTGGCTTTCCCGCCCTGAGCATAATTACAATTATATTATGAACGTTTTCATCAGTCTTAATCTGTACCTGTGGTTCTTCAAGCCCAGGCAGAGATCTGGGGGCTGAACAAGAACATGAAATCAGATAAGTCAAGTGACATCAGTGAACAAACTGAGACACAGAGTTCATGGCAGAGATTGGCAAACTCAGGCATGTCTGCCAGGTAGTATCCAACCATGGCTTGCTTTACCTCAAATTCTTCTGAGTATCTGGCCAAAAGGATAGGCAAATCCCACTTCCTGCTCCTTCTGGTTCCCTGGGATCCCACCTTGCAACATTGTTAAACTGGTGGCAGAAAGTTGAATATGTCTAGACTAGAGGTTTAAAATTAATCTAGGAATAGAGGTCATGAATTAAGTTTTTATTTCCTGCCTTTAAGTGGATGGCATGAGGCTGAAGTATCTTCTGTGAAGGCATAAGTGGGGGTGTCTGACATAGAACTTCCCTTCCTCCTTTTCTCATTTGCACGCTAAAAAATGCTGTTACATTTTTTCAGATCATATATATGAAGTGTCCTCTAGGGAAGCTACCTGTTACCCCAAAACTGATACAAACAGGTAAAAAGCTACAACAATTTTGAGAGTGATAGATCTGTTAGGTGTTAAAAGATTCCAGTAGAAAGTCATTAGAACTGAAATTTAGGAGTAAAGTCCGTATTTTTCCTTCCAGGTAAAGCAAAGGACAAACCATTTTTATTTCTTTTTGCTATCAGAGAAGTCATGTAATACTTTTGTAATGTGAAGTCATTCATGTTATTTATGTCAGTTGGCATAATACACGTGAAATTGAGAATAATCTTACTGGTTCATTTAATGATTACATTATATGGAATTTAATATGATTAAAAAGAGCTGAATCATTTGTTTAATACAAATCGATAGAAACAATAGTAGACATTAGATCCAGGAAAAAAATATAATGCCTAAGAAATTCCCCCCCCACAAAGCTAAAAATCTCAAATAATTATAAGAATGTAATTTAATTTCTTTGCTTGTCTTAAAATGATCCTCTGGAATGGAAAATCAAGAATAACTGGAGGTAAAACTGTCTTCTTAAAATGTAAAGATTTGGGGTCTGAGCTGCTTGCTTGCTAAATGCAGAGCCCATTACAAACAGTGCAGCTCTTGCCCACGAGGTTTCTCTCAGTTGCAGCGCGGCCAAACAGTGCTTGGTGCTCTTCCCCAGCAATCTCTAAATCTGCACCAGCTTTGACAGTGACACTCTGCCAGCTGCCTTCAGAGTGAGGACCAGCCAAAAAGCTCTGGGCTTGCTGCTCCTGAGAGGAACCAGATCGCTCTCCTGTGGGGGGAGACTGCAGCAAGACACACCCCTGCAACCTTCTTTGAATTCTTGCCTCACCCAGGAAACCATCCACAGTAAAAGGCTGTATGGCTTTGCAGGGGTTTTCAGAACAGCTGCCAGCGGGAACTAGACAGGATAACTTTGGTGGTGCCCCTGATGGATACTTTCAGAAGACAGCCTTGATGGCTTATTCTTTTTACTCACCTTATTTTTGAAGATGTCTCTTGACATTCTTTTTTCATTTCACAACATGACATCAGATTTCCTTAAAGTACCCTAAATATTCCAAGGCTGTTTACATACCTGTTCTTTGCTCCTCCCCCAAAACTTTTTAACCCTCTGTCTGGCTGTCAATTAAGGTTAAAGACCTATTGGCAGAGTATTGTAAAAAGAGGACATTTTGGAGGCTAGATTTTAATTGCGCCATAATATGTCAAACATTTAATTATTCAAGACAAGTTTATTTAAAAATTGTACTTACTAGTCTTGTATAAGTTTTAAAAAATGATAATATTGCAAGAGTTCGGAGTTCTAAAAAAATTTTTTAATTAAATTGTTGTTCCCCACAAATAGTAAGTCAGGTGGAGGAGTTTAAATGATTAATATGTGAATCTTCTAACAATTGTTTTTCTTTGATCTTAACCACAAGGCAAGAAACACCAAAACTATTATTGTCCCACACTATAAATATGACAGTTGGCACAGGATTTTAATATCAGGACGGAATAGCCAAATACAGATTCTGTCTTTGTTTTTTATGCTTTCTTCTTGTCTAGAGTTAAGGTCCTTGTAGACTTGCTTTTTAAAAAATTCCAGTTGTTCTCCATTAGTCCAATTCACATTGATTCACCAAAGTTAAAAGTCTTTTTGTTTACTTGATAGAAAATTCAGTTAATTATCAAAATGTTTCCACATAGCTGCAGATCTATTTTCCAGGTACTGTCTCTCCTGAAACCCTTTTTGCTGTGATGAGGAGTATGTGTTATGAAATCTAGCCTAATCATTCCTCCCTGACAGTGTTGGACAAATGTTTAAGGCTAATCCATGTAGATTGCCTGAATGCATTTTTAAGGTTTTGTAAAAATCAAACAAAGCGTTTGGAATCAAGTAGAATTTCTCCTGCAAAGCTTTCTGAATTAGAAGTAATGGAATTGGGGCGCCTGGGTGGCACAGCGGTTAAGCGTCTGCCTTCGGCTCAGGGCGTGATCCCGGAGTTCTGGGATCGAGCCCCACATCAGGCTCTTCCACTATGAGCCTGCTTCTTCCTCTCCCACTCCCCCTGCTTGTGTTCCCTCTCTCGCTGGCTGTCTCTATCTCTGTCAAATAAATAAATAAAATCTTAAAAAAAAAAAAAAAAGTAATGGAAGCACTAAAAGAGTCGGAGAATCTAGTACTTAAATTATGGCATTTATATGACCATTAAAATGACTTTGAATTTATTGGAGAATTTTTATGCTTTTCTGTTTTATGTTTCTTCTGAATAGCATTGACTGATTCACAAAGCAGACATCATTCTCCAGGGTAGAAATGCCCTTAATCCATTGTCATATTTGGGAATTTGGTCATTTAAAGTATTGATTTTCTATGTGTATGTTATGAAAAAGAGATTTCTTTTATATCTCCTTTAAGCGATCAGATAGTGAATTTTGAAGAGAAACTTAACAGAAGTTGCTTTTCCATATTTCATTGTCAGACAAAAATATCTCTGACAGCTAGACTCTGAAGGTCTGAAAAGAGTGGTTAGTGTGGACCAGTCAAATTAATGTTTGGTATTAGCAAGTGCCACTTTCATATGTTATATATGCTAGCATTTAGAAATAGATTTGAAAAAAATGTTTCATGTGACAAGCTCCTGGAAGGGAGTATTTCTAACATATGACTTATCTACCTTTATAACTGGTGCTCCTTTAACAGTTGCCTTGGGGCCCAAATTTAGCACGTACCTATTTTTCTGAGGTTAGTTCTTTGGATTTTTTTTCTTTTTTTCTGAAAACCGATACACTTTCTTAGTGTTTTTCCCCAATGCAAATTTCTGTGTAGTAAACAGTGATTGTCTGGCAAACACTAGACTCATGACCGGTTTTTCATTATTAATGTGTCACTGTATGACTTGCAGCTATTACTTCTTCACCTAAAAAGGAGGGTCCTGAAAGCATTTGCATCTATAGAATCTAACGTTTCCCATGTCGTGTCTCCTTCAAGGGAGAAGCTAGATGATTTCGTTCTAAATATTTATCCGGTCTTCAGAAAAAGATGACGAGACTAGATTTCCCTGAGCCTATACTTGTATTGATGTGCTTGCAGGAGGAAAGAAGAAATTCTCTTGCTCATTGATATCAGGCAACTCCTCGTTCTTTTTTTCCCAATAAACCTCAGACTTAGAAATATTAGAATCGGAGGATAGAAAAGAGGTCAGAGAGCACGGAGTCCATCCCCCACTCCTATAGTGCCGCATCACCAGGATTAGGACCCAAGGTGGAGAAAAAAGACGTAGACAAAGGTCTCCTTATTGTACTGGTTGGCCAGGACTCTGTGGTGGTGACTAAACCCTATGTCACTTCCCAAATTTGCAATGATGACTTACGACACGGGTGACGGGAGCTGAAAGCAACGGGCTCAGTTTTCTTCTGGCCAATACGTATACTGTCCACATCTCACGGCAAAACAATGACAGGATAGTTCTTGTCAGTGCTTTTCAGAAGTAAAGATCATTGGTTACGTGTTTACTTTGGTCGTCTGTGTGACGGCGCTTCGGTAAAATAGGGGATGTGCAACATCATCTCTGCTTTGTTTTTTGATCCAATAAAATAGATTATAATAAACTAGAAGGAGGATATCAATCCTGTGAAGTCAAAACAACAGAATATGAAAATGACCTTGCCATTGACTGGGATAAGAAGCTACTGTGATACTGTCTATTAGTAGCTTGTTAGGAGCCTAATGAGCCACAGGAAGTGGGAAGGACATGTTAATGCGAAGGCATCATATGATCAGAATAACTATCAATTGATTTATGTGTTTGTTATTGATCCATCTTCATTCACTTGTTTAATAAAGGATTTAATGTTCTTCACATTTCCTTGTGATATATGTTTCTTTACTCAGAATCCAATTGTGAATGCGTATTAAGAACATTTGGCTTTGCAAAGTGATTTTTTTTTTTTAAGACAACCAGCAAAAGGGTGCTTTTGTTACCTTTTTGTTTCATTGTGTTTTGTTTTTACACCAGGGCACATAGTACTTGAAGAGAGACAAGAAATAGTTGCCCCAATATGATCCCTTCCATGAGACATAAAGGGAAAATCCCAAATCAATTCCAGTTAAAGATCGTTGAGTAATCTCATTTCCTCGATGTTTAAAGCTATTATGAAGATTATGCCATACCAAATAGGAAATCCCCCTTGAAAGACACACACATTGTTTATAACAGTGAAAATAAATCTGCCCTCTGGCAAGAATTACTGGTTTTTTAGCCAGACACAGCCCTGATGAAAACTGAGGAGTTCCCAGCACTTCCCCCTATAGATTATGGCAAGTGATACATGTCGTTGTTGGCATAAAGTCCAGGGATACTGGTATATGTATTAAGAAATAAGCAAAATGTGTATTAGATATAAAACAATGATAGATATCATTTCTCAGTTGATTGCCAATAATAGACAGTATCTGGTCATTACCAAGTGAGAAGAAAATTAATGGGTTTCTCCCCCCTCCAGGTTCAGGATGCATTTAGATGCCGATTGAGAAACTGTCAGGATCCGATCAATGCTGATTCTTCGAGTTCTTTTCCTAATGGGCATGCTCAAATAATGGTGAGCTTTTATTTTCCTTCTGACGGTTCATTAAGTCAGGATTTGTGACGGGAATAAACAATATTCTTACTACTAAAATAGCATCCAAGTCCCGTTTTGAGTGACTTTGGCTTTAGTTCATTAACAGATTTAGATCTACCAGATAACCGTTCTGTCCGGATTGCTGAGGAGTCCCGGGTCTGTTACGGGCCCTGGGGTGTTGAGTGTGGGGTTTCCGCACAACACCAGAGAGTGTTTTCATCCCTGCGCAGAATGAGGGATAACAGTTTGTCCACGGGAACATGTTTGTTTACGGACCAGAACACTGTGGACTTGGCGCTTCTGGTCATAAAGCAGTGGTTCTCAGCCTTGTGTGTGCATTAGAAACCACACTCCAGACCAGTGAAATCAGATGTCTGGGGTGGGACACCAGGTATTGGTGGTTCCAATATGCAGCCTAAGATTAGAACCACTGTCCTAAGGCAGAAGGGCGTGGCCACAATTCTAATAAAAGCTCGTCATTGTACATGAGCTCTGACTGTTGATTTTAAGGGGTCCTTTAGGCATAAGCACTTTGGTGTCTTTTAGAAATGGGATAAGATTTAAACTATGATTCATTAAAAGCAGGGCTTAAATAGAGATTTGTTTTTACCATATATTCGATTTATTATGAACGTTTTTGAATTAGACAACATAAAATAGTCGAAACAATATATGAAGACTTGAGAAGGAATTACCAATTCTGTATTAAAACAAATAGATAAATACTGAAATTTCTAATTTAAAATATGAAAATAAATTTTAAAAATTCTAAATAATATCTTCCAGTATATGACTGGAAGAACTTGATTGAGATGGGCTAATTTAATTTTGCCATTTAAAAAAATTAACTGATCTGTTTAAAAGTTTGGGGGGGAGAATATAGGGATGAAAGTGAACTCTAACAGATTGTAGTCTAGATTAGTAATGTTTAATCTTCAATTTTAATTGCTAAATCTAAAAGGCTTTTGTCAATTTGAATGAAAATGGACCATTAGAAGAGCCTAGTTTGACTGTTAGGGGTTTAACAAAGCTGTATTATAATTATAATGTAGTATAAACAATATATTCAAAGTGAATACTTTAAAAATACAAAAAACAAAGACATTTATTTAAGTATATTCATAAGAATGCACATTCTTTTTATTGTGGTTTAAGGAATTGCCTTGAAACTCTACCCTTTTATATATGGTGTCAGTCTCCTGACTGAAGATGGCAGTGGGTATTGCATTGCTTTATTAAAATTGTATGCCGTTTTTCCATTGCTTTAATTCAACACTTGGTCTCTAGGAAATACGCTTGAAAACAATTTGATTATTCCTCGAGAAACTTCTTCTGCACAAAACAATAATCTAGTACTGCCTAGTCAGATATCTGTAAACTTTAGTTAATCAAGTTAGTAAAAGCCCCTCGAGGTCTGCATTGAATGATGATTCTATACCTTATTATTTGTTGTTACAGACAGACTTTGAAAAGGATGTAGACATTGCTTGTCGATCAGGTAAGAATATTTGGATTTTGAAAAAACCATTAGGGATGTGAAATCACTTTTACGATTTTGATTTTAAAGAAAATGCCACAGTTTACACATCACATATTCATGTGGATGAATAAATAGAGTCTTTCAAAGGGAAGCATTGTAACAGCAAAATGTGGTGGAAGGGGAGAGAGGGAGGTGAAGGGAGAATGAGGATTGACAGAGAAACTCAGAATGGTCAATAGGAAGCACGATGACAACAGAAAAGCATGAACTTGGAGATGTTAGTCTTCCATTCCACTGCTTCCTGGTTGTCAGGTGTGAGGCCAGTCAGTTTGGCCTCGTGCCTTGCTTTCATCATCTGTGGAATGTGGGTTGTTGCCAGGATGAAATACATCGTGTGTGTTTGTGTGTATCCTAGCTGCTGCCGCTGCTACATGCTTAGCGGGGCCCAGAAGAAACCGCACAGCGCTCTCTGCACGAGAGAGCTAGGGTCCCATGGACGGTGTCCCTGATGGGTATCCTCAGCCTGGGGCTAAATTCTCACCAGGAGTAGATGACTCAGGAGTTTCAAAGGGAACTACATGTTTCCTTTTTTGGATAATTCCAGTTGTTGCGAATGTTTCTTTATATTGGGATGTATAACATACCTTATTTTACCTTGTGTTCATTGACTTTAGTGCTACCTTCTAAACTAAGAGTGGCTGTCTACTTCATCTAAATATCCACATGTTTGGAAGCAAGTCCTGTTTAGTCCAGTCCCAGACCTTTTTCTCCAGACTAAACCATGGTTCCTCATTCATTCCTCATAGCACCCTCCCCAGCAGGCACGGTGCCTGCGCGGCCTCCAATTGTCAATAGGTTTTAAATTATGGTGCCCAAAAAGTACACACTTATTCAGCATTTCTTACAGTGGGCTCTTTACTTATATTAATGTTATCTACACTTGCATCTCATTTCATAACAACTGGTACATTACTACTCTCAACTTGTCATCTAAGATCCCTAAGACTTTTTGTAGTAGCTGTCAGAGGATTAGGTAAAGGTTCTAGGTTTTTTCCTTGAAAAAAAAAAATCTGGCCTTGCATTTCTCTCTCTTTGCTCTTTTGCTAGGTTCAGGTTAGCATTTTATCCATTTAAAATTTTTTGGCCCTTGAAAGTTTGATGAGAATACCTTCTAAATATTTATTCAAACTGCCAATCAAGGAGTTGAATGGGAAAAGAGTGAGTATAGAAACCTGCTGTCTGGGGCGCCTGGGTGGCACAGCGGTTAAGCGTCTGCCTTCGGCTCAGGGCGTGATCCCGGCGATCTGGGATCGAGCCCCACATCAGGCTCTTCTGCTATGAGCCTGCTTCTTCCTCTCCCACTCCCCCTGCTTGTGTTCCCTCTCTCGCTGCCTGTCTCTATCTCTGTCAAATAAATAAATAAAATCTTAAAAAAAAAAAAAAGAAACCTGCTGTCTTCAGTAGGGCACCTCCCACCCACCCCACACTGACTCCCTTTAAGTATACTTTTCAGATTCAACTCATAACCATTAAACATCTTTGCAGATTGTGAGATTACAGAGTTGTTGTGATCACAAGAATATGAGAGACTAAGCTCATATTCTCATTTCTGAATGCAATGAAAATACTCTATGTAGAGTATGGCATAGCAAAGCAGTAGAATAACGGTCATAACTGGGCAACCCACAGTAGACCTGGAGGCAGGGGATTAGGAATCACTCTTTCTTGTTTAATATCTAACAAAATATCGCTAAGAAACAGCCTCATTAGTGTTTGGTTTCCCAAATCTACCATTTCTGTTTTTGGAAAACTGATAAAACATTTTCCCTCGCTCTACTCTCCCTAATTTCTCAAAGATCACCAGCCATGGTGCCCCGTTCTGCATCTGTGGTCCAGGATGGATGTGATCTGTCTGAGGTCCAGAAGCCTGAGTTTCTTTGAATAATTAGGTATTCATTTAATTCCCATTTCCCTACATTTAGTTTAGTTTCCTTTCAGGCTTTTTTGGTATACTCTTTACAGTTCTCCTTGGTAGAGAACCAGAAGAGGAACAAAGTAGTTGTCCAGACCAGCAGTGTTAGCATCACTGGGAACTTGTTCGAAGTGCAAACTTTCAGGCCCTACCGCAGATCCACTGTGGGGCGGGGTGCAGTTATCAGTGTTCTCACAAGACACCCAGGTACTCTGATGCATGCCGATGTTGGAGAACCACTCTATTAGCCCATCCTCCCCAAGCCGTGATCTCATCTGTCAGTATTCATCCTGCTCTTCTGTTAAATTACCCCTTTTCCCCAGACTTCATTGCATTCTGGGATTTAGTATTCCTAATACAGGCCATAACCGTTACTTTGTTGGAAAATATTTTTGTAATGTTTTCATTTTTTGTCTGTGACCTTTTTAACTGAGCTCATCAGGAACTTGCCTCCGAGTTTTTCTAGAGGTTTCTGTTCAGATATATATCTGATTATGCAAAATATTTAGGGGCTTTTTGTTTTGCTGTATTATGTTTGGGTTTTGCTGTTTACAACTTAATTAATTTCTCGTGTAAGTCCCATCACTTCAGCATCATGTTTGGAATGTGTAGGTGGTATGCATTTGTTTGTTTCCATTCGAAATTTGAATATCCATTTTAAGCAAGTCTAAAAGGCAGAAATATCTCTCATATGGAGGAGACACTACTTCATAAGAAGAATTGTCTTTCCCCAAATATTTAAGATATACAATTTTTCAGTAAAGATAGCTGTGTCATGTCATAAAAATATGGTAACTGTATCTCCAAATCATATTAATTGATATAAAACTAAATGTATCTTGCACAAGTACAGATTATAAAATCAATATTCAGTACCAAAATTTCCTTTATAGTTTCTAATATATTCATAAAAGTATAAAATTATATATGTCCTTAATATAATATGACTGGTTCCCATAACTAGACTTTAAATTGTACTGCTATAAATTTTGGATTAGCTTTTGCATGCAATTAGGGATTAAAAATATTCTTCCCTGAATTTGGAGATTTTTTAAAGCATTTTATTTAGAATGTCATTAAGTCTATTAATTTAACATACTTTGCCCCTTAATGGTTTTATGTAAATTTTTCCTGGCAACCACAATTCATTACTGATCTGAGGCTGGGAAATAACTTTTTTTAAACTGAATTATTCTACTTTTTTATATAATAAATATAAAAACTTACAACCAAATTGTGGATTAATGAAAAAAATATGTAGATATAGATGTGACATGATTTTTAGTGTCTGAAATAAAGAGACCTAATATAATAATTAAATACAGTATCTCTAAAGATAAAAGATATTACATGAATGATGCATTTTTTTTTGAATGATGCAAATTTTGAAATAATTTTGAAGGCTTCTCTTCTTTGTAGTTGGGAAAGACATAATCTTCTGTTTTTTAACCTCTGCCTTAATGAATAATCATTACGATGCTATTTGAAAATTGGATAAAAATGGGTAAAATTCAGTATATCTGAAACTTCTCATGAGGAAGCGATAAACCAACTATTTTGTAGTCACTCTGCCTCATGAGATGTTCAGCAGCGGCTGCCCTGCCTCACGGGTAGAGCAGCATTAAGCACACATGTTGAGCCAACTTACACACAGTGCTCTTCTCTGTGTTTTCAATACCCAAAATACCGAGAATATTTTTTCAGCATTTCATTCTTTCCTACTCAAAACTGACATTTGTTTAAGCATGCCTCAAGTCATTCTGCTACTATTACCCATAATATATGACTATCTTCTTATATAGAGACAGAAGGAAAATGCTAAAATACATTTTAATTAAAAATTCTGAATTCTTTTATCGGTTTGTTTTGTTTGGTTTCATTTATGTTTTCGTTTTTTTCCCCTCTATTACTACAAGTTATCATGCATTTTAATTTCCCTAAGTCATTATTTTTCAGGCTTAAAATTAAACCAAGTTTTCAAAAGCTCCTACAGTTTTTTCCTGCTTAAAGTCAGTGGCAGTTTTTAACAGCCCCCCAAGGGCATTTCAGCATATGGATTGATCTTGTAAAGAAATTCTTTTTTCCCCCCCTGGAACTGAAGATGATAAATACTTTTGAACCCTGTATCTACCTTGACCATATGGACTTCATAGATAAATGCTCATTAATTTTCAACATGCATAATTTTGGAAGGATTTCTAATGCAGTATGATGAAATTCTCATTGATTACCTCTTTCAAGAAGTATTTTAATGAATAGAACTTATAGAATTCTTTAGGAGAAAAGCCTTTGAGAAAAAGTCAAATTCATATGAATATATCCATGATTTCATAAAACTCTTTGCAAAAGATTGATGGAGAAACTTCTCGGTATCTGCCTTTCCCCTGAAAAACTATGCAGAATTGTTTGAGAAAAGGGTATGGAGATTTTTGAAAGTCCATTAGTCAGCTTTCAGATGTGTTTTAGCTAGGAACTACCTGAGATCTATGAAAATACATCAGAATCCATAAAGAATGATTGAGTAATCTGGACCATCTATAAACAATAGATACATAATTTTTTAAATATTATCTTTTTAATTTGATTAAGAAAATTGTTTCATAGATGGCCAAATGCAGTAATGAAAAAACAAAATCACATTAACTTTCTTTTATGAATTTTTCTATCCTAATTTACAGTTCTTCATAAGGATATTGGTCCTTGCCGAGCAGCAACAATAACAGGAACGCTTTCTAGGATTTCTCTAAATGATGACGAAGAAGAAAAGGGAACAAACCCTGAAGGGCTAAGCTATTCCACACTGCCTGGAAACGTCATTTCCAAAGTCATTATTCAGCAACCCACGGGTATGCACATGCCCATGAGTATGAATGAGCTGGGCAATCAGTGTTTGAAAAAAGAGAACAGTGAATTGCGAAGAACTGTATACTTATGTACAGATGACAATTTGAGAGGAGCTGATATGGACATGGTCCATCCTCAAGAAAGAATGATGGAAAGTGACTATATCGTGATGCCCAGAAGTTCTGTAAATACCCAGCCATCAATGAAAGAGGAAAGCAAAATGAATATTGGTATGGAAACCTTGCCACATGAAAGGTTATTGCACTACAAAGTGAATCCTGAATTCAACATGAATCCCCCTGTAATGGACCAGTTCAATATGAACTTAGATCAACACCTTGCACCCCAGGAACATATGCAGAATTTGCCCTTTGAGCCTCGCACAGCTGTGAAGAATTTCATGGCTTCTGAGTTGGATGATAATGCAGGACTATCAAGAAGTGAAACTGGGTCAACGATATCGATGAGTTCATTAGAGGTAAGCAATAGAATAAACCTTTCCCTGATATTTAAAATATTTGATATTTGAGAAGTTGATTCATGTGACACTGGATTAAGGGAGAGACTCACATTACCTTTTGCAGTTATGTATCATAAAAAAAATTTTGGCATGTTGGGATTAAAATTCTAGACATAATTTTTTTTCCAGTAGTGCATCAGAATGCTCTTTCTCAAGATCATGTCTTGAAAAAGGAGCCCTCTATATTTAAAAGGATATCAATCCCAATTCTTTCGTAATGGGAACCAGTAGAGCATTCATAAAGGAAAAAATAGAGGATCCCGCTGATGTTTCTCAGGTACAAGAGATCCTTTTGGTGGTTAAAGTAGTTCCTGGATGGCATTACAAACTTAACCCAAAATCTGGATTTTCTGTGTGAGGGCATCCATTAAAAATACCAAAATTGGAATGTTTCTGTGGAGTCTAACATTACACTGATTACAAACTCTATTTTTATGTTAGATCAATATCTTTCAGAGTAAGTGTTTTGCTCTCAGCTCTTGTAAAATGATGGCCACTAAAATTTTTTATCTTGAATTGTGAGCTCTCAGGTGGGATGTACATTAATCAGATTAAGAGTCAGAACTCAGGTCCAACCACATGGCTCTTCTATAAAAGCAAATTCCCCTCAGCTTCTTTTCTACTCATAAAATGAAGTACAGAGTAGTCAACAGTTATTAATGTCATTCATATTATATTGCAATTAAGTAAGATCTAAGGAATTTATCTTTTTGTATTGACATACATCATTTTACTGTTTTGTATGTGACTTTTATATCTCGTACCTTGAAATTTTGCTATAAACCTACTGCTGATATATGTGGATATGTACGTTTAGTATACAATGCAATACATGAACTCTTTTGCATGTGTTGCCAATTGTTTTAATATGATAGATCATTTCATAAGACTCTACTTAGAGAAAGACACTGTAACTGGTTGTTTACCCTTTCCATCAGAAATCTGATCGTCATGTGTTCTAGTGTTCAAAAGTGCACAGAGGCGGTTGTCCCTCCCTTCTCCCCACAAAGCTATTCCTTCTGCTAGGTCAACAGGAAAAGAGATCCTGTGAGGCTGGAGTAACTTGATGAGTAGTGTGATTTTGAGATTTTTTCCCAACTGGATCAAGGAAATTCTAGATGGGAAAAATGGAAAAGTAGTTGGGACCTAGAATAAATCCCTAGATTCTAGATCAGTCTTAAACAGAGTAGGGTTTCTGAAAAGAAACATCCCTCAGAACCAAAAGCAGAGGGGCAGTGAGGCCACATTAACTCTAGAGGGGCCGGAGCTCCCACTACCACTGGACAAAAGCGTTCTGTCCTTCTGAACTAGCAGACTAGCTACTCTTTCTGTTTCTAACTTGTGTATCCCAGAGACTAGCAGGTCACCTACGGTATGACCACATAAGTACAAAGTACATAATATTTATGCAAAATCACAAAAGTTTCAAAAGGATTTTCAGTGAGTGTGCGTATAATAATATAACATCATAAGTAATCATAATTCTGATGTACTACTTGAAAATCATAATGACCATTTGAGTCCTCTCTATAGAACGGCTCTTTAAAATATGCTAAAGGGGTTAGAATGGAATTGCATTAAAATATCTTGCTTATTATAAAAATGCTTTCATCTAAAAGCCTAAAAACCTCTCTGGGTTTGATATTATACAGGTTGTGTGTGCTTGAACAATAGACTAAATTTCCAGGTGTTGCTCTGTTCAGTTTGTAATTTTTCCAAATCTCCATATCCTTATTATTAAGTATGAGCATCATATATAACTGTGATTCAGCCCAAAGATCTGCATTTAAATGACTTAGAGATCACAAGGCTTACATCTTGAAAAGGAAGAAAATTCAGGATTCAGAATGAAAATTCAGTTCCTCATTTCATTCTTTAAAAGAGTTTAATAGTAATTGCTTATGGTGACCATTTTAGGAGACAGCTGAAAGAGAATATATAGATGTGGGAATGAATAATAAAAATTAGCATTTATATAGCATCTTTCATTAGCAGATCCTCAAATCACCTTAAAAACATGAATTAATTAATCTTCACAACACCTCTGTGCAATGGATAACTTGTTATAATCCTTGAAGTAAAGTCATTTTTTCAAGGTTACAGAGCAAGTACATAGCACATCTAGGAAAAGAATCTTTCTGTCCTGATCAATTTTATGCTGTCTAAAAGAAACAGTAATGTGTCTGGACGTTAGCAGGAGGGCAACTTTAAAGTTTGTTTTAACCCTTGACGACACATGGTCTTACGGTGAATAGAGACATGGCAAGGATAGGGGCGCCTGGGTGGCTCAGTCAGTGAGTGTCTGCCTTCGGCTCAGGGCGTGATCCCAGAGTCCTGGGATCGAGCCCCACATCAGGCTCCTCTGCTGGGAGCCTGCTTCTTCCTCTCCCACTCCCCCTGCTTGTGTTCCCTCTCTCGCTGGCTCGCTCTCTCTCTGTCAAATGAATAAATAAAATCTTTAAAAAAAAAAAAAAAAAGACATGGCAAGGATAAAGTGTAGGTATACACAGATAACAGATTTTGGAGATAGGACTGTGGCCCATGAAGATAAAGTTGGTGGTGCAGCTTTCCTTATGAGCAGAGGGACCATTGTCAAGTTGAGTTATCAGCTCTGCTAGACCGTATTTGCAGGGCCAACCAGTGAGGAAGATGGTATTCTGACATTCAAGAAAAAAACAAAAGACTGGAGTATCCACATAAAGAGGGGATCAGCGGTACCCAGGAGGGGCCTGGAGTCTTTTAGAAGACAGCGTAAAGACGCGAGTGGGTGAATATGTGCGTGGCGGGAGGCCCAAGCCGTAGAACAGTTTGAGTTGTCTCTCCCTCTGAGCGAGAAGGCAGATCGCGGCCACGGGAACAGCCAGCCCGGGAAGCTGCCGCCGCAGAGGACACCCAGGGGCTTCAGGATCCTTTCAAGAATGTAAGAGAAACGGTGCTCATGTGAATTCAGGAGGTTTCCTCCAGAGGAGTGGGTATTCACGGATTGCCGTGGCGGGAAGTGGGGGTGGGGGGAGAACGAGAAGATAAAAGCTGCCAGTTGTAGCACAGAATGTGGTATGCGTAAGGAAAAGAGAAGGCAAGGAAAAACAAGATTTAAGGGAAAGAAAACGAAAGGGTGAGCGCGTATAAGTATTTCTTGAAATAAGCAGGCGGCAACAAAGGAGGAGGGAGGCTCCCCAGCCCTGAGGAAAGTGCCAGCAGAAAAGGCTCTAGCCTCCAGGGGCATTTGTTTAGCCAACCCCCAGTTATTGAGGGTAAAAAAGCTTGATGAATGCATTAAGCTTTTTGGCATAAAAGCTTATCCAGATTTTCTCCCTGCCCAGTAGTACCTTCTTTTTTCTTATAATGTGTTATCGTCCATCTTCCAAACTGTATCCATTCTCAGAATGGGCTTGATGAGCAATTCTGAAAATTTTAGTTTCTGAAAGATTTAGTTTCCACAACTATGGGACAATTGCAATTTTAATATGGTAGAAATCCTCACAATGGCTCTAGCCCTCAGTGTCCTCTAAGTGCTTTAAGGTTAGGAAGAATAAAACTGTCAGGGGCGCCTGGGTGGCTCAGTCAGTTAAGCATCTGACTCTTGATTTTGGCCCAGGTCATGATCTCGGGGTCATGAGATCGAACCCCACATTGGTCTCTGCGCTCAGCAGGGTGTCTGCTTGAGATTCCTTCTCCCTCTCCTTCTGCCCCCGCTAAAATAAATAAATAAATCTTTAAAAAAAATTTAAAAAACAAAAACTGTCATCAGCATTTAAGTCATTCACCTTCAATGAAAACGAATGAGTTGACATTTGGTGTATATATAAAGCAAGGAACTGTTAGGTGCTATGGAGCACGTGCGGAAAATATTAAGGTATCATAGTTCTGAAGTCGTTTTGAGGACTATGAAACATAGTTTAAATTTTGGATTGTGGTTCTATTTATTTTTTAAAAAATTCTAGATCTATCATTGTAAGAGAGGTCGATATTTGCTTTGAATCCTTGGACCAGTGGTAGCTGTTCCATAACCTGTAGCTGTTAGAATTAAATAATAAACATTTCCTCACTCAAAAATCTTCCCAGTTTGTGTGCATGTCCTGCGCCTGTTTGGCACTTGGTCTGCTCTGCACCGTTTTCCCCTGTGTTACTCAGGGCTGGTGCAGGTTCCTGTCCTTCTGGCTGGGAGAGATTTGCCACTAGGAGGCGCCGGGGAGAGATTGGAGGTGGGCAGAAGAGAGACTCCGGGATATTTCTCCCCTGCTCATTCTGCTTTGGACACCATCTTGTGTCTCTTTAGCTGTGGTTTCTTAATGCTTCTGGCTTCAGCCAGGTGCCTCAGCCCCTGGCCTTAGGTCACAATGCCATCTCCCTTTGTCCAGCCTGGGGGATAGTCACTTCTTCTGCTAATCTCTGGGTTACCTCGTAGTCCTGTATGTGGCTTCTCAGCTCCACTATCCGTAGAACTCTTAGGAAACAATTTGCTCAGATGTAAGTACATAAGTGGTTCCTCTTAGTCTCCTGACAAATTGTGTCTTAATTTTTCTTATTTGTGAAGAAACCCTTAATGACTAATGAGAGTTAGATCGATTACAAAAATGATTTTATCAAGAGCAGAAAGTTTTGCTCCTCTAGCTATTCTGACCATTTTGGTATAAACTTACTATATATCTGAAAACATCGTTAGGTAAGTCTCCCTCAATTTATAAATGGGTAGAAAGGGATGCCATTCTAGGCTACATTTTTATACTCAGGTTTTTTGGACACGAATTATAGAGCTCTCACCATAATGGTTTTTAAAGGTAAAACATGTTAGCTATAATGTCACATCACAGTTGCCTCCCATAAAGCTCTTGTGAGGATCAAATTAGATAATGTATGTGAAAACCCTTTGAAAATTGTAAGAAGCACTTCAGATGTAAGGTTGTGTTATTTCATTATCATTATATCTTGAATTTCTGTGAAGAAGCTTGAATGCTGCCTTAAATCAATACTTAGGGCGTTAGACAAAACATTATGGCCTCACTTGGGAGCTGGGAGACTGTCACTAACAGAAACCATTACAGAACTGACCTTTGTACAGAAGCCACTTTCTCTTTTTTGCATTTTTTTCTCACATAGCTGTGGTGAAAGGAAGGCTTGCCCTTCTTTAGTGTTTTGTTTTTGCTCCTAGATTAGGGAATTTTGTCTTTTATGCAGGCATGCAAATAAAATTAGCTGAAATAAAAGTCATTTTTCAAAATTATGCTTAGGTTTTATTTTCAGATATTTTGAATGAATTTGGTATCAAAGCTTTCTCCTTGAGTATGTTCATTGCTCACTCTGTAATAAAACTTTTAATGGCAGTCATATTGCCATTTATTAGTCACTGCAATTTATTCCTTGCAGTGAATTTTCTAGTGTCTAGTCCAGTTTAATTTGAAGTGACACAATGAATTATTCCCTCTGAGAAACTATTCATTGTTCTAGAGGATTTAGATAGGAGAGATGCCTCAACGCATATACTTGCTAAGTATTCCTCTGTGTAGCCTCATACTCTTGTGCGTTTTCTTACTCTTAAGTCATCCTGAATTTCTTCCGCTTCCATTAGTGATAAGCCTGCATTCCCCTCAATTGTCTTGATTCCTTTGGCTGTCAATTAGTCCATTCATAATGGTTTTCTTTGTGTATTTACTCTGCCTGCTTATCCATATTCTCCCGAAGAATGAGGAAAACAGCAACAAAACAAAAAACAAGAAACAAGTCACTTTATTTTGGACTTACTTAGCTGCCATAGTGTACCTCCTTCAATTATTCATCAATAACTTTGTGAATTATTGTACCAGGCCCTTTGGTAGATGCTGGGGATATAAAAGTGATCGAGACAGATGTGGATCCTATCCCTGTGATGAATAAACCCTATGGAAGAGAGAAATAATTAACTGGTAACAAATGAGTAATCTAAAAGAGTGTACTAGGCTAGGTAAGGACCATGGAATGTGAGGGGGAGACTTGATAAGGGGGTCTAAGCCTCCTGAAGTGCTGTATGGGGTGAAGTTAAGAAGGAACATAGCTTATAAGAATCATCTGGAGGGTGAGGGGATGTTTCAGGCAAAAGAAACTGTAATACAGAGATAGAAAAGAGTTTGGAATATTTTCACAAGATTAGAAGTCCTGTGTAACAGTGGGTGAGCTCCTTAAGATGTCGTTGGCCTAGGAAGAAAAAAACAGATTTTGGAGAGCCTTGTAAAACAATTGAAGCAAACAAGGACTGTTAAGTGAAAGATTGTCATGATCATTTCTCCATCCATCCATCCATCCCTTTGATGGTTTGGGGGAAAGGATTAGGATCCAGTGGTATTAGGGGATAGAGCAGAAAGCTGGAGGACAATTAGGGAGCTACTGCAGTTATCCAGACAAGGCAGGAGAATGCCCTTGACTATGGAGGTGAAAGTGAAGATGCAGAAGAATTAGGTGGATCAAGAGAGATTTCAGAGGTGGAATAGGTACCACTTGCTGGTGGATTTGATATGCAGTGTGAGAGACAGGGGAAACAGGTGACTCCTGAGTCTCTGACTTGAAGACATGAAGAAAAGAGTGTTTGGAACTTGAGAGATGGTATTTACCCCCATGGAATGAATGCTATCGTCCAGAAGAGAAGATGAGAAAAAAAGAGGATTCAGGAACTCAACACTTAGAAGACAGTGAGATAAGGAAGAGTCAGCAAAGGACACTTGAGAATGAGCTATAGCAAACGGGGGGAGGGGGTATTTAAGATCATGTGTTTTATTGGGGAAATGATTAAATTTCAAAAGCTTCTGAAAATCCGGCAAGATAAAGACAGAAAGTTGACCTTGGAAATTGACCAGATGGAGCTCCTCAGAGACCTTGACAAGAAGATTTTAATGGAGTGTTGAGGATAGAATACAAGTTAGGATGAGTTCTAAGTGGAAAATTAGGAAAAGGAAACAACACAGAAGAACTGAAGAGATTTTTTTTAATCACCTACTGTGACCAAAAGGATTCTTTGTATCAAGTTATTTGAGAAGTTGGGGATATACAGACAGAGGGATTTATATCTTCATAAAATATTTTAACACCACCCTGGCTTATTTTAAATTTGTATGTAGCAATTCTTCAGTTGTCAACTTAATCAGAAAAATTGTTATGACTTGATCACTTTTATTAATAGATTCTCATTTTTTAAACATCTAACCACTTTTTCGAACTACTTTCATACCTTACAATAACTTCCCAGCAAACTCAGAGGGACACTTGAATAAACATGTAAGTCAGTCAGAGTTTCCACAAACTTGAGTGCTTTGAAAGACTTTCCAACATACTGCACGTATACCAAGGATAACAGAGTTGAACCCTCTGGTTCTTGCATTACACCACGGTTTCCCAGGGCCAGATACCTCTTTAAATAAACTAGATTGTGCAATGGGAGACACATCATGGAGGTCAGCTACTATTTGTTATTGTATCATTGCTCATAAAGCCTCCCGTGTTCGAGAATGGCTGTTTAAGTTATTGTAGTCAACACAGATTCGTTTATATTGCCATTAGATTTTCTCTCAAAGAAGTATCATGTTGAAGCTTTTTTTTTCCTCTTTTAAAATATAATTGACAAATAAAAGTTAATCTGCTTGAACTTACTTTATGGCTAGAAACCATCTCTGTCCCACTGCTGTCAGCCTTGGATTGACTGGGTCCTCCATTGTTATTCTTGCTGAGTTCCAGTAACAATCAGCAAAATATCACAGGCATCTTGGCTACAAAATATTACCACTTTTACCCCTGAGCTAGTCGCTACAGACAGTGGATAAAACACAGGGTTTGGGGTCAAAAGACCTGGGTGTGAATTCCAACTCATTTGCTTACTGCCCAGGTTAAGTGAACAAGTCATTTTAACTACTCTGGTTCTCAGTGTTCCTAATTCATAGAACAGATGTAAAAAATGCTACTTTCCTGACCATCCCACAGGGCAGTTAGCGTGTTCAAATGTGAAAGCACTCTATAAACTATGAAAGGTTGGTATACTTGGTCAGTATTATGGGGATACAGATAATAGAACACAAATTTTAACTTCCTATGGGCTCTGAAAATCTGCCACATTTTTTGCGTTCTCCAGTTTTTAAGTCTTCACTGCTTATCCCCGCCACCACCATCTTTAAGCTCTTTTGATTGAAATCTGTGTGCTTCATTCGTTTATTTCTTAGTCTGATCCTTCAAGGCTGCTAGTTATGCTATGCCTTTATGTTAGAATTTAATTTTCATAGTATTAAATAGGAGGGAGAGAAATCTATTTATAGGAGTATATCTATTTTCTTTTTCATATTTTATATCAACATAGGTGCATAGGTGACATCAGCTGTCAGAAGTGGAATCTCTTTCTGGTGTTCTTCTAGGTTCCCGTCTTTTGTTCTTGTTCCTAAAATATGGAGCCTTTAGTGACACGTGTCTATCAGCATTTCCAGATCTTAGGCTACACAGCTTTGCATTCAGAAAGAGAACAGCATACGGTTGTTATGACCTTTGGCAACAGAGACCCCTCAATGTGTGCAGCAGAAGGGCCTCTTACTTGCTGGCTAGCTGAACCTTTTCATAAGATCTCACTATTCAATTTTCAAATGGAACGCAAAGCTCATGATTAATGCTCTATGATAATTGCTTAACACTGTTCCCATGCTTGCATTTTGCTGTATTAAGGAAAGAATTTTGGTTAGCATATACTTACAAAACTGCCCTGCTGAGTCACAGTGCCAAGAAGGCAACGCATTCAAGAGCAGAATGGAAACACTGACATTCAGTGCAGCATATCGCAGCCAAGTGTGATGTGCCACACTGGAGCCTGATTTTTATACAGCACAGTTAGGTAACAGTGGTGGTGGGAGATGGCAAAGGAGGCCCGGGTTAAATGCCTTCCTACACCCTTTTCTCCTTCCAGGATGTCACCAGGGCTAGGCCAATGTGATGCCCGAGACAAGGACCAAAATGACATCAATGTGCTATTTCCACTTAATAAAGCAATCTCCTCAGTGCTCTCCTTGATCATACTTGAAGACTGGATTCTGTAATCCAGCTCCACCAAAATCAAATAATTTCAGAACTTTTAGACTTTTTTTTTTTTTAACGAAAATCTTTCTTTTAATATATCCCCTCCTGTCTGGTGAAGCATGCTTTGGGGATGTGGTCACATAGGGAGACTCTGCTTCTACAGTGACATTGTAACTCCAGCCGCAAAAATGTCAACAGGTTTTTCAATGAACTACGTTAGTGCCTGTCTGTCTCTACTATTTAGCAGTTAACAAGAATCAACTATCATGGGGAGGATTCCCTGATAGGTTTTTGAACTTAAGGTAGGTATTGGGATAGCAGAAGAGAAAGGGAAAAAAAAAAAAAAGTTTGTTAAAGGTTTACATGATATTCAACTGCCTAAATATTACTTGTTTTTAATATTTATTTTTTGTTTCACCCCCACTTCCTACAAAAAAAATATAAATTAAAAAAAAACACCTCACATTGGAAACTTGCCTTTGTTCTCTAAAAATTTGGAGGACCCTGTCTACATTTACCAGATCTCCTGTATCAAATCCCTCTGAGCACATGCTAAATGTACCTTTCCTACACTAATATTCATAGTCACGTTAATTTCATTTAAGTAATATTTGCTGATTTTATCAGGCTTATCACCTAATTATTTTATTGATACATATTGATCAATAACTAGAATCAGGAGCTGTTTAGCAGAGTCGGAGCCATGGAGGAACACCAAGATATTGACATCTACATAGATGTGTGGGTAGGGGTGTGGACTTTTTTTTTTTTTTTTACTAAATTAGAATAAATACTTCTGTTTCTAAGAACTAGCAATTAGGACTGTCATGGAGAATTATCAAATACTAAAAAACCTGTGGTTGAGACATACAGAACTTTAGGATTCAGACAGAGGGCCAGAGAGATTTTGGTAGAAATGATGCCTGGAGATAGGCTGGTGGGAAGTCTTGAGATGACTCAATGATTTTTTTTCCTATATAGCTTTTAATCCTTTGTGTCTCTAAAGTAAAAAATATAGCTTTGCTATAATAGACGTAAAGGCTCCTTCAAGATTGAAATTTTTGTGTGAATTTATATTAAAAAATTCATACTGAAGAATGAGTTAAGAGGTCAAGATGAGAAATACTCTGTATTTTTATATTCTTCAATTTTAAAGGAAGTTCAAAGTAAGAATGAAATAATATGGATGAAAGAGTTTGAAATCGTAAAAATTTCAACATATTCCTCTGTGAAGGAAATACTTGTAATACAAAGATGCAGGACATTTTATTGAAAATAATAATTTTCATTTTATTTGAATGACTAAACATAACTTTATATTGGTTTTTCTTCTTTTTAAAAAATCTAACAGAGAAGAAAATCACGATATTCAGACCTTGACTTTGAGGTAAGTTTCTATGGATTTTTAAAATAATTTTAATTGCTTAAATTCGAGATTGACATACAATTACTTAGACATATTAGTCCGCAGTATGTAGGAGCTCTACTTTTTAAAAATGAAATGAGAAGTCAAACATTTTTAATTAGAATTCATACTGTAAAACTACTTGTAGAAAATTATTTTAACTTCTAATTGATTTAGATGTATGCTAAACAGATATTCCAAACAAAAAATCCACTTTACTAAGACAAATGAGCAGTTTACGGTGAGGATTGAAATTGATCGGTTCAGTTTGTTGTGAGGTAAGAATGTTGGTTTCTTCATTTCTCATATTTATAACAATTATATTGGTTTTACATCAGTAACTACCTGAAAAAAGAGCCTCTGAGAATGCTTTGGCTGGTTAGCTAGGTTTTTTCTGGAATTGCCTTGTGTACTGATTCCTATTATTTAGGTTCTCTGTGATACATTCCAGATTCTTTTTTCCAATAGCAAGGGTTGGTTCAGTGTGTTCCTGTGTTCAGTAAATGCCTTTTCACAGATATAAACAAGATGAAGATGTTCATTTTCCAATTTGCATTGAATTTATACTGATGTAATATCGATGCTAGAAATTACTGAAATCATACCATTTGAGCAGCTTATGCTAAGCACAAAATTAATGATGTTTAAGCGTCACATAAAAGGCACTTATGCATCTTGGTAATTGGATATGATTCACAGCCTGCTGACATAATTGGATATAATACATTATAAATTTCTCTAGCATATTTGTACTGTTTTGATGCTTACATAGAACTCGATAATCTTGGTTGATATTCCTAAAATTATGGAACCCTTCTAGAATATGGAAACTCCTAAATCAATCATCGTAATTATGTAGATGAATATTGTAGCTCGGCAAAATACATCAGGTATCAAAAGTGAGACTTAACCGTTTTTCTCTTTTTATTTACTGCATTGGTGAACAAGCTCTGGTTTTACCCTAAAGAGAATTGGCCTTTCTTAGTGAAATTTCAGACCACCAGAAACAAAGTAGTTATAAAGAACCTGACCTCGATGATTATGTGGCAAAATTTCCTACTGATGCATCTCAGTTGTAGCGGCCTGGCATAGGATAAAAACGTCATTCTAGCCTCTTAAGTTTTAGGGTACGAAGAAAAAACATTCAGCAATTTTTTTTTTTTTTTTTTTTTTTTTTACTTTTTACTGCCTTTTAAGGGACAAATTTTTTTCTGTTCTTTAGGTCACCCAAAATAGAGGATCATTGTGTATATATTTTTTGTCCTGAAAGCAATAAGTTGTCTTAGTACAAAGGAAAGGAGGCAGGAATTAATCCATGAGGCATCAGTGACAAAATATAGTAAAAACCTAGATCTAAAAGTAAGCCTCAATGCAACCAACCAAAGCCATGTAATCATAAGCTCTGAAAAGAAATCTAATCATATAGGGTCACTTGGAGCATTAGAAAAACTATTCCTTTTTCATATATTCTGTATGGCAACTCGTCACAGATTCCTTAAGCAGATGCTTAAGTATTTCCTGCTGCTTAGTATCCCAACATATAACCATGGTCTTATCAAACTATTAATAGGAAGATTTTGCAACACAGCAACCCTGGTAGTTAGCCCTTTAATTACTATAGTTATCTCACGATTGCTAGAAGTGTAAAATTGGGAGCGGGGGGACACTTTGAGATACTACATTTTCTTTCCCAACTTTTTAGTCCCACTCCCCTTACTCTGAGTGCAACTGTAGGTATGCGGCAAATATCTCATAGATGGTGTTCAGAAAAATTACTGCCAGCTTTACATGCGGATACATTTTAATACGATATGTTTGTTTGTACTTTGTGGATGGTCCTTGATGAAGAGCCAGAGTTGCCTCCCTCCGCTTTAAATCGGGCTGGATAAATTTTGTTTCTGTCAAGCTACTTGCTAGTCCCCCAGGTCCCACCCCATCAGCTTTACCACACAGGGGCCAGTGTAGGCATTTTGCCATTGACCAGCAGATTTGTCTCCTGGGCTCCTGAAGGTATCTTCCCTTTAGGCCATATACACTCCCCAAAGTCTGTACACAAGAACAGTATTCTCTCAACTCATATATCCATAAAACATTGGCCAGTAAATGGGGGAACGTCCTTTCATGTTGCCAATCTCCAAGAAAATACTGCGTTTTTGGAATAAATAGAGCAAGATGTTGACTAGTCAAAATAATGTAACAGCCATTCTTTCAGGAAAGTATACAGAAAATACTGTAGTGATATCCCTTTATTCTGTGACCAAACTCCTTACTGGATTTGCATTCTCAGCTCCAAGCAGAGATCTAGTATATAGTGTCAACCTCAAAAATTGAACAAATGAAAAAAAGTTTATCAAGTAGCAAATGAGTTTATTTGGAAATTGCAATTCAGGACATGCAAGCCTGGAAAGGAAAAGAGGAAGTTGGGAGGTACTATTCTAAACATTCCTAAAAGCACTATTGATCAAGAGTCAGGTTTTCTGCATTTAGTGATTTTGTCAACACCTTGATGCCAGGAATGACCTTTCCTGGTTGTCATGTCCCACTGTGGAAGGAAAGAGCATGGTTTTTGGAAGCCATTTAAGGCCACATTTGAGTAACAAAGGATAGAAAGGAGAACTCCCAGGCATTTCCCTCTTAGAGACTGTATCTTATCAAGGCTGTGAGCATTAGAGATCATCTTGAAATGTTGAGCCAGCATCACCCTACTGATTGATAGGTTATTTCTGCAAAGGTTTAACAGGCAACAGGCACAAAATTTTTAAACGATTATATAACACAAAAAGAGAAGCAGAATAATCTAGTTTGTGGGGGTACCCAGGTGGCTCAGTTGGTTAAGTGTCCCACTCTTGATTTTGGCTCAGATCAGGTTATGATCTCAGGGTTGTGAGAATGAGCCCCACATCAGGCTCCATGCTCAGTATGGAGTTAGCTTGTCCCTCTCCCTCCTCCTGCTTATGCACTCTCTCTCAAATAAGTAAATAAAATCTTTTAGTTTGTAGAAGGTCCTACATGAGGAACTCAAACCTGAAAGTAACCAGCTAAACAGATCAGATGTCAGGAATCAGGTTTTCTCTTAGCCTGGGGAAAAAATGTTCTAAATTCCAGGGTTTATTCCCCTTAGGAACAGCCTGGGAGATATAGGTGATGGCTTTATTCTTCCAGGCCAATGCCAAGGTAAAGGAAAAGAAGGGGAAAAGACAGACTTTTGTGTTTAAAGTATGAAGTCTTGATGTGGTGTCTTGAGTGGAAGCAGTCCCCCTTGATGTCCACTACTACTCTTCCACTTGATTGAAAAATCTCCAGGGTTTGTAGAAGACCAGATGTCAGGTGCAGCCATCTGTAGCTGTGGGGTGTATGTTCAGGATTCAAACCCCTGAAGTCTGGCTGGCATCTGGGTAATGAGGAGGACCTGCTATAGTTCCCTTTCAAGGAGGTTCAGGAGCAGTCTTTGTTCTACATCAGAAGCATGGGGAAAAAATGGAAACATTAGTTTGGAGGGTGATGGGTAGATATTTGAGAAAACCAGAAGAATTTCGGATCTAGTACAGTTTAATAACAGGATTAGAATCTAATATAGACAAAGGTGCAAACATAATTTTTCTCTCTATACTTACCCTGATTTTACCAAAGATAATCACAGTAAAACTACTTTGCGTGCATTAAACTTGGCCTGACTATATTTATACAAGTGTAGCAAGAATAGCGGTTGACCATATAAGCTCTTTTTAAGACCGCTTTGCTGGAACCTTGTAAGCAAGGTGCCAAGTCGATTTTTCTGAGGAGCTTTATTGGTTCCATAAAGTAGCCTTAGTTCCTTAAAAACTGTCCTGTCAAATCTAAGTCTATACACATCTCTCTCAAAATAATCCAGGGCCTTGATAAAGTAGCCAGTATTTCTAATTGTCATTACAAGGAGAACAGATTCTCATTGAACTTAGGGAAATAACTAACTATATTGCCATGTGAAAAAGCACCCAAGAGTTGCGAAATTCTGGAGGGATCAGGTAGGGAGAAAAAGTAAATACTTCATCTTTGTTTACAAAGTTATATTTTACCAAATTGGTGTATGTCATAGATAGCTCTAAAGAAAGGAGAAAAAGGGGTCCTTTTAATGTAGTAAGTAAAACATTAAAGGACCAGTAATGTTTGAAAAGTAGAAGTCACAAAATGGTAATCATCTTCCTGCATTCATTCAATACCATGTTATTCTTATTCTGCTTGAATCTAGTTTTTACATTAGTTCTGGAAATTTTTACCCAAATTTATGATCTCAAAGTTATCAGAAACCTGCACTTTTCCTGAGCTCTTTCCGCGAATCTCTTTGAAGACCAGTCACTTCTGTAGGTACACTTCTTTAAAAGCATCAGAGTAAAACCACAACTCCCTGTAAATGACAGAAGATTTAAAATGGCCATTATTAAAGTTCATTATAATGGAGTTGACAAGAAAATTTGGTTTTCCGTATATTTTAAGATTGGAACTGGAATTATGGCCAATAACATTATACCAAGACATCAGATTTCCAGGAATTTCATATAATTTCTAAAATATTTGTATTAATAACATTCACCTGCATAACCTAACCTAAGATGGTTTATCATCACTTATTAGAAAATGCTTCTCATGTAATTTAACATATCAAATAATCCTAAAGGGCTTAATATCTCTCTTTTTGTAAGGAGAAAGAACAAATCAATTATGTTGTAGGGACTTCTTGGAAAACCCAAAGTTAGTTCAAGACTATTTAGAATTGGATCTGAGGAGATTTGTCAAAAATATCAAAAGGTTTTAAAACAATTGGTCAAATAGGATTGATGAAATAATAGTTATCGATTTAACCATGGTAACTAACAATGGTTGCCTGTTAAAAGGCAAATACAGAAAGTCTCATAGTTCTGCTTACATAATCAAAGACCTGATAAAGACAGCAAATACAGAAAATTATTTTAACAAAACATAGAATCCTTTTTTTAAGCCAGATTACATTAAAAGATAGAGAACTTTTTACCATCTGTTATCAAAAGCAGACCAATAGTCCAAGAAAAATTTTGTCCATTTACCAAATAATTAAGGTTTAATTTACTATTAATATTAAAGCTTATTTTTTAAACCCTGATTACAAATTTTATCTAGCTTGGTCATACATGAGAATTTTTCCCAAGGTTCCTTCTTCACAGACCCTCTACAGCTTTCTATGTCCATCTTAGACTGTCCTTTCTGTTTCCCTCAACAGAAACGTATCTCCATACCTCCTACTTTTTGTCCTCATACCTTTTCTAACCAAAAAACATACCCTGCTTTCCTTGTATACAGAGTTGTTTCCCTTATTATTTCTACTAGCTTTAATTACATTTGTTAACACTTAGAAATTTTAATTAGAATTCTTTTTTTTTTTTTTTTTTTTTTTTCAAAGATTTTATTTATTTATTTGACAGAGATAGAGACAGCCAGCGAGAGAGGAAACACAAGCAGGGGGAGTGGGAGAGGAAGAAGCAGGCTCATAGCAGAGGAGCCTGATGTGGGGCTTGATCCCACAACGCCGGGATCACGCCCTGAGCCGAAGGCAGACGCTTAACCGCTGTGCCACCCAGGCGCCCCAGAAATTTTAATTAGAATTCTTAACCCTTAGAAACCTTAATTTTTAGTGAAAATTAAGCAATTATGAACTGTCTTTTACATTAGCATTTTTTCAAGTTGACAATTTCATGAATACATTTCATAATTTTTAGTACTGTTTTTCAATGTGGTACAAAACATGTTCATTAATAGACCCAAATATCTTTTGTCTCTCTGTAAAAGAAGCCAGAAATGGATAAACCTATGTTCAGTAATCAAGGTGTCCATTTTCTACCTTATTTAGAAATGATGTAGATATTCAATGAATATCTACATCATTTATTTTAACTTAGCACAACTTTAAGGTTACCAAAATGTATTAGGGAAACTAAAAAACTTTTTATCCTACTTAATATTAGACAGCTAGCCATCAGCCCAAGCTATTTTCTTGCTCACAGATTTTGTGAAAGAAATAACATGAACTTACTGCACTTTAATAAGCCTCACTACAACAAAAGTTTTATATTTAATGCTGAGAACTCTAAAGACACACATTTTAATTGAACCACAACCTTAAACTATATTTAATATCAAATATTCTCCCAAATCATGTGAACTTGAAAAATATTTGGGTTAGTTTCTGTTACATTTCTGAGAACTTAATGCTTTAATTTCAAGCCAATTTAATAGGGCTTGAAATTACTTAACTTTGGTGATACCACCAGAAGTAGTAAAATAACCATATCTATAATGTACATGCATAGACATTCATAAACAGATGCAAAAAGAGGCCCTAGAAGACACTTCAAGGTTTTTTGTTCTGTTTTTTTTTTTAATTCACTAATCTCAGGAGGTAATCCCTTTATAAAAACTTTTGAAGATCTTCTCTGGGTTTAATAAATTCTTTAATTATGGTCCATAGTTTGATAGATGAGGAAGTAGGGGTACAGAGGAGGTAGGTGTGGTGTGAAATGGGAAGTTGCACTGGAGACAAAGAGGAGAGGGAAGGCAAAAAGTAGCCTCAGAACCCCTTTTGTCTAGTTTGAATTGTTTGGTTAATTTAGAAACCTTATTTTGCAAAGAGGTGATTTTAGAGTCTTATATACGTTTGGAAGACTCCAGGTACCAACTATAATAGGCTCCTATTTAGTTTAATTTTAGACCTGTGGTCTTCTAATTTGGTTCTGAGAAAAACAAGTTTGGGAGGTCAAAAGCTCTCCACAAGAATTCTAAATTATTTTTGATTAACTTGGTCCATTTGATTAAGAATGTGAATGAAGAAGGAATGAACACAAAGCTGGCCAGGGTCCCAGAAGGAGGACCCTTTGTAAAGAATTTAGAGAACTGTGAATCCCATACTTTAAAACCAGAGGGTCAGCAAACAAATGAGTAGTCACCAAAAGGCTGATGCCTTCCAGAATAAAGTCAGAGAGCTCAACCAAAAGGAGGAAGCTTGACAAGAGGCTTACCATGCCAAAAGGGAAAAGATGACTCACAGAGAGTGCAAGAGGCTGAAGTGGCTACCATACACAATGCCTGGAGTTGTTCGTTCATCTGGGTTCATCACCTTCAGGTCCCACTTCTGCCACAACCTTAAAAATCAAACAACACATATTACTGAGCAGCAAGTGAGTTTATTTGGGAATAGCAAAGGAATTGCAATTTGGCACATGCAAACTATGGCAAACAGTAAGCAAGTCCAGATAACAAGGGGACAGCATCCTTTTATAGAGGAAAGGAGGAAGTTGCAAGGGGTTTTTGTTGTGAACAAAAGTTCATTGGAGGCAAGAGAGTTTGAAGTGGTAACACCTTCTTATTGACTGCAAGTGCAGGCCTCTTGCTATTGCCAGGCTGAGAGAAAACTTTATGCAGATTGTGATGAGTGGAAGTGCGTGAGAGCTCTCCCTTCATGGAGTCCTCCATTTTGAATGAGGATTCCTTTATTCATTTTCACAATAGTAGGCATTCAATAAATTACAATGTAAAGAATGATTTAAAATTGAAATTAGTCCAGTTTGCTTTAATAAAAAGTTATCAAACGGTATATCTGAGTTGGGGCAAAGACCAGTATTGAAAATGGACTAGGGAGTTAACACCTCAATGACGGCCACATTGGACTTCAAAGATATTTACATGCTATGCAACTCAAGGAGATGAACAGCAGGTAGAAATTCCAGGAGGAGGAAAAGGTATGGAGGTTGGCTAAGGTGTGGCATGCTCAAGAAACCAGAAGCAAATTAAAATTCACTGAACTGTGAAGTCTATAGATAAAAAGAGGAAGTAATTTAGAAACCATATAGTGAAGAACGTACACCCCAAGGGAGGAATTTTTACCTAATTTGTTATGAAAAGCTGCTAAAACGTTCTGTTCTATTATGTTTTGTTGGGTTTATAGTGATGAATGCTTTGCTCTGATCTGGAATTTAGAAACATGACTGGGGCAGTAATAGGAAGGAAAGACTGGAGTAGGGTAAATGAAGTTGAAATACAAATCTGGAAGTGACTAGCCCAGGAAAGAAAAATGGAAGTGGTCGGAAAGGAAAGGAATGAAGGGACATGGCAGAGTCAAGATCTATGGAGTTTGGTCCATAACTGAACATAGGGGAGCAGAGAAAAAGAGGACCCTACAAGTCTGAGCCTGGATTTCTAGTAGTATCATAGGCAGAACTAGGAAAATCAAGCAGACATGGAGTTAGGCCAAGTTGCATTTTAATATTTTGGGGATTAAGGTGCCTTAATAGGATGTTAAATCAGAAATATGAGGTAGGTAGGTTAAATTCTCTCTCTTGGATTGAGGACAAATCTCAAGGAATTCTTAGGAATGCAGTTCCAAACATCTCAAATTGCAATAGACAATATTATCCACTCCATGTTTTTATCTTCAAAAAACATGGAGATAAACCTTGTCACATTCTTCCATGGAACCATGGGACCTCTTTAAAACACCTTAGAATGTTCCTTTGAAGTTCCTAATGAACCCCATTCTTCCAGTAAACCCATGCTTTTCAAACTGGGGAGAGGTGACGGTGAGCAGGGAGCACAAGAAGGCATCAGTCCAGGATAAACATGCCCATCTTTGTGGGGACTTGAATTTTTAGCAGATTTTGGGGAAGATAAAATATTTTGTTACGAACACAGCTAAGCTATGGCATCGAAGGTAAGATTTATATTACTTTCTAAATATAAAGCATACAATTTCAAAGAAATGTCGCTCTCTGCTTTGTCCCCGATCTCCTGCAGTAAGTGCACTCTGTTAAGCAATCAGCACACTTGGAGAGGAAACATTCGAGCAATCCAGTCCTATGCTACATCCATCTTTTCTATAATGCTAAATTAAACTATTGCAAATATTTGCAGCCAAATATAACCTTGGGTGACAAAATAAAAAATAATACATACCTTATTCAGTTTTTTTTAGATCCTTTGTCTAAGCCCTGGATATATATTTATTCAAATAGAAACATGCTTGAAACATAACTAGACACTAGTAATGTCAGACAGTCCGTGGGGCTCCAGGTTCTGTCTTAGGGATACTCTGGGACTCTGGCCAAGGAAAGGTACAGAAATCATTCCCTTTTCACAATACGGCTTCAGGAATCAAGAGTAACTCCTGCAGTGTGTGTTGCTTCCTTAACATTAGTCTTCATTCACTTCCAACTAGTATTCAACAACCCACTCCGGACTGAGGACTCCTATGCAATGCAAAAAAAGAAAAATAACCGTAGGTTTATACTAGTAAATATGAACAATGAGAGCATAGTTGTCTATATTTCTAAGGCTAGAAAAGGTAATTTAGGTGGAATGGTTTCTAAATTCTATCAACATGACTTCCAGGCCCCATAATCTAAATTTTTCTAACAATTTCTCTGTTTCTAAAAGTCTACATATAGTAATGCCTACCTTATCTGTAGTTCACACTTAAATCCCAGCTCTGTGATTCACACTTCTGAATTTAGAAAAGAAAACTTCCAGGCAGTTTGTTTCAAACCCACCTGCAGGCCATTTATAAGCCACCTGTACGAAAAATAAGAGAGCACAATAGGATCAGAATAGAAGGCAGGGATCCTGTCTGGGGCCAATAAAAGAAATCTCCCCTGGAGCAGGAGGACGCCTTGAATAGGAGAGAAGGCGAGCTTTATGAGAGCCTTCCCTGCGGTAGGCACCCTCCCTGGCCTGTGTACATGTGCCACCTCGTTCATTCAGCCCATGCACATTTATTGAGCACCTGCTACTACCAAACACTGTGCTAGATATCAAGGATACAAAGTCACTGTCCACAAGGTGTTCAGAGACAAGATATGGAGACCAGCCCTTCAAAAGATAACTGCAGTACTATGGGACAGTTGCAGGGTGACCAATATCCAGTTTACCGGCTTGCTACAGAAGGCACCTAACCCACCCTTGTTTCTTTCGCCTGCTTTTCCATCTGAATAGGGCATAATCACAAGCTTGACTAATCTAAAGGAGGGTGCTCCCTGAATATGGGATGGATCTAAGATAGCAGCAGGCAGAGAGAGTTGACTTTGGATTCAGAATGCGCTCCAGCTGTCTCACCACGGATGGGAGCTTGGGAGCTTTACTTCGCCTCCTGAGCTTCAGTCTCCTAATCAGCAAAGTGACATAATCACTCCTACCTCCCTGGGTTATTGTGAGGATGGAGAAAGACGATAATGCCTAGCATTTCTGAAGTGCCTCTTACCTGTGTCCTCCAGTGATAAGTGACGTGTGTCCCTTTATCAATCTTCAGAACAACCGTGGAAGGTCACTCCGACTCCCAAAACTGGGAGCTTTAGCTACGGGGAGATTACATTTGGTGCCTCTGACCACACAATTTGAAAGTGGTGGAACTGAGATCTAAATCCAAGTTTGTCCAGGCTGAAGCTGTTAGATGCATACAGGTGGTTCACATCCTGATTTGTTCTCAAGTATCTGAAACTCCATGAAAGTACTATACAGCCTATCCCTTTTTCTCTTGTATCAACAATTAAAAGACTGCAAAGACAGCCTCCCTTGAGTTACAATATATAAAATGACAGATGAGAGTATGAAATAAGCTATTTCAGGAGATATTTTTGTGCAATTAGGTTGCTGATCCTCTCAGGATGGGGGTTCATACGCAGCTTCAAAGAGTGATGTCATAATAACCCGAGTCGGGAAGGGAACAGTACCAAGCATTCCTCTTTATTGCAAAAGATGCCTATGTTATTTGACAGGAGTTATAACTCAAGCAACCTGAATTTTATATATAGTGTCAATTAGAATATATTTGTTTATTTAAAAAGAAAATGTACATAAGTTATCATCTTCACAAGGCTTTAGAAAATTGAGTTTTTCACAGAAGTCAATTTCTTTGGGACACAGGATGTTTCAGTCACAAAAGAAAGAAAAAGGTAAACGGATAAAATCCTAAGGTGAGTAAAATCCAAAAAGAGCCATTAAAATGGGCCAGTAAGATTTATAAGCACAAAAACTTCTAATTAGGTGGTTAAGACAATCGAAGACATGAGTGCTGCAAATAAATATTCAGACAAATAAAAAGATAAAGGGAAACCCTTATTATTTGTGAAAACTAAAACCACAGCTACGTTTTTATCCCAAAACATTGCCAGATTGGAAACTGTCCAGTATTTACTGTGACGCCAGCTTCCATGTCAATGGAGGCTTCCCCGACTGAAAAAGCTGAAAGGTGTACTTAAGTCTATGAACAAGAAGGAATCATGCCTGGAAAACCAAACTGAGCCCTGACTCAGCTGAGCTCTTGCTTGGCAGCTCTAATATGGTACCTCTGCTGGAACCACCAGGCCATCATTGCTGTGGTGATTCCTGGCTGTGCCAAGGTAACAATTTCAAATTAGAATGACTCTCTGGCATGCGCATGGATTTGCAAGTTATGTTTCTAGGTAGGAAGAGTCCCAGATTTTAGCATCCACATTTTTAATTTCTTTCCACCTTGTTTGTGGCATCTGTGAGATTTAGTACTCAGAGCAGCTTTCATGAACCTATGTAGAACATTGCGAAATGTTTTTTGGTCATTTAACATTTGCATTCACCATATATATATATATATCTGAGTGTCTTCTAACAGTGTAGCTTTTCAAAATAAAATCCACTCAGTTCAGAATCAGCTGCTGCCTATTCAATCAGAATATGATTATAAAAACTCCAATTAATATACCCTCATTGCCGTGGGATACATTTAATACTTTGCTTCATTAAACATGCTTTGTCGAATAGAAATATTTGGTTGCATGAGACAGAGAGTGACTTTGACTACCAACCAAAAGAGAATATCCTTTGTTGGAAGGATATGGAAAAACTGACCTTTTGGCCAGTAGACAGTAGGGACCTCCACTGACATTTCCACCAGCACTGGCAGACATAACTCCCCAAGGCAAAGTCAGGACCCTGTCATAAGATGGAAGATAAATAGAGACTGCACAGACAAAATCATCACATGCCCACCTTAAAATGAGCAAGCTGTGCCAAGAACATCAACTATCTTATAAGAGAATGTGCTCCTTGTCTTTGGAAAGGAACGCTCTCACTGAGGAAAGGGCACAAGATTAAAAACTATGCCAGAAATTCTCTGAATTTTAGAAAATGGAAGAGAGAGAACAAATGAGATGAGGAATAACTGGTTTGAGAATTTTCAACTTCAAAATAAGTATGTGAAAATTTGGAAATCTGCCTCACTTGCATTTGTCTTAGTGAATTCCCCTCTCACTTACTCACACAGACACGCCATTTGTTTTACTTATCTCGGTCCTAAAATAATGTGTATTTGAGTTCTTATGTGATTAATGCCTATGTCCTCCATTCTACCTTGAGCTGTAAGAGGGGAGAAGCTCTACCGGATTTTGCACACCATTGTACTTCGGCATCTCGCACAATATGTGGTGCTCATGAATTATGCATTAACTGACAGGATGAAGTATCTTTAGAAATGTCAGTAGCGTGACATTAGTCCTACTGCACCCTAGCAAAAAATAACTACATGGTAAGATTCATTGTTATAAAGAACGCTATTTGAAAGTTAGAGCCAGAGTTCATATTCTGATGACTATAGTTTTTGTGTGTGTCTTTTTCTTAAAGGTATTTCTTGTAACACAAATCAGTATTTTCATCAGTGACTTAGGCTCTGGTACTGCATGGGGGTATTTGAGTCCCCAGGGATAGAATGTATTTCGTTACGTTTGCCAGGCATGCGGTCCTCAGAATCCCTCCACTGAGTTGCTTATGCAAATCCTCCCTCTCATAAATCTCCATCAGCCATTGCTAGTCAAATTATGTTTGCCTGGTGTTTCTCTGTAAATCCTGCAAATCTGTTTCCTGTACTCTCCCCAAAACTGATGGGAAGTTAATCGCTCTGTAATTGTGTGCTATGTTTCATGTCCTCATCATGAGTAATGTTGCCATGTTCTCATCCTCAACCACCTGATTCGTTAACAGCCAACTCCTAGAACTAAGAGGAGGAAAGACGAAAATAATTTGGTTAGAGCAAGACTTAAAATGTCAGAATTCTCTCATAAAAGTAGGCTAATGAAAATAGAAGAAACTAGCTAAACAAAGTATTGCCTAAACACAGATTCATTAAATATAGGAAATTAAATTTGGCATAACAGAATAAGGCTTTTTAAAATACATTAAAGATTTAATTTGCATTTCTCTTTTGCTTTTTTTTTTTTCTCAAGGAGATCGTGTTTTATGCAAGTGTCTTTTTAGAAGAAAAGCAGGCATTATAGATCTTCCCCCAAAGGTGTATTTCTTTTCCAAAACAAGTCCTTACTTTTGAAAATATTTGGTAATTAAAACAATAGGTCAAATGTTCAAATCATAGCCTAGAAATGAATATAATACACCTATGAAGCCCACATGAGCAAATGGTGAGTTATGAAGCACATGCTTTAACATATGTAAGATCTTGCACAAACATGGAGGCACAATCTTGGAAAATCACTGAAATACTGATTTTTAACATTTAAAAAATCAAAATTGAGGAGGGTATTTTCTCCTTTAAAATAACACTTGAACAGGGGATTTATTATCTTCTCTGTTAAACATTCTGTAATAGAAAAAGATTCCGCCCATCATACTTACCCTGAGGTCATTTTTATTTAGGACTCTATGATGAAGTTGGGAGAAAAGGATATAACCAAGGATGAAGAGTATTAATATATTTGGGGAAAAAGAGGATTAATGTGTTTGTATCAGTGATTTGAGAAGCTCATCAACCACACGATTTATGCTCTGAGCCCTAATTGTTAAGATTCTGTACCACCTCATAAATAAATATATGAAACCTATGGGTCAGATTTTCCTTTGCAAAGCTCAATCATTATTCATGGAAAGTGTAAGATTTTAGATCTCACATATATTTCAGACACTTTAGTGCTTTGAGTCAGCCTTAAATGGCAGTGCCTGGGATTTTGCTCCCCCTTTAGTACAGCCAGCTAGGATTTTAGTGTTTATGGAAATAAAACATAAAAAAAGTAATATATCCCATGACAAACATTGAGAGACTTGGGTGCTTTACAAGTCCAAATTTTTAAACATTTTTTTATATTATAACAATTTTTGTAAAACAGCTTAAACTTTGAATGATGAAAATCTTACACAGGAATGACTGCTACATTTTTAATGCACCCACAAGAGAAAACTATTTTTTGGTAATCTCGTAAGTGGAAATAAAGCCAATTCTTCACGTTCAAGAAGTGCTGACTATGAAACAAGGATTAGATGCAGCTTATTTGCATTTTTGGTATCTTTGGGGACTTCCTGGTTCCTGCCAAACTTGATTTTCCTTATTAAAGTGAAAATATTAATCTCTTTTTAAAATGTATAAATCAAATTAGAAATGAGAGCCTTTCTATTCTCTTTTGCAGAAGGTCATGCATACAAGGAAGAGGCATATGGAACTGTTTCAGGAGCTGAATCAGAAATTTCAGACTTTGGACAGATTTCGGGATATACCAAATACAAGCAGTATGGTGAGTATGCGTTGCTTCATTGGTGCCTGGCACCCCACTAATCATGTGTCCCATCAGCCATTATCCTTGCCCTCCAGGAGCTTTTCATTGTCTTGTGATCACAGAAGTAGCATACGTAGAAAAAAACAAATAATGCTCCACAATGTATTTGGAATATACTAAGAAACAAATTAGGAATGATAGACTCTTTAAGCATCTTTATTCATGTTTTAAATGTTCTCAATTATAAGCTTTAATTGTAGTTATGTATCAAAAATGTATTAGGTTCACCTGGCCCTTTTATCATTGTTAAAAGTCAATGAATTCAAATACCTAAATAGATGTCTAAATATTTTCATTTGAATGTCTGACATTTTAAGGTTATAAAATATAGTTATGTATTTCTTTATATTATGCATATTTATATTATGCATATATGCACGCACGCGCACACACACACACACACACACCCTTGAATGTACACTCTGTTACCTGAAACCTAAGTGTTAGGTTTTTGTCTCCAGGAGACTCATTTGTTTTATGAGATGAGTTTTGGGAAAGTTCAACATTGGAGCACTGGACCATTTTCTTCTCGTTCATTCACACTACTACAATCCTAGCAGAGGAATTCATGAAATGATGTTTTGCAAGCACCATGTACATGGCCCAGTCATGGCTCCAGAGAAGGCTACATAATTATTTGTGAGGGCCCTGGATCAGGAGTACAAAACTTAACCAAGATCTCTCTGATCTTGAGCAGTTACCCAGCTCTGGTTTCTAAAGCTCAGTTTTTCCCAAATTGAACAAAGAAAACAGTAATTAACAAGTGCTTTCTTTGATTCTCATAACGCTTTCCAAAGCAGGTAGGGCCCATGAGAGGTTAAGCAGCTGGGGCTCAGCTGTGAGAGACATCTGCCATCTGACTCCACTGTTCCTCACTCCAAATATGGTGCTCTTGCTTTGCCTTACACTTTCGCAGCCCTTCCCCTCCTCCCAACATCTGGGGTTCTGGTGTGTGTGTGTGTGTGTGTGTGTGTGTGTGTGTGTGTGTGTGTGTGTGTGTGTGTGTGTGTGTATATCACTCTGAGAGACATGGTGTTTGATCACTTTCTAACTCTAGACTGTCGTGGATATGTGTGTCGTGAGTCTAAGTCCTAGCTTCCTGATGAGTAACATGAGTTTGTCAAGGACAAGAATTCATGTGCCTTTGTTTTTCCTATATTCCTCTCAGTACTAGTATGGCGCTGGTCATGGTAATTTATCAGTACATAGCTGCTCTTGATTTATAGAATGTTTCTGATAGTTCAGTCTGTGTTTGGTTAAATGAAGATTATAAGAAATACAATAGACCTTAACTCTTAATTGGTCTGTAAATAATTCATGTGTATATCAACCTATTTTCCTCCTTACAGCTAGAATCATGCATTCTTTGTTATCGTCAACACAATGCTGGGCAAATAGAAGACACTTAACATGTAGTGAGTGGCTCTTTCTTATCTACTCCTCCTAATACTGGGCCGTCAATTTTCAGCTCACCAGGCAAATGAGAATTGCACCGTTGAGATTAGACCTAAACACATTAGCTACTCATTTTGGAATACTGAAAGCTAACACTGAAATAAACTGAAGAAGCTTCATTTGTTTAAAAAAAAAAAAAAAAGGAAAAGGTTATGTTTATAAATCTGAAAGTCTTATGCAACAGATACAGCTGGCTGACTGCTATTATATGATTGTAATTTTCCCTTGTTGTATGGTCTGGGTATTAAATCATTAATGGCACAAATATCTGTATCTCAGTTTCCTGACAACCAAAATAGCCTACTAATTACACCACATCTCTGCAGCAGCACGCCTTTTCTAGAAAAGATTTATAAATATTTATCATTTGGGAGGTTAGGAGTGGGAAGGATAGAGTTGTCATTGCTGCTTGACTATTGTCCTAAATATCTGAGAACAGAAAAAAAAAAGTTCCTTATTCAGTTTTGATTAATAATGAACATGTGAGTGAGTTCATTATCCTTAATTCAGTCATAATCCGTGTGGCACATTGCTAATGAAAAATCGCATAATTGGATAGAGAAAGACATTTTCAAAACAAAAATCTCAAAGTCTTTTCCTTTTTTTCTGGCTACTAACTCACAACACCTGCCTAGCACTGCAAATGATGGTAATTATGTAGAATTTTGGGAATCAAAGGGAACCCAAAAGACCATTTAGTCCATTTCCCCGCTTCCAGGCAGGACAACATCTAAATCACACTATAAAGAAAAGGCAGTGTGGAAAGAATTCTCTTACTCTGAGTGTGTCTCACAAACCATTCTCCATCAAGAACCCTTTCCCCCAAGGAGCTTCTCCAAATTCTTGCTCTTCTAGAATATAGAATAAACAAATTCACAGTGAAATCATACGGTGTTTGACTTATACAAATTCTCATTGCTAGGTTGGAAGAAGGAAGGAAAGAGAGAGGAGAAGAAAGGGAGAAAAAGGGAAGGAGGGACTTGTCCGGAAGTAAGAGCTAGCCTGCTCCTAGACCCATGAACTGTGGGAAGTGCTCAGGGGGCCCTGCATTCTAATATGCAGCTAATATTCCATTTCTGTGTATACAGCCTAAGACCAAATTAGCATCTTTGGAAGCTTCATGCATGTTGGCTTATATTGAGTTTATGGGGTTTTTTTATTGTGGTACAATTAACAGTATTAATTATGGTTTGATATTTGTATATACTGCAGAATGATCACCCAGTTACTCTAGTTTCCTCCTGTCAGCATATAAAGTTATGTAATATACAATATTGTTGACTATAATCACCATTCTGTATTTTACATCCCCATGACATATTTGTCTTAGAAGTCTGTATCTTTCAGCCTCCTTCTCCCATTTCACCTTCCCCCCAAGTCCCCTCCCTGCTGGCTACTACCAGTCTCTTCTTTTCACTCCCAAGTTTTGTTTTGTTTCTTCATTTGTTTTGGTTTTTTAGATTCTACATATAAGTGAAATCATATGGTGTTTGACTTATTTCATAATAAGCGTAATAACCTCTAGTCTATACATATTGTCACAAAAAGGGCAAAATGCCATTCTTTTTTATGATTGGGTAGTATTCCATTGTATATCTATATACGACATCTTTATCTGTTTGTCCATCAATCATACACTTTGGTTGTTTCCATATCTTGGCCATGTAAATAATGCTGCAGTGAACATAGGGGTGCATATGTCTTTTCAAATCAGTATTTTAATTTTCTTTAGATAAATAGCCAGAAGTGGAATTGCTGGATCATATGGTAGTTCTGTTTTTAGTTTAGGAACCTCCATACTCTTTTCCACAGTAGCTGCACCAGTTCACATTGCCACCAACAGTGCACAAGGGTTCCTTTTCCCCCACATCCTTGCCGACACTTTTTATTTCTTGTCTTCTTGAAAATAGCCATTTTCACAGGTGTGAGATATTTCATTGTGGTTTGGTTGCCTCCTTTGTTTTAAATTTATTGACCATATATACATGGGTTTATTTCTAGGCTTTTTTTCAATTAGCCAAGGTATGGTACATCATTGATTTTTGGTAAAATGTTCAGTGATTCATCAGTTAACACACAGTGCTCATCACATCACATGCCCTTAGAAAGGGTGGGGGTAACTGGGTGATGGGCTCTTTAAAATTCTGTTCCATTAGTCTGTTTTTATGCCACTACTATACTGTTTTGTTTACTGTAGCTTTGTGATATAGTTTGAAATCAGGGAGTGTGATGTCTCCAGCTTTGTTCTTCTTACTCCACATTGCTTTGACTATTTGGGATCTTTCCTGGTTCCATATAAATTTTAGACTTATTCTGTTTCTGTGAAAATTGCCATTGCTATTTTGATAGGGATTGTATCAAATCTATAGATTGCTTTGGGTAACATGACATTTGAACAATATAATTCTTGAGCCCATGAACGTGGTATATCTTTCCATTTATTTATGTCTTCTTCATTATCTCTCACCAGTTTCTTATGGTTTTCAGTGTATAAGTCTTTTACCTCATTGGTTAAATTTACTCCTAGATACTATATTCCTTTTGGTATAATTGGAAATGGAATTGTTTTCTTGATTTCTCTGAGAGTTTTTTGTTAAGTGTATAAAAACACAAAAGATTTCTGTATATTCATTTTGTATCCTGCAGTTTAATTGAATTTATTGGTTGTAACAATTTTTTGGAGGAGTCTTTAGGGTTTTTTACCCATAAAATTATGTCCTTTACAAATAGGATAGTTTTATTTTATTTTTCCAATTTGGATGTTATTTATTTCCTTTTCTTGCCTAATTGCTTCAGCTAGGACATCCAGTACTGTATTGAATAAAAGTGGCAAGAGTGGGCATCTTTATCTTGTTCTTGATCTTAGGGGATAAAGCTTTCAGCTTTTCACCACTGAGTATAATGTTAGCTGTGGTCTTGACGTATCTATCTATTAAATCCATCTGGTTTAATGTATCATTTAAAGCTAATGTTAAACGTTCTGTCTGCATGATCTATCATTGATGTAAGTGAGGTGTTACAGCCCCCTAATGTAATTGTATCATTATCAATTTCTCCTTTTACATCTGCTGATAGATGCTTTATTCACTTATGTGCTTCTGGGTTGGGTGCATAAGTACAAATGTATATCTTCTTGCTGGATTGACCCCTGTACCATTATGTAATGCTCATTGTCTTTTATTAGTCTTTGTTTTAAAGTCTGTTTTTTCTGACTTAAGTATAGCTACCCCAGCTTTCTCTTGTATGAAACATCTTTTTTCATCCCTTCACTTTTAGTCTGTGTGTGCCCTTACAACTGAAGTGAGTCTCTTATAGGCAGCATATATGTGTGTCTTGTTTTCGTATCCATCCAGCCACTCTATCTTTTGATGGAAGAATTTAGTGCATTTACATTTAAAGTAATTATAGATAGGTATGTACTTATTGCCATTTTGTAATTTGCTTTCTGCTTGTTTTTGTGGTTCTTCTCTTTTCCTTTTGTCGTCTCTTGCTCTCTTCCTTTGTGGTTGATGCTTTGCTTTAATTTTATGTATTTACTGTAGGTTTTGGCATTGTTGTTACCATGAAGTTTATATAGCTCAGCCTGTATATATGCCAATCTGTATTAAGTTGATAGCAAGTTAAGTTTGCATATATTCTAAAACTCTACATTTTAATCCCCCCTACATTTGATGCTTCTGATGTTACATTTCACATCTTTTATTTTGCATATCCTGTTGTAGTCATCATTTTTACTACTTTTGTATTCTGGGTTGGGATTTTTGCTTTCAGCACTCTGAATACATCATGCCACTCCCTTCTAACCTGTAGTTTTTGCTGAAAAATCTGCCGATATACATAACAAGTTTTGTTTTTTGTGTTTTTTTCCTGCTGTTTTTAAGATTTTCTCTTTAATTATAGTGTGTCTTGGTTTGGATCTCTCTGGGTCTAATTTATTTGGAAAGCTCTAGGCTTTCCTCAACTCACAGGCCCATTTCTTTCTTCAGGTTCGGGAATTTTCAGCCATTGTTTTTTTCAAGTAAGTCTTCTGTCCCTTTCTCTCTCTCTTTCTTCTTCTGGGACCCCTAACGGTTGTTTTACTCACTGTTGTCCTGTGGGTCCCTTAAGTTATCTTCCCTTTATTTTTTTGTGTATGCAGTGCTCTGTTCGGCTGAGTTCTACTGGTAGGTGCAGTAGTCCTTTATCACTAAAGAACCATGGGCCTCAGACCTAAAGGGTGTCCAGACATTTAGGAACAATAGCAAAAACCACAGTACTACTGGGAATACCATGGGATGTCAGAGGAGATGAACAAGCCAACCTTATTGACACTCTGATGAAGTTTAAAATTAGCCATTTTAGTTCATGGATCCACAGTACTTGATCTTCAAAATATAAATGGAAAATCACAGCTGTTCAAACATAATGAAACCCCTATTTTCAAAGCAAATGAACAAATAATTTACATATCCTGAATCTTTTTAGGACTGAACTAATTCAACTTTTTCAAACGAAGGATTCCCACAAAGCTCCTTTAAGACACAGCCTTTGTCTGTCTAAGATGGATAAATCCTCTCCATGGCTTGATGCAGCAGAATTCACACCAGTGAACCTTACAATCAGTGATTGATGATTCAGGTCACTGTAGTGCCCTGAAATGTTCAACCATTCCCCATTGCCTACAAAATAAATTCCAAATTGAGTGGCCTGGCATACAATGTCCCTTATGATCTGGCTTTCAGTTCACCTTCTGCCTATTTATTCTATTCTTTTTCACTCCAACTAAAATAAATGGGCTATTTTTCTCAGTGTTGTCCCATCTGCATGCTCCCTGGATTTTTACTTCCCAGTATACATGCCTGTTCAGCCTCCAATCACATGTCTTTATGACCAAGCTCATTCTTCTATGACAATTCTAATATCACTTTTCTCAGAGAGCTCATTCTTCTATGACAATTCTAATATCACTTTTCTCAGAGAGGTCTACATGCTTTCCACAAAAGAAAGCCTTATCTCCACCCCTGTCTGAACCCCCATCAGCACTTTTACAGACACAGATATAACTATATATTTATACCTTCATATAACTATAAACAACTTCATAATAAGTATGACTACTACATAATGACCATTTATTAAATACTAGGTGTTATGCCAGGCCCCTTGACTTTTTTATTTTTGCAACTCCATAAGGTAGGTAGTCTGCACATTTTGCCAATTCCTTTGGCCCACAATACAAAGCATATCTTTGTTTTACAAATATTAAAGTCTAGGTTCAAAGAAATCAAGTAAACTGCTCAGAGTTACATTCACATAAAATGGAGCAACTAGAATTTGGACGTGCATATATCAGGCTTTAAATCTTATGCTTCCTCGCGAACCATGTTGGCTTGCCATCTGCTTCATCACTTTATCCTCCCTAGTGCCTAATATGATGCCCAATACAGAGGATCTGATAAATATTAGTTGAAGGGAGCAAGGAAGGAGGGGAAGGGAAGAGTTACAAGACAATATAGTTCATAAGACTTCTTTAGGATATTAGACTAAATCAAAATTAATCCCCTGCACATATCCTAAAGGCTAAAATTTTATCATGTCTTAAATATTAGCTATTATTGTTTTGGATATCCTCATGATTAAGGCTAATAAGTGTTAAAAACATCTAACACATTGAGGATTTTAACAATCTAACTTCTAGTTATGGTATGTATTTCTATAGGTTGTCTCTCTTGTTTCTATACTTGAGAGTGATTGATTTTTATTCTTTTCGATGGAACCCAGATAATAATTGCAGTACCTGTTTTACATTCCCCCTACTAATTAATTACAAGCAGTCGAAGGCTAGAATTTAGGGTTAAGGGGAAGGGATAAAGGACACATTCAACAATTATAGTAGCTTAAGTGTTTTTAGCTTAATTTGTTCTAAAGAGAATTCAGTCATGATTTTCTTGTTCTTTGAGGTCACTCAACATAGTCTATTCCATTCAGATTCCCTCCATTTTACATAAATCTTTAAACACTTATTTAAAATAAATCAAGTTCACTGCTAAATCTAAGCGAATATCAAGCAATAGAAACTTTGAATAATGTCTACTCATGTTTATTGAGCCCCTACAACATGGAAGGTCTGGGTGGAGTCCTAATTAGACAGGTCTTGAATATTAAGTAGTAAGAGGATGTATACTATGGAATATAAGGAACGCTGGCTGGTAGACATTCTTTAAAATCCCTTATACTGCTGGATATACTTTCCAAAAAGCTGTGCTCTTTGAAGCGAACAATGATTTTTGCTAAATTAGTGTGCTGCCCAAATACATAGAAAATTGTGGGGAATATACAGCAGAGAAAAAATAAGATTACTCAAGGGACATAGTATTTTAATGTTTTAAAAAGGATAATTTCTTAAAAACTAAAAGTTAATGAAATTCAGTTTTATGAAATATGGCCAGTTTGGGGACTGTTTTTATTATTACATAACATGCCCCATTACATATCTTCAAATTTTAACTCACCAAAGATTCTGCCAAAATACTTAAATTTTCTACATTTAGTCTTAGCAGGAACGCTTCTTTCTACCTGAGGTAGCTATACTGACATTTCCCAAGATACCCAAAACAAAACATCATCTACTCTGCCTTCCATAAATTATTCTTCTGATTGCTGGAAGATTTTAGGATAACATAAAGAAGGTGTTCATCAGTTTGTTCAGTGAAAGAACACTAAAATCAAAACCATTTCCTGCAGCTGGCCACAATTTCAAATCATCTCTGAATCATATAAACTGGATTAAGGTCACAAACATGCTCTCTTCCTGGGAACTTCAACAAGCGGTAATCCTCGTCATCAAATAATGACCCTCTTTCCCCTCTCTTCTCAACAGGAAAACCCAGCACCAAACAAGAATCCATGGGACACTTTCAAAAACCCCAGTGAATACCAACATTACACCACAATCAATGTCTTAGATACAGAGGCAAAGGACGCTTTGGAACTGAGGCCAGCAGAGTGGGAGAAGTGTCTGAATTTGCCTCTGGATGTGCAAGAGGGTGACTTTCAAACAGAAGTTTAACAATCAAAATGGACTGAGGTGGATATAAAACAATTTACTGCACTGACACTTAAGACTTGGGAAGCCTGACATTTCTATCTGGACAGTGTGACTATCCTATGTCAGGACCTTCATGTGCCAAATGTCAGTGGTGTTTGCATATGGTAACTTCTCACTAGTCAGGCTAGTGGAGAGAGGACCAGGTGTACAGTTCTGACCATCCTGTGTTGTAAGTACCCGTGGAATGGATTTGTAAGGTAATCTTTATAGATAAACCTCAAGCAACGATTCATGTTGTAACCGCTTCATATGGTTTAGTTTTCAAAAAACTTCACCATGAAGCACAATGTATATATTTATGCAGTTTTTAAAGTTTATAACAGTCTGTTTGGCCATTACTACACTTTTTACTTTATAATATAAAAGCAAAGTTTTTGTCATTAAATGAATGTTTGTTGAGCTACATTCTTCATTGCTTTAAATGCAATAAAGTAATAATCTCACTTTTATATGAATAATATATTTCACATCTTTATTATTGCAGTTTTCTCTAGAAAGCTCTGAGTGGCTTTCTCTGCTGCAACTGTGTATAAAATATTTAAAATGTTGTATGGTGTAAATAAACTTTTGTCTACATATCAGTTTTTTAGTGCATTTTATTTTGGATTTGTTGAACAGAAATTTACATATTTATAAAGTTTTTTTTTCAATACAGATGCTGAAAATGTATTCACAGTTTTAATAGCATACCGTTATTACTCCTTTGAGGCTAATGATTTCTCAAATGTAATAGGAGGTTTGTATAGTGCTTCTGTATTTTTTACTCAAGCACCCTTTGGAACAATGTACCATGTGAATGGGGCTTGTCAGAAATCTGCCATCATAGTCTTACATAAATATTATGGTTTTTTTCTATCTTGTGGCAAAAAGACAACTACTAGTAGAAAATAGTAAGTTGCCGTACATAAAATAATACAGGGAAAATGTTTATAAGTAACGAAGTCCATTGCATGTTTCACAAAAGAAACTACTTGTACTATAGTTCTTCATAGCGTACAAAAAAAATGAACTTATTCAGGATTTTTAAAAAATCTTATCTGTATATTCTCTAGCAGAAGGAAAAGGGAAGTGGATGTATTTGGTAGATGCTTTCTGGTTTGAAAAGTGGGAAGCCTGAGGTGAGCTGGTCCCTAGTGTCCTCTGTAGTGGAAAGCCACACCCGTGATGTCTCCTGCTTTCTCAAAGCCTCATTAATGGAAACATGGTGCAAAGGATTTCGGCAATTTTGTCATCCTTTTAATGGATGATGAGACTGTGTCTTTCAATCTAAGGGAAGTATAGGGAGTGGAAAGGAGATTAGGGTCTTCAAAACTCCTACAACGTTTATTTAGATTAGTTTGTTGTTAAACCTAAGCTGCATGGTCTTGTGTGGCCTGTCAGAAACTCAAGTGAGCTGACTCCGGCGACCCATGACCTGGGGGACCCGGCCCTGCAGGCCGCGAGTCCAGGCAGAGACAAAGGTGCTTCACCACTCAGGTGCACCGCTAAGCTAGAGCCTTGAAAACCGCCCGCTCAGGCTGAACTGTCAGGTACTTCTAATGTTCTCCACGTAAAGATGTTAAAAATATATTTTTAACCAGATTTTAAAAATAAAAGCAACATCAGAATATAACATAACTAAGGAGTGATTTTTCTATAGAATAAACTTCATGCTAATTATAATGTAATTGTAATATTAAATGTTTATTAAATTTATAAGATGACTTTCCGGTGATAGGAATATTTAGTAAATTTTTCTCTCATTCTCTTTCTATATCCATGTATCTATAAATACATACATATGTATGTATATGTGTGTGTATGTATATATGTATATATATACTTAACATGTTTATGTGTACATATACACATATATATACACATGCTTAGCTCCATCTCAGTAACTTATGGAGTGAATGAGAACCATGTAGGCAGTTTCCCATTTCAAACTGTAAAATCTTGACTAAAAAAAACCAAAAAAAAACAAAAAAAAAACCCCTCAATAAGTATATATTCGAAAACATAAATTCTATGTTTAAAAACCAAATTCAATATATTAGACTAATATTTCTTGTAAAACTACAATAGTCACTGCCATAAAATGAAATCTTATATTTTTTTCACTTCTATTTTTCTCTAGTTCTAGTAACTCACTATCAGATTAATATATGAAAGCTAACCAGAAATTGCATACTTGAAAATGTTAGGGTAACTTTTTTGTTACTCTAAGAGGGGTGCCAAGTTGTAGTGGTGCTTTTCCTTTGTTTTTTAATCTATAAGGAAAACAATGCAGGCAGGAGAGAAAGTACCAAGGAATCATAATTTTAAGGAAGCTCTCATTTGAGTCCACGTCTTACAAGTTTCCACTACACGTGCACATACGCGTACTCCGCCAAAGCTGACTTGCAGCCGCCCCCTCCGACAGTCCTGGGCAGTTCTCTCTGAGCCCACTGCACTCACGACCCGCCAAGAACTCTGTGCCCTTGGACTGGTAGTCCTTCCCCTCCCCCCCCATCTACATTTTTATCTATGCTTCAAGGTCCACCTCATATTTGATCTTCACGAAGTTTTTCATGATTTTTCAAGCTAGATATAATTTCTCCTGTGAACTCTTATGGCAATGCTTCTGTACCTCTCTTAGGACTTTTAAAGAAAACTTCTACCTTGTTATTTATACACATTTCTGATATCCTCTGGTGGACTGTAAGTGCCTGGAGGGCAGGATTCATGTCTGATCCATTTTTGTATCTCTCGAGGGACCTAGCACAATAATGTTCACACAATAAATGTTTGTTGAATTATTTGTGGAATTTATTTTAGTATTGCTTACAGTCATGCATTTGCAGCAAGTCACACATTCAAAAGTGTTTACTGACTATTATGTATTTACTTGTTTGTTAGGAGAATATAGGACCTCTGTTTTAGGGAGCTCACAATCTACTAAAGATGGAAAATACAAATGTGAGAGTGAAATTATTTAAATATCATAAGCTCTTATTACCCTATATTGCCTTTTTGCCCTTAAGATTACCACATGAGGCAGAAATTAATTATCCTACAGAAATGGAGACTCAGAAGAGGTTAGGCAACCTAAGATCACCATAAGTAAATGACAGACCCAATATTAGAGCCCCCATCCTCTTCTACTCTGCGGTCATTCCCATGATACTGTGAAGTTTCTGCTGTTCCTTCTAGATTATTAAGTCCCCAGAGCAAATAACCATGAAGTTCACGGAGATGTTTTTCAGGCTACTAGTAGTAAGGCATTAAACTGAAAACATGCATCATCAGCGGCCACGGGGGTGGTGAGGCCAGTGGCTAATTGTAGCAGAAAAGCACGGCTGATGAAAATAGCGAGCAACGTTAAATAGATTTCGTCTGTCGTACACTGTGTGATTCTATTTGCAACACTTACCTTTCAAATTCTCTTCAAATGTAACTGCTGTTTCACTAGTTTTGTGATTACTTACACATAGGCAACAGGAGACAGAAGAGAGAGAGGCCAACCTGAATTTTCAGATTGGCTTCAGACACTCTAAAAACATATAGCCACATTTTTCAAAGTTGCAGTCAGTAAATCACTGCTTCAGAAAACGGAGTTGCAAATTTTAAATCATTCTCAGCTTCTTAGAAAATGTTTACTAGTTTTAGTTTTTTTCAAGTTATCTATGTCAAAATCAATTAAATTCGACACGTTTATATTACTTCACTGAAGAATATGAAAACAAATACGTCTCCAGCATGTCAGTCTGTACAGTTTTCTATGATGACAAAATCATCTTCCCCTGACGCACTTCTGTAGTTAAATTCGTAACTGAGGTAGTAACAGAACTGAGAATCCTAAAATGTTTGAAATAGAAGAAATCTTGTCAGCCAATGAAAATGGCAATTCTATTCGGGGGCCAAAAAACAAATCCAGACTTAGGTAAGGAGAGACTTCATTTGAAAAAACTATTGCAATAGCGCAAAGGGACTATTGCAACAGGAAGAACGCTCTAATTATAAAATCTATAAGCACCCCAGATGCCAGGCAGAAAGGGCTTTTCTTTCATAGGGAAGAGTCAAGAAGACTAGAAAGAACCAGATGTGGGAGAGTGAGGTGAGTAGACGGTGTGATAAGTAGGTGAACAGAAAGTGTCCTTGTAGCCAGCCAACTCTGGAAGAGATGGTTAGGGGAGATTGTTCAACCTTCCAGTGCTTAGCTAATCTCCCAATTCTCATTTAAACAACTCAGGATGGGCCAGAGTTCAGAGGCCTGGGGAAAAGCAAGACAACTAACTGAAGTTTGGTGAGATTAAGTTAGCAAGTATTTTGTTCAGATTGGTCATTGGGGACAAATCATTCATTTATGAATTTCTGACACAAAGGATAGGAATTTCAAGGGTCCCTGTCTGACCTTGTCATAAATATACAAGAGGTTCACTGAGAGTCTTGCCGAATGTCAAAGGGTGGTTCCTTTGCAGTAAGTTGTTTTCCCAGAACACAAAAGGGTGTGGGGACTTCCTGACTATTGCTGTTTTCCAAGGGCATAGGGCTCACCGTCAGGGGAAGAAACTAAGCCTACTGGCATAAGACTTTCAAAAATTAATGTCCAGCCAGCAGTGGTTAATAGAAAGGATTTTCTAATATCAGACAATAGCTATGGCTTTTTTTTTTTTTTTTAAGATTTATTCATCTGATAGAGCATGTGAGCAAGGAGAGAGGGAGAGAGAAAATCCTCAAGCAGATTCCTGTGGAGCAGAGATCTCATGCAGGGCTCAGTCACAGGACCCTGAGATCATGACCTGAGCCAAAAACGAAGTCAAATGCTCAACCAACTGAGCCACCCAGGTGCCCCGACAATAGCCATAGCTCTTTGAACAAAAATAATTCCAAAGTGAAAATGGTAAATATTACAAGCTAGAGGAGAACACTTTATTTTCCTTAATCGGAGCTGACCAGTCCTCTCTTGGTTGGGATTCCTGCTTGTATATCTATACCACACACCGTGCCGGTCCCAGAGGCCAGGCGCCTAGAGTGAAGAAGACGCCTGTCTAAAGTTAAGCTGAGGGGAGTATTCTGACCTTCTTGGTCACAGGTAAACTAATAGGTTGACATCTGAAAACCAGCGAAATTGATAAGACGCATCTATGAGTTAACCCACTAGAATCACCTGGCCGGATACATCTAGCATTTCTTACATAAAGACAAAATTCATGGTGAAAATGGTTCTTCTGATAGCAACCACCTATATAAAAGGCATAGAAGCCTTTTGAGGGGTGTCTCTGAGTACAACTTCCTCCTCACCAAAACCACAGAACTCCAGTAAGAGGGCCAGCTAGCTTTCAATAACTAATTTTCAACCAAAGGAAAGAGTCACAAAGATTGAAATTGAAGGTCAGCATTTCAGTTCCTATTCTTTCAACCAGTTCAGAGTTTTGTCAACTTTCCAAATGAATGCCTAGCATTATCTAGTATCTCTTTTTCTCTCAAATCTAGAATTTCATTTCTAAAATTCATAGAGTATTTTATAGACACTGGAAGATAATTTTAGGTAGTAAGCATTTTGTGCTTTATTCTGAAGTAGAGTCAAGGTGTTTATTAAAATATATACAGTATTCAACAAATACTTATTTAGAACCAGTCACCATCTAGATATTGTATTAGGAGGTGATGATTCAAGAGCGAACAAAATTTGATCCCTATTTTCAAGGGACTTAGCATCTTTGCGGACACACAGACCAACAAACAGAATTACAAAAACTTGATGGATTTATAAGGAAAAGAAAAAAGAGCATGTAATGGGAATATTTGGAAAAGGCACTGATTATATAAAAATTAATAAATTACTTAAAATGAGCAAAGACAATCAAGGTGACACAGAGACTAATTTAGTACCTGAAATGTATGCCTCAAGGTCCTAGACTCCTGTCTGGAGCTGTGCCAAATGATGCCTCCGAGCTTCCCAATGACTAACATACACATAGAAACTGCAATTAGCTACACAGTTTGTAGTATGCCTAAGATAAAAGCCGTCATTTCCTCTACAGAAGCAGAAGACCAACCAAGAAGTGCCTCTCACAAAACCTCATGCTGAATTACATACTGAATTCTTCATCAACAACCTCCTTATAAAACCACTGAACCCTACAAAGGTATTTCTTATGTCCTTTGTGAAGGGCAGTGTGATGGTTAATTTATATCTCAACTTGACTAGATCACAGTATCTAGATATTGGTCAAACAGCAATCTAGGTGTCATTTTGAAGTATTTTTTAGGTGAGATTAACATTTAACTCCGTAGACTGAGTAAAGCATATTTCACTCCATAATGTGGGTGGTTAGGCTCACAAAATCAGCTGATTGCATTAAGAGAAAAAGGATGACGTTCCCCAAGGAAAAAGAAATTCTTCCTCCATACTCTCTTCAGACTCGAGCTGCAACATCAGCTTTTCCATGGGTGTCCAGCTGCTAGCCTGCCCTCCAGATTTCAGACTTGCCAGGCCCATAATCACATGATTCAGTTCCTTAAAATGAATCTGTGTGTACACACACACACACACACACACACACACGCACACACCATTGGTTCTGCTTCTTTGGAGAACCCTAATACAAGTAAATACTTAATACCCAAATATAATCACCAAAACCACTTTTTCAAGAGCCAAAGCTGTTCTTCAAGTACAAAGCTATCCCATGATCGGGCTGAATAGAAAAAAGAAAGAAAGAAAAGAAAAGGATAACGCTGTACTTCAAGAAATGACCCATGAATATGATTTCTCAAAACAGAGGTTTTGGTAATAATTTTAAGCTCTTCTGAGTGCTTATATTTATAAATATTCACTTAATTCCCAAAATTAGCCTATAAAGCAAGTCATATCATTCTTTCCATTTTACAAATAAAGAAACTGAGGTCCATAACTTTGCCAATACCACACAAGGCAGTAAATGGCAGAGCCAAGATTCATCCTCGCAGTTTAGTCCCCGAGTCTAAACTCCGAATAATTCTGCTGAAAACTGAATCGTTTTTTGGCAGCAGAAAGTTCAAGGTTAAACTCACTGGCAAGTATTTGGGATGAAATAAGGGCAGATCTGCAGGATGAAGGAGAGAAGGATGGGTATCCAGAGGACCACCCCCCCCCCCGGCACAGAATAGTACTGAAAAAGAACCACCGAGAACTTGCTCAAAACAGAGTGAGGTTTGGTTCAACACAAGGGCATATGAGAGGCTGAGATCCCAAAGTTCTGCATCATAGGACACCAAAATGATGACTTTTGTTTAGAGAATATTATCAATTGGTTATTGAACCATATCATGTTCATGGAAGTATTTTTTTTAAGTTTGGTGTGTATGGAAAAAAACCTAACTTTGATGTGATTTAATATTCCAGTGATTTGTATAGGATAAACTGGCTTCAAAATATAACCCAAGGTAACAAATTAGTATTAATAAGTCAATTAGATATTTACTAAAAATTGCAATTAGGGCTTTGTGCATTTAAAGTCATGCTTGCATATAATGATCACATCAGAGGTTGACATATCACTTAACAGCCATATTATTTCATGATCATAAAGTGATATTATGAGGAGTTTCTACAGGAGATTAATTGTATCTTTCTGTTCTGTAAGTTGGGGAGCGATGGTAAGATACCCAATTCAGCAGGAAGTGGTATCAAGTCATTAATATGAAGAAGCATCTAGGACACAGCCTGGTATTGTCTCATAGTAAATTCTCTGACCTTTGGAAAGACAATTACCACAAATTTTGACTCTCAAGGTAAAATTAAGACACAGGTTATGTATAAGCATCATTAGCCAGGGAATCGTAAAGGTAAATAAAAGCTACAGGTAGTCTTAGGATTTATGTTTTTATCCCCTCACTGAATTCCCGTCAAAGTGAAAAAGAGCATAACAGCCATCAAAGGAAGATTAGCTGTGTGTCCAAAACTTACGAGAATTCTCTCGAATATTGGCCCAAGAAGACCAGGCTTGTGATGTTTTTCTGTGTAGCAAACTGTCATAAATTTTGGACAAAATGTCTAGCAACTAATAGTTCTAATTATGGGAGGAATTGCATGCTGTTCTTAAAATAAATAACTTTCTTCAGCATTAACCCAGGGCAGGATTAATAATGATGGTGATACAAATGTCGAACTGGCCAGGTGTATTTACAGATATCGTTTCCTATCTTTAGAGATCTATAATGCATAGTTGTCATTTGAATTATATAACCAAACTAATTCGAATTAGCTTTAGATCTATTTCAGTACAAACTCTGACCATCTAATGTCTTTAAATAGGAAGTGCTAAGTACATACCCAGTGATTCTCATGTCTGAGCCTGGGTGCTGGGGGATGGGGATGGTCCAGGGCTTTTATATGCTGGCTCTTTGCCAATTTTCCCTTTTTGGAAGCAGGGGAAATAGGACACTGGAAGGAAGTGACCTTTTGCTGCCTAACCTTCCCAGTGACCCGAGGATCAGGAAAGCAGAACCAAGAATGGAGCGAATTCATGGCAGGGCCTCCTCTTCCCTCACAGTGCAGCCATCTCATCTCTTCAGAAGACAGAGTCAGCCGCCATCCTTCCCAAAAATCACTCTGGACAGATAACCTCCACCATCAAGCCGTTCTACTGAGGACTTTTCCTTGCTCTGTTTTAGGATTTGGGAGTGTAGCCAGCTTTCCGGCAACTATCCATTTCCTTTTCACTTACAGAGCATCTTGGACCCAACCGGCAGACAGATAAGCCGTATCAAATGGCCCACTCGACCGAAGACGGGATAGAGCACTTCACTGGCACAATCTCATTCTCGGTCATTCGTCAGACTGGTGATAACTGGACCCACTCTTCCTCGCGGGGAGGTGCAAAGCTAAAGCATGCCACTTAGCCAGGCTTCGTACTGAAGCTCCCCAGTTACTCTCACTGTCCTGCACTGTTTTACCGCTCCGAGTCCTCACTTGCTGGGAAGCTCACTTGCCAAACTACCTTAAAGAAGGAAACGTGAAGGTGCATGTGAAACTGTACTGAGGCCGACTGACACAGTGGTGCTTGGGATGGAACACCAGCCTCAGTGTGGGCTGAGTGCTTTTCTCTTGCCACCGAAAGGCACAGAGGAGAAGTCCAAAACAACTGCAGCAAATGGAGAGCCCTTCATAGAAATCCATGCTATGGCCTCCTGAACAGCGACCAGGCATTTGTCATCAGCACAGTTTCTTTGATTGAGCACATCATTTATCTAATGAAAAACTTCATTAGGCTTTAAAAAATACATGAATTGTAATTAGGGTTGTGGTCTTTTTTTCTAAATCGTTTTTATGAAGGTATCAGAAGAGAATCATATCCTAGAGATGGTTTTGTGTATTTTTTAAAACGATAATTCTGTAAGTGCTTTCGTGGAATAGCCAAGAAATCGTTAATAACCACCCTGTATTCAGATTTCTGAGGAACCCAAGCAGAGACCCTCTGCCTATGTTTACCCGACATGTTTTCTGGGACGTCTCAGAGCTGAGGCTGCACATCTTTTCTGTTGACATCGACACTTATGACAACCGTGTGTTTATATAGCCGGATGCTAGCCCTTGTCCACAATTTCAAATGCTTCACTTCACCACAGCTGTGCAGAGACCTTCCTGACCCTCTCTTAATTAGTATAATTAACTTCCAATGTTATAATTCTAGCATGGTAGATATTTTTCAGGATTTATCATTTGACACTCAGAAAGAAAAATCTTTGAAAATTATTTTATTGTTAGAAGAAATCTTCTCCCTTTATGCATCTAAGAAAAGCTAGGAGGCATTTACAGGCATCTGCCTTGTTCCACATCACATTCGGGCAAAATTGTGTATGTTCATATATCCTCTGGTCAAGCAAGGGCTGCCCCAGAAATACTTGCTATGTTGAGGGCGAAGGAGGCTGAGAAATCCATGTTACTTCTTACGACCACAAATGCAGAAATCGAAGTCATTTAGAAATGACTCCCTTTTTCCTAAGTTTCAACTTACACTTACGTAAGCCTAGGTATTTCAAATTTCTACGTATCAAAGTTTTTCTGATAAAAAAAAATTTATAAAAAGTCAAGTGGAAAAGAAAAGTTCAAAAATATAAATTAGAGAATGAATATCCATTTGCTATTCTGTATGGTCATTGCTGTTTTCAGCAATAAATAGATTAAAAACATGGTCAATATTTTTAGCAGTTGGTGGATGGGGGGTGGAGAGAAAGAGGGGCAGGGAGAGGGTAAAAGAGAGGGAGAATGAAAATGAGAACTGATAGGTAAACTGAGAGAAATACAAAGGCATATGTAGAAAGCAATTTGCAGACGAGGAAACAAACGTGTGCCTCTCTGCTAGTCAAAGGCATGTAAGACTCATGGGGATTATAAAGTCTAGTCTCTGGGGAAAACACTGTGCAAAAAAGAAAGGCCAGGAAGCGTTTTAAATGGAGTGAATGGCAAGGCATGGCAGACACTGAAAGGAAAAGAAACGTAGGTAAGTGATGGAGATGCAGATGAGATATGGAGAGACCAACAGGGTTATTCAGCCACAGGGGTGCTTTGTCAACTGGTTTCCAGAGATTTTCCAGCCGTGTTCGGTTGTTGCTGTGAACAGCGAAGCTTAATTTTTTTCCCAATACAGGTTTTTTACCTACGTGTCTAGAGAAGTTGGATCTCCAGTAAATGGTTTAAATCACGGGGGAAATATATTTATGGTACCACAGAAATATTGTAACCAGAGAAACGAATGCTGTTTTTTAATCAGCTTAAAGCCCATTTTTCTATTTTACCAAAGTACTGATAAAGATTAAGAGGAAGATTCCTGAACTTCAGGAGCTCATTCAGCTTCAGCTATTGAGTGGTGGTAAAAACAAATGCTAACTCATCCCAGAGCTCCAAACGAACAACTGTTCTGATTTCTTACGGTTAAAAGATGAAAATCTATCAGATAAGAAAATGTGGCAGAGGAGACGAAAATAAGATGAGGGAAAGCAGGAGGAGGCATTTGTTCATGGACATAATTATTTTTCTAGTTGTACAGGAAGTAGGACAGCAGAGTAGGACTGTTAATAACTTCACTACCTGAAGGACAGAGTGTTGAATCTGATGTCTTGAGGTCTACTTGAACTTAAAGAGTCTGTGATTCCAATGAAAGATTTTGACCCAGAAAATGTAGAATACTGGGATTAGTCATATTAGTAAAATATATGAAGATAATATTGGGGAAATATATGTCAGTAAAGAAGCCAGGTGATTCTGTATTTCATGGCAGAAGTTTCTGGAACATGAATCCCTCTTCCTGGATGCCACCTTATTACTAGCCCATGGCCTGTAAGTGATATGAAAGTGTTCCATGCTTCTGTCTGAGGGGAGAAATTTATGCCTTGTTTTACTATTTGATAAGGAAAACTTTGAAAATTTATATTTTTTGCTTTTATATTTTTAGCGAATTGTTTTGTTTTAAATTTGAGTATAGTTAACATACAATGTTACATTAGTTTCAGGTGTACAACTTAGCGATTTGACAAGTTTGTACATTATCCTATGTTCGCCATAAGTATAGCTACTATCTGTCCCATTATATACACATCAACAAAAGGACAAAAATCATGACAATCTCAGTAGATGCAGAAAAAGCATTTGACAAGATTCAACATCCACTCATGACAACAACTCTTAAAGTGGGATTAGAAGAAATATACCTCAAAATCATAAAGGGCATATATGAAAAACCAACAGCTAACATCATGCTCTAGATGAAGAACTATGAGCTTTTCTTCTACGATGAGGAACAAGAGAAGAATGTCTACTCTCACCACATTTATTCAACATAGTACTGGAAGTCCTGGCCACAGCAATCAGTCAAGAAAAAAATAACAGGCATCCATATTGGTAAAAAGAGGTTAAACTGTCACTATTTGCAGACAACATGATACTATACATAGAAAATCCAAAAGACTCCACCAAAAAACTACTAAAATTAAGGAAATTTGTAGGCTACAAAATTAATACCCAGAAATCAATAAAATTGCTATTCAGTAATAATGAAGTAGCAGAACAGAAATTAAGAAAACAATCTCATTTACAATTACACCACAAGGAATACAATACCTAGGGGGGGGTGCCTGGGTGGCTTAGTTGGTTATGCCTCTGCCTTCGGCTCAGGTCATGACCCCAGGTTCCTGGGATTGAGCCCCGCGTTGGGCTCTCTGCTCAGTGGGGAGGCTGCTTCTCCCTCTACCTGATGCTCCCCCTGCCTGTGCTCGCTCTGCCAAATAAATAAATAAAAATCTTAAAAAAATAAACTTAACGAAAGAGGTGAAAGATCTATACTCTGAAAACTATAAAACACTGATGAAAGAAACTGAAGATGACAAAAATAGAAAGATATTCCATGCTCATGGACTGGAAGAATTAATATCGTTAAGATGTCCATATCACCCAAAGCAATCTACAGATTCAATGCAATTTCTATCAAAATACCAATAGTATTTTGCACAAAACCAGAACAAATAATACTAAAATTTGTACGGAAATACAGAAAACCCTGAATAGCCAAGCAACTCTGAGAAAGAACAAAGCTGGAGGTATCACAATCCTGGATTTCAAGATGTATTCCAAAGCTGTAGTAATCCTAACAGTATGTTACTGGCACAAAAATAGACACACATAGATCAATGGAACAGAATAGAGAGCCCAGAAATAAACCCACGATTATATAGTCAATTAGTCTATGACAAAGAAGGCAAATTTTTGTATTTAATGAAAGTGAAATCATGAATGCTCCCAAACTCTATTGAAAGAAAAGAGATGAAAGTTAGCATTTTCTGTCCATCATTGCATACCACATCACAGAAAATAGGATGGAGTCCATCGCTGTTTTGGCAACAAAACCTAGTTACATAATATGATAGGAAATGTCATATGAAAATGCTTTCTTTCTCCAGGGACTGTAAGAGGTATTGAAATATACAGTAAGATTGACCTAGCCCAGAATAAAAACCCACCAGCAGCAATAATTTACTCCTTTTTCTGAGAATAAAGAAATCTTTTTCTTTTCTCACTAGGATAACAAAAGCAATTAAGAATTAAGTTAATAAAAAGTAGATTATCAGCTTGGAGACTCATTTCCTGATGTAATCAGTAAAACTAAAAGGGTATTTTGGGATGTCAATGAGGAAGAATTTGAAGTGAAATACATCACTAATATTGATTGGTAAGAGGGTACACAAACCCTTGTGAGGTGTAGTCATTTATTTTGCCTTATCTATAAAAGGTCTTTTCTCCCTTTGATTCCAAGCTGAATCTGGCTTCTCAAATCAATATATATATTTTTTTTAAGATTTTATTTATTTATTTGACAGAGAGAGACAGCCAGCGAGAGAGGGAACACAAGCAGGGGGAGTGGGAGAGGAAGAAGCAGGCTCCCAGCGGAGGAGCCTGATGTGGGGCTCGATCCCAGAACGCCGGGATCACACCCTGAGCCGAAGGCAGACGCTTAACGACTGAGCCACCCAGGCGCCCCTCAAATCAATTTTTCTAACATAAAGTAATAGTGTTCAGTAAATTACTATCTTTTACTTAAAGTCAGCTCCCGCTGAATTGAGTCCTACCTAACTTTTCTCCTCTGCAGAGCTCTGCCGCTCAGCAGGGTCATAACAGCAATTTCCAAACCTTTCCTAACCCTGATCCTGAGCCTCACCTTGCCTACCATACCAAGTCAGGGAACATTCTAGAAAAGCTTCTCCAGTGCAGTGGTTAACCCTAAGTTCTCCACACACAACGAAACATTTGCAAAGTATGCAGCATTATCCTGTTTTATTGACCTCAGAGGTTGATTATTTCTTAAAGAAACACGAGGATCACTTATTCCTTAGAAAAAGAACATTGTACAAAAAGAAAAATTTGCCAATGTTTACGTAAAAATACATCTATAAGTAGACTTATTGGACCTTGAACTGCTAAAGTAATATGGAAAATTCCCTTTAGTTCTCTACTGTCCCACAATGAAAGCTGGTGAGGACATTTAAAAATGTTATCTAACCATATCATAATAATTATTAAGATAACTTCAATGTCACTCTTTCCATGTAAAAAACATACCACTTTACCTGCAGTCTAGACTTTTCTGGAACACTTCAAAAGATTTCCAGATAATAGAATTTTTTTTAACCATAACTGAATGTTTTAAGTTTACAAAGGAGACAGATATTTGCATTAAATTATTAAGACAGAACAGGGATTGTATTCAGATACTGTGCCTATAATGTCACTGTCAACATCACTGAAAATGTGAGAGTAGGTAGCTATCACAAAGTAATTTAGTTCTCTGGCAAAACAATAAGAAAGTTTTGCCCTTTACAAAACATGGTCTTCATTTAGCAAGTTGCTTTCCATCAAATGGCTGAAGTTAGAGCTTCATAGATACTGTCTGACCACAATGTTATGGTCAGTGTGGGCCCAAATTTAATTTTCCAATTTCCAAAAGAAAACAAATACGTTAATTAAAAACTCAAAATGCTAGCTTCACTACTTATTCTAGAACTAAAACTTTCCATGGCATATACCCAAGTTCCCCTTATCATCACTCAAGTACTTGAAAAAATAAGAAGGAAAACACGCTGACAAGAAAATTGCCTCTGAATTATCATGTACTACAGAAAGATATTTTAAAAAAATTAAAGGATAATTAAAGGTTAAAAAAAATTCTGGCAAATTGGTTCAGATTCCTGCTTTGCTTCAGCCTTGGAGTCAACACACACCCGTGTCCTGAGTGTTTGACCCCCGGAAGCCATGTAGAACACCTGGAGCTGTGGCTGCCAAGAGGGATGGGGACTTGTGTCATGATTTGCTCTGTTCACGAACCATTTTCAGGTTTCTTTTTTTTTTTTTTTAAGATTTTATTTATTTATTCGACAGAGATAGAAACAGCCAGCGAGAGAGGGAACATAAGCAGGGGGAGTGGGAGAGGGAGAAGCAGGCTCATAGCAGAAGAGCCTGATGTGGGGCTCGATCCCACAATGCCGGGATCACGCCCTGAGCCGAAGGCAGACGCTTAACCGCTGTGCCACCCAGGCGCCCCCATTTTCAGGTTTCTTAACAATCCAAAATTTCCTCTCATAACTAACTAACCTTAAGGTACCCCTTCCTTTGTGCATCATCAAAAGAGAGCCAACATTTCTTGCACTGAGTTCTCAGCGGATGGAAGGAAAGGGCTACATGGCTACGAGAGGGGACGATCATCCCTAGGCATCCTGCAGCACAGTGGGTCCCAAATTTTTCTTGTGCTCAAGACCTCTATACATTCTTAAAAATTATTGACTACCCCAAAAAACTTTTCTTTATAAAAATATTTAAAGTATACAAATACGGAAATGGAGAGGACTAACTTTAAATTTTATTCATTTATTTTTTTAAATGGCAAGATTATACCCCTAACCTATTAACATAAATAATGTATTTTAGGAACAAATCTATTTTCTAAAACCAAATAAAATTCAGTGAGGAGAATAGCACTCTTTCACATTTTTTATCGATTTCTTGAACGTCTGGCTGAATAGAAGCTGGATTCCCACGTCTGTTTCTGTATTTTATGTATTCCGGTATGTTGTTTTGGTTGAAATACATGGGGAAAACCAGGTTCCACACACACACATGTCATTGGAAAAGGGAGGAGTCTTTTGATAATCCTTTTTAGATCATTCTGGATATTCTTCTTTGATACTAAAATATGTAGCAGCAGGATTATCTTAGAAGGTAGTTGCAATGTCAAATTTGAAACCATATTAATAAATTTTTCATACTCTTTTACATTAAAATCCATTGGTCTATCTTGTACTTTGAATGGATCTTGTACTCTGCACAATTTTGTAATATCACACTTTGATCATCTGGAAAATATCGGTTGAGTTATACAAATCTTCCAAACGTTAAAACACAGTATTTATAAAATACCAAAAAATCACATTCACGCACATCAATATCCTCCAATCTGATCAAAAACGCCTTTAACTATTGGGAAGTATATGAAGCTTGTGGTAACAGACACAAGTTTTCCAAAATTCTAATTTTCATCTAAAAACTCAAATTTCATCATTGGCAACAAATACTGTCAGTTGGTTTCTTTGAAGTGGCCAAGTCACTTCGTTCAGTTTCAAGAAAGTGTCTTCTAAGTATCCAAGGGGAGTGCGTATTTGTAATTTACTCTGTCGAGGAAATATACTGCTCCATGAAATAAGTAGCTCATTCAGTTTATGCCTCTATTGCAACGTGGCTTTTCCTGAGACAACCACAGTACTTCAGCAGACAGCAGAGGGGCTTTCTCTGTACTTCCTATTTACCATACACGGTACTAGAAGGACTCGGACTCAAGGGTTGAGATTTAATACAATTAACAATTTTCACTGATTCATTGATGCCATTCTTCTGTGAAACTGGCTTTGTGCTGTGCTTTGTTTTTGTTGTTTTGTACTAGAAGGCTTTGCAGTGAAGAACAACACAGTGAATTCTAGTAAAGTTCAATGCCACACTGCCTTTTTTTTTTTTTTTTAAGATTTTATTTAGTTATTTGACAGAGAGACAGAGAGCAGGACCGCACAAGCAGGGAGAGTGGCAGGCAGAGGGAGAAGCAGGCTCCCCACTGAACAGGGAGCCAGACGCAGGACCGAGCCCAGGCCCCTGGGATCATGACCGGAACCGAAGGCAGACACTTAACCAACTGAGCCACCCAGGCGCCCCGCCACACTGCTTTTATTTGTAGTAAAGGGACACCTGGGTGGTTCGGTTGGTTGAGCATCCAACTCTTGGTTTCAGCTCAGGTTGTGACCTCAGGGTCCTGGGGTCTAGCCCCACATCAGACTCTGCACTCAGCACGGAGTCTGCTTGGGATCCTCTGCCTTTCCTGCTGCCCCTCCCCCATTTATGTGCGCACGCGCATGCTCTCTCTCAAATAAATGAACAAATCTTAAAAAAAGAAAAGAAAAAGGCAAATAGTGTCTTGGTATTATTGTGAAAGCAGTTTTGAATTTGTGGACCCCCTAATAGGATCCTAGGGACCCTCAGAACCCAGGCACCACACACTGAGAACCACTAGGGTATCAGAACCACCAGAGAAATCAAATGACAAAGTATACTAGACAGATCAACTGTGAAGAGCATTTACATGGTTGTAATAATGGAATCATTGATGTTGATATAAGTAAAATTATAATATAACTATACTGAGAAAAGGGGAGAGGTGAAATGTGTGTTGAGGGTGGGTAAGGTGAGGTGAAAGAGTTAAACCACGTCCCTGAAAACGGGAAGAAACAATCACTTAAAACCAAAAAAGATCAAAATTAAGATTACTATTTTATACAATCTGCTTAATAACAATATAAACTGCTACGAAAGTCGTAAACTGTTTTCCTGACTCGCCACGTTCTACACGGTTTACTCCTCCCTTACCACCTATTCTCATCTCTTCCTCCTCCTTTCGCTGACTCTACTGTAGCCATACCGGCTTCCTGTGCTTCCTAGTGCACACCAGTCATCACTGCTGCTGCTTTGTTCTGTGCTGTCTGGTCTGCTGGACCACAATCTGCCCAGATACTGGCACACCTTTTTTAAATTATTAATTTATTTAAATTCAATTAATTAACATAAAATGTATTATTAGTTTCAGAGGTAGAGGTCACTGATTCATCAGTCTTATATAATATCCAGTGTTCATTACATCGTGTGCCCTCCTTAATGTCCATCACCTGGTTACCCCATCACCCCACCCCCCTTCTCCTCCAGCAACCCTCAGTTTGTTTCCTATGATTAACAATCTCTTATGGTTTGTCTCCCTCCCTGATTTCATCTTGTTTTATTTTTCCTTCCCTTCCCTTATAATCCTCTGTTTTGTTTCTTAAATTCCACATATGAGAGAAATATCTGCACACCTTAACCACTCATTCCCTCAGGTCTTTCTCAACAAGGCCCATCTTTGAATTCCGTCTGCAATTCCTTCCCATGTTCAGGATTCCCTTTCCCTTACTCTGTTTTCTCTCCCATAACTCCTACCACAAACATACTATATAATTTACTTGTTTATTATATGTATTGTTTTTTGTCTGTGCCTCCCTGGTCTGACAGAAGTCTATGTGGACAGGGATTTTGGTCTATTTATTCACTGATGTATCCCAAGCACCTAGAGCAGTGTGTGGCATATACAAGTTGCTTAATACATGGGTGTTGAATATACGCTTGAATGAAGAACAGGAAATGGTTAGGCGTAACAGGTAAGAGGCTGTTATTTCTCACAAGAAGCCTTATAGAACCATTTGACTTTTCAACTTGAGTATATGTTACTTCAATAAATAAAAGACAGACCCTGAATAGCCAAAGCAATCTTAAGAACAAAGCTGGAGGCATCACACTTCCAGATTTCAGACTATACTACAAAGCTACAGTAATCAAAACTATATGGTACTGGCATAAAAACAGACACATAAATCAATGGAATCAGATAGAGAGCCTAGAAATAAACCTATATTTATATGGTCAACTAATCTACGACAGAGGAGGCAAGAATATACAATGGAGGAAAGACAGTCCCTTCAAATAAATGGTAATGGGAAAACTGGACAGCTACATAAAAAGAATGAAACTTGACCATTTTCTCATACTATACACAAACTCAAAATGGATTAAAGACCTAAATGTGGGACCTGAAACCTTAAAATTCCTAAAAGAAAACATAGGCAATAAACTCTTGGACATTGGTCTTAGCAGTGGTTTTTTGGGGGATCTTTCTCCTCAGACAAGGGAAACAAAAACAAAAATAAACTACATCACAGTAAAAAGCTTTCATACAGCAAACAAAACCATCAACAAAACAAAAAGGCAACCCACTGAATGGGAGAAGATATTTTAAAATGATGTCCAATAAAGGGTTACTATCAAAATGTATAAAGAACTCCTCAACATCAAAAAAAAAAAAAAAACCCAAAACAAAAATACAACAATCTGACTTAAAAATGGAACTTGAAACGACATTTCCCCAAGACATATGATGTCCAACGGACATATAAAAAATGCTCAACATCACTAATCACCAGGAAAATGCAAATCAAAGCACCAAGATATCACCTCATACCTGCCAGAATGACGAGTATCAAAAAGACAAGAAGTAAAGAGTGTTGGTGAAGATATGCAGAAAAAAGAACTTTTATGCCCTGCTGGTGGGAATATAAATTGGTGCAGCCACTATGGAAAACAGTATAGAGGTTCCTCAAAAAGTTCACAGCAGAAATACCATACAAGCCAGCAATTCTACTTCTGGCTATTTATCTAAAGAAAATGAAAACACTAATTTGTAAAGATATATGCACCCCAATATTCATTGGAGAATTATTTACAACAGCCAAGATTTGGAAGCAACCTAAATGTCTATTGATATATGAATGGATAAAGAAGATGGGAGATAAGATGTGAGAATGGATAAAGAAGATAGATATACAATATTATTCAGTCATAAAAAAGAATTAAATTTTGCCATTTGTGACAACATGGATGGATGGTCCAAGAGGATATCATGCTAAGCAAAATAAGTCAGAGAGAAAGACAAATACTGTATGATTTCACTTATGTGTGGAATCTAAAAAGTAAAACGAAGAACAGAAACAGACTCATAAACAGAAAACCACCACCTTCTGGTGGCTGCCAGAAGGAAGGGGGAGGGGAGGCTGGGCAAAAAAGGTACAAAATCAAGAGGCACAAACTTGCAGTTATAAATAAAGTCACCAGGATAAAGCACAGCAGAGGAAATATATTCAATAATACTGGAATAATTATATATGGTGGCAGATGGTAACTATATTTATCATGGTATTTTGTAATGTATGTAAATGTCAAATCACTATGTGGCACACCTGAAACTAATATAATACCGTATGTCAACTTTACTTCAATTAAAAAATAAAAGACAAATTAATAGAAAGAAATATATAATAAAATAATGTCAGAATTAGTAGGAAATATAAAATATGGATTTGAGAGTTAGGACAGAAAGGAGGACAGAACGGGAGTTGAGGGGAAGTATCAGGAGTTATAAAAAAGGCAGAGAGGCCATGGCAGGAGCAGCCGGAAGTCATGATGGGAGAAAGCTGGACTGAAAGCCCCATGGGAAAGCAGGACAGGGTCCACAGCATTGCCTCTGACCCCGAGGCAACTCTGCACACCTCAGAAGGAAAAACACCCTTTTCCTGGGTGGAGGCATACCCACCCAGGGCGCATGGCTCGGCAAGCAAGGCACGCACTAGATCTCAGTCACCTCCCACCCACCTGACCAAGTGTTCTTGTGCCGGAAGAGTCCTGCACAAACGATCCTAAGCAGCCCTGACAGCTGAGTCCTAGGGGAAGTCTGTGATAACAAGATCCATTCTTCGCATCCTCCTTAAGCCCTGGGAATGTGTCTCCAGCAGCTCTAGCCCAGTAAGATCACAGCTTCCTTCTGGAACAAAGCTTTAAAAAATGGAGGGCAAAGAAAGGCAAAATGACCAGTCTCAGACCCATACCTGTCTTAATAGAAGGAGACAGAGACTAAAAAGGAGGAGGTTTGAAGGCGAGAAGGTAAAGGAGCAATACCATGGGGCGAAAATGGCACAGAAAGTGGAGACATGTGATGAAAATAAGTATAAATATCTGGTGGCAGGTGCTTTCCTGTTTTAATAGAAGGGAAAGAGTTTGAGAGGAGGGAGCAGAAGGGAGCAGAAACAGACAGTCAAAGGACACAGAGAGGGCACAAAAGAAGCTTCACAGTTTGGCTTAGAGTCAGCTCTGTTTACCGTCAGCTGCATGTGGCCAAGGAAAAGCTGCAACAGACGTGCTGTTGCCTGCAGGTACACGCAAAGCCCGGTCCAAACACATAGTGCCATAGCTGCCTCACCAGGTTTAGATTCGCTTTAACCTCACCCATGTCATCACAAAAAAGCATCAGTCCTAAAGGACTTAATAGCCACCCACTCAGTCAACAAATATTATTGTCTCCTGGGTGCCGGGAACGACAAATATGATCCCAGACCTTGTGGAGCTTGTAGTCTTGCAGTGGAGACGACTGTTTATCAGAAATTCCTAAAACAAACAGTGTTCTGAGGAAGAGAAGTGCTAGTACACAGCACCACGAGAGCACGTAAGAGGATCCGACCTGGTTGCAAACTTCACGGGCACATCCATAAACGCGAATAATTGAGCATCAGTCTGGTGAGGAGGGATTGCATGTTGCGTGAGTGAAAAGCAGAAGGCGGAGAGATCAGCACATGCCAAGTCCTTGTGGTGAAAGGGTAAGACAGAGGATGAAGTCCCAAACAAGGCACATGCTGAGGAATACACGAGAGTCCGGGGCTCAGAAATGGCAACACCGAACGGAGCACTGCAGATTATCTTACGGAACTCTTCAGCCGAAGGAAAAGTGAGGGACTCTGAAGTATTTTAAGCAAGAGAGTGAGGTGTTCTGATCTGCCTTTTGAAAACATTACTCTGGATAGAACTAGAGAATGGGCTGGGTGGGGGGTACTCGGGAAAGACAAATCAGGACGTGCCAAAGTAGGTGAAAGGTGACAGTCACCTGAGATAAGATGGGGGCTGGAAAGAGGGAGAGAAGTAACTGAATTTAAGTGTTAGATGGTAAAGTCAGCAGAACACAGAACATATGCAGGAGGAAAAGAAAGGTATCGAAAATGGCTGCCGATGTCCAGATTCTGCAACCAGACGGCTGTTAGTGACAATCTCCGAATAGACAACACCTGAAGAGAGTCTTAGGGTGGAGAGAGGAAAGAGAGGCTGTAGAGCATGAATTTAACTAGGGGCTTGTTAAATTTGAGATGGCTTTGGGATATTCAACAGATGTCAGTCGGTGTACCACTGAGAGGAAATATTTGCACTGGAGAAATACATGTATGGACAATCTGCCCACAGGTGTCAGTTGAACCTATAGAGTAGATGTCACCTCCAAGAGAGTAGAGTCAGGAGTAACTGTAGTAACTGTGACCTCGAACATAATAATAAAGGGGTAGAGGAAGAAGATCCCTCATACTGTCGGAGGCAAAACAGCCAAGGAAGGAAGAAACAGTGGGATGCTGGGCAGGGCCTTCCCATTAGCAATTTTATTTGAAAAATATTTTTCCATGTAGGAATGGGAGTGCACAGGAGACACACAGCAGAACCTACAAGTATGGTTTTTAAAGTTGCTCTTCTCATGGGTAGTAAGGAGGGCACATATTGCATGGAGCACTGGGTGTTATACGCAAACAATGAAGCGTGGAACACTGCATCAAAAACTAACGATGTACTGTATGGTGACTAACAACATCATTAAAATTTTTTTAAATAAATAAATAAATAAATAAATAATAAAAAAATAAAGTTGCTCTTCTCTCATGACTTGTTCTCCAGTGTTTACCAAATCCCAACAGGAATTCTTCATCTCCGAGATCATAAATCATCAACAACTTAATATAAAGGTCAAGAGACTCACTCGCCTCCAATGTCCCAGACTCGTATGAAAGACTGGCTGACTGCACTGTGCTGAGGAGAGCTGAGACTGACCTATCCAAGAACATCCTATGATGAGCTAAGAAGCAATTATGAAGCTGGACAGCTAATGGAAAGAAGCGTAAGATGGGGGAAAAAAATACATTCATGTTCAAGAGAACAAGTCTGTTTCAAATCAATCCTAAATAAATTTTCTCTCTGATAAGTAGAATACGAATTCAGGAAAGACCATATGGCAAAGATAGCACGTTGTCTGCCAGAAAACCATTCTTCTTCTCTTTCTTAAACAAAGCTTAGATTTTTAATTGGTCACAATGTTATCCTGTCAAAGGACTACATTTCCCAGCCTCTCTCACAGCTGTGTGTGGCCATGGGCTGTATATAAAAGTACTGTATTGCATGGGACTTCTAAAAAATTCTCTAAAAGGAAAGATCGTCCTCCTTACTCCAACCTGTTGGCTGTAACGCCCATGCAAAGGCTGTTACTGACAGCAGTCATGGGCGGTGCAAGCACCAAAGAGCAGCAAGAGAGAAGGCAGACGGATCCCTGCTGATTCTTGAACCACAGAGTCCTGGCCTGCCACTAGATATCCTTTCACTTGTGAGACATATGAACATCTCGATAGGGCAAGCACTGCTTTTATGGGCTTCTGGTATAAGCAACTGGACCTGGTCCCGAACAGCTTTTTTTCTTTCTTTAAAGATTTTATTTATCTGACACAGAGAGATAGATAGTAAGAGAGCACAAGTAGGGGGAAGTGGCAGACGCAGAGGGAGAAGCAGGCTCCCCGGTGAGCAAGGAGCCCGATGTAGGACTCAATACCAGGACCTTGGGATCATGACCTGAGCTAAAGGCAGACACTTAACTGACTGAGCCACCCAGGACCCCAGCCCTAAATAGCTTTAAGTGATGACCTAAGAAAGGTAAAATCCATGTGAGACTTTAAGGTTGAGGACAGGTAACAGAAATTAGGAGTTTAACAGAATAATGTTCTGGGGGCGCCTGGGTGGCACAGCGGTTAAGCGTCTGCCTTCGGCTCAGGGCGTGATCCCGGCGTTACGGGATCGAGCCCCACGTCAGGCTCCTCCACTATGATCTGCTTCTTCCTCTCCCACTCCCCCTGCTTGTGTTCCCTCTCTCGCTGGCTGTCTCTATCTCTGTCAAATAAATAAAATCTTTAAAAAAAAAAAAAGAAAGAATAATGTTCTGGAAGAACATTAAATAGATTCAAAGAAAGACTCTATTCTCTGTAAAATTAATCAGCTTTGGAGTGTGAAATTTAATATAGGTAGATCAAAGAACTTTTGTGTTACATATCCTTTTTAATTTGTTTTCCAGGTTTTGAACTTATTTTCCTGTAACATTTCCTATTTCATAACGTAAAGTTGAGATTGCTTCTAAAATTAGTAAAAGAAATCAGAATTTAAATTTCAGAAGAGGGGCAAGGAGATGGTGATAGAGCACTCAGCCCTTTAAATGGACACGAGCCTCGGGGAGCAGACGGATGGTATGTAGAAAAGCTGAAGGACAGCAGCAGTGAACTCAGAGCCTCTCGGTGGATTCACCCAGGGAGAAGAGAGCCCGGGAACTGTGCCAGGGGTGAGACGGGCAAACATCCCAGGAATTCCAAAAACTATAGATCGGTGAGCGTAACATCCATCCCTGGCAGAAGTCTAGAATAGATTATTAAATGAATGGCCTATGAGCATTTTAGGAAAAAGGGGGTAGAATTGATGATCCCCAGCTACCAGAGTAAAAGGTCCTCCTTATTCGCATCTGCCAGTTCTTCTCTTCCCCGTGTATTCCCGTTTACCAGGAGACCATGGGCAAGGCTGCTGGCTCCACATCCGTCTCACTGGGATAGCTCAGATACATTCATGGCTTGAAGTACGACTCTTCGGGGGAGCCAACAAGACCGTGAAACCCCAAAGTAAAAGAGATGGCAATGCAGGTTAATACAAGTATACAGGAAGTGTTACAGTGTGTAAATATCAGGCCAGGGCGGGGAACTGTTTCTACTACGGACACGATTGGGAAGTTAATCTGCCTGTGAGAAAAAGCAGGGAATACTTTAATTCTTTACTCAATATTCCTCAGCTCCTTTCCTCCTCCCCTTGGAATGGAATACAGGGCACATGAGGGCAAAACAAAGAAAAGGTAGTCAAGTTGAAGGTGCGGAGAGCAGACCAGTCATATGGGAAAAGAAGAAATTCCAGGATTAATAGCTGAGAGCACATATTTAGGATAAAACATGAAATAAGGAACCTCTGAGTACCATAATAACGGTTGTGTCCTAAAAGAGAAACGTGAGCATTACTGATAAATTTATGGGCAGCACTTTCTGGGATGGGACCAAAACATCTTGGGATATAGAATAAGATCACGAGAACCTGGAAGAAAATAATCTTCACCACCTCTGACTAAAGATTTTCACCAGTTTCACTCTGCAGAAAGTCCACCTTTGGATGTGACTGAGTGCCACTATTTATTAGAGATTTCCTATGACTCACTTGAACTTAACTGTATTTACTTCTAATTTTTTAGTGTTTTCAACTCATTCTTCTATTATCTTTATAAAATTCTGAAGAAAGACACCCCTCCCCCCATAGGTGTTGTTATAGGTAAAAACATCTGATAAGGAGGACCCCTCCTGATAACTGCAGTTAAAGATTCTGCTGCCAAGAGTGAGCAAGCCAGGTAAACAGCACTGGTTCCAGAACACTGCCTTTACAAGGTTCATTCAGGTCCATGCTGGTAACGATGAAATCCACTGACAGATTATACCTTCCCCGTTCTGAACTCCTGACTGCACTTCTATCTGCCCATTACACTTAGGTCTAACAAACTCCCATGGGAACAGGATTGAAGACCTTGTCTTCCCCAGCTTCCCCTGTTCTCTTCTGTAGTCAGGGATCTCCTCACTGTCATCCATCTCATCTAATCAAGCTACATGCCTCAGAGTTACCAGCATCCCTCTCTGCCCAGGTACCCTGCCTCCTTTCCATCAGCCATCAAGTCCTATTGATATCACCTCCAAAATTCTCTTGTATCAGTCAATTCCATTATCTCCTTCCCCTCTGCTGCTGCCCTAGTTCAGTCTCCTATCCATTCTTGTCTCCAGTTATCTTTCTAATACAAAAGTCTAATTATTTCACAGCCATACTTTAGAAAACCTTCTATGGTTCCAATCTGGTGACTGGATGAAGGCCAGCTCTTTAATAAAGCTTTCAAAGCCCTTAAGAATTGAATTCTACTTTTCTAGCTGCCTTATCTCCTACCCTCTCACTTCCTCTTTCTCTTCCTCCCTCTCTCTTTTCACAAAGACACACATACACACATATACACACCCACTCCCTATACTGGAATCACCAAAGGCTAAGTTTCTAAATATAAACATTTACCCCCTCAGAGCCATATCACAAGGTTTTTCCTCTGGGTCTGGAATTATTGTATTATCGTTTTCATAAACATCACTAACCCCAATTATAATGCTACTGATTCTCAAACAACTAGCTCAAATATGACCACTCTGATAAGTCTCCCCTGAGTCCTGAAGGCCAAATTGGTAGTTGTCTCCTTTGAGTTTCCAGAACAATCTGATTGCAATGCTGGCTTGGTTCTTTTTTGAGGGCCTGCAATGTACCAGGACTGTTCAGGGCCTGGAAGATTCAGGACTGGAAGAGATAATACAGGCCCGAGGCCAGGTCAGGTGGTTAGGGTATTAGCAGTTGGGGAGAACACTCCCGGAGTACCACTCAGAAGGTGAGAAGTAGTGTGGGAACAGGGAGTATGGAGGTGGGCAGGTGAGAGAAAGAAAGGGTTTCCATTGGCTTGGTTCTTTGGCCTTCGTTCCTCATATTCAATATTTTATCAATGGCTTTGATAAAGACAGAGAAGGCACGATAACAACTCACAGATGACGTAATACAGGGGAAATGCCTAAGACAGTACAACACAGAACGTGAATAGAGGGCATAGCAGTAGGTGATTTCCAAGCTAAGCCAAGGAAATATGCAGGGATAATTTGAAGGTGTGCACTTCAAGTTCAAAGCACTGCGTAAGAACCAGTGTTATAGGAAGAGAGGGGGCTGGTTTAATAGTGATTCATGTAAATTGGGTCTACTTGAAAAAAATAGCGAATATTTACTGACTATAGGTTTTGTTCCAAGAACAGTGATAAATACTTTATTTGCAGTGTTTTTTTATGCTCACAGCAATGCTTTATCATCCTCATTTTACAGATGAGGAAACTGACACACAGAGTGTTTCGCTTAAGGCCATATAGGTAGAAATGTTGGACCAAGATCTGAAACCAAGCCGTCTGACTCTGAGGCTTCCCGATCACCAGGCAAGGCTGTTTAGCATGAGCAATGCTATGACAGTTTCAGGATGTGACTAATTTAAATAGCAAATGCAATATTGGGTTATATTAACAGGAATATATTGTTCAGATCAAAGGAGGTAATTTTCAGCTGTAGCTTATCGCTCACTAACCAACTCAAGTATGGGATGCCGAATTTGCTTTGGGAACTACATTTTAAAAAGAACATGGACAAACCTGAAAGCACTCAGAGGAAGACAGGAACATATAGGTCCTGACATTTAGATATTTGACTTGAAGTTTGAAGATTTGAAGATAGCCTAGAAAGAAGAAAACTCACAAGACATATATCAGCTTTCTTTAGCTGTTTAAAAAGAAGCAGTCACACAAAAAGGGATTATATTTATTTTGCATTGCTATAGTAGGAAAAATCAGGACCACAGAAGCAGCATCTTTTGACTCAGTAAAATGAAAAACAATTATAGGATTTAAACCTGTGAGCAAATAGCTCTCTTCGCAAACAAGTAAGCTCCCTACAGTAGAAGCATCAAAGGGGAATCTAGCCGAGCATGGGCAAGGTACCGTAGATAGTTCCTGTATTACGTGGAAAGTTAAATCAAGTAGCCCCTGAATTCCAATCTACTCTACTTACTCTAAGGTTTGCTTTTCACAAGTCTAATTTGAAAATACCATACTTAAGTAGAACGATGCGTAGCAGGTTTTATAGAAAGCCGGAAAGGGCAGCTGCTCCACAGTTAGGACTTTATGGTCTAGTTATGGATATTCATGTTCAGAGACTTTCCATGGTCAACATGACACATTAATGTATTTCTGTAAATAAGGATGTGGTGATTTTAAAACATAGTCTCAAAATTCTTTGATATTCCTCTGGTTGAGAGATAGAGTCTCCGTCCCGACCCCTGGACTCTGTGAAGACTTGTGCTTGCTTCAACTAATAATATACAGTGTGGGTGACACTACGTGACATCTGAGGCAGGGGCATAAAAAGTAATGTAAGTGCTGACGTGTTTGCTAGGATGCTTGTGCTTAGAACCTCGAGCCATCTCATGGGTTGGACCAACCTGAGGCCACGATGCTGTGAGGAAGCCAAGCCATTTTTAGCCTTGGAGTCACCAGCCTGGACATGTAAGTGAAGGAGCCTCCAGATGAGTCAGTAGCCAGCCATAGAGTAATCTCCAATCTCTGAGTCCTCCCAGGTGAGGTTCCAGACATCACGGAGCAGAGATACGCCATCACTGCTATGCCCTACCCAATTTCCTGACCTGCAGAATCTCTGACCAAAATTAAATGATGGTGGTTTCACACCATGAAGTTTTGGGTTGTTACACAGCAATAATAACCAAGACAGAGTAATGCTTCACATGTAAATAAAATTTCTAATCTATGTCGGGGGAAAATCCGTTACTACGGTAGAGCATGCATGAAAGAAAGGTCATAGCTACTAGTAGTCAGGAGGTGCTGATAGTATAGCAGCAAGTAGTCTACGATGACATTTGGCTAATATAGACCTTTTCATGCTCAAGAAAATCTACTTTAAGGTAGTCCCCAGTGGCAGGACTGTACTGGGATACTTAAATTACATTATTCATTCATTTATTGGACATCGATCGCCCTTATTATTTCACACAGGGCAACCTGAATATTGCAAAGATATGAATATGAGTTAGTTTGTTGTAGTAAGCCCCTACCCTATGTAAACCTGCCCAAAGCTATTCCTAAAACCAAGAACAGATGTTAGGTTATTCTTTTATTCTCTCTCATTGAGTTGCGACTAGATAATAACTTTGCTTTTGGAAAATTATACATTATGTGCAATTCTTAAAAAGACATGTGAATAGTTTGAAATTTCTAATTAGCTTTTACCTTTTTATATTTAGGTATATTATTTTTATCCTCTTGTTAAATAAAATATATGGAGCCACAGTCCAGGACTTGCTTTCTTTACATCAACAAGTTAAAGTAAAAATGTGATTGCAGAGAAACAAAAAGCCAGGCCCCTCAATGCTGCTGGCTCTTGTGGGCGAAGACATAAGAGATAGTGTAATCAAAGATGAAAAGTCCCCTCTGGTCTCCCATCCTGTGGAGACTAACAAGTTGCCATCAATTACCCTCTATGCATACCCAGTGGTGGATGGTAGGAATTGACAGCACACCAAAAACAAGTGTCTGTTGAACACCTACTGTGTGCCATCATACGGGAGATACCACGGTGACTATGAAAGTCCAGCACTCAGGATCTTCCAGAGAGATGGGCTGGGCATATAGCACAATTAGAGAATCCTGACAGACTATTTCATTTTTTTTCCCATTCTTATGAAGCGCACTCTAAGTTCCAAGTCCCAGGGATAAAAAGAATAAGTCCAAGCCCGTGTCCACGAGAGGTCTGCATTACAGTTCAAGATGTATAGTCAGATAAGGCATCACATTATAATGAGGCAAGTGTTCCAGCAGCGGAAGGAACCGCCATGGGGCAGTGAGGACACAGGAGGACAATTCTGCTGGGAGACCGAAAACAACACCTGCAGAGAAATCTTGAAGAATGAGTTTTTCAGGTAGACTTGATAGAAGGGGCAAAGACACAGACTTACAAGCCAGGGCCATCTGGCTTCCGGTCATGGTGGTCTCTGTGCGGTAGAAGCAAGGCGGTTACGCAGAGCAAACTCGAGCAGTACTGTAGCAAACAGACCTGGATGAAGAAGCAAAGTTCAGTCCTGCTCTTTTCGTCTAGAGGAGTATAAGAAGTGGAGAAGTCAATGTAGGCTATAGATAGAAAAAGGCTTTATAGAATAGGTGGAACCTAGCCTTTTTAAAGTGAGCAAGTTTGATGGGTTGATTAAAAAAAAAAAAAAAAAAAAGGAGACAGTCATTCCAGGAAAGAAAATGCTATGAACAAAAACATACAAAAGGAGGAGGTGGCCCATGCTCAGAGGAGTGGGAGTCAGAAGGCTTGCCTGGACTAGAGAAGTAGGTAAGAAATGCACAAAAGTGGGCGCAAAGTGGGCTATTTAGAGAGCTGATCACAGAGAGGCAACCTCGTTGTCAATTATAAACTTGCAAAATAACACTGATATTTCAAAGATCATTAAAATAATACAAAATAACCTTGCTTAACTTGCTCTTCTTACTTTTGGGGGGAAAAAGTGCATTTTTTTCCTCAATGGTGGAGGTGAAAATACAGTTGCCTAATATCTACCAACCACTATGCTGAGACATATTACGAGGTATTATCTCATTTAATTCTCAAAATAGTCCAACAATGTTCTTATTAGAATCCCCATATCAATGACGCGGAACCTGAGGAAACTCAGAGGTTAACCAATTAGTCACAAGCTTAAGATTGTGCTGAGATCTGTCTGGCTTCAAAACTTGGGTTTTCAGGAAGAGGGTGAGGTGAAGGCTGAGAACGACAGAGGGGACACCAGAACCTAGCCTCTATGATTTAGTCTAAGTCTTAGGCCAATGTGCCTTAGATCACTACTATTTTATTTTATTTTATTTTATTTTTAAGATTTTATTTATTTGAGAGAGAGAGACAGTGAGAGAGAGAGAGCAGGCGCGCAAGCTCAAGCAGGGGGGAAAGGGAGAAGCAGACTTCCCGCTGAGCAGGGAGCCTGACTCGGGGCTGAATCCCAGAACCCTGGGATCATGACCTGAGCTGACGGCTGACAATTAACTGACTGAGCCCTCAGGTGCCCCACAGATCACTACTATTTTAAACACAGAAATGAAACAAACCATGTGCAAATATGATATCTTCTTCCATCTCCTGGGTCTGTTATTAAGATGAGCTGCACTGCTCAGCCATATGGTGAGGGAAGAGAGGAAAGGACAAGCCCAGGATGAGTAAGGAATCATCTGACTTCAGCTCTGAGTTCAATACGCTTCCTGGCTTGAGACACTTAGTGTCATTCTGTGTAGGCAATGTGTCAAGAGGGTTTGCCTTAGGGCGAGGATATCTAAAAATACCAAATCTGAGATGGCTGAGGCAAAACACCCAAACCAGAACAAAACAGCATTTGAATAGGAGACCAGATGGCTGAATGGAGGCCTTCTCAAGGGCGACAGGCTTATTCAGCACTGTTATTGTACAAATTCGTAAATAACTCACACATTCCTCCTTTAACCCTCTACAGGGTGCATACCATATTTACTTAGGGCCCCCAGAGTTCAACCTTCCTTTCATAAACTTTCAGTAACTAAAAGCCAGATCCACCTGCTGTAAATAAACCCAAACTGATTGTATTTGAACCATCTCCTTTCAACCAAGTTTAGGAAACCATCATAAAATACGTCTATTCCCTTAAGCCATCAACTTTCTGGCAACTAAGTTAATCATCACTTTTCTTTAATAAACATGTAAGCTGTTTCCATGGGAGTGGGTTACACGGCAGACATCATCATCCAAGGCAGAGATATACTTTCCTCCCAAATAGAATATTTATTCTATGGATTCTTGCATAAATACCCTGTATAAGAGATGATACAAGGCCATAGCTCCACTTCATTAATATTTGTTTCATTATTTTACTGGAGAATGAAATAGACTTAATAGAAGATAATTATATTACTGGCTTTGGGGCTCCAAAGAGAGAAAGAAAGAACAGTTTTACATTTGCTACTTCCTAATCCCCTAACTCTTCTCACAAATTCAAAAGATAATTGCCTGTAATTCAGAAAGTTCATGAGTTAATTTAGTTAAGACCCTAGAAACATACATAAGACCCAAGGAAGACCTAGGGACGCCATCTATAATCTTTTCCCTAACAGGATTCTTAAAGGCAAGATGATTCTGAAGATGCTGGGCTAAAATGATAGGATTTTTTTTTTTCAGTTTGCATGTCTGCACAAAGCAGAGAAATGAAATAATATATTTAATAGTATTGGTACTAAGAAATATGTGTTTTAGCATTTTTTATTGGAAGAGTAATACAAGTTTGTGATTTTTTTTAAAGACAAAGGAGTTTATGGTAAACAACAAAATATCCCTCCCTACCCTACCTTCCAGCATACTCCAAACATTTTCTCCAAAAGTAACTGCTATAAAAGCTTATATCCATATATAAATATTTATCTATTCTGGGTTTTTCTTTATATTATCTTCTTTAAATTTTGTCTATATAATATAGCTTGGATATAGTTCCTACAAAAATTTATTTATAATTGTTCCCCCATATTCCATTTTACAGCTGTACAATAATTTTATCACTAGTATCCTATTAATGGACATTTAAGTTACCAGGTTTTTGCTCTTATAAGCAACGTTGCATTGAGAATCCTTAACCCTACATGTTTCCATATGTCAGAAGCCTATTCAGAGATCAACTCCTACTAGTGGAATTGCTGGGTCAGAAGGTATATGTATTTTTAAACTATGCTAACAGGGTTATGTGCTTTATATCCATGAGGGTAAAAATACTAATTTCTAGAAGAAATTTACAGCAAAATATGAATTTAAATTTATTTGAAATGAGACAGAGCTTATAATTAATGATTTGCCTCCAAAATATGAGGGATCTTAAAATGAACTCCTCTCCTTTAAAACAAAAGAGGTTTGAATTCCTGGCTTCAACATTTCACAAAGGGACTTCCATGCACAATAGGACCTGGAATTTATTTTAAAGAGATACATTTCGAATGGTGTTTCATTTTTACATATTTCACAAACTCCACTGTCTGTGAACCAGCATAGAAAAGGAATACTTCATAGGAGTTAATTATTTGGACGAAAACAAAAATAAAATCTTGTCCTCAGCGGATGAAAACTCGCACTGCTAAATCAGACTACTGGTACTGCTCGGCAATCTGAGCACAACATGTAACAAGTACGACTGCATGTAACACAGCGCACAAAAACATGTCGCCCCACCTGTTCAAATATTCAGAAGTCATTTCATGGTTGTTATCTTCTAAGATAAATTTCCTTGGACATGCCTGGTCATGCGTGCATTGGACATGCCTCTCAGCCAAAATAAACTGCACTTCAATATGAAATGGAAAGCCAAAGCCCGCAGTAGGTCCATTTTCCATCTCGTTCTTTTTCAAATACTCCTTTTTCTACTTCCTTCCATTCTCCAGATTCTCTCAATTAATATAGGGATTTTTCTAAGAAAAGTTTCTAACTAACTAACTAACTAACTATATATATATATATATATTCATATATATTCATATATATATATATATTCATTCTTCAAATGTTACTATGTAATCTCCCAAGCCCCTGCCCCCCACCCGGGAGAGGCTTTGGTCTAACTGTCAGAATTGCTAAATAGGCTGGCGCAGGCAGCCTGTGATGGCCCCCTTGTCAATCTCAGTGGGCTTGAGCAGTCGCTGGAGCTCGCAGTGTCGGTTGCTAGGCAACCTGTTCATCTGCTGAGCCTGATATTTCAATTCGGCAGCGGTAAACGTCTGCATGTTACGGCCTTTCAGAGCTACCTTCATTACATAATATCTACCATTATAATAAAGGGGCTCCAAATGTTGAGGGGTGTGAGGGTAGCAAGGAAAATCAGTGCAGCTGTGGCACTGAGATAATGTCAAACAAGACTTGCTGCATATAAAAAGTATAAAATGATGACATATTTAATACTCAGTCCTTCCTGGCAGAGCACTGACAAAGCATCGCGCTGGGGCTATTTACTTGATGGTATCAAATCAAATCTTGTTACCATTCTAGAAAAGTTTCTAGCTGCCATTATAATGAAGGTAAAGTAGCAATGGCTTAGAGAAATAAGAATATTAATGTTCTGGATATAAGAAGTGAGGCTAGTATATGTAGCTAAGCATTTATCCAAAGGACAATTCTTGGGAACAGACTTTCATGGAACTACATTGAAGCCTGAAAAGCAGCAGCTATGTAAGTATTTCAGGTTGCCAATCTCGCTAAAACATTTTCCTAAATAAACGTCTGAGTTTCCAGTATACTCATCAGAAAGGATTTCAAATAGTCCACTCTTACCCTTGAGTTTATTTTGGAAGAAACAAGTAATTATTGTAATAAGATGGCTCAAAGCACAGTTCTGTTCACTTATCCACTCTGTGTCAAAGTTCTCCCTTATTCTAAAACAGAAGTAGACTAATTACAATATGGGCTTGGTAACCAAAAAGCCCAGGCAGCACTGTCTTAAAGAAGACAGAAAGTTATTTTTCTGTCACATAACAGTTTGGTCTAAAATCCGACGCTGAGAGCGTTCCTTCTGCCGTTGGTGTTGACACCATCAACCTGCAGTTTGGATCTCAAGGTCCGAGACGTATCCTAGCCAATCAGAAGGCTGAAAGGAAAGTACACATAAACTCCTTCCCTTCACGAGAAGGACTGACAATTGTACTTATTGCTTCTGCTTACATCCCAGGGGACAGAACCTTGTGACACCTAACTGCAAAGGAAACTGGAGAGTGTGGTTGTTAATTGAGAAGACTTGTGTCTGTCCAACTAAAACTCAGGGTAGCTATTAGAAAGGAAAAGCAGACGTGTGGCTCTTTGGGGACAACTTGCTGTCCCTGCCATAAGAAAAAACATACGCAACCCTCAGCAGTGCTGTACAGAAGAATAAAATTATCTTAAACTGTGAAAAAAATCATTTTTATAAGTTATAATAATACCCCAGGAATGGAAGGAGACAGACAGAACAACTAAAAACAACAACTACAACAAAACCAACTGAATTTACTCCTTAACTCACTTCTTTCAGTGAGTTGACGTGAATGGGCCTGAAGAGAATGAGCCTGGAGATCAAAGTGCAATTCAGGGGTGACAAATAGGTCAACCCTCTTGATTTTAGTGATGGTTTCACCTGTGACTACACAGAGGGTTCAGAATGAGCCTCCCTAAAATGTGTCACTTTGGCATATGGATTATTTTGAGCTGAAGACAAGTAAAGCCCAAAACACTCGGGAAGAGCTTTTTACTTTCTCCTGAACTGTCTCAAGGAATTTAGATAGAGGGTCTGGTCCAGGAAAAGAGCTACGACCAGAGATAACTACAAAAAGCACGGGCTAAGTACAAGTTGGGGCAGCTTACGGGGCCGTTTGTTCAAATTCCTCGCTGGTGTCTCTTGTGTCTCCCTGGCATGACAAACATTCCTTTACCAAACAGCTGCTCTTCTCATCTTCCCGTGAATTGTCTTCCTTTCTTCGAAGCCCCCACCTCAACTCCTTCTCCTTAGCTCTGGATGCCACATAAGCCTCAATTGCCTATCTCATATCTTGATGTACATATAATATTAAACCTGATTTTTCCTACTAATCTTGTATCAATTTAATTAATATACTAGCCAAAAATCCACAAAAAACAAACCTAGATGAGTAAAGGAAAAATTTTTCCTCTCCTGCAATGCTTCAAAACTTAATTTTACACTTTAAATATGTGCGGTTTGTTGTATGCCAATCTTCCCACAAGAGTTGTTAAAAAAGAAAAGAGCATAATATGTGAATAAAAACACATTTTTAAAAAATGCCACACCTTTCCTTAGGAAAATAGTTGTCAAGGGAGTTAAACTTGAGGAATTCAGGGTGATACTTTCATCAGTTAAACTCTCCAGAAGAATCTGAAAAACCCAAAATGTGACCCTTTGCTAATAGAGAGTATATGGAAAAAAGTAAGAGGACTTTAGCTGGAAATGGCTTGCCAAGAACACTTGAGCAAAACTAGATTTATTCAGAAATTTTGTTTATATATATATATACACACACATATATACATACATATACACACATATATACATATATAATACATATATATACCTATATATATATATACACTGTGTGTGTATATACACACACACACACACACACACACATGATCTCTCCTGGGTCGTCAACATGAGAAGCTACCACGTTCAGATCAGGGTCAAGATAATTGTGATGAAGTAAAGGCAGAACAGTCCTTCTGGGGGACAAAAGCAAAAACATAAAAACACAGGAGAATCTGCTTTCTTTTGGAACAGGAGTCTGAACCTCCAGGCAGCAGATAATTGGCAAAAAAAAAAAAACCAAAAGTGAAGCAGATGTGCCTTATTTTTCTACAAATATAAATAGTAGAAGGCAGAGCAAGGGGGCTAACACCTTCCTGTTGACAGCAACTCACACTGAGAAGGCAAGTGTGTACCAAGTTACAAACTTACTGATCCCTCTACCCGTCATTGACGCTTGTCCTAGTCTGATTTTTATTCTCATCTTTACGTATTTCATATTTATTCATTCACTCAAAAATTTGAGTACTGACTTTATATGTTCCAAACATTTTGCTAAGTGGTGGGGATGGATGGATGGATAAATTCAACCCTAACAAAGAACTCAAATATGGAAAAGAGGCAGAAATAAAATCTCTCCAGCACGGCCTCTCCATTTATTTCTGAAGTTTTGCTATGCCACTGTAAAAATATAAATACTGCATATTTCAAGCAAGCCCAGAAGAAATAAGTGGTAGAAAAGTGGCAGAAGACTGCTTTGTTTCCTAGAACCAGAATTCCTTTCTTCTGCACATCATCAGGAATTATTTTTTATCTGTATTTCAGAATATCAAACTGGGTGGGCTTGGCCTCTGCATATCCTTGGCATCTTCTCTTTCCATGGTATGATAATATATAAATAGAAGAAGACAGATTGAAGAGGAGAGAGGCATGCATAAATTTCACAAGTGAAATAAAAGCTAAAACCTTTATATTAGAGCCAGAAGAATAGTGAGATTTTATGTGAAGGAATGATCTGTATCAAGTGTTTTATTTTACATTTCACATGACTGTTTTTCATGTTGCTTTAGCTTTCATCTTATATTGATAAGCAGATCTGACATGTGATTTACTATATTAGATGATTTGTCCATAATAGCACCACACCTTTTCAAATATAACCCTATTTTTTTTTTTTTTCCAGAAGGGCTAAGAAATTTGTCCTGAGAAAGAGATGAGCTCAGGGTTGACATTCTCTGCTTCTAGTCGGGTGACACATTTTGGATCCATTACATTTGGATGGAAGACGAACGTGTGGGCTTATAAAATGTGGTAGAGGCAAGCTCTACCGCGAGGAGAGTACAAGGAGACTGTTTAAATGGCACTGGTGACAATGCTTTAGGTGAGAACAGTCTTACATCATTCCAGTCGATCTATAACGAGCCCAAGATTTCATAATGTTAATTAGTCAATTTATGTAGAAAGGGTGATTCATAATTTTAATTTTGTATATCTCCTTATCCATGGTACATTTTCCATATCATCAAAAATTTTCTAAACTCTTTATAAACCATCATCTACTTAGTGTTTTCAACGTCTTTGTAACTTGTTGAACGTTTTATTTTCATTTTAATACTTCCATTGAATCAACAGTACGTATGTAGACTAGTTTGGCTTTGCAGAGCATTCACCATAGGCTGGAGGAGATTTTTACAGCCTAATGGCATTTTCCTGATTAAACAAGGCGATTGAATTATAAAGTAGTAACTGTGCTTTCTGTAAGCAGACAGGAAAATCTGATGTTCAAAGGTGCTACATTCTGTCCTTCGTGGCCAAAATCATAACTGGAGTGCTCCCAGCTTCCTCCAAATACCAATGCTGCCGTGAAAAATTTGAGTGCTCAAGGAGTAAACACATTTTTCAAACGCAAGTCTTCATCCCATCTATCAAAACCTCATCTTCACTACTGATACCAAGTTTTCAGAGAAGTTAAATATAACAAAAAACTCGTAACACAAAACTCCAGTGCAGCAATAATACCTCTACCTACAAGTTTTCTAAAAACCGATGATGATTATCCTAATTTGAAAAAGGAGGTAAATCTTTTCCCTCCTCTTGATCCATGGTTGTTATCCCCCAAAAAAGAGCTGTGGATCCATAAAAGAAAAAATCATGCCTAGGGTTGCTATTTTTCAAATTGTATAATCTTGAATATATTACATATTGGTTACTGTGGAGTCTTTTTCCACAAAGCCATGGGTTAAGTATTGTGGAACGTATGTGAAAACATTACTGTGGGCCCTTGTGGGGCACACTGGAGGCAAACACCGGGTGACGCCCTGTCCCTCTAGCTCAGATTCTGTCCCTTGGGAGGCTCATCTCAGCCTTGGATATTATTAATAGTCAAGAATTTATTTGCATCTTAATAGGGGACTCTTGAAGGAAGTCTTTCAAGTCAATAGAAATAAACTCAAATGATAGATTAGGGTTTATGTTTAGGAATATTTGTTAGATATACCTCAATTAAACCACGGAGATGCTTGCTTAATCTCTAAAATATAGAAGAAAATACATTAACTGAAATTATATATGCCAATAAGAAAACAGTGTGGCCAAATAATTTCCAAGAGCATAGATCACATTTTGGCAACATCTGTGTTTCAGTGTTGCTAACCTTAACCTCCTGCACATTATCAACCCACATAAAAAATATTTTTATTGCTTTATTCAATTTATAACTTCTGTGTCATGAGCTCTTCAAGATACTGGGACTTCAATAGAGAGCAAGACTGATGTGGTCTTCCAGACCAGTCTCGAAATGGTCTGAAGACTAGTGGGAAGGAGCATAGAATTTCACAGGAAAAGTGCCAGAAAGACACCAGAACAAATGAGGCCAGAAAGAAATGTAGGTTCATTCACCAAATGAAACACAGTTGGTAATTACTGAATAATGACCCCCAGATACCACAAGATTCTCCCTCAATCTCCTCCACCCTGTTTCTGACCCCAATTTTCACCTATGTATGAGATTTAAATCACACAACAGATGTTTCTTAAAGAACACATAATAGGTCTTACTCAACAGCAATACTACTGGAGTACAATCAGGTTAAATAATGAGAAATAACAACAACACTTCCAGAACCATTAATCTACTGCACCAACATTTGTCAAGCAAAAAGACTACATGTTTTACTACCTGGACTAGGAAAAGTGTCACGTTCATGAAGCATTACATATTATATCATAAAGATTAGAAATTGAAAAGCCTTTCTAAGTCATGTCATCTTGCCCCACTCATCTGGGGTGGCAGCCCTACGAATTTCTCAGTGTGCCAAATTACCAAGCAGGAGAGCTATAGAAGGCTCTCACACAATTCAATCTTAGCTTATAGGCCAAAAATTCAAACCTGTCCTTTAGCCTTATTTTAAGCTGATAAAGATTGGTTATTTGGGGGAGAAAATATCTCCTTCCTTATGGAACTGGGAATGAGGTCACCAAAATATCAAGGGTTCCCTGTTGGCGGTTTTGTGTAGCTCTGCAAACTGGGGAAGTTAAAATTGGAGTCTCCTTTGTATCCCCAGAATCAACTAGCTTTTTCTGAAGCTCAAGAGTCTTGCTTGCTAGATGGCACAGGATGGCTGTTCAAAGATTCAGAACCCCCGTTCCCCCCCGCCCCAAGCAGAATGGCTGTGATCAGCAGATAGAGCTTACAGGAATAAGGGGTCAGGAAAAGGCTGGTAAGTTAGTCAGGAACAAGAGCTGACTTTATGCTTGTTGTCCTAGCATAATCATTATTAGCTCCTTATCTCACGTTCCAAGGATTCCTACTTCGGAAAATAAATTACATAGTTTTCTTACAAACAGAAGAAAGAAGGCTGGTGACTTCACCCGTATGATCAGGCCTCAATATATCTGCAAAACAGGTATTCAGGTACAAGAGCATACCCAAAGGGTCTTACTTCCAGGGTAACTTTCATTACGTGAAGCCTGCTTTTGTACTTCTATTGTGGGCAATACAAATTTCTGGAGCAATAGAGAGATGGTGTTCATTTTCATAAGAACCATTTGCAAGCTGGAAGACCAGCCATATCTCGAATTCTTACTGTAGTGCTGTCTACTAAAGAATGTAGGCTCCTTGAGGGCAGAGACTTTGTATGTTCTCTTTTTCACTGTATCTATAGTATCTAGAATAGCCCATGGCGTAGGACAGGCGCTCAGTAAATACTTCCTGAATGAATAAGTCAAGAAATCAACAGGAGCCTTTCAGGACTCGTCAGCAGACCACACTACATGGGAATACCAAAAGAAACTACATTTCTTTTACACGGTTATTGCTCTTTCATTCTAAAACCCAGTTGACCATGTCACCATTTTAACATCAAGAAATCAAACATCCTTTCTTCTGCTCTTTTTTTTTCCCCCCTGGGTCTCTGGTAGGGCTTTGTCTAGAAACCATGAGACTTCCAAAGTACTAATTTACTCCAACAAGAACATTATTTTTCATCACAAAGAGAAGTTGCCTAGAACTAAATATGAAAACTATAGCTGTCCCTTCCCCTATGTTTAGTCACTCGTTAGAACTAACAAGGATCTTTTTCCAGATGGGGGAGAAATATAGTAACAAAATAAAACATGTTAGTGATGCACATTTATTTACTAAGATTCAGGTTTATTATCTCTGAAAATTGCAGAGCTGTAATCTTCAATACTAAATGTAATATTTTTAGAAAAAAATGGAGATTCAAATCAGAAAGTAGTTTATTTAGCTAGATGTTGGTGTTCTCTCCTTTTCAAAGTTTATACGCCATTCACTTTCCCACTGTGCTCATCCCATACAATTCCTCTAAGAATGGTGCTTCTCAACGAAAGGCATTCTTCACTCAGAATGTTTATTCAGAATTTTTAAAAAATGTCTGGGGGATCATAGAAAGATCTAGAACAGGTCTTAACTACACGTAACAGTGGATATTTACCAACACTATAGATCATGGCCAAGGTCAGCAGTGTCGGTCTTTTAAATACACACCTCCTCTACAATTCTCCCACCAGAAACACAATTTATCTTTTTTTAGCAGTCTGGCCCCATAAGACTGGAATGGGCACCAGCAGAGGAAAGTGAATAAGTCAGTTTAGAATATTTAGTTTCTCTGTGACGGGAACCCAGCTGGAACTAAGAAACTAAGATAAACGAATGAATTCTCAGGATCTAAGGAACAGCTGAAAGGCCAAACGCTGGCAAAGGGAGAGACACATGCAGCCTCAGGACACGTGAGATGAGAATCACAATGGACACCCTGGGACACAGACTCCATTTCTAACCCTCTTTTATAAAACTTATTGGCTAAATTCTCCTTTCTGGCTAAGGGCTTTTCTCCACATGGAAAGGAAACATGACATCGTTGTCAGGGACGTGGGGTACTCTTGACTGGATCCAGGTCATTTATACACACATACATACACACACACACACACACACACACACACACACACACACACACACACACAGCCCTATGATTAGGTATTTCAACAAATCTTACCTTTAAGGAGGGTAGACTGGAGTGACAATACAGCTGTAGTTGGTAAAGAAGTAAGAGTCACTCATATGAGAGAGGGTGGGACGTTTGGTATTTTGTAGGTTTGCACAGTGACCATTTTTCGCCCCTTTATCACAGTCTTAGAGTAACTCTGTTTGATGTTGATGTTCTTTGAGATGGTTTATGTCCATAAAGACAGCACCACGGTCTAGTTGTGAGAGACCAGTGCACAGTAAGCAAGGCCTAGCTGTGAACACTTCTAGATATCAGAGGCTACTCTTTTTTTTTTCTTTCTTTCTCAAGGTTTTGATAACAAGGCAATTAGTAGAGACGTTGAGAGTCACTAATGGTTGGGAAATAGCCAGACCTCAAAGGACAGAGTTTGGCTTAACCAGTGAGTAAATGGGTATATATAAACTTAAGAAAAATTGGCCCTGAAGGGAAAGATTGGCCTTGAAGGAAAAAGAGAAAACTAATGGCTTGAAAATACCCAGAGGCAGGTAGATAGGAGCCAATAGAGTAGGATTTAATAAACATACAAGGTGCCCAGGGGAGTGAGAGGGAATGAAATAAAAAATTCACTCCTTATTCTGCCTTGGAAGTAATGAATATGATGAATAAAAGCAGAGATTTTGAAATGAAAAAGAGAAAGTTTTAAAATAACTTATTTGTAGGATCTCAACATTATAGGACACTCTGCTTGATAATGGTCATTTATCCACAGGTTTAAGATAAAAACATAATATTGGCATTATAATAATTTAATATTTAGACAAGGCTCATTCCTTTTACTGTTTCTTCTAAAACTGTACCTGAAGTATTACATTTTAGGAAAAAATTCTATTTCTTTTTTGTCCCAGTGTGCCAAAAATCCTACTATGCTCCTATTTCTATGTTTTAATCTATAAAATTTTTATCTGATTTTATAGATTTAATGAGATTCAGAGAATTATAGAAATATATAAGTACCTAAATTCCAAATAATTTCATATTAATCTTCCATGTCAGCTTGTAAGTATTGTTCAGTGTCCTCAAACATAAGCTATGAGCTAGAAAACAAACAGATGAAGATTATAATAACATGACTTGACATGGTCCACTTAATTGCCAATAAATCAGATTTCCTATATTCTTTATCAAATTACCACCACATTTATGCTAACATGCGATAGGAGACATTAAATCAAGCAGATTTTCTGCTTTGCTAGTGGCTACAGATACCGATCGGGTTTTACATAACATACCCTTTAAGTTAATTTGACTGGATTATAAATGTTGTATAGCAATGGACATTATTCAAATCTAAAAATCTAGTGTTTATTATGGAGAATTCAGCCCAAGAGAGGTTTTAAAACTTGCTTGACTCCATGAATTCTAGGTTCTGAGTCCTGTCTTGCTTTTGAAATCTCGAAATCTGGTAAGTGAACTCTCCTGGGTAGAAACGGAGCTTTTACAATTTGAACAGAAGGTTGAGAGTTTGAAAGGTAAGGTCTAAATTTCCTCAAACCAAAGAGTTTTATTAATTCAAGTTTTGAAAACCTTGAAGCTACCCAGTATCAAAGAACAAATTAGTCCTCTCATAATTTTAACTGTGGCATCTTCTTTTTGCATCTCAACATAGAATTGATCATTAAATAAAGTTACAATGACCAGTTACCACTGGGAAAAGACAAAATTTTTGATTCCTTAAAATATATTAAAAATCAGTTAAGATTTCATACTGTTCTCATCAGAAACGTAAAAAAAATCCCCAAAGAAAATGTAATAGGACTAATATTTCCTAGAGTAGACTGTAAGAGCTCATTTGACCACCCTGGATTTGATAAGATTTGTTTTATTTCATAGAGATTCCCGGGCACAAGCAAATCAAAGGATTAGGATATCTCTTATTCTGACGTAGCCTCTACACAAAACTAGTTTTACCACACTGCCAACAACTAAGGCAATCTCATAAATTTAAAACTGTTGTGACCTTTCCTTACAATTTTCTTCCCTAAAATTCTTACTTTAATTTTAGTCCAATGTTAATTTAAGCTAACCAGATTAAATTCGTTGGAGTCTGAGAGGGGTAATTTTAATTAACTGTTCCAAGGAAAGGAACTATAGCTGTGTGGAGATTTCTGCATGGCTCACTTGGGTCACTGTCTCAGTGCACAGCAGCCTGAGATGTGGGAATAATTGTCCTGCTTTTGGAGCAATGTTTAAAAAAAAAAAAAAACACTCATATTAGTTGAACAGAATATTGCCTAAAGGGCACCAATGTACCAAAAAAACCCAAACCAAAACAAAACCCCAAAAACAAAAGTCAAAGACAAATCCAGAACAAAAACAAACCCATAAACCGGGACTTGGGTAAGAAAAGACTTATTTGAAAGGATTATGTCAAGAGGGGAAAAGAGACTGCTGGAATAGGGAGGCAGCTCCAACTGTAAGATCTGAAGCCTCTCCAAGTTCCACAGAAGGGGACTTCCTTTTAAAGGAGAATAAACAGGACTAGATAAAAAGCCTGACTTAGAGAAGAGAGGAAAAGGGGGGGGGGGAGGATGAGGGGGGCAGTGACAGGACAGGAGATCAGAGAATGTTTTACCCTGAGTGAGCCTATTAGGAGAAGCTGTATGCTGATTCAGGTTAAGGGGGGGCCAAAGTTCAGGGATCTCAGGGAAGGAGAGAAGTTTAACTAAACTTTGACCAAATCAGACTCATGGGCTTTTTGTTTCCATTGGTTAGTGGAGACAAAACAATTTAGCTAATTTTATGAGGCAAAGATTGGGAATTTAGAGGGTCTTTATCTGGCCTTGTCATAGGTAAGCTATTTTCCAGGATTTCAGGGTTTGGGTAAAGTTCAAAATTGTTGGTAGATAGAGAAAAATTAAAAAAACAAGACAAAACAAAACACGCCCTGATTAGTCTATTATATGTAAGCTAACAAAAATTTCACAGAAGCTTCTCCTACTCAGTGACAGGCAGAATTCTAAGTTGGCTCCCGAGATTCCTGCCTCTTGCTATGCACGCTTTGTATAATCTATGACCCTCTACCTTGAGAATGAGTAGAATTATTAATAGGATGGGATATCATACCCATGAGGATGTTACGTTGTACGCAAAAGAGATCTTAGAGATGTAATTAAGTTCATCATCAGTTATCCTTTTCCCTTCAGCAGAAAGACCGCAGAAAACCTTTCCATCAATCATATTTTAACATACGTCTGCCTGCTAAGCAGACCCCTATCCATTCGCCTACTCTGCGGGGGCTAGGCAGCACAACGTAAATATTCATTTAGTGCTGTAGGATATTAAACTACAACTAGAAACTCGAAAACAGAGTAACCTCCTTGCTTCACCCAGCATTGAAGAGTCCCACCTGCATTGCCATTGAGCCACCTGTACCGTGGAACTTCATTTACAAAATGAGTGAGATATGTTTTTTTAAGTTCTTGAGCATGGAGTTACCAAAACTGGGACACAAGGGGAGCTAGCTAGGTAGGGAGAGCTGGTTGAGTGTGGGTTCTTCAAAACTTTCTTCTCAGGCTGTGTGTCTCTAGGCAAGTTCTGAGTTTCTCTGTGCCTTCCATTCCCCATTTGCAAAGTAGGAACAATGATACTATACTCTCAGGAGGTTATAAGAATAAATGATACACCACATTTCAAGATATACTACAAAGCTATAGTAATCAAAACAGTATAGTCCTGATATAAAAATAGACACATAGATCAATAGAATAGGACAGAGAGCCCAGAAATAAACCCATGCTTCTATGGCCAATTAATCTAGGACAAAGAAGACAAGAAAATGCAATGAAGGAGAAACAATCCCTTAATAAATGGTGCTCCGACAGCTGTATGTAAAAGAATGAAACTCAACCACTCTCTCACACCATACACAAAAATAAACTCCAAATGGATTAAAAATCTATAAATGATACCTGAAAGCATAAAACTCCTAGAAGAAGATATGGGCAGTAAATTCTTGGACACTGGGTTTAGCAGTATTTTTTTGGATCTGTCTCCTCAGACAAGGGAAACAAAAGCAAATGAAACAATTGGACATATGCCAAAATAAGAAGCTTATGCACAGCAAAGGGAACCAGCAACAAAACAAAAAGATAACCTACTGAATGGGTGAAAATATTTGCAAATGATCTATCATTAAGGGGTTAATATACAAAATATATAAAAAAACTTCCACAACACCAAAAAAACAAATATTCCAATTAAAAAATGGACAGAGGGGGCGCCTGGGTAGCGCAGTCGTTAAAGCGTCTGCCTTCGGCTCAGGGCGTGATCCCGGCGTTCCGGGATCGAGTCCCACATCGGGCTCCTCCGCTGGGAGCCTGCTTCTTCCTCTCCCACTCCCCCTGCTTGTGTTCCCTCTCTCCCTGGCTGTCTCTCTGTCACATAAATAAATAAAAAATCTTAAAAAAAAAAAAAAATGGACAGAGGACCAGGGTAGACATTTTTGCAAAGTCAAACGGATGGCCAACAGACACATGAAAAGATGCTCCACAGCACTAATTATCAGGAAGGTGCAAATCAAAACCCCAGTGAGACGTCCCCTCGCACCTGACAGCATGGCTGATATCAAAAAGACAAGAAATAACAAGTGTTGGTGAAGATGTGGAGAAAATGTTGGTAGAAATGTAAACTAGTGCAGCCGCTATGGAAAACATTACGGCAATTCCTCAAAAAGCTAAAAATAGAACTACCATACAATCCAGTAATTCCACTACTGGGTATTTACCCAAAGAAAACAAAAACGCTAATTTGAAAAGATATATGTGCCTCTAGGTTCACCATAGCATCATTTACAATAGCCAAGACGTAGAAGCAATAAGTGTCTATCACTAAATGAACGGGTAAAGAAGATTTTATTTAGCCATAAAAAGAGTGCGATCTTGCCACTTGCAACCACATGGAGGGACCTAGAGACTGTATTCTAACCCAAGGAAGTTAGAAAGAGAAAGACCAATGCCATACGATGACTATGTGGAATGCGGAATCTAAATGTGGATGAAGATACGGAATCCCTAAAAAAAAACACAAAAACAAAAACAAAAAACCAACCAAACAGACAAAAAAAAACCCCGAAACACCCCCAAAAAACCACCACCACCCCTACCAATAAGTGGATAAACAACACCAGAAACAGACTCATAAATCCAGAGAACTGGTGCCTGCCAAAGGGAGGGGTGTCAGGAGATGGATGAAATAGGTGAAGGGGATTAAGAGGTATCAATTTCCAGTTATAAAATAAATAAGTCAGAGAGATAAAAAAATATGGCATATGAAATAAAGCCAGTAATACTGTATTAACATTATCTGGTGACATATGGTAAGTACATTTATCATGGTGAGTATTGCACAATGGACAGCACTGTCTAATCACTACGTTGTATACCTGCAACTAATCTACTATTTTATGTCAACCCTACTTTAATAAGAAAATTTTTTAAATAAAAAAATTTTAAAAAGAATGAGTGAGAAATTCTGTTTCTACACATAGTAATTATACTGCTTTCCTGGCAGCGTAACTGCTAGTTATATTTAAACAAAGAAGCATTAAAAGGAAGTGATAAATGATTTTAGTTTTGTTTTTGTAGTTTCTATTGCATTTTCTGCCTTGACTTGAATGTGCCCTTAGTTTAAAATCTCTAAGCCTTTGTTACTGTTTTTGCTGGTGGTGGTCTTAGGTTGCCTTTGTATTTTGTTTTTTAATTCCAGTAGAGGTGTAAAGAAAAAGATTTTAGAGAGTTAGAGGTTTACTTTTCAAACCATTTCACTTGTAAAATGCTGCTTTATACAGAAAAAAGAGGGTGCCCTTTGTTTAGAGGCAGTAATGAGACAACTAAAGAATCTGTCAGGTTGCTGAGGGGACTTACATTCTGAGGGAAAAAACAGAACAAGTCTTATGCAAGAACAGACTAGATTTGAATACCATGGCTATGAAGGCAAAGTAGACCCAATTGCTCTTACAACTGCAATTTTGATTGACTTAAAAGTACAAAGTAAAAACTTGAAGAAAAGTTTTTCCATAGAGACCAGAAAAATATTTACCCTTAACTTTTATTCTAGTTTGCTAACCATGCTGTTCTTTTTCCCTGAGGTGGGGGGGGGGGGGGTTGGGAGTAACTGAGCAAAGCCTTTTCAAGTGAATTTGTGGGTTCTGATTTGGTTTTCATTGGCTATACTCGCTTTGCTATTCAATTAAATTTTAAAAAGTTATTTGTACATTCAATTTTCTAAATGAACATAGGAGCAATTATGGGGTTTTTTTGTTTTATTTTGTTTTTAAGTAGGCCCCATACTGGGCATGGAACTCAGGACCCTGAGATCAAGACCTGAGCTGAGATCAGGAGTCAGACACTTAACTGACTGAGCCACCCAGGTGTCCCCGAACATAGGAGCCATTGTATAAAAGTTAAATAGAAAAGGTTTTGGATTTTGGCTTTGGTATTAAATTATAGCTACCGCCAGCTGGTTCTGGCTTGGCCATCAAAACCTAGGAAACACTGCTTATTGAAAGTCAGAGCTATGGTCTTAAAATAAGCATAGAAATCCATTTGTCATTGATAAGTTCTTCCTTAATTAATCAGAGAATAGCAAAATTTAATGCACAAGAGAGTTTGGAGATTTTAAAAATGGCCCGCATCATATATGTTCTTTGGATATCCAGATGCATGAGGGGGAAAAAAAAAACAGAGGGATGACAAAGAAGGAGGAAGGAAAGAAGCAAGGACCTATTCCTTGGGAAATTTTCTGTTTTAGCTATACAGCACCTGTTGGGGTTAACGTAGAGCATGAAATCAGCCATAATAGCTGGCCTGCTACAATGTAACACTGAGGCCGCTGAGGGCAGGGAACGTTTCGGAGAAGGGCGTAGGCCTTTGGAATGCCGAGGCCTACGTGACCACTCTGCCGTTGGACCGCCGCGGGCAGTTGCCCTCCCGAACCCCTCCTAGCCCAAACAGTTGCCCCGTGATCTAAGAGATGAAGGCATTGTCCCTTAGGCTATGTTTAGCAGAACCCACTGACCACACAAATTAGCATATTGTATCTTTCCCCTAAACAGACCCTCCCAGTTTTCAGTAAGACCCCTTGTCAACATCATGTGGTTGAGAAACAGTGATAAGGATTTGTGATTATCCTGAAGGACCAATTTAAAAGCAAGAGCAAAGAAAAGCAAAGGGTATTCACCTCTGAGCATTGACCCCCTTGCCCTTGTCTCTTCCACGGCAAAGTTTGGAGTAATCATTCACCCGCTGGTACAGGGATTGCTGCTGGCCATTGCCGGCAAGCACCCTTGCCCCTCCTAATGGGAACACATCTCAGGGCTTAATCTGAGAGAGGATTTATAACATCACACTCTCCATTTGTACTCAGGATGAATCTATGCTTATGTACTGTATCTGTGATTAGAAAAAGGGAGTCCGATGTTACTTCATAAGCAATGGAAATATTTATGGGCCTTGATGTCAAAGTCTATTTGCACGCATGTGTGACAAGATGTACGATATTCTGGCCACAGAAACTCCAATCCCAGACATTTCATTCCAGCATTTTCTTGCCACAGATGAGATATGGGTGTGGGCAGGCAGAATAATTTACTGGGGATGACAAAACCCTGATCACAATTTATAATGCCCAGGTTTATTGTCTATGCAGGCAACTTTAGTTATTATTGTGCAGTTTTAGAGTACTTTATAATTGAATTTCAGATTAAAGCCCTTGTGGAAATGATTCATCATCTTACTGAACAAAATTTCCTTTTTGTTTTTCTTTTTCCTTACAGTTCTTTAGTTTCTACCTACCTATATTTTATTACATTACCCACTGCTATAAACTAATGCTCCCAGTTCATTTTTCAGCTGTTTCATTAACTTGATATTTACTCCTTATTCAGATTCCCTAATAAAAATGCTAATTATGATCGTGTCTAATAGTGACTGCTGAGGCACCCCACCAGCTCCTTCCTACCTCCACCTGGACCTACTCCCATTTATCATCAGGCTTTGCTCTGTCAGCCAGATCGCAAGATTCCCAACTGCTCTTCTTCAAGCCTGCTAAACCCAGTTTGGGAAATCATTGCAATTCACAAGATACTCTATCAATTATTCTAGCAAACCTCAGAAGCAGAGCCACATTCTGTTTATTTACTAATGGAATACCATTGGGAAAGAATAAAAACTGAAGATGAAATTGAATTTACTCCTCCCTGTTCTCATAATCACTTTACTTGTCACTCCTATATGTACAGGCTTTTCTATGATCATCTCTCCTAATTTTGAAGTTTCCACGTGTATCTACCTTTCATGAAGCTACAAATAGCAATTCTACGCGGCACAGAATTATTGCCTTTTATAATCTTCAATCCTGATTCACAAAATGTGTTAAAACATGGATTTGATCTCGACACTATTTTAATATTCTTGAGCATTCTTATTATTTTTCTAAAAGCTATTTTGACAAATTCTTTCATACTTTAAAATTAAAAAAAAATGTTTTTGTTAATTGATTTAAGGAGTGCAACCCACTTACTTTTTAAAAAAGTCTTCATGTTCACTACACACTCTTTGCCTTATTAAAACCTTTTCTTCTTTCAAATTTTCCTTTAGTCATCCAGATATTATGTTATCCATTTCATTCTTTAAAAATATGTTCTATTTCACCTGATATTTAGACCCTGGTAAAAGAATTCACTGTGCCACAAAGGAAAGAAAACCATGGAAATTTTTGGATGTAATTAGCTTAAATAATGAGGGGCCCTTGTGGAAAACCCTTGTCCTGTTGAAATTGGAGTGTGTCTACTTTTCTTACGATGTTCAGAACAACTCCACCATTTTTTCCCACTTGCCTTGCTTCCCTCTGATTCCCGGAGACAAACGATTCTATCCCTAAAATTCTGCCAACAGACTCACTCCGAATGTCAGTTTGGGTCTACATCAGCTGTACATCACACGTGTATTGGCTCTATTAATGCAACCAAGTCTTTTGGATTGTGCTGCCATCAAAAGGATGTTGTTGTTCAACCCACTGTTACATATAAAATAGTTCAAAAGAATTTTGCTGCCAGAAGTTGAGAAGCAGCTCTGGTTTTCCCCACAGGACTCTGTCTCCTCGTATCTAAGTTCTGAGCCCGTAATTCTAACCCAATACCATCCTCATGTTGCAAGAATTCTAGTTACCACCGCTCGAATAACAGCAGTCCCCCAGCACCACAGTTCAGATTTCAGTTACCGCGTTATAACAACCGTGAGTACAAACAAAGGTAAATAACAGATGTTCTTCATCATCAGTGGCCAATCACGTCACTGCTTTCAAAGTCTGTCTGTGATTGGTTACTGCATATCCCCCATTCACTTCACTCAAAAAACAAAAGCAAAAACCCCACCCGCTTGTGGTGCCTCCTTGTTTCCCAGTTTTAAATCCATGCGGCTTATTATAAAAATGGGTAATCAAAAAGGGAATTGGCCAACAAAAATGAGAGTGCAGCAAAGAAACCGGAAGTGAAAACACTGGGAGAGAAATTTGAATGGAACTCAAATGGAGTCTTGGCCCCACCGTGGGGATGTCGACGCTGCCGCCATTGGGGAGGCTGTAAGCAGGCAGAGGACACAGTGAAGGTGACGCTGAAGCTGTGGGCGTACCTGAGGAAAGTGGTTTTGAGGAAAAGGACAGTCATGCGCCAGAGGAAGTGACGCTGGCAAAAACTTCTTACTAAAGGACTTCTTGGAGATACTTCACACCATTCAAAGGGCAAAGGATAAAATGTCAAAAGCTGATCCAAACTTCGAAAGTAGGACAAACGGCCAAGGCATGGAAGCACGCTCAGTTCGTAGTAAATTTATAGGACAACAATAAGGCAAAAGCTGCTCAAACTGCCCTTGATAGGTTTTTTTAAATGAAACACTTTAGTTATTACTGTTTCTAATGTTTTAAATAGCACCATTAAACATGAGTTTTAGTATTTAAAGACATTTTCCTATATACTTAAAACCAACAATTGAGAGAATTTTTCATGTTTGGGCAACAATTCCAATGGTCACAGAGCATACATTTCTTTCATTTATTAGTAAGATCACAGTGCATGGTTTCAGGTTCCACAGCCATTTACTGCTCCTGCACTACTGGCAAAGCAAAGACTACCTGTAAAAACAACAACAGAAACGTAATTGCTAAAAGGGGCCTGTGGTTCCCCACTAGAGGTTTATTTCTATACCGGGGAGAGAGGAAAGAACTTCACTCATTCACTGGGCTTCGATTACACTATAAACATTCAATTTTAATATTTCAGCATCATATAGCATATTCCCAGTTTAATTCTCTACACTTTTCCCCCAGAAGTTTAATCTAAATGCTGTGCAGGTTCTGATTTTCTTCCTTCCTGTACACAATTCAAGAAGCTTACACTTCTGATAACAGAGTTGTGTATTGTTCTCACATGAGTGCAGATGTCTACATCACCCGGGAAACCAAAGATGTGATTCTAAAAGGAGCTCTCGAGGGCTTACAATTGACTGACTTGCGGTGGATGCTGGTGCTAAATTGCACAGAGAGCTCTATGTAACATGTTTGATCCCAACCATGGCCGTGGAAAGACTGGAAGAGCTTTAGCCAACTTGAGGGGAAAAAGCTCACAGGGAGTTGACAGAATATTTTTCTCAAATTTGCAGATTGTCTAAATTAAACTTGCCACTCAAAGTATGAACACAGATTGTCTCTTGTTTATTCAGACTCATAATGGCCCCAAAGAGCAAGTGATTGCCAAAGGGACAGAGTGACTAGAACAGAACATGGAGTTCCTATCCTACAATACTTTTTATTCCAAAGGATGCTATTTGAAACCTCAAATACATTCGCTCCTACTGTGAGCATTATACGTGGCGGACATGCCAGCCTACAGAAACCTATTTCACCCAAAGTGCAACCCAACTGCAATGCTAATTGTTACATGGCAATAACCCTTCATTTTTCTAAAGATTATTTATTTATTCAACATGCTTATGACAGGGAATATAGCCAGAACATAGGGAGGATATAAAAAGTCTACAGAAACTATCTTTAACTTGTATCGTTTTGATCAGGAAACCCAGATAAACATTTAAAAATATCACTTATAATTCCATCACCCATAGAAAACTATGTTTACTATTTTGATGCATACTGAGACTTGTTTCTGTACAAGCACATATGTATGTGAATGTGTGCGATGCTGATTTTTAGCAGAAGTATAATTATGCTACGCATTTGAAAACCTGCTTTTCTTCACTTAATATATTACAGATATCGTGGCAAGAAATATATACCTACAATATAATTGTAAATGGCTTTACTCAAATAAGTGAAGTGTAACTTGACAAATACCTTTATTTTGGGCAATTAGATTGTTTCTTTTTGTATTATAAATATACACATATGTGTATCACTGAATATCTGTCTTCACATACTTGTTTCCTTTGGATAAATTTTGACAATTAAAATGTTAAGTCAAAGAGATTGCCATATTTAATGATTTTTATATATTGTTTCACAAAACACCTTCTAGAAAAGTATTATCTTGCATTCCAACCACACAGTGTATATGCCCAGTTCCCCACATTGCTGTCAACATATTTTGTAAACTACAGAAGCCTGCTAATGTGATAAGCAAAAAATGTCATCTCCTTTGTTTTCAGCTACATCTCTTACTGCTGCCGAGACTGAATATTTTCCACATTTCCCGGCCATCTGTATTTCTTTACTTACAAAGTTTTTTACCCGTTTTTTTTGCCAATTTTTCAATTAGAAATTTGATTCTATTAATTGTTATCTTTATATTAAAAATGGTAACATATGTTAGAGATGATTTCCTGTTTGTATTTTAATTTGGGGGGTATTCATTTTACAATAAAATTATCTTGAGGTGAAGGTCATTCTCAACATAGTACCAAATATACAAACTATTATTTAAAAAGAGAAAAATGTATAAACTATTGAGACTACATCAAAATAAAAAGCTTCTGCACAGTGAAGGAAACAATCAACAAAACTAAAAGTTAACCTGTGGAATGGGAGAAGACATTTGCAAATGGCATATCCCAAGAATTAGTATCCAAAAAATGTAAAGAACTTATAAAACTCAGTACCCCCCAAAATGAATAATCCAATTAAAAAATGGGCAGAAGACATGGCATTTTTCCAAAGAAGAAATACAGATGGCCAAGAGATACATGAAAAGATGCTTAATGTCACTCATCATCAGGGAAATGCAAATCAAAACTACAATGAGAAATCACCTCACACCTATCAGAATGGCTAAAATAAAAAAAACCACAAGAAACCACCAGGTGTTGGTGAGGATGTAGAGAAAAAAGAACCCTCTTACACTGTTGGTGGGAATACAAACTGGTGCAGCCAATGTGGAAAACAGTATGGAGTTTTCTCAAAAAGCTAAAAATCATTAAAAAAATTACCCTACAGTCAGCAATCGCAATACTGGGTATTTACCCAAAGAATACAAAAACACTAATTCAAATGGATACATGCACCCCTATGTTTTTATCAGCATTATTTACAATAGCCAAATTATGGAAGCAGCCCAAGTGTCCATTGATTGATGAATGGATAAAGCAGATGTGGCATATTATGTATGTGTGTGTGTGTGTATATAATATATATATATTATATATATAGTATATATATATAATGGATATTTTTCAGCTATAAAAAAGAATGCAATCTTGCTATTTGCAAAGACATGGGTGGAGCTAGAGAGTATAATGCTAAGCAAAATAAGTCAGAAAAAGACAAATACCATGATTTCACTCATATGTGGAATTTAAGAAACAAAACAAATGAGCAAAGGGGAAAAGAGAGAGAGAGACAAACTAAGAAACAGACTCTTAATTATAGAGAATCGATGGTAATGAGAGCGGAGGAAGGTGGGGAAATGGGTTAGACAGGTGACAGGGATTGAACAGTGCACTTCCGATGAACAGTGGGTAATGTATAGGACTGCTGATCCACTACAGTATACACCTGAAAATAGTACAACACTGTATGCTATCTAACTGGAATTAAAATGAAAACTTCCAAAAAGTAGAGAAAAATTTTACAAAATAAAAATAATGTAAATATTAGCTATATTTTTGAATATTTTATGGCATTACTTTAAATACTCTATTTTACATATTTATATAGAAGTTACATATTCTTGCACTTAGATCATATTGTCTGCTACAAAGTATGTGGTGGAAGTCAAATTTTTCTTCCCCTCTCAAACAGCTGTTCCTACGTTCCATTGTTTATTAAAAACATACAGCCAAGTTTTATTTCAGATTTTTTTTAGATTTAGATTTTCAGTTTCTTTTTCAGTTTCTTTCACTTATGTTAAGTGAAAAAAAATCTTATTTTTTCCCATTATTTCCATCTTTTTCTATAGATTCCTTAACATATTAATTATAGCTATTTTAAAGTTTGTGTCTGCTAATTTCATGGTCTGAAATGATCTAGTCTGTTTCTATTAAGTGTATTTTTCTCTTGAGTATAAATTATATTTTGTTTCTTCGTATCTCTAGATTTTTTTTACTGTATATTAAATATTGCAAGTGATACACTGTGGAACTTTTCTTTAAGCCACTGCTATCTGGAGGGTACCCTCCTGCCCAGTTGAATGCAACTGAACTTAATACAGTATGTTTGTTTGGGCTTGTTTATGAACCGTTCCATTCTATTGATCTATTTACCCCCCATCTGGATTCCAATACAGAAGCCTGTTATTTTCCTTTGAAGAGTACTGACTTCTGCTTCAACAAACAATTACATTAGTGGAGGATCACTCTGAGAGTGTGGAGGTGTGGTTTCAGGCTTTGTTCAAGCAGGTCTACCTCTGTTTGCCCCTTACACTTGAGACGTGGTTTTTACTCCTAAGCTATGACCTTCCAGATTCCATGGACAGTCTGAAGTATTTTCCAAATACCATTTAAATTGGCAAGAATCAAACTGCAAACTCTACCTTCCCAGAATCCAGAGAGCTGCTAAAAATCTCTGTGCAGCTCTGTTGTTTTCTCTGGGGCAGGTAGGGAGAGGCTGGGCGGGGGGTGGTGGGTGCGAGATGGATGGAGTCCTGTTCCACACGCATGCAGGTCAAGAATCAGCCAAGGATTTAAGAGTTTATACACAGATTCGGGGGCTCCCCCTTGTGTCTCTCTCCTTTCTGGGATTTCCTCTAGTTTTTAATTAAATTTCTTTATATAATAATTGCAGGAGAGGTAAGCACATAAAACACTTTGAGCGGCTCATCTGCAAAGGTCTTTCTCATTCCTCCAATGAACAATAGCTCTCCAGGGAATATATTCTTCCTACCGTAACTGTGTGGACATTTCTTCCTCATCTTCCAGCATTCAGTTTTGCTGAAGAGAGGTATGACAAGTGATTTTTGTCTTTTATAAGTTTTTCTGATTGGACACTTAAAGGAGTTCCCTTTTATTTTTGAAATTCAATTTGCTAGAATATGTCACATTTTATTAACTTTGCTTGGTATTTTATGGACCCTTTTATTATGAAGATAAGTCTTTTCTTCAACCCTCAAATAATAAGTGTATATGTGTTTATTTTTGCATTTTCTTTTGAAGTTAGATTTTTTATTTGTAGCAGTGTTTCCCAAAATTTCCATATCATTAAAATCACTTAATGTTCTTATTTTGAAAAATAAATATACCTAAGTACAAACCCCAGCATAGTGGACTAGGAAGCAGAAATTTTACGTCAGTGTTCAGGAGGCTATTAGATTCAAGCACATTTGGGAGAGAGTTTTATGTATTTTTTATTATACCTATATATGATTTTCTGGACCTATCCTCCATGTCCTTTACACCCTATTGTTTTACTTTCTTCCTCTACGTTCTCTGCTAGAAGAACAGCTCAAGAAACTAATTCACCAACTTACTTTGCTATGGTATCAAATGTGGCTCAAATGACTCAAATGGTTTTTCAAATTCAGTAACCATGAGTTACCAGAAATAAAGCTTTCCTAATTTCTAATTCTGTTTGTATAAATGCAAGATCACCTTGAATCTTATTGAATAGACACATTAGATTTTTTTTTAATTTGTCATTTTTCTTAAAGAAGTCAGTTCCATGGGGACCATCTTGTCTGATTTGTCTTCTCCCTTTCAACTACTGACTCATTTCATGTATACATTTCATTTTACTTACAAATCCAGAGACATGGACTTCTCCCTTTGTTAGAGAGGATATGTTTGTGTCTTTATGCAGACCAAAAGGGAAAAGAAAAACATTGATACTTTCTATAATTTTGCCTGCATACTATGGTAATTATTCAATGAAATAACTAGCTAGGACACTTTAACACTTTACTTGACTTGTAATGGATCTTCCTTTGCGGAGAAGGGCTGTATCCCCAGATAGCTTAGAGATGCCATACAAATATTGTCAAGAAAATATCCCTTATTGGGGATGGAAAGAAACTGAGATAGGAGCAAAACTTCTCAGTGTATACCTTTTGATACTATTTTAATTTTTGAAACATATGAAAGTATTGTTCATTCAAAAAATAAATAAAATTAATGTAAAATAGTATACAAAGTTTAAAGGCACACGGTAGAAGCAGTGGGGGCAGCCCCATCAAAAGTATTTAGTTTTTTTAAATAATAAAAATTATCTTTTTTTAGCAATGGAACTGAGCGATCACTCAATTCTAGTTTGCTAGGGTCTTTTAACCAAAAATCAGCTTTTAAATAAGAGTCTCTGAAAATTCCTTTGGGATTTTCTCTACTGTGTTTGCTTTTTATTAAAGTAACTATGCCCACTGGTACTTGCACTGCTCTATTAAGAAGCCATTTAGGTTTCAGAAAATCGACAAGATTAGGCAAAGGAAAATCAGAGACTTTGATCAATACACTTAGAACCAGCATACCAGTTTCTAGTCCCATGTTTCCTAAAGAAAGAACTTTAATATATATGTTTTATTATCACCCATTCCAAGTTTCACACATCATGACGGAATTTTCAAATAGTCATATATATTCTTAAAAAACAACCTTCCCCAGATGGTAGAGTGAAATACTGCTACATAAAGTCCTATCTTGCTTCCAAACTGTATAAATTAAAGGAATATTGATCTTAAAATCCTGGTACAGTAAATAATTGAAGCTTTAGCCTGCAATGCCACTGGCATGGTTAGGAATTTTGTCTTCATAATGCCCTCCCAAGCAAGCACTTGAATAGTCACACCCATTAGCTCTTTATAGAGATCAACTTTGTCAACTCATCGACAGATTTCTTTAAGCGGAGATCTCTTTCTTGAGTCTGATTACTCGCTGTGGCATAGGGATGACAAAATGCATCATATTATCTGAACACTCATTTCAAGTAGCTATAAACACCTGCCTACAAGATGAATGCAGGTGCAAACGGGACAAAATTTTCTTACCACCTCTTAGTTTTCTGTTATGCACACAAGCCTGAAGTAAAAAACTGAGTACTCATTGGAGAAATGGCAGGACGTAAATTCACTGATATTAATTGCCATAATACCAACACTACCAATACTTCTCTTTGACAAATTGAAAATAGTCTTCCTTTTATAATATACTGTTTAAAAAGTTGATATTTTAAACAAACAAAAAAAGTTGCAACATGGGCATTAGAATTCTGCAGGAGAAAAAGTGATAGCTGCTTCTAATGAAAATATTTGCAGATTTAAGTTGAAATCACTTATTAGTAAAAGTAATAGGAGTATATTGATAAATATAAGGTGTGAGCATTATCGCACATTATCTAGCATGAAGAAAAAATCTTTTGGTGACAGAAGCTTTCTCAGGTTTTTGTTTTGGTTTGGGTTTTTTGTGTGTGTGTGTGTGGTTTTTTGTTTTGTTTTGTTTTTCTTAGAAAAAGCATAGGACTGGAAATAAGGAGGCCAAAGCAAACTGCCCAGCAGGTGTCTGGCACATAGAAACTTCATAAGTGTTCACTGAATCAAAATCAGAATTGGGTTCTGAATCTATCAATTACCGCTTTGTGGTCTCGGATATTTTGCTTTTCTATCACACAGCCATCGCATCTAATATAACAGAATATTCCTCACAGAATAAAATGCTACAGCATACATAAACATTTGAATTGTTTAAAAGGAGCATATTATCACAACATTTTACTATCTGCTTCACTTAGAAATTATTGTCTTATTTTGAGATATCAGAACCATGTCTGAATAAGCCTAACACTGAGCTATTTGCTCAAATTTACATGCTTGTGTGGACAAAACATTAACATAATTGATAGGATTCCATCATTTGGCATTATGTAAATAGACTAAAAATGAGCTGAATTCTGCAATTTTCTGTTTATTCCACTGATCTCAGGCTCCAGCAACAAAGGGTTTCCACATGACCATTCAGCTTTCCTTATACTTGAGCAGAATATTAGAAGTAGAATGGGGGGCTAGTGTTTCTGCTAGGATCTAATCCTGGGATGGGTTCTCTGTATCCCATACACACAAAGCTGAGTGTCTCCTTTATTCAGTGCTCCCTCCTAGTTTGCCTTGATTTTCTAAGTATTTTCCAGATCCCATCCACTGCTGCAGTCAGTACTTACTCTCAGCCCCAGTTTTCTTGATTGGGGTCCTGATGTCCTGCCTAGTTCTTACTGGTATCCTCCTAGCAAAATTCAGACTCAATTCTCTCTACTTACCTTCCCCTATTCTATATCCAGTCATTCACAGGCATTGGCTGGAGACCCAATTCAGCCTGAACTAACCTTCTGAGAGCTATCTCATTACCACCTAACTATTAATTGATCCAATAATTACCCCAAAGTCACTTTCAGTTGCTGGCCTTGAGTCCTACCTCACTGATAAAATTGAGGCAATCAGAGGAGCACTTCGAGATCTCTATCTGCATCTGTACCTACATGCTTGGCCTTCTTGCCTGACCTAGCTCTGCGGCCATCTAAAACCATCCACACGAATAATGGTTTCTATCTCTTCTTTACTACTCAAAGACATCTTTCTAGCAATTCTGTCTGTATAACATCAAAAAAATTTCTTTATTAACATATAAATGCAGTTATTTCTCCCATTCTAAAACAAAACAAAAAACAAAAAAAGAACTTCCTCTATTTGTTGCCAGGTAACACTATATTGCTTTCCTAGAGCATAATTCTTTGAAAGTATTGTCTACACTGTCTCAATTGCCCTCCTCCCATTCTTTCTTAAACTATTAAATGTGTCTTTTATGCTCAACTTCACCAAAACTATTCTTACCTAAGTCACCTAGAACATCCACATTGCCAATTATTTCTCAATAATTCTCAAAGGGTGACCTCCTTTGCCTATGGACAGTATTTTATAGGGGAGAGCCCTTTTCCTCTTTGATACATTAGAAGAAGAGAGTTGCCTGGTGTTAAGACCCATCCTTCATCTGGAATGAGAAAAATTCAGGAAATCCCTTGAGCACTGCCCTCAAAATCGATCCAAGATCTGAGAACACCGACCACCACACATTGCTAACCCAACTAGAGCCATCATCTTATTTGTTTATTCGAGAGAGAACAGGAGCAGGGAGGGGGGGAGCAAAGGGAAAGGGAGCAGACTCCCTGCTGAGCAGGGAGCCTGACTCTGCCAATACCAGGACCTCGAGATCTTGACCTGAGCTGAAGGCACTTAAAGGATTGAGCCACCCAGGAGCCCCTCCCTTTTGGATTATTCCAGTGATCTTCTAACTGGTCTTCCAGTTTCCATCCTTGCCACATTACAATCTCTTTTCAACATTTCAGCTAAGGCAAACTCTTTAAAATGTAAATCATTTACATTTACACGTCCCTCCTTCCAAATCTTCCAGTGGCTTCCGGTGTCATTCCAAATAAAACCAAAGGCTTTTAATCACTTACAGGGACCTACAGGATATGGTCACTAATCCTCTCTCCTGAGACATTCCCCTCATTTGTTCTGCTCCAGGACAAAGGCTTTTTTGTTTCCTCAAACATACTGCCAGAAGAACCCCTCTCCCTTTAGGGTACTGCGCCACGCTCATTGCTCATTTATGCCTCCAAATTTTCTGAGGGTATATCTGCTTGGAGGAACTGAAGACATATAGAACCCCAGCGGCCAGGGAGTCTCAAAGTGTAATATGTGGGAGGCTATTTCTGTAATATAAGAAGGCCATATAGAAGATGGAGGAAATGATGCTGAGTAGGGCAATCTAGTTTCTATGTTACAGCAATGAATAATGAGAGTTTAGTGGGGAGAAATGGTAGTGGAAATCATAATTTACTTTGCAACAATGCATGAAAATAAAGAAACTGCCTTTGGGTATGAAATCAACAAAATAGCATACTTACACTAAAAACAATAACATTAATTATACCTGATAATTTGAATATTATAACAGATACAGCTTATGTAAACTATTCAGAATGCCATATTTAATAGGTCCTTTACAAATATATACTGTCTCATTGTCACAATTTACAGAAGTGATATGTAAAATTTCCATTTCAAAAATCTAACAGAATTTTAAGAATCTTCTCTGGTGAAATTTTTAAATAAATGTGCTTACTTCTGGTATAAAATAGAGAGATACATAATGACTGGCTCAATACCATAGGCACAACCACAGATAAATTCCAAGAACTTGACATCTCTGTTTATAAGACAATTTTGATTCTGCTTTAAATTAAAAGATGCGGTTATTCAAAATAAAGTACAAGAAGAGCATATTAAATGAAACTGGGGAACACACATTAGTCATCTCCTCATGGCAAGCTGTATAGTTCAGTAAGTCTGAAATCCAACAGTAACAACAAAGTACCAACGTGGTATTACTTTTTGCTACTGCTGCATTTCTTCCACACCACCATGCTAGTCCTTTCAGATTCTATTCGATCACTGATGAAACTGCCAACCCAGCTCAAAAGTGCTTTACCACTGGATTATTTCCAGGATTTCTGCGGCACTTTTCTTGGAAACAGGTTTGCTACTCTATCCAGTTTCTCCTACACATTCCAGACCATCATCATTCACAATGCTCTACTTCAGATTTATTTCCAATATTCTTTTTCCTAGGCCTGGCAAAAATAATATAAGTAATTTCTCCATTGTTTCTGTGGGACAGGATGGCAGCTCCTTTGCTGTACTTTCTTACTAAATGCTATATTATACATTTTATAGTTTCCTAGACATAGTTAATTGAATGAATACATATTGGTGTTGATAAGGGGGTAATGAAGAAGACTGCTTTGATGGCTTCACTGAAGATAGCATGCAAATAAAAACGATAAATTCTTCATCTCAAGATTGGCCTCAGCCTAACAAGTAATGCTCCGAGGAGCTTTTGCCCTTTTTACCTGGTGACAGTAGGGACTCCTAGTTGTTAAAGAAAGCAGTTGACAAATACTATGCATTTACTAACTGAGAAGAATATTTTGGATAATAAGAATATTTTGGATAATAAGAGATTCAAATAAGAATAACTTTTAAGTTATTTTAAGTTATTAAAAAACATAACATTGCACTTTAATATCTTAGTGCTAATTAGCAGTACAATATCTAGGAGATGGAGCAACCCCAGCTGAGGCATTAGCCTTTGCCTGAGTGTAGCTTAAAATTTATTGTGGCAGACTGTAATCAATAACACAGATAAACACAAAATACTGCAAAGTACTGCAAAGGGCAGAACACGCTTATAACTGGGGCTTTGACTGAGTAAGAAGAGTGAGGGAAATCTCAAGTAACACTTGAGCTTGGATACAAAAGACCAGTTGGAATTAATTGGGTACAAAGGGAAGGTAAGAGGGGTCTAGGCAGAAAACACAACAAATAAAAAACCCTTGGGGTGGAAAGCGCATATCAAGTAGACACTGAGAGAAGGTCAGTGTGAATGTAGAGAAAGGGGGCACACGTGAAGGGACCAGACTATGCAATAGCTTGTTAAAGAGATTGGTTTTGATCCTAAGAAAAACTGGAAGATTATTTGAAGATTTGTACGTAGTTGGGTAACGGCCACATTAAAAAACAAGCATGCCGCTGTAGCAAGGGGAAATAAACTGCAGGAAGTCATGGAGAAAGATTCGAACATAAACACTGTTGATAATACTACACTTTATATAAAGAGAAGATGTGGGCAAGATAAGATATTTAACACTTCCTAAAGTAGGTTTCATGAAGCACCAATGCAAAATGTCCTCAGGGCCAAGAGTTCCATGATCCAGTAACTTTGGGAAATGCTGCTTCTTATTGCCTCCTTTTGGAGATCTGCAGTGAATGCAGCTTATTAAAGGCTAATGCTATGAAAGAATACAGCTAAAAAACAAAGCATGTTTAACTTGGTGAGACCCATAATAGCATGACCGAATCTAACCTTAAAATTTACTGCACACAAAACACAGATATAGATATAGATTATCTCCTATAGATATAGGCTATCTCCTCAAAAGACACAGAACTGGATTTTAGTAGATGGCTTTAACTTTTCACATTGCTATTACAGAGAAATATTTTCCCCTTAAGTTTTTAAGAATAAAATTAGAGAAAAACAAAAGTATAATTTAGATCATTAGACTATTGCAACTATATAAACATGAAATAATTTTAGAAGCATTAAAAAAACAGTGAATAACAGGTTTACTTCTAAGGAACTATTGTTTGGAAAAAAGTAATTTAAAATATACACATTTTAAAATGATAAAAATTATTACATACCTTTAAAAACATGAAATAGGTATTCAAGCAGTAGCGAGCTTCCAAGCTATCCTTGATGATCCATGATTCCTTTCTTCTCCCCAGTTCAGAGAATTTAAGATCCTGAAAATAGAAAGTGTTTATGTAGGCATTAGGTTTCACACTTCAGATTTTGTAGCTTTAGAAAGAATTAGAGCACAGTATTTTTCCAATCCTGATAATCAGCATCAAAAACAAACAGGAGTTCATGTTTAAAATGTGAGTATCTAGACCCACCACAAACAGTGACTAGTAATCAGACTACTTTTTGTTATGGTATTTTTTTTCCCCTCAAATTTTTATTTAAATTCTAGTTCATTAACATATAGTGTAATATTGGTTTCAGGAGTAGAATTTAGTGATCCATCACTTACATATAACACCCAGGGCCCAACCTGACAAGTGCCCTCCTTAATACCCATCACCCATTTAGCCCATCCCCTTCCCCTCCATCAACCCTCAGTTTGTTCTCTATAGTTAAGAGTCTTTCGTGGTTTGTTTCTCTTTTTCCCTTATGTTCACCTGTTTTGTTTCTTCAATTCCACACTAGTGAAATCATATGGTATTTGTCTTTCTCTGACTTATTTCCCTTCGCATAATACACTACCTCCATCCACGTGGTTGCAAATGGCAAGATCTGAATCTTTCGATGTTTGAGTAATATTCTGTTGTGTATATAGGTCACATCTTCTTTAACCATTCATCAGTCAATGGACCCTTGAGCTGTTTCCATAATTTGGCTATTGTTGATAATCCTACTTCCTGCAATTTATGCCCTTATTTAACACTCTCCTATGCTGAATTATGCTACTTCTGACCAAGAGAATGTAGTGGGAGTGAATTTCAAGGTGAGGTAATAAAGAACACTACAACGTCCACTTTGGGTATTCGGGTTCTTGGACTGCTTACTCTGGGTGAAGTCAGCCACTATGCCATTAGGATGCTCAAGCTACCCACTGGAGACCCAGGCGGAAGAAGTTGAGATCTCTGCCACCAAGAGCCACCATCAAATTGCCAGCCAACTGAGTGAGCCACCTCACAGCAGATCCTCCAGCCCAAAGCATGCTTTGAGATGACCACAGCTGCTCGACAGACCCCAAGAAAGAACCGCCTGGTTGAGCCCTTTCCAAATCTCTGGTCTACAGAAACCATGAAAGATAATACAAGATTGTGATTTTAGATCACTATATTTAGGGGAATTTTTAAAACCAGCAATAGATAACTAGCACACAGAGTTCTTTAAGAAAATAAAAGTGTTCTGAGTGATACTTTGTCAAGAGCTATCCATTGCCAATTAAGCATTAATGTTTGTGAAAGCATTTTACCTGCCTTCCAAATTAGATTATAGTATGCTCTTCAGAAAGAAAGCTCAGGGATATCACCTGTTAACTGCAGGGGGGGCGAGTGGGGTGGAGAGAGTTCAAGATTTCATGATATAGGGGCGCCTGGGTGGCTCAGCTGGTTAAAGTTCTGCCTTCAGCTCAGGTCATGATCCCAGAGTCCAGGGATCAGCCGGGTGTCCTTAGGGCTCGCTGCTCAGCCAGGAGTCTGCTTCTCCCTCTCCCTCCAACCATCCCCCCACCCCATGCACACACATGCGAGCGAGCTCTCTCAAATAAATAAATAAAATCTTAAAAGAAAAAAAAAAAAGATTTCATGATCTAACATCCCAGATGCTAATGTATAACCCTTCGTCTTTAGTGGAGGCAAACTGCCACAGAGTAGGTCTTTAAAAGACGGTCAAATCTTGAATAGGCTAAGCCTTCTCTGATGATGAATATGACACAAAGGCTTTGAAAACGGTGTTAGCCACCGCAAATGAAGTGAGATTTCTCACAAGGTGAACAAAATGAATCTCACACGTCGCAAGGTCTTACCCTTGATACATCCCCCAAACTCCTCCCACTCCTATTTTCTATACAGCCTACTCAACTAGGAATAACGGGGGCCTGAGAAAGAACATAATTCATTTCCACAATCCCAACTCTTCATTTTATCTCAGCCTCGTTCCTCACCGCTTACCTTACGCTTCCAAGAGAGAAAGACGCGTCTCAGCGGTTTTTCCGGCGTCTTCCTGCCCCCTCCCAACCACGTCAGTAAGTCTTACTTAAGAGCGTTGCCCCAAATCAGAAACACGTGGAGGAAAACGTGACAAGGCGGAGCTACGATCTACAAGTAAAATGAACCTCTGGAGAAGATTTGACTACTTTTCAATATATTCACTTTTATTTATTTTAAAATCATCTTGACCTAGAAACTGTGAAAAGTCTATATTCACTGAAATTGTTAAATACAAAGTCTTAACGTTTTTATTTATAAAAAAGATATTCAACTTCCAGTTTCAGCTCTGACATGTAAAAAGTTTGGAAATAGTGACTCTGATTCTTACGCTAAGAAAAAAGCTGAACAAACGAAATCAGTTACTTTTCTTGGATCCATTAGAGAGCTGAAGTCACAGGGCAAACTGCTACAAACCTGGAGAGATGAGGTGAGTACAGAGAATCACATCCGAGAGCTGCTGGGTTAGAAGTTGCTGGACCCATACACTGGCAGAAACACTTAAAGGGTAATTTTAGTGAATTGCTGGAGGCTGAGTCCGGACTAATTTGAGAGTGAGAACACCTGAGGGTGCAGTCTTGTGGGGGCCCACACCTTTAAATGTTTTACTCCCAGCAACTCCACCAGGTTCTCACAGTGAAGATCCAAGAAAAGCCCCCTCACGGTTCTAGCAGGGGAAGGAAAAAGGAGTCATTTTGAAATATGGCCTGAGTTTTTCTCCAGAACAAAGGGAAAAGACTATAAATCCTTATCTTGGGAAAAGCACTTATCCAACTCCACTCCCTTCCAGCCTTCCCGTCCCACCTAGGGGGAGGGGGGAAAAGGGCGTAGAGGTATTTGTGAAGGTCTCCCTCCGTGCAGGGATACGGGTCTAGGGAAAGACTGCGTTTTAACCGCAACATTGCAGAAACCTTCCCCTGCCCTACACCTTACCATCGTCGCAACGGAGCTCCAGGATATCAGCTGAAGGAGCTACAAGAAAGCTACTGTCGAAGAGGAGTTATTGGAGAAACAGACAAAAGCGGGATGGGGAGGAGCAAAAACAACGACAGCAGAGGAAGCTGAAGCTCTTGACACCTACAGCTGGAGCAAACATGAAACAAACTCCAGCTCCTAACCACATTAGCATAAAGCCTCGTAGTTAACGCTTACACATTTCAGTTTCTATTACCTATACATCGTAGTTGACTTTAAATAAAAATTTACAGTGCACGTTGGGGTGGCTGGGTGACTCAGTTGGTTAAGCCTCCCACTCTTCAGCTCAGGTCCTGGTCTCACACAAAGTGAGATCAGGTCCCCCCTCAGGCTCCGTGCTCAGCGAGGAGTCTGAAGATTCTCTCCCTCTGCCCCTCCACACCTTCCCACTGCCCAGGCGGTGCTCTCTCCCTCAAATAAATAAATAAATCTTTTAACTAAAAGGCAAGGAAAAACTGAGGAGACAAAGCATCAGAACCAGACTCAGGACACAGATTTGGAATTATCAGGTAAGGAATTTAAAATCATGATGATTAATATGTTTAGGACTCTACCAGAAAAGGTAGGCAATAGGCAAGAACAGCTAGGTAACAGAAGTAGAGAGATGGAAACTCAGAACCACTAAAAATCAGAAACACAGTAACAGAAATGCAGAATGCTTTGATGGGCTCATCTGTACATTGGACATTGAAAAGAAAAGAATCTTTGAGCTTGAAAATATGTCACTAGAAACTTCCAAAACTGAAATGAAAAGATAAAAAAGAATCAAGAAAAAAACCAAAACAGAATATTCAAGAACTGTGGAAAATTTCAAAAGGTGTAAAATACAGTTAGTTGAAATATCAAAAGGAAAAGACAGGGGTGCCTGGGTGGCTCACTGGGTAAGCCCCTCCCTTGGGCTCAGGTCTTGACCCCAGGCTCCTTGCTCAGCAGGACAGTGCTTCTTCCTCTGCCTGCTGCTCCCCCTGCTTATGTGCGCTCTCGAACTCTCTGACAAAATCTTTTAAAAAAATTAAAATTAAAAAAAAATTTTTTTTAAATAAAACTTTTTTTCTGCAAAAGACCATCTGAGGGGCACCTTGGTGGCCCAGTTGATTAAGTGTCTGCCTTCAGCTCAGGTCATGATTTTGGCGTCCTGAGTCCAGCTCCCTGCTCAGCCAGGAGCCTGCTTCTCCTCCCCTGCTTTTGCTCTCTCTCTCTCTCTCTCTCTCTGTCAAATAAATAAATAAAATCTAAAAAAGCAAAAAAAAGAGACAGAAAGAATATTTAAAATATTAATACCTAAGAATTTTCCTAAATTAATGATAAATACCAGACCACAGGTTCAAAAAGCTCCGATAAAATAAAGCAAATATAAAATAAATAAGCAATATAACAAATGAAATAATCAGACCTAAGTATATTATATTCAAACTGTAGAAAACTGCACCTCTCACTTGAAAATATGCAAGCAAGAGGAGAGTAGAATAAAATATTACATTGTTGAAAGAAAAAAAGCCACTAACCTCAAGTTCTAAACTAGTGAATTTATCCTTCAAAGATGAGAAATAAAACCTTTCTAAGACAAACAAAACTACCTAGAAGAAATGTTGTAAGTTCTTCCTGGAGGGGAAAATATATATATATATATATATATATATATATATATATATATATATATATATATATGTATATGTGTATATATATATATATATATATATGTATATGTATATATATATGTCAGAAACTTGGATCAATGTAAAAAAATTTTTTTAAAAGCATCAAAGAAGGTAAAAACATAAGTTAGATTTTTAATTTTTCTTCTTAAGAGTTGATCCAGTAGATAACTGTTCAAGTTAAAACTACTGGATGATGATAGCATATGGGTAAGTGAAATGCAGGACAGTAATGTTAAAGGAACGAGAGGGAGAAATTGAAAGTACTTTGCTATAAGGTATGTGCGCCTATTTGAAGTGATACATTTTTATTTGAAAGTTGACTGAACAGCACTTTGAATCCATAGATCTAATTGACATTTATAGAATACTCCATCCAGGGCAACTCCTTGGGGTTCTGTCCCCTCCCTCCTCGGGAGATTTGTACTCTTACTTCACTATCGCTCAATAAACATTGCTTTGCTGCCCACCACTCTGTCTGGTCTCCCTCTTCATTCTTCGAAGTGGCGTGACCACTAACCACGGGCCCTGATAGAGAAAAAAGTCCTGCAATATTTATGGGGGCTGTCTGTGAGCCAGTGACCGCTATCTGTTGATAGGACGCCTTGGATACTATGATGGGCATAGACAGTAAGATCCTGTCCCAGAGTTAGTTTTGTAGCTTCCTACTGGCTGTTGAGCTGGCCCCTGGGCCTGGGTTAGGACACCTAAGGCCATTTCCTTTCTTTCTGTCACATACAAGTTGTAAGCCTTCCCGGTAGGAAGACTTAAAGCTGGGGCACTGAGCAAGGCCCTCCTGAGATTTTTAAAAGCTTTTTTCTGACTCTGGATCCCATATTAATAGATGTGTACTGGCTGTCTGGGTGTCCTCGATCAGCCAATAGAAGGGGCGTGCTATTTCTCCATATCCTGGTATCCACGAGCGACAGTGTCCTGTTATGCCCCAAACACCTTTCCAAACGGCAAAATTTGTGGGATCCTTAAGGTGTATGGGAATGGGCACTGCTGTTAAGGCCCAAACTACTTAAGGCTGAGTTGTGTAGATGTGGGGATTAATATCAGCCTCTATTAAGAGGAAGCAACTGCTAGTCTGCCCAGGGGCATCGATATGAGAGTTAACACCTCTACCTAAGAGAGGTCTAGAGCCCTTCGGCATTAAGAGGAGTGAGGGAAAATTGGATCTCCCCAGGTGCATTCCAGAAGGCAAGAAAAAAATTTGGCTTATGGGCGCCTAGTGATGCCATTAATGACAATACTGTGGTTGAACAGAGAGTACCCCCTGGGCAGAGAGTAGAACAGAAAAGGTGGCTCCAGTATCAAGAAGGAAATTGACGGGTTTTCTTTCTATATCCAAAATTACCTGAGGCTCTGAGTTCCCTATGGTGAGCTGTTACAGAGGAGCCATCACGTAGAGCCCCGGACCCCAACAGCCCTGATCAGGGGCACTGGCCACACGAGCCCTCACAGATTGAGGTCCCCAAGGGCATTCAGATTTCCAGTGTCCCCCTCCAAAAGTGGGACAGGGTTATAGGGCCTTGGTTTTTGCCATTGGGGGCATTCTCACTTCTGGGTAGCCCCAGAGATGGCATTTGGTGACAGAGCCTTGGGAGGCCAAGCTGACAATGGCATGCAAGGCCACAACCAACGCTTCAGACTTCTCTTCAGTTTCTCTTCCTCACTCTCCTCTTGGTCCCAACTGTAAAAGACCTGCTGGCAGCTTGTTAGAGATCTTTCAGGGTCTCCTTGGGGCCAACAACCAACTTTTGCAGTTTTTTTCCCCCAAATATCTGGGCTTTAAGAATGATCTTGGCCTCGGGAGAACTGGAGGAGATGAGAGCCTTTCTCAATCTTTCTAAGAAAACGGTTGGTGTTTTCTTCCTGAGTTTGGGTTGACAGCATCATGTTTACCAACAGACCCAAATTTCCTTTACCAGGGACTTTGAAAGCTATCTTCACAATTGCCCAAGAAAACTTTGAGACAGACAAGATTAACCACCATTTTTTACAACAGACCCAAAGTCCTTTAAAAGCACAAATCTATGACCAGTAATCAATGCTTTAGTACTTTATCCTATTTGGAAAAGACCTAGATGTAATCCCATTTATCATCCAAGCAAAACTTTCTTAACCCATGGAAACTTTAAGACAGACAAGATTAACCACCATTTTAACTTGAGCTTATTTGACCTTCAGCAAACCTAGATAGAATTACTCCTGGTTCTAAACCTCATCAGGTCAGCAGATGAGCAGGCACCATGTTTTTTTCCACCAAAGTGGAAATATGCAGTCCATGTCAGGCCAGAGAAGATAGGGAATTTCCCCGATACAAAGGAAGTTTCGGCAGCTGCTTGGGAATATTCCTTAAAGTCTCTGTCCTGAGGTAGACTAACCACAGTGGACTCCAATTATAGCCATTGCTGTACTCAGTCTTGCATTGTGCTTTGGGCCTTGCCTCCCAAATGCCCTAACCCACTTTATATCCTCCAGAATAAAGGTCATCAAATTCCAAATGGTGGTGGTTCAGATGGAGCCTCACATGGAAGTCAAACCAGACATCTACAAGGGACCCCCTGATAGATCTGGATGAAAGGAACCCTGACTGCTGCCATCCAGTGCCCCTGATCAGCAGGAAGTAGTTTCGCGTGGTCATTGTCCTTCTTTCCTAACAGCAGCTAGAGTTACCTCTTCAGAGGGGAGAATGATGAAGGACAATTGGAAGGCAGGCAGGCAGGGACAAGGGACCCCATCCCAAGAGGAAACCACCCTTAAAAGGATTTTACACTGCCCTAGAAAGAGCTCTCCACACTTTCCCATCTGATAGGTGACAAAAACCTGGTTGGATGACAGGTGCAGGGAGGGTTAATCAGATTAAAACAGCCCACCAACAAGCCCATAAAAACCCCTAGACTTAGAAACTCTGGTGGCAACCGCTTTGGGTCACCTCCCTCTTCAGGAGTGTTATACTATCACTTTGCTATCACTCAAAAAACCTTGCTTTGCTGCCAAAAACAAAAAAACAAAAACGAAAAAACCCTCCATCCAACAAGAGGAAAATATACATATTCTTCTCAGGCTGGCATGGAGTATGGCTCAAGATTGACAAGATTCTGGTCTATAAACAGACCATCAGAATTTTTTAAAAATTAGAAATCATACAAAGTATGTTCTTAGATACCAATGGAATTAAACTAGAAATCAATAATAGCAAGATGGCTTGAAATCTAAAAATATTTAGAGACTAAATAGCATATAAATAACATATGGACCAAAGAAAAAGTCTTAAGAGAAATTTTTAAATATTTGAACTTACATGACAATGAAAATAAAACATTAAAATTTGTGAAATGCAGCAAAACAGTGCTTAGAGGGAAATTTATAGCATTAAATTGCCTATATTAGAAAAGAAGAAAGACCTGAAAACTGATAATTTAAGTTTCCTCCTTAGGAAACTTAGGTGATTGAGTGAGAGAATATGTGTGTGTGTGTGTGTGTGTGTGTGAGAGAGAGAGAGAGAGAGAGAGAGAGAGAGAGAGAGGGAGAGGAGCAATATAAGCCAAAAACAGGCAGAAGAAAATAATAATTAAAATGAGAGCAGAAATTAGTAAAATTAAGATCAGGAAATCAATATAAAAAGCCAACAAAATTAAAAGCTGATTCTTTAAAAATCTCAAAAAAATTTATAAACCTCTAGGCTAACCAAGAAAAAAAAAAGAGAAGACATAACTTACTAATATAAACAAAAGAAGCCTCATCACTACTGATCTATGGATATTAAAAGGATATTAAAAAATTTTACGAACAACTCTATGCCCCAAAATTTGATAATTTAGATGAAATGGACCAATTCCTTGAAAGGTACAAACTACCAAACATGATACAAGGAGAAAGAGATAACTTCAGTAGTTCTATATCTATCAAAGAAATCAAATCAAAATACCAAGTCCATATGGTTTTACTGATGTATTTTACCAAACATTTAAAGAAGAAATGATACTGGTCCTCCATAGGCTTTTCCAGAAAACAGAAGCAGAGGAAACACTTTCTAATTCATTCCACAAGGCCATTCTACTACCAAAACCAAATAGTCATTGAAAGAAAGGAAAACTGCAAGTCAATATCCTGCATGAACATAGATGCAAAAATCTTCAACCAAATATTAGTAAATCAAATTCAATAATGTATAAAAATCATTATACAACACGGACCAAGTGTTATTTATAGCAGGCACGCATGACTGATTTAACATTTGAAAATCAACCAATTTAATCCACCACATCAACAGGCTAAAGAAGAAAAAGCATATGACATCATCAACTAATGCAAAAAATGCATTTGACAAAATCCAACATCCATTCACAATTAAAAAAAAAAAAACCACCTCTCAGCAAACTAAGAACAGAGGAAAACTTCTTCAACTTGAATGAGAACATCTACAAAAACCCTACAGGTAACTTCATACTTATGCTAAGAAACTGGATGCTGTCTCTTTAACATTGTAGAGAAGGCAAGAATGTCCCTTCTCACCATGCCTATTCAATGTTGTACTGGAAGTCCTAGCAAGTACAATATATATAAAGAATAAGAAGAATTAAAAGAATTAAAGAAGAGCCAAGTACAATTAAGATAGATAGATAGATAGATAGATAGATAGATAGATAGATAGATAGATAGAAGAATTAAAAGAGCCGAGTACAATTAGATAGATAGATATCAAAAAGAAGAATTAAAAGAGCCCTTTTCTGCAAATGATAATTATCTGCATATAATATCCCAAAGAATTGACAACAAAACTCTTGAAACTAATATGCAATTAAAGTAAGGTTACAGGATATGAGGTTCATATATGAAAGTTGATTGCTTTCCTACATACAAGAAATGAACAACTGGAATTCGAAGTGAAAAATAGAATACCATTTACAATAGCACCAAAAAAAAAAAATGAAGTACATAAGAATAAACCTAACAAAATATGCAGAGTTTGTATATTTGTATAAAACTACAAAATTCTGATTAAAAAATTAAAAATATATCTAAATACATGGAAAGGTATTCCACAGTCATTGACTGGAAAACTCGATATTGTTAAGATTTCAGTTGTTCCCAATTTGACCTATCGATTCAAAGCAAATCATTATCCCAGCTAGCTATTTTATGGATATAAGCAAACTGATTCTAAAGTTTATATGGAAAGACAAAAGACCTGGAATAGCCGACAAGCCACTAAAAAAGAAGAAAGTTTCAGGACTGACACTAATTTCAAAACTTACTAACCTACAGTAATAAGAACAGTGTGGTATTGGCAAAAGAATAGACCTATAGATCAATGGAAAAGAATAGAGAGCCCAGAAACACACCCACACAGATATAGTCAAATGATCTTTGAAAGAAAAGTAAAGGCAATTCAATGGAGAAGGGAGAGTCTTTTTAATAGTGCTGAAACAACTAGAAACCCACACTGAAAAAAAAGAATACTGACACAGTCTTTATACCTTTCACAAAAATCAGATCAAAGAGATCAGAGACCTAAATGTAAAGTGCAAACCCGTAAGACATCTAGAAGAAAACGCAGGAGAAATCTTAGGTGTTCTTGGGCCTGGCAAGGTAATTTTAGATGCCATAGAAAAGCACATCCATGAAAGAAAGATGTTGGACTTTATTAAAATTAAAAACTTCTGCTCTGGGAAAGATCCTACTAAGAGAATGAAGACAGACCCCAGACTGGGTGATAATATAGGCAAAACACATATGTGATAAAAGACATATTGAAAATGTACAAATAACTCAAAACTCAACAATAAGAATACAAGCAACCCAAGAAGAAAATGGGCACAAGATCTGGACACCTCACTATGGGGATCATAAGGATGACAAATTAGCATATGAACATACTCTTAACATCACTTGTTATTAGAGAATTGCGAACTAACACAACAACAATATATCACTACATACTTACTAGAACGGTTAAAATCCAAAACCTGGCAATACCAAATACACAGTTACATGTTTAGAATTAAGAACTATAGACAAATTGCTTACAATTGCTCTGTTCAAACAAGTGAACCATTAAGAAGGGGCTGAAGAAGAAGCTTGGTGAGGAAGTCCATTTTTCTCTGAAAATTAAAAAAAAATTCTTTGTATCTAGGGAACAAAAGCAGATATGGAATGTACTTGGTTATAGAACTGGGTAGGGAATACACACACAATTTCTTTCCTCTGATATGGAAAGTAGCAAATAGATACTGCTGAGACACAAAAAGCCACAAGTTCTCAAATCTTCTATTGACAAAGCTGTCAGAAGGCAACAAGGCCAACCACTCAGAACATAAGATGTGACGATGTAAATTATGTGGTTGTGTGAAATGACCAAAGTGGCATTAAATCATTTATAGTTCTCCTCTTCCTTCCCTTCTAAGGCATCATTTTCATTCAGGCTTCCTGGGGTCCTTTATTTCTGAAAGTGGGACTAATGGAGGAAGAAATTTGGAAGGTCATTATTAACTCACTCTAGATTTTTAAAAGACACAGAAAACTGGATAATAGAAGAAAGAACTTGTATCCATCAAAAAATTACTAATAAGAGTATAAAGGCAACACATGAAAGGGGAAAATATATTCATAATAGTATCTTAAAAAAATCTATTCTTGTGCTCATATTTGGCCACACATACACTAAAATCAGAATGATACAGAGAAGATTAGCATGACCCCTGTGCAAGGATGACACACAACTTAATAAAACATTCCATATTTTTGAAAGTTGCTAAGAGAGTAAATCTTAAAGGCCTCATCACAAAAAAAAACTTTAATTCTGTAATTGTGTATGGTGATGAATGTTTAAAAAAACTACTTGGAATATATAAAGAGCTCCTATAGATCAATAGGAAAAGAGCACACAAATCTATTACAAAATGGGCAAAAATTGCTAACATTTTACAAAAGAGGATATCTAAAAAACCAATGAAGATAAGAAAAGTTCAACTTTACCACTAGTCACAGAAATACAAGTGAAAACCACAGAGGTTTTTCACTATACAACGACCATAATCATGAAAAGAAAAACAAACCAACAGAAAATAAGTGTTAGTGAGCAATCAAAATGTTCCTACACTACTGTTAGAAGATTAATTAGTACAACCACTTTGTTAAACTGGCAGTATCTGTTAAAGCTGCCTACGTTGAAAGGAAGGAGTTAAAACAACTGGGTTTTGATCCAATCACCACACCACGGAAAAGTCCTTGAGAGAAAGGCTCTTGGAGTCATCCAGCCTAATCATCTTCATAAACGGACTTGTGGATAAATAGACTAATGATATTTGCTAGGAAGAAGTGACCTTATCTCTGAAATGTCCTTGTCAGGATGTCCTAGTTAAGGATTATCTATAGAAAAAGAACCCAGGGTATATGAGAAATGGCCGTCTGGAGGATTTTACCTAAGCTACACAGCTCTCTGGCTTCACAATTTAAATGCCCCTGCTGTGTGAAGTGACTCTGCAGATGTATTATTCTATTATTCTGAGTCATAGCTTGGACAGAAAAAGACAGGTCCTGGGAAACTACCTTTGATGCCCTAAACCTCTCTCTGCTCTTCCTGAAATTTTCAATTTCCTTCAAATTGAGATTATTTAATAAAGTTTGCTAAAGAATAAGATCTCTGTGATTTCTGTGGGTCTGATTTGATAATTCCATCCTGTGTGTTAGCTTACACAGTCAGACCCAATAATCCTACTCATGGGTAAATGCCAAACAGTAATCATGCACGTGTTCAGCAAAGATCTAGAACTGATATTCATTCTTAATGGCCAGAAACTGGAAAATATCTAAATGCCCATAAAGAAAAATGGACAAATTGTGGTATGTTCACACAACGGAATGCATTCGGCAACTAATAACTTCAACTCCATGAATTAGTATGGATGCAACTCAGAAGCATAATGTTGATTGAATTAAGCCAGACTGAAAGGTATGGTATGTTTCTAAAAGCATAAAAACAGGAAAAACTTATCTAAGCTGTTAAGCCAGGCAATATTACTCTTGTTGGGAGCCAGTCTCAAGAGACCTCTGAATAGATTTGTATAACTTTCAGTGGTTTTTAAAGTGACATTAATTATCTATTTAGAGTGATAAAACATGGAGATTACTGATAAGATGGGAACAAAAACCTATTAGGATTATCACTGAAAAGAAAAAAAATATGAAAAACAGATATAAGTGAAAAACACTTCAGATATAGCAGGTCATCTAACTGTTATTTGTAAACTTTGGGATTTTGGTTTTAAGAAAATATCATTATATAGAGTTTCTAATAAAATAAGATAAAAACAGAGAAGGAGGCAAACCACACGAGACTCTACAGTTGAGAGAACAAACTGAGGGTTGCTGGAGGGAAAATGGTGGGGGATGGGCTAAATGAGTGATTGGTATTAAGGAGGGCACTTGTTGGGACGAGCACTGGGTGTTATATGTAAGGGATGAATCACTAAATTATACTCCTGAAACCAATACTATACTATATGTTAACTAAGTTGAATTTAAATTTTAAAAAAGTTGATAGTGTCATATTTTATCCTATATTGTTAGCAAACATTCAACCTTATTTTTTAATAACTCCTAAGTACCTTAAAACATTACTGCTAAATTAAGAATTCCACATATATATTCCTCCCTCCTGTCAAAATGACAGTGCTGATGATGATGGTAGTAATTGTAATAACAAGTATGCCTTAAATCCCCAATCTATAAGATATTGTGGCTAAACCCTCTAATACAAGGGTTCTCAATTTGGAGTCCAGTAAAATTCAGGAATTCATAAATTTAAGTGGGAAAAATTAAATACTTTCAATACCTTTAACTGAAATTTAGCACTTCTTTCAGTAGAAATTTAGTGTTTCCTTCAAAAGAAGTCACAAATATTTTCATCACACATTGAACTTACAACATATATCTTGAAATAATTGTTTATGCTCATCACTACAATGAAATTATGAATTATTAGACTCAGCATCAGATCTTGTTATTTAATGTGTGAAGAATCATGTACACTACTATATCACATGATCTTTAATAATTTGATAATTCTATTTCAAAATGATTGGTTGGCTTCATTTATGATTCCATATATTTTATTTTTTGGATTGGAAAAAAAATGTTATTTTCAATTGCACCAAAGGGGTCCACAGCAATAAACAGTTAAGAACCCCTATAATATCTCATTTAATTCTTACAACTTTATGATATTGATGTTATCATTCTCATTTTAGAGCTAAAGGAAATGAAGCAGGGAAAGTTGAATGACGTTCCCAAGTTCACAAGACTAGTAAATCCCAGACCTAGAATTAGAACCTAGATCATCTGGCTTTAGAGCCTGTGCTTTTCACCAGTGGTCTATGTAGCCTGTTAGAAATTTAAATCCTAGGGGCGCCTGGGTGGCACAGCGGTTAAGCGCCTGCCTTCGGCTCAGGGCGTGATCCCGGCGTTGTGGGATCGAGCCCCACATCAGGCTCTTCAGCTATGAGCCTGCTTCTTCCTCTCCCACTCCCCCTGTTTGTGTTCCCTCTCTCGCTGGCTGTCTCTATCTCTGTCAAATAAATAAATAAAATCTTTTAAAAAAAAAAAAGAAAGAAATTTAAATCCTAGCACAGTGACTTTCAAACTGTTGTCTACAGAGGTCTGGGGTTATTTGTAGATGCCCCAGGGTATGTCATGAGAAGCAGAGGAGGGCAAACTTCAGGCAGAGTGGCCCTTTGTTGATAGCTTAGTGTTCAACATAAAATTTTGCATTTAAGCAACTATTAACAGACCAAAAGGAAGAAATCAATAGCAAAGCAATTATAGGAGGGGACTTTAATACCCATTTATATCAACAGATAGATCATTCAGACTAAAAATCAAAAAGGAAACAGTGGCTTTGAATGACACATTGGAGCAGATGGATCTAACAGACATATTCAGAACATTCCACCCCAAAACAGTGGAATACACATTCTTTTCAAGGGCACATGGAACATTCTCCAGAAGAGATCACCTGTTTGGCCACAAAACAAATCTTAATAAAATGAGAAGGATTGAAATCATATAATGCATCTTTTCCAACCACAATTGTATGAAACTACCAATCCATCACAAGAAAAAATCTGAAAAGAATACAAATACATGGAGGTTAAATAACATGCCACTAAACAATGAATAGGTCAGCCAAGAAATCAAAGAGGAAATAAAAACATACATGAAGAAAAATAAAAATGAAAATACAATAGTTCCAAATCTTTGGGATGCATAAAAAGCTGTTCTAAGAGGGATGTTTATAGCAATACAGGTGTACCTCAAGAAGCAAGAAAAATCTCAAATATATAACCTAGCCTTATAACAAAATGAGCTACAAAAAGAAGAACAGACATAATCCAAAATCAGTAGAAGAAATAAAAAAGATTATACCACAAATAAATGAAATAGCAACTAAAAAAGCCAATAGAATATATCAATGAAAATTTTAGCCAGACTCATCTTAAAAAAGAGAGACAGAGAAAGACTGAAAGAGGACTCAAATAAATAAAATGAGAAATGAAAAAGGAGAAATAACAACAGACACCACAGAAATACAAAGGGTAATAAAAGAATGTAATAAAAAATTATATACCAACAAATTGGACAACCTAGAAGAAATGGATAAATTCCTAGAAACATACAACCTTCCAAAACTTAGCCAAGAAGAAATAGGAAATTTAAACAGACCAATTACTGGCAATCAAATTGAATCAGTAATAAAAAATTCCCCAAAACCAAAAATCCAGGACTAGATAGTTTCATAGGTGAATGCTACCAAACATTTAAAGAAGAGTTACAAACCATAAGAGACTCTTAATTTTAGGAAACAAACTGAAGGTTGCTGGAGGGGAGGGGGTGAGGCGGTGGCTAGGTGATGCACATTGTATGTGTAGTGGGAGTGCTGGATGTTAAGACTGATGAATCACAGACCTGTACCCCTGAAACAATACATTATATGTTAATTTTAAAAAAGAAGAAGAAATAGAAAGAAAGAAAGAAAGAAAGAAAGAAAGAAAGAAAGAAAGAAAGAAAGAAAAGAAAGAAAGGAAAGAAAGAAATGGGGGAGAGAGGGAGGGAGGGAGGAAGGAAGGAAGGAGGAAGGGAGGAAGGAAGGAAAAGTTAATACCTATTCTTCTCAAACTATTCCATGAAGAACTAAAACTTCCGCTATTTGCAGATGACATGAATCTATGTATAGAAAACCCTAAGGACTCCCCCAAAAAACTACTAGAACTGATAAATGGGGTCAGTAAGGTGACAGGACACAAAATCAATACACAGAGTACAAATGCTGCGTTTCTATACACTAATAATGAAGTAAACAGAAAGAGAAATTAAGAAAACAATTCCAATTACAATTGTACCAAGAAGAATAAAATGCCTGAGAATAAACTGAACCAAGGAAGTAAAATACATGTACCCTGAAAACTTTAAAATATTAATGAAGGAAATGGGAGATGACACAAACGAATGGAAAAATATCCCATACTCATGGACTGGACGAACAAATGTTGTTAAAGTATCCATACTACCCAAAGCAATCTACAGATTTAATGCAACCTCCATCAAATTGCCAAGAGCATTTTTCACAGACCCAGAATCAATAATCCTAAAATTTGCATGGAATCACAAAAGACCCTGCATAGCCAAAGCAATCTTGAAAAAGAACAAAATTGGAGGTAGCCCAATCCAAGATTCCAAGATCTATTACAAAGCTGTGGTAACCAAAACAGTATGGCACTGGCAGAGAAACAGACACATAGAACAGTGGAACAGAATAGAGAGCCCAGAAATAAACCCACAATTAAATGGTCAATCAATGTTCAAAAAGGAGCCAAGAATATGCAATGGGAAAAAGACAGTCTCTTCAACAAATGGTGTTGGGAAAACTAGACAGCTACATGCAAAAGAATGAAACTGGACCACTTGCTTACACCATACCAAAAAATAAACTCAAAAGGATTAAAGTCCTACATGTGAGATCTGAAACCATAAAAAATCCTAGAAGAGAGCTCAGGCAGGCATTTCTCTGATGTTGGATGTAGCAACATTGTTCTAGATATGTCTCCTTTGGCAAGGGAAACAAAAGCAAAAATAAACTATTGGGACTACATCAAGATGAAAAGCTTCTGCACAGCAAAGGAAACCATCAACAAAAGTAAAAGACAACCTACCGAATGGGAGAAGATATTTGCAAATGGCATATCCGATAAACGACTAGTATCCAAAATATATAAAGAACTTGTAAAGCTCAACACCCCAAAAATGAATAACCCAATTAAAAAATGGGCAGAAGTCATGAACGGACATTTTTCCAGAGGAGATATGCAGATGGCCAACAGACACATAAAAGGTGCTCAACATCACTCATCATCAGGGAAATACAAATCAAAACCACAATGAGATATCACCTCATACCTGCCAGAATGGCTAACATTAAAAACACAAGAAGCAACAGTGTTGGTGAGGATATGGAGAAAAAGGAACCCTTGTGCACTGTTGGAGGGAATGCAACTGGTGCAGCCACTGTGGAAAACAGTACAGAGTTTCCTGAAAAGCTTATAAATAGAATTACCATATGATCCAGTAATTCCACTACTGCGTATTTACCCAAAGAAAGTGAAAATACTAATTTGAAAATACATATGCCCCCTTATGTTCATCGCAGTGTTATTTACAATAGCTGAGTTATAGAAGCAGCCCACATATCCGTTGGTAGATGAATGAATAAAGAAGATGTGGTATATACACACAATGGAATACTACTCAGCCATAAAAAAGAATGAAATATTGCCATTTGCAGCAACATGGATGGATCTAGAGAGTATGATGTGAAATCAGTGAAGTAAGTGGGTCAGAGAAACACAAATACCATATGATTTCACTCATATGTGGAATTTAAGAAACAAAATAGATGAACAAAGAAAAAAGGAAACAAACCAAGAGCCGACTCTTAATTATAGAAAACAAACTGAAGGTACCTAGAGGGGAGCTGGGTGGGGGAATACATGAAATAGGGGAATAGGATTAAGAGTAACTTATCATGATGAGTACTGAGTAATGTATAGTATTGTTGAACTACTGTATCGTACCCTTGAAACTAAATATTGTATATTAATTATATTTGAATTTAAAAAATAGGTAAAGCAGAGAGGGTTTTTAGAGTAGTGAAAATACTATGTGTGGTATTATAACTAGGAATAGATTAATTACACATTTGTCTCAACCCATAGAATGTTTGACACCAAAAGTAAAACCTCGTATATACTATGGACTTTGTATGGGAATGATGTGGCTGTGCAGGGTCATGAGTTATAATAAACGTACCACTGGGTGGGAAATACTGTTAATAGAGGCGGCTATGCAGGTGTAGAAGCAGAGCATGTATGGGCAATGTCCTCCTTGCAACTCTGCTGTTAACCAAAACTGTTCTGAGAAAAATAAAGTTTTAAAAAAAGAAAAAACAAAACAAAATAGAATTTTGCTTTTAAAATTTTATATCCTCTAATACTAAAAGAGCTCTAAACTGTTGTCCTAAAATAACATAAAAATATACAAATCTTAGTCACAATTCAAACTTTTAAAAATCATTTATCAGGTAGATATTTTTGTTATCAGCCAATTGAGTCAGCATCTTAATCTTAATCGGAGAACCAACTAGATTTTTACAGACCTGATGGAACATCTTCAGCCTTAACTCTTCAAAGTCAACTACAGAACAGAAGGAATCCCAGTACTTCCCAAGACTGCATCCATCCCATCCCTAAACCCAACACCCTAAATTAGTCCACGATCTTTACAGGATTGTCCATGAGCTGGTAGAATTGGCAATGCTGAAAATATCTGATAACTGGTCACGTGCTAGAATTGAACGTAGTATCTTTTCAATACACAGTCACTCCACCTTATTTTTAGCTTATTTTTGTTGTTAGATGAAGCTGCCTGGCTTGATTACTTTATCTAAGATTTCTGTGAGTTCCATGGAACAATTTCAAGATTGTAGATGAGGCAGAGTTTTAGCTTTGAGAAAGATGCATGAAAAAGAAGCAATGGTTTTTTCTTTTGGGGGATGTTATTTAGGTTCAGAAGGAGTAGAGGTGGGTTAGGAAAGAAGCCTTTTTTAAGATTCATCCCTTTTGTAATGGGCCAGAAGGAAATATAGAGACCGACTAGGTTAGAATTGAGAAAAAGCAGCTGATGCAGTCTTGTTTCTGTCATTAAATGTATCAGAGTGACCAAAAAAGACGTCATTCAACACTAGGAACTTTCCCAGCAAGTACTCAGTGGACCTTTGAATGTTATATCCCAGTGCACCAGGATATAAGGAAATGAATGGAGAATTACTCAGGAAACAGATGTTGTGAGATGAGTGAGAGAATATGACAAAAATCAGAGGAAGAGAGAATCCTAGTTGTGGAGCAAGCTTGCCCCAAAATCTCATGAGTAAAATAGAGCATCTCTGATACTGGCTTTCTTATAACTGCAGCAAGTAGAAAAGCTTTTTTTTTTTTTTTTTTTTTTAAATCTCTGCCTCTCCAGAATCCTACATTTCAGATGAAGATCTCATTACCTTGTAATCTAGCCTCTCCAACCCTGTTCCCTACAAGACAACACCAAGAGAATATAAATGGTCTACCTGTAGTACTGTGCACTTTATTTGGCACTTTAAGCCCAGATTAATCTTCATGAACCATACAGATGGTTATTACATAAACAAACACAGTATATGCGGTGGATTTGATTACCCTAGCCTCCACTTTCTTTTATAGATTACCTCTGATCAATTATTATCCACCTTAAATGGATAAACTGCTCTCACTCTCTCTCTGTGCCACATAAACATACCAGATAAATATCAAAGGAGAGACACAATTTAAGCAAACATCCGAGTCACAGTGAAAAGTCCAATAAGTGCTACAGGCATGAGTGATGGACACAGGAGACAGGAAGGGCCAGGGGCAGAATTGCTGTAATAAGACAGGGAAGCAAAAACCGAGCTGCTAAAGGGAACAAGGTACAGCAGTTCATGACTCGAAAGAACAGTACCTCAGGCCTCCCTGTAACATAATCAACATCTTGACCTCCTTATGGTCTATCTCACCACCTCAACATCAAAAATTTTCCAGCCGTATCTTTCCACTTTCATATTTCACCAGCATGTTCTCAACCCGGAATTGCCACACAATGACATACACAAAACTTCCCTCTTTGAAATGGAACCCAATCCACACAATTTTATAAGAAAGGCTCAATCATGATTCCCACTTGACAGAGGAAGCAACTGATGCTTAGAAGGGTTCGGTAATCTGCCCAAGTTTCATAGGCAGTGATGAAACCAGGTACTAGATGAGCCAGCGTAGCTGGAGAGCCTGCACACCCAACCACTGTGCAATAGAGTCCAGTCTTCTGCAGCAGGCAGCTTTAGACATTAATCCATTCCGTGGCGAAGACTACAGGACTATGTGAACATTTAAACCAACTATATTTTCCATCCCTTTTAAAGCAATGTGAACTCTCTGAAACTTCTGTTTGAACGGTTACTGTCCCCTTCAATTGACATAAAGTGGTTTTTGACTGTTAAACAGAGATCTATTTAATATGGAGTTCATTGTTGTAAAGAGATTGTCACTGTATAGGCCTGAAATCTGGGCCAGGGCAGTAAGCAGAAGTCTCTTCACAGAGCAATTGGTGGCCCTTGAAGCAGGTACATGTCAGGTAAAGAAATAAATGTTCCTCTCATGACAGGTACCAATGCAGGCATATCAAAAATAAGATATTACAATGAGGAGACCAAATTACACTGTCTGATCAGCACAGAAAGCAATGCATAGAAAGGTTTTAGTCTTGTGTAGCATGTCTTACCACTGTTGAAATCACTAACTCACAAAGCCTCTCTGCTTCAGTTGCCTCATCTGCCAATGAAGATAATAATACCTACTCCTCAGAATTGACGTTAGGATTTAAATGAGATAATATTTCTTAGGTGCTTCATATAGTACTTGGCACAGAGCAAACACCCAGTAAATGCTTTGTACAAACCTGTATAATTGAAACTACTATAATCCAGCAAAATCATTAGTAATAATAATCACATCATCAATTATCATGCCTACCACAAAAAAAAAAAAAAAAAAAAGAGGTCCTACCGTTTGAGGGAAGGAAAGGCAGAAGAAAATGATTCTGGGGAGCAGAGGGAATCACAGCCAGTATAAGTCAGAGAGTGAGGGAATGTAATTCAGCAGAAAAGAAAGAATCAAAGGTTAAAAACGAGTATGAGGTTTGGCCCACGGAAGGTAAATATTCACCTTCTGAAAAATTCTTAGGATACAATATTTAATGAAATACTTAGACACTAGCTGGGGATTCTTACTGCCCCTCATGCAAGGAAGAACTAAATCACGGTGGTGAGGGAGGCTGTGCATGTGTTCGGGCAACAGGTAAATGTAATTTATGCTCAATATTTTTGGGAACGTAAAACTATTTTAAAAAATACAAAGGGACCAAGTATTCAGATGTTATGCAAACCTTACTGGAGTACACATGGATTTTTTTTTTAATGAACATGGTCAGAATTTTCTAAAAAATTCAAGGTGCAGAACAAAACATCAGTTAAAATCTTACTATTGTTCTTCTTCCTACCTACTACACAGTCTAAAAATTAATTTGTGATTTTTTTGTGATCTTTACCTGTGTATTTTATGGAATCTTATGCCATTCAGATTTTGCAAGTGTTCTTTTGAAGTTTATTCTTGTAGGCCTTCCCATCCACGTTAGAAATTTCCACACACTGATGCCACAGCATCTCAATACATCAATAGAGCCTTATATATTATAGCAAAGTAACTCAACGCTCAGAGTCTCTCCCATTAATTACTTGGTTTTATATGTATAGTGATCTGAGCTTCTAAAACAGTTTCTCCCAGATGCCTCTTCTTATGTTATGAGAATGAACCTAAACTGTCCCAGAGAGTTTGACAAAACTCATAAAGCCCATATTTTGATTCATCAGCCCCATCTCCTTTCAAGATTTATGCAACAGCAAAGAATTCTTGGTTCCTTCAGATAATAATATGTATCTCCTACGCGAATCTATAGAAATGGTTGAAGATAAGGGTTTCCTGAGTCTTGCCAAACTCTCCAAGACAGTTTGGGTTCATTTCCATAATGAAGGAATGGGAAAATCCTGGAAGGAAGGTAGAACATAGTTCTCAAGGCTTGAAAGTCCTGACTAACAAAGAACAGTTGGGGGCACAAATAAGGTTTTACAAGTCTACCTGATGCAGAAAAAGCATCTGACAAAGTAAACATACATTCACGGCAAAAACTCTCAACCAAGTAGTTTCAGAGGGAACAGACCTCAACATAATAAAGACCATACATGAAAAACCAACTAACATTATCCTCAATGGTGAAAAACTGAGAGTTTTTACCCTAGGGTCAGGAATAAGACAAGGATGTCCACTCTCACCACTTTTATTTAACATACTACTAGAAGTCCTAGGCACAGCAATCAGACAACAAAAAGAAATAAAAGGCATCCAGGGCGCCTGAGTGGCTCAGTCGGTTGAGCATCTGCCTTTAGCTCAGCTCATGATCCCAGGGTCCTGAGATCTAGCTCTGTGGGCTCCATGCTCAGCAGGGAGTCTGCTTGCCCCTCTCTCTCTGCACCCTCCCTTCTGCTCTCTCTCTCTCAAATAAAAAATAAAATCCTTTAAAAATGTATTAGAAAAAGAAATAGGGGCACCTGGGTGGCTCAATTGGTTAAGCATCTGACTTTGGCTTGGGTCATGATCCCAGGGTCCTGGGATCGAGCCCCACATCAGGCTCACTGCTCAGCACAAGCCTGCTTCTCCCTCTCCCTGATGCTCTGCCTGCTTGTACTCCCTTTGCCTCTGTCAAATAAATAAATAAATTTTTTTTAAGAAACTTAAAAACAATAAATAAAAGCATCCAAACTCCCCCAAAAAACTACTAGAACTGATAAATGAGGTCAGTAAGGTCACAGGATGCAAAATCAATACACAGAATACAAATGTTGCATTTCTATATACTAATAATGAAGTAAACAGAAAGAGAAATTAAGAAAACAATTCCAATTACAATTGCACCAAAAAGAATAAAATGCCTGAGAATAAACTGAACCAAGGAAGTAAAATACCCGTACCCTGAAAACTTTAAAATATTAATGAAGGAAATGGGAGATGACACAAACGAATGGAAAAATATCCCATACTCATGGACTGGACGAACAAATGTTGTTAAAGTATCCATACTACCCAAAGCAATCTACAGATTTAACGCAACCTCCATCAAATTGCCAAGAGCATTTTTTTAAAAGATTTTATTTATTTATTTGACAGAGAGACAGCCAGCCAGAGAGGGAACACAGTAGCGGAGTGGGAGAGGAAGAAGCAGGCTCCCAGCAGAGGAGCCCGATGTGGGACTCAATCTCGGAATGCCAGGATCACGCCCTGAGCCGAAGGCAGACGCTTAACAACTGCGCCACCCAGGCACCCCTGCCAAAAACATTTTTCACAGACCCAGAATCAACAATCCTAAAATTTGCATGGAATCACAAAAGACCCTGCATAGCCAAAGCAATCTTGAAAAAGAACAAAACTGGAGGTAGCCCAATCCCAGATTCCAAGATCTATTACAAAGCTGTGGTAACCAAAGCAGTATGGCACTGGCAGAGAAACAGACACATAGATCGGTAAAACAGAATAGAGAGCCCAGAAATAAACCCACAATTAAATGGTCAATCAATGTTCAAAAAGGAGCCAAGAATATGCAATGGGGAAAAGACAGTCTCTTCAACAAATGGTGTTGGGAAAACTAGACAGCTACATGCAAAAGAATGAAACTGGACCACTTGCTTACACCATACCCAAAAATAAACTCAGAAGGATTAAAGTCCTACATGTGAGATCTGAAACCATAAAAAATCCTAGAAGAGAGCTCAGGCAGGCATTTCTCTGATGTTGGATGTAGCAACATTGTTCTAGATATGTCTCCTTTGGCAAGGGAAACAAAAGCAAAAATAAACTATTGGGACTACATCAAGATAAAAAGCTTCTGCACAGCAAAGGAAACCATCAACAAAAGTAAAAGACAACCTACCGAATGGGAGAAGATATCTGCAAATGGCATATCCGATTAACGACTAGTATCCAAAATATATAAAGAACTTGTAAAGTTCAACACCCCAAAAATGAATAACCCAATTAAAAAATGGGCAGAAGTCATGAACGGACATTTTTCCAGAGGAGATATGCAGATGGCCAACAGACACATAAAAGGTGCTCAACATCACTCATCATCAGGGAAATGCAAATCAAAACCACAATGAGATATCACCTCATACCTGCCAGAATGGCTAACATTAAAAACACAAGGAACAACAAGTGTTGGTGAGGATATGGAGAAAAAGGAACCCTTGTGCACTGTTGGAGGGAATGCAACTGGTGCAGCCACTGTGGAAAACAGTACAGAGTTTCCTGAAAAACTTAAAAATAGAATTACCGGGGAGCCTGGGTGGCACAGCCATTGGGCGTCTGCCTTCGGCTCAGGGCGTGATCCCAGCGTTATGGGATCGAGCCCCACATCAGGCTCCCCCGCTATGAGCCTGCTTCTTCCTCTCCCACTCCCCCTGCTTGTGTTCCCTCTCTCGCTGGCTGTCTCCATCTCTGTCGAATAAATAAATAAAATCTTTTAAAAAAATAGAATTACCATATGATCCATTAATTCCATTACTGAGTATTTACCCAAAGGCTATGAAAATACTATTTTGAGAAGATATATGCACCCCTGTGCTATCACAGCATTATTTACAGTAGCCAAATTACAGAAGCAACCCAAGCATCCATTAATAGATGAATGGATAAAGAAGATGTGTTGTGTGTACACACACACACACACACACACACACACAATGGAATACTACTCAGCAATAAAACATAATGAAATCTTGCCATTTGAAACATGATGGATGGATCTAGAGAGTGTATTATGCTAAGTGAAATAAGTCAGTCAGAGAAAGGCAAATACCGTATGACTTCACTCATATGTGGAATTTAAGGTACAAAACAAGTGAACAAGATAACAAGAGAAAAACAAAAAGCAGACTCTTAACCTATAGGGAAATGAGTGGGAGATGGGTAAAATTGGTAATGGGGATTAATGAGTGCATTTATCATGATGAGCCCTGAGTAATGCTTAGAATTGTTGAATCACTACTACATTGTACACCTGAAACTAATATAACACTATATTAGCTATTCTGGAATTTTAAAAAAATCAAGTGAAAATTCATCAGATTAAGAAAAAAAATTAGGGTAAAGTCCTAATAATAACTTCAAATAATCAATTGCTTGGATGCAGAATGGAAAGGAATGTTTGACAGCAGCCAATGTGACAAAGCTCTAGGATGTTGGTACAAACACAGTGGGATCCCACAAAAATAGCACAACTACTACAAATCCAATGCAAACATATTATAGACGTATTACACACTAATAAGGAAAGATCAAGCACCCTCATTATTTTTTTATGCTGGACAGATACCAAAGAGTCAGATTCAGTTCTAGTTTACCCAACCTGAATAGCTTGGCTACGAAGTAGATATACCAGAATAGCGGGCTGGACAACCCATGGAAAATGCTGAAGAAAGGAGGTCGATTTAACTTGAATAATACTCAGGTGAGTAAACAACACAGGCAATGCATTTTACTCATTGAATACAAGTTATATGAAATGAGGAGTAGCTGCTTTCTTTAGGAAAAAAGTAGAATCAATGGACGAAAATTAGATTAATAGTTATGTTCAACAATTGAAATGGGCTGCCTCAAGAGATAATTAATAATTAGTCTCACTGGGTAAATGGAGCAGCTTTAGGGACTGTATTTTTTTTTCAAGCTTTTTGCTGTCTTCCTGAATGGTTATTTATCCCTGCCCTTTGCTAGGCAACTTGTGGTGTCCCCCTGTGTGCTTCCTTGACTCACGCTGAGTTTGGCCACATGAAGGGCTTTGGTCAATGATCAGGAGGAGGTATGACGTACGTCAGTGTTTCTCAGATTTTAATGTGTCTATGAATTACTTGAAGATCTTGCTAAAATGAAGGTTCATATATAGTAGGTCCAGTGGGGCCTCGAGATACTGTATTTCTAATAAGCTCCCAAGTGATGCTGAAATTGCTAGTCATCAGACCAAACTTTGAGTAGCGAGGTTTTATGCAGCATCGAAGCTTTAAGAGGCATTATGAGTTTCCTTCATCTCTCTTGCTTTCTCCCTTTGCCACAAAACCAGCATGTCCTAAATTTGGGCTACTCCTTCATCCTCAGTCCTGGAATGGCATATGCAGCAGAGCCACAGCCACCAATATTAAAATAAATATGAAATATGTATTTGGGGATTATTTGTGACTACAGAAAGGCTAAGATTCATCTGTGAGGGATCTCAGAGAGGGCATTCTCAAGAAGAGAATAAATCCGGACCTAATTAATTCCATGTGTCTTTATATAGACTTTGGGTCACATCTGTGCCAACCATCCCTAGCCTACAGTTTGAACAGGTTCATGTGCACTAATAGTCAGCAGCTTAGTAAAATGCAGCGGTTGGTTGACACATCCACTACTCTTTTCAATCTCATATCCAGGTGATGGACCTGCATATGTGAAGGTCTCTTAGCCTTCTGGTCAAAAGCGAGAAGTTACCCAACCTGTGGCAAAAATCATTAAACATTCATTGTCACAGGAGTCTAGCTTTTACATAAGCAACATAGATTTGAGGTTGACATGGTGACTATGGGACTTTACTGGTGCCAAGAGGCTTAGAAGTAACTGTGTTGAGTAAACAAGAAAATTGCCTGAACAAGAGGAAAGTACACTTTCCTCAAGGAAGCCCAAAAGGAAAAATCCCCTCATTCAGCTCTTCTAAACCAGCTGACAGACACACTCATGAGATTATAACTTTGGCAGCATAGAGGAAGAAGTGCTGCCAACTTCATTGTCAAACCGTTGAATTAATGTTGTTTTATCTAAATTAAACTTATTATTATAACCCTGCACTAAGTGTAGCTGTCCTGTCTCTCCAATATTCCCAGCAGTGCTAGACGAGGAAATATGCTAGCCCAGCAATATTCCATGAAATCAATTATGTAGGGAAATTTGCTAGGTTGTGCTCCAATATAGATGCTTTTGTTGTACTTACTCTTCGGATTTTATGGTTAGTTTTTAAATTGGTTGGAGCAATAATAACACCTTTTCAAGAAAACAAATTCCTGAATGAAGTCTCCAAATGGAATCTACTGATTTAATGTTTAATATATTAATAATCAGACCATCTCATTCATAAACTTCAGTAGGTAATTACAATTTATTAGAACCTTGTGAAATATTTATCTTCTTGCCAATCAAAAACTTACTGTTAACATTTCTCTTGTTCTATATTACCAACCTTAGTATTTTGCAACATATTAATTACATATCTGGCTAAGTAGCAATATTGCTGAGTGATTATTAGCCATGTATCGTAGAACCTGAGAAAAATCACCTTTTCATCCTGAAATACAATGATATACATTTTTAAATGCTTTAGAAGACCATATCCTACAAGTGCTTGTGTCAATTGTTTAATTTCCTCATTAAGAATGGTTTTCACTTTATTGTGGATATAGCTGTATGTATGCTGTTAATAAGCAATTCATTTACATCGGTATTATACCTGTTTCATCATCCAAAATGAATTTCCTATTTCTAGAAGAAGCTTCTCCCCCAAAACTAAAGATGTCTCCCATGCGTCATGTCATAAACTGAGAATGACCATGAGGTACTTAGCAGTAATCATCATCATCAAACTATATCCAGGGAAATCAAAGGTAGAGGTACAGGTGTTTAACTAGAGGAACACGCTCATAACTAAGTAAGCGCTTTATTATAAAATTAATGTTATCGTTGGTTTTTTTTAAGATTTTATTTATTTATTTATTTATTTATTTATTTATTTATTTGACATGGAGAGAGAGAGCACAAGCTAAGGGAGCTGCAGGCAGGGGGAGAGGAAGAAGCAGGCTCCCAGCTGAACAGGGAGCCTGATGAGGGGCTCGATCCCAGGATCCTGGGGTCACGACCCGAGCCAAAGGCAGACACAGCCGACTGTGCCACGCAGGCGCCCCAATGTTACTGTTAGTTCTAAGCTTCATTTGTCTTTTTCTTTGTGGGTTTCTTGTTTATTTGATTTTTGTTGGTGTCTCCTTAATTAGTACTTAGAGTCTTAATTGTGCAATGGCTTCTCAAGGGAATAGGAAGGAGAAGGCTGAATTTTCTGTGCATCCTAGATAATGACTCACCGTTTGACTTTGAGCGAAGGTTCACGACAACACAATTCTCTTCTTGGTCAAGATTACTGCTCCACAGGAAAATAATGTGTATTTACTTCTCCAGAGAGCTACAAATTGTACTTAATGCTTCTAAAGAGCTTTTGACCTCCTTGAGTATGTACTAGCCCTTGTATAATGACCTCTATTTTTGGTTCGGCCATATTTTTAAAATTACTTTCCTGGCAGTATTACAATAAGATGTTAGGTAAGTTAAAATTAAAAGACTACTCAATTTACTGTTAGACTACATTACATGACACATAAGAAAAGGATGCCCTGTGACCTTCAACACAGATTTAACGGAAACCTAAGAACTCCAACAACTTGAAAAAGTACTCTGACTATCTCCTTGGCATTTCTGTAAAACACTGCTCAGTGTGACCTGAATTTTATCAGAACCAAAACAACTGCATTCCAAGGTATTTTTAAATGCAGATGCTATGACTGTTAAATAAAATCTGTCATGATTTTTATTCTTTAACTCAAATATTACTGCTTTCCCATAAGAACTTAAGAATAGGAAAGAATTCCTTATCCCCTCAATCCATAATATGGGCACGTTTATGCAGCTAATGCCTCAACACTTAAACCCATCATTTTAAAGGGTTGATCTCTCTGATTTTATGCTGCCCTAGCTTTTTCATCACAAAGTCAGTATCTGCCTCAAATAATTTTCTCTTTTATATCTAGACTTCTGTCTCTATCTTTTTCATGTTCTGTTTTCTTAAACAGTTTTCCCCTTATCTCTTTCTAAATATTATGGAGAGCAATGATAAACTGATATTACAAACAAGATACTCAGCTTTAATTCTAAATATAGATATTTATATAAATGATATAAAAATCAATAGAAAACAATTACGTTGCCTATTTCAACTACATCATACCCACAGATTACTAGTCCCAGTCTGCAAATTATATATGCCCAGGGTTTTCATTATGCTTTTTTTCAAGTTATGATTAATTATGAAGTATATTAAATATACAGAAAATACAGAAGACCGTAAGAGAGATAATATTATGTAGTCACTTCCTGAAGCCAGCAAATATTAACATTCTACCATAATTTACCCATTTGGTTTTATTACTCCCTCTGGAAGCAGCCACCATTTTGTCACTGTTACTATAGAATTTCCATCCACATTCTCACATACATACATTTCCATAAACAACACAGAGCAGAAGTCAGCAAACTACAGTCTGTGTACCAAATCCAGACTTGGCCTGTTCTATATGGCCCATCGGTTATGATAGTTTTTGTATTCTTAAAGGGTTGAAAAAGAAAGAAGCATATATGTAACAGAGACTGTATGAGGCCCACAAAGTCTAAAATATGTATTATTTGTCCCTTTACAGATAAGTTTACTAATCTCTCATATGGAGTATGTTTTTGTGTGGTTTAAAAATTTATATAAATAATGCATTAAAGAGGTCTTCTGCAACTTTCTTTTTTTAACTCACCATTGTTTTTGAAAATTGTCAATATGGGTACATATAGATATAATGCATCCTTTTATATTGCTGCATAGTTAAAATACCACTAATGATCCCACGATTTATTGTATAATACCCCTCCCTACTGGTAGACATTTATGTTGTGCCCAATTTGGGGTCATTAAATATATATCTGAAATAGATGTCCTCATACACGTCAACTCGTACGTGTGTGCAATCTCCCCTCCAGCATATGTACCTAGAAGTAGTGCTGCATGCAATAAGATACGCCCATCTTCAGCTTTGGTCAATAACAAACTGGTATTCAAAATAGTTTTGTCGATCACATTCCCACCAGCAATTTATGATTGTTCTCATTTCCGCACATCCTTGACAATATTTGGCATTATCGTACCTGTTTGTTTAGTCAGTAGTTATCTCTTTGTTATTTTACATGCATTTTCCTGATGACCAGTGTGCCAGCATCAATTTACTGACTCTTAACTCCAAATCTACCCTTTTTTGTCCTACTCTGTGATACTGAAGCTGTACCCTATAAATACCTCTCCTTTTATGTTAGGTTCTGTCAGTAGAGGTCACTGGGGGGAGTGCAAAGCCCTACTGAGAGGAAGGGGTAGCCCTTCCTCAGTCCAGGGTCCTTTTCTGTTCAGCACAGCAGCCAGTGAATTAATATGTGAGAGACCTGGTAGCACACACTCACCTCGGGGGCCTGCACAGTCCGGCTGCAGCCTGCCCACGCACTCTGGCAAGCTTCTCAGCCACCTGGCTGGTTGCTCATATGGATCAGGTTCCAGCCCATGTCTTCTAGCAAGTTCTTCCCATTGACAGCTTTAGGAGAGAAGGAAGGCAGAGTATTCTAAGTTCTTAATTCCTTTCTTATTCATTCCCCCTCAGCTTAGAAATAGTAACAGTTCTTTCGTGTTAGCAACTGCTGTACCCCTAGAGTTCTTTCTAGCTTCTGTTAGCAGTTAACCACTTTTTACTAGTTAATTTTTTATATTAGCATTTTCCTCTTCAAAATTGGTATGATTAATGTTTCCTGAGTGATTCCTGACTGGAGCAATAAGTGAAGTTGAACATATTTTCATGTTTATTAGACATTCAGCATTCTTCTATGAATCATCAGTAGGTAGGTAAGTAGGTAAAGAGAGAGAGACACACACACACACAAAGAGAGAGAGAGAGAGAGACATGTGCCTCTTTTCTTGGGAGGGGTAGATATTCTCTATGTGTTCCGGATATCAATCCTTTGTTAGATCTATGGTTTGCAAATATCTTTTCCAAATCTACAACTTGTCTCCACATCCAATGGTATCTTCTAACATAGAGAAATTGATCAGTTTTTTCATTCATGGTTGGTGCCTTTTGTTTCTTATTTAAGAAACTCTTCATTATCCTGATGTCATAAAGATTGTCTCCTATTTTTCTCATGGAACTTTTAGAATTTTGCTTTTTTATAAATGTCTTTAATATGCCTGAAATTTTTGTGTAAAGTACAAGTTGAGAGTATTATTTTAGTGATTTTTGTTTCAGCACCGTATTTTGAAGAGTTACCCTGTCTCCACTAATTTATAGTGAAGATTCATCTTTGACAAGTTATTATAAACATGGGCCTATTCTTAGATTTTTAAATTCTGTTCAGTTTGGCATTTATCTAATCTAGTACCAATATCACTGTTTTAATTATGATAACTTTATATGTTTTGAACTATGGTGGGATAAATAAACATTCTTCTATCTCCTCTTCTTCCTCTCCTTTAAAATTGTCTGCTGTCCTTTGCCTTTCACTCTCCCAACCAAATTTAGTGTAACTTTATCAAGTTCCAAAAAGAGTACTTCCGAGGTTTATTAGAACAATATTGAACTTAATTAAATAATTAATTAATACTGAACTTATTAATCTAATTAATAAATTAGAAATACCACACATGGTATTTCTCTCCATTTATTTAGATCTATCTTCAGTAAAGACTTAAAATCTTCTCCAAAATAGAACTGAATGACTTTTGCTATCTTTATTCCTAGACATTATGAAAGTAATCAAACAAGGAGGCCCCTAGACTGGGGTAGCTCTAATACTTTGGTAGTCTACATAATAACCAAAACCCAAGCCAGAGAAAATGAAACTTAAGAACCAACCCCAAGCAGCCAAATAAGGCTTTCTCAAAGAAGGGCAACTGCTTAAGTCACAGCCATGCAAATAATTTCCTTGTTTGGCTTCCATATCTTCTCTATAAAATATAAACTCTCTCCTCATTCCTGTTGGTGGGGCTCTCCTAACCACCTCTGGTTGGTGCTGCCTGATTCCAACTGATGTATATGCAAAAAAACTTCTAAAAAACTTAACGTGACTCAGTTTATCTTTTAAAAATACCACACAGGTTTGGTTTGGGTTTTTTGGTCTGTTTTTGTTTGTTTGTTTTTGCTGTATTGAATAAGCTTTAAAAACCACATACTTTAATTAGGTTTTGGTGGAATATAGAATTGTAATTAATTTTTGTGTAATGATTTTTGCATCCAGCAACCTTGGTGACCTCATTTCTCAGTTCTAATAGTTTGTAGGTGCTCCTGGAATTTCCACGCAGTTAATCACATCATGTGTGACATTTTGCTTTACATTTTATTTCACATGGAAGAGTGGAACATTCCTAAAAACCAAGGTATTAATCATCAAAATGGAATTCACTATTAAGAAAATGTTCATCTTAGCATCTCTAAAAAGAAAAGTTTCCTCCAAAAATGAAGTTTAGCAGCATTGAGAGCCCTCGTGTGGAAGCAAGTCAAGTAAAGCCTCACTTATATGTTTCTTAAACGAGATCAGTTCAAAAATTAACTGATTTATTCACCCTTGTCAGCTTTTAGTTAAGCTGAAAATCTCTGAAGCTTAATTTATCTGTGTTTTAACAGAGTAGCAAGCTGCGATGGCATTCGCTATGTGTCCTTAAAGATATAGAAAGAGCCTTTTCAGTCTTTCTAAATTTACACCTAATGGCAACTATATAAAGATTTCAATGATCCAGACCAAAAAAAAAAAAAAATTAAAAAAAGGAATAGAAATGATCAATAAGCACATTAAAATTCAGCTTCACTGGTAATAAAAAATGGAAATTGAAATATTGTTTTTACCATGTAAAATAGTTACAGGTTTTTAAATTGGTGTTGGTTGGTTTTTAAGGAGTAAGGAGAGTAAAGAGCATTTTTTATATTGTTTCGATTTGGGGGAAAAGGAACTCATAGATTCCCCATGGGAGGTGTCAGTTGGTGAGCAAGTGGGCAATATTTACCAAAAGTCTAAATTATAAATGCCATTTGATTCAAGAATTTCCTCTCTATATCTTTATTTTAAAGAAAGAGCCATATCTGTGGTAAACATGGAGATGAAAGGATGTTGGTTGTGGCATTATATTTATAATGACAAAAATAACACATCTAACAAGAAGAAATTTGTTAAATTGCGATGCATTCATATGACAAAATACTATCTAACCATTTAAAATCACATCATAAAAGACTATTTTATGAACTAGAAATAATTTTCCTAAAATTTTGCTAAAGTTTAAAAAATCATTTGTATATTGGGGCACCTGGGTAGCACAGTCGTTAGGCGACTGCCTTTGGCTCAGGGCGTGATCCCAGCGTTCCGGGATCGAGTCCCACATCAGGCTCCTCTGCTGGGAGCCTGCTTCTCCCTCTCCCACTCCCCTGCTGTGTTCCCTCTCTCACTGGCTGTCTCTCTGTCACATAAATAAATAAAATCTTTTTAAAAAAATCATTTGTATAATATAATCTCAATCTGAATCAAGCATAATAATAGCTTTCATTTGTCACATGCCAGGCATATATATGTATAAATTTATTTAATTTTCACCAGTAATCCTATGAAAAATGCTATTATTATCATCATTTTAGAGATGGAGAAGCCAAAACACAAAGAGATTAGTAATTTGTTCAAGATTGGACAGTAAATGGCAAAGCTGGACACACACACACACACACACACACACACACAATTTATGCTAGAAAAAATAACACAGATCTCTATGTGGTGGGAGTATGGGTCATTTATGTTTTCATATTTTGCATGTTTTGTATTCTTTAAATATTCTAAAATGAGCTCTTATTACTAAGCCCAATAAATTATGTAACTATAAAAATGAATATTAATGTCTATTGTGAGAACTGAAGGAAAAATGCCTACTTAATCATATGTAATGCAAAGTCATACTAATCCTCTTCATATATGTTTTTTGTACCACGTCCTGGAAACGTAGCCCAGCCACTGTGCTGATTTATATTTTGCTGTGCATATAGTTTCTGTGAAAACAAAAACAAAAACATAGTAAACCATTTCAATGCAGTAGCTTTATTCCCACTGTCAGTTACATTTAATGTTGGGAGAATGTCCCAGCCCTCACACCCTGAAAATAACTGATGTCAGGCTACAGCACTGCCTGCGTTCTCATTACCCTTAGCCAGAAAGCAATAGGTTCTGTAAGGAAAAATATTGCCCCATTAAACAAAGTGTCATCATTGAAGAGCAATCATTCTTTTTTATTTTTCCTGTGAGGTTATCTTAATAACTCACTCATAACAGTTATCTCCCAGGAAATATCTAGTTCATAGAGTAAGACTGTTAAACAATATGAATCTGGTCCAAATAGCACAGGATGAATGTTTCCAACCATGAAGGGTCTGTATTTATTAAACATCTGTATGAGGCAAAGACCACTGCAAGCTACTGCCTATCTTTGGTGGAAAACTAATTTATTCTTGCTTTCTCAGGGCTTTTCACTCCCCCATATGCAACTTGTCACATTAGAAACTATCTCTGATCACACCAAAGGAAACAAAGTAAAACCTAATTGGTAAACCCAAATTTGATTTGTGAGACTGAAGATTTGCAAGAAATAATGAGTAATTGGCATTTTAGACAATCATTATTTTAGCATCACTGGACTATAATTCTTTAATGAGGTGAGGGAATCCATTTTATGGCCTTTCCTCCAATATGGGATTGGCAGGAGAATTTCCAAGGAGAATTGCAATGAAATCTCGGCAAAATATAGATTCTTGTTGTCATGGGGACTCCACACTCATACACATGCATAGGTGCCTATGGGATGGAGCACTAAGTCAAGTGACCTAGGCCCAAAGCTATATATATTCTTGTTTTTACATTTATTGCTTTCTGCTTAATTGGCATTTGTTTATAATATAGACTTACTGACAGAATTATCATTGAGGTCAAACATCAATTTGTATCATTCAGTGCAGAGCAAAAAGAAAATGTTATTGGAAACATTTATCAAAACCTAGTACTCAACAAACCCTGAGCATGGGGCTCAGTGCACAAAGTTTGAAAAAATTCATACTGGAGACCGGCACTTCTAAATTGACTGTATTTTGTTTTTTCAGTCCAATACTAGTTTTTCGTTGATGAACTTTTTTCAAGAAAGGAACGAAGGCTATGCAAAGGAAAATAAATATCTAGTTGTTTATCAATCACCTGATTTAGGGACGCTATTTATATTTTCCAAAGTAGGGTTTCATTTCATTTTCTTGCAGATGTTAGGATTAAGATTTACTTTAGTTACCACAGTATATTAGTCATCTATTGTTGTGTGACTAATCACCCCAAAATACAGTGTCTTAAAACAACAAAATGTATTATCTCACAGTTTCTGTAGGTCAGGAAACCAGACGTAGTTCAGCTGTGTCTCCTGCGTCAGGGTATCTTACAGGCTACAATCAGGGTGCTGGCTGGCTGAGGTCAATGCCCACCTAGGGAAAAATCTACTGCCAAGCTCATTTTTGTGGTTGATAGCAGGAATTCATTCCTGTGAGTTGTGGGTAGCTTACTTCACCATAATGAGAAAGCCAATGAGAAAGCCAAGAATGCGAGAGAGAATCTTCTAGGAAGAGAGGTCACCTACCAAGATGAGTGTCAGAGTCTTTGGTAACTTAATTGTGGAAGTGACATTCCATCACTTTTGATGTACCCTCTTAGAAACAAGTTACTAGGTCCAGCACATACTCAGGAAGAGGGGATTACAGGGGCGCCTGGGTAGCTCAGTTGGTTAAGTGACCGACTCTTGGTTTTGGCTCAGGTTCTGGTCTCATGGGTTGTGAGATCAAGCCCTGCATCAGGCTCAGGTTGGATATTCTCTCCCTCTGCTCTTCCCCCCACTTGTGCTCTCTCTCTCTCAAATAAATAAATAAACCTTAAAAAAAAGAAGAAGAAGAAGAAGAGGGGATTACACAAAGCATGAATACTTACTTAGAACTCAGCCCACCACATGCAATTATAAATTATGAATTAAAACATGCCTGGGTGGCTCAGTTAGTTAGGTGTCTGCCTTCGGCTCAGGTCATGACCCCAGGGTCCTGGAATCGAGCCCTGCCTCAGGCTCCCTGCTCAGCCAAGAGACTGCTTCTCCCTCTGTCCCTCCCCCTGCTTGTGCTCCCTCGCTCGCTCGCTCTCTCACGCTCTCTCTCTGTCTCAAATAAATAAAATGTTAAGAAAAAAAAGCATGCTCGGATTGAGAAGTAATACAAACCATCCTCATTTCTTTTAAGTCTATTTTTAAAGTAATTTTCATCAGAGGTATACAATGATTCCAAGTTATTACACACACACACAAACACACACACACACACACACACACACAATCAGAGAGAGAGAGACAAAGAGAGGGGAGAGAGAGAGACAAAGAGATCAACTTGGGATTAAGAGTTCTACGAGCAGAATAAAGTATAGCATTTCTTAAAAATATTTTGAAGTGGTGCTTAGGACAGAGATAAAAGCCACCTGGCTTTCATAACTGCTTCCCTCTGCCCAGTTAGGCACTTTCACCCACTGACTCGGGGGCACCATCACACTGGGGCTGATCTCCACTGTTGCTGCATCATTATCGCTTCCCCAATTCTGTGCTTTACACTCCTGAGGACAAGGGACGACTCCACGAAAGGGCTGAGGTGAGAAGAGTATGTGGGTCAGAGTCTCTTTGCAGCCAGTCCTGGAGAGCTTTTACCTTGTCTCCCAGTGGGAGGAACAGGCTCCTTGTCTATTCTTTTTTCAGCCTATTGCTCAAAGTCGAATCTGATAACCTTTCTTTCACAGATATGGATCCCAGCATTCCCCATTAAGAGTGTGGGGTTGGTTTGGTTTTGGAAATCCAAAGCACATGAAAACCTTTGTTTTTCTGATTATTGTGTCTGCTTTGAATTTAAAAAAAAAATCCATTTAGGGCCTTAAATTACTTTTTTTGTTTTGGTATCTAGGGGTGCTCACCTGTAGCAAAGGTCACTCAATAGGCCAGGACATACTAAAATAAGTAGGATCAGAGAATTATTTGTTCAAAATATTAATCTAATACATAGGTCTGGGTTTGAGATAGAAGACTATTTTTAAACTCCCCAAATAATTCTGTTTCATATTCACGTTTGAGAAGCCTTGATTTTCAGCATCTGTTTTATCCCTAGTACAGTGAGTAGCCATTTGGTTTAAATCAGTGCCACTAGCTGAGTAACACTGGGCAAGTTATTACTTTAAAATCTTAATTTTCTCATCTATAAAATGAGAATATTTTATGTAATTTATGTTTATTATTGGAGTGAATAAAATAATACATATGAAGCTCTCACCTCAGTCTCTGGAACATTGTAAACATGTAATAAAGATACAGCTGTGATAATTATAAACATAAAGGAACATAATATACATTAAATTTTTGTTATTGGTGATTCTATTTAAGGTACATAATCTATTCCTGATAATCCCCCAGGATTATTTTGAGGATATATGTTATAGTACTACTGAAATTATTTAAGTACAGGTGGCCTTTAAACGATGTGGGGGTTGGGAGCACCAACCCCCCCTCCCCCGCACAGATGAAAATCCACATATAAGTTTTGACTCTCTGAAATCGCAACTGCTAATAGCCTACTGATAACATCAATGGTCAATTAACACATATTTTGTAGTTCTATGTATTATATACTCTCTTCTTACGATAAAGTAAGCTACACAAAAGAAAATGTTATTAAGAAATCATAAAGAAAATACATTTACAGTACTGTACTGTATTTATGGGAAAAAATCCACATATAAGTGGACCCACACAGTCAAAAACATGTTGTTCAAGGGCCAATGGTATTACATAAATAAAAGAACATATTTTTATTTAATTCATTTGTCCATTTAAGCACAGTTCTGGGCACCGGGATATAGCCGTGAGCAAGACACACAAAGACGCTGACTGCAGAGAGTTTATACTCTGGGGAGACAGACAGTAAACAAAAAGCATTTGTAATATGATGCCAGTTAGTGGTTGTTTTATGAAGAAAAGTAAAGTTGGGCAGAAAGAAAGGCAACTGTAAATTTGTGGTGGATGGTGTGTGGGGGGAGTGCTGAGTGTCCTTAAATAGGATGAGGATAAAGGGTCTCTCAGTAAAGGTAACAGCTGAGCAGAGATCTAAAGAAATAAGGGAGTGAGTGATGGAAAATTCTGGGGGAAAAAAAGTATTCCAGATAAGAGCACAGCAGGAGAAATAGCCCTGAGAATCACTGTGAACATATTCAAAGAGCAACACAGAGACAAGGTAGGCTACAGCCCCACCAAGCAAAAGCAGAAGATGGTGAATGGTAGGGCCAGAGGGGGAGCAGGGGCCAGGAATCTTACAATCTATGTCCTTCAGGTCTCACTTCTTTCACTTACCATAATGTTTTCAAGGTTCATGTTGTAACATAAATCAGAATTCTGATTTACATTTCTAAAAAACCCATTCTGGTTACTATGGTATAAACTCATAGTAAGGGTGCCAAAGTGGAAACAGAACAGAGACAAAGAGAAAGCTGAACACTGCTGAGAGATAATAGAGGTTTAGTTCAGGATGACAGCAGCGGAAATGCAGAGAAGGGACCAGATTCATGATCAGTCTGTTTACCTAGATTGATCTATGTAGATTGATCTATGTGTCTGTATATATAGAGATAGCCAGGGGTATTTATACTGTGTATAAATGTGTGCGTGTGCCGTGTGTGTGTGTGTGCCGTGTGTGTGTGCGTGTGCCGCGTGTGCCGTGTGTGTGTGTGTGTGACTCGGATGGCCAACAGTGGTATCTGTGGGCCAGGCTGTTGGCAAAATTGTGATTGATTTTCAGTGATCTTCCACTTGTGCTGCTGTCTGAGCACCCAACCCCCAAATCTCACACAACTTCAGGCGTCTGACAGAGCCCAAGAAGCATGCTATAATGAGGATTTTAAAATGTTATCAGTGAGAGTGTTTACCTTGGAAAAAGTGGGGAACCTCCCAAGATGACTGACAATACTCGTTTGGATGTTTAATTCAGGTTTTGCTTAAAACATCAGTCTCATTTCTTTATTTAGACAGAATTTATGGCATCAACCCTTCTCTGCTCACCTCCCAGTGAGTATTTCTTACCTAGGTTAAAAACGATAAGACATGGCATGGTCCTTGCCCTTTAATCTAGTTTGGGGTATAAAACATACACACATAAGATGATGAGAAAATAATTTAAGATAAATTTAAAATTAAATCTGGAACATTGAATGTCAGATCAGCGATTCTCTATAAAATGTTAAAATACTAGTGTGATGTTACAATCAGTTAATATCATTTAAAGCTATCTCCATTGTGACATATTGTATTTTCCAAAGATGCCTTTAACAATACCTCCTATCCTACATCCTTTCTAGAATGTTGCCACACTTTAACAAGAAGTAGCGTCTATATCCCTTCCCCTTAAACCTAGGTAAACTTTGAGACTGTCTCAACCAACAGAGTAGGGAAGACTGATATTAAGTGACTTCGAAGGCAAGGTCATAAAAGTGCCATGTACTTTTGCCTTGTTTTCTTGGGATGTTTGCTTTGGAAACCACTTATCACTTGTGTAAAAACACAGGCAGCCCACCGAGAGCCTCACGTGGAAAAGAACTAACACTTCTGTCTCCCAGCTCTGGCTGAGCTTAGAGCCACCAGCCAGCACCAATATGCCGGCCGTGTGATTAAGCCATTTTGGAAGAAGACCCTTCAGCCCCACATTGAACCACCCGTACGGACCCCAAATAGACCCATTCCACCAAGCTGTGCCCAAACTGCAGATATGTGAGCAAAATTAGTACCATTGTTTTAAGCCACTAAATTTTGGCTGGTTTGTTTCTCAGTAATAGATAAATGAAATACGTTGAAATACCAAACTTCACTTTCACTTGTATTGCTCTTAAATAGGAGCAAAAGGGATGGAGCTACATTAAAACTTTGGAAAATTAACACACCCCACAATCTGTTTTATTTAAGCCCAATCGCACAAAGAGTAATTGTTACCAGTGTGTCATTTATAGCTACTCAATACATTTAAAATAATTTTATAAATACTATGCAACAAAATGAGCTTGCAGATCCAGAAAATAGTTCTCTATAGTACGGTCAAGATCTGTGCATGCCCAGTGGGAGTAGGTCTTGAATGTTAACAATATCCATCTTGCTGAATAAAGGGAATAGATTTTTCAAGCTACAAGTTTAGAGAAGAGGAAAATGAATGAGAGTTGGGGTACTCAGGGAAGACATCCTCAAGAATGTGGAACTTGGGCTGCATGTTGAACAAAGGGTTTCATTGGAACAGCCAAGGCAGAGTGTACCAAGTAAGGGAAAGACTATGCACAGACACCACATGGAGGGATAGAGACTCAGGTCTTTTCCAGACCAACTTGTCTGGAAGAGACGAGAAACCTTAAGAAGAAGCAAATGAAAAGAGGCCAGATTGCTTACAAAGCTAAAATGTAAAAATCCTTTAGCCCTGGTTTTAAATCCGGATGGCAGTTTTAGTAATTGCTGTCAATTTGCCTGTTGTATTTATATGCATTAATTAGGAATCCAAATAAATCTCTTTTTCATGGATTTTCTTTCTCTGCCTCTGAGATGTACAACAGCACACTCTGTTTACTAAAGAGAAGTTAACTATTTTTTTCTCAAACAGCTCAAAATTTAAAAAGCACATATTAGTTATGTTTATATCTCTAAAGTAAATTCAATATTTCTGTAATAGGAAGAGTCTATTGGTTTAAATTGAGTTCTCAGTCATCTCAGTCTTTCCTATTAATCCTAATAGATTGAGTAAAAGATACTGACAACCATATGCATCAGCTCATAGGCAGTTTCAAAATTGTGTGAGGATAACCCCAGTTTGGGTTATAGTCAACTGACCTCTGTCCCCCACCCCAATTCAGAATCCTATTCCGAGTATCAAGTTAGACGTTCCCATGCTTTAGCATTCATACATTCATTCATTTATGCACTAATATGTTCTAGGCACTCTTCCAGTCACTAATGTCTGTGACCAAGTCTCTGAAACAATGATTTGTTAGTCCATGAGAACAGATATCAATTTTCAAGGTCTTTGAGGTAGCCTGATAAATAGTTCTTCTCTTACTGTTCACATTCTCAACCCAATAAGATCAATATGTTTCAGGTCAAAATATTACCCAGATAAATCTCAATTGAAAGATGTAGTTTATGTCCGTGGACAAGTGAATTCCCCAATACTGAATTCCAGAAAAACAGATGTACCTTGTACGGGACCAGAGAAGTTTTCTTTAATACATAGTGTATCACATCCCAGTTTGGCAGAGCCCCTCTGGAGGAACAGAATGGAGTGTACTCCCAGCTCCTGAAAGCAAAGGGAACAGAAGGGGTGGAGCTGCACATACCCAGTTTCTCCCCCCAGACTCTCAAACAGAGTGACAATGTTGAGAGGTCTGAAATCCTACTGCTAGAGAACTGCTTGCTCATAGAACCGGGCTAGGCAAATGACGGCTCATGGGACCAAATTTGGTCCGTCACATGTTTTTGTATATATAGCCTGCAAACTAAAATAGTTTTTACATTTTTAATGGTTAAAAAAGATCAAAAGAAGAAGAAGACTTTGTGATACACAAACATCATATGAAGCTTAAATTGTAGTGTCCATAAATAACCTTTTACTGGAACACAGCAATGCTCATTTGTTTACATACTGTCTATGGCTGCTGTCACACTCCAGGGGCTGAGCTGAGTCATTGTGACAGGGACTGTGTGGCACATAAAGCCTCAAATATTTTGCCATTTGGCTTTTTGTAAAAAAGTTTGCTGACCCCTGACAAAAAAAAAGGAAAAACCTGGGCTGGGGAAGAAGAATCTCCTTGGGATTTTTACTAGCGATGGAATCTCCTTCTACCTTCTGTCTTTGATGTGGGACTAACCTCCCTTCAGCCCCCCTGCTCAAAACCTGGCAGGCACTTGATGACTATCCTTAAGCCACATATCTAATTAATCATTTGTTTTCTGTCTATTTTTCTTTTAAAATGTCTTTTAAATTTTCTTTCTATTTTTTCTGTTATTGCCCCAGCTTCACCATTTCACACAGGATCCCTGCAAAAATTTTCCAATTAGACATCTTAATTCCACTATCTCCGCAGTCTTTTAGAATTGAAAATGACTTTAGAGAGTTTCTGTGCAGTCGTCTCATTAACAAAATAGGAAACTTGTTATTCTGTGAGGCAAAATGACTTTCTCAAATTTGCAAATCTAATTTGTGACAGGCTGGGATTGGACCCAAGATCTCCCAAACAGTAGCTCAGAGGTCCTTCTACCCTGGCATGATCTCTCCTCATATTGCCCTTCACATGAAATTTTCAAAGACTCTTATTGATCAAATCAAGTTTGTAATCTAGACCAGGAATCAGAAAACTATAGTACATGGCCAAAGTTTGCTTTCAATCTGCTTTTTGTAAGTCAGGTCTTATTAGAACACAGCCATGATGCTTTACCTATTGTCTATGGTTACTTTTGTGCCACTGCCCATGTCAGAGTTAAATAGTTACACTGAAGACTGTATGGTGCACAAAGCCCAACATATTTGCTATCTAGTCCTTCACAGAAAAAAATTTGCAGAGCCCTGATCTAGACTCAAAGTATTCTACCCTTTTCCTCATCACTTTCTGTGGTATGGATGGCTAGGTGGTTCCTGTATCCATTCTTACCTTCTATAGTAATACAACTTCTAATTGTTTTTTCAGCGAAACACATGACACTCTGAAATGAAGACTACATTTTTCAGCTTCCCTTGCATCTTGGTGTAGCCAATGGAATCCATGAGAAGAACCGTGAACTTGTGTATGCAACTTCCAGGAAGTGTCCTTAAAAGAAAGAAGTGTCTTAGAGGAAGGAATATGCCCTTCTCTTCCCTCTGCCTCCTTCCTTTTGTTTAGAATTATGCCAAGGTAACTGGAAAAGCCAACATATGCTATAAGATGATTTGGGACATGGAGTTAGTATGTAGCTGACCAACGAAATGGAACAATACTGGGTTTTTGACATCAAGGTGTTTCTACTATCCTCAGACCACATACCTCAGCATTTTTACATGAGTGAGAAACACAATTTTATGTTAAACAAGATTCTCCATTAATTAGGATTTGTCTGTCACTTGTAATTCATCGTAGGTGATATGCTTTCTAGTAGGAATTTTCTTTTGCAGAGAAACTAGTACCTTTATAACTTGCTGAATTGGCTATGATTATTCCCACACCTTCATTCTTTTGCTCATGCTGCTAGCTCATGCTGGACTGCCCATTTTCTCCTCCTCCATTTGACCACCTTTTACAAATTATTCAAAGCAATTAAAGTTCTATCCATATCCTGTAGCATGTTTCTTTTTTTTCACTTCTTAAAATTAAGTGCAATATATTCAAACAACTAAGATTGCCTACTGTATTACATTCTTTGAGTCATGTGTTTTGAACCTGTATGCTCAAAGAGAGTGTAGACTTTTAAAGGATTGGGATCATTTATTTTAATTTTGATTTCCAGGGTCCTCATACTATACACAACCATGAAATACATGACGGATGTATGTGAATAAATTTGGACAAAAGTGAGCCACACTTACTCATGAGATCACAGATTCTCATTCTTAAAACTCAGAATGTCTTCCGATACCTGATCATAATGTGTGAACGAAGCCAAAGGAAGATCTGTCCCAGGATGGGTCAAACAAAAGTGCACATGATGGACATTTAGGCCAAGAGTTACGTGCTGCCTAGGAAAACCCTCATGAGACAATGCACATTACCATTATGTATGATAAATTGGACAGATGTGTCATGCTCTCACTGAAGTAAGTGGATCTAATTCTACTTCCAGATTTTTCCTTTATTATTTATGAGTTGCTTTGAGGCTCTGGAAGTTACACCACCATACCTTCTGCCTAAGTACTGGCACATTAGACAGGTACATTTAAACTAAGAAAAGAAAGGTTTATCAGATAATGTTTATACTTGTTCCAATTCATGAAACAAACAGAAATGTACTGGCTTGTCAAGGACTCACATGTCAGAACTCAAATGTTTCCTGAACCAACATCCAGGCAGTTTGCTCCCTGTGGAACTGCAGGCATGGACTAAGTCTTTATCCACAAAGTGTGGGGCCATTTAGGCAAACCCAGCCTGCAGTTTTTCAATGGTGATGTACAGTCTGCCTATTCACATTAACTAACAGCGGAGCGCTTAGAACATTCTTACAAATGAACTGATTTCAGTGTCAGCCAAAAGGCTATCTACAGATAAGTATTAGGAGCAGCTGAAGGGAAAACTGCATGAGAACCAGGTGAGAACTGATTTTTGGAGCGCATGAAGGTCGCTGGCTCCCAATCCTCTGCACTCCCCGTTTGAGGTAACTCTATGGCCAGCCTCCCCTGGGGAGGCTGACAGTTGCCTATCAGCAGAGGGGAGTGAGATTATGGAAGAAGCACAAACTTGTCAGATGGCATGGGAACAGAGTGGCTCTCAAATCTTTTGTTTGTTTTAGTTAAACTGTTCCTGTCCATATCCCCAAAGACTGATTCTTCTAATTTCACTGAACAGTTTGTTCTTCTTGATTTCTTTGCCAGTTGTTGTTACTTTTTTGAAGTACTTGTCAGAAATTTTCTTTTTCTTAAAGAGAATGTGTCATGAAGTTATAACTTTTTGCATAGCTTCCATCCGCCTCGGTTTGAGACAGAACCCTTACTCCTTCACGCAGCTTCATGCCTTCAGCCCAGCCCTGCCCGCCTTTAGGACACCCACAGTCTCTACATGCTTCATTGTTAGACCTCAACCCCAAGGCAACTAGGAAAACAGGAGCAAAAGCCACTGACCTATATTTTAACATAACCGTTCTTCTTAGGTGTCTTAGGTCACCTGTACGTTTCTGCCCCATCTACTCTTAGTTATTCTACTACAGTCTGCTTTCCCTTATTTCTCCTCCCTGTCTTCTGGACCTGCTCCAGTCAGTGAAATTTATCTTATGCACTGTAAACACTCTTCTCTCTTCATGAGCACTCCCTTACCTGATTATGTTGGGGAAATACAATTAAAAACAAAATCTCCCAACACAGAAATGCTCTCCACAAAAGTAGTAGAGAAAGAGAACTTTGATTATTGGATAAACATTAAACTGGAACGTGATGTCCTTCACAAACAGTCTGCTTGGGCATTGCAAAGACAGAAGGAAACCTTACCCTTTCACGTAGCTCAGCAGATAGAATCCATTCCACGTATGTTTTCAAGATAAATAACTAGTCCTTAAGTAAGAGGACTTGACAGCACCATTTGTCACATCCAGTTCCTCCTAACTTTACCTGGTAATTGGAATAACCATCTGTGTTAACTAATTGGAAAAACAAACTTCTCATATTTTTATGACAGGAAGCATTTTTGCAACTTGGAGCGAGATACCCACAAAGTTAGGCTTCTACCTCCCACAGCAACTGGGAAACAGGGGTGCTCTCTCCCTTGATGTTTACATTTCAAAGAATTGACTCTGGGTCCTTGAGAAAGACATCTGTGGGTCATAAAGCTGACAAATGGCCTATGCAGTTTTCAAAAGGATTTATAAAATTTTAAAGAGAGGAGAACATACAATTATGAGTTTTCTAAAGCAAATGCCCTAAGGAAAGGGACGAGAGTAAGGTTCTTACCTTATTTTCTACAAGGAGAATTAGGCCTCTTTTTTAATTTGTCTTTGTCCTTACAATTATGTTTTAACTTCAATCACGTTGTTCCACCCACTGTAATCATGTGTAATGAGGAAGGAGAGGTCTGGAGGCCACTTATGAAGAAACTCCAAAAAGGAGGTTGTGGAGAGAAATCAGGGAGAAAAGAAGCACAGACTTTGCTCTGAGCTAGGAGAAAAATATGATTCTTGAACATAGTTCAAAAACACTCATTGGTTATCAGTCAGAGGTGAAAAGTTTGGTGGGATTCCTGAACCCCACCCCCGACATTCACGTTCTAGCAAGTTTTAGGAACTTAAGTTTAGGTCCGGAACATAAAACTACAAAGAAACTTGCCCAAATGTTTTTGATGCACAGCCAGGTTGGAACCACTGACTTGAGGCATGAGAATGTGAGTATCTCTCTCATTTCCCAACTCAGTCCTATAGTTTGTCCTAGGATCTTGGAGAAAAGGAGATAGAAATAAATAAAATATGTACTACAAGTAGTTTATCAACAAATAAATAAATAAATAACAAAAGGCCATTCCATTCTAATTTTTTTTAATGGAATTAAGAACCCTTGTCCTACCGTAGAAAAGAGAGCTGCTTTCTTAGATTCCACACGTGATATCATACAGTATTTGTAGAAACAGAGTGGAAATGTGGTTACCAGGGAATGGGGGGGTGACAGAATTTGGGAGATGTTGTTCAAAAGATACAAACTGGTAGTTAGAAGATGAATAAGTTCCGGGGATCCGATGCACAGCACTGTGATTATAGTTAACAGTACTGTGTTATATACTTCAAAGTTGCTAAGAAACTGGAACTTCAATGTTCTCACCACAGAAGAGAAATGATAATTGTGGGACATGATGGAGATTTTAGCTAACTGCTATGGTGGCGATCATACTGCAATATACAAATGCATTAAATCAACACATTATAACCTTAAACTTACACAGTTACATGTCAGTTATAACTCAATAATAATAATAACAATAATAATAATAAAAAGAAAAGAAAGAGATGCTGCACATGGTCTTTACTTTCCTCCCACCTATGTTCTGTGGTTGAGAACTGGACACCAGGCAAGGCCCTACGGCTTCAGGGTAGGCAAACAGAGATAAGAACCATGGGAATCTGTAAGAGTCACAAGGAGAGGATGAGAAAGATTTGAGTGGGAGGGGGACATCCAGGCATGTCTAGGTAAAGACTCAAGTTAGCCTACCATTATCCTTATCCTTATCCTCTTAGGTTTGTAGATGAAAAGCCAAAGATGAGCACACCATTTCTGCTGATAGGTGACTGACAGCAATAATTAAGCACAAAGTTTGCTTGATGGCTGGGTTTTCTGAATAGCATTTGGACCCTTGGGGATGATAAAATATGAATTTCTCAGCACCTGCAGATAAACTGGAAAGTCTACAAAAGATGTTTTCAAGATTTCCTGGTAGGGAGGCAGTACTGTTCAGCAGCAGTGTTCTGTCTAAAGAACAGATGGTCTGAAAGTAGTGTCTTGAGCACAATGGGGATGGGTGGAGAGATGGGAGGGCAAGATAAAAGTGCATGGGGATATTTTTATAAAGCAATATGATTTAATAAACAGCAAAGGGGGAAATCAAAGAGATGTGATGCCTAGTCTAATAAAAGGATTTAAGATGCAAGATGGCCTGGGATCAGAGATAAAATTAAACATAAATTCTTTTGGAGCATACTGCAGGTAATATGAATCTTTTATAAGCCTATACACTAAGCAGAAATATATCCAAAACTGTAAAATTGGACTAAATACCAGCTCATATCACTTTAGTAATGAAAATGAAAGAAATGGTAGTGACTCCTGTTCTCAAATGAACTTCAGCCTCACCTGATAATTACGAGGGTATTCAGTTTCCCAAATAATGACATCACATTGAGCAAGTCAGCTACCGAACATGTGCTTGTGAACAAAGTCGTAAGAAAAACTGTCACTTGTGGAGTACCTATTGGGTGCCAGGCAGAATGCTAAGTATCCCACACATTATCTCAGAAATGCTCAGAGTAGTTCCAAGAATTAGGCATTGCTTATATTTTATGTACATAGAGTCTGAGTTTCTGAGAAATAAACTGCCCAAATTGTACAAGTAGGGAATGGTGGAAACAATTGAAACTGGACACAGAGCCCTTCACATTTTCACTCTGGTTTCCAGTATAGATTCTGGATTGTTCCCCATAGCTTCTATCTACAATTCATCTCGATAGGGTCTTGAGACAGAGGAGCTCTCTGGTTAGTCTTTTTCTCATTCAACATGCAATCACTGGATGACGTTAATCACCCAATTATCTGCAAAAGGGCAATCTCTCACTCTAATTTCCAATTTTCTACTCAATCAGCAGTCTCCAAGCTTCTTCTATAATGTTTTCCTAGCAGTACAAAATTTTTGATCATACAGTACCAATATATGTAATAATTATTTATAGTTTTTACTAATATATTAATATATTGCATACATTTTAACACTTATTCAAAGATAAAAAAATTTTAAATGAACGTTAATAAACATTTCTGATATATTTTCAGTACTTTAAAGTTTTATTTATCAACATTGCCCAAACATATTAAGTGCAATGTGATTGAATTCTCTGCCTTATTTTTGAAAATCTTAGTTTCACATTTTGTGATACATTAATTAGATTCTCGGTCAGTTTCTAAGTTGAGTATATTTTAAAATTTATGTGAGACATTTTCATTTGACTATGGCAGTCATTAAAAGCAAATCCTCGACTAGTAAATATGCATTTTTCCCTGATTTCACTCAACTGTCCTTGAAAACTCATTGGACAGTGTTGATTATTTATATTTTTAACAAGTCGGTTCAAATAACCAATAAAATATGAAACATTTTAAAAGCATTTAGAGAATTCTGTTGCAAGTGTCTTAAATGTGGTGTGTGTATGTACGTGTGTGTGTAGGTGCACATGCACACACATATATGATTGTGTGTGTTTATATAATATGAAAAGCCCTTTATCACTGGCTCACTTATTGCTGAAATGATGAAAAGATTTCCAAATGTCCATTTTCAATAAATTCTTTCCATAATATAAAAGGCAGCCATTTTCTCACCCACTGTTAATATAAAACTTGGATGTGGATAATTGTGAACGTATTTGGTGGACCTTGTCAGATCTGAGCAGATGATCATTGCCTTGAATATGGAATGTGGCCGCATAGAGCACCTGGGAGAAGTGTCAGGTCTGACACTTTTTTTTGTGGTGCACATGTACTTATAATATCGATATAAATTTTAAACTATAATCCTATATTAACGTGTAAGGCCTTTTCCCATTTCCTGAAGTATATTTAGTTAAAACTGAATAATAAATTCTGTGAATCCACTTATCTGATAATGTCATGGTGGGGCAGGGCCCTGATGAGACACGTGAGGGTGCCCCTGACAGCCCACCCTCAGTGCAGAACTAAACTCTTCGTGCAGGAAACCTCACTTACCATGTGTAATAAATCCTGATACAGAACCCAGAGACCACATGCCACAGCCAGTGTGTATCCACAGGGGACACTTAGTAAAACTTAATTCTTTTCTTTAACAATTAAAAATAAATGCAAATGGAAGTTCTAATATTTTCTTCGAACACCACAGTGAGTGTCCACACCCCTCTCTGGAGACAGCTATAGAACAACTCATCCGAAACACCCCAGAACAACTTATCTAAAACAGAACATCTCTCCTTTATTTTCTTCTAAAACCCAAAACAGATCCCTCTCTTGTGTTCTAATCATTAAATATTAAAAGAAAAATATAAAGAATCAAGAAACATTTGTCAAGTATTTACTAGGTGCCAGGCAGGACAATGTAAATTAATACTAAAGGTTGATATCCCTTTTTTTTTTTTAAGATTTATTTACTTATTTATTTTACAAAGAGAGAGAGACAGAGCATGTATGTGTGCAGGGGGAAGGGCAGAGGGAGAGAGAGAATCTTCAAGCAGACACCCCGCTGGCCAATGTGGGGCTAGGTTCCAGGACCCTGAGATCATAACCTGAGCCAAAATTAAGGGTCAGTCAGTTAACTGACTGAACCACCTAGGCACCCCTAAAATGTCGATATCCTTAATCTCTAATGCACTTTCACAAACTGATAAGAAAAAGATGATGATTTCCTATAAATGTATTAAAAAGAGCTGATCTCATTTGCAATCAAATTAACACAATTTGTAAAAAAAAAAAAAAAAAAAAAAAGACCACTCGTTATCAATAAACTTACACAATATATTTTAAATGGCCATACTTTATATTAGTGACAAAGGGAATGTCCTTTCTGGAAGACCATTTGACCAAATTTACCAAGAATTTTAGAAATATTTGTGTCACTTTAAACCATGATTAACAATGTCATTTCCATACATTTATTATAAAGAAATAATCATAGATATACAGAAAGATTGAGTTAAAAATTAGTGAGACACTGGAGACAATTTAAATATCCAACAATTGGCGATTAGGTAAATCAATTACAGTGAATCCAAAGAATAGACACCTGTGTGATTATTAAAATCAGATTCTGGAAGAATATTTAATGATATGGGAAAATGTTCATGACATAATTGTAAATGAAAAAAATGTAGGTATAAAAGAGTATAACGATGATCTCAATTTTGTAAAAAAAAATAAATTCTTAAAAAATAAGAATGGAAGGAAAAATCTTTTTAACAATGGATGTATCTAGGTAATGGGATTGATTATAAGTGGCTATTACTTAATTTTTTATACTCTTTCATATTTAAAAAAATGTTCATAGAGAATAGAATGTGTGTATATGTGTGTGTGTATGTGTGTGTGTGTGCCTATGTGTAGACATCTATTCACTACAGACATTTTTAAAAATATGAAATGTATTTTAATGTTCCATGATATACAGCCCCCCAAAATCTTGTATATATGTATTATGCTATTAGATTTGCTGTGCATCACAGAAAATCCAAATACATGGCCGAAGCAAGACAAAGGTTTATTTCTCTCACTTAACAGAGGTCTAGCAGCTCCAGAGTTACCAATGACCTAGGTTCCTCATAACTTTCTGCTCCACCCATAGAACATAGCTTCCTTCTTTAGGTCACTTCACAGCCCATTTTATCTGCATTCCAGGCAGGAAGAAGAGTGAAAAAGGGGAGACAAAGGGCACGTGTCCTACCAAATCAGGCCCCTTTGAGGAGACTTCCTAGAAGACGTACCCAACAACATATGATTGCCACCACACTCTGCAAGCTGGGAAATGGAGATTCCACTTGCTCCTTGGAGTAAATGCCAGGTTTCTTTCCAAGGAAGTAGGAAAGAACGATATGGAGTAGGCAATTAGCAGGCTTTGCTACCCTACAGTAATAAAACTGCCTTAATTCTTTTTTAAAGAATGATAGTGGCAGAACAACAAAAAAAGAATCTACATAAGAGAAAAAGAATGGAAGAGAAAGTAGGAAATGCAGTTAAAAATAATGAATTATGAAATCAAAGATTATTCTGATACCCATAAGAAGAGAAAAAGGGCTCAACAGTCAATTCAACTATCAATTTTAAATATACCTTATACCACTTTCCAAAAAAAAAAAAAAAAAAACTCAAAGAAGAATTGAAAAAAGAGAAAGAAAAATATGATGGACTCTAATCCTGATATGTCATTCACTTTTCCTTATCTCTTTTCAGGATTCCCAGGAGTTAAAGTAAATCTTTGGAACACAGTAGATATTGGCAGTTAGAGTCTGGTTCTTCTGTTTCTCCCTGTGTAAGACAGAGAAGGCTAAAATTCCCACAATGCGTAATTTGTATCTCAAATAGATCAGTGTTATCTGTTCTCCTACTCCATGGGGCAAATATTTCTATACAATACTTGCCATTAAATAAATGTCTTGTTTTTCATGCTGATTTGCTACATAAATATCAATATTAACAATACTTAAATATATGCAATTTTAAAAGATATATGTTTTAAATATATATAAGTATATAAGATGTTTTATAGCCATTTTTCACAATAAATCTCAAGGGTATATTATGCAATTATCAAGGCAAAAGAATCTTAAATTCATTTTGAAGTTAAACTCTACACCAGGCACATGATTTTTAGAAAAACTGGAGCAGGGGCGCCTGGGTGGCACAGCGGTTAAGCGTCTGCCTTCGGCTCAGGGCGTGATCCCGGCGTTATGGGATCAAGCCCCATGTCAGGCTCCTCCGCTATGAGCCTGCTTCTTCCTCTCCCACTCCCCCTGCTTGTGTTCCCTCTCTCGCTGGCTGTCTCTATCTCTGTCTAATAAATAAATAAAATCTTTAAAAAAAAAAAAAGAAAAAAAAAAAAAGAAAAGAAAAACTGGAGCACAGGGAGCAACAAAAAGCATTAAAACCAAGTAAACACAAAGGATTATCCCATATACCCAGTTATATAGACAAAGAAGTCATAAGAAAATACAAGACTTCCTATGTAAGTTGTAGATTAGCTAATTTTAAGACTTAAGCATTTCTGAGTAAACAGAACGGTCAAAAAATCCAAAGAAAATTTGATGCCTATGTTTAAAACGGAACTACAATGTTTATTCTAAAGAGAACAATTAGAAGATGCTCAGAATTAAAGCATAGAAATCTCTCTTCAGAGCTGAAGTTGAAATTTATTATCATGACATTGCTTTCTATGTCATCCCAATGATTTGGGATTTTTTTTCCTCTTCTTTTTTTTTATTTGAGAAGTGCAATATTATGTATATATTTGCAGAGCGCTTATTTTGCAAAAGAAATATAGGACTAAAAATATCTATGAATAGCTGGTGACATAGTCCATGATCAAGAGGATCTTTACGCTGTTCCCTTAAAAGTTACAGCCCCTTCCTATTCTAAGCTGTCAGGTCGATTGTCAGAAACCCACCCCTACCAAACACAGAACTGTCTTTATTTAATTTCCCCACTTAATGTCAGTAGTAAATTTGGTTAAGGCAAGACAATACCATTTTCAAAGAACAGTTAGCAGATCATTGAAAGGCTACTAAATTATGCCATGAAATCTTTAATTTATTACTGCTTTATATTCTACTGACTCATTTATCTGTGGCACCAGAAAGCTCCTAAATTCTGAATCCTTCTCATTTGATTGTTCAGAATCATGCAATCAAACAGCATTTAGGCATACTGTGCAAGAGTGGGATTTTTACCAAGAGACTTGTCTATTCCTTGTTCCTGACCTCTGGAAACTTTCTTTGTGAAAATAAGAGTTCGCTAAAATTTTTAAGAGAGTTTTAATAGCTGTTTATTGTGTATTATTCCTTGTCATGCGTTGTACTAAGTGTGTCACAACAACCCAGCAAAGTAGGCACAATTATTATCCTCATTCTGTAAAGGAAGAAACTGAGGCTCGGAGAGGTAAAGTGATAGACCCCAGATTATAAAACTAATAATTAATGACAACAGTTTCAAACATGACAAAAAACAACACTACCACGGGCCTACATTGGAGCATGAAGGACCAAACTATCTAAATTATGCATCAACATTGCATGACTACTGTATATTTAAGAAATGATATTTATATGGATTTGCAGCATAAATATGAATATGTTTTATAGATGTATACAAAAAGAAAAAAAAACCCAAAAAACAAAAAACTGAAATAACCCTTTAAACTGAAACAAGTCCACATTGTTTAACTTCATTTAATCAACAAGGTTGAGGTAAGGTTTTTCAATGCTCAGTAAATAACCATCATAATCATAATCATAAAAGCAGTGTGCTTTTAGGGGTAATTGAATAGTATGGGGAGTGATGATAGAAGGGCTTTCCTGATTGAGCATCACGCTCTTGCTTTGAAACCCAAGTCTCAGATCTAAAATACATGATGTTTCAGTCCCCACAGATGCAACCAGGCATCTAGAGTTATCCAACTTTATTTTCCCCCCCAAAATATGTAAAAATTAAAAGTAATCCTCTTTCTTTACTATGAGACACCCAAATATGACAATGCCAGCTGTTGATGCAAGAAAGCCTTTGCTTCCTTCAGTCCACCTAATACTGGACTAACTTTCCTAAACTTAAGAATGAAATTCCTTAGGAATATATCCCCCACCCCGAACTTGTCTCCTGGGTATCCCTGAGTGAATCTTGCCTGTCTCTACTGCATGTACCACAGTCTGCCTTGCTGAGTAGTTAGCACTAATCATAGAGTAAGTGTCAAGGAAGAAATATAAGAGCAGAGTTGTCAGCTGTCATGGGATTGACTATATTCTTCGGAATCTGAGAGTAGCTTTACCCAACATAACAATGTTCAGGATACAAAATACAGCAACCAAACCACACTCTATATTTCCAAGCCATAAAATTCATCACTAATGTAAAAAATTCATCTAACTTAAATATTCTCCATAAATCAACCTCCATAACAATTTCCAAAATAAAAACAAAAGACAAAATATAGTCTCTAGTCTGAATTTATGGTTTGTTCATGCCATAAGACCAGAAATGTATCCTGACAAGTTCTTCAAATTGTCAGTTTACTATACTGCTGAGCCTTTCAAGTGATTTATCTTTTGGGTATAAGGCCGATATTTGCATCTTGACTCATTTTTATAGCCACGTTTCTGTATTGTCATGACCCAGAATCCAGTATACTGGTATAAGAACAATAAACTCTTGCCATCTTGTAAACATTTTATTTCCATTCCTTCAGAACAACTAAAAGGAACTCTACAAGCTTTCTTTGTACAGTTCAGGTCACATATACTGCATTAATATACTGAAGTAAATGAAATATTTTGGAGTTTAGGTTTTATCAGAGGTGTTAATATACTATACTGACCATGTTTACATATTTTATTCATTATAGTATTAGATTATTTTCCTGGGAAAGGATTAATATTTATGCTTAAACACAATTAGAAATCAACTTGTAATTGTCAGCTTGCACCAAAAGATTATGATTTAAGATGAAAAGAAGCTAATTTCATAGATTTTGATTCAACTATTTGTACTTCAAAATATTTAATGGCTAGTGAAATATTGTTTCACTAATTGTATTATAGCTAATATGTAGATGTCTTTAGAGAAGACATATTTATTCTATTTTAAAATTGAGGTAAGACATAAAACAGAAAAAAGATATAGAATATAGAATGTTTCCAGTATCCTTGTGGCCAATACCCCTGAAAGTTATAAAGTATACCTACATACTAGTTACCTTGATATAGGTAACGAATAAGTTAGTATTCATATGTTTCCAATTCTGTTCTTCTTTGGTAAGATTGCCTTTCCTATTCTAGGTCCTTTGAATTTCCACCTAAATTTTAGAATCAGCTAGTCAATATCCACTAAAAAACTGTTAGAATTGTGAGTGTGATTGAATTGAATATACAAATCAATTTATGGAGAATTGATTCTACCAATATTAAATTTTTAACCTCATGAACATGGTAAATCATTCCATTTATTTGGCCTTCCTTAATTTCTCTCAGCAATATTCTCTAGCATTTCGTGCACTTACACTACAGTTATTTTTATCTATATTATTTTTAGTACTCTTGTAAATGATATTGTTTTTAATATAATTTTTGTTTCTTGTAAATACAAAAATGGTTATTATTGTATATTGACCTTATATCCAGCAACCTTACTAACTGCAATATTTCTAATATTTGTAGTTTTTAAAAGAGTTTCTATGAATATAATCATGTCAATGTAAAAATGTGACAGTTTTCTTTCTACCTTTATAGTTGTTAAACCTTTTTTCCCCTTGATTTAATATAAATGTTAAATAGAAGTCATGAGAGGGGACATCTTTGTCTTATTCCCAACTTCAGGGGAAAAAATTCAATATTTCATCATTAAGTATGTTGCTTGCTGTAGGTTTTTTTTATAGATACCCTTTGTAATATTCAGAAAGTAATCCTTTATTCCTAGTTTTCTGGGAATTTTTATTACAGACATTTATTGAATTTTAGGAAACATTTACTATATCTATTGAGATGATCATATTATTTTTACCTTTTCATCTATTTATGTGGTAAATTCTATTTATTGACTTTTAAAAAACTATTAAATCAGATTTGCATTCCTGGAATAAATACATAGCTGTGTTCATAGCTCTATGGAATTCACTGTTTCCAGATAGTTTTTTACATTACTATCTCAGCTTTGTACTATGGTAGTTCAAATGAAAACTATACAGAGTAATCTAGAATCATTCTGTAGGTAGATTAGTGAGTAATATGGATTTATATTATTCTGATTATGACTCACTTTTCTAAACAGAGGTAAGGAGCTTAATAAAAAACAAATAAATTAAAAAGTAGCCAAAATACATTTATATTTCCTTAAAATTTGTGGATTTTTACCCAATAGGGTTCCTTTGGCATTAACTTAGTCTGACGACACTGAGAAATAAGTAAATGAAGAAGTTAGGAGAAGAGTTACAGGCAGGAACAGGGAACAAGGAGGAATGAAAGCAGATCAAGCTGTCTGTGGCCCTCTTGTGGAGAAATCAGAAGACAAACTCCATAGCTTCTGGGAAGGGGCCCTACATTATTTGTAATGCAACAGTGAATGCTTTAACAATGATCCTAAGTCACCTACAAAATATTAAATTATATTTAGTTTGTTCTGATTAAGAAGATGAAAGGATTTTTTCAAAATATCTTATGTAAAATGGTTGACATTCCATGTCTGATAAAGGGACAAATCTATATATATAAAATTATATACAATATATAAAGTTATATGTAACTGTATGCAATATATGAAGTTATAAATGTTTATATATATTATGTGTATAACATATATATAAAGGTTTATATATAGTTATATACTTATATAGTTGTACAGACTGTAGTTCAGCTATCTAGGATTCAGTTTCTCAGTCTTTAGAATAACTGAAGTCAAACTTTCTTGTGACCATTCTTTGTCACTCTGTTGTGTGTGGGGTTTTTTGTTTTGTTTTTTGTGGGTTTTTTTTTTTTTTTTGTCATTCTGTTTTTAAAAAGCAAATGCAATGCACTCACCAGTTAAGAAATTTCACTTAGCAAACAATTTCAGTGATGGTTTGGATAAACAGCAGCTGTCATGATGGCACAGATTTACCTGTTCTTCCATCCTTGCATCCATAAAATCATTTCCTTTTACACAAGAGTGTACTGAGGAATAATCAGTGTTTTTTAAACAATTTGAAAGTATAAAGATTACTCCAAAATGCTAATCATGATTATTATTATAATAGCCAAAAGGCAGGAAGAATAATGCAATGATTCTAACTGGTGACTTAATACAGATGTCCTCAACCATTTGTGGAAGGGGTGAAGAAAAAAAAATTCTTTGGGCCCAACTGCAGGAGCAAGGCAGCAAATGCAAAACTGATGAGGGCTAAAGTTTTGCATTAGAGAATCCTAATTAGATTCTCTCTTTTGCCTGACAGAACATAATCTTCAAAACCCATTAAGCCAGCTGTCTTCAAATACATTCTGAAATTCCCACAAAACTCTGTTTAAGTAAAATTGAGCTAGGTACTAAAGCCCATCCTAGACTAAAATCTAGAGTTTATATGACCTGAGCTATCAAAGATGGCAAATTTAACTTCATGGTAAAATATATTTGCTTTTGTATCCTAGATATTTCCCATCTGCAGAACAGGTGTATACTACGCTGTGTACGTCCATATATACATGTCACCTAACAAATATACGTTGATAACTTCCGAAGGTATAGCTATAATTCAGATATCTCTTCGGAACTCCAGACTCAATGCTAAGCAGCTATTTGATATCGCCAATGTGGTATATCAAATAGAGATGTGGTACAGGCATCTCAAATTTCATGTATCTAAAAAATAGTGCCTCTAATTCTCAGACATCCCCACAGATGGAATCAGCATTCAGCCAGTTGCTAAAACCTGAGGATTATTTTTGACTCCTCCTTCTTGGTCATCATTCATATTTAATCTACCTCGAAGCCTTGTCAACCCAAACACAAAAATATCTTGACTTCATCCACTTCTCTTCATCTCAACGGACACTGCTATAATGAAATCCACCATCATCTCTTGCCTGGATTATTGTATCTTATCTACGTATAATCCTGTCTGCTTTGCTCCATCCATTTTCAATACAACTGCCAAAATAATCTTACAAAAAAAATGTAAATCTTGCCATGTCACAGTCCTGTTAAAAACTCTCCAGTAACTTCCCATTTCACTTAGAATAAAATAAAACAATTTAATATGGCCTACAAGATTGCATGCCCTGGCTCTGTCCCATGGCTCACTGCTCTTTGCTCTTCTCGAACCTCACATTCCAGCCACATGCGCCCTCTTTAACTTCTCAAACACACTAACCTCTTTCCTTCCATAAGATCATTGCAAAGGCTGTTTCTTCTACCTAGAATGCTCTTTCCCCTCACTGCCAACTTCTCTGATCTCATGTCTAACTTCAAATATCATCTTCTCAGGGAAGCTTCTATTAACATTATATTCTGTGAAGTGGTTTTCTCACTCCCCCCTCCATTTCCCAATAGTCTCTCTTACTGTACACTGTCGTCTCCTCTTTGTAGCCTCCAGAATGATGTGTAAGGTATTTGTTTGTGTGCTTACCTTTTTCTTTTTGTATTCCTCTCCAAACTACAAGCTCCACAAAAACCAGAACCATCACCTTTTAACTGACCATTGTAAATACAGTACCACGTAGTTGTAGCATGTATGTGTTGGAATGCTGATGAGTGTATGTTTATGGAAAGTAAGACTCTTCAGTTAAACTTGTTTCTCATTGCACTTAGTTCACAGGCCTATTCTTAGGTGGGGAAATTAACAGTGGGAAGCTAGGCAGGGTTGCTGGAATGCTTTCTAATCAGGTTGACTGTTCACCATATGTGAAGTCTTCTCTTTACTATCTGTATTGTATCTCTTCTCAATTAGCAAGAAGCGAGTTCTTCTTCCTTTGCTGCTGCAAAAATTATCTTCCTCCTCAAAGGATTTCAGTGGTACTCTATCTTGCCTTGCCAGAAAGTCTGGGTGTCCACATCACTCTCCCCAGTCCGCCTACCTACATCACCTCCATCATATTCCCCACCTGTTACCAGCACACTAATCAAGAAATACCACTCATTTTCCCTTCTGTCTCTCTCCTTCTATAGATGCTTTATAGGACAGTTTATGCTATTTCAAAAACCTAGAACAAGCTCCCATCTGCCATCTGTTAAGACATCATTTCTCCTTCATTAAAAAATCTTTCTTAAACTCAAGCTCATTTCAGAATAAGTATGAGTCTGGAAAGTGAGATGTCTCATATTTAGATTCATGTGTCTGGCAATGTATTTTATGACTACCTTGCTTTTCTTAATAAGAAAAAATATGAAAAATAAATTCTAAAGTAGAAAAGGAGAATTATAGCATTTATATGTTTTAAATACATGTGACCATATTTATACAGAAACATATTCCATTTGTGACATGCTGCAGTGTTGCAAAATGATAGGAACCCAAAACTATGCTTCCCTTCTACACACTGCCTAACACACTGAGGGGACGCAATAAACATACATATGTGTTATCACAAATGTGCTAAGGTACAAATAAATATGAAGTTTCAAAAGTTTCAGATTTAAAAAAAAACACACATAACCATTGGCATACTTCCACTAATTGAGAAGGTATCTCTATATAGCAATGTTAAGTTGGCCAACAAATACATCTCCTATTTCTGACTATTTAAACATTTTATGCTCTTAATGAGGCTATCTTTACCAAAGTAGAATAAAGAAATTCAACAGTTCTCCAGTGGGGGTATGACATGAGTGTGGGGCCAGAAAAAGGGTGATTTCACCATGCATCCTTAATCCTTTGAGTCTTGAACCAAACACTACCCCAATTGTGGAAATCACTCACTAGAAGCAGGACCACATCTTTAAAAAGTGGGAACGGTAAGAGACCATGAGTTTATTATGAGTCAAGACTGGGTTCCTTAAGAACTCAATACTTAGAAGCGTTGGCCAGACGAAAACAGGCAATAATTCCCCTATACTTGTATAGGATAAATGTTGATCTCCATTTTTTAAAGCAGTTTGAAGAATTTGAAAAAGACCCTAGGAAAGGCATTCCAAAATTATGGGTAGGATGATAATAAACCCTATGAAGAACAAGTAAAGCATTTGGGGTTTTTTAATTTGCAGAAATGAAGGCAATGGGATGATAACTACTTTAAAAAGCAGAAAATTTTTACATAAAGGGTATTTCCCAGCTTTTTCCCCAGTATGAAGTCTTTACAAGGTGGGAAAATGGGTTTAAATTGTTATTGAAAAGAGATTTACACTAGGAAGAGGGAGCTTGGTTTGATAGACATTATAACATTCAAAAAGAGGCTTCTGCAGAAATGACTAGTCTCTATCCTCAGAGAGCCTGAGAAAGGATGCATGGTAATCTACCTCATGTTGCTTTGATGTTAGAGAAAATTGTCCAGGCATTTTACACTCAGGTGTCCCTGAAGAATTAGGAGTCTTTCATTCTACTTTCAGTGACTCTGAAAACTTTTTCCTTAATAATAACAATTGTATACCAATAGTATATGAAATACTATTTTAAGGCAATAATGCTTATTATTAGCAATCTCTATGATGTGATGAGAAGGCAAGATGTGAAATTGAAGCGATAAAGAGGGAAGTAACTTTTCTGTGATCATAGGTTAATTTGAAAAAAGCACATCTCTTTCTCATTCTTCTCTCCTCCATAATTCTGAAGGTCAATTCTGACACAAGACACATCCAGGAATGAGGCGGGGGAGCAGGTATCACTAAATTTAAACTGTAGGAAGGTTTAAAGATGGAGAACTTCATAAATTGAACATGTCACAAATATTGTATGCTGAAGAATTGGCATTAATTAGACACAGAGGTGTCCTCATTACCAATTTGTAGTACCATTCAAGAGTGATGGGGTCACCCCTATATCATGGATATAAATTCTACTATCCTCTGGTTCTGACATTTTCCTTCTGCATAAAGTGCACAATGGCTCAGTTCCAGCCCGACCTTTCCTATAATGGCACACCCCAAATAATATCTGCAATAGCAATAGGAAGTTCTTGCTCTTGACCTTTACCTATCACAGGAAGGAGATTGTGTTACAATTGCACTCTTCGTAAAAATGTTATACTTGTGAATTGATAAACTTTTCATTCACAAAAAAAATGTTGCTTCAGGCTAAGTCATTAAGAATTATAAAGAGCTCATAAAATCTAAATAAAGACACTGTCAGCAGTAAACATGTGCAATTATGCCGCATTACCAAAAATTTTACCCTATTTATGGCAGATATTTTACAATTATAATCAGGATGGGTAAAATAAACACAAATGCATTTATCTAGTTAAGTTTTTCAATTTTGCTGATCTTCTGTTTTTCCATTTGGGAATTTAGATTACAGCTGATTTCTGAGAACTTTCCAATTAAAAAATTTAAAAAGTCTCAATTCAGTGAGTTCCTTTTGATTAACATAGGAGTCCAGAGAGCATAAAATGCCTTCTCTGATAATACTCCTTTAAGTGCTCTTTCTGCTTGCTTTTAGCCAAAAAAGTTCATTCAGGACAATGATCTGTAATACCAACATTGGAACAATGCAAACACCACATCCCACAAACATCCCCCATCACCATCACCACCTCTCAAGATCAAGGTGCTCATCCTAGAGAAAGAGGAGGGAGAGAGAAAAATACAAAGCAACAAAAAGATTATCTCTAGTTGGCTTAAAATTTCTAGTAATGTTTGGAGGATGAAGAGGATGACTGAGAAGGGAAATGTTGAAAACTATAGATATACACATTGTGTGTAACCTATCTGAATTTTAACAAAGAAAAAAAATCAATTATTTGATTATCTACACATTTTTAGACATCTGATTTTGTTTCAGAAAAATACAAATAATTGATGGAATCAAGCTGCCTTTTAAATGAAACTATGAAGTCAGTGGCTAAAAGGTAATCTCAGATTTTACTATCTTATTTCAAGTTTTTTTTTTTTCAAGATTAAATATACTTCTTTTTCTTCTACAATTTCAAAAATTTCAATTTAAAAGATAAAGCTTGACTATCACCTAGATTGCCAGATTGTTACAATATCCTAAGAATGGCAATTATTAAAAAAAAAAAAAATAAGCAAGGATATGGAGAAAAGGGAAACTTTATGCACTGCTGATGGGAATATAAATTGGTGTAGCCATTATGGAAAACAATGTAGAGGTTTATTTTAAAAACTAAAAATAGAACTACCATATGATACAGCATTGCCTCTTCTGGTATATACCCAAAGTAAATGAAACCAGTACCTGAATGAGGTACTCTTAATTTGTGCTCTTGTGTTATTTGCAGTATTATTCATAATAGCCAAGATATGGAAAAAATCTAAGTGTCCATCAATGGAGGAATGGATAAAGAAATTATGGTTTATATAAATAAAACAGAATATTTTTCAGCTTCTAAAAAGGAGATCCTGTCATTTGCCACAACATGGATGAACTTGGAAGGCATTATGCTAAGTGAAGTCAGACACAGAAAGAAAAAAACTGCATTGTCTCACTTACATTTGGTATCAAAAAAAGTTGAATACATAAAAGCAGAGAGTAGTATAGAGGTTACCAGGGCAAGGAGGTGGGGGAAATGGGGAGATGTTGGTCAAAAGGTACAAGGTTGCAAGCCTACAAGGATAACAAGGTTATCCCTCCCATCAGCTGTACTTTCTGCCCTTTAATCTAGAGCTTCTCTGGGTCAGCTGCTTAGAGAATAAGGCTCGGTTTTCGATGGGATGTTGCATACTTATGTGAGATGGTAGAGGTGACCTGGAGGGTATAATGGTTCTTACTACAAATTTTCAACCATACCTCCTGTTTTCTACACCACTTTCCACCCCCCAACCTTCATATGTATATGGTGCCTTCAATTGTTAAGAACTGTGAATGGTCTGGGACAATAGTAATGCCTTTGTTACATGTTCTTATTATTTTAGAAAAGAACTGCTTACCAAATTGCGTTCCCCAGTATATAAGTTTGCTAGGGCTGCTGTAACAAAGTATCACAAGCTGTGTCGCTTGAACTACAGAAATTTTTTGTCTCACAGTTTTGGAAACTAGAAGTCTGAGATCAATGTGTCAGCAGGGTTGGTTCCTTCCAAGGGCTGTGAGGGAGACTCTGTCCCATGCCTCTCTCCTAGTTTCTGGTGGTTTGCTGGCAATCTGGCGCTTTTTGTTTTTTGTGGGGTTTTTTGTTTGTTTGTTTTGTTTGTTTGTTTTGTTTTGGTTTTGGTTTTTTGGCTTGTAGATACATTACCTCATCTCTCCTTTCACACTGCATTCTCCCTGTGTCTTTCTCTGTGTCCAAATTTCCCCTACTTATGAGGACACAGTCCTGTTGGATTAGGACTTACTCTAATGATCCTATGTTAACTTGACTACCTGCAAAGATCCGATTTCCAAATAAGGTCACATTCCGAGGTATTGGAGGTTAGAAAGTCAACATATAAATTGGGGGTCTGGGGGGAGAGGAGACAAACAATTCAATCCATAACATCCATTTTGACATGATGAGAAAAAAAGAAAGTGTGATAATCTTAATAAGGAGTGGGGAGTAGACTAGGCCTAGATGTAAATAATTTTATCAGCAGCCATAACTTCTGCTCTTTTAGCCCCTAAAAATAGAGAACTAGGATATGATCTCCAGTTCCTGGAAGTGAGGACTTGTAATTTTCTCCTTCACTATAAACACTGTATCCCATGACCCAAACATCAGCAAAACGAGATCTAGACCTAGGATTGTTCAGTTGTCTACCCCTTAATGGAAGACCAAGAACATGGAAGTAATAGCTAAGTATGACTTGGGCACCTACTTAATGAGAAATAAATGAACATTAAAACTTTTGGCCCTATTTCTGATCTTGAAGACATGAAATTATTACGCCATTAAACTGAAATGAATCAAGATGATATATGATCTGGATCACAGAGTAATGTCACCTCAAATTTTGAGTGGATTCAAAGACAGAGATAGTAATGGTGAGCGGGGAGGTCCAGGTAGGGAAAATGGAGGGATTAGGCAAAGCATATACTGGGGAAGAATGAGAGCTTTGCCGTGGCAGAGACAGAAGGTACAACACAAGCAGGTATTAGAAGATGAGACAGGAAGAGTAGGTTGGGGCAAGACTGTCAGAGACAGTTTATATTAATATGAGGAGTACAGAATTTACATTACACATCACCAGAAATGCTGTTTATGATTGCTAAACAGCAAGTTGGCAGTTCAAGTGGCTTCTGTCAGGTGGTGGTGAGGCTCAATAAAACCATTAGAGTATTGTGACATGCTGAGGAGAATTTCCTAAAACTACTCTCACTTCTGTTTCTTACTTTACACTTTGCTAAAGCCTGGATGTAGCCTCAAGGTTTTTGTTTTGTTTTTTTACTTGCCTGGGTTTTTTTGCGTTTTTTGTTTGTTTGTTCGTTTGTTTTTGCACAAATATAGATAGAAAGAGGGATAATGGGCTTGCCTTAATTAAGTTAAGACAAGGCTGAAAATAATTTTGCAGAGCAAAAATATGTAAATTAATGATTTGGGGGAAAATCTTCCAGCTGAACTAGAAGGGAGTGAGTTGGTAATCAATAAATACATTGATTTTTATAAATGAAGAATGATATATTAGAGTAAAAAATTATTACTGTGATTTAAGGATCAGCGAGTTTCTTTGAAAAGGGCCAGATAGTAAATAATTTAGACTTTGAGAGCCATATGGTCTCTTTTTGCAACTACTGAACTCAGCAGTGATAACATGAAAGCAGCCATAGACTACACACAAATCCAATAAAACTTCATAGAATTTGAATTTTATATAATTTTACATGTCACGAAATATTATTCTTTTCTTTCCAAACATTTATAAATGTAAAAAATATTCCTGGCTGATGGATAGTTCCTCATTTGGCTGTTTTGGGAATCCTGAGGTGGGTGACAAGAGGTAAGGCTACTTTGACAACATCCTTTCTGTTTAACCTCAGTCCTATTCCTTGGGCCTTCAAAGTAATTTTTTTCTAAATATGAAACAAATATAAATGGAAAGCTTAGAAAATATAGTAAAATATATTTTTTATGGTATCTCTGGTTGCTTAGCATTTTATGATTCAAAGGAGTTCTTTTGAAAAACTGAGAGGGAAGTTTTGTTAAATTATAATAAAAAGTAAATCCTTAATCATGGTCTCTTTTAGAAAATTATAAGGTAGCGAATATATATATTTTAAATGCTGGTGATTGTTTAGATTTTATCCCCTGTCATTATGTAGCCCTTATCACAAGAGCACTCAAACGCCAGACTACAAATCGGGTCAGCTGAGTGCATTCTATTTTAGTGCAGCACGAAGAGGCAGAGATGTCCCAGCTTAGTCAATGCCATTTTTGGCTTTGCAGGTCACACACCAGCCCTTCAGTTCATGAAGTTTCTCTTTATCTCTGGAATCAAAGCATCCCTTGCCTGTAGAGCACGTCAACTCAGAGAGAGAGCTGATGGGACTGAGTTCTCTGCTGGATGTTGTGAGCAGGACGGCGTGAAACTGACAAGCTTTAGGATTCCAATGAAATATCCCAATTAAAGTACAGCTGAAATGTGAAGACCAGTACCACTAGCAATATATATGCCAAAAAAGAAAAGAGCATAACTGTGACCAATGTTACACAAGAAAGAGCATGGGGAAGGTATTTCAAATGAGGAGTTTTCTAACTCTAAAAGGACATTCTAGACAACAGGACAGAGATGAGTGATAATATAACCCTGCAATAGACATAATGCACTTCACTAATGAGATAGAGCACTGCAGTATTTAGGCCCACAGACCTCCAAAGGGAATAAGAGGGAGGGAACAGCTTCTTTATAAGATTTTCTGATCATCTCAGAACAGTATTGCCATATTCCATTTCAGTGTACTTCAAATGCCCACAGCTTCTCTCTCTCTTTCTCTCTGTCTTTCCCTCCTCTCTCTATTTCTTTTCAGATGTGCCTATTTATCATTTTTTTTAATGATTTTTTATTATATTATGTTAGTCACCATACAGTACATCCCCGGTTTCCGATGTAAGGCTCGATGATTCATTAGTTGTGTATAACACCCAGTGCACCATGCAATACGTGCCCTCCTTACTACCCATCACCGGTCTATCCCATTCCCCCACCCCCCTCCCCTCTGAAGTCCTCAGTTTGTTTCTCATAGTCCATAGTCTCTCATGTTTCATTCCCCCTTCTGATTACCCCCCCTTTCTTTATCCCTTTCTTCCCCTACCGATCATCCTAGTTCTTATGTTCCATAGATGAAAGAAATCATATGATAGTTGTCTTTCTCTGCTTGACTTATTTCACTTAGCATTATCTCCTCCAGTGCTGTCCATGTTGTAGCAAATGTTGAGAACTCGTTCTTTCTGATAGCTGAGTAATATTCCATCGTATATATGGACCACAGCTTCTTAATCCAGTCATCTGTTGAAGGGCATCTCGGCTCCTTCCACAATTTAGCTATTGTGGACATTGCTGCTATGAACATTGGGGTGCATATGGCCCTTCTCTTCACTACGTCTGTATCTTTGGGGTAAATACCCAGTAGTGCAATGGCTGGATCATAGGGTAGCTCAATTTTTAACTTTTTAAGGGACCTCCACACTGTTTTCCAGAGTGGCTGTACCAACTTGCATTCCCACCAACAATGTAGGAGGGATCCCCTTTCTCCACATCCTCTCCAACAATTGTTGTTTCTTGCCTTGTCTATTTTTGCCATTCTAACTGGCGTAAGGTGGTATCTCAGTGTGGTTTTGATTTGAATTTCCTTGATGGCTAATGATTTTGAACATTTTTTCATGTGTCTGTTAGCCATTTGTATGTCTTCATTGGAAAAGTGTCTGTTCATATCTTCTGCCCATTTTATGATTTGTTTATTTATTTCTCATGTATTGAGTTTGAGAAGTTCTTTGTAGATCTTGGATACCAGTCCTTTATCTGTAGTGTCATTTGCAAATATCTTCTCCCATTCCGTGGGCTGCCTCTTAGTTTTTCTGACTGTTTCCTTGGATGTTCAGAAACTTTTAATCTTGATGAAGTCCCATAAATTCATTTTATCTTTTGTTTCTCTTGCCTTTGGGGATGTGTCATGAAAAAGGTTGCTTTGGCCGATGTCGTAGAGGTTGTTGCCTATGTTCTCCTCTAGAATTTTGATGGATTCCTGTCTCACATCGAGGTCTTTCATCCATTTGGAGTTTATTTTTGTGTATGGTGTGAGATAGTGGTCAAGTTTCATTCTCTTGCATGTAGCTGTCCAATTTTCCCAGCACCATTTATTGAAGAGACTGTCTTTTTCCCACCGGATGTTTTTTCCTGCTTTATCAAATATTAGTTGCCCAAAGAGCCGAGGGTCCATTTCTGAGCTCTCTATTCTGTTCCATTGGTCTATGTGTCTGTTTTTGTGCCAGTACCATGCTGTCTTTGTGATCACAGCTTTGTAGTACAGCTCGAAATCCGGCATTGTGATGCCCCCAGCTTTGTTTTTCCTTTTCAACAGTTCCTTGGAGATGCGGGGCCTTTTCTGTTTCTATACAAATTTAAGGACTGTTTGTTCCAGTTCTTTGAAAAATGTCCTTGGTATTTTGATCGGGATAGCATTGAAAGTGTAGATTGCTCTGGGTAGCATGGACATTTTAACTATGTTAATTCTTCCGATCCATGAGCATGGAATATCTTTCCATCTTTTTATGTCTTCCTCAATGTCTTTCAAGAGTGATTTATAGTTTCTAGAATATAGGTCCTTTACGTCTCTGGTTAAGTTAATTCCAAGGTAACGTATGGTTTTTGGTGCTATTGTAAATGGGATGGATTCCCTAATTTCTCTTTCTTCGGTCTCGTTATTCGTGTACAGAAATGCAACTGATTTCTGAGCATTTATTTTGTAACCTGCCACGTTACTGAATTGCTCTATAACTTCTAATAGTTTGGGAGTGGCTTCTTTTGGGTTTTCCATATAGAGTATCATGTCATCTGCAAAGAGAGACATTTTGACTTCTTCTTTGCCAATTTGAATACCTTTGATCCCTTTTTGTCGTCTGATTGCTGTTGCAAGGACTTCTAGTACTATGTTGAATAATAGTGGCGAGAGTGGGCATCCTTGTCGAGTTCCTGATCTTAAGGGAAAGGCTTCCAGCTTTTCCCCATTGAGAATAATATTTGCAGTAGGCTTTTCATAGATGGCTTTTATGAGATTGAGAAATGTACCTTCTATTCCTACACTCTGAAGGGTTTTAATCAGGAAAGGATGCTGTATTTTGTCAAATGCTTTTTCGGCATCGATTGAGAGGATCATATGGTTCCTGAGTCTTTTCTTGTTGATATGATGAATCACGCTGATTGATTTGCGAATATTGAACCACGCTTGCATCCCAGGTATGAATCCCACCTGATCGTGATGGATAATCCTTTTAATGTACTGTTGGATTCTATTAGCAAGTATCTTGTTGAGGATTTTGGCGTCCATATTCATTAGGGAAATCGGTCTGTAATTCTCCTTTTTGATGGGGTCTTTGTCTGGTTTGGGGATCAAGGTAATATTGGCCTCATAGAATGAGTTTGGTAGCTTTCCTTCTGTTTCTATTTTTTGAAATAGCTTTAGGAGAATAGGTATTATTTCTTCTTTGAATGTTTGGTAGAATTCCCCAGGAAAACTGTCCGGGCCTGGAGTTTTGTTATTTGGAAGGTTGTTTATCACTGACTCAATTTCTTCATAATTAATTGGCCTGTTTAAGGAATCAATTTCTTCCGGTTTCAATCTTGGTAGTTTATAGGTTTCCAGGAAGGACTCCATCTCTTCCAGATTGCTTAGTTTATTGGCATATAGCTGTTGATAAAAATTTCTAATAATCCTTCCAATTTCAATGGTGCTCGTCGTGACCTCTCCTTTTTCATTCATAATTTTAATAATCTGGGTCCTTTCTCTTTTCTTTTGGATAAGTCTTGCCAGTGGTCTGTCAATTTTATTGATTCTCTCAAAGAACCAGCTTCTAGTCCTGTTGATCTGCTCTACTGTACTTCTGGTTTCTGCTTGATTGATTTCAATTTTGGTCAACTGCTTCCTCGTGCGTGGATTAGGCCTGTCCCTCTGTTGCTGTTCCAGCTTCTTGAGGTGAGAATATAAAAACTGCATTTTAGATTTTTCTATTCTTTTGAGTGAGGCTTGGATGGCTATGTATTTCCCCCTTAGGACTGCCTTTGCAGTATCCCATAGGTTTTGGACTGTTGTATTTTCATTCTCATTGGTCTCCATAAATTGTTTAATTTGATTTTTGATTTCCTGGTTTATCGAGTCATTCCTGAGCAGGATGGTTCTTAGTCTCCAAGTGTTTGAGTTTCTTCCAAATTTTTCCTTGTGGTTGAGTTCCAATTTCAGAGCGTTGTGGTCTGAGAATATGCAGGGGATAATTTCAATCTTTTGGTATCGGTTGAGACCTGTTTTGTGTCCCAGAACATGGTCTATTCTTGAGAATGTTCCATGGGCATTAGAATAGAATGAGTATTCTTTGGTTCTGGGGTGTAGTGTTCTATATATATCTATGAGGTCCAACTCGTCGAGTATGGCATTCAAAGCCTTTGATTCTTTGCTTAGTTTTTGCAAGGGTGTTCTGTCTATTTCTGATAGTGGAGTGTTGAGGTCCCCTACTATTAATGTATTTTTATTTATATGTCTCTTTATTCTGGTTAAGAGTTGGCTTGTGTATCTTGCTGCTCCCCTGTTGGGGGCATATATATTTATAATTGTCATATCTACTTGTTGAATACTTCCCTTAAGAATAATATAGTGCCCTTCTGCGTCTCTAACTATAGTCTGTAGTTTAAAATCCAATTTATCTGATATGAGAATTGCTACCCCAGCTTTCTTTTGAGGTCCATTTGTGTGAAAGATGGTACTCCATCCCCTTACTCTCAGTCTGAATGCATCTTTGGGTTTGAAATGAGTCTCTTGTAGACAGCAAATGGATGGGTCATTTCTTTTTATCCAATCTGCAACCCTGTGGCGTTTATGGGATGGTTCAAACTATTTACATTAAGGCTGATTACTGAGAGATATGATTTTAATGTTGCCATGTTGCCAGTAAAGTCTTTGTTTGTATTGGCTGTGACTTTCTGTTCTGTATCACTCTTGGGGCCCTTTTACTTTTATAGAACCCCCTGTAATATCTCCTGTAGGGCTGGTTTCGTGGTTACGAAATTGGTTAGTGACTGGCGATTCTGAAACGTCTTTATTTCTCCATCAATTCTGAATGACAGCCTTGCTGGATAAAGGATCCTTGGCTGCATGTTTTTCTCTGAAAGAGCTTTAAATATGCTCCCCCAACCCTTTCTCTCATTCCAGGTCTGTGTAGACAGGTCTGACGTAATTCTGATGCTTTTGCCTTGGTACGTGAGAAATTTCTTTGCCCTGGCCGCTTTCAATACTGTATCCTTGCATCTAATATTTGCGAATTGCACTATGACGTGACGTGGTGTAGGTTTGTCGTGGTTGAGCTTGGGAGGGGTCCTCTCTGCCTCTTGGACACGAATGTTTGTTTCCCTTGCTAGATTAGGGAAGTTTTCAGCTACAATTTGTTCAAATATCTCTTCTAGACCTCTGTTTTTCTCCACCCCCTCGGGGATGCCGATGATTCTAACATTGGATCGTTTCATTGAGTCAGTAATCTCCCGTAACCTACATTCGTGGGCGTGGATTTTTTTAAGACCATCTTCTATTTTCATTTTTTCCTCTATTAACCCATCCTCCAATTCACTAACCCGTTCCTCTGCTTCTGCGACCCTGGCCGTCAGAGCCTCTAGTTTTGCCTGCATTTGGCTCATAGAATTTTTAATTTCTGTCAGATTCGCTCTCATTTCTGTCCTTAGGGATTCTATATTCTCAGTAACCTTTTCGTTAATAGTTTTTTCAATTCTACTCATCATTTTGACCATCGTTACTCTGAATTCCATTTCTGATAATTTGGTTACATCCATATCCATTATTTCTGTGGCAGAGGCCACAGAATCACTGTCTTTTCTTTGCTGGGGGGGGGCTTCTCCTTCTTGTCATTCTGATGAAGAGAGGTTGCGGGGTTTCCAGAGCCCAAATTATTGACTGGGTCCCAGGCCGTGCCCCTTGTTTTATAGGGATCTTAGGGATGTGGGCTTCTTCTTTAAAGATTTTATTTATTTATTTATGTGGCAGCCAACCAGTGAGAGAGGGAACAGAAGCAGGGGAGTGGGAGAGGAAGAAGCAGGCTCCCAGCGGAGGAGCCCGATGACGGACTCCTTTCCGGAACGCCGGGATCACGCCCTAAGCCGAAGGCAGGCGCTCAATGACTGCGCCACCCAGGCGCCCGGGTTGTGGGCTTCTTGATTTTTCAGCCTGCCTTCTGGGGGAGGGGCCTGCTGCACGGATACTCAGGCAGCCATGTTTGGGTAGAGTCTCGGCATCCCCTGCGAGGGGGGATGGGGATGGGCACTCCCTGAGCCGTTATTTCCAGGCTTTTGTTCTCTGGCGGCTTTCCCTGGCGGTTTGCTGTGCCTCTTCTGAGAGTCAGAGCAGCAGCGGCCAAATTTCAGCCTCTGTCACAGAACAGAGGGATTGCGGCCTGTTCTCTACTAATGTTCTGGCCACTTTAACTCTGTTTCTGTTGGTGCTGCTCAACCCTGCAGTGACCCGGGATGTGCGCCCCACACCCGGCGTCCCAGCCCTCACTTCCAGGGCCGGCGCGTCTCTGTCCTTTGTGTTTCTAACGCCGCCAGCCGCCTGCCGCCCCGCGCGCGCTCCCGGATCTCCCGGTCTCAGTCTGGATCCAGTGAGCGCACCGGGATTCCGGTGATCCGCGAGATGCCTGGTGGCGCGCGCACCCGGCTCACGGTCTCAGTCTGCTGTTTTGCGGGTGCCGTCCGCGAGCCCCGCCCGCTCTCCCGTGCAAGTGGCTACCGCTTCCCGGCGCCCAAACATGGCGGCTCCCTCCCCCTTCCGTTTATCTTCCGATATCTGTGCACAGTTTCATGGCTCCCCGCTTCGTACCTCAATACTCAGCGCTGGAGATGTTCATTTGTAGAGATCCAGATGCGTCTTCCTGCGTCTCAGGCTGGTTCCGTGGTTGTTTAGGCTGGTCTGGTACCTATCCAGCTCGACTCAGGGGACCGGCTGAAAACGGTGTCTCCTACTCCTCCGCCATCTTAACTCCCCTCCTATCATTTTTATAATAATATTTTTTATTATATTATGTTAGTTACCATACAGTACATCCCTAGTTTTTGATGTAAGTTCCATGATTCATTACTTGCATATAACACCCAGTGCACCATGCAATACGTGTCCTCCTTAATACCCATCACCATCCTATCCCCTCCCCCCGCGAAGCCCTCAGTTTTTTTCCCAGAGTCCATAGTCTCTCATGGTTCATTCCCCCTTCTGTTTACCCCCTCTTTCTTCTTCCCTTTCTTCTCCTACCGATCTTCCTACTTCTTATGTTCCATAAATGAGTGAAACAATATGATAATTGTCTTTCTCTGCTTGACTTATTTCACTTAGCATTATCTCCTCCAGTCCCGTTCATGTTGCAGCAAATGTTGAGAAATCATTCTTTTTGATGGCTGAGTAATATTCCATTGTATATATGGACCACATCTTCTTAATCCAGTCATCTGTTGAAGGGCATCTTGGCTCCTTCCACGATTTTGCTAGTGTGGACAATGCTGCTATGAACATTGGGGTACATATGGCCCTTCTCTTCACTACGTCTGTATCTTTGGGGTAAATACCCAGTAGTGCAATTGCTGGATCATCCTTTTAAATCAGAAGAAATGAGTGAACAAGCCCAACTTAATAGCATGGAGACCAGAGTGCGATGAATGGCCCTTAGGAAAATCCAGAAAAGGCAGCAGTGTTGAGCAAAGCCAGGAGTACCCAAAAGATAGAAATGAGTAAGGAATCCTGTAAATCTGGACCCACAAAATGTCAGCCAACGGCTGCATTCAGTGTACAGATATTTTGTCTATGGCCTGCATTTTGTTGATTTACACAATATTTTTTTTCTTTTCAAAATTTTATTTAAATTCTAGTTAGTTAACATATAGTGCAATGTTGGTTTCAGGAGAATTCAGTGATTCGTCACTTACACACAACACCCAGTGCTCATCACAGCAAGTGCCCTCCTTAATACCCATCACCCATCTAGCCCATCCCCTACCCACCTCCCTCCATGAACCCTCAGTTTGTTCTCTGTCTCTAAGAGTCTCCTATGGTTTGTTTCCCTCTTTTTTTTTTCTCTCTTCTATATGATCATCCATTTTGTTTCTTGAATTCTGCATATAAGTGAAGTCATGTGGTATTTGTCTTTCTCTGACTTATTTATTTCGCATAGCAAAATACATTCTAGCACCATCCATGTGGTTGCAAATGGCTAGACTTCATTCTTTTTGATGGCTGGGTAATATTCCATGTGTATATACACCACATCTTTATCCATTCATTAGTCAGTGGACATTTGGGCTCTTTTCATAATTTGGCTATTATTGATAATGCTGCTATGAACATTGGGATGCACATACCCCTTCAAATCTGTATTTTTTATTCTTTGGGTAAATACCTCGTACTGCAATTGCTGGATCATAGGGTATTTTTAACTTTTTGAGGAACCTCCATACTGTTTTCCAGAGTGGCTGCACCAGTTTTCATTCCCACCAACAGTGCAAGAGGGTTCCCCTTTCTCCACATCCTCAACAACATCTGTTCTTTCCTGTGTTGTTAATTTTAGCCATTCTGACAGGTGTGAGGTGGTATCTCAGCATAGTTTTGATTTGTATTTCCCTGATGATGAGTGATGTTGAGCATCTTTCATGTGTCTGTTGGTCATCTGCATGTCTTCTTTGGAAAAGCGTCTATTCCTGTCTTCTGCCCATTTCTTAACTGGATTTTTTTAGGTGTTGAGTTTGATAAGTTCTTTATAGATTTTGGATACTAACCCTTTATCAGATATATCATTTGCAAATGTTTTCTCCTATTCCACAGGCTGCCTTTTAGAGTTTTGTTGTTTGTTTCTCATTTTTTTAAATTTAAATTCAATTAGCCAACATATAGTACATCATTGGTTTCAAATGTAGAGTTCAGTAATTCATCAGATGCGTATAAAACCTAGTGCTCATCACGTCATGTGCCCTCCTTAATGCCTATCACCCAATGCCTTTTAGCTTTGCTGATTATTTCCTTCACTGTGGAGAAGCTCTTTATCTTGATGAAGTCCCAATAGTTCATTTTCACTTTTGTTTCCCTTGCCTCTGGTGACATGTCTAGTAAGAAGTTGCTACAGCTGAGGTCAAAGAGGTTGTTGTCTGTGTTCTGCTCTAGGATTTGATGGTCTCCTGTCTCACATTTAGGTCTTTCATCCATTAAGTTACCCTCTGTGCCTGAATTCTCTCATCTACAAAATAGGGGTGATACCATAACTCACTTTATAGAGTTTTTGTGAGGATTAAATGACAATGCATGAAAAGCACTTGGAACACACCTGGCACGGTGTAACTATGTAATACTTATTAGGTATTAGTAGTAATAGTACTTACTGTTGTATTTGACAAACTGATCCTTGAAACCTTAAAGCAAGCATTAAAAACAACACAAGAAAATGACTTAAAATTGATCTGCAAGGTCTATTCTATGAAACAGATAAACAACTGAGTTAGAGTTCCAACATGATGATATGTTTAAAGAGAGCATTGCTTGTGCTAAATGACATGAAGAAGCCCTTTCAAAGCATCTTCCAGCTTCAAAATTCTATATAAATTGAAGTAATTGAACACAAGGTAGCAGAAATTTCATCTTATAAGTAACTAAAGAAACATACTTCAAAATATGGTTGTCTTATTTAAGTGAGTTCTTAATAAAAGAAATCACCTGAAGCAACATTACAGAAGCAAAATGTCCTTTTCCCTCAATACAAGTTAAGAAGGACAACTTCCAAAACTTACATAAAACTTCTAACAAAGACTTTTTATTTTACTTTATTTTTAAAGATTTTTTTATTTGTTTATTTGAGAGAGAGAGAGCATGAGTGGGGGGGGGCAGAGGGAAAAAGAGAAACAGGCTCCCCGCGAGAGCCCAAGGCTGGGCTCAATCCTAGGACCCTGAGATCAAGACCTGAGCCGAAGGCAGATGCTTAACCAACTGAGCCACCCAGACTCCCCCAAAGAGACTTTTTAAAAACAAATTTCAAAACAATATGCCACTGTAAATTAATATCCTTTTTAGTCATATTGTTATCTCAAATCTAAAAGGAAATAATATATATTTATATAGGCATTTACTTATGTTTATGTAAGCATTTATATTTATATAGGCATTCATATGTAAGAAAGCAAAATAGAAAAATGATATATAAAAATAAAGTATAAGTATGCTATATACATATATTTTAAAGTCTAGGCGGACTTTTGGATTGTTGAATATTCATTATACTAGATGACAGTTAAATGATTAATAACCTTAATACAGTTGACCTTTGAACAATGCAAAGCTTGGGGTGCTGACCCTCCACACAGTCAAAAATCCACATATAACTTTCGACTCCCCCAAAACTTATCTACTGATAGCCTTTTGTTTACTGGAAGCCTTACAGATAATACAGAAAATTAAACACATATTTTGTAAGTTATTATATGTATTATATAGTGTGCTCTTGCAACAAAGCAAACTAGAGAAAAGAAAATGTTACTAAGAAATTTACAAGGAAAATACATTTACAGTACTAGACTATATTTATAAAAAAAAAAATCATGTATAAGTGGACCCATGCAGTTCAAACCTGTGTTGCTCAAGGGTCAACGGTATATAATGAGCATTTGTAAATCCATAACAAAAAAGTCAAACATCATAAAATAAAAAACAATTTAAGTATATAATCATTTTCTAAAAGAATAAATACAAGCAAAAAGACTTTTGTCTCACTAGCAACTAAATAAATATAAATTATACCACTAAAGAGATTATATATCTCACCTGCAAATTGAAAGAGATCTTAAAAATTTAACAAGGACTCTAGGAAAGGGACTCTCATCTATTGTCACTAATTTCTACAAATTATGGATGATGGTATATGAATAGGTGTCAAAGGCCTTAAAAATATGTCTATTCTTGGATCCAAATCTGCCCAAAGAAAAGTTATCAAGTGGGACAAAAATGGAGATTATATTTCACGGCCTATGGCTCGGACAGTACAACAGCAAGAAGCCTCATTTACAGAGAACGCTAAACTTATTCGCATGATAGATAGATGTAATAATGATTGCCCTCCTCTAACTCCATTACTTTAATCTTCTGATAGCATGCCTTAAAACCTATTAAACTGGGTTGGCTCACTATCACAAGTTGAGCATATTATTCCTAACACTTCACTCTCTTGAGCTCGTTCCTAAATAGCACACAGAAGACCCAGAGAACAATAGATGTGACCTACTACAAAGCTCACGATTTAAAAGATCAGAAGCCAGTAACAAAACCCAGATGTCACAGAAAAAAATATTAATTTGACTACATAGCACCTTTAAATGTCTGCACCACACACAAAAAAAATTCATGAACTACGTTAGAGACAAATGAAGATGGAGAAAATATATTTGCCATATGTATGTCAAAGACCAAATATTCTTAATATTCAAAAAGAGCTTACAGAATATAAAAAAGACCAAATCTCCAATAAAAAAAAAATGGGCAAAAGACATTCACTGACTACTCAAATAAAAATAAGTATACATTTCAAAGCTTTTCAGAAGAAATCAACCTCAACCATAGTTCAGCAATTGCAAATTAAAATTGTGAGAAGCCACTGTCTACCTCTCAGACGAGCAAAGACCAAGCTTCAAAAACCTTTGCGTTAATAATAGTGCATTGACACAGAATCTATCATGCATCACTGATGGCTGTACAAGTTGATACAATATCTGGGGAGGTTAAGTCAAAAAGATTTATTATTATTTAATATGAAGACGTGCTTTCATTCAGCAATTCCACCTCGAGGAATTGATCAACAGATGTGTACATGCACATAAAGATGAAATAATTCATTGCGACGTTGTTTGTACTAATAAAAGACTGGAAACAACCTAAATATTCATTAGCAATAGTCTTCCAATAAATAATACATCTATATGACGATACACTATGAATTATTTAAGAAGAAAAGGTAGGTATATATATGTATATGCTCATACAGAGTGATCTCGATGATCTATTTTTTAAAAAATAGGTACAGAAACTGTATGCAGCTTGCTTCTATTTGTTAAGCACACGTGCTTTTATCTGCATAGACTGTCTCTGGAAGTGTTTACAAGAAACTTGCTACTGATAGCAATAGCTAAGTTTAACAGATGACTTAAAAATGGTCCAGGCATTGTCCTAAACAGTTTACCTACATTATTTGATCATCAAAACAATTCTATATGTTAGGTGAAATTATTATCCCCATTTTCCAGATGAGAAAACGGGTACAGAGAGGTTAAGCAATTTGCTAGGGTCACATAGCTAGCAATTGCAAGTTGTGATTTGAACCCAATGTAGTCTGTCTCCAGAACAGGGTTTTTAACCACTAAGTAATTTGCCTCTGGGAAAGAAAACATGGGGGTCAGGGTTGGGTGGAATGCTTTCCACTCTATTCTCTGTTGTTTTACCATATGCATATACTATGTTTTCAAAACATAAAAATAAAAATTATTCAAAATATTACACAAATTCTAAAGCATATCTAGAAAAACAGAGGAAAAACCCACCAAATTCTGATAATGTGTAATGAAGGAGGACTGGCCCCACCAGATGGTAATGCCTGCTTTAAACATAGAAAAATTTAAACAGTGAAGAGCTGACAGAATTAACAGAAAGATCAGTGTACCAGAAAAAATAGCCTAGAAGTCAATCCTAGCAAAATAGGATTTAATATTTTTAAAAACATGAAAAAGTAGAAGGATTATTCAATTAATATGACTGGGTAAATTGACTAATTATTTGGAGGACCATTCATTTATGATGTCATCTGACATAATACACTAAATCTATTACAAATGAATTAAAGAAATAAATGTAAAACTGAATCATAAAGTCAAGGAAAAAAAAATATATATATTTGTATATATATCTGCTCCCTGGATAAGGAAGGACTTTCTTAACATAAAGCATGATGGAAGAAATATTTTGGAGAGGATAAGGCAATTTTGCCAACACCAAAATTCTAAAACTGCACATTTAAAATATCATAAACAGAATGCAAGGTTATGAATTGGGAACCACTGTTCACAACAAATAAATTATTAGCATTATATACAAAACACAATTACAAATCAGTAAATAAAACATTAAGATATTTGAACAAAAAAAAAAGCCATAGAAATTAATTGACCACTGAAGAAAAATACAAATCACACATAACTCATTGAATTCTATGATGTAGATAAAATTATTTTCCCATTTCCTAGATAAAAACTGACATTCAGAGAGTCAGTCCTTGCCCAGATCACACAGACAATAAGCCTTGAGCTGAGATCTGGAGAAACTTATTTTGCTCCAAAGTCCATGCTTTTAATCCTGAGGCTCCACTCTCTAGATACTGATGTGTATCCCTATATAGACAGACAATACAACAGTAAGAGTACGTCACTATCAAAAGCAAAACTGAAGAAAACATTGTTTCATGCATGTAATTGATGAACTGGTAGTTTCTCTAAGTCATTTCAAAATAAGGTCATTATACCTAGTCAATTTAAGGGTATATCCTTACCACTTTTCTTAATTAAACTGTCCAGTGGTATCCTTATGACAGTTTATGTTTGGGGAGTAAAAATGGAAAAAGAAGTACAGATGTCTCAATGGGAAAGGACTAACTGAGTTTCAGATTGAATATTGCTCCATCTATACAGCAGTTTCTCAGGAAGGCAGAGGCTGAGTACCAATAACTACCAAAAGAATTTTGAACCTGCAAAAGCATTACCAGGCATGTATTATTACCAAGAAGAAACTGAAATTCTAATAATATTTGCAATATCTAATTTGAATTCTTCATTTGTTTGCAATATTTAAAATAATTTTGTGACCAGATAAAACCTGAGGGTGTTTCTGTTTAAGAGTTAATATCTAGGGGCACCCAGGTGGCTCAGTTGGTTAAGCGTCCAACTCTTGATTTCAGCTCAGGTCATGATCTCAGGGTTGTGAGATCAAGCCTAAGTCAGGCTCTCCACTGGGTGTGGAGCCTGCTTAAGATTCTCTCTCTTCCTCTCCCTCTACCCCTCTTCCCATAAAGGGGAAAAAAAAAAAGAAGAAAAGAAAAAGTTAATATCTATTTTCTAAGTTAAATCAGCTTCCTTGTCAAATTGTGGGCCCAAAGTGCTAGTATTGCTGAAGTCAAACAACCACTAGATAAGGAAAGATAACATCAGCTTTGGTAGCAAAGGCTATCGCTGAAGCTTCTATAAATTCTTGCCGAATCCAAGATCTATTTAAGCTTAAGATATCTGTAACTCTGCAAATGGCTCTCTTATGCTTCCTCCTTCATCTTTTCCAGGGTGACCAGTTTCTTTCAGCCTGGAATTCTCATCTGCTCTATTCCTCCTATTGCTTTCTTCTGTAGCTTCACTCCATGGTGACATATATTTATGTATTTATATGTATCTATATTCTCTCTCTCTCTCTCTCTCTCTCTATATATATATATATATATATATATATATATATATGCACTATAACTATAACATTGCCTATTCCAAAATTCATAGGTGGTTTTGGGAGGTGTAATCATCTTTACTCCAGAATTTACCATGATCACTATCTATTTGAAAGAGAGAAAGAGACTCTCCGTGGGTGGGTGAATTGTTTAACCCTATCCATTAGAACTCAGGTACATTTATTGCTGGATAAATGCATAGGGGTAGGAATAGAAAAGAAGAGTGTATTAAGTGCCAAATTTCAGCTTCAACAATAACTATTGCTGCCAACTGGCATGACTTCAAATATCCCCTCACCCAACAGATGGCATGAAAGTTGTATCAGTGGGAAATATGACACCTTTTAAAATGCATACAGTGAATTAGATATTAAAGAGTTGAACCTGGAAGTTTACACAGGTTTTATCTCACAATTATACCTCCATGAATAAAACTCCACAGAATTTAGAATATTATTAAAGCACCCACTTAGCTAGTATGTTTTCAGAGCTTTAGACCAAGTTCTTGAAATATACTATGAATATTAGAGTATATATTTTTACAGATCAAATATACCAATATCATATAAATAAGAGCTCAAAAAGAAAACAAAGAGCCATGTTGGATTTATCTTATTCCAGTTAAATTCATTCCAGAAAAATTCAAAGGAAATGGAAAAATAGAAATTTCCTATTTTTTAAAAGCATAGGCATTTTAATCTTAAAGCAATGCACAAATATGAATCTTGTTAAAAGTTATCTAATTATTTTCTTTTCTCTTGGGTTCTTTAAAAGATTATGGTCCAAATGCTATTCTTGTTGCTGAAGTTTACACGGTCTTTCAAAAAATCAGTATATTGTATCAGACCTTTTCATCCATTTCATAAATATAAAATACAGTTTTGTTCATCGTATGTTCATACCAATGCCTTGATAAGAAGCGGACACTAGCAAGGGTTTAATCTTAGCAAATGACATCCTGGGTGGCACAAAACAGTGAATTTCAGAAGCACCAATGAGTTATGACAGTACTTGAGCCCTCATCACTGGGGATTTTTTATTTGTGCACATTTGGTGTTATGTTTTAAATACCTGCCATTTGTAGAAACACTTACAAGTGGTCATACTCTATGCAAAATAATAAAACAGATGTTGCTGCTCGCTCACAATATGCCAAAGCACACTTGGTCCAAGTACCAAGGGCCAAATTTCACCCTGGAAAGTCACAAGCTGCAGGGTCCCTAGTATTTCAGGATTCATCAAGGCTAATTACTTACCTCAATTCTACATTCTAGCAAATGGAGAGTTTTAGGAGTCTATAATTTTCACTATGTTAAGGCTTGGATAAAAAGAGCAAAATGAGTTTAAAAACCAGATAGGCAGGGTAAAAATCAGCATGTAAAAAGGTGTTTTTCATTTTAAATATGCTGATTTTTTTAAAATACAAAATTCAAAATGTCCTAAAGGTAATAGGAAAAATAACCACCCCTGTCCCCCTTTCTCCTTCGCCATCAGTTTCTTGTGGCTTTTTCCACAGTTATTTCTATGCCTAAGCAAATGAATATGTAATTTTCTCTTTTTTTAACCTAATAGGGCTTACTATCTGGATTAGTCTACACTTAGCTTTTTTCACTAAACTTTTATCAAAGACTGTTTCATGTCAGTACATAAAGAAAACTTTCTTTTTTCATTGCATAATAGTAAACTGTATAGATATCAATTAATTACTAAAATTCCGTATCGGTGAATATTTGGATTGCTTACCATGTTGCAGCATTATAAATAAAGTGATATATAGAATGCTTCTAGCCTAGGACTCTGCTTAGATCCTAACCCTTTTAAATGTTTAACATATGGATTGAATTATCAGCACAGAGGCACACTGCCATACTTGAAATCATTTCATCTGGTGACTGTATCCTTTATACCTTTTCTAACTTGAACTGCCAAGTATAACAGTAGTCTTCAATGAACACTAATTAAGAATGATGTGACATATGAATTTCTACTAAAATTCTAAATGGCATTACCAATCATCAGAACATTGCTTCATTGGAGGGTCTGCTTGACCCTAATTAGAGAATTCAACTTGGCTTTCTTTGTATTGCCTGGGTGAAAGGAGGAAGGGAATCAACTACGTTAATTTTGGATTTGTGACACCAAGTTATGACTGACCTTCCCCATTTCAGAACTCTAGCATCAGTGTTAGGTGGAGTAGCATTTAACTCTTCTACATTACTCTACAGAGACCTTAGCAAGCTACTATGGTTCAACTTTGGTTCACTTAAGCAGTAAAATAATTAATAATACTGAGATTATTAAACCATCTAAGGGACAAGGCCTAGAAAACAGACAGAAACTAATACCACTCCAAGAGGGTCAGAAAGCAAAAGAATATCAACAAAACTCAAAAATCAACAACAACAACAACACCGTCACCACTGCCCCTGAAGACTCCCAGAGCAGCCACCAGTGAATCCCCATCATCCCTCGGCAGCATTTTTCCGTCTTTCTTATCTGTGTCTCACACTAAGAAATATATTCATATTTTATTCTAGTATGCCCATACACATATAACTAAACCAATTTCATTAAAATAGGACTCGTCCCATTATGCAACGCATTCTAATATCATATATTCCCTTCTACTTTATTTCTCTGATGCTGGTTACAACTTACTAAATTGATTTCAAGACCCATTAATAGATCAGGACCTCCAGTTTGAAAAACACTCCTCTAGAGAGATTGATTTAGACAACAGTGTCGCTATTGATAAGTGAAGTGAACAAGCTTGTGGAGGAGGTGAAGAGTAGAGAAAATAGAAGACCATTCTGTGTTTGGAAGGGGACAGGATAGAAAGAATGGCAAATGAAGCTTGCACATAATCCTTTATCAGCAGAATGAAACCAGCATGACCCTAATTTAATACTATAGCAAAGATCAATCCAGACACATTACCTATTAGCACTGAAGCAGTACAAATCATGGCTTTTCTGACCAAAAAAAGGGGGGGGGGCAGGGGGCAGGGAGAAGGAAGGAAGGAAGGCAGGCAGGCAGATGGGAAGGGAGGAGGAAGGGCAATGCTTTACATGCTATTTTTTCATATAATCCTGAAGCTCAAATTCAATATAACTGCTCTGAGAAATCTTCAATTATTTCAGAGGTAATACTTGCTTTCCTCATGCCCTTTTCAGCTTCACTTTACGCTTCTTTCCCCAACCATTACTTAGGTTGGAGTCTAGTTGTCTGACATGAGCTGTCAACGTCCTAAGAGTCATAAAATTAAAAAGAGTAATCTTGTAGGATCCAGCAGCTTCCATACACACTAGTCTGGATCCTAGACTAAACTCTTGTCATACTGCATGCCGTGACATAAATCTAAACTCAGTGTTGAAATTATGTGTTGGGGCCCCTGATGCACCCAACCTTGGGCTCAATTTGGCGATCTGTGGATAGATGACATTTTCCTCAATCTCTCTTGTTCTTATCGAGTGGTAACTACCTCTTTTCTGGGAACATTCAGCCTTCCTGCAAGGTTTCAGCCTTGGCATTTATTCCACTACAGTTCTAAAGTTAGTAGAGAAATAGAAACATTTCATTTCCTTGATTATGCCTCCACTCTTTCAAATTACTCCCAGGAAATGTCAATGCCAGAAGAAATATTTTGGAGACTGTGACTGAATTAAAATTGTGCAGAAGAGTGGCCTGTCTTAATGAAATTACCCAGGACACCACATTGGCTGCTGAGTCCTCTTAGCCAAAGGAAAGCATTTCCTCACTGGCTTTCCTGCTCAGAGGGTAATCTAACCCTCACTGGTGTCTAGGTGCCCTCAACAGTCCAGGAAAGGCCAGCTGGAATATCTAAGCTAATGACCATGCTCCGTGTGGCAGGTGTTGCTCACTATGATTTCTTCAGTTTTGGAGCAAAATCCCTGTGTTCTACATCTATTTTTAGTCACATTTGTAATAATGGAATGAAAAATAAGTGACTTCTTGAACTTCTGTTATATGTCAGTCAGGGAGAACAAATATAGCTCACTCTGACAGTTACTAAGTTGGAGCTAAAGAATTTCTCAGCAGTTCAGGGGTGTGAATTTGCACATTCTTTAAGCTGGTTGTTTCCTGGGTGCTCTGCCTCTGCAGATAAAATGTGAAACATAGTGTGGAAGCGTATTTGGCATTCACAGGTGACAATCAGACTCTTGTAGGTCTAATTATAGAATAAAGGATTATCAGCAAAGGGCTGGATGCCTAAATGTAATGAGTGGTGAGGCTGTGTCATCACCATGAAACTTCCCTCTAACTTCACCTCAGTCCTGACCCCATAAGCCCCAACTTCACAATTTTGTATTACAAAACACAAAAATTATCAGACTATGGGATCAAAAAGAAAACAGTGGGGCACCTGGGTGGCTCAGTCAGTTAAGTATCTGACTCTTGATTTCAGCTCACGTCATGATCTCAGGGTCATGAGATCGAGCCCTGCATTGAACTCCATGCTGGGTGTGGAGCCTGCTTGAGATTCTCTCTCCCTCTCCCTCTGCCCCTGCCCTGGCTCTTGTGCTCTCTCTTTCTCTCTAAAAAAAAAGAAAAAGAAGAAAAGGAGAAAACATGGTACACACAAAAAGTGTGTTTTCCTAGAAAAACCCAATGTTAATAGATGCAAATTGCTTCTAAATGTTACCTCTGATTCTTCTTTAAATCTATAAATAACATGTTAAACCTATTGTTTCCTGATTTGATTTTGTTTTGCCTAACATTCTTTTATGTTGTCATCACAGTCTGATTTCACTAAACATCAGTTCTTCTATTTTACTAAATTATTTTGAATGAAATAATTCAATAGGCAGCATTTTAAAAGAATAATTAATTGCTCATAATAAAGGTTTCCACTTCATGTCAGGAAGTATCTATTTTGTAACGATGATTTCATTACTTCTATGGTACTGGTTTAATACTCGATGTTCGAGAGTATCTAAGATATGATACTTGCATGACTTTTGTCCACAAATACATAGTATCAACATTTGTCTCATGTAATCAAACTCAATTTCATTTTTAAGTTCTCGCCTCTATTTATTATTAACTCTCCTTAGTCTAGTAAGATAAATACATGATTTTCTATGTTTAAAGACTGAGATGCAAAGATAAGCTTCATTTAGTTTTTATCTCCAAAAAGCACTGGAACTAATTTTATTCTTTACACTCTTATTTACCTCAGTCCAAGACTTCCAGGTCACCCTTCATAACCTGTAAAAATCACACCCGTGTCTGTAGACCCCCTAATCATATCTAATCTCCTACTCCTCCAAAACATTCTAAGCAATGCTACTAAGACCTCTCTAACTTGCAGCTTAGTATCAGTAAACATCCTTCAGCCTCAGACTTGTAACTGAGTACCTCACTTTTTGCTCAGACTGAAATTGGGCACTACGCTCAGAACTACAGCGATAGCCCGCTTAAGTGGTGGCCTCTTTTTCTCCAATGCTGTATATACTTCACAATCTGGAAGGAGGGTAAGTGTTCTCCTTGTTTGGGATGTTAAGGGTATTAGGTATTAAGGCTTTAACATGTATTTGGGAAGGGCTATAGTTCAGTTCATAACAGTGGTCAAATGTAACATCACCCATAATGGGACTAACTGACAGCTTATGCCTCTTGATGTGATGCACTAAAAGGACATATCACTTAGGTAGCATCTTTGCCCCAAGTGCTAACCAAATTAATCACGAGGAATCAATTAGATAAATGAAAGTGAGGAAAATTCTAAAGCAACTAGCTGGCACTACTCGGAAGTGTCCAGCTCATGAAAGACAAAGAAAAGCTGAGGAAGCTTTCAAAACGAAGGGAACGCTTCCACATTAAAGGGCACTAAAGCAACACAACAACTAGATGCATTCTAAGAACCTCAGTTGTTGGAGGGACATTGCTGGAACCATCAGCAAAGTTTGAATACAGACCATCTTCTAGATAATAACATCATATCAATGTTATAACAATGTCAAATTTCCTGGATTTTATAACTGTATAATGGTTATGTAAGAGAATGTGCTATTTTTGCAAAATAGATGCTGAAATAATAATAATATGCAATAGATATGTAGAAAGATAAAGCAAACCTGATTTAAAAATGTTAACAATTGATAAATCTAATGGTAATGTTCTTGCAACTTTCTCATAAATTAAAAATTTTTAATATAAAAAGTTTTTTAAAAGGGAAGATACCCCAAAATATGGAAGTAAATAATGCAGGCAGTTTCACTGCCCCACAGAATCTCACTAGAAGTGATTTTTAAATAGTATAAATCCACAAGGACAGAGAGATCAGCAGAAGTAACAGGACTTGGGAAACAGAGAAGCAGATGGATGCATAGTAATCGACTTAACAGATCCAAAAAGCGGAATCTTAAGCCAGTGTTGGGTATAGCCAACTAGTTTACACTACAGAATCCCCCAAAAGGCCCAAGATTTGGCAGTGCCAGCTACCTCTGAGGATGACACTAAACAAAAGAAGTGGTTGTGTGACTATTTAAGAAGCAAATCTCTTCCCCAATTTCAGCCCCTTAACTGCTTCTCTCCCAACCAGCAGAAGCATAAAGCTTTTTCCCCTGGAGAGGATAAAGCAGAGGGTGTCTGGAATGGAAATTCCAGGCACTCTGAGAGCAGGAAGATGTTACTAAAAGCAAGAAAGATATTAAGAAAAAGTTGACATGCATACAAGTCCTTTCTTCTACAAGCTGTGTACCCAGGACAGTTCATCATATTCTGACTCGCATTCTTTTTGAATTCGTTCAAAATTAAAAAAAAAAAATGGAAGAAATCACTAACCAGAGAAAAACAATTTAAAAGCATTACTGGCAACCCTAAAAAAGTCACTAGATCCACAGAATTTATTAGTAAGTTTTGTTAAACTTTAAAGTGACTGTCATGCTACATAAACTGTTCCAGAATGTTTAGTAAAAAATGAGTAAAGGACTTGAATAGAAATTTCTCCAAAGAAAATGTACAAATGGCCAAGAGGTGGATACAAAATGCTCAACTTCAGTAAGCATAAGGGAAATGCAAATCAAAACCCCGATATGATCTCATACCAGTTAGGATGGCTATTATCATTATTATTTTTTAAGATAACAGGTGTTTGGGAGAATGTGGAGGACCCTTGTACACTGTTGGTAGGAAAGAAAATAGTATGGAGTTTCCTCAAAAAAATCAAAAATAGAACTACCATATGATAGAGCAATCCCTCTCAGGGTATTTATCCAAAAGAACTGAAATCAAGATCTCGAAGAGATATTTATGATCCTATGTTTATTGTAGCATTATACATAATAGTCAAGATATAGAAACAATCTATTGACGAAGGAATGGGTAAAGAAAAAATGTCGTATATACGCATAGTAGAGTATTATTTAGCCTTAAAAAAGGAGGGAATCCTGCCATATTCTACAAGAGGGATGAACGTTGGCATTATGCTAAATGACATGGTTCAATCACAGAAGCACAAATGCTACATGATTCCACTTATATGAGGTATCTAAAATAGTCAAATTCATAGAAGCAGAGAGTAGAATGTTATTGGCCAGGCACTGGGAGGAGGGAGAAATTGGGGTAGCTATTCAACAGGTGTAAAGTTTCAGTTATGCAAATGAATATGCTCTAGAGATCCGCTATACAACATCATCTCTACAGTTACTAATACTGTATTATACATTTAAAAATTTGTTAAGAGTTTCGATCTCATGTTAAATGCTCTTACCACTACCACAACAAAAATCATAAAGTCACCTGAGTTTATTTTACCAAACTGGTATAAACTAAATACCAACTGTTTAAAAAGATGAAACAAAAATAAAACCACAATCCATTATCACCATAAATACAGTTTTGAAAATAAATCAAATTCTATTAAATCAAATTATTTAGCACAATATTAAAAGAATGACGCCCTTGGCAAGCAGGGCTTATTTCATGAAAACCAAGGTGGTTTAAGAATAGACACTTATTAATATAATAATCCCTATTAATAAGTCAAAAAGAAAAGGTCAGACTACTTGGGTTGACATGTCTAAACTCATTTGATAATTTTCAAAAAATATTCCTGATTTTCAAGAAGCTGTTCTCCTAATAAAATAATAAGAGCAGAATACTTCCGTAACATGATATAGAAAACATTTTACCCCAGAAGCTAACCTCATATATAACTGAGAAATATATACAGAATTACTGTAAAGTGGAGCACAATGCAGATAAGGTGCATACAGTTATTGTTATTTCTTGGCACTATCTGGAACTTTTGATGACACAATAAAAAAATTTAGTCAAAAGTTTAATAAATTGAAAGGTTGTCCACCTAGAAAACCCAAATGAATCAACTAAGAACTTTAGAGTATTACTAGAATACATGAATGTGGGCTGTTAAAAAATAATAGCCTTTTTAAATGCCAAGAATATCAATTTAGAAAATGTAATAGATGAAACTTTATTAGCACAAGAAAGTTTAGCATATATAGGAATAAACATTTGAAAATGTTTGCAGGATCTATATTATATAAATGACTAGATATTTCTCAGAAACATAAAAGAACCTGACTAAATGGAGAGACTTAATATGGTAAATATTCTAATCTCTCTCAAATTAATGTGTTGTTCTAATTAATTTCAACTTAACCTCTAGTAATTTTTTTAATTAAAAAAGTGATTCTAGAGTACAAATTTAGTAGATAACATGAGGACAGACAGAATGAGTGAACTATCACAGAAATCAGAAACAGACAATATTGTAAATCAGAATTTTGCATAAGATAATAGTAGAATTGTGAATCAGTAGCAAAAGAACATTGTCCCAACAATGATGCTGGATAATTGCCTAATATCTAGATATTTAAAACTAGTTTCTCACTTTACAGCTTCACTGAAAACATAGTTCAGGTAAGTTAAAGAACTGACAGTACCGTGAATAAAAATAAAGAGGTAAACTTATTAAAGAGGTTGATGGAGGGGAGCCTGGGTGGCCCAGTCAGTTAAGCCTCTGCCTTCAGCTCAGATCGTGATCCAGGATCCTGGGATTGAGCCCCAAGCCAGGCTCCCTGCTCAGTGGGGAGTCTGCTTCTCCCTCTGCCCTTCCCCCTGCTTATGCTCTCCTTTTCTCTCTCAAATAAATAAATAAATAAAATCTTAAAAAAAAATAGGTTGATGGAAATAAATGTGAATATGCACAAACCACAAGGGAAAACAGGTTCCCTAAATAGAACTTAATTGAAGGAAGGGATGCTAAATGAAAAGATCAGTAGATTTCATTACAAAATAATTAAAACCTTTTATATATCAAGAACCATTATAAATAACATAAAAGACAGATGACCCAAAGGATGGAGATATATACATATATATATATGTATGTGTGTGTGTGTGTGTGTATATATATATATATATATATATCAAGAAATATGTAAATGTCTTTAATTTATGAAGAGCTCACCAAACAAAATGACAAATGAATAAATAAGGAGAAACACATTAGAAAAGGGATAATAGATACAAAAGAGGAAAGGCAAGTGTTCAGTAAACATAAGAAATTTTCTCTTTTACACTGAAATACTAATTTAGTCTACCAAGTTCATGAATATCTGTATATATACATCTATCCATCTCTCTGTAGCCAAGACTGGCAGAAATACAAGGTAACTTCTGCTTTTATAATATATTATTTAGAGTGGGGATTGTAAATCTTTTTTGTAAAAGGCAAGATAGTAAATATTTCCAACTTTGTGGGTTATATGGTCTATGTCACAACTACTCAACTCTGCTACCATAGCACAAATATGTAGACAAATAGACAGGAATGTGTTCCAATAAAATTGTATTTGAAAATATAAGTAATAGGCCAGATCTCTATTGAAAGCCATAAATATATATATATATATCATTTGATCAAGCAACTTCCTTTTAAGAATGTATTTTATACAAGCCATTATGCTTATGAGTATTGATATTCACCAAATAATTTATTTAATGTCTAACCATATGGTTTTAAATAAAGCAGTTACCCTTCACAATGGATGACTATGTCATATCCCAAAATTATGTCATAGAAAAATACTAATGATATCAGAAAATATCTATAATCAATTGAAAAAAGTTGGTTTCCATCGATTATACACAATATGACTCTATGTCTTCATTCACACTCACACACACACACACACACACACACACACAGAGACTTTTAGAGATTAAAGAACAGATTTGCAAATCACACTGCCTGAATTAAAATTCAGGTACCACTCTGGAAAACAGTATGGAGTTTCCTCAAAAAGTTAAAAATAGAACTACCCTACGATCCAGCAATTGCACATCTAGTTATTTATCCAAAGGATACAAAAATACTAATTCAAAGGGACACATGCACCCTGATGTTCATAGCAGCATTATCTATGATAGCCAAATTATGGAAAGAGCCCAAGTGTTCATCGAATGATGAATGGATAAGGAAGATGTGGCATATATTCACAACGGAATATTACTCAGCCATAAAATAGAATGAAGTCTTGCCATTTGCAACAACATGGATGGAGCTAGAGAGTATTATGCTAAGTGAAATAAGTCAGTCATAGAAAGACAAATACCATGTGATCTCACTCGTGTGGAATTTAAGAAACAAAACACGACATCAAAAACTAAGGATATACTGCATGGTGACTAACATAATATAATAAAAAATTATTATTAAAAAAAAAAGAAACAAAACAAACCACAAAGGGGGGAAAAAAGAAAGAGGCAAACCAAAAAACCGACTCTTAACTATAGAGAACAAATCGAAGATTACTGGGAGAGGTGTGTGGGGGGGGCGGTGGGTGAAATAGGTGATGAGGATTAAGGAGTACACTTGTTGTGTTGAGCACCGGGTGTTGTATGGAAGTGTTGAATCACCATATTGTATACCTGAAACTAATATTACACTGTAAACTAACTGAAATTAAAAAAATTCAGGTACCATAACTTCCTGTACGAATTTAGTCAAGTCATTTAGTATCTCTGAGCCTCAACTTCCTTATCTGTGAAATGGAAAGAGGAATTGTGCTTAGCTCATGAAGTGTTGTGAGAATTAGAGACAATACACTAAACACTTGGAATATCTCAATAAATCGTATATATAGCTCACTTGCATATAATAGGTATGTTATTTTATAATTATATGAAAATGTTAAATTTTTGCATTTGAGAATTTCATAATTCACTTTCAATATCATAGTAAAGTAAAATTGTCTATTAGTAAATATCATTTTCAAGAATTCAGTCAATTGTGAGGAGCATTAAGCTGGTCCAAAAAGCAAAATTTATATCTGATTTTAAAGAAGCAATTTCACAGACTGCTAATGCCCTTTTTCTTCAGAGGAAGAAATCTGGAGATGTTTTTATCTCAGGTGAGAGATGCAGATCTTGGGCTAGTAATGTACTGTCTCATTGGTAACTAGCAGTCAGAGCAACCTGGCCTAAGGCAGGGACATGAAACGTTCACCCAGCTTCAAGAGCTTATGCCCGGGAAGGAGATGCATCTGAAAGCAAATCAATGTGACCCTTGCTTCTTATTTGAATAAACCAGCAGATACAAGCAGTTTCTCTAGGATTTGAGTCCAGAAATGTTCTCCCTGCATGACAGACTCTTTGTCCCTGACTATACTTTCATTTAAAACCAAGCAATCTATCTCCCCTCTCTTTCTGGGATATCTGAGGAATGAGCAATTAAAACTCAAGTAAAATCCAGGGGAGCTACCTAAAGTTCCAATAAGTAGTTCCCAGAATCCCCGTCACTGGATAGCCTTTCTCCTCTTCTCTTCCTTTTCTCTTCTCTTTCTCACTCTCTCTCTCTCCAATCTCTCTCTCTTACTCAGGACTGTTCCTTAATCATTAAAAGATTAAATATCCATCCTAATATGCTCCATTCAGATCAGCAAAAGTTCTGCATTATAAACCCATGTTTCTGCACATCACAGCTATCTTACTTTCTTACCCCCTCGCCTCCAGAACACTGGCTTTCTTTCAACTCCATAAACACTCCAAGCTTCTTTCAAATCATTCCTTCCCATCAGGGAATCCCAACACCCGAATTCACTTCAACAGTGCAGGCATGTGACAGATGCTGCAGTCAACACATCTGCATGAGACTTTGATTTAGTAGTTTAAAAAAGGAGATAAGAGCATGCAGGGCCTCTGTTTAGCTGGGGTGGGTGAGGGAAAAGAAGTGTGGTTTGGGGGAAGTCATAGCAATTGTTCCATGGTTCTGTAGCAATGCAGCTTCTTGACCCAGCTGTAGCAACAGCTCCCTCTCCAGGGATGGTTTTGGAGGTGTCTCTAGGAACCCCAGCCTATAGTCTGTTCCTCTAGCTCTTCCTGTGATTCCATAGCCATGTAAGCCTTCCTACTTACAATGATCGGAGTGGATGGTTTATGGTCGTCAACAGAGATTCTTCCTATGACTCACCTTACAAGGCTGTGTTTGCATTTCTTGGACATTATTCATAAGAGATTTGGAAAAATACTGGGAGGTTTTAAAGACTATATCGAGTCCAGCAGAAATCATATGAATTGGCAGAACAGGCCATTATAAAATTCTAGTGACCCATCATATTATGATGTGTCAATATAGGTTCATCAATTGTAACAGATGTGCCACTCTGATGGGGGACGTCAGTAATGTGGGGAAGCTATGCATTCTGGGGAGTAGGAAACATATAAGAGTCCTCTTTACTTTCCTCTCAATTTTGCTGTGAACCTAAAACTACTCCAAAAAAGTCTTAAAAAAAAACTTCCAGTGAACTGCCATGACCCTGTCATTGATTCAACATGGTTGTTCACTGCCAAATCAGAGTATATTGGACTAGGTTCTAAAGATATAAACATGAATAAAAATGGCCCCTATAATTATAGGTCATAAACACAAAAAGACAATACAAATCATAAGGGTAATTATACATTCATATGGATTATCTCTTTTTGTTTTCAACTAACTTTGTAACATGACTACTGTTACCTCCTTATTACTGATGAGGCTTAGAGAGCTTGATGGGCTTGCCTGCAATCACAATGCTAACGAGTGGCCCCGAGAGGGCTTAAATACAAATTTGACCATAGCACTTGAGCTCCTAGACACTACACAGCAGCAAATCACGTAGCAGTTCATTTACTTATTCAATGAATAGTTATTGACTCTGTCAGCTCTTATGTTATGGATCTTGATAATAGTTTGACTCACAAAAACAGGAAGTCAGAGAAACAAAGGCATGACCAGTGACCAGAGGCAGAAGGGAGAACCTAATGTGAAGACAGGCACAAGTCAATGTTCCGTACGTACATGAGGGATTCAATGGGATCACACACACTCAAGTGCCTCTAGCTCTAGACGTTCTGCTTGGAGTTGAGGAGAGAGAAAAGATCCAGTTCTGCCAGTGTCTGTGTGTTTAGTCACTTGCTGTAGCCTCAGCACCAAACCTCCATTGTATTTGTGTGAGGAAGGGAGAAAGCAATTTCTGAGCTAATCCCATATGGTAAATTTATAGTAGTGGAATGAATAAATTCTGTGCAGGGGGCATCAGAAAGGGGTAGTAAGAGGTCAGAAACATTTCAAAGAAAAAAATAACTGAGTCTTGAAGAACGAGTAAGCTTTTATAATGAGTTTTTTAGATCAATCTGCCCTAGTTATCCTACTTGAATTTCTTGTCACAACACTGTATTTTAGGAGTTTCTTAAGGCTCTGAATCTATGAATACAATGTAAGAGTGAATATTGCTAGATAAATCTTTCAAAACTGGAAATTCTTATGTATGTCTTTCCCGTTTTGCTTCAGTATTTATATAAAGTGCTTGTTATATATGTCCTCATTCTATGAAGCTTCAAAGTATTTTTTGTGTGTATATATATACATGTATAAGTATATACATACATATATATACACAAACATTTGAATATACATATAAGCATGCATATGCATTGCATTTACATACATATTTACATACCCATATACACACACACATAAATACATACATAAGATTATCCCAACCTCAGCATTTTTGCAAAATGTCATATGGCATTCATAATAGCGATGCTAGTATTATGAGCTAGAACCTCATAATAGTGAAATTGCCCCTCCTAGTCTGTTTCCAGTCTTGGTTCCTTTGAAGCGGGCATTGCCCATTGCTATTCCTATCATTTCTAGCTTCCATGCCCTGCTCACTTTCTTCTCTCTTCAACCAAATCTTGATAGAAAATGATTCCAATAAGCTGGGACTTGGAAGGCACAGTGACAGATGAGTTTTCACACACACATATACAGAAATAGTATCCATGTTTCCTTGGGAAAACATATATTGGACATATTTTTCAAAGAACCTAAAGACTTTTCACAGCTAGTATTGCATCCCAGGGAAGAATATAGTGGCAGCCCATCCATCCCCACTTCACAGATGAAGAACCAGGCAGAGGAGAGTTACAACAATGGCTCAAAATCATGCACAATGTCAAGAAACTGGAAGTGGGACCCATGGTTCCCACATCAGAGATTATCCCTTTTCTCTCTGTTATCAAACACTAACTCTTAAGGTTGCTAAATACATAGATAAGAAAAATATTCTGTCGCTAAATTCATGCTTTACTTGACAAGTGTTAAAAACACTTGACTTTTTTTTTTTTTTTTGCTTTTGATACAAGAAGTTATTATAACTAGTAAAGGCTTAATGCCAGGTACTTTCTCCTTTGTTAACTTTTACACTAATGTAAAGGACCAGTGAACTGATTTTGTCAACTTCGGAAAAACCACTGCCTTGCTTGCTCATGAAACTATGGTAATTCTTTGGAAATATTTTTTTGCAGCCTTACTTAACATTTTCTTATGACAAGCAATAAAATATTTCTTAGACATTTGGCCCATCTCACATTAATGAGTCATATGCTTATCCTAGGTTATGTCACTTGATGCTCCTCCATGTGGAACTTCAGGTTATCTGATGACTATGTGATTATATAGGCGGACTTGATTGGGAAAAGGGGCAAAGATGACACCAGATTGCAGAACACCTTGGTAGCGTCAGAAAAAGTTTGCCAAAAAGGTCAAAATTACAACAAGATTGACACAAGCATGTGGGACAGGTTACCTCTGCCACTCATCAGCTACAATGAGGGCTGATTTGGGAATGGTTCCCATACTGCCTAGCATATTAGTTTGCAAAACGAAACAAAATACCACATAACAAAATACCACAAACCAGGCAGCTTATACAACAGAAATTTATAGTCTCACAGTTCTAGAGGTAGAAGTCCGAGATCAAGGTGTTGGCAGCGCCGGTTCCTTCTAAGGGCGGTGAGGAAAGGATCTGTTCCAGGCCTCTCTCCTAGCTTTTAGCAATGCTTAGCATTCCTTGGCTTCTGCTGCATCACTCTGATTTCTACCTTCATTTCTGTATGGATTCTCCCCATGTGTGTATATCTGTCTCCAATTTTCCCTTTTTATAAGGATACCAGCAAAACTGGACTAGAAGGTCCACCCTACTGTAGTATGAATTCATTTTAATTAATTACATCAACAATAACCTTATTTCAAATAAGGTCACATTCTAGGGTAACAGGGCTTTAACATATGAATTTTTGAGAAACACAATTCAGCCTATAATAGCTAGGGATAGAATTCATAGTCCAAATAAAATGCCCAATAGATGGGACTTAGGTGCTGGCTGAATTTTTCCCCAAGTCTACAAAGGAGGCAGGGACCTTTGGTCTAGTGCCAGGGAGTCAATTAGAGTCATACAAAGGGTTTAAAAGTGCCTTGAGACCACAATAAATGTGTGGCCCTGGTCAGTTGAGGTAGATGAATTTGACAATTTAGCAGATAACATCATCACCATTGGAATTACCCAAATGCATGACCTCTTGAAGTGTTTCAGACCTCTTTTATTTATAAAATAGAACAATGTTACTGTTGCTTAGGGAGTAGTAAAAGTCTCTAGATAAGATATGAAGAAGCTGTTCAGAATCCCCTGGAGCCATGTGCTTTTTGACAATGATGAATGGAGATTGTGCCACTCCCTCATCTTGGTGTCCAGGAAAAGGGTCATGTGAACAGGGCCAAGCATGTGGTAAATAAAAATAACACATATTCTCCTTTGAATTTCATAGACTTTAAATGTACAAAAGTGTATTTGTATTCTATTGCTGCATAATGAAGTATCGTCTATTAAGCAGTTTAAAACAAACATTTAAAAAAAACATTTTTTTAAAGATTTTATTTATTTATTTGACAGAGAAACAGCCAGCGAGAGAGGGAACACAAGCAGGGGGAGTGGGAGAGGAAGAAGCAGGCTCCCAGCAGAGCAGGGAGCCCAATGCGGGGCGTGATCCCAGTGTCCCAAAGGCAGACGCTTAACGACTGAGTCACCCAGGTGCCTCAGATCCTGGTTTTAAAGTGCCTTGAGTGATGGACTGAAGGTTAGCTGGGAAGAGAGTTTAGATCTGGAAAGTCTTCACACATGGTGGTGCTGATTGTGGTAGGTAATCTAATCTCTGAGCCTCAATTGCCTCATCAGATAAAAAGTGAATAATATTAATGTTTATACGACTGTTGTGAAATCAAATGAGATAATTTCTAGAAAGTGTTTTTTTGGGGCGCCTGGGTGGCTCAGTCGTTAAGCATCTGCCTTCAGCTCAGGGCCTGATCCCAGAGTCCTGGGATTGAGCCCCACATCGGGTTCCCTGCTCCGCTGGGAGCCTACTTCTCCCTCTCCCACTCCCCCCTGCTTGTGTTACCTCTCTCGCTGGCTGTTTCTCTGCCAAATAAATAAATAAATAAAATCTTTAAAAAAAATGTTTTTTTAAACTGTAAAGCCTAAAGCAAATATGAATTAAGATTACCACAGAAAGTTTTAGCTTACTTCAGAAAGAACCAGAATTTCCAACCATTCCTTCCTTGAAATTGAATAATCATCCTAAAGGGTAAATGAAATCTGACAACCAAGAAATCCAAACTTCAGTAGAGACTTGTCTAACATTCATGTTGGTATGTTTCTGTGAATGTATAAGCGTGTGTGTGTGTGTGTGTGTGTGTGTGTGTGTGTGTGTTTGGGGAAGATACACCACGTTGAAATTGCATATACTAATTCAGTGGACAACATTATAAGGTTAGGGAACACTCTTTTGAAAGAAATTCAACACTAAGTCCTTAAAGAAAAATCTAGAAGACTCATCTAGAATCAGGCAACTAGAGGTGAAGCCCTGACAAAGAGAAGAGGAAAGCATTTTCAATATTCAAGGAAACCATTCTGTCATGTTGTGCCTAGAAAACATTTTTAGACCTGTCGGAATGATTTGGGTCAGCTCCATTTGATAAACAGATTTAAGTCATCACACAAATAAGTGTTCAGGCACTTGCTGCTACATTCCTGTTACACCTCTGGTCACCCATCTCATGGAACATTATCACTAGCATTTATTTCTGCCTTAAATGATTGAATCCTAAGAATTATTTATGCACTAAACTAGCACTTACATAATATGTATTATATGCGAGGCACTGTTCTAAATTCCTTATTAATATTAACTCACAATGATAACTCATCTTGATAACAACCCTATAAAGTTGAAAGGATTGTTATATTTATTTAAAAAACAAAATAGGGGCGCCTGGGTGGCTCAGTCTTTAAGCGTCTGCCTTTGGCTCAGGGCGTGATCCCGGCGTTCTGGGATCGAGCCCCACATCAGGCTCCTATGCTGGGAGCCTGCTTCTTCCTCTCCCACTCCCCCTGCTTGTGTTCCCTCTCTCACTGGCTGTCTCTCTCTCTCTGTCAAATGGATAAATAAAAATCTTTAAAAAATATATAAATAAAAAAAAATAATAATTTGTTTCAAAATACTTTTCTTCTTATAAAAAGGGAAGTATTTTTCCCCAAATGTTGCCTCTCTTCCTTCTATCACATCTACAATTTATGTTAAGAAAAGATTCGAAATGCAATTGCTAAAGACTTTATCTTAGTAAAAATGACAGAACATAGACTGATTTCAGTAAAATTTTTGAAGCAAACAGGTTAGCCACACATAAAATGCACCATGATTAGAGAGGACATTGAGATTTTCTAAATAGTGTCAATTTTAATGAAGAACATTACCTCCCCACACAACAAAAGGCATCAAGTTGTCTTTTTTAAATTTACTGTTTCTTGAGCAGTACAGTGCTTTTCTAGAGTTTAAAAGTGCATACAGTTCAAAAATGCTTTGATTTTATTCTTACTACTTTCTAATAAACATGATGAAAATCCGCCATTTCCTATTCAAAGCAGGAAAGACATGCTCTTGGTATATTTTCTTACATTTTATTTTTCCAGCAAAATTTTCTAAAATCTCTCCCCATTTATGATGACGTTTCCAGGTTAAAAATAATCAGAAAAAAAAATTTCAAAGCCATAGATTGCTCTGCGTTACTCACACCTTGTTAAGCACACAATTAACCCAACTGTGACACTGTCTAGTAAACCATGCCTGGGTGTCTAAGCTCACTCTGCATAACAAAATATCATAAAATGGATGGTTTATCAACAACAGAAATTTATTTCTCATTGTTTTGGAGGCCAGAAATCTGAGATCAGGGTGCCAGCACAGTCTGCTTCTGGTGAGGACCCTCTTGCAGGTTGCAGACTGCTGACTTCTTGTTGTAATCTCACAAACAGAGGATACAAACTCTCTAATTCTAATCCCATTCTAATCTAATCCCATTCATGAGGCCTCTATGTCTAAGACCATGTCACCTCCCAAAGGCTCCACCTCCTAATACCATCACATTGGAGTTTGGTTTTCAACATATGGAATTTCAGGGGACACACAGGTTCAGTGCGTAACACTGGGTTTATTCTGAAAGCTCACAGGTATAAGTAGCAGAGAAAGCAAAAGGCCAGGAGCAGGACTGATACTTCTTACTTAAACAGAAAGGTAGTTCTGAGAAGAGTTTTAGTAAATTTAAATTTCATTTTGCAATTCTATATTTCAAGTTTCAGATTTGTACCAGATGCTTGAAATTCACATAACATTGTCACCAACATTAACTAGAAGGCAAAAGTTTATTGTAAGCAAGAGCACAAGATATTTGAGATCAAATCTCCTTCTTTGAGAAGTTTACCTACCTGGTACTAAAAATAGATAAATTTTCTTTGTGAGTTCAGGGGAAAGACCATTCACTGAGAGCTAAAGTGTGAAAAAAATATGAACATTTTATGAATTTGCCTCTCACACAAATGTATTTGAGGTTATTCTTATGACAATATTTAACAAGCAACGGCTACCATGGTCCTAAGACAATTGGCTCAAGTGCCACCACATCAAGACCAGCCCCAGAGCTGTGAGTGATGAGGGCCCAGATGAAGATAGCCTTGAATGCCTGACCTGAGAATTCATTCATTGGTTCCATTGCAACCAGCCTCCAAGATTTCTGATAATGTATGCAGAGCATTTTATAAACATAAATCACCACCTGAGTGTAAGGTTATAGAACTAGAGAAATAATAACAGCTAATGTTTATTTTATGTTTACTGTATTCCAGACATGTTGATAAGCACTTTACAACTATTATTTATTATCTTTGTTTTTTAAATGAGGAAACTGAAGCCTGAGAAGTTAATCTGTTCAGGGTCACAATGCCAGTAAGTCAGCAATGGAACCCTGGCAGTCTAGCTCAGGAGCCCATATTCTTTTTTTTTTTTTTAAGATTTTATTTATTTATTTGACAGAGAGAGACAGCCAGTGAGAGAGGGAACACAAGCAGGGGGAGGAGAACACAAGTGGGAGAGGAAGAAGCAGGCTCCCAGCAGAGGAGCCTGATGTGGGGCTCGATCCCAGAACGCTGGGATCACGCCCTGAGCCAAAGGCAGATGCTTAACGACTGCGCCACCCAGGTGCCCCAGGAGCCCATATTCTTAACCATACAATTCTGAATCAAAATGCTATCTCTTACATAAATAATGAGACTCCTTCCCCTTAAAAGGTACACCCAAACCTCCAGCATACTATTTATAGCAGTCATTAAAAAACTACTCATGGGGCACCTGGGTGGCTCAGTCAGTTAAGCATCCAACCCTTGATTTCAGCTCAGGTCATGATCTCAGGGTTGTGGGATTGAGTCCCACATCGGGCTCTGCACTCAGAAGGGAGTCTGCTTGAGATTCTCTCTCTCCCTCCCCCCTCCCCCCTGCTCATGCTCTTTTTTTCTCCCTCTCTCTAAAATAAATAAATCTTTTTTAAAAACTCACTCCTGAATATTTATATGTTTGTTATATATTGCTGCTTAATGAATTATCACAAAATTTGTCAGCTTAAAACAATAAGCACACATTATCACACAGTTACTGGGGGTCAGGAATCAAGATGAGGGGTCTGGCTCAAGGACTCTCATGTTGCTCTCAAACACTCATCTGAGGGTTTGATTGAGGCCAAGGACCTGCTTCAAGATGTCTCACTCGCATGGCTGTTGGCCTCAATTTTTGTCACACATACCTCTTCATAAGGCTACTTGAGTGTTCTCAGGACATGATAGTGGGCTTCCCCCAGAACAAGTGATCCAAAAAGGAGAGCAAGGCGGACACCATGTGTCTTACCTAACCTAATCTTAGAGGTCACATACCATATTTCTGTTTTAGCCCATCATTATAGGTGAGTCACAAAGTCCAACCCAAATTCAAAGGGAAGAGAATTAGGTTTCACCCTTTGAAGTTCCAGAATGTCAAAGAATTTTGGACATATTTTAAGCCTACCACTTACATCTATTTCATTGTAAATAATTTAAATAACTCTAGCTCTGTGACATCTTTTCTTCCTGCTATCTTTACTCCATTGCAATGTGCCAAAAATGCTGAGCTAACCACTTAGCTGAACATGCCCTCAATTTGTCCCAGGTCACCATTCATACCTATTGGGAGGGTCTCCATCAGAAGAAACACAAAAGTAGTCATTTACCTAAGCCCTGCCCTGCCGCCATGTGATACCCTGAATATCCTGTTTCTGTCACATTGACAAAATTGATAAATAAGCAAAATTTGTTTCACACTGTGATTGTCAGGAATTTTCCCTGGATCACAGAATCTGCCTTCTACTGCCCTGGGCCAGGATTCTCCACTCAGGTATGCCTGGCAAGTCACTCATCTCCTCAGAACCTCACTCTCAGCTGGCACTGAGTAGACTGATTCAATGTAAGCCAGAGTTTCTCAACTCTGGCACTATTAACATTTGGGGCTGGATATTCCTTTGTTGTAAAAGCCATCTTGTGCATTATAGGATATTTAACAGCCTCTCTGGTCTCTACCCATGAGATGCCACTTAACACATCCCATTTGTGATAAACAAAAATGTCTCCAGACATGGCCAAATACTCTCTGGAGGTGCAAAACTGCTCTTGATCAAGAACCACTAATCTAAGCTATTACGACTGAAATTGGCTGAGTAAAATATGTGATAGTATCACCATCAGATAAAACATATGCAGAGATGCCCCATGCTTCATCTATATGAAGTAATCCAAGATATTTGGAGTTAAGCAAGAAAGATTTCAGTACAACTCAATTATTTAAATTAGGTCGTATCTCTCCAGTTGTCACTTGGCTTTCCTTCTACTAGCTGATTTCTGGGAAAGAGAAGATGCTCTATACAGCAGGTTATGATATGTTATCTTAAGGTTACCAATACTAGAAGAATCTGGAACAGGATAGAGGGGAAAGAAAATGAGGGGAAGTACAATGAGAATAAGTGTAGTAGTAAAAATAACTTATCATTTCCATGTTAAAATTATTGTAAGATAGCTATTAGATGTTTGTCTTTATGGGCCATGCCTTTATGGCAACCATGGACAAGTCACTTCACTAAACATTTTGCTCAAAATATTAACTAATTTAACTTTTTAACAACTCCATGCAGTAGATACTATTATTTTCCTTTTGACACACAAAGAAGCTGAGGCTGAGATATCTTGCTTAACAGCTAGTTTTAAAAAATGCTTTCATACCTCTCCCTCACTCCATGCTCACTCGTACTTCTCACTCCTCTACAGTGAGTCACACAAAGCCCTGAAAACTTAGAAAAACAATCACGGAAGTTCCCAAGTACATCCAGTTCTCCATTAGCTGGAGAGAAATACTAAAACTAGAGTCAGTAGGAAAAGAAAAGTAATTTGACTAGAGATGCCAGTGCTAGTGCGAATGGGAAAATGGCCTCGTCTTCAAGGAGGCTGGGGGGAATAGGCTAAGCCAAGTTGATAAGAGATCAAGATTGGAGAGTGGTGTGAGGGAAGACAAAGACATTTTGTAAGGCAGAGGACAGATACAGTTAAAATACAACTTAGATTTTAGTAGAAACTTAACCCATGACCTTGAATGAAAATAGGAACTAATCCAAGAAAACTGATGTCAGCATTAGAATGTACCAAAAAAAAAAAAAATCCATTGTATGACACCATGAATAATTGTTGAGTGCCTACTTTTTGTGTCCAGTCATGCTTTGATTATTACCCTCCTCACTTCCCCTACTCAGAAGCCTTCAGCAGCTCTCTACTGTCTCCTTAGGCTTTGTAAAAGGTCTCCTATAATCTGACCGTATTCTACCTTCTCAGCCCATTTTCCCTGAAATGACTTTCCACCTCTAACCGCAGTTACCTCTACTAAAATGCCCTTTCCTCAGTATTTGCTCTCTTAAAAATTTACCATCTTTCAGGGCTCAGATCAAATGTCCCCTTCTACATGACTCATCTCGAATTAACTCCAGTTGAAAGTACCCTCTCACTTTGATACTTAACAGTTCCCAGTCTCTACCACTTTGAGGAAAGTTTGGAGTTTACCCTGTATTAGAGCTGTGAGGCACCTGGGTGGCTCAGTCAGTTAAGCGGCTGCCTTTAGATCAGGTCATGATCTCAGGGTTTTGGGATCGAGCCCCACATTGGGCTCCCTGCTTGGTGGGGAACCTGCTTCTCCCACTCCCCCTGCTTATGTTCTCTCTCTCTGTGTCAAATAAATAAAATAAAATATTTTAAAAAACTAATGAGCTGTGTATCTGTCTATCCAGCTACTAAACAGTGAACATCTTAAGAGGAAGGAACACGTTTTATTCCTCTTTGTCTACAAACTTTGAAAATCATAGTGCTCAATAAATAGTTGTTGAATTAAATTGAAATTTGAGTGTTTGACATCTTCATTTTTAAAGATTAAGCAAAAACTAAGCCAGCAGAAAAATTTCCACTTTCTGATATATGCTGCCACTGTCTTAATAACCTTGGCTTTTGTAGAACATTTTTTATTTCTGAAGAGCTTTATAAATAACCACTAGTTAACCTTTCAGTAACCCTGGCCTTATTGTATCAAGTAATAGGGAGATGATACCACACCCCTTTGGACAGCACTGGAAAGACTTTCCATGAAGGAGTGAAGTTGGATGCTTTTCAGAGCACAGGGAAGCAAGAAACCGGCAAATTCCAAATGCAGTGGCCTGTCAGTCACCACAGAGGGACTGAAGCAAAGATAAACACAGGGAAATTAAAGACTTTGTTTTCTATTTCTCCTTTTTCTTTCTTACCATAGATGACATTATATCCCTATGTCTCCATATTTATTTTTATAAATTCTAGAAAATAACTCAAGTTCATTCTAGTCTAAAAATCTATTTTTGCATGAATTAAGTCCCAAATCCCAAAGTATAAGTTATTATGTGTAGTTGTGTTAGAGACAAACAGACCAAAATAACTTTGTTAAACTCATGAAAGAGCATAATAACACAGACATAGCCAACTTGAAGCCAAACCATTATGTAAACATGTAGATTAAAATCAGACTTTTTTTTTAAAAAAAACACAATTCTTCCTTTTAATACAAGGAACAATGCTTGTTCTCTCTACAATAACCATTAATTCACACACGCAAAAAAAAAATCAGATTCCACATAATTTTTCAGGAGCATATTTACTAACTAAACTAGAACACGTGTACATAGATTTTAAGAGTTTGCCTACCTGAGCAGAATCCTTCATATGTTCACAGTATTTCCAGGGCTTGTGTTTTGGCATCATCCACAGCTGCAGCAGGGCCTTTTCCTTGAGAGCCTCCACTCCTAAGCCTTCCATCATGCTGTTGCCCAGAGTGGTCCTCTTGTGGCAGAAGAGTTAAAAGACTAGCTGCTGCATATAGCCTTCTCCAGTATTCTCCCCAACAGAATTACTCACTCATTCCCCTGAGACAGCATAGAATCATGCTTAATAGAATTTATTTCAACATATTAGTCAAATATTTGCTATGTGCTAAGCACCATACACCCACTAAACCTCTGTAATACTCTGCCTTATAGCTAAGTGTGTACACAGTGTTTCTAAAAAATTGTAGGCATCTTAACTATAGAACTGATATTATCACTAACACATTGTTTGAGGAACTTCACGTATACTAAAGCATTTATTATTTAAATTGGATAATACTTGAACACATTTTCCCATGGAAACATTAAACCCAGTAGATATTCCCAGGTCAGGACATAAAGGTATATTAAGTTGGCCAAAGTGGAGAATCAAGCTTTCCCTTCAAAATTGTTTGTGATTTTCTAAATTCATTTTTAAAGAATATCTGAATTTGGTGATAAATACATCATTCTTACAAGAAAACTGTGCAAAGAAGTTTGTATAGTGATATCTAGACTCATGTATAGCATTAAAAATTAGAAGCAACTTACATTTCCAACAACAGAAAATTATTTATTAAATGTAATAATAAATTATGTTTCGTTCATACACTAGAACACCATAAAGCCTTTAAAAATTGTGTTATAAAAAATTAGCATATTGTGCAAAAATATTTATATTATTAACTGAAAAAAATTGAACACTTTAGGAATTTGTCTCTCACCTTAACATATCTGAGGTCATATTTATGACAATATTTTACAGGAAACTATCACTATAATCTTAATTTGTCCTAAGTACTGAGATCTCAAGACCAGCCTCAGGGTATGTGTGTGTGTGTGGCGGGGGGGTTGTGAAGGGCCAGATGAAAATAGCTTTTAATGCTTGATATGAGAATTGACTCATTAAAGCATTACTAACCAGGGTCCTGACAACATTAAAAAAAAAAAACGGTTTGTAGAAGAAGAGAAAGAAGGAGAAGGGGCAGGAAGAGGGAGAGAGGAAGGAGGAGGGAAGGAAGGAAGGAGGAAATAAGGAAGGAAGATCTAAGAAGGTAGAAGGGAGGACTTGAAAGAGAAAAAAGCAGAAATAAATAAAATATAAAACAAAAAAGAGAAAGGTTGCCTAGATGGTGCAGTTAGTTGAGCTCTGGCTCTCAGTTTTTAGCTCAGGTTGTGATCTTGAAGTTCCTAAGATTGAGCCCCACATGGGTTCCATGTTCTGTGTGGAGTCTGCTTGGAATTCTCTCTCCCTCTGCTCCTACCGCCCCCTTTTCTCTCTCTCTCAAATAGATAAATAAGTCATGAAAAAGAAAAGAAGAGGAATTTTTAAAACCAAAAATAGATTTTTTGAAAAGCTAATCAAGTCAATAAATCCCTGGCAAAAAGTGATCAAGACAAAAAAAAAAAAAAAGAGAGAAGACATAAATTACCAATTTTAGGAATTAAAAGTACTTCACTTGAGATCTTACAGATATTAAGATAGATTAAATAAACAAATTTCTTTAAGAATCCAATTAACCAAAACTGACACAATAAAAAACAGAAAATCAAATGCATCTATATCTATTAAAGGACTGTAGTCTATAATAAAACATTCTCACAGAGAAAACTCCAGGACCACATGACCTCATTAGTGAATTCTTTCAAATGTATAACATCAATCTTATGCAAATTCTTCCAGGGTTTTAAAAAGAAAGTGCAATTCCTATGATGCCACCATAACTTTGATATCAATACTTGGCAAGAATATTACGAGGAAAGAAAACTGCATTAAAATTTCTCCCACAACATAGATGTGAAATACCTATAAAACACTAATAAGTCAAATCTAATAATATATATAAATATGATCAAGCTGGATTTAATCCGTGAATGTAAATTTTTAAAAATACATAAATTAATGTAATTAACCACATTAACAAAATAAGGAGAAAAAATATGTAGATTGTATCAACAGAAAAAAATTTTATAGAAATTTATAACTCATTGTATTATATATACTTATATATATAATTTTATTAAACTAGTAATGAAAAGGAAATTTCTTAGTATGATATGATTAATTATACAATCTAAAAAAAAAAAAGACTACCCAGTAAATGTCCTGCTTAAAGTTGAAAGATTGTAAGCTTTATCCTCTGATATTGATGAGATCAGGCACATTCAGAGTGGTATGGCCGTAGACTATCCTCTGATATTGAGAATAAAATAAGAATGTCTGCTACTATGACTTTATTCAACAATATGAATGAAGTCCTCATCATTACTCTAATAACAAACAATAACAAAGAAAAGTTATAAAGACTAGAAAGGAAGAAGTACAACTGTCATTATTCACAGATGATATAATAATGTACACAGAATAAGTTAAAAGATCTATGATAAACTACTACACTTAATAAATTAAATTATTAAGGTAACTAGCTGTGAGGACAACACAAACATTGTTATTCCATGTAGTAGACAAAAGCATAATTAGAAAGTGAACTTTTAAAAAAAACAATTTATAACATCAAAAACATCAGCCACCTAGGACTTAATTTGAGATATATATAAAACCACTACAGAAAAAAAAAATAAAAACAGGTTTTATAAAACCAAAATAATTGGAGTGATATACCACTCAGGGATTGAAACAGTCAGTATTTTTAAGATACTAATTTTCTTCAAATTACTCTATAGATTCGATGCAATCCCGTTCAAATTTCAGCAGGAATTTTGGTGGAAATTGACAAACTGATTCTAAAATTTTTATGGAAATCCAAAGGGGCAAGGATAGAGAAGACAATCTTGAGGAAAAATAAAATTAAAGGACTTCTACTACTAAACATTAAGACTTAACACTACTAAATATTAAGGCATTATAAACCTATAGTAATTAATCAGTGTGATTGATATGATAAACAATTAGACCATTGGAACAAAATACAGACTTTAGAAACAGTCTAAATAGTCATCACTTAATTTTCAATGAAAGCAAACTGCAATAGAGTAGAAAAAGGAAGAAATTTTCAATAAAAGGTACTGAAACAATTGAAAATCCACATGGGAAAAACAAATAAATCCTAACTCCACCTCCACCACACATAAACATGAATCTCAGATAGATCATAGATCAAAACGTGAAAGATAAAACAATGAAGCTGTTAAGTAAAAAATATAGAAAAAGACTTACGATGTTGGAAGGCAAAGATTGCTTAAACATGAAGAAAAATGCAATAACCAATAAAGGTAAAAAATGATAATTCAGACTTCACTCAAAAGCACATCAATTCATCAAAAGACATTATTAAGAATATAAAAAATCAAGTCAAAGGTCCAACATGTAAAGAACTTGGAAGTCATCATCTTCATCCTTAAACAAACAAATGTTTGTTAATATAAACAAATTTGCTTCACCCATTGGAGAAATGGGATTGCAGGGCAAACCACCACTCCAAAATCTGAGGAAACAGGCACATACAGAGTAATACAGCAACTGAGGTCAGCTTACCTAGACCAGAAGTCACCAAAGGCACAAACTTGTAGGAGCACCTGAATGGTGATTTGGACAAACTGATGTAGAGTATGACAAAACAATCTAAGTGTATTACACAGTTATGAAACAACTTCCCTGATGGAGATGGGTGTTCAACTAAGTAACTCTGGAATGAGTGAAGTCTTTAACACTAAAGGCAAAAGAAACTGTATTCTATTTGATAAAGTTGTACTCCTCAAGTGTAATGGCTAACAATTCTGGAACCACTATACATGTATACTAGAATTGAACAATTAAATGAATGGGTGAATGGGTAGATGGTGGGAGCCAGGTTTTTCAGTTAGACTGGAAGGTTATTGATAAGCAAGCAAAAGAAGCCACGTCCATGAGGTATGGATTAGAGTCTGCATATCAATTCATTTAGCCAAATATAAATCCATCAGTGTGAACTCATTTAACTAACATAGATACAGATGTTTACATGTAGAAATATGTATATACACACACATTACCTTGCTCTACCAGCTGAGAAGACCTGGAAGCAATATTCCAGTAATGATGAGTCCACCTAAGTGCCCAGATCTTGCTTTCTTTATCATTATCCAATAAAAGGAATCAGAGCTCCTTTGAAGAAATGGCTGATTCAAGGACTTCAGTAGGAATTCTATGAAACTAGAGCATCTTTGTAGTGCCAGAAAGTAAGTGTTAAAAAAAAAAAAAGCCCACAATATTGGGGGTACATCAAAGGACACAGGAGCCACTGAAAGAGCTCCTAAGAGGCAAAGCTGGAACAATCTGAACAACAAAATACAATAGCATTGGATTATAATTCAAAGTATAAGATAAATATCTTTGAGTTCATATTGATATAAATTGATTGAGTAAATCAATAAACTGGGGAGAAGAGAAATATTCCATGCAGAATATTTCCAAATAATTTACATAGATACTCTGCCCTCAAGGACGGGGAGCCTAACAGCATAACTCTCCACTCCTGAAGTGTGGGCTGAGGATAAAGACTTCCTTCTAAAGGGTCTAGTACAAAAAGGGAGAAAAAAGTTTTTGGAAGAGAAACCTGACAAATACTACCTTACCCAGGTGAGCAGGGTTAACATCCACAGCAACAAATCATGTTGATTGTATGTATTCTTGATATCATGTGATGAAAACGACACTTTACCTCTGTGGTCTTCCTCCAAAAGCCCATGATGCCAATTTAATCATGAGAAAAGCATCAAATTCTGATAGAAGAGCATTCTATAATATAACTGACTACTGCCCTTCAAAACTCTCAAGGCCATCAAAAACAATGAAAAAATCTAATAAATTGTCACAACCAAGAGGAGGTTAAGAAGATGTGACACTTAAATGTAACATGACAACCTAGATAAGATCCTAAAACAGAAAAAGAACATTAGTCAAAAACTAAGAAAATATGAATAAAATAAGAACTTTAGTTGATATTAGTGTTTCAATATTGATTCATTAATTATAACAAATATATCATACTAATAATGTAGGATGTTAATAATAGAGGAAACTGGGTATAGGATATGGGAATGCTGTGTACTATCTTTGTGATTTTTCTGTAAGCTTAAAACTGTTCTAAAATAAAAGTTTATTTTTAAAATAATTCGCAACCCAGAATAGGGGCAAATATTTGTAATACCTATATCCAAGAAAGGACTCATATATGGAAAACATAAAGAACAGATTTGTCCAGAATATATTAAAAGAAGACAACTTGATGAGAAAAAAAAAGTCAAGTGAATTGACTATTGTACAAAATAAAATGATACAAATGGCCAACAAGCATATAAAAATGTGCTCAACATCATTAGTCATCAAGAGAAAATAAATTAAAACTCTAAGAAACAATCTCTCACCCATCTAAATGGGTATAATTTTAAAAACTTACAGTGCTGGGTGTTGGTGGGATGGGTATCAACCGGAGTTCACAATTACTGTTGTTAGGGAGGTATATTGGTACAACTACTTTGGAAAATTGTTATCTATTAAAGCTGAATGTACTTATATCCTAGGCTTAGCATTATTCACAACATCCTCAAATGAGAAACAAACCAAATGCCATAAATAAATAGAATGGTTAAATAAATGCTGGTATATTCATATAATGGGATATTTTACAATGAAAGGGGACATTTTATTGCTCTATAAACAATATGGATGAATCTCATAGAAATCAACAAAATGAGCCAGGTACAGAAGAGTACCTACCATATGATACCATCTACATAAAGTTCAAGAAATAGGCAAAAAGAATCTGTGGCAATAGAAGTCAGGTAAATCTCATCTAAGGCAGGAGGTAAATGACTTAAGAGGAACATGAGAGAGCTTCTGGGATAATGGCAATATTCTCCCTTGGTTTGGGTAATGTATATTCACTTTGGAAAAATTAAAGATACTCTATACATTAGATTTGTGTCCTTTACTGTATGCATGTCATACTTCAATAAAATAATTTACAGAAGTGACTACACTGAGATACCATTTTTTACCATCATTTTGTCAAAAATTCAAAAGTTTGGCAACATATTATGTTGGTGAGGTCGTGAAAAAGGGGGCCTTCCAAACAGTGTTTGTGGGAATGCTAAATGTCACAACCCCTATGGAGAATTTGACACTGCTTTGGTTGCACTGTGTCCTCTCAAAATTTATATGCTGAAGCCCTAACCGCCGGTACCTCAGATTGTGACTATATTTGGAGATAAGGCCTTTAAATAGGTGATTAAGTTAAAATGAGGCCATTAGGGTAGGCCCAAATCCAAAGAGGACACAAATTCATGGGTGCACAAAGGAGAAACATGGTCAGGACACAGCAAGAAGATGGCCATTTGCCAGCCAAGGGGAAAAGTCTCACAAGACACCAAACCTACTGACACCTTGATGTTGACTTCTGGCTTCCAGAACTGTGAGAAAGTAAATTTCTACTGTTGAAACCACCCAATCTGTGACATTTTTGTTATGGCAGCCCTGGCCAACTAACATACCAAGAAGTTATAAGGGTGTCTTAAAGTCTTAGAGGAGTTTTAAGCTTTATTAACTTCAGAACTATAAATGCTGTAAGCTTACCCAAAAAATTGATCATATGGTATTTTTAATTTTTTGAGGAACATCCATGACATTTTCCACAGTGGCTGCATCAATTTACATCCCCACGAACAGTGCACGAGGGTTCCTTTGTCTCCAATCCTCACCAACCTTTGCTGTTTCTTGTCTTTTTGATTCTAGCCATTCTGACAGGTGTGAAGTGGCATCTCATTGTGGTTTTGATTTGTGTTTCCCTGATGATGAGATGAGTGATGCTGAGCATCTTTTTATGTGTCTGTTGGCCATTTGTATGTCTTCCTTGGAAAAATGTTTACTCAGGTCTTCTGCCCACTTTTTATTGGATTATTTTTGTGTGTGTTCAGTTATATAAGTTCTTTATATAGTTTGAAAATTAACTTTTTATCAGATACATCATTTGCAAATATCCTCTGCCATTCAGTAGGTTGCCTTTTCATTTTGCTGATGATTTCCTTTGTTGTGCAAAAGATTTTACTGTTGTGTAGTCCCAATACTTTATTTTTCCTTTTGTTTCCCTTGCCTTAGGAGATATATCTAGAAAAATGTTGCTATAGCCAATGTTAAGGAAATTACTGCCTATGTTCTCTTCTAGGAGTTTTATGATTTTAGTCTCACATTTAGGTCTTTCATCCATTTTGAGTTTATTTTTGTGTATAAGAGGGTGGTCCAGTTTCATTCTTAATTTAAAAATAAAAATACCATACGATCTAATAATTTCACTACTGGGTATTTAACCAAAGAAAACAAAAACACTAATTCAAAAAGATATTTGCATTCTTATTTCATTGTAGCATTATTTACAATAGCCAAGATATGGAAGCTACCCAAGAATCATCAGTAGGTAAATGTATAAAGAAGATGTGAGATATATATATCATTATATATGTGTGTGTATGGGTGTGTGTGTGTGTGTATATATATATATTTCATTATATATATATTGAAATATTATTCAGCTATAAAAAAAGGATGAGATCTTGCCATTTGTGACACCATGGATGGTCCTAGATGGTATAATGCTAAGTGAAATAGCACAGAGAAAGACAAATACCATATGATTTCACTTATATATGAAACCTAAAAAACAAACAAATAAACAAAGGCAACATGAGACCTATAAATACAGAGAACTGATGATTGCCAGAGGGGAAGAGGGTAGGGGGATGGGCACAATGGGTGAAGGGGACTGAGAGATACAGGCTTCCAGTTATGGAATGAATAAGTCATGGGAATAAAGGATACAGTGTAAGAAATATAGTCAATGGTATTGCAATAGCATTATATGACGATAGATGGTAGCTATTCTTGTGGTGAGCACAGCATAATGTATAGAGATGTTGAATCGCAATGTTGTGCACCTGAAACTAATGTAACATTGTGTGTCAACTATACGCAAATTTAAAAAGAAATAATTTGAATGTTTATTTATATTTCTTATATACCTATCTACTGTTGTGAATTTTAAGTAGAAGTTATTGTTTACTTTTCAGGCTAATCGAATACGGCAAACATTAACTAAAAAATTAAAATCAAAATACTATTTTTCAAAAAAAAACCCTATTTTTCCAAACTCACAAAATATATAAATAAAATTTAAACAATTGAATTGTCAAATGTTATGTTTTTATAGGTGTTTCACATTTATATTTCTGACACTGTATATGAATTTACCCTTTGATCCAGCAATCCCACCTTGCTCTATTTCAAAGTTAGACTGACAAAAATATGAAAAGATAAATTCAAGGAGCTTTGTATTTCAGTATTGTTTGTTATAGAGGAAGTAGGAATAGAAGCTGGATATTTTAAATTTTATCTTGTTTTGTACATTTTATTTGAGGCGCTGTGTGTGTGTATTTAAAAGTTAAAGTTAAATTTTATTTTTTAAAGATTTATTTATTTATTCTAGAGAGAGAGAGAGAGACAGCATGTGGGGGTGCAGGGGAAGCAGAGGGAGAGAGAGAGAATCTGGAGCTGACTCCCCACCAACTGTAGAACCCTATGGGGGGCTCAACCCAATGACCCTGAGATCATGACCTAAGCCAAAACCAAGAGTCAGACACTTAACTGACAGAACCACCCAGACACCCTGAAATTAAATTTAAAAGAGCAATCCCTAAAAATTGAAAATAACAAAAAAATATATACTGTGTATCCAGCTAATGTAATAATCATACAAAGTGGTAATAATCCCAATAACTTTAAAGCATAGTAACATGACTGTGTATCTTTGTATGTATACCCTTAAGAAAAAAATGCAAACAAAAGTTTAACTATTATAATAATCATATTGATAGCATTTTTAGTGGTAATATTGTTATTTTTATTCTGAGTATTATTTTCTTGTGTTGGATAAAGAAACGGACAACATGAGTTGGTGTCAATGAGAGCCAGGATATGGGGCATGGTGGAATAAAGGAAATAATGTAACATCAACAAAGTAAAACCCCTATTGTCCTGAATTTGAATTAGAAATGTCCAAATTAATTTATTGTTAGATTTTAAATGTCCACTGAAACACCAGCTGGGATACAATAATCCATGGGTGTCTCACTGTTCTGCACATCTTGTGAGCAGAGCCTTTGACCGTACTTTGTTCCCATCTATTATCTTACGTATATTTGTATAGAAAGCAACCTTGGAAGATGCAGTATCTTCCTCCATAGCAAAGGGCAGCCATGCTTATTGTCTATTAGGAAATATCCAGGTTCTCTAAGCTCAGTGTTCTTCCATAATATCCCACCTCATGTGCAAGTATGATCTGGCCCTCCTTGTAGGAAATGGGGTTTGAAATACTGATGCAAAAATGCTTATACTCTCGCTACTTTCACTGAGTTAAATAATAAACGTTTTTTTATCTTTGACTCAGGAGCTTTTGGCCCTCTACCAATATCAATGAAACTATGGAAGAATTTATTAGCTTACAAGTGGATAAAATCTCAAATGCCTAGAGAGGCACTTGGGTGGCTCAGTCGGTTAAGCATCCAACTCTTGATTTTGGCTCAGGTCATGATCTCAGGGTCCTGGGATCCAGCCCTGTGTTGGGCTCTGTGCCTCAGCAGGGAGTCTGCTTGAGATTCTTTCCCTCTGCCCCTCCCCCTGCTCATTCTCACATGTTCTCTCTCTCTCTCAAAATAATTAAATAAATCTAAAAATAATACCTAGAAAACTGGATCCTGCCTGGAAAGAATAGAATAACTAATTCTGTCACCCATATTGTCTCTAAATACCTTTTCTCACTGCAAGAAAACCAGGGCTCCTTGGAGAAATGACTTATTCCCGTTCTGGGGCAAAAAATGTATTAGAATGATCCTGGAAAATCTTAGCATCCCAGAAAAGAAAACAAAATGGAGTTACCAAAAATCATTAGAATCATGTCAAAAGAACTCAGGAATCAATATGAATAAGCTCCCACTGGAACAATTTGAGCATCAGAAAAGATAGTAATTGCAGTACATGACAACTTACAAAATATGGTTAAGTCCCTGGGTACATAATAATAATTTTTTTAAAAATCTCATCAATCACCTTTGAAGTATTCTAAGAAACCAAAACATAATTTTGAAAACTGGTAAATAAAGTGAAATAATCCTGCATTTTTCTTCTTCCCCAACATGCACTATACCTCAGCATTAGCAAACAGTTAATGAGGGGAAGTTACTCTTTATATAACTAATCCAACTACTAAATGGATTTTCATGTTACTATTTTACAATAATCATGATACAAAAAATAAATAATTAAATTTTATGTACCTCCTGATGGAAGTACCCCGGGCCACCTATGAAGTAATTTTGCCAAAATAATTAAACCTAACTATGATGAAACCTCTAGCTCTAACTACCAATTTACAGGAAATAAGGGCAGAAGAACATGTAAATGATAATACAGGAATGCAATTCGCAAATCTTACAGGATAAATACCCAATTTATTAACAACAAAAATCAGCAAGGAAAAAAAGAAGGATGAAACACCTACAGACAAAATGACACCTTGTTGTAATATCAATTCAAACAAACTACAAAAACAAAATTAATATCTACAGAATGGTAGGGAAATAGGAACACAAGATATTTGAGGTTAAAGAATTATTATTTTGGGGGGAAAGTGTGATGATAACATAGCTATATTTTAAAAGGAAAGCAAGTCCTTGCCTTTCAAATACAGTCTGATATTATATACAGGTGAAAGATGATGTCTGAAGTTTATTTTAAAATAATCCCACAGGGAGAGAGAAAATAGAGCAGACATTGTGACAAGCTGTGGGTGCCTGGGAATTTATTGAAATGTTCTCTACTTTTGCAGTTGTTTGATATTTTCTACACTAAAGAGTTTTAAAAACAGAGTCACCATCATTATGATGGTGAAATAACCAAGAGAAAAGAATTCCTAAGGGGAAATCCATCCTGAAGTATGGATTTCTCAATTGACTGTTCAACTCTGCCATCTACTACAGACAAAACCTTCCTAGCTTTAGATGATGGTACACTGAAATGAATTAGTCTCTTTAACAGTTTGCTTGCAGCATTTAAACTGCTGATGGGAAACACTGCTCCGGCATAATTCACTTTACAATTACCCAGGAGCAATTCATCGCCCAAGCTAGTCTAAATTCATAGAAATAAGTTACCCAAGGAATTAATTACCATCCAATTTATTAGTTCTTCATATCAAGTAAGCTGCTGAAGAAACTGGTTACCTGGAAAATTATGCATTTTTGGAATGCTTGTCAAATTTAATTTAGGTTGAGTTGTAAGGCAGAATTAACAAGCATTTTCCTATTTCTTGTGCCTAAGAGCCACAGGTGTGTATTCTACAAGGACAGTTGATTGTAATAAGTTGGAGTAATCCCACTCTCCATAGCTGTGCAGTCAAGGCTACCAGAATTTAACATCTCAAAGGACATAACTGCAGAAATCTCCACTGAATTTAGCAGCTGTCAACAGCTAATAGCCTGAGAGGTACCTGGTTTTCTCATATCATGGCGCTTGATTTGAGATTTGGACTGGTGCTTGATGTGTTACAGCAAAAGTATATGCATTCTTAAAAGCAAGACCTATAAAAAAAAAAAAATCAAAGTCTCTTCCATTTTCTTTCTCCACCAATTTAGTAGGAATAAATTTGGCTGTCCTGACACTATGAAAGTGATCTCAGGAGACTCACAAGGTGCCTTTATGTTTTATGTCAAAATGTAAACATTGATATTCCAGCACTATCTTCTGATTTCCCATTAATTTGTCTCATTTAAGTTTTGCCCTCCCATGGATGCCAGACAACAAATAAAAATATAAGGGGTTCCTGGGTGGCTCGTTCAGTTAGGCGGTTAAGTGTTTGCCTTCAGCTCAGGACATGATCCCAGTGTCCTGGGATTGAGCCCCATGTCCAGGTCTCTGCTCAGTGGAAAGCCTGTTTCTCCCTCTCTCTGCCTGCCCCTCCCCCTGCTTGTGCTCACTCTCTGTGTCAAATACATAAAATCTTTAAAAAATATATGACACTCAGTTAAGTTTGAACTTCAGATCAACAATGAATATTTTTAGTATAACTATGTTCCATGAATATTTAATATTTAAGGAGGTTTCATGCAATATTTGGGACACACTTACACTGAAAAAGCACTTCTTGTTCATCTGATATTCAAATTTATCTGGGTGTTGTCTATTTTATCAGGCAACCCTAGCCCTCCCCATCATCAGCATTAGAGATAAAGCTTCTGAAATTTGTAAAGGAGATGAGCCTTTTTACATCATTTCAGGTAGTTCTGTTCTGACTGAATGGAAAACTGCAATAGTCTGGTGTGATGTCTTAGGGGATCATTGTTGAGAGAGAGCCAACTGCACACATTCTTTCAAACTCAATCTCAAGAACAAATTTTCATCTGAGAAACAAAATGGTTAGAGCAGTTTACTAAGTTCTACAGGTAGATTCACTTGGAAAAAGAGTTAAAATTCACTGTTGGGTAGCCTGGCATCCTATACAAAGTCTATTCTAACTTTTCTCTGTAACTTGGGGGCAAACATAATCTTGCTGAAGAAATCAATTCTTTACTAGGGAATTGCTTCTCAAACTTTAACGGTATGCAAACCACTTGGGGATCTTGTTAAAATCTTCATTCTAGTTCAATAGGAATGAATCCTGCCTCTCTAACAAGATCCCAATGCTGCTTATCCATATACTATAATTTGAGAAGCAAGGGACTAGAGTAAAGCAATCCATATAAGAGATGCTGTGGAAAGTTTGATACCAAGAGAAGCTGCTAAATGTCAAGGACTCAAGTCTCAGGAAGGCCTTGAGAATCAAGGTAAGTGAATTATGCTTAAAGCTGGGAATATAGCCAAAATTTGATTAAACAATGATTGAGATTGTACTGAAGCAATCTCTCATTGTATATAATTCTTGCCTAAGATAAAGTAACAGAAATAAGTAATAGAAACCTGGATCAGAGAATATTTATGGAAAATGTTTTGAAAGTAAGTAGTCCATACATATCTAGATCAGGAGCTCTTATGTTGAGATATATGGGATCTAAATGGTCCAGAAACAGATTTGGGAGAAGCTCAGGAACTTCCTAACATTTCATAAAAAATTGGATGTTAATAATGCAGGGCTGATATTTAAAATATTTAACCACCAGTATGTCTTAGGGATCATCCAATAAGAATGTGTGCTTGACCAGTTCGAACAACTACCAGCCAGTATTTAACCACGCTGTGTCCCAGGTGAACATCCACTCTGTTCACATGTTTTTCTACAGTTTCTATAACTTTCATCAGGTTTTCAAAGGAGTTAGTGATTCAAAAAAGGTCCTAAACCACAGCTATCAATGAATTGTATCAGATGATAGAAAGCAATACACATCAGAAACTGGACATACTAAGTGACTGATGAATGTTAGTATATGGTTATTAGCAAAAATTTTTAAAAATTGCTCTCACTGAATTAGATTTTAGAGTTAAATTATTAGTTTTTACTGACAATTGACATGGAGTTTCATGAAATCAGTTACTGAATTTTCCTAAAAACTGTACCTATTACACTTCATTGTCTGGCTTACTTGAAACAGTTGTAAATCAATTTACTGAATGTCAATTCAGGGAATGTCCAATATGCAAGTTTACTTTAAAAAACAAAAACCTGTTTAGTTTCCATCGACTAGTGTTTGTTTTGTTTTTGTAACATCATTATGAAGAATAATGAAGCATATATACCCACCCTAGCCTCCCACTGTTGCAGAGGGTTTGAGGGTCAGAGGGGATGCTCAAGTACAAGGCACTTGTATAGAGCATGCCTCAGATGGGTGTGTATCACTGGTCTTTCCCTCACTTTTTCTTACTCCCATTTTTTCTGCCCCGTGTTGTCTTCCTTATGAGAATACAACCTAACTCTCACAACCTAACTCTGAGTCTTGTTAGATCTGTATCAAGTCTTCACTATGTTCTAAGCTCAGACTGTTCCTTCTGTTTTTTTTTAATTTTTATTTAAATTCCAGTTAGTTAACATGCAGTGTAATAGTAGTTTTGGGTGTGCAGTTTAATGATTCAACACTTCCATACAACACCCAGTGCCTATTATAACAAGTTCACTCCTTAACATAAATCTAACCATGTTAAAAATTTTCATGAAGACTGGACTTCTACTTCTGGGATGATGGAGTAAACAAGCTTCTCCCTATTGCCCAAGTAAAACTAAAATCCCTGTATGTTATATATAAAACAAACATAAGAAGGATGTGAAAGGTGGAGGAAAGAAGGCAGACTGGTTAGGAAACTTGACTTTGATACATGACACAGTGGTAAGTTCCTTCGATTTTCTTTTACCAAATATATGCCAGATTAGGTCCTGAAGAAGCCAGTAACCCAGACATGCCAACAGAAAAAAGCAAAATCTAAAACAAAGACCAAAAACCTCCAAAAAAAGTCTGCTCTCTCTAGTCAAAGGACCAGGAAAGGTATAGTGCAGGACGGTAGAAGACTTTTAGACAATAACTGCTCTATTCAAAAGACAAACACCAGAGAAACTGTCCCACCTCCACATACCAAAAATAATGAAGTGGAAGCCCAGACTTCTACCCTTGAAGGTAGTAACAAGGCATCCCAACACTCCCACTGGTGTTTTGTCACAAAGGTCAAGTAGGGAGCCAAGATGCTCATACCCACCATCTGGTAATACCCGCACCCCTTACATTGTCAGTGGAGATTACATAGAAGCCTGGATTTTCACTCCCATCCAGCAGAAATGAGGTGCCCTTCTCCCTCCCTCCTGGAGTGTTGCCAGTGGAGGCATAGGGAAGAGTCAGGACTCTTGTTGCCCAATATAACACAGCCATCCTAACATGGTGTCAGTGGGAATGATGTGGGAAGCAGAAACCCTTACCCTTGCCCAACAGTATTGAGGTATCAACAGAGTTTGAGTGGGATACCTGGACTTTTAATTACATTTGGTGACCACCTCCTGCACCACGTCCACTGACAGACCAGTTTCAGAGAAAGTCAGCTAAAGCAAAATTTATTTACAACTTAATATGAAATGCCAGTTTTCAATTAAAAAAAAAAAGAAAACAGGAAGATCTCAAATTGAATGAAAAAGATAACAGAGGCCAATACCAAGATGACTGAGATGACAAAATTATCTGATAAAACTTTTAAATAGCTATGATAAAAATGCCCAAGCAAACAATTACAAACACACTTGAAACAAAGGGGGAAAAAAAGTTTTAACGAAGAAATAGAAGACATACAGAAAATCCAAATGGAAATTTTAGAACTGGAAAAATACAGCAACTAAAATTAAGAGTTCAGAGCCTGAGCTCAACAGCAGAAAGAAAAAGATAATGGGGGATGCCTGGGTGGCTCAGTCCATTAAATGTCTGCCTTCAGCTCAGGTCATGATCTCAGAGTCCTGGGATCGAGTCCCACATTGGGCTCCTTGCTCAGTGTGGAGCCTGCTTCTCCCTCTGCCTCTGCCACTCCCCCTGCTTGTGCTGTCTCTATCTGACAGATAATTAAATAAGATATTTTTAAAACAAAGAAAATGGGACGAATCAGTGAATTGGAAGACAGAGCAATAGAAATTACACAATCTAAACAACAGAGAGAAGACAAATTGGGGGAAAAAAGAAAAAATATCCTCAGGGGACTGTGGGAGTATAATTGGGGAAAAAAAGAAAAAATATCCTCAGGGGACTGTGGGAGTATAATTAAAGATCTAACATTCATATCATTGGATTCCTGGAAAGAGTAGAGGAACAAAGCGGGACTGAAACATACTCAAAGAAATAATGACTGAAAACCTTTTTAAATCTTGCAAAAGACATAAGCCTAACAGATTCAATAAGTTGATCAAATCATAAATAGGATAAATCCAAAGAAATCCACACCAAGACATAAAAATTAAATTTTTGAACATAAAGACAAAGAAAAAATCTTAAAAGCAGAAAAACAATAACATATATAGGGGGAAATAATTCAAATAAATGGCAGAAGATTTCTCATTGGGAACCATGAAGACCAGGAAGACACTATATTTCAAGTGCTGAAAAGAAAAGAAGTTTCAACTCAGAATTCTGTACCAGCAAAATGTTAGCCAGCTAAAAATTTACTCTTAAGTTCTGCCCTGGACTAGACAAACTTACTAAATGATAGTGAAATATATCTCTATTAACACAGTCCTTAACATATTAACAGGGCATATCTGTAAATCTGATGCTGAATTAGATGTTTTAGGTCATTATAACTTTTTATAATTTTATCTTTAAAATGATTTCACTAAGGTGTACTTTAGTGTATGTGTGTGTGTGTGTGTGTATATATATATATATATATATATATATGCATGTATATACACATACACTTGATAGAGGTAGAGTGACATTGTATAGGTTAAAATCTTTTAGAGATACATGGTGGTGGTTTGTTATAAAGGGGAAATATTTGGAAAGCATTGTTGCTCATAATTACACAGAATGTTTGACCTTCTTAGCAAAGAATACATTCAAGTTTCCATTAGTATAACAGGTTTAGGCTTTTGATTCTGCACCATTTTAATGACCAGAAGTTGGAACCAAAATATCGGAAGAAGCAATTAAGTTAAGATGATCAAAAGACAGAGATGGCAATTCATTCAACCTAAATGTTCTCCAGATTTTATTCAACCTTTAAGTACTCTAATTGCAGAAATAAGACAACTCCAACCCATAGACCTATACTTCGGAGTTATAGTCAGGGTTTTCCTTGTCCAAAATTAAATGGGTGTTGTTAAACTGGCTAGATGTTTACCCAACCCATTTTTCTTCCTGGTCACTCAGCTATACTACATTTTCCAGACTCCCTTGCCTTCATTCATGCTATGTAACAGTTCTAGCCAATGTAATGTGAATAAAGAGATGATTGATACTTCCAGGCCTGGACCACTTCACACTTGATCTTCTAGTTTCTTGTCCCCTCCCCAGGCTTGATGTAAAGTACTTAGCAGCCACACATTAAAGATGGCAGGGCTAGAGAATGGAAGGAATCCGGATCCCTGAATCATAGCTTGAGAAAAGAGCGGCCTGACAATCAGAAACACTTGTTTTAGACTTCCTGTGAGCAAGAAATAAATTTCTCTTGGATTAAAGAATTGAAATTTGTAGGTTAATCTATTACAGCAGCTAGTGCTATACTAACTAATGCAGTAGGTTTTATCTTCCACACTTGTCTCCTGAAGTCCCATTCCCCATCCATTTACCACTTTTTCATGATTTCCCCTCTTCAGTTCCCTCCTTCTTCCTCTTATTCCCTCATACATTTCACAACAGAGTCTCCAGCTCCTAGGCCTAGAATAGGCTTGAGGGCAATGCCCTGCAATCCTTACACAGAGTTCTCCTTTTGCAACACTGCACATGAGGCCCCATTAGAAGAAGATTAAGTCCTTGCTGAAGGAGAATTTAAGCCTAGCTTGAGCTCCTGGGAACAGAAAGTAGAGCAGAAATGGGAAGGGTTTTGACCCAGGTTCCCATATGCTCACTGAGGGCTGGAGGCCAATCTGTAGACATTTGAGGCTGCGGTACTAACGCTGTAGGGGGAGGTTTGCCAAATCATCCAAACAAGGAAAAACCTAACTCCTGTAGCCCAGGTCAGGTCTGCTTCTGAAGATAAGGTTTTGCTATCTGTGCCCAGGGCTTATGATTGCTGCAATTTCCTTGCCCTTTTCTTTCTGGGAACCATCTTGCCTACCTGTTTTTTATGAACCTATGAAAAGAAAAACACAAAACAAACAAACAACACGCCTCTCTCCTACAGGGTAACCCAGCCAACCTTTAAATTAAAAAGCCACGAGTTTCCAATAGCCTGCCTCTGACTATTCTGCATCCAGCCTGACTCCCTGCTGATAAGGAGTGATTCAGAAAGTCTATCTTAAGAAAGGAGGGTCTGGAACAAAAAGAAGCAAGGGATACAGAGCAAACACAGTGGACCATGAAAAAGAGTTGGGATGAAAAAAAGAAGAAAGACGCACTTACTTATGTCACCTGTGGAGACACAAGGATGAGAAACCATCTTTGAAATGATGACTGTTTTTAGTTGTTTGTCTGTAGATACAAATATCAGGTTGAATGCAGTTTTCAGCAACAGTTTTGAGGAGAAAGGTGGTGTGTATATTTTTAAAGAGTATGATACATTGTAGGTGCTCAATAAATTACAAATGAGGGACTATCAAAAAGAAACCAGGCAACTTTTTAATAAACAAAAAATGGAAGATGGCTACTGCTCATATGACTTCAAGACATTCTTTAAATTCTTGAAAGAGTGATGTCAATGATATCTTCTTATATAAAGAAATCTCATTAGGCCATGTTCAATATGGGCAAATTTATTTTAGCACCATTTAGTTCATCAATCAGAGGTTGGACTGGCATAGAAGGTGATTCAAAATTCATAATTAAAGCAGATCTGGCCAGTTATCATGTAGACTGAATAATCTTCCTTTCCTCCTATAGCTAAAATAAAATCCTCTTGGTCTAGTTTCTCTAATTTTTCTTCAGTGCTTTGACTGGAACCTATTAAGATTTCTTCTGTTCTTCTGCCTTGTTATAGTTTCCTACCTGGCCTCAGCCTCTTGGAATATAAACCAGTGTCAATCTAAAAGAAGGAATACAACTTTGCTCAGTCAAGAGGCAAAGGAGAGCTACTTTTAAAGAAATAGCACAATATTCTAGTACATGTTCAATATTATACCACAGCAGATGCAACAGTACACAAATTAGTATTGCAGACCAGTGGTAGCTCTAGGCAAAACCAAAGCAAATTGCTGTTGCTTTCTGCACCCATCAAGAAGGACCACTGAAATAAGAATATTGAAATACGAACCACGGTGATACTAGTGCTAAATTAATAATAACTAAATAGCCGCATGACCCTGGGATACTTAGCTCTCTGCACCTTTGCTAGGTTTAAAGTGCCCGCCAGTGAAGAGCATTGATTCAACCCAATTTGGACTTTTAGAACTTTTTCCTAAAACAAAAATACTGCTTCAAGCATTGACATAGGAAGCATTTTATTTGCTTAAGATACCTACAACCAGATTTGTAGCCTCCATGGTGTCATGAAAGAGAGATTTGTGAAAAATCATACAATGGAGGAGGCAAAACATATGCATTTTCTCTGCAGGGTGAGTGCCTAAACTTACAGCATTGGAAAAATCATGTTAAATTTTTTTATGTTAACATAATGTTAACATGTAACATATGTTAAGTCATATAGCATTCTAATTCGTTTCTCCCTTGCCTGTCCATTTTCCCTCCCCACCTTATATAAATACTTATGTGACTAGATTCTCTAATATGCACTGTGGGAGAGATCAAAAATGATTTAGACAAAGGCTCACCTTTAAAATGCTTGTAGTTGAGAATATTTGTATATATGTGTATATACATACATATTATCCATTTATATATGTAAATATATTTTTTTACTTGGTAAATACATTATATATTTTTACATTTACTATTTTTTATATGTGTGTGTCTGTGTGTATATATGTATGTATGTACAGAGATAGATATAATTGCTAGATAAAGACGAAGTGCTTGCGGCAGAAGAAAAGTATTCTTTATAGCTGGATAAGTGGTAAAGATAAGGGGTAAAGAGAAGAGAATTTGAGTAGTTTTTATGGAGGAAATGGCATTTAGTGGGGTAATGAGGGTTGAATTCAATCTGTGGAGACATAGGAGAAATAAATATTTATGATGAAGTAATTTGAACTTACATTGACTTTAAAAGGGTTTTATTTTTTAGTGGGTTTGGAGCTACAGATGCTTTTTAAGCAGGGTAAGGAACAAGGTTAGGGCTATGTTTTCAGACCTTAATCTGTCAGCATTATAAAGGGTAAGAATAGGAAGAGATTAGAGACAAGGAAAACAGGTAGGAAGTTATTTCCAGGAGAGGAATAAAAAGGATCTTAACTTAGCCTGATGACTGTAGCAATGGGGATGAGTCAGCAGATATGAGGACAGACTCTACAGTGTTCAACAACAACTGATTTATTCCCTATGGCAAAGTGAATAAAAAGTGGGGGAGGGCAGAAAAATAACCACTGTTTGAGCCTCTAGCGCTCAATAGGATAATGGAGTCCCTACTGGCCTTAGGAGGAGGGTTATGTTTAAAGGGAACATGATGAGGTCAGGCTGGGGGGTAGTGTACTTGAGGTACATACACAGCGGAAAGCATAGATAGAGATGCTCAGAGGTTTAGGGAGACCTGAGCACTTGCATTCCCTCTTCCCTTTCTTCTAGTATATTACACAATGGGAAAATACCAAAATAGAAGATACGTAAAAAATTTCTTATATGAGCAATTAATCCCTTTAGTAAACACCATAAAATCACAACTATCTGTGTAATCTTGGAGATAATATCACAAAGTCTAAATTTGCAGTGGAAGAGGAAGCCCTTAGTCAATTCCAGAAGTGGCCAAGAATGAAAGCCGGTATGTGATAGATACTGTGGCTGTAAGAAGCAAGAAGGAATGTCGTCTGATGAGTTGGCAAAGCAGTATTAATATATTTAAGTGGTTGTATTTAAATTTAAAATAACTGGGAATTGACTTCAAAGAGAAAGTTGACATTATTATCAAAATTTTTATTACTTGTTTTTTAAATTAATTTGTTTTTATTTTATTTATGGAATTACTTTTTTATTATAATACATATTTCTAATGTTGTATATAAAACACCATCTCTTGAGAAATACCTTCTAAAGAAATACCTTCTAAAGAAACACCTTTCTACAAAATGATAATCCCAGATGCAAAATGAAAAATAAGATAGCTGTTGTTAACTGCAGTCAAGACATACTAAAAATTATATATCACTCTACTTAAAGTTCACAGTGTACATTGGAATACAAAGTGTCCTGAAAATCCACCATTTATCAAACTTACACTCTGTGAGGTCCATGCTAAGCTCCTTAAATTACCTTACCTGACCCTTAGAACAATCCAGTGCCACAGGTGACATGATTATCTCTATTTTACAGATCAGGAAATTGAGGCTTAGAGAAGTGAGCAAATTGCCCAGGTCTCAAGGTTATTAAATAGATGTAAAATCATGTTTTTTCTCTGAACACCAATTAACTTGAGAAATGTTTCCCAGGGCAGATTGGTTTTCTACTCCCAAAGCCAGCGACTCCTACTTCTCTGTACTGACTCCCCACTCCAAATAGGAGGCAGTGGTAATTTTTTTTGCAGGGCTGGGGGTGGAGAGGGGCAAAGGGGGCTAGCATTGAGAAAGCATGAGGTCATAATACAAGAAGGCATTATCTATCAACTCAAATCTTAAATCCTTAAATCCTCAAAAGGTGATTTCAACATGAATTTCCCCTTCTCTAGTAAGACACTCTAAGTTTATAGGTTATAGGTTTAGACTATTTCTGATTATTTTACAGAAGCTCACCACTTTGGATGCACCCAGTCTAGCCATTAGAATAAAACTACATTAAATGGGCCCACACTTACTTTTTTCTAGCCAACTGCACACATAAAAAGAATTGTCCCTCAGGGAAAAAAAACAGACCCTATGTTGAAAGAGAAAAATTAATGAATTCTCTCTTTATAGGCAAAGTATAGGAAGTCCAAGCAAGACTATCCAAATCCATGCTTTAATTTGCAGCTGAGTAGTTAGAAAACAATAAAATGTGTCCTAAGTCACCAGTCCAAACCCCAGCTGAAGCTATCAGCTAGCAAATGATTCTAATTATTCTAGAGGAAAGGGTGGATGTGTGTATATGTGCTGATTACACAATAGAAAATCAACCCTTGATCAAAAAAGGAAATGTTCACAACTCAGAAAAGCATGTAAGATCCTTATGATGAACAGAGATATAAGGAAAATGTAGTTTTCTCGAAATTATTGTCAATATCAGCAGCTTGGCAAACAGTAAAACCTAGGAATTGAGAAAATAATGTGACATTCAGCTTTTAATCTCTATCCTCTCTTTTGTTCAGAATATATCAAAGTAATACTTTGTTTTATATTATAGAAAAGTAGCTTCTTGAAGCTTTAAGAAGGAAATTAAAACTTGGATGTCAAACAGCTCATTAAATGGGAAACTTTTACTTCCGTTATACAACAGAAAACTTTTAAAATTGGAACCTGATATTTTTGTTAAGGAATTGTGATCTTATATTTTAAATCCAAAGTAATAAATGTATCCATATAATAAAAATAAATTTTATATTTTTCTGGAAGTATTTTTTATGCTGTAATTATATAGAATTAAATGCACTTACCGTTTGTATAATTGTGAATTTTAGAAAGAAAATTGAGTCAAATTGTAGGCTGACATTTTAAAATACATAGTATATACAAGTTGCAAGTAGAGTAACATGGACTTTTGTATTTATTGAGCTACAGTCTTTTGTATTTGGGGCAGGAAAAATATTTGTATGTCGTTAAAAAAAATACCAAGCATGTTGTCAGTTCTGTAGATATGATAAATTCTGAGCACATTTATGCCAAAGTTTCACTTGTATTTCACATATTTTGGATTCCAAAAATTTCCCAATCTAATTATTTTATGTTTAACACCTTGGCTAGATCAACATTTGATCCTATTTTTTGAAATTCAAGAGGTTTGAAATATTGATAACTAATTCCACTTGCAGATCATCAATTATCTTGGTTTCTCTATGCATTCTCTGACTTGTTTAATTCTTTTCCCCCACCCTATGTCCCACTTTTACCTCACGTGGCCCCACATCTTGACGAGCACGCATGATTCTTGGCCTTTGTGGTCATTATCCTCATGGTGGTTTCCTGTGTTTATCCAGTGAAAGTACAGTCCTAGTCACTGAAGAACTTCCTAAAAACTTCTAAATTAGAAGAAAAAGGAGTTTAAGATATTAGAGTCCAAAAGACTGAGGTAAGTGAATTCAAGGAAGTACTATAAATATTTATAATAACTGAAAAGGCAAAACAGAGCCTTTACACAAATTGGCAAGTGATACAATTGCTATCCATTTACCATCTATCATTGGATCTTAATCTTTTTATTCTTTCAATGAGATGTTGAGAAAAAAGTATTTTTGGCTAGCTGCTGCAGTGTAGACTTATATACATACACACACATTTCAGAATCTGTTGGTTCTTTTAAAAATTGATATGTACAGAGGGTTTTATTTTATAATTGAGAAAAAATTAGCTAAAATCCAGGTACGTGTTCATCATTGATCTCTGGGTTAACATTCTACAATGTCTCTTAGACCACTAGAAAGTTAGAGGACATATTCCATGAGTGGGCATTTTCTTTTCTCTTTTTTTTTAAATTTTTTGTTTTATTTATTTATTTGTCAGAGAGAGAGAGCGAGAGAGAGCACAAGCAGGGAGAGCAGCAGGCAGAGGGAGAAGTAGGTTCCCTGCTGAGCAAAGAGCTGGGTGTGGGACTTGATCCCAGGACTCCAGGACCATGACCTGAGCCGAAGGCAGATGCTAACCAACTGAGCCACCCAGGTGTGCCCCAATATTGGTTTTGATAATCATCTCTTTCTCTTTCTTTTTTTTTTATAATTTTTATTTTGTTATATTAGTCACCATACAGTACATCCCCAGTTTTTGATGCAATGACCAGTGGGCATTTTCAAATGCCTAAGTAGAGGAGGCAAAGAAAAAAGCTTTCATCTCCCTGTGTAGAATATGAAAAAATGCTCCAAGCGATTTTAGACTACCTGCTCCTTCCAGCTGGAAACAGAGACCATGGCCATGAATCTCCTGGGAGTACTACTTAATTTAGATGACATCATCATCATCTTTGGGGCCTTGGAAGAGCCTGAAAATCCTCTCCTCACGGCAATGGACTTCCTTGGATTTGTCCTGTGACAAATGTCCATTCTGCTAAGCCTCAAGCAAAATCTGTAAGGCATTAGAATGTTGCAACAAAAAATGAGCTTCAACTCTGAAAAGATAGAGCCCAATGCATTAATTATAGATAATTAAAGGTAGTCCTGGATCCACTGTTTCACAGGAAGGCATTAATAAGAACGAGGAAACTTCAAACTGGGACTCCAAAATCAAAGACTCAGGATATGTTCAGTTTCAGTTCCTATAACTATAACCACTGACCAGTCAAATAATATTTTATATAATTTTGTGCTAGTTCTGAGAGCTTAGAAAATATACCATATTTAAACATTGAAGTCAAGAGGAAGCCTATAATAAGGGCTAATACTTATTAAATGCCAGGCATTCTTCTAAGCATCTTACACATATTAATTTATTTAGGTTATTTAATCCTCAAACAAATCTCTCTGAACCCATTTTACCTGTAAGACAACTGTAAAGAAACTGGCATTCAACTCCAGTTGTCCATTCCAGTGCCCAAGTTTTTAATCAGTATACTTTGCTTCTCTAGCTTTTGGCAGAAAAAAAAATTTTTATAAATTTTTTACATTCTAATATGTGTGTGCGTATGTGTATATGTGTGTGTGTGTATACGTGTGTGTGTGTGTGTGTGTGTGTGTATAATTTGATAGAGAGGCCAGATATCCTGTCAGCTCATCAAAGTTCTAGCTTTCACTGATAATGGAGTAAGGAGAGCTGTGCCAGATTTTCCATTAGCTCCTCCAGATCCTCTTCACCTTGCTTAATGCCTCTACAGGCTTCCCTGCCATCCTGCTTCCGGCCAGATTCACCAATGAGAGGCACCAGCAAGAGATCCATGGGGCAGGAAGAAAAGAAACGTATTCTCCCCAAACCCTTCCTCCCCGCCAGGTTGATGTAGATTGGCTGCTTCTCTCTACTGAAGACACAGGTGCTGTCAGGTTCCAATGACCACTTCTTCCTTTGTGCCTGTTCCTTCACATCTAGGGGTGGCAATACCTCTTATAATTGTCAATCTCCAAGGCACTGCACCACCCCTTGTTTCTTCTCTTATGTGTTGCTCCACTTTTGTAAAGAGTCACATTATTAAATCATTTTCATCAGGTTCTCACAGAAACCTGGACAGATACAGGTGCCTTTCAGTTGATATATTGCCAGCTGCCTATTACCCTTTGGGCTTATCATTTATGGGGTAGCAGTGCAGAGGTGTGGCACCAAAGATTTGAACTTGTGTTCATCAAAGGGTTACCTTCCTTGACTGTATCTCCGGATTCAATGTTCTATGGGTCTCCCAAGACATAAGGCTCTGCACTGTAGAAAGTGTTACAGAAAGGTTAGAACTATTCCCATTTGTTCACTTATTCATGTATTCATTCAAAAATATTTGATGAGCACTTACTATGTGCTAGGCACTGTGCCATGTGCCAGAGATGCAGTCATAAACAGGATAGATAAGGGTCCAGCTTTCATGAAGCTTATAATTGAGTAGGCAGAGATTAAAAAAAACATAATCAAGTAAACCTATTAACTTTGATAAATGATCTAAAGAAATAAATCAATATAGTGGTATAGAAAGCAACTTCTGGGTGAGGGGATGCTACTTTCAATAGTATGGTCAGGGAAGGCTTCTTTGCATCTGGCATGATGGGAAGGACACAGTTATGTGAAGAACTGGAGACAGCATTTCAAGCAAAAAGAGATAACTAGTACAAAGACCATGATGGAATGACATTTTTAAGGAATGGAAAGAAGGCAAATGTGGCCCTAGCATGGTTAGAGATGAAGTGAGAGAGGTAAAAAGGAGCAAAATTATCTAGGAATTTCTAATTCTATAGTAACTATTAGGTCTTCAGCTATAAGAAAAAGCTGAGGTCCCCTACCATTAATTTTAGACAGTATATGTGTGGAGGAAATCCCCCGGAGAGAACCCAGGTAAGGGGAGTGATCCAAGAGAAATCCTGAGGACTCCAGGCAGAAAGAATCAATGCTTTTTTCCAAGGCAGTGGAGATCTTGTTTCTAGCTTGTCATAGACCAAGAAAACCATTCTGGTTTTCCCCAAGAATATCATCCATGGTCCTGAGAGACAGAGAAAACCCTACAACTTAGTTTTTTATGTCTCTCTTTTCTTTTATTTTGGATTGGATCTAAGATAGGTAGAAATTCAAATTTGAGATAAAATTCATTCCAAGAGATTTTTTTCTGTATCTATTCCTACATCCAAATTTGCAGTACTTTTCTGATTTGATGTCTCAGTTGTGAACTTGCTTCTCTTATACCCCAATTTATTGTCTAAGATGCAGAAATGCAGAGTAACTTGCTTATTAGCCAGAAAGAGAGAGGATTTCAGGTTAAAACTCTGGTATAAAGGAATAAGGATGATGCTGAAATTGAAAATTGTTGGCCACATCCTACTGAACTCAGGAACAAGAAAAGACAATTTAAAAGCAAAAGCAAATGTGGTCAAAGGCTGAAAGGGCCTGTGGATATTCTGCTACCTGCACTGATTTTTATTCATTTACTGACAATATTAGTAGGGGAGAGGGCTAGTCCCAATGGTCAAATGTATGGTACCTCAGAGCAATGGACAAATAGTGAATGACTGGTGTAACATTTTAGATATTTGGGATATTTTTAAAGTTTCTCAAGAGCCCTTTCAAAACCACATAGATATGTAGCTTAGCTCTCTCCATGATAACATCCTACCAGTGCTGCTAAGTCGCAAGTCAGTTCTAGGACCTGCAGTTTCCTTCATCTTGCCAAGACTATGTTAGGAATATTTTTCCCCTCTGCCATTTGCTTTGCTTCCATTTTCTACTCACAAGTTTTCATTTGTCTTTTTCAATTTATCTCAAAAATGTTTTGAACACTAGCCAAGAAAGAGCATAATTTAGTGAAATTGCACATACCGAAATTTTGTATAGGCAAACTCCCTGCTGTGCAGGTGATTTCTGGCTCCTTACAAATTATAAGGTTAAACTTCCTATAGCAGATCTTTCTCATTAATTCCATGTATAGGAATTCCTCAATTTTGTATAGTCTTCCCATCCCATCTAGCTACCCTCATCAGTATACTTAAATACCAGAAGTTTCTTAATAAGTTTTTTGATACTTGGTCTCTTTGATACCATGTCCATTAATCTCTATAGGATCTATGCTTTGGCATAATGCGGTGACTCACAAGGCAAGCTCACCCAAGGCTGAGATAGCAGCAGCCTTTCATAGACACTGTTATTAATGAACACATTACCAATCACTTTGTTCCCATTCTGAGGTTTGTCATCCTTTACCTCTCAGCTCTTCATACCTCTTTTGCTCCTTTTCCTTTACTTCTCACCACATCTTTTAATTGATCTACTTAAGAGCCCTGTCATGTCTGCCCAACTAGTTGACATTTCTGGGTGATCTGCTTCATGTGTTTAGCAGGTAATGTAACTTAGTAGGCTCAGTAAGCCTGTATTTCATCACATATACAATACCTCTGGAAGGAAGGACAGAGAAATCTAAATACCAAAATTGGATCTTGGTTAAAAACTTATTTAAATGAATTACTGGGATGTTGTTTGGAGGTACAAACATAATTAGAAAGGGCTTGATAACCTTTGAATTATTTTCTTGAAAATGTATGCACCCCTAAGATTTAACCCCTCTGTTCATTTACTGTCTGAAGTAAGCCTAACAAATTATAACTGGGAACAACAAAGATGTAATTTTTTACTATCCTGAACTATTTTTAGTCTGAATAATTTGACAACAGAAGTAAGGTGGGGCCAAATCCAGCTTGCAAACCAACCATGTTTGAGAATGATAGATAAATGTTTTCCTCTACCTTGTATATTTAGTTAAAGTGAATTTCTATATGTAGAGTTTATTTCCATAGCAAGAACAATCTGTATAATCTAAGACCAGGCTATCAACTTCATTTCATATAAGTCACTGGACAGGAATATGCAACCCTGATTAATTTAGTTTCTTTTTTGCTCCAAGACAAACACTTCTAAACAAAGTAGTTCAAATGAACAAACAGAATATTTCTCAGTATTATCAGACAAGCAGGAAATAAAATAAACCCATATCCATCTTGAAGAGATGTCAGGTAAGTGGATATTTTGCAGGTACTGATCGATTTTTTTATTCATGATAACTTGAGAGCATCTACTGAGGATAATCTAGTTTCCAAAATAAGTTAACCCTTGTTATTTTTAGAATGTAGAATAATAATAATGATAGAAAGAACTTGTTAAAATCATAAGATGCTAATTGTGATGTGGGAAAGTGGCCCTACCTTATACAGAATTGGGCAATTTGAGGGATATTCAACAAAAAGAAAATGTTTCTTCAAGAAGCAATCATCCTTTATGAAAATGTTAGAATATTTATGTAAGTTTGTGGATTTGTCATGTTATGCAGGTATGGATTTCTCAAAAGTAAATTAGCAGGCAATTAAGCAAAAATGATAGGTACATCTCCATGTATGTAAACACAAATACACATATATATGTATACACACACACACACATATATATGGGACACTATGCAGTAATTCACACAAAGATCATTTTCAGCAGAAACACAAAGTTCCACAGGTTGAATTCGAGATACTGTGAGTATACAGAAAAAAATCATCTGTATCATTGAAAAACTTTTCTAACAGTAAAGTAGAGCCAAACTGTGGGAGCTCAGAGATAAACATAACCCCAAAATAGATTTGCTGCAAGAAGATTTTAGAAAGGGGATAAAATCTATTCTCAAAGAGATAAAAAGGGACAGGACATCTATTAAACAAGAACAGTTCAGGATAAAGTAAAAAACAAAATGAAATCTGTAATAGGCCAAATAAAATCACTGTTGGAAGCAGCCAAAAGCTGGTTACTATGGGAAGCTGTTGTCTGATAGAACAAAGACAGTGTGAAAGTTGGAGTCTAAACATCTGAGATAAAAACTGGTTTGCCTATTTATTCACCATGTGATCATGAGAAAAATCACTCAACCTATGCTTCTCCCTATGTAAAACAAGGTTAATGGTATGTTCTAGGCTAGTCAGAAACATCCCACTGTACAACCCTGAGGAATATAAAGTATATGGTGTCCTGCAGTTGTATAACACAGTATGCTGAAGTTCTCCAGTGGAAAATAATATTAACATTGCACCTATTCCTACTACACAGTAGGTATTTCAAACATGTTAATTTCACTTGAAACCATACAAAAGCAAGCCTCATGGCTAAATGCTGAATCAGTAAGATAGAAGAGGAAAGTGACAAACATATCCTGGTCTGTGAAGAAATAACTATATATATTATAAATTTGCAGAAAGAAGACATTCAGGAAGAATAAAGTAAGAAATCTAACCTAAAAATAACAGCATTTTCCAAAGAATGCAGGATGAATGGATACTGGCATCACTAATAAAATATCTAACTTAAGAAAAATTTCCATACATAAGTAAAATTGTAACTTAGAAATAGGCATCACCATGTTTCAGGTTTTAAAAAATAATTGGCTACAAGTAAAAATGATTTTCACGCATACAATTTGAAAGGAGTATTGTATTAAAGGAGCCAAAAATAGAGGGAGGGTTAAGATGGCGGAGGAGTAGGGGACCCCTTTTTCAGCTGGTTCCCCGAGTCGAGTTGGATAGGTACCAGACCAGCCTGAACATCCACGGAATCAGCATGAGATGCAGGAAGATACATCTGGATCTCTACAAATGAACATCTCCAGCGCTGAGTATTGAGGTAAGAAGTGGGAAGCCGTGAAACCACGCACAGATATCGGAAGATAAACGGAAGGGGGAGGGAGCCGCCGCGTTCGGGCGCCGGGAAGTGGTAGCCACCTGCACTGGGGAGCAGGTGGACTCACAGGCGGCACCCGCGAGAAAACAGACTGTGACCATGAGCAGGGAGCACGCGCCACCAGACTTCTCATGGAGCTCCAGTGTGCTCACTGGATCCAGACTGAGACCGGGAGCTACGGGAGCTATGGGAGCTGGCGGCTGGCGGCTGGTGGTGTTAGAAACACAAAGGACAGAGAAGTGAGGGCTGGGACGCCGGGTGTGGGGCGCACATCCCGGGACGCTGCAGGGTTGAACAGCACCAACAGAAACAGAGTTAAAGTGGCCAGATCATCAGTGGAGAATGGTCCGCGATCCCTCTGTTCTGATACAGAGGCTGAGATTCGGCTACTGCTGCTCTGACTCTCAGAAGACGCACAGCAAACCTCCAGGGAAAGCCGCCAGAGAACAAAAGCCTGGAAACACCGGCTCACAGGGTGCCCATCCCCATCCCCCCTGGCAGGAGACACGGAGACCCTACCCAAACAGGGTTGCCTGAGTATCAGCATGGCAGGCCCCTCCCCCAGAAGGCAGGCCCCCATCCCTAAGATCCCTATAAAACAAGGGTGCATGGCCTGGGTCCCGGTCAATAATTTGGGCTCTGGACAAAACTGCAACCTCTCATCAGAATGACGAGAAGGAGAAATCCCCCCCAACAAACAAAAGACAATGAGTCTGTGGCCTCTGCCACAGAACTAATGGATATGGATGTAACCAAATTATCAGAAATGGAATTCAGAGTAACAATGGTCGAGATGATGTGTAGACTTGAAAAAAGTATTAACGAAAATGTTAATGAGAAGATAGAACCTCTAAGGGCGGAAATGAGAGTGAATCTGGAAGAAATTAAAAATTCTATGAGCCAAATGCAGTCAAAAATAGACGCTCTGACGGCCAGGGTAAATGAGGCAGAGGAACGTGTTAGCGAATTGGAGGATGGGTTAGTAGAAGAAAAAGCTAAAACAGAAGCTGGACTTAAAAAAATCCACGCCCACGAATGTAGGTTACAGGAGATTACTGACTCAATGAAACTATCCAATGTCAGAATCATCAGCATCCCCAAGGGGGTGGAGAAAAACAGAGGTCTAGAAGAGATATTTGAACAAATTGTAGCTGAAAACTTCCCTAATCTAGCAAGGGAAATAAACATTTGTGTCCAAGAGGCAGAGAGGACCCCTCCCAAGCTCAACCACGACAAACCTACACCACGTCACGACATAGTGCAATTTGCAAATATTAGATCCAAGGATACAGTATTGAAAGCGGCCAGGGCAAAGAAATTTCTCACGTACCAAGGCAAAGGTATCAGAATTACGTCAGACCTGTCTACACAGACCTGGAATGAAAGAAAGGGTTGGGGGGCCATTTTTAAAACTCTTTCAGAGAAAAACATGCAGCCAAGGATCCTTTATCCAGCAAGGCTGTCATTCAGAATGGATGGAGAAATAAAGACCTTCCAGAATCGCCAGTCATTAACCAATTTCGTAACCACGAAACCAGCCCTACAGGAGATATTAAGGGGGGTTCTATAAAGGTAAAAAGGCCCCAAGAGTGATACAGAACAGAAAGTCACAACCGATACAAACAAAGACTTTACTGGCAACATGGCATCATTAAAATCATATCTCTCAGTATTCAGTCTCAATGTGAATGGCTTAAATACTCCCATAAATGCCACAGGGTTGCAGATTGGATAAAAAGAAATGACCCATCCATTTGCTGTCTACAAGAGACTCATTTTGACCCAAAGATACACTCAGACTGAAAGTAAAGGGATGGAGTACCATCTTTCATGCAAATGGACCTCAAAAGAAAGCTGGGGTAGCAATTCTCATATCAGATAGATTGGATTTTAAACTAAAGACTATAGTTAGAGACACAGAAGGACACTATATTATTCTTAAAGGATGTATCCAACAAGTGGATATGACAATTATAAATATATATGCCCCCAACAGGGGAGCAGCAAGATACACAAGCCAACTCTTAACCAGAATAAAGAGACATACAGATAAAAATACATTAATAGTAGGGGACCTCAACACCCCACTATCAGAAATAGACAGAACACCCTTGCAAAAACTAAGCAAAGAATCAAAGGCTTTGAATGCCATACTCGATGAGTTGGACTTCATAGATATATATAGAACACTACACCCCAGAACCAAAGAATACTCATTCTATTCTAATGCCCATGGAACATTCTCAAGAATAGACCATGTTCTGGGACACAAAACAGGTCTCAACCGATACCAAAAGACTGAAATTATTCCCTGCATATTCTCAGACCACAACGCTTTGAAAGTGGAAATCAACCACAAGGAAAAACTTGGAAGAAACTCAAACACTTGGAGACTAAGAACCATCCTGCTCAGGAATGACTCGATAAACCAGGAAATCAAAAATCAAATTAAACAATTTACGGAGACCAACAAGAATGAAAACACAATGGTCCAAACCCTATGGGATACTGCAAAGGCAGTCCTAAGGGGGAAATACATAGCCATCCAAGCCTCACTCCAAAGAATAGAAAAATCTAAAATGCAGTTTTTATATTCTCACCTCAAGAAGCTGGAACAGCAACAGAGGGACAGGCCTAATCCATGCACGAGGAAGCAGTTGACCAAGATTAGAGCAGAAATCAACGAATTAGAAACCAGGAGTACAGTAGAGCAGATCAACAGAACTAGAAGCTGGTTCTTTGAGAGAATTAATAAAATTGACAGACCTCTGGCAAGACTTATCCAAAAGAATAGAGAAAGGACCTAAATTAATAAAATTATGAATGAAAAAGGAGAGGTCACAACCAACAACAATGAAATTGGAAGGATTATTAGAAACTTTTATTAACAGCTTTATGCCAATAAATTAAGCAATCTGGAAGAGATGGAGGCCTTCCTGGAAACCCATAAACTACCATGACTGAAATAGGAAGAAATTGATTTTTTAAACAGGCCAATTAATTATGAAGAGATTGAGTCAGTGATAAACAATCTTCCAAAAAATAAAACTCAAGGCCCGGATGGTTTTCCTGGGGAATTCTACCAAACATTCAAAGAGGAAATAATACCTATTCTCCTAAAGCTATTTCAAAAAATAGAAACAGAAGGAAAGCTACCAAACTCATTCTATGAGGCCAATATTACCTTGATCCCCAAACCAGGCAAAGACCCCAACAAAAAGGAGAATTACAGACCGATTTCCCTAATGAATATGGACGCCAAAATCCTCAACAAGATCCTGGCAAATAGAATCCAACTGTACATTAAAAGGATTATACATCATGACCAAGTGGGATTCATCCCTGGGATGCAGGGGTGGTACAACATTCGCAAAACTATCAGTGTCTTAGGTTTTATTCAGAAACAAAAATTCAGAAATCATATGATTCTCTCAATAGATGCAGAAAAAGCATTTGACAAAATACAGCATCCTTTCCTGATTAAAACCCTTCAGAATGTAGGAATAGAGGGTTCATTTCTCAAGCTCATAAAAGCCATCTATGAAAAGCCTACAGCAAATATTATTCTCAACGGGGAAAAGCTGAAAGCCTTTCCCTTAAGATCAGGAACACGACAAGGATGCCCACTCTCGCCACTATTATTCAACATAGTACTAGAAGTCCTTGCAACAGCAATCAGACAACAAAAAGGGATAAAAGGTATCCAAATTGGCAAAGAAGTCAAACTGTCTCACTTCGCAGATGACATGATACTCTATAGGAAAACCCAAAAGAATCCACTCCCAAACTATTAGAAGTTATAGAGCAATTCAGTAATGTGGCGGGATACAAAATCAATGCTCAGAAATCAGTTGCATTTCTATACACGAACAATGAGACTGAAGAAAGAGAAATTAGGGAATCCATCCCATTTATAATAGCATCAAAATTCATACGTTACCTTGGAATTAACATAACCGGAGACATAAAGGATCTATATTCTAGAAACTACAAATCACTCTTGAAAGACATTGAAGAAGACACAAAAAAATGGAAAGATATTCCATGCTCATGGATTGGAAGAATTAACATAGTTAAAATGTCCATGCTACCCAGAGCAATCTACACTTTCAATGCTATCCCGATCAAAATACCAATAACATTTTTCAAAGAACTGGAACAAATAGTCCTTAAATTTGTGTGGAACCAGAAAAAGCCCCGAATCGCCAAGGAACTGTTGAAAAGGAAAAACAAAGCTGGGGGCATCACAATGCCGGATTTCGAGCTGTACTACAAAGCTGTGATCACAAAGACAGCATGGTACTGGCACAAAAACAGACACATAGACCAATGGAACAGAATAGAGAATCCAGAAATGGACCCTTGGCTCTTTGGGCAACTAATGTTTGATAAAACAGGAAAAAACATCCGGTGGAAAAAAGACAGTCTCTTCAATAAATGGTGCTGGGAAAATTGGGACAGCTACATGCAAAAGAATGAAACTTGACCACTCTCTCACACCATACACAAAGATAAACTCTAAATGGATGAAAGACCTCAATGTGAGACAGAAATCCATCAAAATCCCGGAGGACAACGTAGGCAACAACCTCTACGACATCGGCCAAAGCAACCTTTTTCATGACACATCTCCAAAGGCAAGAGAAACAAAAGATAAAATGAACATGTGGGACTTCATCAAGATAAAAAGCTTCTGCACAGCCAAGGAAACAATCATAAAAACTAAGAGGCAGCCCACAGAATGGGAGAATATATTTGCAAATGATGCTACAGATAAAAGACTGGTATCCAACATCTACAAAGAACTTCTCAAACTCAATACGCGAGAAACAAATAAATCATAAAATGGGCAGAAGATATGAACAGACACTTTTCCAATGATGACATACAAATGGCTAACAGACACATGAAAAAATGTTCAAAATCATTAGCCATCAGGGAAATTCAAATCAAAACCACACTAAGATACCACCTTACGCCAGTTAGAATGGCAAAAATCAACAAGGCAGGAAACAGCAATTGCTGGAGAGGATGCGGAGAAAGGGGATCCCTCCTACATTGTTGGTGGGAATGCAGGTTGGTGTAGCCACTCTGGAAAACAGTGTGGAGGTCCCTTAAAAAGTTAAAAATTGAGCTACCCTATGACCCAGCCATTGCACTACTGGGTATTTACCCCAAAGAGACAGACGTAGTGAAGAGAAGGGCCATATGCACCCCAATGTTCATAGCAGCATTGTCCACAATAGCTAAATTGTGGAAGGAACCGAGATGCCCTTCAACAGATGACTGGATTAAGAAGTTGTGGTCCATATATACAATGGAATATTACTCAGCCATCAAAAAGAACGATTTCTCAACATTTGCTGCAACATGGACGGCACTGGAGGAGATAATGCTAAGTGAAATACGTCAAGCAGAGAAGGACAATTATCATATGGTTTCTCTCATCTATGGAACATAAGAACTAGGAAGATCGGTAGGAGAAGAAAAGGATAAAGAAGGGGGTAATCAGAAGGGGGAATGAAGCATGAGAGACTATGGACTCTGAGAAACAAACTGAAGGCTTCAGAGGGGAGGGGGGTGGGGGAATGGGATAGGCTGGTGATGGGTATTAAGGAGTATTGCATGGTGCACTGGGTGTTATACGCAACTAATGAATCATTGAACTTTACATCAAAAACGAGGGATGTACCGTATGGTGACTAACATAATATAATAAAAAAATATTATTATAAAAAAGTAAAATAAATAAAAAATAAAAAAATAAAGGCATAAAGAATCAGTGCAAGAAGAATCTCAAATCATAGTTTAAAATATTAAAAATTGGTATATAATTTCCTATTGCTGTTGGAACAAATTACAACAGACCTAATGGCTTAAAACAACACAAATTCATTACCTTACAGTTCTGGAGGTATTCACAAGTCTAAACTAGGCCATTAGGGCTATTTCCTTCTGGAGGTTCTTGGAAACAGTGTGTTTTATTGTGTTTTCAACTTCTAGAATCACCTGTTACCTTAATTCGTGGCTCCTTCCTCCACCTTTAAAGCCATCTCTCCTTTCTGACATTCTGCACTCTTGTCATTACCTTGGCTCACCAAAATAATCCAGGATAATGTCCCCATGTCAAGATCCTTAACTTAATTACATCTGCAAGATAACATATTCACAGATTCTAGGGATTAGGATGTGGACAACCTTAAGAGGAGGCATTGTTCAGCCTGCCCCAGAGAGAATGATGGAGTAGAAAGAGATGAATGATAGAGTCAGGAGATATAACATGAAAATCATAGTAGTTTCCATTAAAGACAAAAAACAAAACCAAACCCACAAGAAGGATGAAAAATTATTTAAATCTATAATAATAATAATAAAATACCTAAATTGAAGAAATCTTGAACTTGCAGATTTAAATGACTTGATGAGTTAAAAGAAGACATCTAGGCATATTCTGGTATAATTTTCAAGCTCTTAGGATAAAGGAAAAATCAAGACTTTGAACAAACAGCAATGTTTTTAAAAAGACTTTATTTATTTGAGAGAGAGTGAGAGAGAGAGCACAAGCAGGGGAGAGGGAGAAGCAGGCTCCCTGCCGAGCAAGGAGCTTGACACGGGGCTCCATCCCAGGATCCCAGGATCATGACCTGAGCTGAAAGCAGACGCTTAATGACTGAGCCACCCAGGCATTCCCAATTTGTAGAATTTTTGAAAAATAAATTTCTAGATTGTATGGCAATATTTTTTTAAAAAAGATTTATTTATTTATTTGAGAGAGAGAGAGAGAGAGAGAGAGAAACAGAGAGTGGGGGGAGGGGCAGAGGGAGAGGGAGAGAGAATCTCAAGTAGACTCTGGGCTGAGCATGGAGCCCAATGCCAGGCTCGATCTCATAACCCTAAGATCATGACCTGAGCCGAAACCAAGAGTCAGATGCGGGGCGCCTGGGTGGCTCAGTCGTTAAGTGTCTGCCTTCGGCTCACGGCATGATCCCGGAGTTCTGGGATCGAGCCCCACGTCAGGCTCTTCTGCTGGGAGCCTACTTCTTCCTCTCCCACTCCCCCTGCTTGTGTTCCCTCTCTCACTGGCTGTCTCTATCTCTGTCAAATAAATAAATAAAAACTTTAAAAAAAAAAAAAAAAGAGCTGCTCAACCAACTGCGCCACTGAAAGCACCCCATCATGGCAACATTTGAATGTAAACTGTAAATGAGTGAGATGGCTAGCATTAAAACATTCTAAACTACTTGATCCTCCTGACAGAGGTTGACAAACTACAGTGCTTGGACTAAACCTCTCTTGCCTCCTATTTTCTTTTATTTTGAGACAATAGAAATGTATTCTCTCACAGTTTGGGAGTCTAGAAATCCAAAATGGTGGAGTTGGCAGGGCTCTCATCCCTCAGGAGTTTCTAGGGAAGAATTCTTCCTGGCCTCTTCTTAGACCCTGGTGGTTTCCAGCAATTCCTGGTGCTGCTCGGCTTCAGCAGCATCACTGTAATTTCTGCCTCTGCCTACACATGGCCATCTTCTCTGTGTGTTTGTTTGTATCTCTTCATGGCCTTTTAATAGGAACACCAGTCGTTAGATTTATGGTCCATCCCAATCCAGTATGGCTTCACCTTAGCTAGATTATATCTGTACAAAGACTATTTCCTAGTAAAGTCACATTCGCAGATACTGGGAGGGAGAACTGCCACATATACATTTGTGCGGCACAGTTCAATTCACAATAGTCTGTGTCTCGATATTCTACCTTCTGGGCCGTTGGCACTGGAGGACGCTCCACCCTCTAGGCACTTGGTGGCAGCTCTGCATCTGCTTTTATAAATAAAGTTTCACTGGGACACTACCACATCTATCTGTTTATTTGGGGTCCATGCTGCTTTCAGACTACGATGGCAGAGCGGTCATTGCAGAATGACTCCATGACTTGAAAAGCCTAAAATAGTTATTATCTGCATCTTTACAGAAAAAGTTTACTAATCTCTGGTTTAAGGGGAACATAAAGATATTGACTATATCTAGACTTTAAATTCCTAGAGTATGAACTGAAATAATAGGAATAGAGATAATTCCCAATATAATACAGCCTGACCAATTCAAAAGAAGAAAAGAAAGGAGAGAAGGAAAGAAGAAAGGAAAAAATGAAACTAAAAAAAAAATCAGGATAAATAAAACCCTCAATAAAATATGCAAGAAAAAATTCATATATATGAATAATCATGGTATATTTAAATGGACTTAAATTTTCAATTAAAAGAGACATTGTTAGACAATACCAAGAAATAACCTAAAAATCCAGCTATATTAAGATTACAAGGGACAGAGAAAGTCTGAAGGAAATGGATAGTAAAGATATACCAAAAGATTACCAATCAAAAGAAAATTTATAAAGCCAAATTAATATTAGATATTAGAAATAAATTTTAGAACAAAAAACACTGTCTTAACAATGTTATTAACATGTTATTTTCATTCAAACTAAACTTTATATTTAAAGAGATTCTAGAAAAATATTCTGGAATTAATAAGAATTTAGTGAAAAAAACTGTATACTAGGTTAATATTTCAAAATCAATAACTTTCTAAAATTTCCAGTCCTACGCATCCAGAAATAGAAGCGGAAATTTTAAATATCAAAATGTGAAGCTACTATAATGATGCAATATGGAATGAGCAGTTGTATTTTAAAAATTGATCAGCTTCCAGAAACATTTTAGTGTATATGACAATTAACATGATAATTTTATATTATAACTCAGTGGGAGGATGAATTAGTTAATAAATGGCTGCTATTCCAACTGAGTATTCATCAGGAAAAAATTAAAATGTGATCTTTCTCTTATATATTAAATATTTCACTGTATAGAAAATTAGGTATTATAAGAAAATCTAAGATATGCACAAACTAATGCTTAGGAAATATATTAAAAAATCAAAGCCTGCAAGTTTTAACAAAATTGTATATTAGTTAGGATCCAGTAAGGAAAGCAAGAAATGCATTGATTATTTCAATGAAGGGAATTTAATACACCAAATTGGGTACACAGGTGTTGGAGGGCTCAGTGAGCAAGAAGACACTGAGGTAACCTAGAGACAGTAATTGCAGGAAGAAGTGCGCGCACGTGCACACACACATACTCACTCACTCCAGGGCTGGAAGAACAGAGGGAAGAGATTGGGGTTATCAAAACCCAGGACCCCAGGGGTCCTACAAGCCTGGTCTCAGACCTCTGCCTCACACCCAACAGGAAGCCAACAGCAAGGAGAAAAGTGGTTTGCAGAGTCTCAGCTCCAACATTTGGAATGACTTCGGACTTTGGAGCTAAAAAAAAAAAAATTAAGAACTGGTACAGACACAGTTGACTACATAATCCTTAAATGCTTTGTATGGCAAAAGAGATCATAAACAGTTAATAGACAAGATTTGAAATAAGGACAAAATCATTATTTTCTTGGCAATCTATCATAAAATGTGTAGGAGCATCGTGGAGAACCGCTTCTGACACCCTCCTGCATACAATAATTATAAATTCTGAAAAAAATGTAAATATTTAAAAAACTATTTAAAAGCAATGGAGAGTGACCAGAAACCAGCAAAAATTGGAGGGGATTCGAGCCTTGAAAGAATGGAAATGCATGGCTGAGACCTACTTTTAGGCAGCCTTTTTCCAGAGGGCCCACTTTAGCCCAAAAGGAACAGAGCCACTAGAACTCAAGCAGAAAATATTTTATTGCCTGAGATGTCGAGGGTAGAATTTGGGGCTGCCAGAGTGGCTGAAAATTGAGACCAAAAATCCTCAAAAGGAGGAAGAAGCCCCAGAATCTGTGAAAAAAAAGTAAAACTCCTTTCAAATCATTGGATGATATCTAAATTGTACTTGTTTAGGGAAGACTCCAAAGTCAGTAACAAGAAATTGTCTACTGAAAATTTTAACTACTTATTATACATATGTATTATATAATAATTTTATAATTTTAATTAAATGTGTTAAATGGTTACATATTAAAGTTTAAATGATCATATGCTAAATATGTTAAAAATCACTCAAATTATGTACACGTATTTTTCCTAGAAAGTCTATTTTTGTGTTCTAAAGTCATCTCTTTAAGATTTATTTTTAATTCTTTTGTGTCTTCACTTCCTCAAAGGGAATGTTTTGTTCTCTATGATCAGTTTGGCTTTCCTTTTCTGGGGTTATACAGTCCCCTGAAGTGTATTCCGATTTTGCTTTGCTTGCTCATGTTATGTGTCTTCAACATTCAGATTGCTTTGCGCCCTCCATCACTGTCCCCAGTGAGTGTCTGTTCTGGTGGATCAGTGGTGAATCAATTGACCCATGATTGTCAGTTCTGGGACAGAGGGATTCTTTGTCATCAGGGGCAGGAAAGAGGGCAAGTAAGCCCACCTGGTGGTTCCTGCCCTGAGCTTTGCCTCAACCAAGACTGTTAAGATGTGGAAAGCCCTCATAAGACCAAAGATAACAAGCAAGCACATTCATTCCCATGCTGTATTCCATGCCCCCTCAGGGAACCACAGAAACACCAACATGCTTCAGTCCTGGAAGAAAGACAGTTGCATCCATTTCATTCAACACCATCCAGTGGTAGAATGGCAGGGTCACATGTGATGCCTATTTGGCTTTTGAAGATACAATCTGTTTTCCAAAGTGACTGTACCATTTTAGTTCCCACCAGTAGCACATGACAGTTCAGTTGCTTCTGTATTCTCACCAACACTTCATATGGCCCATCCTTTTACTTTTAGCTATTTTTAATACTTACCTGGTAAGTCAATTCATTTGTCTGTCCAAGAACTTGTACGCAAATATTCACAGCAGCCTTACCTATAGCCAAAAACCAGACTTCAAGGTACCATCCAGGAGCTTTCCAAGATGATGGAAGGTGTTGATTGAGATGTTGGTTACAAGGGTGTGGATACTGTATCAAAAGTCATTAAATTGGGGGCACTTGGGTGGCCCAGTCAGTTAAGCGTCTGTCTTCGGCCCAGGTCATGATCTTGGAGTCCTGGGATCAAGCACCAGGTCTTTCTCCCTGCTCAGTAGGGAGTCTGCTTTTCCCTTCTCTCTGCCCCAGCCCCTACTCTTGCATGATCTCTCTCCTGTTCACTCTCTCTCAAATAAATAAATAAAATCTTTTTTTAAAGATAAGACATTTAAGATCTGTGTATTTCACAGATGAAAGTTTTACTTCAAAAATAATTTTAAAATGTAGAATAAAAAAAGTTTTTTCAAAAAGGAAATAGAGATATGCCAGATGATTTGTTGAGATTTGTACAACCAATAAGGAAATAAGGAAATAAAGAAATAAACATACAATATCTTCTATAAAACAAAAGTTAAAAAGAAAGATTCTGTAGAGGGTACCTGGGTGGCTCAGTCGGTTAAACATCTGCCTTTGGCTCAGGGCATGATCTCAGGATCCTGGGATTGAGTCCCACATCAGGCTTTCTCCTCAGCAGGGAGTCTGCTTCTCCCTCTCCCTCTGTGATCTCTCTTAAATAAATAAAAAATTAAAAAAAAAAAGAAGATTCTGTAGATTACATATAATTACTTAAATATAGTATAAACATGGTTATTTAAACATGGAATGATAGAAGAGATTTCTAATGTGGTAGGTCATTACATAGTTTGTTTGCAGAGGTAGGGAAAGGTATAAAAAAAAGGGGAGATAGAGTTCAAACGAGCAAGAGGGGTACTCAGAGAGACTTTACTAAAGTTGTGATCAGTGTACATGCATGGTCACATGTATATATTTACATAAAGTTATATGTAGACAGTGTTGCTACAGTGCATAACCCCAGGAGGAACATTTCACATGAGTGGTTATATAATGCAGTAGTACTTCATAAAGTTGTATTTATGTAAAAAAAAAAAATTTTTTTTTAAAGACCTATAAAAATGAAATAAAATAAGGGGCCATTACTCCCATAATAAACCAATCCAATCAAATCTTAGTAGGGAAAGACTCCTCCTAGTGGCAAGTATTTACTTCTTTACTAACCGTGGTATTTAAGATTTTATTTACGGCTTCTGAACTGGATCTGAATCTCCTAAAATACACCTTAAACTTGTCTTACACTTAGGCCTAAATCTGATCCATACATGGAAATACAATGCAACGTCTCCATTTTCTTCATAGTGTAATGATGTGGTTAAGCTGTGCCAAAGCTTGGGTTCAAGCTAAATTATAAAGAACTAACAGTCACAGTTATTTGGGACAGTAATAAAATGAATGACTCAGCCCTTGTTCATAAAAAAGAACACAAATGTTATTACATGTAGTTTATACTTTTGTAAAAATGGGAAATATAAAGGAACCATTAGAATTAGTGAAGTCATCTAATAAATACAGTTCTTCTGGTAGTTTGATCATCTCTCCCTTTCATTTCTTCTCTAGTGAACTCAAACAAGCAGGGCAGTCAAAGTGGTAGAGGGTAGCAGGTACCTCTGAGGGGGCATGGGGAGTGGAGAAGGTAGGAGTAGAAATTATTTTCCTTGATGAGTAAAACAGCTGATGTACCAAAGGTGGCTCAGAGGCCCCGTCTTCCCTCCAGGACTCAAGCATGTTGGTGTTTCCGTGGTTCCCTGAGGGGGCACGGGATGCAGCGTGGGAATGAAAGTGCTTGCTTGCTACCTTTGGTCTTACGAGGGCTTGCCACATCTTAACAGTCTTGGGTGAGGGGGAGCTCAGGGCAGGAACCACCAGGTGGGCTTACTTGCCCTCTTTCCTGCTCCTGTTGACAGGGAATCCCTCTGTCCCAGAACTGGCAATCATAGGTCAGTTGATTCACCACTGACCACAGAAGAGACACTCACTGGGGACAGTGATGGAGGGCAATCTGAATGTTGAAGAAACTTAACATAAGCAAGCAAAGCAAAATGGGATACACTTCAGGGGACTGTGTAACCCCAGAAAAGGAAAGCCAAACTGATCGTAGAGAACAAAGCATTCTTAAATACAGAGAACAAACTGGTGATTGCAGGCAGGAGGTGGAGGGCGGATGGATGAAATAGATAAAGGAGATGAGGAGATACAAACTTCCTGTTATGAAATAAGTAAGTCACAGAGATGAAAGTACAGTGTTGGGAATAGAGCCAATAACATTTTCATAATGCTGTATTGTGACCACACTTATCATTGTGAACACTGAGGAATGTATAGAATTGTCAAGTCAGTATGTTGTATACCTGAAACTAATATAATTTGTAAGTTAATTACACTTTAATAAAAAATAGAACAAAGCATTCTCTTTGAGGAAGAAGTGAAGAAACAAAAGAATTAAAGATAAATCTTAGAAATGACATTAAAGCACAAAAATAGACTTGCTAGGAATAATATGTATAGATTATTTAATTAAATGATTTTAATTTATTTAGCATATGATTATTTAAACTTCAATACATAACCATTTAAAATTTAATTAAAATTATATAATTATTATATAATACATATAGTTAGTAGTTAAAAATTTCAGTAGACAAACTAAAAAGGAAAACAGTCATAACGGAGAATAGGTTTACCAGTCTGGAAAATTTAAAAAAAAAAGTCTAAAATACAAAGAAAACACAGTGCTGAAGAGGACAGAAGGGACAAGGGAAAGACTGCTATGGAAAGCTGGGAAGTGTGCGGGTCTTTTCAGGGTACCATCTGGATAAATCATCTCCATTTCTCTTCCATCACTTTCCTTGTGATGCTGAAGCTTCTGGTATGGGAGCCGAACTTTGAGAAACATGAAACCAGAGAAACCAGAATACCAAACAGGCTACCACAAAGGCTGCCTCTTCTGCATTGTAAGTATAATTTCATTTTTAATAATAGAAATTTCACAAAAAAAAGTCTGAAAACTAAAAATTTAAATATATTTAAAGTGAGAAAAATCACAGAAATAACGAATTTCACCATACTAACCAATCCTTACATTTTTTCCAAAGTGAGGGCTCAGTACAAGAAATTTGACATGAAAGATTATCCAAGTTGACAAGATTCTATAGCTTTTTAAGTCAAAATCATAAACCTAATGCTAATGTGTACACCAGATTCATCTCCTTGCACAGCTTAAAATAAACTTCCAAAAAGTTGTGTCCATAGTGAGTTTCTGAAAACCAAGCTATTATTTTCCCCACTGACCCTTTTCACTTTGAAACAGGGATGTTTCCCTTTAAAAAATGAATGAATATTCAAGTCTTAATGAGAATGAAAATATAAGACTGAACACATAGGTGAAAAGTATGTTTTTGAGAAGTCAATTTGGTTAATATTTTTAGTACTGTTTATAATAAAGTCAAACTACACTGAACCCAAGTCAGAAAGCCTTCGGGCTTGAGGAACATGAGAGAGACAACACCGAGGTCACAGCACTGTTTCTAATTCCTACAAGTTGTAGGAATGGAGCAGCCTGCTTCTTTCGGGTATGAAAAAATCTATTTACATGTCTGTAAATATTTATTTTTAAAATCTCAACATCATAAATCAAAACCCAGCATTAATATTTCTTAATCCTTTACTTTTTTTTTTTTTTTAAGATTTTATTTATTTATTTGACAGAGAGAGACAGCCAGTGAGAAAGGGAACACAAGCAGGGGGGCGCGGGAGAGGAAGAAGCAGGCTCCCAGCAGAGGAGCCCGATGTGGGGCTCGATCCCAGAACACCAGGATCACGCCCTGAGCCGAAGGCAGACACTTAACGACTGCGCTACCCAGGCGCCCCTAATTCTTTACTTTTGACAGGGTGTTTACCTAAAGATTTTTGTATGTAAAAGGATCCACGCCTTTATTTTTTTTGTTAAAGTCCTGACTTCTTTCATGCTCAATTACCAGTGAGATACAATAAATAGCCACAGTTGGTATTTTGGCCAGTAAAAAATGACGAGGAGTATACCAATTACTAGCTTGTAGGGTACAGTTAAGAGTTGAAACAGAGGTACACACATGCACTGTACAAGGTGGGTTCTAGAATGCATGCTGATGACTGGAAAATACCATTACAGATCAAGTGGCTTACAATCAAATGAAAAACTTTTTAGCAAAGGTCACCGATTGTTTGTGGAGAAGATGCTGAAGGATTTTGGAAACAATGTCTATAACCACCAGCCAAAGGCGGACAGGAGTCTTGGTGATGCAGACTGTTGACAGTATCTGCCTCACACACTTCATCATTTAGAGTCATACAATCTGCTTTTCTGAGAGCTCCTGTGTAAGCCCATTTATGAAATGTGACTTCCTCAAAGGTGTGGAAGGATTTTGTCTTGCAGGTTGCATTTGTCTTTGTAATCTCAGCATCGCCTGGAGTCTGGCACACAGTAAAAGTTCACATCTTTCTGACGGAAAGAGCTTTGCATTTGGTAAGCCACCATGACTCTATAACTGCTGCTCTCCAGCAAAAAATGTCAGAGGAGCACTGCCATAAATGTAAGGAAAGTTACACCTTGAAATGTCAACATAGCCACAGCTAGATTACCTTCTCAATATCTGTTAATTGAAGGTTGAACAAAAGACTAAGGTGCACTACACTTTCAAAAATTATATAATTCTTGAAAAAATTGCACAAGTTCCTTTTCACAGAAAACATCTGCTGTGCCTGCGTGCCTAAACATTCCCAACAGTGATGAGTTTTATCCAGGGAGGGTGGGGAACGTGGATGGATGGAATCAGTTAGCAAGCCATTATTCCAGCTACTAAGACAGACAGACTGTTGGGAAGGTCTAGCTCTGTTTGCAGGAACACCAGTGTGTAAAATAATGGCAACTACCTTTTATTGAATGCCTACTAAAAGTCAGGTATCACCCCAGGCGTTTTACATATGCTATTGCTGACGCTCACAGCAAGCCGCCCCAGATCCCAGACTTAATAAGAGACTGAGCCAAAAGCAAGCCCGGGATCTGACAGAATCCCAAGTCCGCACTTTCAGGTTGGGCTTCTCTGGGGGCTGTTCCAGCAAAGCCAAGGTGCAGAGGGGGGATCAAGCAAAATTGCTGAGCAGCGGCAAACAAAAGGTGGGGTAACATGCTGAGACTGGGTGGGAAATCAGAATGACGGAGACTGCGATGGAGGGCTCAGAGAAAACCGTGTCTGAGGAGAATGACAAGGCATGGTTACTCAGTTCTCCTCATTAAATGTGAGTCTAGCTTTTGGGACAGCTATGTAAATGGTGACAGAGAACTGGAAAGCCCTCAGTTGGGGCTCCTGAGGCTATTGCCAGAGTATTGCCCTTAGCCCCACTCTCTTTTTTGTGGGGTTGTCTGGAAATGTTTAGATTCCAATTATTTTATTTAATGATTCTAAAAGTGCTTAATCTTACAAATATGTGCTATTTATGTCTCTATTTCAAAAGGACAGAACAGTGTGTGTAACTTTGATGTTGCTGTGATTTTTATGTAGTGAGAGGAAACTTTTTTGTTTCGTTTTTTTTAATTATTCATTTAAAAATTTATAGTAAGAAAACAAATTCATACCTAGCTTTAAAATGTGTTGAGTTGTTTAGGTGCATTTTTCAAAGTTGTTTTAATATATACTGGCGGGAAGTATGGCGCTTTTACATATAAACAACTTGGATCAAGGGAAAAATTTGCAAAAGCTACAAAGAAATTCAGGAGAAAGAGAGTTGACTGTGATAGAAAAGGTGAGAAATTTTACTCTATGTTCCTGAGTAGAAAAATAGAGTCATGCTGGGAAATGTGGAGCCTCCACAGTTGAAATTTCTTCTTTTCCTGTCAAACTAAAGAGAAGAGAAAGATAGTTTTGAAAGGGAGAGACAATCCTCAGAGATTACTTCAACAACTAAATAGGGAGAGGTTGAGATAACAGACAGCTACCACGTTGAGAAAGGCTCCTGGGGGTCGTTGTCTTTGATAGTGTGAAACTGTATTTTTACACCAAAAACTGACACCTGAAGTAACATAGATGAAAACTTAGAGGTTCTGTTTTTATTTTTTAATTTTTTAAAATATTTTATTTATTTATTTATTTGAGAGAGAGAGAGAGCACGAGGGGTGGGGGTCAGAGGGAGACGCAGACTCCCCACTGAGTGAGGAGCCTGATGCGGGAGGAGACATGGGGCCCCAAGATCATGACCTGAGCCAAACGCAGTCACTTAACTGACTGAGCCACCCAGGTGCCCTAGAGGTTCAGTTTTTAAAGCTTAAGGAAAGGATTAAGACTAAGAAGACATAAAGGTAAGACAGAAAATTAATTCACTATATTCTGGTATTTACATGCCTTTAAATATTTCCACACTAATTTGCCCTAGTCATAATATACCACATAATTTTAATTCCAAATTTCAGAAAAACTATTATCAAATGGAAAAGCTCCTAGGACAGGGGTTATGCTTTATATATCTTTGTAGCTTTCCACTTCTGTTCATAGTCAACCCACAGGAAATGTCAGTAAATGAATGGGGAAAGAAATCTGTTTTTCATTTAACTGCTCCTTTGGGAAGCTTATCCATTTGAACTCTAGGCAAACAACCTGAGGCCCAGGGCCAAACTCAGAAGCCTTCTTAGAGCATGTATTTGCCTAATGTGATGCCATTGGGTTGGAAGTGTGGCCAACTGGAGAATATATGCCCCACCCAAAAGTCCTGAAATTCATTTTAGGTTTAAAACCCTGTGCCTTCCTAAGGCTGTAGGCATGTATAGCAGTCCTTGGTGGTATTGACTGAGTGCCCACTATGTTCTGGGTGCTACGGATTTTTTTGATAACTCAGCAGGGTGGGTAATGGGAGCCCATTTTACAAATGAAGGAATAGGCTTATAGACGTAAAATAACTTGCTCAAGTTCACCCAGCTACTAAGTAACTCAGGTTGGATTGTGACCCAGGTCTGTATTTTCTACTTTAACCACACTGTTGATGGAAGCAAGCTTGTTGGAGGTGTGAGTATGAGGAAACAAGCTTATGCAATAAATTGCAAAGTCCAGCCTCTAAAGTGACAGCAAACGTTTCATTTTACTTTGTTTTTGCACTCTGCAATGATGGTACATGTATAATATTTTATTCACTTTAAAAGAAAAAAAACAAGCTTTACAAGTGTTATTTTTTGAATTCACAATGTTCCCATGAGAAACTAAAGAGAAATTCTTCAGCTTTTACATTTAAATAAACAGAAAAAAACCCTAGAAGACAAAGGCTGTAATGTAATCTTTTCAAAGCAACCCAGCAAGGGAGCAATGTGAAGAAGGTGGAGCACAATGGCTTGTGCTTCGTAATTAGTGCTCTGACTACAACACACTGCTGCTAGCTTGAAGGAACTGGGGCGTTGTATTCTTGCCTTTCAGTGTTTGGAGTTTTGAAATACAGTCTGAAGAAAATAAGATCTCTAAAAAAAGAGACATTAATAGTGATTTATATTATAAAATTCTTTTAAGTCTCAAAAATATTTACTCTAAGGTTTCTTATACTCTGAGCTTTCGTAATACAATTAAAGGCTTGTTTTTGAATCTATCGGGTACTTAACCTACAGGCTGAGGCATAGGATCAATTCTCAAACATAAAGTGTGTGGAGACTTGATAATTAAAGAGCATTATGAAATAAACAGAAATAACAATAGCTTAGAAATAACAATAACTAAGAAAGAGTGAAGGTTAACCATCTAACAGGCACTAAACATTTCCTACTAATTTAGCGCCTCCAAGAATCCTATGAAGGGGATAGTATTATCATTCCAATTTTACAAATGAGGGAACTGTGACACAAAAATTACTCGTACAATTTTTCAGTCCTGGAGTCACATTTATAATTGTCTATGACCAAGAGAGAAAGAGTAAACAAATATAAGAAGTGGAAGTTACCTCATCAATCATTTTGTCCATCATTTCTCCCACTGGGTTCCATGTAAGAAGATATGGGTCAAACAGATCCCTGGTCAAATAGATTTGGAGATCATTGCCTTCTCCTTTCTTGGTCAGTCACAACTTCAGATTGTTTAATTTCTTTTACAAGTTCACATCACCTCAGAGTAAAAGTTAAGTTTATTTATTAAAAAAAACTATGAAACAACATGCTAAAGGCATTTGAAAAGTTCTTTTTCATATATGTTAACAATCCCTTCTGTAATTTTATATTTATGTCATTAACCAACTTTTCTTTACTTAGCAGAACTACCTTAAGCAAAATGATTAATTAATTCAAGGTTGGCAAACTACAACTACCAATCAAAATCCAAGAGAAAAATGTTCTTAAAATTTTTTACAGGTTATAAAAAAAGAAAGGAGAATATATGATACTGTCCTTATGTGACACTGCAAAATTTAAAATATACAGTATCTGCTCCTTTGGAGAAAAAGTATGCCAACCCTTGGAATAATCAAACACCAAATGGGCAGGTACAGCCTAAGGAGGTTTTTCTTACATGATGTAAATATCTACTCCACAACTGGAGTAACTAATTTACAGAACTAAGTGGCATTTGAATCAAAATGTTTACTAAGTGAACTTAGCTTTGGCAGGTAAAAACATTTTTTTAATTTTTTTTTAAGATTTATTAATTTGAGAGAGAGAGAGTGCAAGTGGGGTGAGGGGCAGAGGGAGAGGAGAGAAAGAAAATCCTCAAGCATACTCCCTGCCAAGTATGGAGTCTGGTGCAGGGCTGGATCCCACAACCATGAGATCATGACCTGAGCCAAAATCAAGAGTCAGCTGCTTAGTCAACTGACCCACCTGGTGCCCCTGAAAACACCATCCTGCAAACTCAGGAGTATAAGAAATATAATTTATTTCTATGACAACTTAATTTCTAATTCTCATTCTACCCAGGGAGTTGAAAGTTAATGTCAATTTGGGATTCCCTTTTTCTTCCCAGGGTTGAGACTAATTTTGAGAGGACATTTGGTTACAGAGTACCACGTTGCTACTGCTCCTGGGTTACTAGTCTGTCTGCCCTCTTATGTAGCCTTCCTTCCCACTCACATGGCCTCTTCAAGACTTCCCTACAGTTACCTCCTTGCCACTGTCTAAGGCCATTACAGGCTCACTAAACAGCCAGTTTCTTTCTGGTTGGATGATTTATTGCCTGTAATTGTTAACATTTGCTTGTCTCAAGTCTTTAGGTCTTCCCTAAGCTTTAGAAGATACCACTCTTAGCTTCACTGTATTCAGTCATACCTCTTGTATAGCATTTGTTTACATTATATTTTTCTATATTTGAATTTGTTTGCTCCATGGCTTCTAAACACCTTTTGAGAACAGGCACCATTTTGTTTTTTCATTTATGTGTCTCCTGTTCATGGCAGTTTCTGATACATATCAGGCCTCAATTATTGGTTCATATTAATGAATCATTAAAGTCTCTCCATTACAGAAGACTTATCAGACCTGACTATAGTTTGGTCAACATTTGCATTACTGTATACATCAGGAATAAACATTACATTTCCTTTATTCTTCTACTGGGCAGGCTGGTCTTCTTTTACATCAAATGAAATTTTGTGCATGTGTGTAAATATTTACACACACACACACCCCCCTGAGGTCTTTATAAAGTTTCAGATAAATACAGAATGTGGAACTAGAACTGGTGAGAACATTAGATATTACCAAATTTGATAGAGCTTTTCATTAAATATTAAAATAAGATCCAGACAGCCCATGGTAACCACTAGTTGGATAGACACCGAATGAACTTAGCACAAATATAACATTTATTTTAGATACACATTTTGTTTTGGCCTACAAATACCCTAGCTCTTGATATGGAAATGGAATAGCTCTAAGTGCCCCCTAATTTCTCCAAGTATTAACTCTGTTGCCCGCTCATCCATTAATCAACAGAAGATATAGCTTTACATACCTGTCAAGGAGCTCAACCTTGATTCAGCTGCTTCAGTGTAGAGCTGAAGCAGATATGAGTTGATGAGGGAACCATGCAGAAAGCTCCATACCTGACTGTACTAGCTTAGTTCTCCATAGAAACGTTATCCCTAAATTATAACTTAATATTTGCTTATTGGCTTTGTTCTGAGAAGAAAGTTTGCACATTCCCTGTGAAATCACATTGAAGGTGATGGGTGGTTTTAGACCGGGGGGGGGGGGGAGGTCAGCTGAAATTCAGTTAAACACAGTGGTATGTGTCCAGGACTGTGTCCAGGACAGCATAACTTAATCTGAAAAACTTGGACAATCTGGTCGCTTTGGAGATGGTCTCTGCTGATAAAGAGGTGGGTACTTAACCAAGCATCACCAAATACCTGAAATGCCCCTTAAAACTACTCATCTCACATCACTTCCATTCCATTCTCAGATGGCCTTCTGATTATGACATGAAGAGAGAACGTATTGTGGCTTAGAGATGAGCATTCCAGTTACTGGAATGTTTTCCATTGTAACTCTAACTTGATAAAAGTGGTTTTTAAAATGTATTCATGACAGACACATACAATCTTAGTAAATATTGATAAGGTCCAGTTATTGCCAAGAACCACTCAGCTACAAATTCCCAGACCAAGTTCTGAAAGGATAGGGACTATCTTCTTCAATACTAGAAAATCAGTAACTATCATCCAATGCCTGGAATATGTAGGAACTTGGATATTTGCTGAGTGGAATGAATAAATGATGTGTACATAAAGCTAATTCATTTTGAGGCTTCTTGGTAGCCAACAGTAATTCTTCCTGTTGTTCCCAAATTCTGTCTCCTTGTATATGCCTTCTATTTAAATTTTAGCAGAGACATTTGTTCATTGTTAACATTCTTTACAGAAAAACTCACAACGTAACTTTCTTCTAAGTTTTGGTGCCAGAAAAATTATCTCCACGAAAAACTAAGTGCTTCCTTTTATCAAACATAAAAACTTCATCATCCATCGTAGTCTTTGTTTTTGCTGCCAGGAAATTCAAAGATATATTTACGTGTAACTGCAATGATTATTTTATCTTCTGATTTCTCTTTTAAATAATATTTGTTTCAATCTTTTGTTACATTTTAATATACTGCTATTTCTAGGTTTATCCATCTTAAATACCTACTGACTTCCCATGGTAAGAGAATTTTGCCTGCTCATTGAGACAGTTTCCCCTTGCTTTCTTTTCTTCCCCTTACCCCCAAATTATTAGTATTTTATGATGCTTTGTTGGTTACCTTTATAACTTTACTATGTTCAGACCTTTTTTCTTCTTTGCTCCCTCTACCAGAGACAGTGTCTCTCACAATTTCTTTTCTTCACGTCCCCCCCCCTCTTTTACTACTCTCCTGTGAAGTAAGGATATTAATACTCTCTTCCCTAGGTCTTCTTCCACCAGCTCTTTCAATCTTCCAATTTTTAACAGCTGTCTTTTTACATTGTCAAGGTTGATATTTACATTCAGTGGTATAATCAATGTCCACTGTGTTCTGTGGATTAATTCTAAAACAGTATATTACTGTAGCTATGAGTCACTGAAGAGCTCAGTAGTATACTTTGAAACATTTTTTCTTGCATTGCTTGTGGTTTTTCCAGGAGCTCCTGCCTTTTTTCCTTTTCTTTTTTTTTTTTTAAATACAATATGCATTTTCATTTCCTTCGGTATAGTGGCACTGAAACAGAAGTCAGTTCCAGGATCCTTATTTGCCAGTACCTTGCTGCATGGATGAAAAAATTAATGACTTAAGTTTGCATGGAATAAAGGGCCCTGACCTTTTAGAAAGTCATCACTACAGATGATTTCTAAATTAGGCATTTTCAGAGGACTTCAAAGAAAATATGTCCTTCATTAGTGAAGCCACAACACTTAAATCAGCTTCACAAAATATAAAGCTAAAGCTGTTCCATAACTGAGAGGGGGGAAAAAACTTTGTTAGAGTAAAAGTAAACTTCTAAATAGGCAAGAAGCAAATGTATAGAATCTAAGAAGAAAAACATATTTAAAAAGTACAACTAGCCAAAAAAGAGAGCTAAGAGGTTGGTCTGACACAAATACAGAAAGCATTCTAGCAGTAATAAAATGTATATGTAGTATTCAAGACAAATACGGCAGGATTTTCAAAATAAAGCAAAATTAATCTTAAAAATAGGCTAAATATACATTCCCCTTAAGCTAATGAAGTTTATATAGGCTTAATCCATATATGCAGACTTACAGCTTCTAACTAGCAAACTCACCTATCAACTGAGTGCCTTCCACAGCAAGGAACTATTCTAGGCAAGGATGACAAACCCAGAGAGGTGTTCAAGGCCTTACTGTCCACAGGCAGGAGACATGAAAGCAATAAATGGCAACACACTATACAGGGTGCCATATGAGTAGAGAAAAACCACCTGACTTCTTGGAAGACTTCGGGGAGGAGTACCTGAGGAGATAATGTTAAAGCTGAGATTTCAAGAAGAATAAGGATTTTCTTAGACAAAAGGAAAGTAAAGGGTATCACAGGAAGAAGGAACAGTTCAACAGACAGTTGATGTTGAGAAATCAGAGCCATTTGGATAATGCTGAGGTATTTTGCTCCCATGAACAGTGTGACCATAGAGAAAGCAGGATAGTCAGGTAAGAAATACACCAGAAAGGCTTTATCCATCACATGACAAAAAAGGATTTCATTCTAAAATAACTGAAAGCTCTTCACAGGAAAAAAATGAAATAATCTGATTTATATTTTCATTACCAATGAAAGACTGAAAGAACTCAGGACTTGGCACAAAATCCACTGAGAAAGTTCAAGAAGTAGTGTGTAAGTCAGTCTGTTAGGGCTGCCATTAACAAAATACCACAGACTGGGTAGCTTAAACAATAGAAATTTATTTTTTCACAATTCTGGAGGCTAGAAGTCCAAGATCAAGACGCTGGCAGGGTTCGATTCTCCAGAGGCTTCTCTTTTTGGCTTGCAGATGGCCTCCTTCTGTGTCCTCATATGGTCTTTTTCTCTCTACATCCCTGATGTCTCTTCCTCTTCTCAGAAGGACACCAGTCATAACGGATTAGGGCCCTATCTAATGGCCTCCTAATACCTTAATTACCTCTTTAAAGGCCCCATCTTCAAATATAGTCATATCCTCAGGTACTTGAAGTTAGGACGCCAACCTAAGAATTTTGAGAGAACACAACTCAATCTAAAACACAATGACTGACAGTAAGAATGGAGAAGAAAGGACAAATGGAAGGATACTTAAGAAGTAGAAATCAAATAACTGATTGGTTAATATGTCAGGGATACACAGGAGATGAGAAGGTCTGCTTGATTTCCGGTTTAGGCAATGAGGAATACGCTCGTTCCATTTGTAAAAACAAAAACAAAAACAAAACAAAAAAACCCAAAAATGATACAGGAGAAGGAGACTTGGTATGCCCAGATAAATGAGAACTTCAAGTCGTAATTGAAGTTGTAATTTCCAGTTAACAGGTAAGTTAAACTTTGGAGTTCAGGAAAAAATAATATAGATATATTAACAATATATCTCCTATACCAAGGGTATAGAAGATTGTCCAGAAAGAAAATGCAAAATAAAAACAGAAGGGAAGGGAATTTGGTAAATAACATTAAAGGCTTCATGAAGAAGCCAAACATGAAGGCTATGAAGGTATATCTAGACAGACAAAGAATTAGAGCAGAGCAAAGTGGCACAAAAATTAAGGGCAAAAAGAATTAAGTGGGAGATGGTTAATCCCTAAGACTTTTTCAGAAAGTTAATGATATTTTATTTCAAAGATGTGTTTTTATGAGTTCTAATGTGTGCTTTTTATGAGTTCTGATTTGCTTGTGAGAGTAAACTACAATACCATTTGTAATGATTTCTCGCTCCCCAAAGTGTGTTCAAAATACCCCATCAATATTATATAGCATTCATTGTACCTTTTGAGAAGTATAAATCTTTAGAATGAAAAAATACCTTTAAAGCCAATATATGATGTCATATATAAGTTGGTTCTGTGCCCAGCGAGGAGCCCAATGTGGGGCTTAAACTCATGACCTCAAGATCAAGACCTGAGCTGAGGTCAAGAGTCCAGTGCTTAATGACTGAGCCACCCAGGCACGCCAATGTCACATATCTTAAACTAATCAATAAATTGATCCCCCCCCGACCAATTATTCTTGACAACACTCCCATTTATGTTGGAAGGAGAATTTTGAGGATAGCTACCTACAACAACGTATATGCCTTAAATCCTATAGAGGTGATAAGATACCTAATGGATTAATATCTGAACAATACAACACATCTTGGAATGCCATGATCTTACAGCACCAAGTAGCCTGAATTCTGCTCATGAAATATGGTTGAATGGCATTAATGATTTAATACAGAAAATAGAAAACAAGATGCATAGAGTAACATTTATTTATCAGCCATATTATATTATTTTTAGACAATCAGTTATAGACACTTTAGAATTCCACATTACTCTAGAGACCCAAAGGCATAGATACAAGTGATTTATTATGTTTTTAAAAAGTGACAAAAGGGAATATTAATTCTGGAAGATTTTTAATCAATTCACACTATTATACACTAGAGAAAAAAAATTTCCACAAACATTCCCTCACAAAGTCCATAGTTGTATATTTACATAGAATAATTATAGCAATTTTAAATGTTAATCTATAATACAATAATGTTACTTCAGATAACATAAAAAATATAGTTTTTTTTAACAGCCATGCTCCCATTTTTGATGAAAGCTAGTCAGTTCATCCTTAATGTTAGTTTAACACTTTAAAAATGCATAATAGACAACCAGTCAGCCTTATCAAACCCCTAAGACAGAGGGTGTCAAACAGAATAAACAGAGGGCTCATCATCACTTATGTCTGAATCATCTTCGTCTACTCCTTCAATGACTGATTTCTTCCCTTTACAACAGGATACAATTAATCCAATCAAGAATGCCTGTAAATTTAAATAAGCTACATGTTATTTCTTAAATCTAAAATCATTCAGAAAGTAATGAAATTAAAATCCAATGGCACTACTGTGATACAAATGGGCAATTAAGGATCAAATCATCCCCAGGATACCTGTACTACTTACCCCAAGAAAGGCCCAGTTACCAAAATAGTACGCAGCACTAAAGAACCAGAACTTGTGAAGGAACAGGTAAGTCCGGGTAACAGTACACTGATCTATTAAGCAAATAAAGGACAATAGTGAGACAGTTTCTTTCTTGAAATGGACTATTAAAAATTTATCTAAAAGATTATTAACCAAAACTAAAGACCAAGGTCATACAGTCAACAAGTGTTAGAGACAGGATTGAAATCTAGGTTTTTCTCCAAAGCCCACTCCTCCAGTGTTAGTATAGGATTAAATTACCAAATAGTATGACATTAAAAAAAAAATGAATGTTACCAATGTAATCTTGGCTTTTAGGTATAAGAAAAATTATATTGGATAGTTCAATTTATTTGAAATAGAAGAAGCATTTTAACCTGGAGTTCCAGACATGTCCTAAACTAAAACAGATAAAGTTTTCCTGATAAAGATAAGAAAAAAAATGAACAAAGTAATCAGATGTGATCATAATTAAGTCGTACTTTTCTAAGAATCCAATTCTCAGGACAGCTCAAATTTGAGAGGTGTTTTGAGATTTTCTTTTTTAAGAACACTATTGAAAAGGTTGCTGCTTCTAAAGAAATACAAAATTGTTATTTACTGATATGTTTACTGTTTGAATTTCAGATTAGTATTTAAGCTTGAATTAAAAATAAATCCTATACCAAAATCAATCAATCATATACTTTTCTCTTTCAAAAAAAAAAAAAAAATGCAACCCTTAAAGAGACAGTGGCAGACTGGTTAACATCTGTGTCAGACTCCATACTAGTTTTATCCAAATAAGTTATTTCCATTAGGTTACAAAGTCCTCTATATAGACATGGATCTGAGAAATAATATCTAAGAAAATGTTTATTTAAAACCATTCAGAAATGTCTGGGGCAGCACAATATAATGTATCTGACTGAAAAATTACACATTCTGTAGCTAATAGAGGATTCTAACCTTCCAAATATCAGAGGGCCTTTACTCATTACAGAAGAAAATCCTTATCTTATAAGGCAACTTCTTTTTAGTCTATTAATTACAAAAAAGATTATAATTTCTGCATATTTTAACCAAAATTGACAATGGCAAGAAATTCCACATGCAATTAGGGGACTAATATTACATCTTATTGCTGATTAAGAAAATATACTGTTGATTTCTAATTTTATGAACTCTTTTTTCAGCGTCAATAAATCAGTGTTATTTTCTCTTAAAACATAAAATTGAGCTGGGAATTCTGTAGCCCAGTTTATTACACAAAGGTTCTAATACACTTTATTTTGGGGGCTATCACATGGTTTTCTGAAAAGTAGCCTTTAGGTTATAGTTTATACAAATACAAGACTTGTTATGTAAAGTTTTAGATGTGTTATATAAATATATAGACAATCTAAATCTTATCTACTTTAATCCCTTCCACTGTACTTCAACATTTACTTCTGAATCACTCAATACCAACTGGACAAAGCAATCTTTTTTTTCTGGCAGAGAAACATGCAGTTTAATAAAGAGGCAATATCTTCCTTTCACAAGCTGGGACCACTAATCTAATGATGATCTTTAGATTCCCATCCCTGCAAGGGCTTCCTTCATATTTTTGCTCTCTTTCTCGACAAAAATGTCTAGAAGGAATATTCAAAGCTTCCTAACAAAAACCAAAAAGGTTTCAAGCAGTAGTGGCTGAATAAATGTTTCTCTCCTCTCCTATGGTTACTAGCACCCAACATTCTGTGCTGGGAGTTCAGTCTAGCGGAAGAGAAACCCAGACAGGAAAGTTGTTAGTCATTTACTCTGCTCCCACAATATTTTATTCTCACCTCTAGTATAGAACTTGCTTCAAAGTAATATAACTACAGGCACACCTCGGAGATACTGCAGATTAGGTTCCAGACCATCTCAATAAAGCGAATACTGCACTAAAGCGAATCAAATGAACTTTCTGGTTTCCCAGTACATATAAAAGCTATGTTTACACCAAACTATAGTCTATTAAATGTGCAATAACATTAGGTCTAAAGAAACAATATATATATATACTTTAATTTAAAAAAATACTTTATTGCTAAAAACTAACCATCACCTGAGCTTTCGGCAACTCATAATCACTGATTGCAGGTTGCCATAACAAATATAATAATAATGAAAAAGTTGGAAATTTTCTGAGAATTACCAAATATGACACAGAGACATGAACTGAACAGATGCTGTTGTAAAATGGCACCAATAGACTTGTTCACCCAGGGTTGCTGCAAACCTTCAATTTGTAAACACTGTAGTATCTGCAAAGTGCAATAAAGTGAAGCACACTAGAACGAGGTATGCCTGTATTCAATTTGTCACTTTTTCCTTTAGATAAGCCTGAGTATTCCAAAGTACCCATCACTGTACCTGGCATTCATATTCAATATAACTGCCAAAGCAAGCTAAGTTTTTTAGAAAGGGGTATTTTAGTTGAAAATTGTATTGCTAAATAATACATTTTCTAATTTAACTAAAATCTGACAAGATTCCAAGGATGTCAAAACAAGATACTTGCATGTCTTGAAAATGAAAGTATAACTAAAATGGCCAGTATGGTAAAGGAAGAGCCCAGACTCTGGTCTCTGAGAAACTTAGTGTCAAATATCATTTGGCTACTTCTTTGCCACATAAATGGGAAAATCTGAACTGTTGAGACTCCATGCTTGTAAAATAGAGATATTACCGTATTTCCTTATAGGGTCATTCTAAAGACCAAAAGAGATATACCAAAATCTCCATGCAAAGTGCAGTTAATATTAATTTTTTTTCCACTTCAAGGTATAACTGAACCCACGATAAAGAACACAGTTCTCAAGAGCTGCTCAAGTGGTCTCAAGGAAAACAACTAGTATTAAGATTTTACAAGTAGTAAACAGTAGTAATGCTTAGGCATTAGTATCATGACTACTATGTCTATGTTCATTATTTTTCTGTATCTACAGTCAAAGTATCCCCAGCTAGACCCCAACACCTGACCTTTACTGCCCACCTTCTTATATTCACCAATCCCTATTTTACATTTTTCCTCAAGGTCTTCTTTCTGGCTTACCTCTTAACTCAGGCAAATGAAACTGGAAACCACCTCTAAGGTGATGGCAACTGCCCCGACAAGACCTCCCACTGGCCCAGACCACCCAGACCATTTGAGCTGAAACCCTAACTTGTGCCTGTGCAGATGGACCAAGGAGTAACCCTTGGAATGACCAACAATTACCTTTACCTCATTATAATACTAAAATCTCTGCCCAAAGAGGAGCCACAGCCTCATTTACATAACATCTAAAGTACGTGTAGATGTGTTTTCTTAAGGTGCATGAGTGACCTTATGCTTACCTCTACATACAATGAAAAGGCTTTCCTATCTAAATATTCATTCATCCTAACCCTAAACAAAAGGTACTCAATTCACTGCTTCTTGAGGAGTCACAGCTTTGGAAGCCATTCCTCATTTGCCACAAATAAAAGTCTTCTTTGTGCAAGGACTCAATCTGGTGCAGTTTCTGACTCGCCAAGGAGCAAACTTGTGTTGGTTCAGTTACAAATACAGATACAAATGGATTTGGTAAAATTCGGATGTGTATAATTCAGTAATATGCGATCTCCTTAATAGTAATATGTGTTTAAATTAAAAAAAACCAATTTGAATGTTTCAAAAATGAGGAGAGGGACAGGCTGGGATTTATGCAAAAAATGCCTGTTCACAATTATTTTCAAACAAGAACAGTACATTCCATGGCTTAAGTACCACATGAGCTTCATCTCACAAGTGTAAACACATTTGAAAAAAGTCATTCAACCTTCTCAGCATTGTTATAATGTTCTAAACTTAAAAATAAAAGTTCTATTACCCACTGCCATACTTAAAGATACTCTGGGAGTCAAAAATTCTCTGAAGTAGAAATTTCAGGGCCAGAACAGGGATTTTAAGACAGAGGCTGAGCTGGCAGAAGCAAGTCAAATCAAATCATTTTTCCGCAGAGGTCTAATAATCCATTCAGTGACATTTTAAATTGGCTTATACCCACTGATTCTTTTGCCCACCACAGTAAATACACCTTAAGTATTTTTCCTATCACGTTATTTTACGTTTACCATTTTCAAAGGTTGTAGATTTGACAGAAACCTTCTAACATAAGATTAAAAGGTAATCATTGTTAGTGTTCTGCTTTGTTGTTGAAAAATGACACTAGACTACAAATCCATACATACAATGAGTATGTAACAACTCTTTATAGCTATCTTTATATATATATCATTATGTTTATATTTATATAAAGTGGTATATGACCACAGAAGAATTCTGGTTAATAAGCCCATGCATGTACTTTATATTCAAGTGATGATTCCACACTGAATATTAACAGGGGGCTTCTCTCTTCACCACCTACCATCTTCTAGCTGTTTACCTGAATCACAGATACCAAGGAGAAAGATAGATGTCTTTCTGCAGTTATCTAAAAAATCATAATTAAGTATTTTGCATGTGGTTCGACCTTCAAAGTAAATTTAAAGCACTGGATGTTTCATTTAAGGATTGTGTTCTAAAATCAAAGTGTTCAGGAAACTTCTGACTGTTGTTCTTTAAAAGGACATATAAAAGTTCTAATTAAAAGAGTACTGTTAACAATGAAAAATTAAAATAGAGGTTCAGGTAAAAAATTTTTTTTCTGACAACAAGGTGGCTATACAAAAAAGATCAAAATTAAAAAGGCCAAGAAAGGGCATCTGGAACACATGAATAAAATCAAAAGTCTTGAATACTGATACTACTACCCTTCCTCCACCTCTTCTCACTTATCATCAAATAGATAAATAACAGAAAGTGCAATTAAATTTACTGTTTTTCATGTAACAGCAACCTTTATAAATATACCTGATAAGCTGCATATTATATTATATATTTCTTGTTTCCTTTTAGATTATTTGTTGTGTCATTGCTAAAGTATGCTGACTGCCACTAAGATAACTTTGGTTATTAACTATGATAAATCATACCTTCTACTTTAAATGTTTTTTAAACATTTAGTGTTGATTTAAGCCACAATTAAGTTATCATGTTATACCTTCACCTGAAATCAACTTAGAATTACACTCTATATATGTAATTTATAAAACGACTCCTTATATTACATATACATATATAAAGAAGGCCTTTGAGAAAACTCCTGTACCATGGAGAATGAACTTTAAAGCGAATATTTTGACTAGTGACAAAAAAAAACTGGCAGAAGATTGGACTGTTTAGAATGCCACTTCATTTCCTGTGGTTCTCCATGATTATGCTAACTTTGAATTTCTGATTAGGGTCTTAATACTACTGGATATTTAAAATAGACATGTAAATCTTAACTGTATATGGACTAAGAGATTGACTTTATTGTGATACAATCAGGAATTATTTATCAAATGATTTTGAGAAAGATAATAACATGAATATAGTATAGACTAACGGAAGGGACTGAGAGTAGACAGAGGTTCACTAAGAAGACAATCCAAGTGAAAATGTAAGCTGTCAGGATAGGGAAAAAAAAGGTTGGATTGAAAGATTTTGAAAGTAAAATCCCAGTTTATCACTGTTTTACTCTCAAATGGCATATACAATATATACACATAAAAAGTTTTGACACTTATAGCATATACAATATATACATGACACTTATAGCATATACAATATATACACATAAAAAGTTTTGACACTCACAACACACATCCAAATTTTTTAAAAAAGCCGAAAAAATTAAAATATGTAATAAAAACCAAAGCTCTATATTTATCTTAATATTTAACAAACAGCATACAGTTAAATCAATATTTTGTTAAATTTCACTGGGGGCTGACTGGGTAAAAGGGAAAGAACTGGTAAACATAAAGATTCACAGAAATTCTAAAGGAAATAGTTTTATTATATTTTATGAATATACAAACTGTATCAGGTTAATAAAGATAGGACTTGCCAGATGTTTTACCTTAAAGACTGAGTTTTACAGTGATTACTTTCAAGAACAAGTATAACTTGTGTTGAGCTCTGATTACATTTATGTAACTTAAAGGTATTTTAAAGGTGCTAAAATATGTAGTGCTCCAAGAAAAGAATGTTCTTGATTTCATCTGTATTACTCATGGGCCATATAAAATTTATAAAAAGGAGTTACAAAGGTAACCATTAGCATATAACCTGCAGAAATTATAACAAACTTATTAGTAAACTCTAAATTAGTAACATTTACTACCTATTAGTCTTAATTGACCAAGGATAGTCAAATATAAAACAGAAACAGAAAACAACTGTTCTCCACTACTTTATTTTTTTCATAAAACAGTAATAGTTTAATGGGTATAGTAGAAAGTGTTAAAGGTAGAGACAGAAAAGTGAGATTTAGTTCTTGAGTATGCCACATATACCATGAGATTCTGGGGTGAGTCATTTAACTTCTAAGTATCAGTTTCTTTGTAAGTGACAATGAGATAGGCTGGATTGATCTTTTGAGAATTAAATTTAGAGAGAAATCTACATGTGATTTTTTTTTTTAAAAGAAAAGACTATTTTAGGAGTTAGCAACCTTGAGCAAGAATCTCTATATAAATGGCTGAGAAGTTTCAAAAAATTACCTAGGTTGGCTTTGGCACAGACTCCAGAGAACTTAGAAAGCTTATACCTAATTAACTTTACTATTCTTAGTTGAACTTTTATCAACACAATCAAAATGCCACCTAGAAAAAGAACTTTAACATCAAGAGACTTTCTGGAACTCAAGCAAAATCCAAGAAAAATGATGCTTTGGTCAATACCTAATTTTCTGGTCTGCATGGCAACTCACTTGACAATGGACACAATACATCAGGCTATCTCAGCTGGATGATACCAGCCAATAATATCGATGAGGCCCTCTTTTTGACTCCATGCCTACCTAGAAACTATGGAACTATAAATTTGGTTTTCCAAACAGATTCTTTCTCTCTGGTGAGAATTCGCTAACCCTGAGCCTCTACTTTCTTTAACAGTTATATTTCCTATGGCAAATTAATAAACTCACAGCTGGCTAATATATTAGTCTCTTCCCTGTTCAGTCAGTTATCTGAAGCCAAATACAGACAATGAAGACCAAAGTATGGTAGCATTTGATGGTAGATTTAAATCAAATAAAGCTATCAATTCACAAACTTATTATTTGTGAAGTAAAAGATTATAAATTTACAGTACTTAACCATGAAGACCTATTTCAATCTGTTAAGAACAAAGCTTTTTGGTTCAAGATGACAGACTGGACATAGTCATTTGTTTCTTGTCCTTCCCAGGACCTCATTAAAGTTATAGTACAGGAATAAAGCCAGCAGCAATCTCTTAACAGCAAATAGAATGGGAAGAAAGCCATCAGGTGATGAGAGATTTCAACAATAATCTGGAAGATGAAAAGCCACACTTAAAAGGTCTCTAATAAAACAACTGGTTTCCCTTCCATTTATTTTAAAATATAATTTATGGATCACTAGAAAAATCAGTCACAGAGTTCCCTTGATGAGGCTTCCTAGAAGTTCCTGATACTTAAGTACAAATTAACATAAATACGAATACATCATCAGATATATATAGAAAATATCAGCATGGAGGAGAAAGAACAAGATAAACAGAACTGTTCCAAGATAAACAGAATTGTAATTTTATTTAAAGGAAACCATTAAGAAAAATGTTTAGTACCTCCAGGTACTGAAGAAGGTATTACAGCCATAAAACAAGGATGCTTGAAAAAGATCAGAACAAGTACTTGAGGAAAGTTAAGACTTTGTTATATGAAATAAAAAATTAAGGATATAGTTTGAAGATAAAGCTAAATACATACTCAAGAATCCACAGTAAAAGGTAGGCATAAAATATGAAATACAGATAAGACAGATGATCAACTGAAGATAACCAGCAACTAATGAAGATGAGCTCCCCAAGAGAGAGCGCAAAAAAGAGAAGTTCCCAAGTTAGCTTCAAAAGAAGAAATAGACTGGCATTAGATTTCTCACCAGTTACAAGTGAAAGACAGATGATGATGCAATGCCTTTAAAGTTCTTTAATAAATACTAATTTAATAAATAAATAAATAAATGATTTCTTATGTAGAATTCTAAGCACAACCAAATTACCCATCAATTATATCAGCTGAGGGCAAAATACTTTTCAGACATACAAGGCATTTTCAGATGTGTATTTCACGCAAAGCATGGGTTTTTTTTTTTAACTCAAGAAAAATCTGGGGCTTGGGGGAGAAAATCAAGAAAAAAGATAGGGCTTATAATGCATCAAAAGTCCAATAAGCAGAAATTATAACATTATAGATGAGCAGCAGAATCAGAAACAATGGATCCAAATAAGAAAAGGAAGTCAGTAGTTACTTAGAAGGTACAATGGATTTCATCCAACAGATAAAGTAAGCAAGAAGCTACAAGATGATAGGTATACTAATATTTTATGATACTTCAGTAACATTTTTTAAAAAGACAAAAAAAATAAAAAACTGGCTTAATTCTAGAAACTGTTGTTTTGAGGCAGACAGAAAAATATATAATATTTTCTTATCCTAAAGGAGGTTAAGTTCCTATAAAAGAGTAGAACAGGGGCACCTGGGTGGCTCAGTCAGTAGAGCATGCAACTCTTTTTTTTTTTTTAAAGATTTTATTTATTTATTCGACAGAGATAGAGACAGCCGGCGAGAGAGGGAACACAAGCAGGGGGAGTGGGAGAGGAAGAAGCAGGCTCCCAGCGGAGGAGCCCGATGTGGGGCTCGATCCCATAACGCCGGGATCACGCCCTGAGCCAAAGGCAGACGCTTAACCGCTGTGCCACCCAGGCGCCCCAAAGCATGCAACTCTTGATCTAGGGGTTGTGAGTCTGAGCCCCACGTTGGGCACAGAGATTACTTAAGAAAACTTTAAAAAGTAGAAGAGAGATAAGATATATAAATGACTATAAATTAAGACAGAGTAAAGTAATGTCATAAAAAGTAAATGTCATGGGAATTCAAAGAATAAAAAGAGACTGAACATGTGTAGAGGTTCAAAAAAGAGGGTCAGGTTTGAAATAAACATCAGCTAGGACTCTGAGCGATGAAAATGGGTGGGGTGGCATAGAAACTAGTTGTGATATTTCAAGAACAAATAGCTGAAAAGCAAAGGTGGAAAAGATGACCATGTTCAGGAAATATATGAAAAAAGAGAGGTAGTCCTTCAATCCTAGACTGAATTTGTCAGATGATGAGTCACTTAAGGTTTCTACTGGAGGAAAGGCATTATTAGAGCCACAGTGTTGCTCCCAGACCAGAACCCTCAGAAAATCCAGAAGTCCCACCTCAGATTTACCGAATCAACAATTTGCCATCTGTGTCTAAAAAGCCTTCAAGACTCAGATCATGTGTAAGTATGACAATCACTGCTTCAGAACAATTACGCTAACAGCACTGTGTAGTGTGGGTCAGAGTGGAGCACTAGTTAAAAGGTACAGCAATTCATGCGAGATATGAAGGTCATTCTGGCAATAAGCTGCATCCCTTAGCAACTGACTGGGTGTGGAGAAAAGAGCGAATGAAGGTAAGTGTGCTTTGAAGAATGGTGGTAGTGTGAGAAACAGTGAAGTCAGTAAGTATAGTTCAAAGGCCCTATCTAATAGTTTATATAAACTTCATCAAGAACTATTCATTTTAAACATTTTAATAAACACGTTACCAAAATAAGGTAGGCTCTGTATATTATTTTCACAGGATTGGTAAGTCTTATAGAGCTACCCATAGATAGCTAACAGGCTCACATCTTTATTTTGCTTGCTTCCTTGACCACGAGATAATGCCCTAACCCCACATACCACATGACCACACTTGCTCTCAGCTGTGAAGGGAATCTAGTGAGAAAATGTGCAATGACCAACAGTGAGACTAAGAAGTTAACAGGTTATCTTATTAGTCCTCAATTTATGAAGGAATACCAGGAACAAAACAAAGTCAAACAGGCTCAAACACATCTATTAGTTTCTAATGAAATCTCTTGAAAGTAAAAGCTAAAGTCCTTAAACTTGACTGCTCATTGCTCCTCCACTTCCTCCAGCATACCTCCACTCTGCCACATTTGCTGTTACTTCTGGTCTAGAATGGGCTTCCCCAGTAGCTGCCTTTGCTCCTCACTTGCTTAAGGTCATTTTACTCAAATGACAGCTTCTTAGTAAGAATTTCCTTTCTACTCAAAATTTTAATCATCCCTCCTTCTGGGCATCACTTACTCTACTTTAGTACTTCATTTCTCTCCATAATACTTACCACTTGACATACTTAACTCCTTCTACTAAGTAAGCTTCATGGGGACAGGAATATTGAACTGTTTTGTCACTGTTCTATCACTAGTACCTAGAATAGCGCCTGACACACAGTAGACATCAATTAACATTTGTTAAATGAAAAAACACAGGAATAATAGGTAGTAAAATTAAATGACCATACGGAATCCTGGAAATCAAAACATCTATAAATTTACCTTAGAATTTCAAGACTATTAAATAAGACTGTGATTCTCAGTATTACTAAAAAAATATATGTCAGTATCTTCTACAGGTGTGCCAATTCTAATAGCTATTAATGTTGTATTCCTCAAAGAAATCATATAACTTTTTAAAAGCCTATCAAAATTATCACAATTCTAAGAGTTGCCTTATCTTCGTCTTATAGACTAAATCTTTGTCTTAAGACTAAATCTAACTATCCTTAACTTTCCCATCCCCATCCCTAACCCCAAACTTTCAGACTATAAAACAAAAAGACTACCTATAGTTGTGTGTGTGTGTGTGTGTGTGTGTGTGTGTGTGTCTGTTTTTAAAGGCCACTGCCTGAATCCTGAATTAGAAGTTCTTCTTAGTTAAAAAATTCCAGAAAGCTAAAATTAATTAGCTTTACCCAATATGGGGTAGGAGGTGTTAAACTGATAGTCCATATTCAAATCTGCCTTTTAAATCACCACAGTAAGAATATGGTACCATTTTCATTTCAAATTATATTTATGGACCACCCACATGGGCACATAGCACCACAGGAGACATTAACAAATACTGTCATCACGAAACAGCAGTGTCCTTTTTTCGACCTCAGCCCTTAAGGCTTAGTTTCTAATGAAATCTCTTGAGCAGCTTCATTTTCAGCCTATTAAAACTGGCTTTCCTTAAAGTGTGCATTTTACTTATATAAATCAAACATCAAATGTCAACTAGTACAGTAACTCCTTTAATAACACTGGTTTTTAAACAGAAATAAGCATCTCCTGAAAAAGCATTTTTCTTTTCTTTCTTTCCTTTTTTTTTTTTTTTTTTTTTTTTTTTTTGCTTACAGGTCGAAGTATGGGTGGGTGGGTAAAAAAAACTACCTGAATCCATTGTTAGTGATCATGTAAAGTGCTCTGAACAGTACTGCTTAGTAACCTAGATCTCTAAATAAAATTTCCTGGAACCTCAGAAGCTCAAGTAGAAAAGAACATTCAATATTCTGGGGAAAAGGTTGGTATCAAAAATTCAAGAATTAAATTTTTCAAAGTCTCAGGAACTACCCAACCTATTCCCACATTTCAACAAAATGGGAGGAAAAAAGTCTTCTCTAAAACCAGTATCTACTCGGTAGATGCATGCCACTATTTTATCTGTCATTATTTTCATCCTTAAAAAGGCTTAACACAATGTTTTTCTTTAATTATAGAATAAAATCTATTTATTAAAAAAGAGTAAATATTCACTTCTTGTTTTTACTCCAAATTTTATTTCCCTAACAGCCAGACTTCTAGATGTGTTTATGTGCAATAGCATAAAAAATGAGGTAATATATACACTGTTCCACCTACCATCATACCATCACAGTATTTATTTTTCTATATTGAAACATAAAGCTATATGTTATTTCAAGTATTCTCACTGATGGATAATAACCCAGTTGTTTCTTTTTGTTTGCTATTTCTATCAGTGAGACATGGACACTGGTTAGCTACTGGAAGAGTAAAAAAAAATGTGCATATTATTTTGAGATTTCCATCTGAGTAAGTTGTGAGCACAGAAAAGGAATAGGACAACTCCTCCCACCCCATGACATGAAGGTGACAGGTGGGAAAAATAAGAGGAAGAAGGAAGGAAAGGAGTTCAGTCTTAGACTTGGGGTTTGAGGGGTTGGCAGGACATGCATTTCCATATAGATAACTAGCAGGCAGAAAATAAGAACACAGATTTAAGATTCTGAATCTACTGATTAAATTATTAATCCTCCTTAAATCTCTCAGCAAGATTAGGCTGTCAACTAGCAAAGCTAAGTTTATTAGACTAACTATAGTGAGGGAAAACAAGAAAGAGAAAAATAAGATATTCATAAAGTTTAAGGGATTGGAATGGGCTGGACCGCTTAAATCAAGGTCTTGAAAGGTGAGGAACTGGGTAGAACTGGGCTAAGTTTATGATGTAGGTTTTGAATTGGTGGATACAATGAAATGAGAAGTCTTGAAGTAAGTCTTACTGAGCAATGAAGCTATTTTAGTAATTTCATAGTCAGGAGCATTTCCTGAAGCAAGCAGATAAACTCTTTTTGTTCTCACTATTATTTAACACAGGGACAGGGAAATATTTGTGTGTCCAAAATTGCTGAACATTAGCATATTATGTTGGTGTCAGTTCCCTACATGTTATGGAATTAAAAAGGTTTTAAAATTTATTGATAAGCATGTGGGAATGGTTTAGACTTTAGATAGTCTATCATGTATTGTTAAAATATGATACTCTGGAATGGACAATATGCTAGAGTTAACAGAGTAAATTTGCGAAGTTTTCAGAAAGAAGAAGGCTTGGTTGCTGACACTCTGATTAAGAAACCACTTAGAAAATCCACCTTTTTCAGATCATAGCTTTCAAAGCAAAAGCTTCACATAAGAAAATGTAAAAACTGCTCTATCATTAAAAATAGTTGATAAATTTATAGAAAAATCTTGAATTGTTTAAAGAAGTTGGATTATATTACCAAATATAGAACACCTTTGCACTTAAACTGGATTAAAAATCTGAAAAAATTCTTCAGTAAGTTTTAAAGTACTATGTGCCTTTAGAGAAGAGGTTTAATTTCTGGAGAGTTTTTAATATGTTCTTTGTGGATGTAAACTGTCCGTTTGCATAGAGCCTCAATAAGAATACATTCTGTAAACCCAGCCAAAGAATAACTCATCTTACATGATTGAATAGGTCTATAATTAAATCAAGGTTTATCTGATGCTAGAAATTTATACCAGAAGTGACAGGAAACTATGAGAGATGAATTATTTTGTAGCAGATTCAAAATTAAAAATAAACAAGAAAGATTAACTCACTTTCATAAAAAGTTATACCTTCTATTCTAAATTGCTTAGGGAATTCACTAACTTTCATGTTCAAAATGTGTTCTGTCATTTTGTAGGGCAAATACATCATGTTGAACTACTGGATATAAACTTAAATTTATGGAATTTAAGAAAAATAACATTTAAGTGTAAATTTTTAACAGTATATAGTGTGTAATTATATGAATAGTATAATGTATAATACCCCCTAAATGGTAGTTAGAAATGGTTATCTTTAATAATTTCATAGCTTGGCCTATACTTGGGAGTATGTTTTTAAAATAGTTGTCGTTTGGTGGTATACAGCAGGTTTCATGTAGTTTTTCCCCGCCTTTTATCATTCTCTCAATGATTACATTTTCTGAACAATCCATATTCCAACTCTGCCATTTATCCCAGTTTATTCTTTCTAGAATTTTTATCCTCCATCCAATCCAGGATCATATATTACTTTTGGTTAACATGTCTAATCAGTAACAATTCCTCAACCTCTTTGTCTTTTACGACACTGACATTTTTAAACCATACAAGCTAGTCACTTTATACCATACTTGTCAATTGTCAATTTGGCTTTGTCTGATATTTCCTCATGGTTTGAGTCATGCTCTCCATTCTTCTCAGGGTGTCATATCTTTTTTTTTTTTTTTAAGACTTTATTTATTTATTTGACAGAGATAGAGACAGCCAGCGAGAGAGGGAACACAAGCAAGGGGAGTGGGAGAGGAAGAAGCAGGCTCATAGCGGAGGAGCCTGATGTGGGGCTCGATCCCATAACGCCGGGATCACGCCCTGAGCTGAAGGCAGACACTTAACAACTACGCCACCTAGGCGCCCCAGGGTGTCATATCTTAAGGCATGTCATGCACTGCCCCTTGATGATGGTAATTTTGTTTACCAGCTGCAGATATTGCCCAGTTTCTCTGATGTATAGCTATGACAGCTACTACATTTCCTCTTACAACTAATAAACAATGTATGGAAAACTCATTGTGGTTTTAAGCTATAGTTCCCTGAAGTGGGTTTAATTCCCATTACCGTATGTTCATTTCTAAATAGTGTATTTGGGTACATTACAAATCTGTCATAGTTTCTTTCATTCATTCTGTTTGTTGTTTCCTGCCAATATTTCGATCTGGTTTTATTCCTTGTATCATAGTTTGCTGTTCTAGAATTTGTGTTGATAATTTCAATATCTGGTCTTAGTGAGTCTCTTTTTGCTGCCTGCTATTTCTTCTAGCTTTCTTTCATGGTGCTTTGTTTCCTTGTGTGCTTAAATATCTGGCTCCAATGCCTTTACTTGTGCTCCTTTGCAGGAATTCCTTGAGGCCTAGAATTAAGGTGCATCCCTCTGGTGAGCATTTATATTCACTTGTGCCATGTGTCTAGTCTGCCAGTCAGAGATGATAATGAAATTCACTCTGGTGACTTGTATTTGGACTGCAAATCTGCAAAGAGCTGGTAGTTCTGTGGTTACAATTTCTCACGAATATGATTCTTACCTTCCTGTTCTTGACACTAAGGCCAACTTTGCCTTCAGTTTTCTGGAAGTAATATTACTTTGTTACTTGTTCACCCTCATATGGTGATATAATTCTTGGGAGACAGGGGTGCTCAGCTTTACAAGAGGGCACATATATCTTTTATGAGACGCCACCACTCATGCGTGCTCTACACCTGCATGTCCTAATAATAGCTACTAGTAACATGTGGCTATTAAATAATCCACATATGACTACTGAGACTAAGGAACTAAATTTCTAAGTTAATTTTGAATTTTAATTAATTCAAATATAAATTAAAAACTGAAGCAGTGTAAAATATTTTTTCATTAAACAGAACTTTTTTGCTTTGGTAGAACTGTATTTTACTTTAATAAATTGTTTCATTTAGATGATGAAAATTTGGGGTTTGAATTATGGTGTTATTTAAGTGAAAAATATACACCAGGTTTTGAAGACTTAGTATGAAAAAGGATATAAAGTATCTCAGTAAAACACTGTGTTAGTTACTAGTTGAAACAATATTTTGGATATACTGGGTTAAAAACAATGCCATTTAATAAAATCTCTTTTAATTTGGCTGTGCTAAAAAAGTTTAAATCACCTACGTGATTCACATTATATTTTCGCTGGATAGGACTGCTGTATTATTTTCTGTTCCTTTTGCCTCAAAAGGCTGTGAAAACTAGAGCTTAAATCACTGGATTTGTTAAGTGCCCTCAGAACAAAGCAGCTTAGTACTCTACTTATTACTTTGTTCTGGGTTTTTTCCCTTCACTCAGACCAATGCAGCACCAGAATCACCTGGAGGGATTTTTTTTTTTTTTTTTAAAGATTTACTTACCTATTTTAAAGAGAGAGGAAGTGAGCAGGGGAAGGGGTTGAGGGAAAGACTCTCAAGCAGATTCCCCTCTAAGCATGGAGCCCGACCCAAGGTTTCATCCCACAACCCCTGAGATCATGACCTGAGCTGAAACCAAGAGTTGGACACTTAACCAACTGAGTCACCCGGACACCCCTCCTGGAGCAATTATTAAAACAGACTGCTAGGTTCCATCCCTAGAGTTTCTGATTTAGAAGGCCTAAGGTGGAGCCTAACAATTTACATTTCTAACAAGTTCCCAAGTTCCCAGATGCTGCTGGTCTCATGATGATGACTGAGAACAACTGAGATGTTTGTCTTAAGACCTTATCAGCACTTTGATACTTTTAAGAAATTTGGTATTTTACTCAGCTGTTGTTCTTTTTCTTGGTGTTTTTGTCATGACAATTATTTCAGACTTTCAGCTACTCAAGTCCCCATTCTGTCTTTAACCTGCTCCGATCAGGTTTCTGCCTGCACCATCCCATCAGAACTGTTCTTGTCAGTCACCCAATTTACCCCACCAAGAGTCATTTCTTAGTCCTTGTCTTACCTGATTTATCCTGACAATGCTGAACTCAACCAGAGCTCTGTGATTCTGGAAACATGGTTAAATAAATCTCCCTACTCTTTGTGCATTTACTGCAAAGAACTCCCCTTCCCATATGACTTGGTTAAGACTCATGGATGGCCCCCTGCATGTTTACCTTTGACAAGCCAGACATAGGCCCTCTAAATTCCCAGTCTCTGCTTCAAAAAAGATTACCTGAGCTGTTTGTCCACACTGATCAATCAGAACAAAAGGCTTATTAATTTGACTTGCCCAAAATTTAAATTCCTCTTCTTCCCCAGACTCCTGAAATGTGGCCTACCCTAGCCTACACCCGCTCCTGAACAACACACCTCTTGGCTAACCTCAGGAAAAATCAGTCTCTGATCATCCTACTCCCTAACACCACCTTTCTAGCCTTATTTACTTCTCTTTACCTAGAAAACAAACAAACAAAACAAAACAAAACAAAACAACCCTCCTTTCTGCCTGATCTTTGAAACAATTACAGATCTCATGGTCAGAGAGTTTTCCTTATTTCAACAGTCGTCCTCTTCCTACTGCCATCATCTGTTTAAATAGTTTCTCTCTTTTTTTTTTAATTTGGCAAATGCCAGCACTTGAAATGGGTCATCACTCTTCCCTTGCCTAATTTTCCACCTAACTCACTGATTGTCCCTTCTTAGTTCTTCACTGGTTGCTCTTAGATTCCCTCATGGCTTCAAATGACTATCTCCATTACATTAAAAAAGGAGTAACGGTTTTATTTTTAAAATTTAAAAGGACAAACAACACAAACAAAACACAAAACACAGAATGTATCTACAAAAAGATACTGGGAGATGAGTGGATAAAGAAGATGTGGTATATGTATAAATGGAATATGACACAGCCATCAGAAAATGAAATCTTGCCATTTGCAATGACATGGATGGAACTAAAGGGTATTATACTGAGCGAAATAAGTCAATCAGAAAAAGACAATTATCAGATGATCTCACTGATACGTGGAATTTAAGAAACAAGGCAGAGGACCACAGGGGAAGAGAGGAAAAGATGAAACAAGATGAAACCAGAGAGGGAGACAAACCATAAGAGACTCTTAATCACAGGAAACAAACTGAGGGTTGCTGGAGGGGATGGGAGTGGAGGGATGGAGTAACTGGGTGATGGACACTGGGGAAGGTATGTGTTATAATGAGCACTGGGTATTATAAGAGACTGATGAATCACAGACCTGTATCCCTGAAATCAATAATACATTATATCTTAATTAACTGAATTAAAAAAAAAAGATATTGGGAATCCAGACACTTGCATTATCGTCCCAAGTCTCATATTATGTGTACAGCTATTAATTCTCATTTCTTAGGGCCTTAGTTTCTGTATCTGCAATAAAGAGGATTACATATGTTAGATGTCCTCTATAAAGTTTTTTTTTTTTGCTTTAACATTCTAATTTATATTTTAAAACTGTTTACAATGTATGTATCTCTTTGTGGCCTTTATTTCCATTTCTATAATTCTCACACACAAAATGAGGAGAAAAAAGATTCTCTATCCCTGACACAGTATGTTAGATAAAATGTTTTTAGAAGGATAGGCACTTGAGGTTCTGAGAAAACAGGTCAACCTGCTTATTTGCTGGCAAAACAGACAAGTAAACAAGTTTTATTTATAGAGAATGTATTTTGAGTCATTTCTTGATGATGGGCTTGTTTACTCCAGAATTTAGAACTACTTTCTAAAGTAAGGTATTATACACATTTTACTTTAACTTTTTTTTCCAACACATTATCTTTAGTGATTCCAAATAATTCTCACTTTCCCTTTGTATTTAGTGTATATAATTATAACCCTGCTTTAGCTTTTTAAGTCTGCTCAGTTTGTTGTAATTCATGTGGTTTAGTTTAACATATCAACTTCTATTTTAGCATCACCAGCTAACTTGAGTCATCTTAACCATTTGTCCTAGTAAAATTATATCCTAAAGCTAAAACCTAAACCTATGTAGATCATTTGATTATTTAAAACTAGCTATATATATTAACAAATATACTTAATCAGAATAACCCACAAAAATCAAGTTTGCCTTATACAGATCACTTCATTTCCAGTTCCAAGTAAGACAACACAAGTTTATGTCAAGAAAAGATAAAAGAATTAAACAGAACAACACAAATAAGACTTGGGGTTCGTCAATTTTTAAAAACAGTCATTTGGAAACATATTATCTTCCTTCATCTCTCACTGCATTCCCCAATTATTCAATGCTCCTGCCATAACTTACTGTTACTATAACGTGCCAAATATATTTATGTCTTTATGCCTTATTAATGCAGGTACATTCTCGGCTTGGAATATCCTCCATTTTTTTGTTGTTGTTGTTGCTCATTTAGATTTATTTAATCTATGCTTTTTGGGCCCAGCTGAAATGTTATACTGCCCCCTGGGCAGAATAAATCATTATCCCCTTTTGCCTTCCCATAGCATTTTGTCTATCATTTTTTTCTAGCTTGCCACTTACTTTTTCCTTCTATTACAATTATTTATTTTCATATCCAAGTCCATTAGGCTGTGTGTTTTTCAATGGCAGAGATACATATAATACATATAAGAGAGATACATATAATAGGTGCATGTGTTTCTTTGACACTTTTCCAAAATCTACCCTAGTACTCTCAATACCTATTGTGTTTGTCCATTAAGGAACAATGAACTTTCATCTTCCTATTTTGAATCGAATATTTATGTACGTTTATGTTACTTGTAATAATTCTGTGTTTAACTATTTTATTCACATTAACACATAAACTTTGTATTAACGCTTGTTAGATTAAGTAGCAATTAAAGAATATAAAACTAGGAATGTAAAGATCCTTTTGCCATAATGGCATATAAAATTTAAAACTTGATTTCTAACTTGCCGAGTTAACTCACTTTAAACATATAAACTATACACCACCTGCCAAGATAAATTATGTAATATTGTCATTTTAGGAGAACTTTATAAACACAGTATGATATGTATTCCTCATAAATCTGCTAACCCATTCTATTCTGTAAGAGATTATCTTAAACACGAAAATCTAAACTATTTTTAAATGAATGACTCTCTTTTAAATCTTAGACACTATAAGCACTTAAAACTAGGGTGTCAGTAATATTTTCTATATGTTTAATAAATGCAAGACTACCCCATTGATGAACACAGTATTATTTAAGAAAAAAAGTCTCTAAAATGTACTGATTGATAAGAGATCCATATATGTATTTTTAGAAATTGTTGCTTTAATATCTTTCCAGGGAGATTATCTTTTCTCAGAAATAATTTTAAGCATAACATAATTTTTGTTTCTAAATCTAAAACTCACTCTTCAAGATTCTATTACTTGCAACAGACACATAACAAAATTGCCATCAAGTGCCTTATGGCATATTTATATTGTAGCACCATCTACGCTAGTCAAATGTGCCCACCAAAATGTCACAAATAACAGTGTTTTTTTTTTTCTCTGTATGTTGAGATTTCCAAGTTCGTGTTCAAATGGATACAGTCATACTCGCCTGTCACCATATAGTCCACACCATCCCCACCCCTATGTTGTCAAATCTCATGTCCTAATCTGCTCTTTATCTTTCTCCATCATTATTTTTATTTAAAAAAATCTACCCTGCTACCCCAGATCCAATGATATTTCTACCATGAACATTTGTAACTGTGAACTGTGCGAAGTTAACATTTAAGGATGAGCTATAGAACAAAAGAAAAGGTTGAGAAAAATTAATCAAATCCATAAACCTAAAGGGTGTTTTTACTGCAAAGTAACATTTCAAAGGATAAGTCAACTGAAATGTTTAAGAAAAATATCCAACAGCTCAGATAGAGTCATTTTAACTAACGTAAATTAGGTTAGACTGAAAAAGAAAAATACTCAATAGGATTCATAAAAAATTATGGTCAAGTATATCATCTGACTAAAGCTTACTGAGCTATATAACACACAAATTCACTCAGTTCAGCAATACAGGGGCATTTTAAATTCCCTTTACCACTGCAACATTAATTTTGAAATCTTAATGTGTTTTTATTTATTTTTTTCTGCTAAGTTTTCAATAGTGACATAAGAATTTTAAAACAGAATCTATTTTAGATCTTCAGGATCAATGCCTTCTTAGTTCAAAAAAAAAAATTACAAATTAACTCAGCAGTAATTTTTCATTCTATTTTCACTTAGCTAAAAATGACAACCCATTTCAACTATCCACCCTTTCTGTGATGTGATGGGTGTGTACATTTCAAAGAAAAAAAATTGGGACTAAAGTCATTATAAAAGTAGAACTGGAAAGTCAAGTCATATTTATTTATACTAGAAAGTTTTTACTATTACTTCTTTGGGCAACAAAAGGTATCCCACTGGATTTGTTTTCCTATCTCTTCTCTATTTTGTTCTTTTCTCCCAGTTTTAGTCTCTCCCCTTATTTCTTTAAGCATCCCAGACTCTGTGGTTGGTCACTTTATTGTCACTCTTAGCCTGTCCTTTGCTTTGCATCCTACTTCAAACCTTCAACCTACCCTCCCCAGACAACTAAGCACCGATGGAGAATAATCGCACTGGTTGTACAGATCTGTTCAACAAAAACACAAATTGATAATTTCATCTCTGTCCCCTGACACATTTATCTCTCACTGATTTATCCTCAGTGAGAACCCTCTTTATTCACTTTCATGGCCTATCAAAAACTTTTGCCACTTTCCTCAATTATGTGCCCCGATGGCCTACTCAGCTCTCAGATGACCTGAACTTACACTTCACAGCAAACTGAGACAATGAGATACAAAGGACAACTTCCTGTGCACTCTCACTAAGAAATTAGTATATGAGTCCATATCCTTGCTTCTTTCCTTACAACCTAGAAAAGGAGGTACCTTTCATTCTATCTAAAGCATCGTGTCTTGGATATTCTTAATACCATCTCCTCTAGAACTGGATATGGTCCCATCATTCAGCCTTTCTGATATTTTTCAGCTTCTCCTGTTCCACTAGTTCCATCCCATCATCGCTGAAGTCTCTCCTAATTTAAAAAAAAAAAAAAAAGGCAAAACAAAAATGTCCTTGACCCTGCATGCCTTCTTTAGTTTCTGCCTAATCACTCTCAACCCTATGAAGAATTTCAATGAAGACTAATATAAACTCAGTCACTGATTTGTATTCGTTTTTATTCAACGCAATTAGATTTCTCTTCAACATTTTTCTCACTTTTTTTTTCAGTCCATACTGTACCTTCTTTATCCGCTTGCCCTTAGATAACATTTTTTCTGAGGTCCAGTCTCTGTTCTCCTCTCACTCTTCCCTCTCAGTTCCTTACATACATATTCAACTGCCTATGAAACCTCACCTGAATGTCCTGGAGATATCTCAGGTCAACTAATCATTTCTTACAATTCTCTCTAATCTTAAAAGTATTTTTATCTCAGTTTGGTGATACCAAAATTTACCAATCTACTCAGTAACTGGAGGGCTGTTCTAGAATTTTTTGTCTTCCTCAAAATTGCTTTGGATCCAAACAATCAGAAATTCTCTTAATTCACCCCTGAATTTCTTTCTTCATTTCATGTGCTCATGACCACTGTCTAATTCAGGCTTCCACCATCTCTCCTGGATTACTGTAATAGCTCCTTCTGGCTATGTCTCCCATACAGGGCTATCCCTGTATTCTATGCTTATTCTTCCTATTACTCCATCACAGTCTGTAGTTGACCCTACTAAAAAACTCAGAATTTATCTTTTTATAATGGTACTCAGGAGTGATTTATGAAGAAATTTAGTATATCTGATATATTTCTTTACCCTGATATAAAAGAATTTTAAAGATAAGAGTAGGAAAAAAGTTGCATGGGTGCCTGGGTGGCGCAGTTGGTTAAAAGTCTGCCTTTGGCTCAGGTCATGATCCCAGGGTCCTGGGATCGAGCAGGCTCCCTGCTCAGTGGGGAGCCTGCTTCTACTTCTCCCTCTGCAGCTCCCTCTGTTGCTCCCCCACTTGTGCTCTCTATCAAATAAAATCGTTAAAAACAAAAAAAAAAAAAGGAAGAAAACAAATTGCAAATTCTGATAGAATGAACCTGGAATCCTTAATCAGGACAGAATAATATTCAAAAGAAAAAATCACCTTAATGAACAGAAAGAAGAAAAAAAATTCTCTAAAAAAAGAGGTTAAAAGCAGAGGATCACAGAGTTTTTCTCAGAATACACATAAAATACTTAGCAGAGTGCCTGGAACACATAATTATATGTTCTTAAAAGTGAACTGCTATTATCGTTAACATTATTATTAAGTAAAATAACTAGACGTGTATGAATGAAAAGTTCTAAGTCATTGGTACTTTTGGTCTTGGTCCTAAGAATTACAGATTGAACCAAAACTATCTTGAGTTTTTCAAGGAAAAAGAATGGCATTTAAGAGTGATTTCTTATTATATTAGTAAATGTAATAAATAAGAACTACCTTTTGTTACTTGATAAGTAACTAATTTATAATGGTCCTTTCCCTAATGGAAATCAATATATCACCAAGAAATTCTATTGAAAAGACTTAGCAATTTCTTCCTGCTAAAAGTTCCTTTATCACCACATATTAAAACAGATGCATCAAATGATTAACATAGCAAAATGCAAGCCAACTCTTTTCTCATAGAGTTATAAATTCTAAGGCAGTTGATAAGAGCTGTCTTACCTTCAGGGGCATCGGCATCACATCTCTTTGGCACAGGGAAGGCTGAATTGTTTTTATGGTCATCATAAGTTATATTGCTCTAAAAGACAAAAATATGGTTAAAATGTAAATATATTAATATTTGGACCAAAAAGTAATCACATTATGAATTTTATACTCTGTTTTCTAGAAAACTATATTTAGCTAATATTCTAAAAGGTAAATTTTATACAAAATTAAAATTAGAAGAAAAAGATTTATGGTAAATTTTAACTTAGGGCTTTTTTGCAACAATCTTTAGGTCCTGGACTGAACAAAGAGCTTCTTCCCAGAGAAAAAGCCTACTTACTCTCCCACTGTGAAACAAGAATATCTTTTGTCCATGCAAATGCATAATCTCACTTCATTTATTCACAGAAAAAAGTTTAATAAGCATGACCTAGTGAACTACGTGGACACGATAAGGCAAGAAGAGAATAAAAAGATACAGGAAGCGGAAAACAGGATTCTAATACTGTGTTTCCCAAACTCAGGTTACCCATGTACTTCTATTATAGTTTGTGCCTTATATTTGTTCCACCTACATTATTACTTAGTTTGTCGATGAATTAATTTTTCAACCATTGATAATATCATGTATGGTACTAGAGTATAAAAAAAGGGGTGATCTGGGCAGACCAGATTAGTAATCAAAGACTCACTTAAAGTAAGGCTTGAACTAGAACGGGAAACACAAATTTGATTTGCATTATTAAGTAGAGTGAGAGGTATTTTAGGAAAAAGAAACAAACTACACAAAGGTTGAATCAGGTATGGTCAAAATATTTTAACTGTTAAAACAACCAAACTAGCTGTCCAGTTACAACCAGGAGCCACAGCTGGCTTCTGAAAGATCAACATAAAGAAAGAGTATAACAGGTAATACCCACCATATTGAAAGAAAGCTCAGATACCCACAAATAAATTTTGGGGGGTTCCTTCTTTTTATTTAAATTCAATTAATTAACATACAGTGTACTATTAGTTTCAGAGGTAGAGTTCAGTGATTCATCAGTTGCATGTAACACCCAGTGCTCATTATATCATGTGCCCTCCTTAATGCCCATCATCCAGATACCCCATCCCCCACCCACCTCCCCTCTAGCAACCCTCTGTTTGTTTCCTATGTTTAAGAGTCTCTTTTGGTTTCTCTCCCTCTCTCATTTCATCTCATTTTATTTTTCCTGGGTTTGTTTCTTTTACTGACCAGAATCAGGCTGTATGTATTGTTCTTTGATGTGCTTGTTGGAGATGTTCTCAGCCTCCCACAATCCTTTTATCCATTATATATTCCACGGAATTAGTGTCACTGTTTGGGTTGCTTCATTCTGCTGCTAACAATTATGCCTTCTTTTGTGCACAAACTTGAGCACAGGGGGTGGAATTTGAGGGGAAGAGTGTCAGTTTGAGCCCTTGTCAATCTGAGGTGATGGCCTGTTGACTGGCATTGAGCAAGTAGCAGGCCCTGCCTGCTGACTGGGGCAAGAGGGCGGCTGCACTGTGGATTTGGGACCCACAGGCTGATGGCATTGTGTGTGACAGGGACATGGCTGGTTTTGCTTCTAACTTTTGTTTTTCTGGGAAACTCTCTCTCTCCTTCTATTCTAAATGAAAGCCCTGCTGGATAGAGTATTCTTGGCTGTAGATTTTTTCCTTTTAGCACTTTTAATTTATCATGCTGCTCCCTTCTGGCCTGCGAAGTTTCTGCTGAAAAACCCACTGATAGCCGTATGGGGTTTCCCTGGTAGGTCACTGCTTTCCTCTGTAACTCTATAAATAAAATGTTTTTAAAGAATCTCCTGTGGGATTCACAGTACTGATGAGCAGACACACTTTGCTTATCAAAACTTTTTGGGGAGCCATATTAATAAAACTACTTAAAATATTATATTAGAGAAAAGACTATGAGTTTTAATAAAGTGCTGAGATAAAGTTCAGCAGCTTAGCACCATGGGATCCATTTAAGGAACTATAATAATAAAATTCAGTGTGTTATTAAAAAAAAACTTGTATGAAACAAACATAAATATGCTCAAAAATGAAGTGAAAAACCTGTTTTAGCAATATTAAGCTTGATCTGATGAGCTATTAACCTATACCAACCTTCACAAATTAAAACTTGGTTTTAAATACCACTCTCTTTAAAACATCAAAATAATGAAGTTTAAAATTTTGTACTTACCTCTATTAAGTAATTTTGGCTTCCATACATAACATATTGGGGAGCAAGACTGTAAATCATGTAGCTAGTGTGAAGGACAATAAGCAGAAGTATCATGCAAAGAAATAAGAGTGCCTGGGGTCTGGTTCTACCTCTTCTAATTTTATACAGCTGGAAAGAAAAAAGACAGTAACAATATTTCAGCAATATGCTTTATTTGTAAGGCACTAAGTTCTGCTTGTGTGTTAGAGGTAAGGAATATAGTTCAACCAACCATTTCTTTTTCTAAAATAAATTAAGAATTCTTAATCATTTCAAATGATTACGAGAATGACAGACAATTCTTTCTCTGTAAAGCTTAGTTTTACAATTATGCTTATTTTAAAATCACAGCAAAGCATCTATATTCAAAGGATCCTATAAATGATCCATGAAAAACTCAAGACCTAGAGAATATATTATATATTAGTATTCACCTGGTTTGTTTCCAGACAAATCTTCTAAAATTATGTAATAGCATCTGTTAGAAGTTTATAGGGCTAAGAAGAATTATGAACTACCACTAATGCTATCTAAAGATTACAGGAATGAATTTAAACGATAAGTATTAGTAATATATTTGTGGTTTTACATAATATTACTACACAAGAACAGACAAGTCACGCATTTATATATACTCATTTCTATGAAATACTCATGACATCCTCATATTATACTGTTATAAATTCTGGTTTATCATAATTTATATTAATCTGACTGCAAATATTTTCATACATATTTATAATAAAGGGAAACTAAAGTGTGATAACAAATACAATAAGCCAGGGGACTTGCTTCATTTCAATGGCAGAGCACATTTTTATTCTAGCAACTAAGAAATCACCACCTATTTTATTAACAGATTTTAGTACAATAGAGAGTAAAAGAACTCCAATTCTGGATGAGATGACAATATGAACACCTAAAAACTGACATTTCCTAGTTTCCCTTACATCTAGTCGTAGCTAACAGTGATAAAATATTAAACATCAAAAGGAAAGAAGTCTGCTGGGGACTTCTGGGAAAGTGCTGCTTTATTGATAATAAATGTTTTCTTAATGGAACATGAACAGGATAAATGGAGCTGCAGCAGCCATATTACAATCATGAGGGAGAAGCCAAGAGGATTACAGAGATGTTGGACTTGCCATTTTTGCACTACAAAGCACGCTAGATCTTTTAAAATTTTCACAGCAAGAAATCTTTTATTAGTTCAAACCACTATTTAACTGGGTTTTCCTTTACTCACAGGTGGAAGTAATCTCTACCTGAATCATCTTCATTTTGAAAAAAAAATTTTTTTTAGATTTATTTATTTATTTAGTTGAAAGAGAGAGCGCGCACGTGAGCATGAGCAGGGGGGAGGAGCAGAGGGAGAGGGAGGAGCAGAGGGAGAGGGAGAAGCCGACTCCCTGCTGAGCAGGGTACCCAAGGCCAGGCTTGATCCCAGGACATCGAGATCATGACCTGAGCTGAAGGCAGATACTTAACCGAGTGAGCCACCCAGGCACCCCTTGAAAATCTTAATTTATCTCAAAATGAGTGTGAGAAGAAAATAACCCTTCTCCAACCATACAGCAATTTTAACTTCTAGTAGGAAGGGCCATCCTTTGAGCTACAGTGTATTCATTTGTACTTCAATGTGTTTCCATGCAGCCAAACACTAAGCAAAATAATGTAACTTCTAGACCAGGGTTTCTCAACCTTGGCACTATTGACATTTTAGGCTGGATAAGTCTTTGTTATGGGAGGCTGCCCTGCGCAATCCAGAATGTTTAGTAGAATCCCTGGTCTCTACCCACTAGACACCAGTAGCACCCACTAGTTTTTTGTTGTTGTTGTTGTTGTTACCATGGAAGGAGCTGAGATGCCCTTCAACAGATGAATGGATAAAGATGTGGTTCATAAATACAATGGAATATTACTCAGCCATCAGAAAGGATGAATACCCACCATTTGCATCGACATGGATGGAACTGGAGGGGATTATGCTACATGAAATAAGTCAAGCACCCACTAGTTTTAACAACTGAAAATATCTCCAGACATAGCCCAATGTACACAGGGGGCAAATCTGCCCTTTTAAACACCACCACTCAGGCAAAAATCACCTTTATGTTAATGTGAAGTTAAAAGGCTAGTACTTCCTTTTAATATCAAGATATTTACAACTTTTATATTATAAATATAAGTTAACTTGAAGTAATGGAAATTATGTACAAAATTATGAAAAAAATCAAAATAATATATACTTACTCTAACCCAAAAGAACCATATGCCAATATTTCGAATTCCCGCCATTGAAGTAAAAATAAAGTACATAATAATAATTGTTATAAGAATATAATCAAGAGGAAACACCTGAAAAAAATAAAACTTAATTTAATACACAAACAGTAGGGGTTCTAGAAGTCGTATAAAATTAACTAAAACTTCATTATTCATATTTGACAAATGTTTAAAATATCAACCCTGATTTTGATCAGGCTACTATGATAATACAAAAAAAAAAAGAATCCTCCAAAAAAATAATTACTAAACTGTTACCAAATTGCCTATACCATTATCCTAAGAAAAATCCTGTAACAAATTAAACTAAAATTACATTTGTATATGGAATAAAATACTTCATTAAAAATTAAAAGTAGGAATTGATCAGAAAAGTTCATCTTAGGTACTATAATGTTCCCCAATAAAATTATGAATAAGAGTTCAGCAATATATCAGTATAATAATCTTCAAAGTAATGTATCAATGTGGAAGTTACACATAAATGAAGAGTCAAAACAGCAGAGGGCATAAGCATATATTGCTAAGTATTAATAGTTTGTTAACATAATAATTTGACAGAGTGTAAGAATGTTTGCTGAAGAATAAAATGACTGATTTTATTTTATTTTTTTTTTACTCACTGTTTGTAGTACAGGCAAAAGCATATTCAGTGGATTACTCAGGTTAGCTCCAAAAATTATAAAACCAGAATCTATTCCAGCTGAATGAAGGGCTTTATCCAAACTAAAACAAAAATAAAAATTATAAAGAGCAAATTTATATATTATACTAGCATATTTTCAATTAACTTAGAAAAAATATCATAAGTAAGCATGCAGATTCAACAAGAGTCAAAGAAAACCACAGATAACAAATTAAACATCACTTAAATATCTTACAGATACCGTTCGACTGAAATGGAACAAAGAAATACCGTCTATTAGTTGCACCTTTTTAGTCATTCTTTGAGTTAATGCTGTAGAACACTTCAAGTTAAATAGCTGAAGATGGATAGGCTACACTAATGGAATCAAGTATGGAAACTGTGTAACACCACAGGATGTATGCTTTAGAAAATATGTGTACTATACTTACTTTGACAGGAAGAGAGAAATTATAAACAGCAATGCAACTAAGATGAAAAATATTCCCCAAATAATCTAAAAGTAAAAAAAAAATTCATTAAAATATAGTTCTAGAAGTTGATACTAAAAGCGCAAAACCATTATGCTCAATATGAGTTGCAAGATATGACGATGATATAAATAAAATGATTCAAGATATATTTTAATTTAGTATATAATCCTAGACATTTGTCATCTAAATTTTCATTATGAGACTGTTTGACTGAAAACACATACACAAAAGAGACAAAGCGTTTAAAAGTCTTCATTAGTAAGTAAACAAATGAGACTCTGCTAGGTCATATAAAAGGTTTATATTCAGTTACAATGAAATATAAACTTCAAACATGACTGAAAAGTACATTAAGACTTACATACATACCCAAAAAACCAAAATCGTGAAACTCATCAGGTTACATAAACCTGTTACCAAAAAAGGGAACTTGGAACATTTCCCATAGAATTTACACACACACACACACACACACACACACACACACACACACACACACGTATATACACATATATATACACATGCACATATATACATACAATTTACAGTTTTTGTCTACATGTTTTGTGTATGTGTTTGTGTATATATGTATGTATATGTATGTAAGTGTGTGTGTGTGTGTGTGTGTGTGTATCATACCAGAAAAGTCTGTATAACTGCTACTACTCCTGAAATAGAGTCATTAACAGCACTGAAGAAACTGTCATGTTAAACAATATTTCTGGGAAGAAATGTATTAAGCATTGTAATTGGTAGAATACATTTCCTTCTACCATATGAACTTTATATTACAAATAGTAGAAAACAAGCAAAACATTTTTAGAACTGGGTCTCTAAGGAATAAAAAAGGGCTGAAATCTACATTAGTAATAATCTAGGTGTTTTTTTCCCTGACATCTTCCTTAAGTTCTAGCAACAAGTAGGCTGAAGAGTCCACAAAGTCAGAACAAAAAAAGAAGATTCTGATTAAGCACAGTTAAGCGTTTTTGGCTTCTCTTTGACTGGAATTGATAGGAATAAATGGATAATATCATGAATGTGAGGGTGTTTTTCATCTTATTCCACATAATTGCTGACTTTATAATTCTGCCAAGATAAATGAAGTAAAATAGTAACACATCATCCTACCCCACATACAAAGACGAATTTTGGAATAAATTTTAGGCTATGTTCTAGGAAATTTTCAGTTCTGAAAGAGTGCCTCTGAAACCACTGGGAAAGAAAATTGGCAGAAGAGGACCAAAAAGGATATAGTCATTACTTGAAATAGAAAACACTGCTTATACCCATTTTACATACTAGAACTTCACATAAGAATTCATTTATTTAAAAAAGGTATCTGGTGTGCCTGGGTGGCTCAGTCCATTGAGCAGCTGACTCTTGACTGTGGCTTAGTCATGATCTCCAGGTCATGGGCTCAAGCCCCACATCACGAGCCCCCTCCCACTTGCGGTCACATACTCTCTCTAAAAGAAAGAAAGAAATCTTAAAAAAAAAAGGTCTGAAGTGACTCTACAGTAACTAAGTTCATTAGTAGAAGGTATAAAGGAGTTTACACAATCTTTTTTTTTTTTTTTCCAAAGATTTTATTTATTTATTTGACAGAGATAGAGACAGCCAGCGAGAGCAGGAACACAAGCAGGGGGAGTGGAAGAGGAAGAAGCAGGCTCACAGCGGAGGAGCCTGATGTGGGGCTCGATCCCAGAACGCCGGGATCACGCCCTGAGCCGAAGGCAGACGCTTAACCGCTGTGCCACCCAGGCGCCCCTCACACACAATCTTTTTCTACTAGATTTGAACACCTTTTTTGATACTCAGGTAAATCAGAAGACAATATAATTACACTGAGGATCTTCAACTGAAACATATGATTTCCTAATAGACTGCTAGTAAGAAATAGCTTGTAGCATGAGGGCGTATAACTGCCAAATGCCAATTAACAGTACAAAGACATAACACAGAAATAGCAGAAGTTAAAATTCCCTTTCCTTGATGTCCATTTTGGGGGGAGAAAAAAAAAAGGAAAAAAAAAAATCCTGGACTATTTTCCCAATCTGCTGGGATGAATGACCCACAGTTAAACTGTTAATCACAGCTACCTAATAGAATACAGAATAAATGTAAAAAATATAACGTTTATAAAAACCAAGGAAACAACATATATTAAATGAGAACTTAAATTAGCACTTCCAGAATCATGTCAGTGATGACCACCTTGAACAGACCTAAATATTCTACTCTTAGCTATAATGTCAATTTTGAAATAAAGATTAAACTACAGAGGTGACATCAGTAAAGAGAGAGGGATAAGAACCTCTGAAAATCCTCTCCTCCATAAAAGCAATGAAGAAACTGGCATAAATTGTCAGAATCAACTTTTTCAACACTAGGGGAATTTACCAAAGCCCATTCAACAATCCAAGGACATTTATCCAAGAAAAGTGACTTAATCTCAGTAAGAATACAGAGCATTATGTCATTTTAACTTGTAGTCCCAATCGCTTCTCTCTAGTATATGGTAGCCTTGAAAGATAGCCTGTAAAAGCCAGAAGCCAGCAGCCACCTGAGGAAACAAAGGGGATGAAGCTCTTTCAAAGTCTCATTTCCAGAGAATTGTTATTATTGATTGCTGGGTGATCCCATGGAAGATACCACTTGTAAGACTGTCTGTTTGACAAGAACTGGAGCTCACACAACACAAAAATCTTTTCTCTAGGAGTGTCTATCAAAAAATTACAGGCAACTAATAACATTATGGCCACAAGAACTAGTCTGTAACAGGCAAAAAAATAAACTAACCAAAAAGATTAAAATGGAAACCCAGGAAATGAGATGTCCATAGAGGTTTTGAAAAGTTTCCACACGTTCCTGGGAATGTAGAAGGCCCTATACATGCCCAGGGCTGTGTGCATACTCAACAAAGATCTGAGAAGGTTTAAACTCCCACTTCTGATTAACCTTGAGGCTCTGCACAAGCAGGAAGTGAAGGCTAAGGCTAAGTTGCAAAGTGCCTGCCTGAGTATCGAAGTAGTATCTCAAAAAACACACACTGCCCTTCAGCAAAGATTAGGAGACTTATTGGTTTGAGGTTCAGGGACTGGTTCAATCATTAACCAAACTAATCAAGCAGAGACTTCAGTGACCACATACAACAAAGAATATATACTTCACAGAATTACTTCACAAAAGTCACAAAACAAACAGCAAAGAATAAAAATAGCAAACCCTGGGGAGAGGGGGGAATCTGATCTCCAGAGTTACCACATCATAGCATTTAAATTTCCCAGATTTTAAGAAAAAAATTAAGAGACATGTAAAGAAACAAGAAAACATGGTCAACACAGAGGAGGAAAAAAATCAACAGGTGATGTCTTTGAGGAAGCCCAGACATTGGATTTACCAGACAAAAACTTCAAATCCAGTATTTTAAATGTGTTCAAAGAACTAAAGAAAACCATGACCTAAGAACTAAAACAAATTATGAAAACAATGTCTCACTAAATAAAGAGAAATTATGAAAAAGAAGTGAATTGAAATTCTGGAGATGAAATGGCCATGAACATTTCACTGAAGGGCTAAACAGATTTGAGCAGGACAGAAGAAAAAAAATCATCAAACTTGAAGATAAATCAACTGAGATGATCAAGTCTGAGGAAGAGAAAGGAAAAAACAATGAAATAAAGTGAACAGAGCCTCAGACACATGTGACACCATGAAACATAATAAGTTCAACAGGATTCCCAGAAAAAAAGGGGGTAAAAGGGCAGAAAGAATAAGAAATAATGGGCAAAAACAAACTAAATTTGATGAAAAATAACCCACGTACCCAAGAAACTCAACAAACTCCAAGAGGAATAAATTCAAAGACATCCACACCTAGACATACATAAATGGAGGGAAGGGCAAATCAGAGATCTTGAAAGTAGCAACAAGGAAGAGACTCATGTAAAACAGAGTCTCAGCAAGATTAACAGCTAATTTCCTATCAGAAACCATGCAAGCCAGAAAACAGTGGGAAAACAATTTAGATAAACCTAGAACAAACGAACAAATTCCAAGACACAAATTACCAAAACTAATTTTTAAAAAAAGAAAATCTAAAGAGATCTATAACAAGAAAACGGATTGAATAAGTTATCAAAAACTTCCCACAATAACAGCCCAGAACAAGATGACTTCACTGGTGAGTTTTACTAAAGGTTAAGAATTAACACTAATCTTTCACAAACTTCCAAAAGAAGAAAGAAAAGGAAGGACGACTTCCCAACTCAATCTAGGAGACCAGTATTATTCTGATACTAAAACCAGCCAAATACATCACAAAAAATGAAAACTATAGACTAATGTTCCTATGACTACTAGAACCCTGAACAAAATATTAGCAAACAAAATCTAGCAACATGTAAAAAGAATTATGTACATGACCAAGTGTAATTTATCCAAGGAACGTGAGGTTAGTTCAACATAAAGAAATCAATCAATATAATACAATGTTTTAACAGAATAAAGGTCAAAAACTGCATGATCTCAATAGACACAGAAAAAGCATTTGACCAAGTGCGACACACTTTCATTAAAACACACACACACACACACACACACACAGAAACAAATTAAAAATACATGGGATAGAGGCGCCTGGGTGGCACAGCGGTTAAGCGTCTGCCTTCGGCTCAGGGCGTGATCCCGGCGTTATTGAATCGAGCCCCACATCAGGCTCCTCCGCTATGAGCCTGCTTCTTCCTCTCCCACTCCCCCTGCTTGTGTTCCCTCTCTCGCTGGCTGTGTCTATCTCTGTCGAATGAATAAATAAAATCTTTAAAAAAAAAAAAAGGAAGAAATACATGGGATAGTCCTCAACCTGTTAAAGGCATCTACAAAACTCATATAGCTAATTGTATATTTGAATGGTGACAGGCTAAAAGCTTTCCCATTAAAATCAAGGAAAAAGCAAGGATGTTCTTTTTTTTTTTTTTAAAGATTTTATTTATTTATTTGAGAGAGAGACAGACAGAGAGCACAAGCGGGGAGGAGAGGGAGGAGCAGGCTCCCCACTGAACAGGGAGCCCAACTCGGAGCTCAATCCCAGGCCCCTGGGATCATGACCTGACTGCTTAACTGACTGAGCCACAAGTGCCCCAGGATTTTCACTCTTGCCACTTCTGTATCTATAGATATATCTATATCTATCTGCAAATGACATTATCTTGTAGATAGAAAATCCTAAGAATATTGCAATAAAACAGAACAAATAGATGAATTCAACAAGATCACAGGATACAAGATCAACATACAAAAATCAGTTGTATTCTGTATGCTAGCAATGTACAGTCTGAAATGAAATTACAAAAACAATTCCATTTATAATAGCATCAATAACAAAATATTTAGTAAATTTAACCCAGGAGGTATAAGACTTGAACACTGAAAACTACAAAACATTGTATAAAGAAATTGAAGACTTGTATAAATGGAAAGACATCTCATGTTCGTGGATCAGACTTGGTATTTCCAAGATGGTAATATTCCCTAAACTGATCTACATTTTCAATGCAACTTCCATTAAAATCCTAACTGGCTTCTTTGCAGGAACTGGCAAGCTAATCCTAAAATTTATATGGAAATGCAAGGGACCCAGAAGAGCCAAAATAACCCTGAAAATGAACAGCAAAGTTAGAGGGCTCACACTTCACAATTTCAAAACTTACTACAAAGCTACAGTAATTAAGACTGTGTGGCACTGGACAGACATATAGACGAATGGAATGAAACTGAGATTCCAGAAATAAAACTGTACATCTATGTTCAACTTATTTTTGACAAAGGTACCAAGAAAATTCAGTAGGGGAAAGGATAGTCGGTTCAACAAATGGTGCTGGGATAAATGGATATCCACATAGAAAAGATGAAGTTAGATCTCCTACCTCACACCATATACAAAATTTAATTCAAAATGGACCAAGGACCTACATGTAAGAACTAAAACTATAAAATTCTTAGTAGAAAACATAAGTGTAAATCTCCATAACTCAGGATTAGGTTATGGTTTCCTACACCTAAAGCACATGTAACAAAAGAAGAATAAATCAGACTTCATCAAAAATAAAAATGCTTGTGCCTCAAAGAATACTATTCTGGGCCTTTTATCCCCCCACATATGTTTCAGAATCCATTTGTCCATATCCACAAAATACCTTGCTGGGATTTTTATCGGAATTGTATTAAATTTATAGATCAAGTTGGGAAAAACTGACCTTCTAAAAAATGCTGTTTTAGAAAAATAAATATATAGAACAGAAACCAAATTTTTCCTGTGTATTAATCAGATAAAAATCATGTTACTTTCATTAAACCACAATAAAAAGGTAAAATGTTATAATCTCTGAAGAATACTAAGACATTACTTTTGTCAGAGTAAAAATACTGTTAATGCTACTAACTTTATATGTGATGTTATCTAAACCAATGATGAATCAACTGTCTAGAAAATTCTCCATTACCTACAAAGAAAATTTAAGTTCCTCTACTCATTAATAGCATACCATTCCCCCAAATCTCTTCCCTTTCCCTTTTACATTAAATTTAAAATGCTGTGTTCTTTTTATTTAAATCAGTGGTTCTGAACTGGATAAACCCCCCTTCAAAGGACATTTGACAATGTTTACTGAGAGTCTGTCACGATTTGGGGGGATGGGAGGGGTGGAGAATATTACATCAAGTGGGTAAGAATGCTGCTAAAGGAATGCTGCTAAACATCCTACAATATGCGCTGGACAGTACTAGTCCTCCCGAACAAAGCATTACTGGGCCCCAAATGTCAAAGGTGCTGAGACTGGAAAAGTCCGATTTAAATTGAAAGCAGTATGAATAAGCTAACATTTCAGCAAAAATAAACGTTTTATCATTCTCTGAAAATCATTTCATGTTTTAAGATGCTTATTAGCTTAAAATGAATCTCTTATCCTAGAACTTAATATTGTCTGACAATGTGAAACAAAACTTCCAAGCACTATAGAAAGAAATAACATAGGGTGAGCTTTTTTTTTTTAAGACACACCTCTTATCAAATTTCATAGGTGAATTTCCCATATCCATAAAATAACTTTTGTGTATCCAGGAATATAACCAAAAACAGTAGAAAGGTGCCACACCTAAAGACTCAAACAAAAGTTATAAATGTAAAATAAAAGTAATTTCTATTGTATTTTATTATTAATGTTACCTTAAATAAAATACCATGTACTGCTTCCTTTTTTGCCAAAAGCAATAGCTGTTGTCGAGAATGCTGAAAAAAAATTGTGTGCTTTTGAGGTATATTGTAGGATGTGAGCAAGGGAAACTTTTTTCTAGTTTTCCAACTCTTTAATAACAATGAGATTAGGAAACAGGATTCCCTCTTCAAAATTGCTTAGAATCTTGTTAATCGAAGAGTGGCCATGGACCAGTAGCGTCAGTATCACCTGGGAGCTTGTTGGAAATACATACTTTCGGGGCTTAACTCAGGTGGATTGGATCAGTATCTGTATTTTAACGGGATTCCTGAGTACTTCTTACGTTAAAATTGAGAAGCTGTGCCTTAAAAAAGTCATTTAGAATGTTAGATGACTACAATAAAAAGATACCAAGTCAACCCAGGTTAAGAGTTTGAAAAGAGAATTTTGGAATGGAGAACTGGATTTAAAAATTAACCCAAACTGAACTTTCTTCCCTCCAGAGGCCTCTGACATCATATGTCCTTTATAACATAGCGAATGGCCATGGGTCTCAGGCCCCTAACTCTAGATAGCACATCAATTAGTCTTCAAAACTTTCCTCATAGGTAGAAGGTAAGAACACATGATTTTCATTAGCAAATCCTGATAGGACATTATAAGTTATAGTTCTATGAAGAGAATTAAGTTTTACATGTTGCAAATGTTCTACAAAAGTTTTTTTTAAATAGTACGAAGATCAGTAATATTCAGCTCTGGCTATAAATTATTATATTGCAGAGAAAATATTTGCAAAATATTGCAAAAAAATTATTATCATTGCAAAGATTCTCATGGTGATTTGTCAGTGTAGTACCAGCTTATGATACTTCGTCATGGTTACAATTTTCCTTATATTAGAAGCAATTTCTTCAGTTTAATACTATTCTGATGGAAGAGACTTTCACAAAAATTGACATTAAAAATGGAAGTGGTAAAGATAATGCCAAAAATTGGGGGAGATCTAGTAAAAGCTAAGACCTTAATGCTTTGTTTTGACATAATTTCAGATATATGAGAAAACTGCAAAAATTGCACAAAGAATTTCAGTATACCTTCCAACTAGATTCTACAAATCTTAACATTTACCTTGCTTTACCATTCTCCATCTATCTGGCTGAACTATTATTTTTGAGAATGAGCTGCAGAAATACACTTTAATACCTATTCTCTAAAAGCAACCTCTTTCACATTATCACATTTCAATTGTTAAAATCAAGAAATTAATGTTGACAGAATGCTATTATCTAATCTACAGACCTTATTCAAATTTCAATTGTTCCACTAAAGTCCTTAATAGGAAAAAGTTTTGTTTTTTTCCTGGTCCAAAATGAAATTCAGCATTATATGTTGCTTTTGTCTGTTTAGTGTCCTTTAATTTGGAACAGTTCCCAAGTCACTTTAATTTAATGACCTTTAGATTTTGAGGAGTTGAGGGCAGTTATGTGCATTGTCCTTCAATGTGGGTTGCTTATTTCCTCATACTTAATTCAGCTCATGTACTTTTGGCAAAAATGACAGAGGCACAATCATACCTATTGCCCCATTACTGATGAACTTAATTTGGATCAGATGGTTAAGGTGGTCCTGGTCATGTTTCTCCACTGTAAAATTACTACTGTCCTCTTTGTAATTAGTAAGTCTTGTAGGGAAGTACTCTGAGATTATGCAAATATCCTGTTCTCACCAAACTCTCACCTTCTAATTTTAGTATTCATTCATGTCTCTTGCAAGAAACAGTATGTGGTATTTGCCAAGCACTGATTTTCTGATATTCATTCTACACTTATTAGAATTCCACTGTAGGGAAGAGCTTTCCTTTCTCCATTTACCTATTTATATCAATATATTCATATATTTTGATACTTAAATGGTCCCAGAGTTAGGAAGTGGGAGCCCCTTTAAGCTGGTTCCTTTTATCATACACCAGCACATCCTCAGCACATCCTCTCCTTCTGACATAAGCAGGTGTGGGCTTATATACTTTCCTAGCACCAGTCTCAGCATCAACCATTTCTGCAATCTGCCCTGTTTTCTTTCAATGAAGTTAGTGTTTTGTCTATTCATTAAAACGTACACATAGAAATTATAGTAACTGGTCTGTTTTTCTTCTCTGATTATTTTCTGCTTTTATGTTTATTTTTCTCCTTGTGTTTTCTTTTGGTTTACTTTGCTCCTTTGCTAGCCTTTTGTGTTTGGAATTTAGTGTGTATATTTGTATCCTTTTATTTTTATTAATAAATGTGTTCATGGCTTTGAGTTTCCTGATCACTGTTTTAAACGTACCCCATAGATTCTAATACGATGTTCCCATCATTAATTTTTAGAAATTCTGCAATTCGTTTTTCTCCTTTCCTTTCACCCAAGAGTTGCTGAATATAAGGTTAATTTCCAAGCGAAAAGTGCCTTAGCTTATTGATTTTGTTATAATTTCTAGTTTTAATGCTGCACTGCAATCAGGGAAGAGTTGTTTGTAATACATCTACTCTGCAGAATTCATTGACAGTTTCTTCATGACACAATATATGATCAATTTAGTGAATGTTCCATGTGCACTTGGAGAGAAGGTGTAGTCACTATTATTGGGATGTAAAGTTTAAAAGTTACAATACACCTTACTAATTCTATTTAGGTCTTCTATAATCTCACTCAGTTTTGTGCACCTCAAATGTCTTACACTGAGTATGGTGTTATGTTATTCTCGTGCTGTTAACATATTTCAATCTATGTCTCCTTGACTCTCTCCTACTTCTTGCTTCATAAAGTTTGTTACCATGTTCTTTGGTACATACTTATTTTTATCTTCCTTGTAACTTGTGAATTTTCATATTAACAAGTATATTAGTGTTCTATTCCTACACTGACGAACTACTACAAATTTAGTGGCTTAGAACATCTACTTCTTATGCTGTAGGTCAGAAGTCTGGGCGTAGCACCGTTCTGCTGGTTCTCTGCTTAAGGTCACACAATACCAAGTTGTCAACAGAGCTGTATTCCCTTCGGGAAGCTCTAAAGAAGAATCACTTCATGCTCTTTCAGATTGTTCACAGAATTCAGTTCCTTGAGGTGACAGGGCTAAGATCTTTATAGTCTTCGCCGGCTATTAACTGAGAGCCTCTCAGTTCCTTAAGCTGCTTGCATTCCTTTTTACACTGCCCCCTCCATCTTCAAATTAGTAACGGCAAGTCAAGTCTTTCTCCCATTTTTACTATCTCTCACTTACCCTTTATACTACATCTCTCTGACTCAGGCCAAAAAAGTTCTATGATTTTAAGGGCTCATGCTATTAGACTGGACCCACCCAGATAATCCAGGATAACCTCCTTAAAGTCTGTAACCATAATTGCATCCGCACAGTCCATTTTGCCACTTCATGTAACATACTAATGGTTCCATGAATTAGGGAATGGAAATCACTGGGGGAGGAGGAAGGGATTCTGACTATCACAAAAAGTATCCTTTGTTGGATTTAATGTTTTTAGGCTTGAAATTCTACTTTATCTAACATCAAGATCACTATGTTTTCTTATTATTTCCATATGCCTAGCATATATTTCAACACACATTTTTAGCCTTTGTCCGTCTGTTTTAGGTGGCTCCTTTAAACAGCATATAGTTAATATCTTGCTTTATGAAGAAAATGAAAATTTTTCTTTTAATAGTGAATTATGTCCACTCATATTTATTGATATGCCTGAACACTAATCTCAACAATCTTAACTGTCAGAACTGCGTGTATATTTCTTGTGTATCTTACTTAATACGCATTCTTCACTCCTTCAAGTTCCTTTTTGTCAAGAAGGTTTATACTTTTTAGTGTACTTCAATTCTCAAATGCCCTTAGCCCGTTTTCTTATTTAGCCCTTTGATACAGAGTTGCTTAGTTTTTATGTATCCAACTCCCACCTAACTCCCCACACAGTAATCTATGAGAAATCCTACTTCTCTTTCTCCCTTCTTAATTGCATGATTTGTTTCAGCAGAACATATAGTATGTTTATACATAGTCACACCCTTGCCCACATTCACAGATCTGCAATATTTAATATTCACCTTTATTTCTTTTGCTGATGTTTTCCCTCTTACCTCTTGGTTGGTTAGAGCTTGGCAATTAGTGGATTTCTCGAGAGCACATGGGTCCAGAATTCCCTAAGTTTTTAAATGTTTAAAAACTGTTTTTCTAGAAGATAGTTTGGCTAAATATGAACTTCTGGCTTCATACGTTTTCACTGAGACTTTTTTTTAATGTTCTCCACATTCTTGCCTTGATCATGTTTTTTGAAAAGTCTGATACTATGTTGCCCTTGTAAAGTCAGTTGATTTTTTTACTTGGAAATCCTGAGGGCTTATCTTTAAGTCAGTGTTACTAGGAAAATGCACATGAATTTTCCCAGGTACAAGGTGGCTATTTCAATATGTAGATTCATGTCTATTTGTACGTGGATTTTTTGGAATAGGACTTTAAATATTAGTTCTGCTAATTTGTTTTGGTTTGCTTCTGCAGGGACACCAATTAAACCGATGTAGTTTCTCTTTCTCTTCCATTTCAGCACTTTTTGATCCTTTTTATTTCACCTTGTTTTCTTTCCCTTGGTTGTTTCCTACCTTTCTTCAATGCCACTTACTAAATTTTATTTGAGTCTATTCTCCTTTGAACACCCTGTAATTTTGTCTTCATTTCTGAAATTAACTGCGTTTTCCTCCCATTTTTTCCCCACAGTCCACCTCTTCATTTCTCCCTGGTTTTTGGCCATTTGTTTTTTGTTTCTGTTTTTTAAATAGTGGTAAAAGATACATAACATAAAATTTACATCTTAATCTTTTTTTTTTAATGTACAGTTTAGTAGTGTTAAATACATTCACATTGTTGTGCAACCAATCTCCAAGAATTCTTTCTATCTTGCAAAACTGACACTCTGTACCAATTCAACAACTCCCCATATTTCCCTCTCCCCAACCCCTGGCAACCACCATTCTTTCTGTTTCTATGAATCTGACTACTCTAGATACCTCATATAAGTGGAATCATACAATATTTATTTTTTGTGACTAGCTTATTTAACTTTTAGGGGGTTTCAGATCAATCTTAGGCCTACCTCCAAATCTCTTCTCTCTCCCATGCAATTTTCCCCAAATTATCTTTGTTTAAACACAAAGTTTTACAGTAAGAGCTGGAGAGAACACTTGCTGGATGTAGGGATTTTTTGTTTTGTTTTTACTTACAGGTACAGTTGATTCTCATTTGCAGATTCTGTATTTGCAAATCCATCTACTCACTTAAATTTATTTATAACCTTAAAATCAATACTTGGGGCACTTGTGGTCTTCTGGGATATGTGCAGAGTAATGAAAACTCTAAGTCATCTGATGTGCAAGTTCCCAGTTTGCACAAGGCAATACTCTTTCTTATTTCAGATTTCATAGTGTAAACAAGTATCCTTTGTCTATTTATGTTACATTCTTTGCACTTTTGTGCTTTTGTGTTGGTACTTTTGCTCTTTCAAACACCCCCCAAGCATAGTGCTGAAGTGCTGTGTAGTGTTCCTAAGCCTAAGAAGGTTGTGATTACTGAGAAAATACATGCGTTAGGTAAGCTTTGTTCAGGCATGAGTTATACTGCTGTTGGTCTTAAGTTCAATGTTAATGAATCAACCACATATATTAAACAGGTTGCTCTTCAACACAAACACAAAAAACAAGTTATGTATTGATCAGTCACTGACTTCCAAGCTTTTCTATACACTTGAGTTTCATGACTGTACTAATATAAATATTGGTTAGGTTGCTTACAAGTGGGTTTATTCTTGTATGAACTTCAATATCCATACCATAAAGTTACTGGCAATCAAAAGACACTGTACGTTACAGGAACTTTAATATACAATTACTACCAACCTAAACCTTCAAATACATCTTAAGAAGCACCTACACTAAAATATATCTCTCAAATAGTGATCAAGTAAAGGTCTGGAATGCACATTTATACTTCCAATAAAATATTTAATAAGACTTCTTTAAAGTTAGAAAGTGCCAGTCTGTCTTTGGACATACTCAAAAAGTATGGCCTAAAACAAACCACCACCACCACAACAAAAACATACATGCTTTTTAAGTATTATTCTGAGAAAGGAAATCTGCTACATCTTTAAACATAATTCATAGTAAATTTCAAAGGGTAAAATGACATGACAAAAATATTAATAAAGAAAAATTAAAATATTCCCACACCTTCAAAACAATGCACTGTGTACGATGAAATTATTTTTCACTGTTTGCTTACCTTATGAAATTTAGTTGTGTTTATGTTTGTGTATGTGTTGGGGGGTTAGGAGATTAGTGAGACAAGCAGAAATAAAAATTTTCCCAGTTCTTTATTACGGGTCTGATTCAAATAACAGAGCCAAAAATAATAAAATCCTTAGGAATAAATTCAAACAAAGAGACAAAAGATTTACACACGCTGAAAACTGCTGAAAGAAACTCCAGTAGACATAAGTAAATGTAAAGACATGCCATGTTAATGGACTTAAAGCCTTAATATTGTTAAAATAACAATATCACTGAAAGTGATTTACAGAATCAACACAATACCTATGAGAAGTAAAAAGGTGTTTTTTGCAAAGGTTTTTTTTTGCAGAAACAGAAAAACCCATCCTAAAATTCATATGGAATTTCAAAAAACCCCAAATAGCCAAGACAATCTTTCAGAAGAAAAACAAAGTTACAAGACTCATATTTCCTTATTTCAAAACTTACTACAAAACTACAGTAATCAAAACAGCTTGGTACTGGCATAAAGGCAGATATATAACCAACGGAACAGACCCCAGAAATGAACTTTCCCATATATGATCCAGTGATTTTTGACAATGGTGCCAAGACCATTCAATGGGAGAAAGCCAGTGTTTTCAACAAAAGGTGCTGGGTAAGGGACATCCAAATGCAAAAGAATGAAATTGGACCCCTACCCTTAACCATACACAAAAGTTAACTCAATATATAAAAAGACCTATTGTATGTATGTACCACATCTTCATTATTCAGCCATCAGAAAGGATGAATATCCGCCATTTGCATCGACAAGGGTGGAACTGGAGGGGATTATGCTAAGTGAGGTAAATTAAGCAGAGAAAGATAATTATATGGTTTCACTTGTATGTGGAACAGAAGCAACAGCATGGAGGACCATAGGGGAAGGGAGGGAAATCTGAAGGGGGAGAAATCAGAAAGGGGGACTGAACCATGAGAGACTATGGACCCCAGGAAACAGACTGGGTAGTTTCAGAGGGAAGAGAGATGGGGGAGGGGGTAACAGGGTGATGGGTATTAAGGAGGGCACTGTTGTGATGAGCACTGGGTGTTATACGCAACTATTAAATCACTGAACACACTACATCAAAAACTAATGATTACTATACAGTGGCCAATTGAACGTAAAAAAAAAAAGATCTAAACCTAAGAGCTGAAGCTATTAAACTTTTAGGGATAAAAAGGGGGAAACTGGACTTGGCAATTATTTTTTGGATAGGACACTGAAGCATAGGCAACAACAAAAAACATTAGATAAATTGGACTTCATCAAAATTAAAACCTTTAGTATATCGAGAACACTTTTAACACAGTGAAAACACAGCCCAAGATTGGGAGAAAATCTTTGCAAATCATGTATCTGATAAGGTGTTAATATTCAGATTATTAAAAAAAATCTCTTACAACTTGACAATAAAACATAAATAATTTAAAAACGGCCAAAGGACCTGAATGAACATTTCTCTAAAGAAAATATACAAATGGCCAATCATCAAATGAAAAGATGCTCAACATCACTAACTATTAGGGAAATGCAAATCAAAGCTACAATGAGATATTACTTCACAACCATTTGGTTATTATCAAAACAGCAAAAAATTAAGTGTTTGCAAGGATGTGGAAAAATCGGAAGCCTTGTGCATTTCTAGCAGGAATATAAAATGGTACAGCCACTGTGAAAAATAGTTTGTAGGTTCCCCAAAAAGCTAAACACAAAACTGGAATATGATCCAGCAATTCCAAGTATATACACAAAAGAACTGAAAGCAGGGACTCAAACAGACACTTGTACACCAGTTACTACGCAGCATTCATCACCATAGCCAAAAGTTGGAAACAACCCAAATGTGCACCAACAGATAATGTGAAATATACATATAATCAAATATTATTCAGTCTTAAAAAGGAATTAAATTTTGATACATCTACAACACAGATGAATCTTGAAGACAGTATACAAACTGGAATAAGCCATACACAAAAGAACAAATATAGAATAATTCCACTTATATGAGATACCCAGAATAGGCAAATATATAGATAGATAGATAGATAGATAGATAGATAATATATATATAGTAAATATAGTAATATATATAATAAAATCAAAAATTGTGTTTAAAACTTAATGAATCTATAGGTTACCCAGGCCAATTAGCTGTAAAAGCTCACAGAATGCCCTTCTGTCTGGGGAGAATTTATTCAAGTATTTAATTAACATTAGACTGTATGCTTAGAAATGTGTTCAGTATTATAAATAAAAATTGTTTTAAGGAGCCATTAACTTATTCTAATTAGATGCTTAGTTTTATAAATGTCTACAACACGAAACTGATTTTTTCCCTTGAGTTCTATGGCAGCATTTAGGAAGCTGAAAAATCCTATATATAGAACTATAACAATGGCAGTGGCAGTTTTCTGAGCTGTTTACATCAAAAGGTACTAACACTACATGCATTATGTCTTTTCATTCCCATAACAAAAATAAGTATATAACTCCATTATAAGGATGAGAAAAGTTAAGGTTTAGAAAGGTGAAGTAACGAGGCACCTGGGTGGTGCAGCCCGTTAAGCGTCTGACTCTCAATTTCAGCTCAGATCAAGATCTCAAGGTCAGGCTCCAAGCTCAGCAAAGGGTCTGCTAAAATTTCTCTCTCCCTCTGCCCCTCCCTGCACTTGTGCTCTTTCTCTCTCAAAAATAAATAAATAAATCTTTAAAAAAAGAAAAAGAAAAGTGAAGTAACAAGTTTACATAGCTGGTGAGGATCAGAACAAGGATTCAAAACCAGATATATGTGACAGCAAAATCCATGCCTCTGAAATCAGGTATGCAGGGGCACCTGAGTGGCTCAGTCAGTGAAGTGTCTGCCTTCAGCTCAGGTCATGATCCCAGAGTCCTGGGATAGCGCCCCACATTGGGCTCCCTGCTCAGCAGGGAGCCTACTTCTTCCTCTCCCTCTGCCTCTGCCCCAACCCCACCGCCATCCGCTTATGCTCTCCCTCTCAAATAAATAAAAATCTTAAAAAAAAAAAAAAAATGACGTATGTATTGCCTATAAAATACATGGCAATGGGAAATCACAAGATCAGTAGGTATCTCATGGGGAATCTAACCTTAAGAAAAAAAATTATAATATTTTCTCATAAAAAATTGTATAATTATGGAACTCTGAATTTCTGCATTTGCAAAAATTTAAATCTAATACATTTTAAAATAAAATAAACATGGATTAGAATACAAAGTAAAAGGCAATACTAACACAAAATTTTCCAATAGAGCATAATTTCAAAGAAATTTTCTATCAAGAGCTTCTCACAGATCTTAAGTCACCTCCGGCATGTGCTGAGCAATGCAGAGGAATGACTGGGCCTGTCTCTACCTTCTTCCATTAGGACTATTTGGATGCTAATGTTTAAGAAGCACTAAGAGCATGTGGCTTTCTATTTCTGGATTATATCAACTGTGTACAAACACAGACTGATGAATAAATAATTTTCATAGTTCATCTGAGTAAAAAAAAGCACTGCTTATCCCTTCACATTCATGTTAAACCCTCAATTATATAACAATAAATTTATATCCCCAGAGTTTTCCTTCAGGCATGCCTATTACTCCTGTTTCTAATTATTCCTATTATTCCTAACGGGCCCAGAAGATGAAAGATAGGGAAGAATTTAGATCCATATTCAAGAATAATACATTTATATAACAAAAAGAATAAGTGGGGGCGCCTGGGTGGCACAGCGGTTAAGCGTCTGCCTTCGGCTCAGGCCGTGATCTCAGTGTTCTGGGATCGAGCCCCACGTCAGGCTCCTCCGCTATGAGCCTGCTTCTTCCTCTCCCACTCCCCCTGCTTGTGTTCCCTCTCTCGCTGGCTGTCTCTATCTGTCAAATAAATAAATAAAATCTTTAAAAAAAAAAAAAAAAGAATAAGTGGTAGATTCATTGTATGAGAGGTTTTAGCCAGTGCAATAAGAAAAAAAAAACCCTTGGAACTCTTAGATTGAAAAGGAAGAAATAAAACTGTCTTTTAGCAGCTAACATGTTCATGTACAAAAAAATTCCTTAGGAATATATAATAAGGCTACTAGAAGTAATAATTTAGCCAGGTTGCATGATCTGAGATCAATGTACAAAAACAAATTCCTACATACTAAGAAGCCAATAACTGAGAATTGAAATTAAACAAAATCATGTGTAACAGTAGAAACAAAAATATAAATTTATCAAAATATTTGAAAGACCTCTATACTGAACTTACACAATGCTGCAGAGAGAACTTTCAGATATCATAAATAAATGGAAAGACCTCATGTTCACGGATTAGAAGATTCAGTACTAAGATATTAAAGCCGACACCCATCTGGTCAGTCCAGAGGAAAGAATGAATCCTACCATCCCTGGGCACGGCTGGACTGGCCAGGAAACCAATAGGAATACCACCCCACTAGCTTATAAGTAAAGATATAATCACCAAATGTATCTAATGAAATTTTTAACATAAAGAATAAAGATTATTTTTCAGATTCCAAGTCTCTTGAGATGGAAAAGACCTCTGGGGGACCAGACAAAGCAGTACCAGAGCACCTGCTAACATGGGCCTCCAACCAGTGGGGTCGACCTTCTCAGGAGGCCCCTGCCCCAAAATTTGCCTTTAAAAACCTTCACTTGCAAGCCATCAGGTAGTTAGGTCTTGACAGCATTACCTCCCTGTTGTCCTGGGTGGTGCTACACCAAAAAACAGCCTTTCTTACTTCACTGCCAAAGGCTGATGTCAGTTTTTACTGGCTTGCTATGCTTCAGGTGGACAAACTCTCATTTGGTTCAAGCCTACAATATCAATTCTCCCCAGTAGAGATCCCAGTGGGTGTTCTGTAGAATTCTAAGTTGATTCTAAAGTTTATACGGAAATGCAAAGGATCTAGCATAGCTAAAACAATATTGAAAAAGAAAAACAAAACTGAAGAATTTATACTCCTTGATTTCATGACTGATTGTGTAACACACCAGTAATCAAGTTTTATCATAAGGACATATAAATCAATGGAGCAAAAGAGAAAGTCCAGAAATAGACCCGCACATACACATGATCAATTGGTTTGACAAAATACCACGGAAAGTCAATGAGCAAAGAACAGTCTTGACAAAAATGCTGCTGAAACAACTGAATATCCATACAGAAAATAAACCCTTCAGTCTTATCATCCCACAAAATTAACTTAAGATGGACTACAAACCTAAAATATAAGAACTGAAACCATAAAATTTCCACAAGAAAACATAGGACAAAATGATTGCAATAAAAATTTAAGGAACATCTCTTTGAATGACAGTTTAAGAACGCATAAAGGCAAGCTATAAAGAGACAACATTCACAATACATATATTTGACAAAGTACTTAATGCAGAATAAAGAATTCCTATAACTCACTCATAAACAATTTTTAAAAAGGACAAAAGATTTACACAGGCATTTTAAAGAAAATACACAATAAGAATACAAAGAATGCTCAGTATCATTAGTCACCAAGGAAATGCAAATCAAAACCATAATGAAATACTATTATACATCCATCAGAATAACTACTACAAAGTTAACAATGTAAGAGTTGACAAGGATGTGAAGCAATCTGAAATCTCATATTGCTGCAGGAATGCAAAATGGTATAACCACTTTGGAAAATACAGTTAAATGTACGTTAAACATTACACCCAGAAAATCTACTCCTATTTACCCAAGAAAAATGAATGAAATGAAAACACACGTCTATATCAGATGTTCACATCAGCATTATTCATAATAATCTCAAACTGGAAATAACTCAGATCTCGACTAAAAGGTGAGTGGATAAACAAAGTGTGACATAGACACACACATCAGGAGGCTACCCAGCAGTAAAACAGAATAAATTACTGAAAGAAAACATGCACCATAGACAAATCTCAAAAGCATTTTGTTGCACCAAAAAAGCCAAAAAAAGATTATACTACACTCTATGATTTCATTTACATGAAATTATAGAACACATAAAACTAAACTATAATGACAGAAGGACATCAATGGCTATCTGGGGTCTGAGTTCAGTGGGACAGGGGAAGACGTCAAGTAGCTTTTTGGATTGATGTGGATCTTCCATTATCTACATATCTGTATTTGGTAAAAATCAATCTTCACACTTAATAAAGTTGATTTAAAAATCCCTCTAAGCATAGGTTCAATGAAATAGGACAGAGCATGTTTAATTCAAGGCAGCTAATGATAGACCATGTTATAAATATTTATAAAGAAGCCATATAAAAAATATAGAATTAAGATAAGGTTGAGGAGATTAAAAAAAGAAAAAAGGTTGGGGCGCCTGGGTGGCTCAGTTGTTAAGTGTCTGCCTTCGGCTCAGGGCGTGATCCCAGAGTGCTGGGATCGAGCTCCACACCAGGCTCCTCCACTGGGAGCCTGCTTCTTCCTCTCCCACTCCCCCTGCCTGTGTTCCCTCTCTCGCTGGCTGTCTCTCTGTCAAATAAATAAATAAAATCTTGAAAGAAAAGAAAAGAAAAGAAAAGAAAAGAAAAGAAAAGAAAAGAAAAGAAAAGAAAAGAAAAGAAAAAAGAAAGAAAGAAAGAAAGAAAGAAAGAAAGAAAGGAAGAAAGAGAAAGAAAGAAAGAGAAAGAAAGAAAGAAAGAAAGAAAGAAAGAAAGAAAGAAAGAAAGAAAGAAAGAAAGAAAAAGAAAGAAAGAGAAAGAAAGAAAGAGAAAGAAAGAAGGAAGGTAGGTTGAGGAAGGTTTCATCATACTTTTGGTGTTATGAAGACAATCACCCCACAAAAAAGGAGTGGTGAGTCTTTTAATAAAATTGATTCTAACAAAAGGTTTAAAAAGTAATACACAACAGACCTGATTACAATATATTTTTGAACAACTCTTTCAAAAAGCAGCTTTTTAAGATGAGCAGTCAATGCATTTTCTTATTTCCTTTCTAATTACAAGAGGAAGACAAAGCAGGAGTCAACCTGACTAATCCTTTCAGCCCTTGTAGGGCTGTCTAAAACATCTTTTTAAACTTAGCCAAAACCCACTTTATAGCTTCATCTTGCGTAACTTTCCTTAAATCAGTCTACTCGCTGCACTTTCTAAATTACAACTTGCATACTATTATATACAAAGCTTGGTGTTTGAGATGCCAGATACAGAATGGACAATATAAGAAGTCTGTGGCCAGCAGTTCTAGCTACTTTTTAGACTCAGAGTTTTATTATTATGCCTTTAGTTCAGCGTAGGTACTTAAGTTTAGGTTACCACTGTCCCAAGAATTCAAGGCTAGCAAATGATAATTTCAAAAGAGAAAAGAAAGAAGGGAAGGAGGGAAGGAGGGGAGGAAGGAAGGATGCATGCAATGTTTTTCTGTCCTAAATAATACTTTTTTACATACTTTCAGAAACATACCATCTAACAATGAAGCAAATTGTATTACTTTCACTTAGGGTTCCTGAGTTCTAATATGGGTCCCAGTTCTCTTATTTATGGAGAAGTACAAACTTGAAAAATGTGGTAGCAACACACTACATTACTTACCTATGTTTTAATTTAAATTTCCTTGCACCTCTGTTATAATACTTGCTTTACACATGAGTAAATGAATGAAGCTCAGAGAGGTGTATAACTGGCTCAAACTACCAAATGACAGAGCTACGATTCAAAATCACCTTAACTCCAAAATTCACGCTCGTAAGTACCATGCTGATTATGATATATATTCTCACAAAGAGAACTCAATTACTTTAAGAGGTCTATATAAACTTGGGAAAAGAGTGACAACATAATTTTTTTAAAATTCCATTTACCTTCAAGGGACGCAGAGCACCACAAAATTTTGTCCACCAGCTGTTTTCAATGAATTCTAAGTGCCTCTCTCTTTTCCTAAGTGTCCGTAACCTTTCTTCAAATTGTTTTAAGGCGCGTTTATCCCTTGCTGGCAAAGGTCGACCATCTTTGCTCTGCAAATAACAGAACAAAATAAAAGTTTTTTTACCATTAAGGTCTTAGTAAAGTACCCATCAGATTTAGCAAAACATGCAACAAAACCTTTTTTTAGGTTGGATACTCCTTTACAAACGGAAAAAAAAAAAAAATGACAACATCTTTGTGACAATACACATCTCTGAACAAAGACCAGCATCAAAATGTAGATGCGTATACATTTAATACTGAACTTCTTGATTCCTATTTTCCAAATATATAGCAAAGTTGTGTGGAGAGGAGATAAATATCTTTAAAAATGCCTTTTTTATAGGGTACTTTATTCAATTTGCTCAATTACTCTCTCTCACCTCCAAGTTCCTCTACCTCTTATCTTAATATATTCCGTCCTACCCCTTCTCTCCCTTTGGTCAGTCCTTGATTCAGATACCAGCAGAGGGATATAATACTAGTATGTGCCATGCAGAAGTATTTATAACTATTGCTGAAAACTGTCACATTCTTATTCTCCAAATACTTTTGCAAATAAGTCATGTTTTCTTTGGCCAACCTACTGACAGGTAACTCTCATCCACCTATTTTTATGTGATGCTTACTGTAACCATAAGCAGTACCTTTCTCATGGTGGCTCAAAGATAATACTTTCCCACTTAAACTCCCCTGCCTCCTAAGTGTCTTCAATTGGATACAATAATACATTACAATAATATGACAGTTGCTAAATACAAAAAAGGTGAAAGGTAAATTTGTTTGCTTTTATTGGAAGCAATAAGAAAAATATTTACATGGAACTACATTTTTAAAATGTAAAGACATCAGGGGTGCCTGGATGGCTCAGTTGATTAAGTGTCTGCCTTCGCTCAGGTCATGATCCCAAGGTCCCGGGATCCAGCACCACATTGGGCTCCCTGCTCAGCAGGGAGCCTGCTTCTCCTTCTCCTTCTTCCTCTGCCCCTCTCCCACCTCATGGTTGTGCTCTCATGCTCTCTCTCAAATAAATAAAATCTTTAAAAAAATAAAATGTAGAGACATCATATACTAAAATGTTAATATCCCTATTCAGGTTCAAATAGGTTCTTATGAGACAGACAACAAAATTGCTCTCTAGCATATGCCAGTGCAGACTCATCTGAAATCATAGATATAATGAAGACAATATTCAAATATCCTTTAATAAAGAAATCTACACAGTTATAATGATCTCTTTACATAATGGCACTGCCATGCTCTTCTGGAACCAGCCGTCCTCTTCCATAACTTATCATATTGCTTCTCAACCTATATCATGCATAACAAATACCTGGAGAGTTTGTTAAACACAGATTTCTAGACCCAATAAATAAAATTTAGTTAATCTTGGGTGAGGCCTAAAACGTGCATTTCTACCAAAGTCCCAGGAGATGCTGGTACTACTGGTCCAGAAACCATACTTTGCATACACTAGACTATATTTAATTACCTTCACTCCTTTAAGTCAAGTATAATGGATACTATCAAACTGTATCCCAAGAAAAAGGAAACTCAGAAAAAGGTATTTTTGGAAGGACAAAGGAATAAAACAAACACGCCCTTCTAGAAGACAGACCCAGGCAATAATACTTCTAGTGTGTGGCATGAGAAAGGGTACAGTACTTTGTATCTTAAACATAATTTTTCTCAGAAATGCCATTCTAATATCCAAAGGATACCAACAATGAGGTAGTTTTATTCAACAACTAGCTTTTACTACTTCAGAAAAAAAATTAGTAAACCATTTTAAGGGTTGAAAATAAACCCAAGCTATCTGCCTATTTGGTGAATATTTCAGGGAGTGAGGGACAGAAGTCCATTCTGCTTTGCTTATTGGCCAAACCAACATAAGAAAAATTTTGGTCAGAGAAACAAACACCAGGATAAAAACCCAGCAGTCAACTAATTATCTCATCTGGGAAAAAAAAAAATGTAGTTATAAAGTATATGCATACCCTTTGTTTAAAAAAAAAGTAGAATATGAAAGCTTCCCTTCACACTGCCCAGAGTACCACTGCCCTTTCCTACTGTTACCACCATTAAGCAATACAATATCCTTCTACACATCTTCTATGTATTTGCATGCATGCATACATGCTAATACTCGTATGGATTTTTGTTGTACATAAAGCTAATATTTCCTGAGCACATTTCTTGTGCCTAAAACTGATCTGTTCTTTTACGTTTATTCTCCTTAAATCTTCAGAATAAAACTTTGAAGTTGGTACTAATATTATTATATCCATTTATTAGACAAGGAAAATAAGGCCCACAGATAATTATATGAATAAGGAGAGCTAGAATTTGAACTGAGAAAGTCTGATTTGATTCTATAAAGATATATTCTTCAGTCTACATAAAGCTACACCATTCCTTTTCATCATTGCACACCACATTATACCACGGTATCTTAATAAATACCTTATTTTTTTTGAACACTTAGATTGTTTTCTTTTTTGGGGAGCATTAACAATGTGCTTAAACATACTTTTTTACCCAGATACAAGTATATACATATACTTGAGTAGGAAATGTTCCTAGATGTCAACTGCTGGATTAAACTTTATTAAAAGGGATGTGGTTTGTGTGTACAGGCACATATCGTATCATACAATATTCTTTAAAAAGCTGTATATTTTACATTCCCACAGCAGTATACCTATCCCCAAAATCTCATTAATACCTGACGAAGGTAAAAATTTTAAAGACTTCTAAAAGATAACAGTAATACTGACTTGCTCTAATTTAACATATCTCTGATTACAAGGGTGCCAACCATCCTGTTCTCTGTACTCCAAGTTCCATGTTCTGGAAAATCCCTTCAGGTCACAGGCAAACTGAGATGCTTGGTCAACCTACTTACTACTGAAAAGCTGAAGCATCATTTATATTTTCACTGGAGAGTATAATTTTTCCTTCAGTAAACTCTATCTGGGTCTTTTGTTCATTATTTCTATGTATTGCTTGTCCTTTTTCTTACCAATTTGAAGATGTTCTTTATACATACCCAAATTGCAGATTATTTCCTCCTACATTATAGACTTGCTTTTGGTGGTGCTTTTTAGGCACATAAATTTTAGAACTTAAAAATGTAAAACTCACCAATCTCTCAATTAGCATTTGGGGTTCTTTTCTGTCTTGTTTAGAAAGGTCTTCCATACACGAAGATAAAATTTTACTTTCACTTTCTCCTAATGTTTTGTAAATTTTGTATTTGATCTGAATTCAGGATTGTTTTACTGTATGGTAGGGGGTCTATGAAAAATTCACATTTTGTCTTTTATAAATTTCCACCTAAACTTAGGAAAAACTGTCATCTCTACAATAGTCAAAATCTTCCCAATCAGGAACTGACGAAGTTCTCCATATACTTCAGTCTTCTATTCTGTATTTCAATAAATTTTATAATTTCTACCAGGACGATTCTGACATTTCTTATTATTTTATAGTTTGCAGCTATTGTGTATGAGACCATTTTCTATTACATCTTCCAAATGGTTAAGGATTTCTATATGTTTGTATCCAGACACTTTGATGAACTCATTAGTTCTATTAATTTGTCAGTTCATTCCTTCAGATTTTCTTAGATGGTATCTGTGAATAATAAAGGATATTTCCCTTTTCCTCTCTCTCCCTCCAATGTTTATACCTGCATTCTTTCTTATCTGACAAGGACCTCCAGGAATATGCTAATGAGCAACAATGATACTGACAGCACCGCCCTGTGTGTGACGTCACTGGGAATGTTTAAGTCATCATTAAGTATGATGCTCATTACAGGCTTCCTTTCCTAAGTACTCTCTTCTCTTCTAATTTGGTAAGGCTTTTTTAAAAAATCATAACTACAAATTGACTTTTACTACATATTCTTTAACATCTATTAAAATGTTTGTATTTCTCATTTCTCCTCAATATATTAAACTATTTAATAGATTTTCTAACGTATCATCCTTGCATTTCCAGGATAAAACTAATCTGATAATTCTAAAATATTCTCTTATTACAGCACAGTTTTGAATTGCTAATATTTTTCTTTATATTAGAACATTTGCTTCTATGTTCATAAGAGAGACCAGTACATATGCAGTCTTCTTTTTTGTACGCAATTATCATCTGGTTTCTGTATTAGGATTATGCTCCTTTAATACAATTTAGAAAACTTTGTTTTCTAAATAATACTTAGAAATGTTCTATAAATAGGTTTTATATGTTCTATAAGTATTATTTATCTGTTCTATAAATGCATTCTATGAATAATATTCTATAAATATTTATCTATTACTTGAAGGTGATAGAAGAAGAAACTTCGTTGTGTTTTTAGAAGTATATTCAATTGGCAAGTGATTACATATAATTCTTAGCTTATTCCACGAGTACATAAAACTTGAACATAAGTGATAACAGTAAAATCTGATGTTACACATGAAATCAACATATCCGGGAAAAGCAAGGTCTTGATCATACCTGAGCAAAACTTTTGCTTTTACTTGTTAGAACACTGATAGAAATTCTCAAATTGTCAGTGTCTTGCATTTCATAGAGGACAAATTTTAAAACCATGGACATAGTTTGTTAAGGATATGTTGCAAAAAAATTCAAACAATGTCAAAAATATGGGATTGCCAATGTTTAAGTCATATCAGAAAGTTGTGCAAAGACAATGGACTTTCATGCTTCCCAATTACAATAAAATAACAACTCACTTTTGATTTAATTGTTTGAATGTGTTGCTCCACTTCTTCAATGTCTTCAGTGTTTTCTAAACGTTCGTAAGCAGCACTTCTAGTACCTTTTATTAGATTTAAAGGTAATGCAGACATACCGTAGGCCTAAAAGAAACAAAATTAAAATGTGTTAGTACTACTATTTTATACATATTACACACAATTTTGAGGGGGAAAGGTCCTTTAAACTTTACAGCAAGTGCAAGAGTAAGCATTGTGAAGGATTATAGTCACTGAAGAACATAGTACATGGGAATGAATCATGATATACTGTCTCCTTAACTCTCTTATTTCACATTTACAGTTATATAAACTGACATCTGTAATACTATTCACAGAATAGAAAACATGTATTGTTCAAAGGAAAAGTTGCAGAATTAGTGTAAATAGAACACCAAAGTAATAAACTGCAACTTCAGATTAATGAGTGGTTAAGATAGTGTGAATTAGTAAAAACACTTTATAAAATCATTTTCTATGGAAAAAAACAATTTTATCCAACTATATATAGTAAACCCTGACTAAAATATATTTTAATATATACGTTATTTAATTAGCATACCAATTATCTGTATACAGTGTTTATTACAAGTTTAAAGTATAAATAATCATTTTGCTATTTTAAATATTTTCCTACAAGTAGTTTTCTAATGTTAATCAGCATTAAGAATAAACATATTATTTTATATTTTTCCATATTAGCCAGTCCCAAATGACGACTTTTAATTGTACCCATTAAAAACACTTGGCATTTGCTACATGACCATTATTTTAAATCATTAAATCTTTAGAAACAAAACTGACAACTATCACTTCCTGGTTGCAGCAACAGACTCTAAAGCAGACACATTACATATTTAAATCTTTTTCATTTTCCTCCTGAGCACACAGCCAAACTACTTTAGCCAGTCTCCCCTGAAGTAGGCCCACGAATCTGAGTTCAAGACAATGAATGTAGGCAGAAGTGATAAATGCTATTTCTTGGGCTTAACCCCAAAACTTCAAAATATCCTGGGTGATCTTGCATATTTTCTCTCAAACACTCTGCTACCTAGATGTCAACTCTGAAAAAACTTCAGTGACAATTTTAATTACGGTTGACCCTTGAATAACTTGGGTTTGAACTAGAAGGGTCCACTTATACAAGGATTCTTTTCTTCATACAGTATAGTACTATAAATGTATTTCCCTTACGATTTAAACATTGCCTTTTCTCTGTTTCAAGAATACAATATACAACACGTATAACATACAAAATATGTGTTAACTGTTTATGCTAACGGTAAGCCTTCTTCAACAATAGCCTATTAATAGTTAAGTTTGGGGGGAGTCAAAAATTATATGCAGATTTTCACACAGATCAGCACCCCTAACCCCCTTGTTGTTCACAAATGCACATCACATCTTCTTTATTCATTCACCTGTTGGACACATAGGTTGCTTCCATATCTTGCCTATTGTAAATAATGTTGCAATGAACAGAAAGGTACGTCTGTCTTTTCAAATTAGTGTTTTCGTTTTCTTCTGATAAATATCCAGCAGTAGAAATGCTGGATCATATGGTATTTCTATTTTTAATTTTTTGAGGAACCTCCATACTATTTTCTATAGTGGCTGCACCAATTTGCATTCCCACCAACAGTGCATGAAGGTTCTCTTTTCTCTGTATCTTCACCAAATGTGTTATTTCTTGTCTTTTTGATACCAGCCATTCCGAAAGAGGTAAAGTAATCTCTCATTGTGGTTTTGATTTGCATTTCCCTGATAATCAGTGATACTGCATTTTTGTGTGTGCTTGTTGCCCATTTGTAGGTCTTCTTGGAAAAATGTTTGGTCCCCATTTTTAAATCAGGTTGGGGTTTGTTGTTGTTGTTGTTACTGAATTGTACGAGTTCTTTATATATTTTGGGTATCAACCCCTTACTGGATATATCATTTGCAAGTATCTTCTTCCTTTCAGTAAAGTTGCGTTTTCCTTCTGTTGATGAGATCCTTCACTGTGTATAGTCCCATTTATTTTTGCTATTGTTGCCCTTGCCTGAAGAGACATATCCAAAAAAATATTGCTAAGAGCAATGTCAAAAAGCTCACTACCTGTATTTTCTTCAAGGAGATTTATGGTTTCAGGTCTTATATTCAAGTCTTTAACCCATTTAGAGCTTATTTTTGTATGTGGTGTAACAAAGTGGTTCAATTCCATTCTTTCTCATGTAGTTGTCCAGTTTTCACACCATTATTTTAAAAGGCTGCCTTTTCCCCATCATCTGTTTTTGCCTCCTTTTCATGTAGATTAATTGACCATACAAATGTATTTCCGGGATTTCTATTCTATTCTGTTGATCCAGATGTCTGTTTTTGTGGTACCATATTATTATTACTACAGCTTTGTGGTATAATTTGAAATCAGGGAACATGATTCCTCCAGTTTTGTTCTTCTTTCTGAAGATTGCTTTGGTTCTTTGGGGTCTTTGGGGGTCCCATAAAAATGTGGGGATTATTTGCTAGTTGTGTGGAAAATGCCATTGGCATTTTGAGAGGGACTGCACTGATTCTTCCAATCCATGAGTATGGTGTATCTTTACATTTGGGGGGTTGCCTTCAATTTCTTTCCTCACGGTCTAGATCTTTCACCTCCTTAGTTAAATTTATTCCTAGGTATTTTGTCCTTTTTGATACAACTGTAGATGGGATTGTTCATCTCTGCTACTTTGCTATTGGTGTATAGAAATGCAATGGATTTCTGTATATTAATTTTGTATCCTACAACTTCACTGAATTCATTTAGTAGTTCTAATAGTTTTTTGATGGTCTTTAGGGTTTTCTCCATATAGTACCATGTCATCGACAAATAGTGAAAGTTTTACTTCTTTTCAATTTGGATGCCTTTTATTTCTTTTTCTTGCCTACCAGCAGTCATTAGGACTTCCAATATTATGTTGAATTGGTTTTCAGCCATTATTTCTTCAAGGCGAGACTGTACATTCTTGCCTTGTTCCTAATCTTAGAGGAAAAACTTTCAGCTTTCTACCACTGAATATGATGTCAGCTGTGGGTCTGTCATTTTTCATTATGTTAAGGAATGTTCTGTTTATACCCATTTTGTTGAGAGTTTTTATCATAAACAGATATTGAATTGTGTCAATGCTTTTTCTGCATCTATCGAGATGATCATATGATTTTTACCCTTCGTTTTGTTAATGAGGGGTATCACACTGACTGATTTGCAAATGTTAAACCATCCTTGCATTCCTGAAATAAATCTCACTTGGTGATGGTGTATGATCCTCTTCATGTATTACTGACTTTGGTTTCTTGAAAATTTTACCATCTGTGTTCATCAGGGATATTGGCCTGCTGTTTTCTTTTTCTGCAGTGTCTTTGTCTGGTTTTGGTAACAGGGTAATGCTGGCCTCATAAAATGAGTTTGGAAGTTTTCCCTCCTCTTCAATTTTTTTTAATAGTTTCAGGCACATTGATATTAACTCTTCTTTAAATCTGTGGTAAAATTTATGTGTGAAGCCATCTAGATCTGGCCTTTTATTTCTTGGGAGTTTTTTGTAGATGATTCAATTTCATTACTAGTAATTGGTCTATTCAGATTTTCTATTCTTCATGGTCAATCTTAGAAGATTGTGTTTCTAGAAATTTATCCAACTCTTCTAGGTTGTCTAATTTGTTGGCATGTAATTGTTTATAGTATTCTCTTATGATCCTTTTTATTTCTGTGGTATCAGCTGTAATTTCTTTTTCATTTCAGATTTGATTTTATTTGATTTTGTTTATTGATGAGTGTGTCAATTTTGTTTATCATTTCAAAGAACCAGCTCTTTGTTTCATTGAACTTCTCTATTATTTTTTTACTTCCTATTTCATTTATATATTTATACATATTATTTATGTATTTATATATATTATTTCCACTCTGATCTTTTACCATTTTAACTACAATGTGTCTGAGATTGTTTCTTTTTCAGTTCATCTTGTCTGGAACTCCTAGGGCTTCCAGAACCTGGAAGTGCTTCCTTCTCCAGATTAGAGAAGTTTTCAGCCATTATTTCTTCAAATACTTTTTCTGGCCCTTTCTCTATCTCATCTCCTCTGGGAACTTTATAATGCAAATGTTATCCCACTTGATGAATAGTTCCTGAAGTCCCTCAAGTTATCCTCACTTCTTTTAATTCTTTTTTCATTTGCTGCTCTGTCCAGATGTTTTCCATTGCTCTGTCTTCAAGTTTTGCCTTCCCGCTCCTATTTTATCCTTTCTGCTACTGAACTCCTCTACTGTATTTTTCAGTTCAGTTGTAACTTCTATTCGATACTTTCTTATATTTTCTGTAGCTTTGCTAAAGTTCTTGTATTCATCCATTCTCCTGACAACATTGCTAAGTATCTTTATGACCATTACTTGAATTCTTTATCAGGTAGGTTGCTATCTCCCTTTCATGAATTTTTTTTTTTAATGGACATTTGCCTCATTCTTTGGTTTGGAACATATTCTTTGATCTCCTCATTTTGCCTCTCTGTTTGTCTATATGTATTAGGTGAAACTGCTACCTCCCTCAGTCTTGAAGGAGTGGTCTTGTGTAAAAACTGGTTCACATGGGCCATTAGAGCAATCTCGCTTGGCCATCAGACACTTCATATGGGCAACCACCTTATGGGCTGCATGTGCCCACCAGCTGGGATAGAGCCAGCACTGTTGTTTGGGGAGGTCAGGGCTCAGAGCACTCACCCTGCTCAGTTGTGGCTTGGACATTGTGCAGGGAAAGTGAGGTTCCAGCTGCCTGCCCATCACAGTTGTGGCTCTGTCTCTATGCTGATTAGATGGGGCTTAGGGTGTCCCTGGAAGCTAATTACACCTTGGCTGCTGCTAGGAGAGGGCTCGGGCTCAGGTGCTTACCAGCCCAGCTGCAGCCCATGTGCTGCACAGGGAAGGTGGGTCTCAGGTCACTGGACCAACTGGGTTGTGGTCTGGGTGCTGAACAGAGAGGGCAGGGCTCAGTGCACTCTCCCAGCCCAGTTACAACTTGGTTCTCTACATCAGTTGGGCAGAATTTAGGCCACCCACTTGGACCAACTGCAGCTTGGCTGCTTCATGGGGAAAGTGGGGGTCATGGTGTTCATCTGGCTCATTTGCAGCCCTATCACTGAGTGAGGAGAATAGGGCTCAGGACACTAGCCTGGCCCTTTGTAGCTGGGATGCTGTGTGGTATGGGGTGCTTGCCAGCCAGGTTAAGGGTTAAGTGGGCAAAATATGCCCTCTAGTGCTTGCATGCTAGAGGGAGAGCACCAGAAATGGCACTCATCTGCTCTGTCACCAGCAAGTTAGAAGGAAATTCCAAAAATGGACTCCATCAATGCTTACATCACCAGATAAAGTGTCTACAGGTCCCTGCCTTTGCCACAGCCTCCTTAAAATTAGTAAGTGGTTCTCCCTCACTTATAGTGTAGGCACTTTTCAATCTGTTGCCTTTGCGCTGGATCTCAGGGAGACCAGGTTTATACACAAGCCACTTACGAGCAGGATCTCTGTTACCTATAGTTCTGATTCTCCCTCTCTTAATTCCTGATTGATTTTCAAAACCAGATGTTTGGGGGGGGTCATCTTTCCAGTGCTAGCCCCTAGGGTCAGGATGACTGACAGGGAGCACAATCCTCTTACTCAACAGAGAGTTCCTTATTATGGGATACCTGATTATCGGGTCACCTGGGATGGGGTTGGGGGTGAGGCCATGTCTTTGACTCTCCTACACTACTTGATGTGTCTCCTTTGTCTTTTGTTGTGCAACTGTTGTTCATCAAGTTCTCAGGTGGTTTTCAGAAAAAAATTTATTCCAAATATAGCTCTAAGTCTGTTGTGTCCATGGGAGAAGGTGAGTTCAGGGTCTTCTTATGCCACTCCCTCCTTCTTATGCCACTTATTGAAACTCCCTCCATGGCTTGTTTTGTTTTGTTTTTTTAATTAAGGGAGAATATGAGCAAAGAACATGACCAAAAAGAAATCCCACAAATCGACTAGTCCTATCAGGTAATATCAACTATATATAGCACAATGTATCTAGATAATTAATTATGAATTTTTTACCCAATATTCAAATCCTTGTATTTTCTAATGGAGAAATGCCTTAAAATCTTGCATTTTACATATTGTTAAAACGTAAGTTAAAGTTCTCATGATTTCCCCATCATCTCCCCTCCTTCCTGCCCCCCCTCCAGAAAAAATAGAAAGAGAAGATTCTGTTTTATATTAGAAGAAAATTTAATTTAGACAGAGTAACTTTCTTGTAATTAATCAAATCTTATCAAATTTATACTTGTAATGACCTTGGTAAAGTATAAAAAGGAAAGAATATAAAATATCATACCATTAAAATACTGAAAATATAAATAAAAAAGCCTATGGGAGCCAAAGTATCCCACAGCTCCTCTAACTTTCCTTAGAGAATTTTCCTAACCCTATTATCGTTTGATCCATTTGTTTCTTCTAGTAGTTCCACAACTTTTTAAAACATTGAAAAAAAGTAACATAACACTCAAAGACTCTGATGAATAAGCAGTATTACATAATGATTATATACCAATTATCCACACTCACATATCATTTTAACACACGTATGTTGTGTTAAACCAAATTCCAAGGCAAAAATATTTTTGCTAAACAGTTTATGCCCAAATAAATACCCTGTCCTCCCAAACACCTCCAAACAAGCTTATTTTACCCCAATGCTTGTTAATCTCTATTAGATGGTTTTGATCCCTAAGTACAGAACCTCAGTATTCAATATTATTTCCCAAGGAATCTGTTGCTCTAGTCAATATCAACAATGTGGCCCTTATTTAGAGTCTACTGTCAAATATAAGGTCATTTAAATTCTCCTTCATGATCTGCTGGTCTCATTTTCTATAAATCTATCTTCTACACTGTTTCCAAAGGAATCTCTAGGACCCACGTCAGATTATGTCACTCCTGTAATTAACATTCATTAAGATCCGTAGGCCTAATTAGAATTCAAAGGGCTCTGGGAGGACACCCTAGGATTTGGGGTGGATGCCTTTAAGGCCACTACGGGAGATTAGAAGACAGGCAGCCACACAGGGACCTGCTACTATGTCAACCAGACCAATTCTATGTTGTACATCTAACTTTTTTGTGTTCAGTAGACTATTTGGCATGTAAAAACCAGGTCTCAATTATTTTTTCTCCTATCTTTTCTCCTAATAATATTTAACCAAAAATTGTTTTAAAAAAATAAATCTTAATTCCCATGAACTTATTTCCTTACATGGAATTTATATATTTATTAGAAGAGCTGACTAAATTCCTAAATAGCAAAAATCTTAGAAAATAAAGACAGATCCTTGGAAACACCTTGTGGGAACATGGGACCAGAATACAATATCTTTTTGTGAACTTTTAAGTCTGAAAAGAACAGTAAAAGAAAGTTGTAATTGTTTTGAATTAGCTACCTTTTAGCTTTTTTTTGGATTACATGTTTAATGATTATCAGGAAATTTAACTGTAACATTTAGATTATGAAACTGACATAAAACATCACATAAGACATTTAGGTCTTTAAATAATAATCTTTTGAATTTAGCCTTAGACTTATTTGAAAAAAAATGTATAAAAAAGCTAGCCTTTTCAGAAACAAAACTTTTATTGCTTACTACTGCCCTCTAGTGAATTATCAGAAAATCAACAAGGCTAAAGAGATTATATCCTTTAAAATGCTTCTAGGTTGGTCATAATTGCCTCCAATCTTATTTGTTCAAGTTCCAGAAATAAATCACCATATGTATTAAATCTAAAATGTTTGATAGAATACACACAGCTACAAACATTTCTTTTTTTTAAGGTAATTTTTTTTAAAGATTTTATTTGTCAGAGCTCAGAGAGAGAGCGCACAAGCAGGGGGAGCGGCAGGCAGAGGGAGAAGCAGGCTCTCTGCTGAGCAAGGAGCCTGATGCAAGGGTCCATCCCAGGACCCCGGGATCATGACGTGAGCTGAAGACATATGCTTAACCAACTGAGCCACCCTGGCATCCCAACATTTCTAATACCCTCTTACGCAGCCCACTTTAGAACAGCACCTTTTCCCTATGTACCTCTCTAATTATCTAGAATAACAATTTCCAACCTGTGATCCTTGGATTACTGTAAAGGTTCAACACCAAGCACTACTTGTAGACTGTGTTAAGTGTCTGGCATATATTTGTAACACCTATTATTCAAGGACATGTATGAGCTTATGAGTAACAGAACAATTCATTAAACACATACTCAGTTAAGATTTCTCCTTTAAATATTCATTGATTCCAAGACACATATATATTTTCTTACATTTAACATTAGTGAAATTTGGATGTATCTTATAATCACCGGCTATACAGAAGTCATGACATAGCTGTCACTACCGACATGGTCAGAAATTTGGTCACAGCTGGTTACATTATAGTTACTTCTCTATTTGAATTACATGCATTCTTGCTACCACGACTGAGTTTAACTGCCACTTAAAAAGTACTGTGATTTGACATTGAAACAAAAAGTTAATGTGTAAGGAGAAAGAGAACAAAGGAGCAAATAGTAAAGCAAATATTTATTGAAACAAGGAGGAGGGGTACCTGGGTGGCTCAGTCGGTTAAGCATCTGACTCTTGGTTTCGGCTCAGGTCACGAGACCGAGCCCACAAGGGGCTCTGCACTGAGCACGGAGTCTGCTTGAGATTCTCTCTCCCTCTGCCCCTACCACATGTGCCTGCTCTTGCTCTCTCAAAATAAATACAAAAGTCTTAAAAAAAAAAAAAAAAAAGAAAAAAGGAGCATAATTCCATATTTTCTTACAAAGCAACAACCAAGGGCTTTATAAGCTTAAAGGAACATACCCAAAGTAAAAGCCATTTTCCATTTGCCCTTCACAAGGCAAGACAAGAAACAACAAAAACAGCTTACAGTTAACAATGGGTATGTTAGCAGCTTCAAAGAAAATTCTTGAGACAAGAGTGGAGGACTTAAGAAAAGCTGCATCATCAATTCTCTTGACAGCATAAAAGAAACAACCTTGTAGAGTAAAACATGGGACATGGATAACCAATTTAAAAAAGTGATTCAGAAGACTTAGATTCCAAATGTGAAATATTTCACTTATATTTTCCTTATTATGTATAATGATATGAGTTTTTAAAAAGTATTCACAGAAGTAAAAAAAAAATAGAAGTATTTACATAAATCTAAAAAATTCTCACTAAATATAAAACAAAAATTATAAATGATAAGAAAGCATAGGCAGGTACATCTTACAATCAGTGGCATAGATTCAATGAAACATAGTACCACATGGAAGGCTGAAAAATTTGACTTTTAAAGAGCATTTCTTTCTTCAAATATGACTGAAAACCAGTGCTCCATTTCTATTTCTGAATCCTTAATTTATCACATTAATTTTCTTTAATCTATTATTTTATATTTTCTATTAAATGTATCTGTATTAGTATAATGTTATGTGTGTGTGTATGTGTGTGTGCGTATAAATATATATATATGTATATACATACGACATAGCCAAGTTTTTACTGAAACGTGTATACAATAAAAAGTTCAGTAGTCATCGTTTCTATAGGCACTTCATTGGTCCATAGGATACATTTTGTATGAAAGTATCATTATTCAACATTTCCCCACTTGGTGGCACCAAAAAATTAAACTATCTACATAAATATTTGTGTCTAGAGGTTTCATTTTTTTAATTTAAAAAAGTAGCATTCCCTTTCGATTTAAGATGAAAACAACAGGCAAGCTGTATGTTGTTTGACATTCTTCTAATATTGAGTGCCTAATTATTGGCTTATCCCTTAAGACATGGTAGAGTAAATATAATCTTGGTAAAATTTAAATAATCAACTAGTTTCTAAACTAAGCAATAATGGGTAGCTAAGAAAATCACACTCTACTGACACATTACAATAACTTTTCTGGTCTCAATACTAACAGAGTCTATGGTGGACACGACTTTACCTTTAATAATTAGTTCTTTGCACTCAGGGTCAAAGTACTCTAAGTATTAACTTCCCACTTTGGGAACTTTAATTAAAATTAATCTCTTGGGGCGCCTGGGTGGCTCAGTTGGTTAAGAATTCGACTCGATTTCAGCTCAGGTCATGATCTCAGGGTCATGAGACTGAGCCCCGTTTAGGCTCAACACTGAGGGTGGAGCCTGCTTAAGTTACTCTCTCTCCCTCTCCTCCTGCTCCTTCCCCTGCTTGGGCATGCACTCTCTCTCTCTCTCAAAAAAATAAAATAAATCTCTCCTGGTCCCCATGAATATATATTGTACCCTCTTTCCACACTCCCCCATGTGAAAAGCTCAATTCTCAAGCTTTTCTATAATAGGTTAGGACAAAAATTTGTATCTGCAAGCAAATATGATAATTAGTACTATTAACCAACCTCTCTACAATAAAACCAGCTATCTAAAAACAGTTGATGTTCAACTACCTTTTTAATGAAGTTTGAGTATTAATGGCCCATTTTTACAGATAGGGAAGCTAGGGTTCAGATATTAGATTTTACATAAAGACTTTCACTCATGACTAGCGCTCAGGTATAAATGCCATGCTCTCCCCTTAAACAGGGTCTCCTCTATACACACTAGATAGTAAAACTGGCCAGACTGGTTTGGTAGCAAAACATCCTTCCACTGAGTTCTGAGCATATTTTGTGCTATTCAAATGATGTTTGTCTATCCATCCCCTCCCCCAAGTAACTACCACCCAACTTCGAATACCTCCTTTGACTTATTCATCTCTTCAAAAACCACCTTCTCAATTATCATGACACAACTGCTATTAGCATCTGGTTTACTTTCACTGCAAGATGTGGAAAAAGCCGTGAATTATAGTTTAAACCATACTAAACTGTGAATATTCAACAATTTGAGCTACTAGTGACTACTGGGTGACCAACAAATTCCAAGACTCGGTAAATTTCTTAATTAAATCCTAATTAAATCTTAATTAAATCTTATTAAACATTATTCCCAGTTTAGAAATGAGTAAATTTAGATAGTAAAGTAGTTCAAGAGACCCACAGACTTAAAAAGAATCTACATTTAAGACTCTCCACCAAGGATCACATTTTATTGCTTATGCTACTTAAAGAAAAAATTTAACTCCTAGATAATATGACCTTACTATGCTGTTACATTGGACCCTTTCCCTGGGCTTAAGACTTAAGGGACCCCCTCCCCCACCTATTCAGCATACCTTCTATGTTTTTCAGGTTCCCAACCTAGGCCCCATCATAAAGTCCTCTGTTTATCAATGCCCTCTGCATATCTAAAAAAGATATCTAAGGATATCTTAACTCAGTATGGTTATTTTATTTAGTTTGATTATTTAAATGATAATCTTCACAGTTTGCGTGAGAGTAATATAAAATATTAGTTCAAAATATTTACTTTACAATAATATCGTTCCTACAGGGAAGCTCTCTTTCAAAGAATTTTAACAATTTCACACATTTTTCCCACTCCCACTCATCACTGCCACAGCTTACGTAATTCAGAGCCACCAGAGTAACAGCGTTAAAATGTTAGACAGATCCTATTACTTCTCCATTTAAAACCTTCCAATGGTTTCTAATCTCAAGCAAAATAAAATTCAAAATCCTAACCACGGTGCATAAGGCTCTACATAACAAAGCCTCTGGCTATTTCTCATCTCAACTTCAGCCATCCTTCCTTCCCCTTGTTACCTGAGCTCCAGCCACACTGGCTTTGCCTCTTTGCTATTATCTGAACACAGCATACATGTGCCTACCTCAGGATTTCTGTGCTTACTCTTCCTTCATGGCTGGCTCAGTCACTCTACTCAGGTCTCTGTTCAAGTGTTAGAGAAGTTACTCCTGAACTTTATAGTAGAACCAGCCTCCAGTACTGTCTATTCCATTATACTGCATTACTTTTTTCATAGCAAATACCATTTGACTATTGGAAGATAATATTCCATGGGTCTCTCATTTCTGCACACCTTGCAGACCAGGCACAAATGCTCATTTTCTTCTATACTATCTTTTAAAGAATGTTTATATAGAAAAATAGCCTTGGAAAACAAAGATAGCATCTTCCTCTGGAGCAAAGGGCAAGCGGACTTACTGTCCATTGTAAAAGATTCAGCTTCCCTAAGTTCAAGGTCCTCTTCTATATCAAAGTATCATCTGGTGCATTTTACACTGCCCCATGGGTGGGAAACCAGCACAAGAAAATGCTAACGCTAAGCCTACTGTTATTGCTGTAATATAAAGGTCTTTGTCTTTGACCCAGAAGTCTTGCATCTTCAGAACCACAGAACTGTGGCAGGCTACAAGTAGGGTAAAATCTTAGACCCTTCATTGTTCTTGACCCTTAGACCTTACCTACTGGTTTCCTCTTTTTCCATTTGTTCCTCCTGACTAATCTTTTATCAACTGTTATATACTCATTTTCCTATAGTTTTCAAAGCACTTTTATACAGTATCATTTGACTTTCAAAAATCTCTAAGAGGCATTATTTTTTTATTCTCTTTAATGGGAAAGACACTGACCCAGGAAGGTCAAAAAACAAATGCAAAATCACCTTAATGCATCAATCACAGAATAGCAATTAGAGTCCAAGTTGAACTCCTAATTTGTTGTTAATTTGTGACTGCTTCTTAAAAGACAAAGAGGGGTGCCTGGGTGGCTCAGTTAGTTAAGCATCCAACTCTTGATTTTGGCTCAGGTCATGATCTCAGGGTTGTGGGATCAAGCCCCATGCTGGGCTCCACACCAGGCATAGAGCCTGCTTAAGATTCTCTCTCTTTCTTCCTCCCTCTGCCCCTCACCACCCCGCTCACACTCTTTCTCTCTCCAAAAAGAAGAAAAAAAAAAGACAAATAAATAAGATAACACACATATATTCTGTGAGATGGAAGGATAATTACCCACTAACAGTATGACAAATTCCTTATGTAGTAATCCATGGACAAAATGCCAATAAATAAAGCGGAGTATCCAAATAAGCACCTGACAGATATTAAAATGCATGTATTTTAGACTGCTTTTATTCTAAATGATAACCCTCGAATAATTATGTAACAAAATTAGATTCTGCTTTCACAGTAAAAGCCCATTTCTTTCATGTCTAAAGAAAGATATATTGGAACAATACCCAAAAATATTTTCTTTATAACCAGTATTTCCCATTTCTGCAAGAATTAGGAATTCTGTAAACATAAACTCAATTAATCTGAAAAGGTTCTAGATAAGCTTCCTACACTACTCTCTTTCAAGAGGTAGGTAAGAAGCATTTATTGTTGGTTTTTCCTCTATAATTTGAGCAAAAAAACTCAAAAAGCAGACTGTACACAAGTTTGGCAGGCTATAACTCATAACTTACTATCTCCAGAAAGACTGAAAAAAAAAAAAATGTAGCCTCTCAGAGTGTAAGATTAGATTCTATATACTAAGGAAATATCACGTTATATAAAATATCTAACATTAAAAACTCTATCTACCCAAGTAGGATGAATTTACTGCATCAGTAATAGATACTGATCTACAGTTCAGAGTTCTAATATGCTTATAAATCACTACATCTACTACTGCATAATAATCATCTTCAAGGTTCACAACTTATAAAATTTGTTTCTGAATATTAAATTTCAAAGATGCAGATAAAATGATTGTGACTAAGTAGTTAAAAATTTACCCTCCTCTTCAGTAAAGAAAACTTAAGAAAATGAAGAAGCAAGCACTAAAATATTAAAGAGGAAAATATAATTAAATTGAATATATGACTAAGGTAAAACGAAATTGCTTCATAAAGTAATTTCTTAATTTTAACTCAATTATCACCATTACACTTACTGTGTAAGTTATAGCTGCCAACATTCCAATCAAGGTCAGAGAACTAATAGAAAATGACAACGCAGCTAAACCATCTGCAAAGGAAGCAGAACTTTGTTAAAAATGTACACATATACTATTCAAATATTTATATGCAAAAAATCAATATAAAGATATAAAAACTGGGTTTCTTATACATTCTGAAGGAATACACCCAATGTATATTACCTCATCTTCGAAGTGTCAACTCCAAGTGGAGAAAATCTATGCCCAACACGGGGCTCAAACCCACAACCCTGAGATCAAGAGTTGCATGCTTTATTGACTGAGCCAGCCAGGTGCCCTGAGAAAAGAGTTTTTAAGGGGCTCTTCACAAATTGATTCACAAAAGATCTTTTGAACTAAGATTTTCCTTCTTTCACTTCTTAAAACTAAAGGAAAAATTATCTAATTATTGAGCCTAAAAAGAAATCAGCAAAATATTAGATGCTCAAAAGGTGGCAAAAAAAAACTGTCCTATGCTTTATGAATGGCAGTCCTTGAGAAATAACATTACATAGGAAAGCCACTGGCACTAACTACTTCTCTTCCCTCTGTCCTCAATCCTGACACTCCTAGTTTCTTTCTTAATTTTCAAATAAGTTTTCACCATAGCCTAAAACCAAATCTTTTTTTTTTTTTTTTAAAGATTTTATTTATTCATTCGACAGAGATAGAGATAGCCAGTGAGAGAGGGAACACAAGCAGGGGGAGTGGGAGAGGAAGAAGCAGGCTCATAGCGGAGGAGCCTGATGTGGGGCTCGATCCCAGAACGCCGGGATCACGCCCTGAGCCGAAGGCAGACGCTTAACCGCTGTGCCACCCAGGCGCCCCCTAAAACCAAATCTTAAAGAGCTTTATTTCATTCTTTAATTTGAAAGGAGCTAGACTGTCCATCTGGCAGGAAAAAAACAAAACCAAATAAAAAGCAAACACAAACAGAAGATAAATTAAAACAAAGTACCAACACAGGAATACTATGTTAACAAGTTAGACATAGTAAATTATTTAAGAGAGGCCAATAAGTCAGAGGCAAGAGTGACACTTTTAAATAATTATACTAGATTATATAATGAAATACTGTGCAAATTTGAATATTCATAAATGGGAGTAATACTAATTTTTTCAGTTTTAATACAGGTCCCATTGAACCTGTTTTGATCTATTTAAAACGCAGTTCCTGTGGAACCAAAAATAATTTTACTTTAATGTACATTAATCTTTAATGAATAACAATAAAATTAGAATCATTTATCTTCTTAAAACTCATCTCTCAGTTTTATATAACACCCGAAGAAAGCATATTATTAAACAAATTCACAAACTATGCAACGCTAAATTTTAAGCCTTCATTTCGTAAAACTAAAATATTAGATTTTATAAAATCAAAGACATTCTGAGGCTATTACCTTCTTGATCTTACTAGAATTATCAACAGAAAGGGTTCATAAAACTAGGAGAGGTATGGGGCGCCTGGGTAGCTCAGTCATTAAACATCTGCCTTCGGCTCAGGTCATGATCCCAGCATTGTGGGATCGAGCCCCATGTAGGGTTCCCTGCTCAGCGGGAAGCCTGCCTCTCCCCTCTCCCACTCCTCCTGCTTGTGTTCCCTCTCTCGCTGTCTCTCTTTCAAGTAAATAAATAAAATCTTAAAAAAGGAACAGAAACAAAAACAAAACAAAACTAGGAGAATTGTGCCTGGGTGGCTCAGTCGGTTAAGTATCTGCCTTCAGCTCAGGTCATGATCTCAGGGTTCTGGGATAGAGCCCTGTGTTGTGCTCCCTACTCAGGGAGTCTGCCTCTCCTTCTCCCTCTCCTTCTGCCCCTCCCCCTGCTTGTGCACTCTCTCTCTAATAAATAAATCTTTAAAAAAAAAAAAAAACTAGGAGAGATCTGGTATTTAGCTGACAGCAATTTTAAGGTATTATCACTTATAAAACATATCCCATTATCAGAAATATAAAAATGTGGGAAAACATGTGCCCCATAACTGATAAAATGGAGTATTATGTTAACATATTTGGCCAATCAAAAAAGTTAATATTACTAATACCTATAAGCAAAATGTACTCTAGAATATGGTGCTAAAGATTTGAGATAAAAGTAATAATGTTAAGACTAAAGAGCATGAGATTACAAAAATTAGAATAATGCTTCCTATATAATTACCAGTTCAAGTTATACTAATACTCACAGACTAGTATAATTTAATGTTTAAGGCAGAAGAGTAGTTACTCAAGAGACCTGAAGGAGTTAACTATGAGAAAAGAAGTAATTTACTTCTCAGTAATGGGATCAGGTGCATAAATCCTGACAATTCAGTATTAGTAGATGCCAGGACTGCTATCCTAGTTCTTGCTAGTATCAGCAAGATATTAATGGACCACAATTTACACGATCTAATCTTAAGTGGAAAGCAAGAAAATTAAGATATTGTACAGCAAGGACTCCAAGACTTAATTTAATCATCATTTAATATTATATCTGGATAAAGAAAAAGAAATGCTGATCAAGACTGTATAGTACTTATTAAAAAGAATAAATACAAAAGCAATAAACATTTTCAGGTTTATAAAATAAATATTCTAGGTTTCTTTGAAAATAAAGTTATTACTAAGTTTAAATGCACATGAAATTCTGAGTAATAAGATACACATTCTTATTTGATATCGGTTTCTAATATCAACTGTATTTTTCAATGATTGAGCATCTTTCTTAACTTAACCTCCTGAACCTGCCTATTTTTTTTTCCTTCTAAAAACCTAAGTCACACTGATACAGTTAAGGAAAACTTCTGGAAAAGCAATTCCAAAATGTTTTGGTGAGGTAAATTTATAATAAAATATTATTTCATTTATATGAAACCTCTGTAATTTATATTCGACATAAAAATTACTTACTGATGATCAAACAGCAATAGGTAGTTCTCTCATCGGTTAAAAATTAAAAATAAAAAACAATATATCAAGCACATTCCTTTAACATATTCCATATAATCCCAAGTAAATTAACAAACACATAGAAATTATAAGACCTTCACTGCTAAAATACTTTGAAGATTATATTTTTGTTTCAACTTGGTAATTGTATGAAGACACTTAATTACATAATAGCTAGAAGTGAGTCTTAACAACACAAGGCTCCCAATTTTTCTAGCACACTTTTAACCACAAGTCAAAAGAACGGTGAGGTTAAATTCTTAACATTGTAAAAACAGACTACTGAGGAAAGTCCCAAGAGTCATAAAATATGAACTATTATGAATATTTTTTAAAAAGAATACTTACGACTACTTCCAAGTTCTTCAAACAGGAACTTCACTTTTTCCCACTCTGTAGAATTTTTGTTATTTGGAACATTCAGAGGAACAAAAGCACTACAAAAAAGAAAATAAATCTGGTTAATGGCTGTAAAGATAAAAATTTAAATAAAAGGAAATGGTCTAAAACTCAATTCCTTTTTTTAAAAGATTTTATTGATTTATTTATTTGAGAGAGAACAAGAGAGCACAAGCAGGGGGAGAGGCAGAGCCAGAGGGAGAAGTAGGCTCCCCGCTGAGCAGGGAGCTGATAAGGGGCTGGATCCCAGGACCCTGGGATCATGACCTAAGCCAAAGGCAGATGCTTAACCAATTGAGCCACCCAGGCGCCCCTCGAAAACACAATTTCTAGTAATTTTTTTTTAAAGATTTTATTTATTTATTTGACAGAGATAGAGACAGCCAGCGAGAGAGAGAACACAAGCAGGGGGAGTGGGAGAGGAAGAAGCAGGCTCATAGCAGAGGAGCCTGATGTGGGGCTCGATCCCATAACGCCGGGATCACGCCCTGAGCCGAAGGCAGACGCTTAACCGCTGTGCCACCCAGGCGCCCCTCTAGTAATTTTTTTAACCAAAAATCAACTGCCCCCACCACACACTCACAAATTAACAAATCAAATCTGCACCACATACAGAGGGGTGTGATAAGTTTCCTATCTATGTGTTTACCATATTATAAATTTCTTTTAATAGTTTTATTACTGCATTCAATATACCTAGTTTCCTTTGTAGTCCCATGTATTTTTTTTTTTTTTTTGCATTTAGAATATTTTGAGAAGGAGCCATGGGCTAAAGATGATCTTTTAAAAAAGGCCCATAGCACAAAAAAGGTTAAGAATTTCTGTATTAAATCGGGACAGAATATAAATATACGTAATAATTTCAATATATTTATATGCATAGAGAAGAATAGAAAGGAAATAAACCAAAATGAACAGTAAATACCTTATTGTGAGACTAGGAGTAATTTTTACTTTCTTCTTAGCATTTTTTTTATGTCATACAAGATTCTAACGAAATACATAATGAAAGTAGTTTCTATTTACTTTTCAATCCATAGCTGAAGGGGGATCATAAAAATAACAGTGACAGCTTCCTAGGACTTACTCTAGATGCTTAAACTGGGAGAAAATAGCAGACAGACAGAGATGAAAGAAAGAAAAGAAAAATGAAAAGAAAAGAAATAAGGAAAGAAGAAGTAATCAAGAAAAAGGAAAGAGAAAGGAAGGAAGAAAGTAGGTATCACATTAGTATCCAGTCAGAAACAAGATTAAGGTAAAGGTCTAGGTATCCCTTAAATTGTGTATGTGGAGAATCAAACAGAAATATAAGAAATAACTCTACTACTACCTCCTTTCTAACCTAATTTTAATTGTAAACAAAGCACAAAGATCTATCCTCTTTTGTAAAGAGGAACTACTAAATGAGTTCAACAATACAGTAAGTACCTAATAACGTGTGCAAGTAAAACAAAGTAATCATTCTTTTTTTTTTTTAAACCCTTACTCCTTGGTACAACTGATACTTATTCTTAAAAGAAGATGAATGGTCAGAGCATGTCAGGAGGTTATTTAAATTTCTAACTATTTGCACTGATGTGCATTTACTACACTCTTAATATTGGAGACTTATTTCACACCACTTTCAGAAAGAAAAGTGATCACTCACACAGAGTGAGAACAATAAATGTAAAAAGTTCATCACTGCTCTGGCCATAAGACCAAAAACAAATAAAAGCAGTGAGGTGGAATTAAAAACAACAACAACAACTCTTGCAAATTATACTTCTATAATGATATTAACTTATTTATTTGCATTTGAACAAAAGTATAAACCAAGCAAAAAAAAAAAAAACCTACCTATATAATATCCCTCTATTTTATTTGGACAGTTTTTTTTTTTTTTACAGACATATACATTTTTTGAAAAGTTTATTCTGAATTTGTTAGTTGGGAATGACCAATTCTATGAGTATGGGAAAAAAACTTCTATTTTGTACAAAATATCACCGATTTTACTCTTAAAATAGAAATATGTATTAAAAATATCTAAAAATAGTATTCATACTTAGAATATTTATTATTTATGTCAATTTTAGGTAACCAAAGTTCTGCCCAATAGGGGAAGAAAATTAACTCTTAGTTGTTGATGACACTTACATGTTCAAACACCTGAGCTGGACTCTTTAGCAGTTCAAAATTTAACAAAGACCTTTCCATGGCAAAAAAATTTTTTCTTTGTTTTAAAGGTCAAATGACCCAAACTACTGTCAGAATGACTTCAGGAAAATATTTATTTTGAGGAGATCCAGCAGAGTTAACATTTTAGCACTTACTTTTATGTAGGAACTAGAGGGAGGAACAAAAGCACAAACCCCAAAGCAAGGTTCTCCTCAAGTAGGAGAATCTTGTCACCAGGATTGTATAATCTAAGAAACAGATGTGAAATATTTTCACATAAACTAAGAGAAGCATCTATAGGCTGAATTCAAGAGTTATAACTAAATTCATCTATATATCCTGAACAATAATATTCGAAATATTTCACAACCAATTTGGCAAAGATACAAACTCATTAACAGACACACTGGCTTTAATTCTGGAAGACCCTGCTGAGCCAGGCTTTACCCTTTAAATGGGCCCAGGATGGGGTAAGAAGACTCAGGAAGACAGAGCAGCAGCTGACTGATACACAAGCATTTCAACCTCTTAACAACCCAAAGGGGCAAACTAATGTTCACTGGCCAAATGTCAGCCTGTAGACAAAGACCTATAAAGAGAAAGGAATACCTCCCAACAGATGCAAAGGCAACTAAAACTAAAGTCAGATGTGTCTTGAATATAGATACGGCAATTCTGATGAGGAGGCAGCATTTAATAAGGTTATCAGACATTTACTAAATGATGATGACAGTAAAGTAACCAGGAGTAAGAGTATAATGAGATCTGTGTGGTAGAAAATACAGATATTTTCTCAATCTCAATCTCTCTCAAAAATAAAAATGCATAAAGAGAATCTTGGCTTTCAAAAACACACCATACTAGATCAAGATAAGACCTGGAGCCTCAAAAAGTTATAAATTTCTCTTCAATCTTAAAAACAGTAAAACTGAAAAACTGCTTAGTAAAAATACTTTATACCCAATCTGACTCACTCTATTAGTTTAATACAGATTATCTCTTAAGGAAAAGACAAAGGAAAGGCTAACGAATTTCAGTAGATATGAAACTGAAATGATAAATTCAGTGGAACAGAAAATAAGATTTTCACATCTTACACCCAATCGCCAGTCATATTTATCTTCCAAATAGCTTATCAGTTTCTTCCTCTCTGCTCTCTCTGTAACTACTCTAGTTCAGATCCTCATCTGTAACCTGAACTATAACGATTACATGATTGGTCTTCCTATCTACCATTTAAAATATTTCAATTCTCCAACCCAACTCCCAAATGCCCCTTTCAAATGCATCCCTCATGGTGCTGTAACTCTCAGAATAAATTCATATATAATTACTTTCACACATTCACACACACACAAATGTACACACATCTTCACTGTCTTTCAATTTCTCAGCAGGATAAAACTCAAAATTTCTTAAACGTTGTTTGTAAGACCCAGAGTCTACTTACGCGGCTAACATCATAGCCTGTCCCTTACCTACACAAACACCTGAAACGTCACATCATACTTTTTTTTTTAATTGAAGAGGGTGAGAGTTTAAATTCACATTATATGTAGGCCGCCTGGGTGGCTCAGTCAGTTGAGCGTCTGACTTTTGATTTTGGCTCAGGTCATGATCTCAGGGTCCTGAGATTAAGCCCCTTGTCCAGCTAAGCACTGAGTATAGAGCTTGCTTGGAATTTTCTCTCTCTCTCCCCCTCCCTCGGCCCCTCCCCTGCCCCTCATGTGCGCTCTCTCTCTCTCTAAAAAAAAAAGGGGGGGGGCACCTGGGTGGCTCAGTCAGTTAAGCATCTGCCTTCAGCTCAGGTCATGATCCCAGATGCCTGGGATCAAGCCCCATGTTGGGCTTTCTCCTCAGCGGGGAGTTTGCTTCTCCCTCTCCCTCTGCCTGCTTCTCTGCCTACTTGTGTTCTGTCAAATAATCTGTTTCTGGGTTTGTCTCTCTCTCTCTCCCTCACTCGGCCCCTCCCCTGCCCCTCTTGCAAGCACTCACTCTCTCTCTCTCTAAAAAAAGGGGGGGGGGCGCCTGGGTGTCTCAGTCGGTTAAATATTTGTCTTTGGCTCAGGTCATGATCCCAAGGTCCTGGGATGGAGCCCCACGTTGGGCTCTCTGCTCAGTGGGGAGTCTGTTTCTTCCTCTCCCTCTGCCTGCTGCTCTGCCTACTTGTGTTCTCTCTCTCTTTCTCTGTCAAATAAATAAATAAATAATCTGTTTCTTGGTTTCTCTCTTTTTTAAAAAAAAATCCACATTATATGTTTTATATTATTCTTCAAATATTCCGTGTTAACTGCAGCCTCTCAACTACTGTTATGGACTCAACTCGTCCCTCTAAAATACATATGTTGAAGCCCTAACCACCAGTGTGATGATATTTGGATATTCGGCCTTTAAGGAGGTAATTAAGGTCAAATGAGGTCCTAAGGATAAGGTTCTAATCCAATAGGATTGTTGTCCTTATAAGAAGAGGAAGAGAAACGAGACAGTTCTCTCTCCCTGCTAGCACAGAGTAAAATAAAGGCCATGTAAGGAGATAGTGAAAAAGCCGCCATTTACAAGCCAAGTATCTTCAGTAGAAACCAAATTTGCTGACACCTTGATCATGGACTTTTAGCCTCTGGAACTCTAGAACTGTGAAAAAATAAATGTTCACCACTGGGTTTAAGCTACCCAGTCTGTGATATTTTGTTACGGCAATACTGATACAGATTTTGCATAAAGTGGATTACTACTGTAACAAATATCCAAAAATGTGGCTGTCTCTTTGAAACTCAGAAATGAGCAGAGGCTAGAAGAGTTTTAAGATGCAAGCCAGAAAAAGCCTAGACTGCCTTGAAAGTGAAAAGAAAGGAAGGAGGGGAGGGGAGGGGAGGGGAGGGGAGGGGAGGGGAGGGGAGGGGAGGGGAGGGGAGGGGAGGGGAAGGGAGGGAAGGGAAGGGAAGGGAGGCAGGCCCCAAATGGAGTCACTTGTGCTAAGCCTCACCAAGATTTAATACCTAACCTAACAGCAATTTCAGGAGTGGAGTTAAGTAGTAAGGTAATCTTAATAGGAAGGTGCCCTCAGGGAAGGTGACCTTGCTTGAAACAATTCCCTCTTGAACTTCGTTATCTCACCTCCTTCTACTTATAATAAAAATCTTCCATTTTACATAACTCCTTAGAGCTCCTTTCTACTTGCTAGATCAGATGCTGCCCAATTCAAACTGCTGAATAAAGTCAACTAGATCTTCAAATTTACTCATTTGAATTTTGTATTTTAACAAAGAGACTATTGATAAAAATATGGATGTGCAAGAGGGAGAACTCAAAAAAAAGAGTTATAAAGAAAGCCTCTGTTGTCTTAGAGAAGACATATATCATCATTAATAGAATGTTAGTAGAAATATGGATGCTAAAGGTCATTCTGGTGAAATCTCAGCTAGAAATGATGAACATGTTATTGGAAACTAAAAGAAAGAAGATAACTTGTAACACAGTGGTAAGGACTCTGGCTCAACTGTTTTTTGTGGTTCTGTGGAAGGCAGAACGTTTAAGAGATGAAAGTGGGTATTTAGCTGAAGAGGATTCTAAGCGAAGTGTTGAAGGAATTGGTTGGTTTCTCTTTACTGTTTACAGTAAAATGTGAGAGGAGAGAGGTAAGGTGAAGGAACTCGTCTATCCATATTGTAAAAGAATGATGAAGCCTGTGCTAAGAGTGTGGCTGAACAACCATCTGATAAGGGGAGGAGTACAGGTGGAAACCATGGGTTTAATCAACCATCTCAGCAGAAGAAGCCAGGAATAGTGGTAGGATGATACTAGCAGGGACACTGCCAATTTGAAATAAAGGGAACAGAGATGGCACAAAATAAGGTAGGCTATGAGATTTTGGGGATTCTACAGGACAGGATGACAGAATTATTTAGCTGAGAACATACTTTATCCTTCAAGAAAAAGTATCCAAAAGCAATTCAGTTATCATCAGGGCAGCCACTCCCACCACAGGCCCAGGGGGCAAGGCTGGAACCTCCTTGGTTTCCTCTGTTGTGGCCACCAGGCAACTACTACAAAGAGTCGAGGGGGAAGGACCTACGCCCAGAACCAAGAGGGCAGGGTCACTACCTAGGACCATGGTGGTGACCCTACCACCTGCCCCTCCGTGGACCTGGAGAGCAGAGCATCCAACCAAAGATGATTATTCTTGAGTCTTAAGCTCTAATATAATTTGCCTTGTTAGGTTTTGGACTGCTTGGAACCCATTACCCCTTTTTTCTTTCCAATTTCTCCCTTTTAGAACAGAAATGTCTATCCTATGCCTGCCCTACTATTCTATCTTTGAGGCACATAACTTGTCTGGTTTCACAGGTTCACTGCTAAAGAAGAATTCTGACTCAGGATGAATCATACTTCAGGTCTCACCCATACCTGATTTAGGTGATATTTTGATGAGACTTTGGACTCAGAGGACGCTCAGTTAAGACTGTGCGGGCTGCTGGGATGGGATAAATGCATATGCACATAATAAAGACATGAATTTTGGGGGGCCAGAGAACAACGTTATGGACTGAATTTGTTCCCCAAAAATTCCTGTTGAAGGCCTAGCCCCCAATGTAATGGCATCTGGACCCTAGTCTGATGGGATTGAGTCCCTTTAGGAAGAGGAAGAGACACAAGCGAGCATTCTTTCTCCCAGTGAGAGCACACAGGAAAGCTCATGTAGGACACAGTAAGAACGCAGAAGCCAGGACGAGAGTTCTCACCAGAAACCAAACTTGCTAACATTCTGATCATGGACTTCTAACCTCTAGAACTGTGAGAAAATAAATATCTGTTATTTACAGCACTCTGAAAAGATTAATGCACTATACATGCTATTTATCTTTTTTCTTTATTTAGTCTGATGCCCAATTTCCACTCCTCATATAACTTCCTTCCTATAACTCGATTACTGCCTGATCCCACAGTTCCTCCGTGACTCAAATTTTGCCTTGTACCCCCATCACTGAGCCCCTGCCATGAAAAATGCAAAAGGCCTCCTACCAATGTATCAGTGAGAAAATAGAGGCCAATCAGACAGGAATTCTTTCATTTGCACGCAAAACCTAAGAACCCACTTGCACCTCTTTTCATTTTTATCACTCTTTTAACAACGGAGGAAGTATTTTTCCACCTGAATCAAAGCCTTCTACCTGTATGGGTGGTTTCTATGCCATTCCTTCTCACCCGTTACCCACCCGAGAGCCAACATTATCAATTCAATTACAAAAGGACTGCAGTACTGAGAAAGACGGGGGGTGGCACAGGGAATAATATTTAGCAATCCTTCAGCTTATCTTTTACATTTTACAAAAGAAAAAACTCATTTTCTCAATGGAGCTAGATATTGCTATTGGAAGAGCAGAGACTAAACTTCGACTTTCCTAATGCCTGATTTGGTGGCTTACTCATCATTTCTTCCTGACTGCCTATAAAACTTACCATGAAATAAACTGAGATTCCGATACTCCCCCACCAAACCTGCTCCTCCTTCAGATGTGCTTATCTAAATTGATGACTTCACCCTTTCCGTGTAGCAAACAATTTGGTTTTGCCCAAAAGAGGTGCGAATTTTGCCCATGGTTCTGGCAGGTACTCAATGTCTTTGTTTAGGGCAGGAGCTGGTAACATCTTAAGTGGTGGGCCAGAAAGACCAACCATGTGATTTCGGGTGAGAACTTTGGGTCACATGGAGTCCATTGTCCTGGAGGCTAACTATGTGGGCAATCAATCAATCCGACTTGCCTAAACTACAGAGTCTCAATAAAAACTCTGTGTTTAAGGCTCACGTGAGTTTCCCTAGTTGGCAATACTCATGCATACAGTCATACATCAATGCCAGAAGAGTAACATATCTTGAGGACGAGGGAAGGTTCATATTTGGAATCCTCCCAGACTTTATCTTATGTGTCTCTTCTTTTGGTTGATCTTAACATGTATTCACTTATAATAAATAGTAACAATGAATATAATCGCTTTCACTGATTTCTGTGAATCCTTCTAGAGAATTGTCAAACTAGAGAGTGGTTTTAGGAACTCCCCAAAGTTGCAATTGGTATCAAAAGTGAGAGAAGTTTTCCTAAGACTTCGCAGTTTGCCCAACTGCAGGTACATTCTCAATTCCTCTTTCTCTCACATCCCACCTATGTATCCTATCAGAATATCCTGCTGGCTCTTTCTCCAAAAGATAGGCAGAATCAAATCACTACCGCCACCATCATGCCTTGCCTCAGTTATTACAACAGCTTCCTCACAGATCTCGTATTTCTATCCTTACTCCCATAAAGTCAAATCTTAAAACACCATCCAGGAATCCTGTTAAAATGTCAGATTATGTCACTCAATGACAAAAATCCCTCTGATAGCTTCCCATCTCTCTCACAATAAATGTCAAAATCCTAACAATGGCCTATGATTTCCTACTAAATCTGGCAGCTCTAGTTACCTCTGGCCGTATCTTCAGCTACCCCAGCCTTCATTCACTCTACGCCAGCCACATTAGTTTCCTCACTTTGTCTTAAACATGCCAGATAATTTCTTGCCTCAGGGCTTTCCATCTGTTGTTTCCTCGGACTGGAATGCTCTTCCCCCACATATATTCATGACTCCCTCACTTCCTTCAAATATCTTCTCAAATACTACCTTCTCATCAGTGTCTTCCCCAACATTTCACAACCGCAACACAACCCGTTTTTTATTTTCTTTCTCTGTCCTTCTACATCTCTCTTGAATGTATGCTCCATGAAGAAGAGTTGTCTTTTCTGTTAACTGCTGTTTCAGGAGCACCTTGTATGGTATCTGGAACATAGCTAGTACATAATAATATTTGGAAAGTAAGTGAATGTTACATTGTTCAAAATGGCTGGCCAAACTGTTGCTTCTTGTTACTAGTGTATTTGCAAGGAAACATTTGCTTAACGTTTAGTATAATGCTTCCAAATAAATGTCATCTAGAGAATCTGTTAAAGCTTTATCTGAATTGTGCAAAATGTAAATCTGAGGACTGAAGATAATATGTCATGAAAAGAACAAGTAAATTTACAAATATATCCCCAGCTACCTTTTGTCTGGAACAGATACTCCCGCTGCTATAAAGATTTGTGGTTTTACTGATGGTTCTCAGTCACATTCTAAATCAGGAGATGGCAAACTACTGACTGCCTTTGTTTGTAAATAAAGTTTTATTAGAACTCAGCCATATCCTTCTGTTTCCATCTTGTCTATGACTACTATAAAGGTACAAGAGAGTTGAGTAGTTGCCACAAAGACCATATGGACCTCTAACTTAAAATACTTACTAACCCCCCTTTAAGAAAAGTTTACTGATCTCTGTTCTAGATAATTCAGGTTTCTAAATGAGAGACCTTCACATTAAGAAAAGCAAATTCACATAACTATCTTTCTTAAAAGGCCAAAAGAAAATTAAAACATATATTCAATAGCTAAACAGAAAAACTACTAAAAAAATTTTCTTTCAATAAGTACTCTTTTTTTTCATGACACATCAAGGCAGACAAAGGGTACTGGAAATATGCCTTGATTATAAAGCATTTGTATTCTAAGAACTCCTACAACTACAAAAGGTTACTGACCAATTTTATTCCACCACAAACTGTATTCAATAAATGACACTTTTTTTAATTTACTGAAATTTCTGAGACCAAATTATAAAAGGACCTTTTAAAAGCTTATTAGCACCTCACATATTTCCTAACATAAAAAAAACAAAAGAATCAAAACCTATTTTAACAAGGAGAAATGTCTTCCATTAACAAGGACAAATGTTTTCCAAAGAGAAAATTTTAAATGTATAAAAAAATATGCAAAACTTTATTCATATAAGTATAAAACCTTAAGGAAAAAGATTTAAGAAAGGAACTCATTGACAAAGATTAATTCAAAAATTTAAAGACTGATGCACCAAATCTAAAAAGATGCACAGAAAGGTTTCATCAAACAGCTGTTTAAAAAAATGGAAAAACTGCAAATATCATAAATGTCCAAGTAATCATCACTAGAAGATTAAATAAATTGTCGTATCCTAAAAAGAAAATGCAATATAGTCAAAATTGATAACTCTACATTAGATGCCTACAGTATGTCAGTAAGTAGATTATCAAGAATTCATTAAAAAAAAATCACATTTGTGTAAAATTGTAACACGGAGGGTATATGGGGGGGAGGGCACTCTGCATGTATCTGAGCACATAAAAAATGTCTAGGTGGAACAGCATATATAAAAAAGGTTAACTGTAGTTATTGCTTGGGGCAATATAAAAGGTCATTTATTCTTTTTCTTACATTTTTTTCCTAGATTTTTCTGAATGAGCCTTTACTTTTATTATGTTATTTCCATTTTCAGGGGGAAAAAATCAAGACTTACCCAACTAAAAGAAGAAGTGCACAAATTACAGCAAATCCCAAAGTATACTTGAATGCCGTTTTAATTTGCTGGAAGTCAAGGGGGAAAAGTATACCATTTACTAAGGCCTTTAAAATATAAAATATTCTTTAAAAATAAATAAAATATAAAATATTCTTGCTACGGTGTAACAGTACTTTCACATCAAATGTACATTTATAGTCAACTGTGTAAAATTTCCTTGTTGAAAAATATTCTTAAAATTTAAGGAAAAACAATGTAATGCCATATCATAAGTTATCTTTGCAAACTGCACTAGACTTTAAAGTCTTTTCAACGATTAGACCTTGTGGAAATCAATACTCAAAAGCATAATCAATTCTTCAGTGGGCATAATCATTAGTAAAATTATCAGAATATTTACTAATATATTCCCCCAAACAGGAAGCAATCAGAATCTACAACACCCTGCCCCCAATTCATTAAAATGGGTTATAGTAATTACAATGAATATTCAATATGCATGCGTCTATATATGTACATATTTTATATAAAATGCATATTGTATTTATATAAAATAAAAAATATGGAGAACATATATATAAATATATAAAACATTTATCATTATCTTTGTCCAAAGACAAAGAAAAACACAAAGCTGGATATTCTAAATATGGAAAGAAAAGTTAACCTCAAAAAAAAGGTTAAATTAGTAAAAACACAACAACCAAAAAAACCCCCCAAAAACCCCATTATTTGTCTCTCAGATTAATAAGTCTCTAAAAGTCTAAAATTTAAATTCATGCTTCATATGACAAATTCTTCATAAAGGAGTTAAGTTAATCTTTAGGAAAAAACCTAAAATAACGGTTGAGGAGGATCTTAAGATCAACCAAAGGGTTGGTGAAGATGAACTTTAGAAGAAGTGAAAAGAGAAAGCATGTACTCATTCCATTTTTAACATTAAATTCCTAACCACCCACTTCACCTTATATATGTTGGGTTTACAGAGTTACATAAGTATCTGCAAATAATTAATTTTGACTTTCTTTATAACAATTTAAACATCTTATTTTTTCTCTAACATACTGTATTGATTAACACTTGGAATCACTTAAAATATTGTTATGTTCTTGTTCCTGATCTTAATGCAAATACTTTAAGGTTTTATAATAAACACGATTAAGAATAATGCTGGCTTTTAAGTAAAAGCTATATATACATTTTAATGTATTTAAACACAAAACATAAATAGGTATAAAACATATTGCTGTAACTCAATAAAAAGACATTCCTTTTATGCTGCTTTTTCCTTTAAATCAGAAAAAATGGTCAATTTTAGCAAATACCTTTCAACATACAATTTCTTCTTTAACCTATTAAATGACTACATACTAACAGATGTGCTGATTTTAAACTACCCATGCAGTCTAGAGATAGGCCCAAACTCAGTTATACTGTATTAATATATTTTTAAGATACCTCTGAATTCAATTTGCTAATATTTCAGTTAAGATTTGTATACCAATACTTAATGTGATGCTGGTCTGAAGTTTTAGACATGCATGTATGTTATATTTATCAGATTTTTATATCAGTGCTATCCTGGATTAGTAAAAATAGTCGGCAAGTGTTCCTTCTTTATGTCCTAGAACAGGGGTCAGCAGACTGTCCTGTGGGCCACATGCAGCCCACCTCCTATTTTACTGGATAACATCAAGCTCATTAAGTGTTATTTCTGGCTACTTTCAAGTACAACAACAGAGGTGAGTAGTTGAGACAGAAACTATATGGCCCACAAAGCCTAAAATGTTTACTTTTAAGAAAAAGAAGAATTTTGCTCTAGAATTGCTGTCTAAACAACAGTCACAAGTCACGTGACTACTGAGCTCCTGAAATATGGCTAGTTCAAAGTGTGATGTGCTGCAGTGTAAAATACATTTTAAATTTCAAAGGCTCAGTGTGAAAAAAAATTTAGTATCTCATTAATAATGTGTTCTGACTCTATTTGAAATGATAATACTTGGAACCTATTACATTAAATACAATGTGTAATTAAAAATAATTTCAACTGCTCCTTTTTACTTATTTTAATGTTGCTACTACAAAATTTAAAAAATTTCACATCTGGCTCACACTGTATTTCTATTAGACAACGTGGCTCTAGAATAAATTCAAAGTCATGTCACTCTTTGTGAAAGGAAATAATCTTTCCTCCTCCCCCTAAAATAAACATACTTACAGTACATTTACTAGTATCATCATCATCCTTTTCTTCATAGTAGAAGTAGACAAAAGGGATCCAGAAAAACACACAGAATAATATAACAGAATATAAGGCTGTGGAAAGAAATAATAAGCTGAGTTCTACTGACTACATATAAACTTAATAATTGTTATATATATACTTATGTGTGTATATTAACATACAAATTAACATACCAAATTCACATTTACTACCACATTCACTTCCCCATCTGATCCCTATACACATAACTCTGTTTATATGTAACATCCCAATCAGCCTTTTCTGATCCCTGTCCCAAGAAATCAATAGCGCTATTAGACAGATCATAATTCAAGTTAACCATGGGGCAATTTTCAGCAATAATGATAATAATTACGCCTGTAACAAGTGTAGCAGCTAATATCTGAACTCTTACTATGTACTCACCACAGTGCTAAGAACTTCCTATGAACCAACTTATTTAAATGAACATTAATTTTTGAGGCGACAGGCTGGCTCAGTTAGTTGAGTGACCAACTGGATTTCATCAGGCATGATCTCAGGGTTGTGGGGTCAAGCCCCACAAGGAACTCCACGCTCAGTATGGAGTCTGCTTGTCCCCCCCTCCCTCTGCTCCTCTCCCTGCTCCCACACATGTGTGCTTGCTTGCTCTCTCTCTCTAAAATAAATAAATAAGCCCTTAAAAAAAAAATGACCGTTAACTTTTGTATTCCTTCCAACTTAAAATCAAGTAAAGTTGACACAACATTTTCCAGTCACTGAAGTTAAAGAAATAGCTATAAGTGATACTATCCTTTGGTACAAATAATTTCCCCAATCTAAGTTTAAAATATGTAGTGTTATAAAACTGATCTTATACAAATCAAGACCAAGAAAAGGTAAGAATGGTAAAACAGTAAAATCAGATTCAAAGTTAACTGATATGAATTAGTATTTATATGCTTTAAAATAATATTAGAGATACTTTGACCCAGTAATCAAAATATTTTTTAATTCAATGTATTACTTAAAATTTGAACAAAGTATATTTAACAATAAAAAAAGAAAACAGCATAAACAACTTTTCAAGGCTTCACAAATCTTAAAAAAGTGCTTTTTAAAATCTTCTGTGAAGGGGCACTTAGGTGGCTCAGTCAGTTAAGTGACCAATTGATTTTCACTCAGGTCATAATCTCAGGGTCCTGAGATGGAGCCCCAGCCAGCTAAGATGTGGAGCCTGCTTAAGATTCTCTCTCTCCTTCTCCCTCTGCCCCCCCATCCCCCACCCTAGCACACATGCTCTCTCCCTCTCTCTCTCAAAAAAAATTTTTTTAAATAATACAAAAATAAGGGGTGCCTGGGTGGGTCAGTCGGTTAAGTGTCTGCCTTCAACTCAGGTCATGATCTCAAGGTCCTGGGATCAAGCCCCACATGGGGCTCCCTGCTCAGTGGGGAGTCTGCTTCTCCCTCTCCCTCTGCTCCTCCCTGTGCTTGTGCTCTTTCTCTCTCTCTCTCGTAAATAAATAAAATATTTTAAAAATAAATTAATTAATAATAATATAAAATCTGTGAATTTACATTTATTTGCATTTGCATAAGTTCATGGAAAGACTGAAAATATAATTATATAAAACAATCACAGGATAATAGTTATTATACTCCTTTGTAAAAAAAAAAAGCATTTGTTACTAATGTATAACTTCAAATACTTACTCTGTTGGAAGGAATGACTGTACGAGTTATAGAATTTTAAATATGATCTTAAAACTTGCTAGTACTATCTCATTTATCTGGAGGCCACTTATGAAACAGCCCCTATTAAATGCAGCATAGCTACAACTCAGCAAACAAAGCCCTAAATAACCAATAGAAAGGTAAAAGATAATTTTTATTGACCAATCATAAAATAACTGTCAGCAACTGAATTCTGGCACTACACATATTTAGTGAAATGTATGCAGTCTTTTAATATTATGAGAAACTAATAATGACAGTAAATCTTTAAAGGTAATGAATATTGGTGTTTCTACCATAAAACAGAGAGTAGAGTTAACCCCTGAAGTTGGCTGAGGCACCAAGTCCCTGCAGAGATAAAAATCTACACATAACTTTTGACTCCCCTAAACCTTACCTAACAGCCTACTGGAAGCCTTACTGATAACATACAAAAACAGTCAATTAACGTGTATTTTGTAGGTTACCTGTATCAGATACCATATTCTTACAATAAAGTCAGCAAGAGAAATGAAAATATTAAGAAAATCATAAGGAAGAGAAATACATTTACAGTATTATACGGAATTTATTTTAAAAAATCCACATTAAGTAGGCCTAACACAGTTCAAATTTGTGTTGTTCAAGGGCCAGCAGTAGCTAGTATTAATATTCCTATTATAAGTCTAACAGCCAAAGGAAATAAACATATATTCAAAAATATGACCAAAATAAGTACTCTAAAAGTTTTTTAAAAATTAAAAATAAAAGGGACAGGACTATAAATCACCCTAAATACCATTCTAATATTATGATTAAAATGATCAAATAATTTGTATAGAATAGGAGAAACCCTAACTAAGCGTAACAGACTTTGAGTGGATATCAATATCCCAGAAATTCTCATGCAGTAATGTTTGGCCTCACTCTCAGCATGTTGCTTATGTCTACTACTTGATGGCCTAGGCCCCAGCTGGCCAAAGAGCCTATGGCTATTTCATAAACATTCCTGGTATTCGGGAACTTCTGTGATCAATGATCTTGTAAGCTGCATAGTTAATGTCATAGTTAATTAGCAGAACAAGGTATAAAATTAATTCCTATAAGTCAAAAAATACAAATAATCCATTTTTTAAAGTGGACAGAAGACAGATACTTCACCATAGGAGATACTGGCCAAAGAAACAAAATGGCCAAAAAGCACACTTTAAAAGGTGCTCCTCATCATCAGTCATGAAGAAGATGTAAACTAAACCCACAATGAGATACACATATCCAAAAGAATGGCTAAAATTAAACTGGCAATACCAAGTTTTGCCAAGAATGCAGAACCACCGTTATTCCCATACTTTGCTGGAGGCAGTGTAAAGTGGCACAACACCATAGAAAACTGTTTCTTACCAAGTTAAACATACAAATACCACATGATCCAACAATTCTATTCCTCTGACAATGAAGAGTAGCAACATATGCAAAGGGTTTCTGCCCAGAGAAGCCTGCCTGAATTACTGTCCAGGGTTTTTACTGGGAACTTGTAAAATATGCACATTTGCCTGAATGACCAGTTATGATTACCAAAACTACAGATCCAAAGCAGGAAAGCAAGTGTTGACCAAAAATCTTACGTTTTGCACAAACAATCCAACAAGCGGGTACTACATGGTTCCATACTCAGCTATACAAAACCACCTTATCAATCAGTAATATAGGGTACATCCAAGGGCTAGATTCACAGGAATTAGTCAAGGGTCAGCCACACAACCTGAAAGTATATGGTAAGTGAACAAGCTCAGGTGTCCTGCATTAACCCTTTTCTTTTTTTTTTTTCTTTTTTAAAGTACGCTCCATGCCCAGTGCGGAGTCCAGCACAGGACTTGAACTCACGACCCTCCTGAGATCAAGACTTGAGCTGAGATCAAGAGTTGGATGCATAGGGCACCTCGGTGGCTCAGTCCATTAATCACCTGCCTTCGGCTCAGGTCACAACCTCAGGGTCCTGGGATCAAGCCCCACATCCGGCTCCTTGCTTAGCGGGAGTCTGCTTCTCCCTTCCCCTCTGCTCCTCCCCCTCACTCCCCCCACTCTCAAATAAATAAAATCTTTAAAAAAAAAAAAAGAGTCAGATGCTTAACCAACTAAACCACCCAGGCGCTCCCTGCATTAACTCTTTCATGACAAAAATGTTCTTAGCAACATTATTCACAGTAGTCAAAAGCTGGAAATGATCCAAGCGTCCATCAACAGGTGAAAAGATAAGCAAACTAAAAGGTGTTATATTTATAGGAATGACTAGTATACAGCAATAAAAAAGAACAAACCATGGATACATGAAATGAGGATGAATCACACAAACCTTATGCTAAATAAAATATGCCCAGACACAGGAGTACATTTTCTATGACTGAACTTATAGAAGTTCTAGAACTGGCAAAACTAATTTATTACAACACAAGTCAAAAAAGTGGTTGGGGCAGCTACTGACTGTAAAGAGACATGAAGATGTGCGGCAACCCAAACTCTCATATGTTACTGATAGGAGTAACCAGAAAAAGGCAGTTTCTAGCAATCAACACCTGGGGGAAAGAAGCAGGGAACACAATTCTGAAAAGAGTCTATAATATCCGCTCAGCAGTTTGTGACTCAAAATAGGTGTAGAACAACTGCTCTAAATCTTTGTTTTGCTAACACCACACTCCAAATAAACTATCTTCTGGTAATCTGACTGTTCTTTTTTCATAAAGATCTCTCCGTTGTCCCGCATCCGGCTCCTTGCTCAGCGGGGAACCTGCTTCTCCTTCTCTCTCTCTGCCTGCTGCTCCCCCTGCTTGTACACACGCTCTCTCAAATAAATAAAATCTTTTAAAAATAAATAAATAAATAAAGATCTCTTCCTTTAGCCCATAAATGTTAATCTATAAAAAAACATTAATTAATTAATTAACACTTCGGTGTTTTGGATCAGTTTATATATCTGTAAATGAAAAAAAAATGCTGCTGCTACCACTATCACGCAACCGAGAAATTGCTTCTTTTTCAGCTCTACTTCAAATTGGTAGCTATTTTCAAAGAAAAATTATACTTAACTCCAACCGTGAGGACACTCTCATATCCTGGCATCTGTATAAAGTATGCTTTTACTTGTAAATGTTTTTGTTAAAAGACTACTACTAGCAAGTGAAAGATAAACAGACTATTTGGTTTAATAGTCCCACTAACATCAAAGAAAACATATTAAGAACAAATTTTAAAACCTCATGTCCACAAAAATTGGCAAAAATTAAACTCATAAAACAAAGTTCTTTTTTTAAAACCATTTAGCAAGAACTAGCAAAAACAAGTGAACAGACAGCCATCTTAAAAGGACACAGACAAAAATTGTGGCAAAGAATATGTGGTCACTGCTATGACCTTTCCATACACACAAAACAAACAATCTACCTTTTAAAAACTGTATATCATTAAATTATAACACACATGAAAGTCAACTTAGATAAATTAGGCTTTGGGATTTTTTTTTTAGACATTCTTTATTCCTCCCAGCTACTGATGAAAACACCAAGACAAAGAATAACTTAGTCAATATTGTGATAGTATAATTAGTCGTTACAAAGATTTTTTTTTTAGAGGGTCAAAGTATAAAGATATTCTGAGAATTCTAAAAGCCTTCTAAAATTATCCCATTTACCCAGCTGAAGATATTTGGGGTCAAGATTGCTAGCTGCACATTCAAATACCCATTTTCATTTCAGCTGGCATTCCCCTTTTTGTCCTTCCCCTTTCCTCCTGCTTCCTTCCTGAAATGGATATATGATAGCTTAAACTCTAGCCATTTTGGACTCTGGTGACCTTAACATGGCAATCATGTACGAAGGATGGAGAGCAGAGGAAAACAAAACAAAACCAAACACAAGTTTAAGATCGTCATGATGCCATAATGCCGCCATCCGAACCCTTGGATAGCCCAATTCTAGACTTATTTTACGTGAGATTTAAAAACCACTATACTGTTTAAGCCCTGTATTTCCAGTCTGTTAACAGCTGCCAGGTGTTAATTCCTGAAACAGAATCTGATATGAGAAATGGGGAAAACCGAACATTCTCTCCTGAATTCTCCTGAGCCCTTGGTGGTCCTGCCTGTGAGCCATGAGTGTTAATAGATCTCAATTAACTTTTACTATTAAACATAGTAGCATCATGAGATGCCACAGAATCTCCTGGGTTCAAGGTGTAGCAGCAACTCTATTTCCCTTAATAACCAGCATCAATCACTCCAGCCCACATGGTTAACTATAGTAATAGTTGGCTATTGAATTCATATGGCTACTGAAAAATCTAACCAGCAGAACTCAGCTATAAGAAACAGTTTTGTGGCTAGTTCATTAGGACTAACTGTACAAACTGCCATGCTCACTTCTATCCCTTATCAGACATATGTACAAATTACGGGATAAAGAGATCCATGTAATGCTCACTGATCCACAGCATTCTCTTAAAAAAAAAAATTAAAAAATAAAAAACACTTCTCAGTTCATTTTATGAAACTAGCAGGGTCTTCACACACAAACCTGACAAGAATAGTAAGATAAAGGAAAATTACATACCAGTCTTACCTCTGAGTCAATTTTTAAAACAATCCCATATAAGATAACAGCAAATCAAATCCAGCAAGAGATTTAAAAACCAAAAAAGCCACCATCATGACTAGTCAAGGTTTATACTAGGAATGCAAAGTTGGCTGAAGAATAATCTATCCATGTAATACATTACTTGAAATAATTATTAAAAAAAAACTTCACATGACTATCTCCCCTGATAAAGTGTATTCAATTCAACGAATATCTAATTAGTATATTCCAGGCATCATTCTAGGGCTCATGAATATGGCTAAATCAAAGCTCAGAAGTCCCTACTCTTAAGAATTCAGTGGGGGAGGGGCGCGTGGGTGGCTCAGGGCGTGATCCCAGGTCCCTGGGATCAAGCCCCTCCCCCCCCATCGGGCTCCATGCTCCGCTGGAAGCCTGCTTCTTCCTCTCCCACTTCCCCTGCTTGTGTTCCCTCTCTCGCTGGCTGTCTCTCTCTCTGTCAAATAAATAAATAAAATCTTTAAAAAAAAAAAAAAGAATTCGGGCGGAAAAAATAAAATATTTAGAATCACTGTGTGAAATACTCAGAGTACAAAATTTCTTAAGAAAAACATAAAACAGCCCAACTAAAAAAAGGTAATTCAAGCAGAAAGTTGAAAAAGCCAATAAATTTTTTAAAAACATGCAATTTTATTCTCAAATAAGAGAAATGCAGATTAAGGAACTATTATTTCACACTTGCCAGACTGGCAAAAACACATAGCAATATCAAAATTTGGCATATAGAACACCTGAAATTAATGGAACATTGTGTGTTCCATTATTCCAAGGGCTCAGATAATGCATGAACACCTTCAAATGTTCTTTTTCTCCCCTTCATTTTGGAGGTAGTATGTACTCATTTGGGAATTTTTGTAAAATACAAAAATATACACAAAATAAAAATGACACATTCAACTTCCTAAATACAACCTAATTTAACCTTTGGAATATTTTCTTCTGGTCACTGATTGTAAACACAGTGTTTTTATTTTTATTTGCTATATAACTATGATAGATTGGGACAGGTGCCAGAAAACTACAGCCTGCAGGCCAAATCTGGCCCACCACTCGCTTTTATATGTATATAAAGTTCTAAAGCAACACAACAGCAAATACAAACAAAAACCCAAAAACACCAAGTTTAAGATACAGAGCAAATGGAAGGTTTATATCCTTTCAATGGGAGTTGAAGTGTTATAAACACTTAGAAAAATAATTTGTCATTATTTAGAATGTTGAAGATGCACATAACTCATGGTCCACCGACTCTATATATGTATTTTGCTATATGCAACAGGAAACATGTACAAACATATTCAATGCACAATTTTTAATAGCAAAAACTCCAAATGTCCAGACTTATTAACATGTGTTATATTCATACACAATAAAAATAAGCTACATTTTATGCAAGAACATGTAAGAATCTCAGAAACATATGGCTGAATGAAAACAAGCAAGTGATTTCATATAAAGTTCAAAAAAAATGTAAAACTAAAGATACAGCCTGGTAGAACTATAAGGCAAAAGCAACGGATTAACACAGACTAAATTAAAATAGTGGTTACTTCTAAGGGGGTTGGAGAAGAGATGGCATCAGGGAAAGGCACACAAGGGACTTCAAACTTCATACCTTGCATGCTTAATAGACATCTTGCAAGTATAAAAGTATTATATGTTGAAGAAACATCAAAATTGTCAATACTTGCAAGACTGCTATATAGTTAGCCTCTAAAATGGCTCCTGATGATCCCCATACCCTTGTGCAACCCCCTTCCCTGGAGTGTGGGCTAGATCACTGGCTCACTGTTTATGAAAAGAATGTGACTCCTAAGATTATTAAAAGACTTCCATCTTGCTCGCTCTGAGAGACCTCAGCTGCCATGTTGTGAAGTGCCCTATGAAAAGGTCCCTGCGACAAGGAACTGACATTGCTGGCAACAGGTAGCTAAGACATAAAAATAGGACTCAGATTAAAGGTTAAACACAATATATAATATAATCTTGAATAGGTTCCAACATAGGATTAAAACAGAACTGAGAAGAAAAAAGTCAGACAAGAGTAGCTTTTTAAAAGAAAATATCAAAGAAGTTTAAAGATACAAACAAAGAAACAAATAAAAACATTCAAAAAGGACAAAAGGACTGAAATGTTTTAGGATGCATACAACATCCTCAAATGAGGGGGTCTCTCCTAGGTACAGGGTCCCTATGAATATAGGACAAAAGGGCAAAATTAAACAACTTTACTCTCTCATCCTTCAACAAGTTCCAGGAACCTGTATTTCCTATGAAGTCAGTTTCAGGTAACCAGACTGTTAATAACCAATTAAGAGCTAGTGGAGAAACAGCAGGCAGAAGCAGTAGTTTGCCTGACTTCTACAAACTGTCCAGGAAAAAAAAAAAAAAAACCACTCAAAGTTCCATGAATATAACAGAAAGATCTCAAAAATGTGGCTTCCAGACCCTAGGATTCACAGGGATCATTTCAGGGTACCCAAAACATGAAAATTATTTTCACGTTAATACCAAAATGTTCTTAGCCTTTCCACTAGCAATTATTAAGTTTTTCACCACCAAGCACTCACCAGTGGGGAGCACTTTCATTTAGAAAAGTCCCTTTTGAAGCAGTAATAACTCCATTAGATATCTACCTTTGAGTACACATCTTTTTAATATTCTGGAGAAGGGAAGTACACATAAATTGCACTTGTGAGAAGCACTGTGCTATTTTACTTATGAGCTACACTTAAGTCACTTTCTTTCAAAGAACAAATACCATTTTTTACTTGAAAGGACAACTGACAGACAAGCAGTAATTATCTAGGCTTGAGTATTAGATGGACTTTTTCAAAAATGAATAAAGTGACCTTGTCACTTCAAAGAAAAAAAGTGACGGCATTTGCTGCCAATGATAAAACGTAAGCTTTCCAAAGAAAATTAGGATTTTTGGAAAACTTGAATCCACCACCTTAAGCCTTACATCTTTCCAATACATAAACACGTTTCTGATAGAGAAGTGGTGACACTAACGGAATAGGGGATTCATTAACAGAAATCAGAATCTCTCTGGATATAATCTAGTATTCCGTATTATTTAAAAGGTCCCAGATGATTTTGAGAGCTGCCCTGGGGGTTCAGTGCTGCTAAGCATTCTCACAGGAAACATCTCCAGAACCATTTATTAAAAGGCAGCTCACTTAATGCCACAAAGCTCCAGCTTAGGAAATAAAATCCACTTTAGGCTATGCCACTCGCTAACAAGGTGATCTTTAATATCTCTAAATATTAATTTTCTCCATCTGTAAAATGTAGAAAATACTTCCCAAAAAATGACATTCATGAAAATTAAGTATAACGTTGAATGTGAAAGTCTCCTACATTTCTTGGCAAGGTTACACAATGAAAATGTGTTGATATGTTAGGAGAGACTAGTGAACTATAGAATCTCACACAGAAGATGTACAAAAACAGCGCTTTGAATTACTTGAATCTGTGCTGTCCTCAGGACCCAGGAGGAGACAACTAACCGGCAGTTAGATAATACCTAGAATTTTTGGTGAAACAGCTGGGCTTGACGACAGTAACTATTTCAGAACGTATGCAATCCTTTTAGACTCCTTGCTGTAGGTCACCAACTAAGTCAAAGTCAAAGGCCAATTAGCCACAGCTAAAGTGGATATGAATCCTTTTATGACAACAACCATTAATATTATTGAATAAATCTTGCTTTGAATCCATAGTCATCAAGAAATCTTCTATCATTATTTGGCTTCTTAGGCAAATTCCTTCCCTAAATTAGTATCTCAACTATCCTATCCCAAGGTAGTTATATTTCTAACTACAACTCAAGTTCTGCAGAAAATCAAGCCCTAAATTCCTAAGTCATCTCCCGTTGCAATGATTAACGTTACCTCCATTCACTTAAAATACTAGGGACATACCATCCTTAGGAGAATTGGAAAAATACTCACTAAAATCATTTTGGTAGACTTAATTCTCTCCATGAAACACCTGGAAGGGCTGCATGAATTAACATTCCTGTTTAGAAGTCTTTGTAACCTTGGTTAGGGGATTAATCCAGTAGCCCCTGGGTTCAATGATAAGATATGGCTCATGGACCTGGACTGCACCAAGATAAAAGCTGCTTTATCTTGTCACGTGTTCTACAGCACAAATACACTTCAGTGTCACATAGGAGAGAGGCTCCCTTCCCCCAAAATTGTTTTTTTTTGTTTTTTTTGTTTTCTTTTTTAAAGATTTTATTTATTTATTAGACAGAGATAGAGACAGCCAGCGAGAGAGGGAACACAAGCAGGGGGAGTGAGAGAGGAAGAAGCAGGCTCATAGTGGAGGAGCCTGACGTGGGGCTCGATCCCACAACGCCGGGATCACGCCCTGAGCCGAAGGCAGATGCTTAACCGCTGTGCCACCCAGGCGCCCCCCAAAATTGTTTTTGAAGCGATTTATATCCTCCCAAAATTTGTATTGAAAGGCAACATTCTGCTTAATATGGCACCATTTCAAAGGTTTTAACTTAAAAGGTCAAATTTATATTTTAAAATAATGAATCCTATATTAAAACACCACAAAAACATTTCTAAAATACACACCAAACGGATAGAATTTCATGGGTCTTTAGATTTCAGATTAGGAGAAAAGGCAAAAGTAGAGCCAAAGCAGCGAAATTAAAATTCAGTGAAACCCTTGAAAAAATTATCCCATCAAAAGAAACTTCTGCAAGCTGGTTTTTCAGTTTCCAATTTAGCGTCCTACTGAAATCTTATTCAACATCTTGATTAATCACTGAAAAAAAAGATATCCCTTTCTTAACTCAAGCACTTACACATTTTTTTTTTTAAGATCTTATTTATTTGAGAGACAGAGTGAGCGAGAGAGATAGCGCGTGCACAAGCAGGGGGGACGGTCAGATGGAGTGGGAGAAGCAGGCTCCCCGCTGAGGAGGAAACAGGATGGGGATGTGGGACTAGATCCCAGGGCCCTAAGATCAAGACCTGAGCCAAAAGCAGATGCTTAACTGACTGAGCCATCCAGGCGCCTTAAAGACTTGCTTATTTTTATTTCAGAGAGTGAGAGAGAAAATGCATGGACACACACCTGCGAGCAGGGAGCGGAGTGCAAAGGGAGAGAGAGAGAGAGAGAGAGAATCCAAGCAGACTCCCTGCTGAATGTGTAGCCTGACAAGAATGAATGCCAGGACCCTGAAATCATGACTTGAGCCAAAATCAAGAGTCTGATACTTGGGGCGCCTGGGTGGCACAGCGGTTAAGGCGTCTGCCTTCGGCTCAGGGCGTGATCCCGGTGTTACGGGATCGAGCCCCACGTCAGGCTCCTCCACTATGAGCCTGCTTCTTCCTCTCCCACTCCCCCTGCTTGTGTTCCCTCTCTCGCTGGCTGTCTCTATCTCTGTCAAATAAATAAATAAAATCTTTAAAAAAAAAAAAAAAGAGTCTGATACTTAACCAACTGAGCCACCCAGGTGCCCCAGCACTTAAACATTTTTATAAAAACACAAGTCTTATACATATGCAAAGAGAAAATCCGGGAAACACTAAGGTGCTTATTATAAAGCTTTTATAATTGAACATTGAGGAAGGAAGAGAGAGGGAAGCCCTATCAACCAGAAGCCCTTAAATTGGCTCTGTATAGTACAATAAAGTTGATGTTACCAACGCCCCCGGAGTACCCTTTACTAGTGTCAATACTTAGAAAAAATGTCTAGAAAACTGAGATTTTTAAAATCAAGAGTGCAAGTAGGAAACTGGTAATGTTAACAAAGGAAGACACTTGAGATTTAAAGTAACTTGACTTCAACTCCAAGAAAACATATTACAAGTGAACCTAAATGAAGCAAAGTAGGTTAAAAGTTTCCAGATTATGAAAATGAATGTTGTATTTCTTACTCCTGGTGTTGAAACAGTAATCACAAATGTGATATCAAAATTAAATTAAATGTTTATATATAGCTTAATTCTCCATCTTGGTTAACAGCCCAGATAGGAAATGAAACTGAAATACTTACTGTAGTAACCATATAACACAGTGTCCTCGATCTGTCTGCTGACATTAGCATTGGCCCAGTCCTAGGATAAAAAGGAAACAATAGAAATATTAATGAAACATCCATTTGTTTAACAATTATGATTAAGTTTTAATATGACTGAATGTCACTTATAAATGTATCATCAACCGAACCAAGTATGATCTGTGCCCTCAATAATTGAGAAAGAGATTAAGCACACAAATTTCAACAGGTAAATGCTGAGATAAGATGACAATATAGTTCTAGAGAAACACATAACCAGGAGGCACCTAACTCAGCCTGAAGATCAGGGATGGCTTCCCAAAATGACTCTAAACTGAAAAACGAAGGAAGAAAGGTCGTTCTCAGAGAAAAGGAGAAAAAACAATAGGAAGGATGGAAGAAAGAAGAAACACATAGGAAAGTTTGAAAAAAACTGCAAGAAGCTAAATATAGATTCATTAGAGCTGTTGGAAAGGTAAGAAAAAGCTTGTGGAGCAAGGGAGGGAAGAACACAGGTTTAAGGGACTCATGAGTCATGCTAAGTATTTTGGACTTCGTCCTAAGGGCAAAAGAAAATAATGATGAATTTCTATACAGAGAGTGAGATATGATTTGTAGTTTAGAAAGAAAATATTTGAGCACAATATATTTTTAAAAAATACCTAAAAAAACAGTCAACCTAAACTTCTTTGCATCTATCCCACACAAGTATTCTTTCGATTAGTAATTTAACTTAGAAAATATAATTCAAATTAATCTTTTCAAATAGAAAAAAATCTGTACACTAATGAATTAGAACTCAGGTTATAATGGCAAGCCTTTTTATCAAATGACCTAAACTTTATGCATATGAAAAATTAAAACTGGAGAGTCTAAGTGACTATTGCTATTAAGCAGTAAGACTCAAATTAGTATCCAGATCATTTCTTTCCTATAAACACTTTTAGAGCTCAAGTCAGTATCCACATCCCACTACACTGGCACTTAAGGAAGGATATCAACATTTAAATCTCCTCAAATAATTGGGTTTTTCTTTTTTTTTCACCTACAAACATCTCTAGCAAGGAACATCTATGAATTTCTTACTGACAAATTCCAAAAAGAACAAAAATGTGGAAAATCCAAATTTAGCACTACAAAAGCAAAACCTTGATAAACAAAGTACAATAAAAACAGTATTTTTCCAGCAGCAATAAAGACTAAAAAAAAAACTTAATAGGCTAAATAAAAATTGTTAACTATATAAAGAAAACTAACTTAATTATAGAATATTAAAAAATCTAAATAAATGGAAAGTCACAAGTTCCCACATGAAAAGACTGTAAATACCAAATCCCTCCAAATTAATCTGTAAAAACTATACATACTGCCAATCCAAATCCCAATATACTAAGAGGTAGAGTATTTTGACATCCTGATTACAAAAATTATCTGAAAAACATATAGGCAAGAGCTAGGAAACTTTTTGAAAAAGACCAACAATGAAGACTTTACCCAATTGCTAGGTTTTACTGATAAAACATGAAAATCCATTATTAGAGTAACCTTTCATTTACCTAAGTGGCAAAATTTAAAACATATTATTAGTGGCAAATGTAGAGGAAAAGTCACCACCTACATAGTAATAGTAAGAAAAATTGTCTATGATCTAGACATTCTTTGTTGGAATCTACCCTAAAAAGAGTCACACAAATCAGGATAGATAACAGTAGGCAGATAAGTTTTAAAGACAAGTAGTACTGTCTAATGAATGACCACAAGAGCTCTTACTGGGTTGCATGACAACAAGCTACCAAAATGGGGCCTCCCCTTCCCATACAATAGGAGGAGCTGCACCCCATCTCTATTACTCACAGGACTAAAGGGGCCCAAAGTCTCTAGGTGTTCAGTAACCGGAATGTCCAAGTACCTCATGAACACCTTGTATCTAAGTTCATACTACCTGGTACCCATGTCCATAGTGTTTACCAATCTGCAAGGCCATTCTCTTTGCCTTATAAGAAGGGAGAACAAAAGAACGTAAAAGTACCTCTGCTGAAGCACCTGTACTTTGGGAAAGCTCACCTTATTGCAGAATGTCAGGGATTTAAGAAGCTGTGCATTTGCTAACACTTATCGCCATAAATGCCAGCCAACAACAAATAATGTTTATTGATTTTTCACTCAAGAGCTCCTTACCCGACAATATTCAGTGCAGTGCTGTTCAAAAAAATTTAAAAAACAGTAATAACTAGAAACAATCTAAATGCCTGAGGAGAAACTGTATAGACATTAAAAACAATGGAATCTGTATAAACTGGTATATATAGATACCCATGAAGTACTTATGGGGGGGGAGGCAAAGAACAAATTACAACTAATAGTTTTAACACATGCAATCTTTGTCTAAAAAATAAAATACCCATAGATATACCAAAAAAAAAAAAAAAAAAAGGAACAGTCTTCTACCACATGGGAAAGGCAAAGCACTGGGGATATTTCTGTGCAATAACTGGAAATTTTTTCATCGATGATTCAAGTATCCAAACAGATATGTACATCATCAAAACTTCAGCTCCTAATAGTTTCTTTAGTTACTGCTTATGCACAAAACGGAATTTTAAAAAGATTTTTGAATCTTGGAAGATTTTTTGAAACAAAGGATAATTCACCTACCCCTACATAAGCTCCCTTCCAATTTCCAAAATAATGCCATAAGGTATTAATGTACCCATTGAGAATTACTTAGAAGTTAAACTCTAAAATTAAACAAGACCCCAATGTCAGAAAAAAGTTAAAAGAAGAAAGAATGCAGGTCATTTAAAGCCAAAGATTCACTGACACTTAGAACCTCTTACCCCGCAAGGTTCTTTTGTTTAACCAAATCTTATGGCAATAAGAAAATATTAACATTACTATTTTAAGCATAAAAATATGCATAAAATATACAACATCATTCAAGTACTATTAGTGCATTTGGCTTTTATACCCTGTCTTGCCTCCAAGGTATGCAGGGTCAGAAGAGCTTAGTTTATGAAACCCTCCTCTTTCCACATTTTGGGAAACACTATGCCCTTGATACGTTTCATAGACCACAGCCTCCCAAAGTACAGACCAAAAGAAACTACAGAGTCATTTAAGACCCAAAGGGCTGGAAGAAAAAGAACAAATACTACAGAATATTAAAGAACATTTCAGATAAAATTCCACAGAACAGAGATGTAGTGGGTCATACATGTAAAATTTCCTCTCCTATTCTTCAAGATGACATTTAGAAATGCTCAGCCCATCCCAAAAGCATACAACTCTCCTCAATTTTATTTGACATTCTCACCTTAGACCAGTAGCTTTCACTCAGGGATGACTTTGTCCCCCGTGGGGATTTGGCAATGGGCCCCAGGAGGTGGGGAGCGTGTTGGCGTACTAGCGGCATCTTGTGGGTAGAAGCAAAGATCTGGAGAGAGTTAAGATGGCGGAGGAGAAGGGGACCCCTTTTTCAGCTGGTCCCCTGAGTCGAGCTGGATAGGTACCAGACCAGCCTGAACACCCACGGAATCAGCCTGAGATACAGGAAGATACATCTGGATCTCTACAAATGAACATCTCCAGCGCTGAGTATTGAGGTATGAAGCGGGGAGCCATGAAACCGCGCACAGATATTGGAAGATAAACGGAAGGGGGAGGGAGCCGCCGCGATCGGGCGCCGGGAAGCGGTAGCCACCTGCACGGGGGAGCGGGCGGGGCTCGCGGACCGGCACCCACGAAACAGCAGACTAAGACCAGTAAGCCGGGAGCACGCACCACCAGGCATCTTGCGGAACACGGGAATCCCGGTGCGCTCACTGGATCCAGACTGAGACCGGGAGCTCCCGGAGCCCGCGAGGGGCGGCTGGCGGGCCACCTGCACAGGGGAGCAGGCAGACTCACGGACCAGCACCCACGAGAGAAGAGACTGAGACCGTGAGCCGGGGAACGCACGCAACCAGACTGAAAACCGGAGCTCGGGTATGCTCACTGGAACCACACTGAGACGGAGTTCTGGAAGCGCGCGGGGGCAGCTGGTGGCTGGTGGCTGGCAGTGTTAGAAACACAAAGGACAGAGACGCACCGGCCCTGGAAGTGAGGGCTGGGACGCCGGGTGTGGGGCGCACATCCCGGGACGCTGCAGGGTTGAGCAGCACCAACAGTAACAGAGTTAAAGTGGCCAGAACATCAGTGGAGAACGGTCCGCGATCCCTCTGTTCTGAGACAGAGCCTGACATTCGGCCACTGCTGCTCTGACACTCAGAAGAGGCACAGCAAACCACCAGGGAAAGCCACCAGAGAACAAAAGCCTGGAAACACCGGCTCACAGGGTGCCCATCCCCATCCCCCCTCTCAGGGGACACGGAGACTCTACCCAAACAGGATTGCCTGAGTATCAGCGCGGCAGGCCCCTCCCCCAGAAGGCAGGCTGAAAAAAATCAAGAAGCCCACATCCCTAAGATCCCTATAAAACAAGGGTGCACGGCCTGGGTCCCGGTCAATAATTTGGGCTCTGGACAACCCCGCAACCTCTCCTCATCAGAATGACGAGAAGGAGAAATCCTCCCCAGCAAAGAAAAGACAATGAGTCTATGGCATCTCTAGGTGTATATCCACTAATGGATATGGATATAACCAAATTATCAGAAATGGAATTCAGAGTAACAATGGTCAAGATGATGTATAGACTTGAAAAAAGTATTAACGAAAATGTTAATGAGAATATAGAATCTCTAAGGGCAGAAATGAGAGTGAATCTGGCAGAAATTAAAAATTCTATGAGCCAAATGCAGCCAAAACTAGAGGCTCTGACGGCCAGGGTGAATAAGGCAGAAGAACGTATCAGCAAACTGGAGGATGGGTTAGTAGAAGAAAAAGCTAAAATAGAATCTGGACTCAAAAAAATCCACGCTCAGGAATGTAGGTTACAGGAGATTACTGACTCAATGAAACGTTCCAATGTCAGAATCATCGGCATCCCTGAGGGGGTGGAGAAAAACAGAGGTCTAGAAGAGATATTTGAACAAAGTATAACTGAAAACTTCCCTAATCTAACAAGGGAAACAAACATTCGTGTCCAAGAGGCAGAGAGGACCCCTCCCAAGCTCAACCACAACAAACCTACAACATGTCACGTCATAGTGCAAATCGCAAATATTAGATCCAAGGATACAGTACTGAAAGCGGCCAGGGCAAAGAAATTTCTCACGTACCAAGGCAAAGCTATCAGAATTACGTCAGACATGTCTACACAGACCTGGAATGAAAGAAAGGGTTGGGGGGCCATTTTTAAAACTCTTTCAGAGAAAAACATGCAGCCAAGGTTCTTCTATCCAGCAAGGCTGTCATTCAGAATGGATGGAGAAATAAAGACTTTCCAGAATCGCCAGTCGATGACCAATTTCATAACCACGAAACCAGCCCTACAGGAGATATTAAGGGGGGTTCTACAAAAGTAAAAAGGCCCCAAGAGTGATACAGAAGAGAAAGTCACAATGGATAGAAACAAAGACTTTACTGGCAACATGGCATCATTAAAATCATATCTCTCAATAATCGGTCTCAATGTAAATGGCCTAAATGCTCCCATAAAACACCACAGGGTTGCAGATTGGATAAAAAGACATGACCCATCCATTTGCTGTCTACAAGACACGCATTTTGAACCTAAAGACACATTCAGACTGAAAGTAAAGGGATGGAATACCATCTTTTACACCAATGGACCTCAAAAGAAAGCTGGAATAGCAATTCTCATATCAGACAGACTGAATTTTAAAGTAAAGATTACAGTTAGAGACACAGAAGGCACTATATTATTCTTAAAGGATGTATCCAACAGTGGATATGAGAATTATAAATATATATGCCCCCAAAAGGGGAGCAGCAAGATACACAAGCCAACTCTTAACCACGATAAAGAGACATATAGATAAAAATACACTAATAGTAAGAGACCTCAACACTCCACTATCAGCAATAGACAGATCACCCAAGCAAGAAATCAGCAAAGAAACGAGAGCTTTGAATGCCATACTCGACGAGTTGGACCTCACAGATATATATAGAACACTACACCCCAGAACCAAAGAATACTCATTCTATTCTAATGCCCATGGAGCATTCTCAAGAATAGACCATGTTCTGGGTCGCAAAACAGGTCTCAACTGATACCAAAACACTGAAATTATTCCCTACATATTCTCAGACTACAACGCTCTGAAATTGGAACTCAACCACAAGGAAAAATTTGGAAGAAACTCAAACACTTGGAGACTAAGAACCATCCTGCTCAGGAATGACTCGATAAACCAGGAAATCAAAAATCAGTTTAAACAATTTATGGAGACAACGAGAATGAAAACACAATGGTCCAAAACCTATGGGATACTGCAAAGGCAGTCCTAAGGGGGAAATACATAGCCATCCAAAGCCTCACTCAAAAGAATAGAAAAATCTAAAATGCAGTTTTTATATTCTCACCTCAAGAAGCTGGAACAGCAACAGGGGACAGGCCTAATCCACGCACGAGGAAGCAGCTGACCAAGATTAGAGCAGACATCAATGAATTAGAAACCAGGAGTACAGTAGAGCAGATCAACAGGACTAGAAGCTGGTTCTTTGAGAGAATCAATAAAATTGACAGACCACTGGCAAGATTTATCAAAAGAATAGAGAAAGGACCCAAATTAATAAAATTAGGAATGAAAAAGGAGAGGTCACAACCAACACCAATGAATTTGGAAGGATTATTAGAAACTTTTATCAACAGCTATATGTCAATAAATTAAGCAATCTGGAAGAGATGGAGGCCTTCCTGGAAACCTATAAACTACCAAGACTGAAACAGGAAGAAATTGATTTTTTAAACAGGCTAATTAATTATGAAGAGACTGAGTCAGTGATAAACCACCTCCCAAATAACAAAACCCCAGCCCGGATGGTTTTCCTGGGGAATTCTACCAAACATTCAAAGAAGAATAATACCTATTCTCCTAAAGCTATTTCAAAAAATAGAAACAGAAGGAAAGCTACCAAACTCATTCTATGAGGCCAATATTACCTTGACCCCCAAACCAGGCAAAGACCCCATCAAAAAGGAGAATTACAGACCGATTTCCCTAATGAATATGGATGCCAAAATCCTCAACAAGATCCTGGCTAAGAGAATCCAACAGTACATTAAAAGGATTATCCATCATGACCAAGTGGGATTCATCCCTGAGATGCAAGCGTGGTTCAACATTTGCAAGTCGATCAGCGTAATACATCATATCAACAAGACAAGACTCAGGAACCATATGATCCTCTCAATTGATGCAGAAAAAGCATTTGACAAAATACAGCATCCTTTCCTGATTAAAACCCTTCAGAGTGTAGGGATAGAGGGTACATTCCTCAATCTCATAAAAGCCATCTATGAAAGCCTACAGCAAATATCATTCTCAATGGGGAAAAGCTGGAAGCCTTTCCCTTAATATCAGGAACACGACAAGGACGCCCACTCTCGCCACTATTATTCAACATAGTACTAGAAGTCCTTGCAACAGCAATCAGAAAACAAAAAGGGATAAAAGGTACCCAAATCGGCAAAGAAGAAGTCAAAATGTCTCTCTTTGCAGATGACATGATACTCTATATGGAAAACCCAAAAGAATCCACTCCCAAACTATTAGAAGTTATAGAGCAATTCAGTAATGTGGCGGGATACAAAATCAATGCTCAGAAATCAGTTGCATTTCTATACACGAATAATGAGACTGAAGAAAGAGAAATTAGGGAATCCATCCCATTTACAATAGTACCAAAAACCACAGGTTACCTTGGAATTAACTTAACCAAGACGTAAAGGATCTATATTCTAGAAACTATAAATCACTCTTGAAAGACATTTTAGAAGACACAAAAAGATGGAAAAATATTCCATGCTCATGGATCAGAAGAATTAACATAGTCAAAATGTCCATGCTACCCAGAGCCATCTACACTTTCAATGCTATCCTGATCAAAATGCCGATGACATTTTTCAAAGAACTGGAACAAATAGTCCTTAAATTTGTATGGAACGAGAAAAGGCCCCGAATCGCCAAGGAACTGTTGAAAAGGAAGAACAAAGCTGGGGGCATCACAATGCCGGATTTCGAGCTGTACTACAAAGCTGTGATCACAAAGACAGCATGGTACCGGCACAAAAACAGACACATAGACCAATGGAACAGAATAGAGAACCCAGAAATGGACCCTCAGCTCTTTGGGCAACTAATCTTTGATAAAGCAGGAAAAAACATCCGGTGGAGAAAAGACAGTCTCTTCAATAAATGATGCTGGGAAAATTGGACAGCTACATGCAAAAGAATGAAACTTGACCACTCTCTCACACCATACACAAAGATAAACTCCAAATGGACGAAAGACCTTGATGTGAGACAGAAATCCATCAAAATCCTAGAGGAGAACATAGGCAGCAACCTCTACGACATCGGCCAAAGCAACCTTTTTCATGACACATCTCCAAAGACAAGAGAAACAAAAGATCAAATGAACTTGTGGGACTTCATCAAGATAAAAAGTTTCTGCACAGCCAAGGAAACAGTCAAAAAAACTAAGAGGCAGCCCACGGAATGGGAGAATATATTTGCAAATGACACTACAGATAAAAGACTAGTATCCAAGATCTACAAAGAACTTCTCAAACTCAATACACGAGAAACAAACAAATCATAAAATGGGCAGAAGATATGAACAGATACTTTTCCAATGAAGACATACAAATGGCTAACAGACACATGAAAAAATGTTCAAAATCATTAGCCATCAGGGAAATTCAAATCAAAACCACACTGAGATACCACCTTACGCCAGTTAGAATGGCAAAAATTGACAAGGCAAGAAACAATTGCTGGAGAGGATGTGGAGAAAGGGGATCCCTCCTGCATTGTTGGTGGGAATGCAAATTGGTACAGCCACTCTGGAAACAGTGTGGAGGTCCCTTAAAAAGTTAAAAATTGAGCTACCCTATGACCCAGCCATTGCACTACTGGGTATTTACCCCAAAGATACAGACGTAGTGAAGAGAAGGGCCGTATGCACCCCAATGTTCATAGCAGCATTGTCCACAATAGCTAAATTGTGGAAGGAACCGAGATGCCCTTCAACAGATGACTGGATTAAGAAGTTGTGGTCCATATATACAATGGAATATTATTCAGCTATCAGAAGGAACGATTTCTCAACATTTGCTGCAACATGGACGGCACTGGAGGAGATAATGCTAAGTGAAATAAGTCAAGCAGAGAAAGACAATTATCATATGGTTTCTCTCATCTATGGAACATAAGAACTAAGATGATCGGTAGGGGAAGAAAGGGATAAAGAAAGGGGGGTAATCAGAAGGCGGAATGAAGCATGAGAGACTATGGACTATGAGAATCAAACTGAGGGCTTCAGAGGGGAGGGGGTGGGGGAATGGGATAGACTGGTGATGGGTAGTAAGGAGGGCACGTATTGCATGGTGCACTGGGTGTTATACACAACTAATGAATCATCGAACTTTACATCAGAAACCAGGGATGTACTGTATGGTGACTAACATAATATAATAAAAAAACATTTAAAAAAATAAAAAATAAAAGTAGTAACTGAGAAAAAAAATAAAATAAAGTGACACTATATGTATACCTGTCAAAGAAAAAAAAAAAAAAAAGAAGCAAAGGTCTGCTCTCTACAATGCACAGGATAACCCCCACAACAAAGATTAACCAGCACAGAATGTCAATGCCTAAGAAACACTGATTTTGAGGTCCCTAAAATAATTGGGAGCCAAAAGACAGGAATCACTCAACTCACTACCAAATCTAAAACCCACCTCCATCTGTATTCAAATGTTAGTCCTTCCTTCTGCCAAATGCCAGTACTCCTATTTATGGCCAATCCTTTCCAATTAAGCCCCCAACCCTTTTGCTTTCTCAAAGACACTGTACCTGCAATAGTATTTTCTCTTCCCTTGAAAAATTTCTCCTACTCCACTGAATCCTAAAGTATACAAACCCTAGTAACTTCCATTAAGCACAGAGATACACACACAACCATCTAGAATAAAAACACCTCCCTTAACCCTACTTCTTACTCTCTTAGAAAACAAAAGTTCTTGAAAAGTTTTCAGCATTCCCTACCACTGCTTCCTCACCTCCCTGTCCACAGTTAACCCACTCCAACTTGAGCACCCAAATGCCCCAATGAAACTACCTGCTTGCTCTTTGGTCACCAATGACCAAAGCCAGCAGTCACTTCTCTATCCCTCTTCACTACACCTCTCAACAACACTTCCAACTCCCTCCTTGACACCTCCTCCACTTGAATATTTAGAATAGACACTCTAAAGGTAATTTGTCCAAAATACAGTTCTTTTAACATGACTTAAAAATCATGAACAATTTGGCTCCCATCTTGCCCTTGATCTTAGCTAGTACCAAAGTACAACCCCCACCACCACACTTCAGCCAAATAGGCAAACTCATCTCTGTCTAAAAGCTTCTGTATTTGCTGTTTCCTCTCCCTAAAGGCTTTCACCTCTGGATCTTCACCTGACTGGCTCTTCCTCATCCAGGTCTCATCTCAAGTAACCTGTTTCAGCAATTTGGCCTTCCCATACCCCTATCTGAATTACCCACAACTTAGAACTTCATAGGAATGTCATATTTCCTCACAGAATGTATCACTAGGAAGTCAACTTGTTTTGTTTACTGTTGGCCTGATCTCACAGAATGTAGGCTCCATGAAAACAGCAGCCTCATTTATTAATCTCCAGCACCCGTGTGTATGAGGTACATACTACATGCTTAATAAATATTAAGCAAATAAATGTATTTAAGGTGCAATGAAGAATACAAAGTTCTAAGACACAATTTGAGAGTATAAATGAGGCAGTAGTGGAGAGTTAAACCCAGATATCTAATACTAACAGGCCATGAAGAGATGTTAATCATTGGAGGAGGGGAGTAAGATATGAACTTTTTAGCTGCCAAAACACAAAATGTTCCAATACCATATCTTTACTATTTTTTTTTTTAATTTTTACACATTGCATAAAATAAAAAACATTTGTTCATGTCAGTTTCAATTCCTGATTTTTTTTTGTGATTGGTACATTTTGTGTTGTATCATTATCCAAAATTATTGGTCAACTATATAAAACACCATAACAACACTTACAGCTATTCTTTAAGGTTTTGTTTTTGTTTTTTTTTTAATCTGAAAAGTTAATTGTTTGCAAAAGAACTAGAAACAAATTATCTGGCTAAAATTATTCATAGTGCCATGTGTAGGGAAAAAAAAAAATGGAAACAACTCAAGCATTATTATAATATACCCCCGCCACAAGGAGGCAGAGAAAGCAAGGAAGGTAACTAAGACAAACTAGAAAAGTACTGTTTACTATCAGCTTACAGAAAAGCTTAGGCACCCTCCATTCATAATCATTGACATCTGCAATTCCCAAATAATTAATTACACCTTATAAACAAGCCTACAATCATTTAAAGACTTCAAAATACTTGAGGTGAAGGACAAAGTGAATACATATATTCATTTAGGAATAAGAAATGCACATCATAAAAATTAAGATAAAATATAATTCATTATAGAATACAGTATCAACTTGTACGTTTCTCCTAAATAATAAGGAAGGGCAGGATAGATTAAAGCTATTATGGCATACTTTTACTCTAATATGGCTAAATTTACAATTGTGGTATGAAGTCTGAAGAACTAATTCTTAAATATTTGTACTTGTCTTTCTTTCACTAAGCACCTCAAGAAATTTCATCAGTAACTCTTTGGAGAAAATACTTTCTACGATTTATTAGGAAAAAGTTTTTTCAAAGTCTTTTCAGTTCTACTTTTAAGCATCAGCACAGGCGCCCTTCAAATGAAAACTCATGAATTTCACTAGCCCCCAGTCTCCCACCTCAGAGAAAGAAAGAAAAGGGAAAAAATCTTTCAAGATACCAAGAAAAAAGCATCAAAGTATTGGGGGGCAAATACTGATACATTATCTCAGCTCTAAAGTAACTGAAAATAGAACAAAACAGAGACAAGTAAATGCAAAATAGAAAAAAAGAGAACATATAATTACTGAATAAATAATCTGATAATCAAAGAAAGAAGTCTGTAGAAGGTGGAGAAAAAAACGTTAACATTTTTCTCTCGTCATTACTAGTGCCACATTTACATTTAACAAATACAAAATAAGCACATTAACTATATACATTTTCTTCTCTTAGGAAATATTTAATAAAACAAGTGCCCTAAATTTTTATAGGTTATAGTTTTGCTTTTGTAGGTGGGTGAATTCTCAAACTCTTCCTCAAAAAAGTAAAATGCATCTCACAGACTAAAAAACAAAAACTAGTACCCAGTGACTACCAATTTAAGCTTAGTCTCAGAACAATTACATTATCTGAGAGAAAGTTCAAAATTTCATGAAAATACTTTAGACATTTCAAGAAGAAAACATATCCCCACAAAATCTAAACAAACCAAATATTTTAAATTCAAAACTAAGAAATCTCCTATTCGATCAATAATTATACAAGGGATACTACTACTTCTATATCAGATCTATCTGTCCCTGTATCTATATAGTACCCAATGAGAATATATATATAATCTAGCGTACAAAGAGCTCTAAAGCCAGGGGACACCTGGGTGGCTCAGTCAGTTAAGCACCTGCATTAGGCTCAGGTCATGATCCCAGGGTCCTGGGATCAAGTCCTACATTGGGCTCCTTGTTTGGAAGGGAGCCTGCTTCTCTCCTGCACTCCCAGTGCTTGTGCCCTCTCTCTTTCTCTCTGGCAAATAAATAAATAAAATCTATTTAAAAATTTATTTAAAAAAAAAAAAAAAAAAAAAGAGCTCTGAAGCCCGATTGCAGAGTTTCAAATCCCGGCTACAGCACCTACAAGCTGTATGACCTTAAAGAGGTTACTTCATCTCTCCAGACTTTGGTTTCTTGCCCACAAAAACATGGATAATACTATACCTCATAGGGTCGTTTGGGAGGTTAAAGAGAGTTAATATATATTAACCATTGAGAACAGGATCTGACACAGTAAATATTCAATAGTTGTTAAATACTATCTTCATACAGCACCTGGCACATGCTAAGTGCTCAATTAATACTTGCTAAATAAATGAGTGACCGGGATGCATGGGTGGCTCAGTAGGCTAAGCATCTGACTTAGGCTCAGGTCATGATCTCAGGATCCTGGGATTAAGCCCTGCATCTCAGGGTGTGTCCTCAGTGGGGAGTCAGCTTGTCCCTCCCCTTTCCCTCTGCCCCTCCCACAGCTCATGCTGGGGGGGGGGGGGGCCTCTCTCTTTCTCAAATAAATAAAATCTTTTATAAATAAATTAAATAAATAAATAAATTAATAAAGTGACCTACAGTAAATAACCAGTTTTCATTGCAATCATAATGTATCTAAACCTAACTGCAAAAACGTTTTCAAATTCTTTTAAGTCTAATTGGCTCAATTCGGGAACTTATTTTGGAAGCATGCAGTACTGAGTTAACTGGAATATTTCATTCAAATATTTAAGTATCTACTCTGGGCTAAACACTTCCGATACAACAATAAACAAGACATAGTTTCTGCCTCAAGAAGCTTAAGCTATTAAGAAACTTAAAAATATGTTAATTAAAAAGGAACTCAGAAACCTTCCAGTCCAACACCCTTCATTTTAAAAATGAAGAACCTGAAGTCCAAAAAACTTAACCAATTTGGCCAAAGATATAGCCTAGATAGTAAAGAGTCAAGACTGTAAGTCAGGTCTTGTAACTCCCAGCTAGCTTAGCGGTCTTTTCCGTATACCATACTGACTCAAAGTACTCTATATGAAACAGACTGAGATCTTGATCCACCACTAACAAAAGCTCTGCTAAATTATTTATTTACTGCATTAATGTGAATCAACACAAACTTCAAGGGAGCTATGGGAGACACAAAAATAAACTACTGTGATTACTTAATATATTTTCAGATCAACAAAAGGGATTCTTCACATTTGGAGGGTTGGTGAATTAATATTCTTAAGTCAGTTAACAGTTTGTTTCTAGTCTTCCATGGTGTTTGTCCCATTCTCATTCTCTATGCTGCATTTCCACTCGCATTTATGCCCTGGAGACAACAATAAAAGCACAATATATACTGGACTGCTAAACTTAAACACTTAATTGCCAAGAACTTGAAAGGGGAAAAAAAATCACATAGTATGATAGTAATTACCTTAAATGTACCATTTTGATTTTTCATGTAAGAAACCAAAAATATATCCACTGGTAGAAGTGCTGATGTGATAAGTGCAATCGCCAGAGAAAAAATTGCTGTTATGGTGGAGACAACTTCACTTTCCCGCTGACTTTGGTATTTACGAACATATATCCAACAGAATGCCAAAATAGCCTGAAAGAGAACAAAAAGAAATGTTTTGTTACTGCCCTATGTATTCTCTAACACAGATGATACTATGTGTTTGAAAGTTTCCAATGGGAAACCGTCCAATGAAGGTTCTTTTAGATGTGTAAGGAAGGTCCACTAGGTCTTATAAACTTGCTGAAGATTTATAATATTCAAAGCCTATTTCATGAATGCCATAAAACCTCACTTAGGTGCAAAGACACACACAAACAAAAGTTATTGATGACAGTGCTCAATTACACATATCCTCATTGAACCTCATTAATGGTTTCACACATCACAATTGTAGTTTTGAATGTTTTTTACCTATAGATTTCTCCAGCCTAATAGAATATAACTTGAACTGAAATTAACTTCTGCCCCATTATGACAGTTCAAGAATATCATTCAGCTAAAGATTAACTGCCAATAAGCACCACGCAATTGACAAATTATACTATAATTCAAACTTTAAAGGGCCTTAAACAAAGAAAAGTGAACATTTAAAATGAGTACACGTGCACTGCAAGGAACTTTCCAGTGATAAAAATACAAGCAGAGGTACTGAGGATGACATCTCTAATCCACCAGGTACTCTTACTAGTTACCACTGCCTTTCTAATGACTAACACAGAGTATAGGACTTCACTCACGATTCTCCAACTTCAGGAAATATCAGAACCATCTGGAGGGCTTGTTATAGTAGAGAATGCTGGGCCCCACCCCCAGTTTCAGATTCAGAGGTCTGGAGTGGGCCCAGAAAATCTGTATTTGTAACAAGTTCCCAGATGAGGCTGCTACTGGTCCAGGAACTACATTTTAAGAACTCTACTCTACTCAAATTTAGGGAATTACAGATAGGTACTAAATCAGTGATTCTCAGCCTAGGTACTGTGTTAGAATCACCTGGGCAGTTTTTAATACCCTTATGCGGTCCCCACAAATCAATTTATACTGAAGCTCCTCCAGGCAACAGCACTTTTAAAAAGCCTGAAGAGGAGCACCTGGATAGCTCACCAGTCAAGCGACTGCCTTCGTCTCAGGTTATGATCCTGGCGTTCTGGGATTGAGCCTGGCGGTGGGCTCCCTGCTCAGCGGGGAGTCTGCTTCTCCCTCTGTCCCCACCCCCACTTGTGTTTTCTCTCTCTCAAATAAATGAATAAAATCTTTTTAAAAAATTTAAAAAATAAAAATAAAAAAGCCTCAGGATTCCAATCTGAGCCAAACTTGAGAACCACTGTTCTTTGTTTTCCATTTTATTGTAGTTGACACACAATGTTCTATTAGTTTCAAGGGTACAACATAGTGATTCCACAACTCTACTCCCTATGCCATGCTCACAAGTGTAGCTACCATCTGTCACCACACAACACTACTACAGTATCACTGACTCCCATGCCATACCTTTCATCCTCATGACTTACTCATTCCATAACTGGAAGCCTGTACCTCCCATTCCTCTTCACCCATTTTGCTCATCCTCTCCCTTCCAGCAGCCACCAGTTTGTCCTCTGTATTTATAGGTCTGTTTCTGGTTTTTTGTTTTGCTTTTTATTCCACATGTGGGTGAACTCATACGGTATTTGTCTTTCTGTCTCTGACTTATTTTACTCTCCAGGTTCATCCACGTTGTGGCAAATGACAATAGAATATTCCTTAGCCATAAGAGAGAACGATTGTTTTAAATAAACTCTATTAAGAACTCTGAGACAAAAGCGCTGTTTTGTCCTTTCACTCTTTTCAACAGATTCAACTGTTACTTCCTTTGTGGGTATCCTAGCTCAGGAGCCTGAACACCACCACCACCTAATTGGTTTCACAGCTTCCAAATTCCCCCTACCACAATCAAGAAATAAGAACAGTTCCTCCACTGCAGAAAAATCCCCTTTGCCCCAGTGTAGTTAACCCCTCTCTCTACTCTCCACCCTTGACAACCACTATTATCTGTCCCTATAGCTTCTACCTTTTCCAGAATGTCAGATGTATTTATATAGAATATCGTCTTCTGAGTATGGCTTCTTTCACTTAGGATAATGCATTTTAAATCTATCCAAGTTGTTTCATGCAATTCCTTCATATTACTAACATTTCAGTGGTGTCAGAACAGCAGGAAAAAATAAAGTGAGAACGGAATGTAGACTTTGGAACCTGGATGCTGGAGGGGAAAAAAAGACCTACATTCAAATTCTGATGACTTACTAATTTATTTTTGTTTGGGGAAATTATTTTCTCATAAATTTATATTAATATTTTAGTGGAGTTGTCTTTTTAAAATTAACTCAAAAATATTTAAAACATTCCTCAAATTATTTTGAAGCCACTGGAAGCTGAGCCTAAATCATTCTATCCTTAGCAGGACCTGACATGAAGTATTCAATAATTTCTTTGATGGATTTCAAAAAGATCTGCACTTTTACAAAATTCAAAGTGATAGGTCTTACTGCAGAGGAAGCTGTTTGCCAATACCAGACAGACAAGCAGGGAAAGGGCAACCCAGCCAAAATAGTTAAGCCAAAGGATCCTGAACTTTCTGGTCTCAGGATCCCTTTATACTGTTAAAACTGAGAACCCCAAAGAGCTTTTTGTTTATGTGGGTTAAATCTATCAGTAGTTACTATATTATAAAATAAACCAAATGTCATCATCTATAAAATAGTAATAAGAATACTTCATAGCAGGTAATAAGGATTAAATAAGATGTAAGCAGTTACTGTGGCCAGGCACTGTGCTATATAAACTCTTTACATCTATGGTTATTCAGACCTGGATATCCGGCATACTTTGTTGAAATGAACAAAGGGAACCTATCACTTCAAGGAAAAAAACCAACGGTATCTGTTCCCAATGGTAAAATTCAAGCTTTCAACGAAACTTAGAATTTTGGAAAACTTGTATCCATGACTGCAAGCTTGACAGTTTCTCAATACTTATTTCTGGGACATTTCTTCTTACAGGTTTAATGATAGGGTTTCAGATTCCATTGTTTCGACTAACCTTTAGAAAGCTTCCAGTTACTGAGTTTTGGTGTACTATTTAAGAACATCCACAATTATCTAAAAAATACTCTTCTTTCAGGGACATACCACTAAAATAGGATATTCTTCATATACTTCAACCAAAACAACACTCAAAAGACTGAATACACAAGCAAACATGAGAGTCTAGCTCTCTTCTAATAAGCTAGGAATTAAATTTGCAGAAAATTAATTAGCCCTTATTACTAATTTTTTTCTACTCCGACATCTAGTTTCAAACTTCTTAATTCCCTTCTCATTTTATTTTTTCCTGCTGTACTATCACCAATTTCAATACCTTCCTTTCTTCATCTATCCAAAGTCTACTTCAATTAAACTTTCTTCCAATATTACGCTCTATTCTCTGAAGTCCTATTTCATTTATAAAATCATACTTTGGTTTTCAGTACTTAAAATACCTGTTTTAAGAATTTTTGTTCTCGAGGCACCTCGGTGGCACAACTGGTTAAGTGTGCCACTCTTGGTTTCAGCTATGGTCTGTGATTTCAGGGTCATGGCATCTAGCCGGGCATGGGGATCCACACTCCCACACTCGGCGGGGAGTCTGCTTGGAGTTTCTCTTTCCCTCTGTGCTCCCCCCACCAAATAAATAAACAAATCTTTAAAAAAAATTTTTTTGTTTTCCCACTATCTTCAGGCTCTCTTAAAGCTCATTTTGTTTCATTTCCATCCTCCCACAATTGGCACAACTCATACACATTAAACGTTTATTAATTGATAACTGCCAAGATACTCCCACTAGACTTTGATACTAGTTACATGCTCATTTGTTTTTTTCTAAACCAACTGAATATGATGGTCTGGAAAAGCTAGCATAGTCCTCAAGTATAGGACTGGATGGGCTTTGGGGACTAGGGCCACCCTTTACTGTTTTTATTTTCTCCACCAAGGGGAATAAAGTATGCTGCAGTGTAAAGGCAGTATTATTTTCTGGGAGAGTGAAGGTAGCAAGAGATAACTTTCCAGAAGCTTTCACACATTTGGGGGTGAGGGGTGGGTAAAGTTTCTGCTGAAATATTTACCAGCAAAACATACTATTTACTACCTAGGTTGCAGACACTGTAGTGGAATCTAACAAATACAAGTCTTGATTTCCAAAACTGAAGTTATTGGGTTTTGAGGTTTTGTTTTTTGTTTTAGTAATGCAAAACAGCAAAATACTTTGGGACATGATGCTACAACCGGACAGGATAGACAATGAGGAAAGAGAGTGAGAATGGGGAGGGGTATGAAGAGATATAAATTGAACCGCCAAATAAAATAAGCCCAAGGGTTTTAATATGAGGCAAGGAAGTAAAAAGTAGACTATTTGGGCTCCTGAGGCCCACGTTTTGATCACTGGATAAACAGGAATAAGATGGTAGGGAAAGAAAGCACCTGAGTTCTGATAGGCTGTAGCATACACACCCTGATACTGGCAGTAAAGAGAGCTAGAGCTCTACCCTGCGTTAAGTTTCTATATCCACCAAAAGAGACTGGAAAGGAATGTGAAACCTGGAAGTCAGAACGAACACCTCACGTCATCAAAGCAGAATCGCACAATGGGTAGAGAAGGTTAGAGACTCAATAACCCCAAGGGTAAGGAACACGGACAAACCCCACTTAAAGCAGCAGCGAGGCCCCCTTCCAGTTCAAGGCCAGCGGCTACTGAACTTGCAAAGATCAGACGCTGCTGCCCCACACTTTGTGCTCACGTCTCACGTGGGGGCCAGAGGCCACTTCTGCCTTCTCAACCCTCGGGGTCTCCTCGGTCCCCAAACTCCACCCGTCCCAGTGCCCTAGTCAGGGATAAGGCCAAGAGTTTCGAAAATGGAAACCTGCAATATTAGCCGTCATCAGGGAAAAGACAGCAAAGGCGGCCGGAAATCAGTGCCTCCGTTCCCCACTCGGAGCGCAGCCCCCGCCCAGGAGCAAAGGAGCCCCCCAACAGTCCAAACTAAAAGGGGGGCGGGGCGGAATGAGGAGGGTCTCCCGCTCCCGGAAAGGCCTGCTACAGGGCCGGCCCCTCTCTCTCTCCCACCAGTCCGTCCAAACACTGGGAAAACTACGAGCACCTCCCCTACCAGTAGTAAGAGGCCGAATATGCACCAGCCGATCACCAGCTCCGCCGAAGCCGCGCCAGTAGGCGCCGCCGCCGCCATCTTCACTTCCGGCCCGAACTCCTCGGGCAAAGGGGGTGGGGAAAGGGGAGGGGAAAGGGGGAAAGAGTGCGAAGGACACAGCGCCCGCGCACCCTAAAGGTTAAAGGGGCGGAAGGGGTGGAAGGGGCTGAGGGGGCGGAGGGGGCGGAGGGGGCGGAGGGGGCGGAGCAAACAGTTGCCAAGGAGACCCAGCCCTCGAGCGTCCCCTGGCGTTGAGCCGAGCGGGGGCGGGACGCGCCCGGGACGCCATGACATCACCGCGCTGCTTGCTCCGGAGGTGATGCGACGGCTTTACATGAGGGTGTTGTTTTACTGCACAGCAATCTTGTTGGAATAATTGAATCGGACTAAGCTGATGGACTGGAAAAGCGAGGGGACTCCACAAGGGCCTGGATTGGGAAATTCAAGCTAACGTTAAGGAGTTTCGACTTCCTCCTGGAAAGGAAGTTTGGCCCTCTTGTCCAAGACAGAATGGGCCGTGTAGTTAGCAGAGCTCACTAGGTTGCAGGAATGGCTGTCTGAAGAAAAAGTTTGCCTGATGCCCAAATGACTTTCTAATTTGCTGGCATTGGGGTCCGGCCTGAGTAACTATTTGGCTGGACATGGCCTTATCACATGATGTTGTAGCCTTTCTATTTAGTTCTATACATACCTGTGAATTTCAGTAATGACTTTGTGAACATACAGTGAAATTGCAGGTTCTCCTAATATTCATAAATTTAAAAAACGGTGCGGTAAGCCCTAGTGAGGCAAAGGCATAGATAGTTCCTATGATAGCTTCTCTGGGTCTCCTGGAGTGGGGGTACATATTTAACCACTAAATTGAAGAAGCATAACTTGTAATCAAAACAGAACTTTATGCGGGCACCTGGGTGGCACAGTCATTAAGCGTCTGCCTTCGGCTCAGGGCATGATCCCAGCGTTCTGGGATGGAGCCCCAGATCCGGCTCCTCTGCTAGGAGCCTGCTTCTTCCTCTCCCACTCCCCCTGCTTGGGTTCCCTCTCTCGCTGGCTGTCTCTGTCAAATAAATAAATAAAATCTTTAAAAAATAAAAAAAAAATTTTAAAAACCCAGAACTTTATGAGTGAATCCTCCCATCTCTTTTCAATACATTATGTGGTGATAAATTATCCCCTGCCTAAGACCTACTTGTAGCTGAATCCTGAAGTAGGTAAGGAATAGGGAAGAGGGGAAAAGGAAAGAAGGAAATAGAGGAGAGAACTGTTTTAACATAAATTGTTGCCATCATAACCTGGCTTTATGTTCTCTGAAACTACAAATGTTTGATCACGACTTTCTTCTGTGGGACATTCATTTCTCTGGAAACCTCTTTCCTATAGTTTCCTTAAAGTGAGTAGAGAGATCTCTATTCCAAGAGTTCACCTAAATTACTTCACCAGTTGTCAGGCATAATGTGGTACTTGTTTGTTTGTTTGTTTGTCGTAAGACCTTATTTTAAGTAATCTTTGCACCCAATGTGGGGCTCAAAGGTCAAGAGTAGCAGGCTCTACCAACTGAGCCAGCCAGGCAACCCTGTGGTGGTACTCTGCCTCTTCCTGCTAGTCTCCTAATCCTCTCCTAGAGGCTCCCTTGGCTAGAAGGAAAGGTCTAAGACAACCCCAGGCCAGTTTTCTACCTTTTCCCCATGGCCCTAATCCTCTGTATAGGAAATGATTGTGTATAAACTGCATAGCAACCTTTGGAAGCACAGGCCAATCTCAATGTAGCTGTAGTCTCCTACTTCTACCATCAAAGCAATCAGCCCTTATTGGATATCCCAGAAGGAGTCAGCCTGCACTCCATACTTTGCTGTAGTTTTCCCAAGCCTGAGTCAAGTATCATTCCTCTGTATTTCTCAATTGCAGGAAACATATTTCAAATTCTCCAAGTGGCTCCCTTGATGCCTCCCTTGGAAATTTTATAAGTGAGCAACCTTTCTTTTATAATTACAAACAACCAATAAAGATTATTATTTTTAAGAAGCTCTGGTCTATAATTAGAGGCTTCTTAGATTTAAGAACATCTAACCCTTAGATGGGAACATCCTAGCCCAATGTTCCCCCACCCCCAAACACACACTGTCCCTTGGGGTTAAAGGTGGAAGCCAACAAACCAGGAGCAATTCTCATGAAATAAATCTCTTTGAAAGAAAGAAAGAAAGAAAGAAAGAAAGAAAGAAAGAAAGAAAGACTTCAATTTTTCTTTTCCCCACTCCAATCCATTTACTGACATTTTATTTGGCTGAGGGGTTGAAAATTGTAGAATAAATTCCTTTCACAGCCCTGTTTAATTCTGCATATGAAGGAGAATTTATGGCTAGGAAGAAGACAAAGAATTAAAGACTATAATCTCCCCCACCACTTTAAATTTTATGTGAAATTGAAGTTTTTAGCAAGATCAAACTGAACGTTTTTAATATCTGATATACTATCCATTGAACTAAGCCCATTTAATAAACTGCTTTAGCTCTTTTGCTGACTCCAAATGCCTAAGTATTGGGGTCCTGTTGGGCAATTGCTTGATTTGCAGGTAGGAAAACCTTACAAACCTGTGTTGCTGGTAAGTGTGACTAGTTACAAGAACAGTAATTCTATTGGAAGAAAAAAGAAAGAGAATGTGAGGCATCTGGACAGGTAGAGAGGCACGTATCAACCTGTCTGTCCATTCTTCAGCTTAGTCAGGATGTACTATTCATTTCACGTACACACCAGGCCAGCAAAGATGAAACACATTCTCCTTAAATCTAAGAAGCCTCTAATTATAGACCAGATCACTTTAAAAATAATAATCTTTATTGGTTGTTTGTAATTATAAAAGAAAGATTGCTCATTTATAAAATTTCCAAGCATGTATAATTTAGAAACTGAACAGATCCTAATAAATTAACACAGTTCTCCTCACACCAAGATTCTTGCCTTTAAGAGCTTCAAGGATTTTTTTTTAAAGATTTATTTATTTATTTGACAGAGGGAGAGAGAGACAGCCAGTGAGAGAGGGAAGACAAGCAGGGGAAGTGGAAGAGGAAGAGTCAGGCTCCCAGCAGAGCAGGGAGCCCAATGCGGGGCTTGATCCCAGGGACCTGGGATCATGCCCTGAACCAAAGGCAGACGCTTAACGACTGAGCTACCCAGGCGCCCCGGAGATTTAAGGATTTTTGTGTACTCATTCTAATATGTTCCATGAGGGTGTGGAAAACCAACAGATAATCCTTCCCTGCTTCCCCGGTGCCATAAACTGAATATTTGTGTCACATACACACACCCAAGTTCATATGTTAATTCCTAAAGCCCAAAGTGATGGTAGGGCCTTTAGGAGTCACTTAGGTCATGAGAGCGGAGCCCTCATTAATGGTTAGTGCCTTTATGGAAAAAGACCCCAGAGCGTTCCCTTGCTCCTTCCACCATATCAAGTTACAGTGAGAAGACAATACCTGTGAACCAGGAAACAGGCCCTAGCCAGATACCAAATCTCTTGGCACATTGGTCTTGCACTTCCTGGTCTCCAGAACTGTACAAAATAAATTTTTGTTGTTCATAAAGTCACTATTTATGGTATTTTTGTTATAGCAGCCTAAAGAGACTAACACACCTGGCATTACAAAAGAATGCACTTGCCCTCCTCCCCACCTAACAACTCTTAGGAAGGTATCAGGATTTCTGTGGATTCTGTCACTTTTTTTTTTTTTTAAGATTTATTTATTCATTGGGGGGCAGAGCAGAGGGAGAGAGAGAGAATCCCAAGCAGACTCCACACTGAGCACAGAGCCCAATGTGGGGCCGATCCCAGGACCTCAAGATCATGACCTGAGCTGAAACCAAGAGTTGGATTAACCGACTGAGCCACCCAGACTCCCTGACTCTGTTCCATTTTCAGTTCAAAGAAATGGCCATGTAAATCCCATCACTCCGAGGGGATTTAATAAGAGAACATATTGCAGAAAACCTTCTATCAAAACCTAGCCCCACTGACTATGTTAGGAGGGCTAGAGGCCTCTGGAGGAAAGCAACATTTGTAAGAGAACAAATATCCTCCCCTCATTTCTCTGTCCTTCAGCTTTTAAGTAGTCCTCCTCCACTAAAGCCAGTGAGGGGAAGACACACAAGAGAATCACCCATATGGTTAAAGGGTGTGACCTGAATTTTGGGAGAGGCCCAGCATCTTGCTGTAAGTGCTGAGAGTGGCTGACTCACAGAGGTGCCTGTTGCTGAGCTAGCAAAGAAACCTGTGTTGGGAATATCTTGGGCAGAAAGGGTGTAGATTAGCTCCTCCCCATCCTTACTTCCAACCCCCACCCCACAAAAGCCCATTAAATTCACACTGGTAGAAGGCTCCTGAGAACCACCCTATCTGTGTACTTATTCCTGTGGACACATTCACAAACCTCCACTGGAAAAGGCCTTTTTAAGAATTATCTTGGTCTAGCCCAGGAACATGTGGACAGCAAAAAGTTCGGGGAGGAGCCCCAAGTGCGACAGGCAGTGATGACCTACAGAAAAGTCACCTTGTTACCAAAACCAGACAAAGATGGAATAAAGAGGGGCGCCTGGGTGGCTCAGTCATTAAGTGTCTGCTTTCTGCTCAGGCTGTGGTCCCAGAGTCCTGGGATTGAGCCCCGCATCGGGCTCCCTGCTCTGCTGGGAGCCTGCTTCTTCCTCTCCCACTCCCCCTGCTTGTGTTCCCTCTCTTGCTGGCTGTTTCTTTGTCAAATAAATAAATAAAATCTTAAAAAAAAATGGAATAAAGAAAACTACAATGAACACAGATGCCAAAACTGCTGACGAAAGAGTTCATGAAGAAAGGACAATCATTCCTCTCATCCCTTGTCCTTATAGAACGCAAGAACCCAAAGCTGGAGGATTGGGGACGGGTTTGGGAAACAGAGGCATGAGAGTGGTTTCTCATTCCCTTTACAGAGTGCTTTTGGAAAACCAAAGGTTGAATTATGATCAAGTGACACATGCTAGGAGGTAAAATTTATAAAAAGGATCTTAACATGGGAATTGGTAGAAACAGCAAAAAGCAAACTGAATGTTTTAATTTATTCAGAGGAAAAAGTAACAGACTGGGAGAAAAACTTAATATCAATGAGACACAAAGGAGGTAGAGAATAAAGAAAGGAAGTAGGGCACAGAGACCTAAGGAGGCCTAGAACGAGAGGATAGTAGGGTGCATGAGTCAGGAACACAACAGGCTCACGGTCTAGCAAAGGGGTCAGTAATCGAAAAAATCCCATAGTCAAGCTAACCACACAATGGGAACTATACAAACTGATGATACAGCTTGCATTTATACCATAGCATTTATACCATAGCAAAGTCTAGTTATGCATCCAAATTAACTGTATGTATTAGACCACCAGACGTTAACGTGTTGTGTTTTCCTTTTGAAATTGCTGATTCTTATATGTCTCTTTTTTTCTTACTTTGTTACATTGTTAAAAACATAAAATATTGGACTTTCTGTCCAAATAAGACACTTGAAAAGTCTCAAAATTTCTCTTTCTGTCATGTTGTCTGTGCTTCTATTGCTAACCAATAATCCTTCTGATTGACAAATTCTTTCTTTAGCTTGTTTAATACCTTCAGTCAGGTTACAGTTAAGCCTTACTGGCCTCAGATCCTAGTGACTTTGCACATGTCTGGCCTGATCCATTATGTGTTGATTTAGAATTCAGCTCTCTGTTGTGCGCCCTGTACTGCCTACACTTAATCTTCTGTCAAAAGGATTTAACAGTGATCCTGCGTGAACATTACTGTGGGCCTGAGGAGGTTTGAGCAAACCTTTTTCTCCTGTTACTACATTATCTCCTTTACCCCCTAATCCTTCCACTGTCATCCAACTGAATTGGTCATCACAACCCTAAGAAGTTTCTGCCTTTCTTTGTGAAAGGAATTCACAAATTTCTTTATGAGGGAATTGGCACAGATGCTGGAGAGGCCCATTTGGTTCTGCTAGAACATTTGCTCATTTGTATATAATTCTGTGGGGGAGCTGGAGGTTTTTGCACAAGAGCCAATCCATGAAAAATTAAATGTTTATGGTCTACACTTTTTCATTTAAAGTCAAAATAGCTTTTATTGAGTCCCAAAGTAGAAGGTATATTCAAAAGTATAGTTCATCTGTTTCATTGTTTTCTTAAAGAAAATGACACTGAAATGTTAATATCTGGGTGTTTCTGATTTGTGGACACAGAGGCAACATTCCAATTTGTCATCCTAAAATTAGACTGCACACAGTATCATAATGTGAATTGTAAAATTCACATTTCCATATATCTGCAATTATAAACTCTTAATGGATACCGTTTATATATAATTTCCAGTGGAACAAACATTCCCACACGAATGGATGATGCATGTTCGTTTTCTTCTTAAGATTTTTCTTCTGGGTATGAAAGAAATTATTTAAACATAGCCTAGACATGCTAAAATATCACTTAATACATCCAAGTGTTTTTCATTGTATCAATTCCTAAACCTGGTGTTCATGTACTTTAAGGTATAAAAAGTAAGTTTGCATGTACAACTCAAATACGTCAAAGACAGTTTGGAATGCAAGTAGAAATTACAAGAGAAACTGATTTTCAATTTCTATTTAAAATGATCCATAGCATGCTCAATAATTTTAATAAATGATGCATTTTTTATTTGTAGCATATGTTGAACTTTTTTCTAATAGGGTTCCTTTCCTGGCTCCAACATCTATTCCCGTCCATTGTGTGGTTCTGCTTGCTTCAATTCTGGGCAGAGTTTCTCAGCTTATATTTGAAATCAAATGGAACTTTTGGTGTTAAATTCCCACATGTTAATAATCTATAAGTCATAAAATTTTGTAAAACCGGTAGTTCTTATTAGAAGTTACAGAGCTAAAGTAGCTCAGGTCTAGATAGCTGTGTCTGTAGCACAATATGAAAGAATTTTAAGTTGATCTTTAAGTTTTTAAACAATTGAAAAAGACATTTATCCTTATGTTTTTATTTGTTGACAAATACTGTAAGTTCTTCCATTGTTTATATTTCTTAAAGATTTTATTTATTTGAGAGAGAGAGAGAGATTGAGAGAACAAGTGGGGGGAGGGGCAGAGAGAAAAACAGACTCCCTGCAGAGCAGGGAGCCTGATGTGGGACTGGACCCTGGGATCATGACCTGAGCCGAAGGCAGACACTTAACTGCTTAACCGACTGAGCCACCCAGGCGCCCCTTTCTTCCATTGTTTTTAATGATATAAAGTAGGGAATTTCAACCACTATGTCCAAAGCCTTTTCTGAAAAATAGTTTAATTAAAACTATGAAATATATTCATTGAGGTATAGAAATGCTTCCAGGAGGAGGTAACATTGGACCAGGTTTTGAAGGATGGAAATGAGTTTATCAACACAGACACACAGGGAGAACACCATGTGACGATGAAGGCAGAGATTGAAGTAATGTGTCTATAAGCCAAGGAACACGAAGGATTGCTAGCAACTGCCATAAGCTGGAAGAAAGGCATGGAACAGACCCTTCACCCAGAACCTTAGAGGAGCTTGACCCTGCTGCCACCTTGATTTTGGACTTCTAGCTCCCAGAGCCATGAGAGACTACATTTTTTTGTTTTTGAAGAGTTTATCAAACAGACTAGGAGAAGGGTGAGCATAGATTCCATCAAGGGAATAGCATATGTAAAGACACAGAGCATGCAATACCATATTCAGTATTACTTGAGCAATCAGTGTGAGAGGGGGAGGAATTAGCCAACTAAGAGACTGGTCAGAACGGGATGCATATTCCCCACTAAGAAACTTGGGCTTCATCCAATAGGCAACGAGATCCCATGAAATGTTCGAAGCAGGAAGAAATATAATGAGACTTGCATTTTGGAAAGGTCCCCTTAGGATAATCTGAATGCTGGGTTGGAGATGGAGCATACTTGAAGGAGAGTTTATTTCAGTTAAGATGCTATCACTACAGTCAAGGCAAGAGATGATGGAAGCTAAACAGGCTGTCAACATGAAGGGAGGAGATAGATTTATGAGATAGTAATAAAGATTCATGTTCAAGACATGGTGTCTAAATGTGAAAGGTGAAGAGAGAGAGAGATTCATAGCGAGGAATTGGTTTATGCAATTACGGGGGCTGGCGAGGCAAGTCTGAACTCCACAGAGCAGGCCATCAGACAACACAGGCTGAAACCTCTCAGGCAGGACCTGACATTGGCAGTCCACAGGCAGAATTTCCTCTTCCTCAGGGAAATTTCAGTTCTGCTCTGAAGGCCTTTTAACGGATTGGATCAAACCAATCCAGATTATGGAAAATAATCTTGTTTACTGAATCAACTGTAGGTGTTAATCACACCTAGGAAATACCTTCACAGAAGCATTGTTGCTGGTTCTCAACTGAGAGATGTGGAGAATGACAGTGCCACTAATTAAGATAGGGAACACGTGAGGAAAAATGGATTGGGAGGGAGGAATAACAGAAATTTACTGTATTTCATAGATTCTAAGATGCACTTTTTTTCTTTACATTTTAATGCCTCTGAAGTTAGGATGCATCTTATAATTGTTGAGATCGTACCACTATAATTAGAATCATTTTTCCTTAGTATTTTATAAAATGATGGTGTATCTTACAATCAACGGTATCTTAGATTGAAGGAAAGAAGGTAGTGGATTTGATTTGGTATCTTGAATTTGAAGTGCCTGAGGGACATGAGTCACTCTAGTTCACAGAACACATAGGTAGGAAACAATGAAACCCAGCTAAGAGGCTTGCCATGGAGATATGACTTCTAGAGTCATCTGTACTCAAGTGAAAGTCAAAGCAATGGAAATAAAATCCCTAGGGAAAGCAGATAGCATGAGATGAATAGGCAACTGTAAAGAGCTCAAAAGTTTAAAGAAGAAAACAAAAGGAAACGAGTCATCAGAAAAATTTTCAGAAAATGACATTAAAAGAAAAGGGGAAAGATAATTTTTACAAGCTGTGAGGAGTTATCAATGTCAAATGCAGTGAGAGGACAAGTACCCACTGACTACAGCAAGATGGGGGTCGCTAACAACTTTTAGAATGACTTCAGTGGAGTAGTGAGGGAGAAGACAGGTGCATTGGATTGAGGAATGAAGGAGAAGTAGGACAGCAGAGGTCATGAATGTGAACATTTCTTCAAGGAAGCTTGACTAAGGAGGATGGAACAATGAAAAAAATGGAGGGAATGAAGTTGAAGGTGATTTTGTTAGAAGTGACTCAGACGTGGACTTGTTTCTAAGATAAACAGTAAGGACAGGAGCCACAGCACATCAATCTAAATTTGGTTATCAGGTCATTTTATTGACAGCTTGAACTCTGAAGAAATGACGTAGTCAGGTGAGAGGAAGGAGATGAGTCAATCAGACACTATTCTAGCAGAAAAAAAACAAAGAGTAAGCCAAAAGTGTGATTCAAGACAGTTTAATCACTGGACTATTTACAAAAGTGTGAGCAGCATAAAGTGAAATTAACCCTAAGATTGGTAACAGCAGGAAGCCAGTACCACTCCTAAAAGGACAAGAACAAGAAGTTACTGAAACTGGCAAGACCTATAAACTTAGGAAAGAGCTGCTTAGCAGCTATTGTCAACCCAAAGTTCCCTAGAAAGAGAGTCATGGGGATAAATACCCTGAATTCTCTCTCCTACTATCCTCTTACTTCCTGCCAGTATCTCCTTTGGATGAACTTAAGAGGTCAAAGGGCAAGGGAGTCCATTTGACGCAAAGCATAATAATCAGCTTCCCTGGTTAAACAGCAGGGTGGAGAAGGGTGGAGAATCCAGCTGGAGCAGCAAATGGAAAACAGTGAACAGAAAAGGCAGGGTTTGTCCAAATGGGAGTTAAGACCCAAGACAATAGAACTCCTGGTGAAGACAAAGAGGGCATTTGCTACAGATTCTATGATTTACTCTAGCAGTTGTGACAACAAAGACTATCCTAACTTTTGTCTAGTTAATGAGAAACTGATATATCTAAATAAGAAAAGGCCCAACATTCTTGTCTTAATTAATACCCACTGTTCATTTTGTATTGTATATAATGGAAACAACCAATGATATCTATGGATTAAAAAAGATTCTAATTCTCTGCAGGATAACAAAACTATTCACATGTTTCATCTTTTCATATAAAAAGAGATTTCCCGTTAAAAGGATGCTTCTTTTTTTCAAAAATTTGAATAAATTGATGTTTAAAAAAATTACTGCCATTGGTAACTTTAGCCCTGAAAAAAATGAACAATGTTAAAACTTTCTTTAGGTTTTTGTGTCTATTTTTGTACCAGCACCATACTGTTTTGATTGCCACAGCTTTGTATAACTTGAAATCTGGGATTGTGATACCTCCAGTTTTGCTTCTCTTTTTCAAGATCGCTTTTGCTATTCAGGGTCTTTCGTGGTTCCATACAAATTTTAGGATTGTTTGTTCTAGTTCTGTGAAAAATACTGTTGGTATTTTAATGGAGATTGCATTAAATAGAACAGTGGAACAGAATTGAGAGCCCAGAAATAAACTGATGATTATATGGTCAATTAATATTTGACAAAGGAGGCAAGAATTGCAATGGGAAAAGGACAGTCTCTTCAGTAAATGAGGCTGGGAAACTGGACAGTTACATGGAAAAGAATGAAACTGGACGATTTTCTTATACCACATGCAAAAATAAACTCAAAAGGAATTAAGGACCCAAATGTGAGACCTGAAACCATAAAATCCTAGAAGAGAGCATAGGCAGTAATTTCTCTGACATAGCAATATTTTTCTAGATAGGTATCCTGAGGCAAGGGAAACAAAAGCTAAACTAAACTATTGGGACTACATCAAGATAAAAAGCTTCCCCACAGCCAAGGAAATCATCAACAAAACTAAAAGATGACTTACTAAACAGGAGAAGATACTTGCAAATGACATATCTGATAAAGGGTTAGTTTTCACAATATATAAAGAACTTATACAATTCAACAAAAAAAAACACAAATAATCCAATTAAAAAATGGGCAAAAAACATGAACAGACATTTCTCCATAGAAGACATAGAGATGGCCAACAGATAAATGCAAAGATGCTCAACATCACTCATCATCAGAGAAACGCAAATCAGAACTGATGTGGTTTGAAGTGGTGGTGTTTGGAGCCGATGGCCAAGAAAGAATTCTTGAGACATCTTTGGGGCAAAACAGTGATTTTTGTTTTGTTTTTATTTTGGAGAAAGAGAGCATAATCAGGGAAAAGAACAGAGGGAGAGCAGCAGAGGGAGAGAGATAATCTCAAGCAGACTCCACACTAAGTGTGGAGCTGGACATGGGGCTCAGTCTCACGACCCTGAAATCGTGACCTGAGCTGAAATCAAGAGTCAGATCTTGGAATTCTGGGATGGAGCCCCACATCAGGCTCCCTGCTCAGCTGGGAGTCTGCTTCTCCCTCTCCCTTAACCCCTCTCCCCACCCTCCCTCCTTGTGTTCTCTGCTCTCCCTCATGCTCTCTCTCTCAAATAGATCAAATCTTTAAAAAAACCCACAAAAACCCACAATGAGATATCAATTCACACCTGTCAGAATGGCTAAAATTGAAAACACAAGAAACAAGTGTTGGTGAGGATGTGGAGAAAAAGGAATCTTCCTGAACTGTGGGTGGTAATGCAAACTAGTACAGTCACTCTGGAAAACAGTATGGAGTTGCCTCAAGAAATTAAAAATAGAACAACCATATGATCCAGTAATTCCACTACTGGGTATATACCCCCAAAATACAAAAACACTAATTTGGAAGGTTATATGCACCCCTATGTTTATGCAGCATTATTTACAATAGCCAGAAAATGGAAGCAGCCTATGTCCATTGATAGATGAAGGGACAACGAAGATGTGGTATATATACATATATATGTGTGTGTGTGTGTGTGTGTGTGTGTGTGTGTGTGTGTACACACACACACACAATGAAGTATCACTCAGCCATAAAAAAGAATGAAATCTTACCATATGCAACACGGGTGGATATAGAGAGTATACTTCTAAGCAAAATAAGCCAGTCGGAGAAAGACAAATACCACGATTTCACTCATATGTGGAATTTAAGAAACAAAACAAATAAACAAAGGAGAAAAAGAGATAAGTCAAAAAACAGACTTTTAACTATAGAGAACTGATGGTTACCAGAGGGGAGATGGGTGTGGGGATGGGTAAAATAGGTGAAGGGGATTAAGAGTACACATAACTTGATGAACACTGAGTAATGTACAGAATCATTGAATCGCTAAATTGTACACCTGAAATCAATGTAACACTGTGTTAACTATACTGGATTTAAAAAAAATAACTTTCTATAGGTCCTATAGACCAAGTGACTTTAGTAATGTTGATTCCATATCTATTTCCTTTCTAGCATCAATTATAGATAACCTTTAGCTAGCAGACAATTTAAGAATTATGTAAAATAAAAAGCCTAGGCTATTCCTACAAATATAAGACTTTAGAGAAAAAGAACCTAGAAACAATAGGTACCAAATTTGGATTTTTAAAATTATTCTCATCAACACATAAATGTGTCCGCACGCACACTTTCTGGATTGAGAGCTCATTGTCACTCAGATAAGCCTTTTTCTCACATTAAAATGGAAGGCAGCTTTGGTAATAAGTTAGATAGAAAACCTTAAAAATTTCCTTTTCATAACTTTTAAACAAACTAAAACAAAAAACAAAAACACTAAGGCATTCCACCAATTAATATCTGACCAATTCTAGAATATGCTTAATTTTGAAGGGCAAATGGAGCTCTGTAGAAGATGAGAAATTGTCCCATTTCTGATAGTTGTAAACCTTTTTTTCTTAGGCCAAATTTGTTTTCTGATAAATATGTGCAAATTTAAGTTTTCACAACTTTTTTCAAAAACGATTTGATCTTTACATTTACCATCTACCAAAGTCAACTATCAGTTTACTATTATTTAATTATTTTATAACCTGTATGATTTTTAAAAAGAGTTTATTTATTTATTTCTCAGAGAGAGAGAGAACATGCAAGCACGGGGAACAGAAGGCAGAGAGAGAGCAGGATCCCCACTGAGCAGGGAGCTCGATGCGTGACTCGATCCCAGCACCCAGAGATCATGGAGCTGAAGGCAGACATTTAACAGACTGAGCCACCCAGGTGTCCTGTAACCTGTGTGATTCTGGGGCTACTCATAATCCAATCTGCACTCACAGAATTATACCATGTGGGTATTCTATAATAGAAGCAAGCGAAATCTTTACTTAGTATCCTGAGAAATTACCAAAGGATAATTAGGGTAATTAAACTTCTTTAAAGTCCTTTATAGACCTCACTCTCATTTCCTCTCACATGTCTCCAAGGGCAGATTTACAGAGACACTAGTGAAACTGAAACTTCAATGACCCACTTGCCTAGGCATTTTCCATGGTCCCTTCAGAGGGCCTAGCAATGTGTTCACATGCTTTCATGTTATTTGTAAAAAATGTTTAGAGTAATGTATTTTCACTTTAATCTTTTCACACCACTGTCTCTTTCCATTTAGATATCTCTCTATCACAGCTCCCCTCCTATGAGTGTCTTTTGAGTGACCACAGGCATTCTGAGAACCTAGCTCTGGGCAAATAGGATTAGGGTTCCATTTAGCTTGGATTAAATGTACTATATTTGTGTGGCTCATAATTATACTCTCATATAGTTAAGTTATTGCTAAGCATCCTGGTGTAGGAATGGCATCTAGGAATGCTTTTAAGGCCCACTATTCCAATTGTGATATCAGAAATGTGTTTGGTTTTTGTCCCTGATTCCTGGTATAGAGCTTCTAAAACCCTTGGAATACCCTGCCTAATAGGAGTGTCTTTTGTTATTTATAATGAGCCCTTTTTGTTTTTTTTTTTTTGTTTGTTTTGTTTTTCTTTTAAAAGATTTTATTTATTTATTCGACAGAGATAGAGACAGCCAGCGAGAGAGGAAACACAAGCAGGGGGAGTGGGAGAGGAAGAAGCAGGCTCCCAGTGGAGGAGCCTGATGTGGGGCTCGATCCCATAACGCCGGGATCACGCCCTGTGCCAAAAGCAGACGCTTAACCTCTGTGCCACCCAGGCACCCCGATAATGAGCCCTTTTTGATCACACCTACACTGATGTTAATGAAGTATGAAGTAAATGGTTTGGTAATCCAATTATTGTAGGAATTAGGAATAGAACAATTTATTATTACTTACTTTATGCTAACAAAGTATTACAAAGTGGGATATGCACAGAATTCTTAAAATCACTTGTTCACTATATGAATATATCATCAACTAACCAAAGAAGTTATTTTAAGTGTGGTAAGCCTGCATCATCTTGTGTCATGGGATCGTTCAATTCTACCACCACGTTTTTCTATTCCAATCAATGAACTACTGTCATACATTCAATTTGAAATGTCTGACTTTCACTTGGTGCCAATGAGACACAAAATAGCAACTACAATGTAGTATTCAGTTATCAGGTGCTCCAAATGATTCATATAGGCTCAAATATATGCTCAAATTACGTTTTGTAAGACTTTTGTGAAAATACAAACAAAATGAAAAAAAAACTGACCTAGAAAACTCTCAATGTTATTTTGCTTCACTAGTAAGATAATTATAAAAATATTTCTTATCAATTTACTACTAAAATCATGACTGTCAGTTTAGTCTTTTGTAATAGTTATGCTTAAATATCTTATAGGGTCCCCAATTATTTACATATTTATCAATGTGTGTTGTGCATATAAAACCAGACAGAGAAAATACTGATTAACCAAAAACTGTAATATCAAAACATAAAATTCTGTGGCTTCAAGTCCAGAGCTTGGAATCTGCACGATAAAAGCCTCAAAGCTCTTAGGCATCATCTTCTAAGGATATCTTGACACCTCTTGTACAGCTACTATATATCCAATAGAATTTTGTGATTGGTAACTTGAATGTTGTATAAGTAGTTCATAAATTATTATAAGTGTTGAAATTAATCTTTGTCTTAGGCTGGCCTTGAAGTGCCTCCTATGCCCACAGGCCCTTTGAAGGTGAACCTGCCCATAACCCTTTGTTGTAAAACATGTTAGAACACATTAGTGGCCAAGTTATGCCCTGTATGATTCTGATCTCATGGCCAGAATACAATCGTGGAGACAAAGAGGGCAGCTCGTCTAAAAACTGGACAGGAGGAAATAAGAGGAGTAGGCTGCCTAATTTTGCCCAATAGCGACAATGAGGATAATCTGAATGTAAACTCAGGAAATTTTGAAATCAGGAAAAGAGAAAGGGTTGGCCAGTTAACGAACAGAGCAGAAGGAGAAAAGCATACAGCAAGAAGACAGAAGCCATTGCCTGTCAATGAAAGTGACAAGGCATAGGCCGTGAGTTACCAAATACCAGGAGAAGGTAGAAAGAAAAACAAGGTATAACTCAGAAAGGAGATAAGTGAAAATTAAATGAACAGTGGCAAGTAGGGTAAAGAATTTTAAAATTTACATAGTGGAGCAATTGATAATGGTATTGACTGGATCCTGAATGACTTTCCACATTCCTGAAGTTCAGGAAACCCAGCCCTACCAGAGATTTCAATTTTTCCTGTGGAGCCTGGCTTGGGGGTATTTCCTGGATTCCCAGGAGGCCAAAACACATGCGTGAGAATTCTCCTTTTCTTATTTCCACATGAGGCCTTTTAATAAACACCACATGACTCAAGACCTTCTGAGGGGATTTTTGTCATTGCAACAACAAAGAAGGACTAATTAGTACAACCTTTTTATAATTGCAAGACATGGTATCCATTAGCTAGCATATGCATTTACTATGTTGTATTAAAATGGCTGATTTACTTATCGATTTCCTCCACTTGAGTCTCTAGGCCTGGGGCTATTTTTGTTAACTACATCTTTAGTTTTGGTACCTAGGAAGTGATCCATAAATTTTATCAAATGAATAAATGAAACAGCCATTCTAAAAAACTACACACACATAAACTAGTCTTTAATCTCCTCTATGTATTACACATTTCATTTGTGCAAAATATAGTGCCTGGTATGGCAGATACATGAGACATACACACATAAACACACACAGTGTAATAAGAGAAGTTACTGCTGCTTCTGGCAACTTCAGAAAGGCAAAATAGGAAAGTCATGAGAAGCAGATATTTCTTCTATGAAAAATCGCTGAGAATCTCCCTCTCTTATGCAACAGTTGGGACAACAGACTTACTAGTGGAGGGCTTGGGGAAAGGGTAACAGAAAGAACCTTTTATCATTTGATTAATGTTGTGCCTCTCTAAAGGAACTCTATGCAAAAGCTGATTACCCTGGAGGAGAATCCAAGGCTTTCTGGAAGGAAAGAAAATCAACCTCTAAACCCTGTTCTCTGAGACATGACATGGAGAATCTCAGCTGTGTAACTACCATAGCAGTTTCCACTAGGTCTTAGGATTCTAGGAAGAGCAAGAAACTTTGGAAGTAAAACCATGATGAATGGGAAAATTTCATCCCTGAAATAATATTGCTCATGTTGGTCCCCAAGCATTATGTGAGGATTTATGCTGACCAGGTCGAAAAGCTGCCTCCTGACCCTCCCACAGTGGTTCTGCTTTGGAGAATAAGGGCTGAGTAAGGAAAAGTGAATGAAAGGTAGGTCACATCGGCTCCCAGTGCGGGACGCCACTGTAACCTGTGCGCTGCCCTGAACCAACAAGAGCGTCCCTAAGATGATGGGTAAGACTCTGGAGCGCCGCCAAACCAGTCTCCGACCTAACACGGCATCACAGGAATGAGCAACGGAGTGTGTACTGCATCACTCTGGGGGCCCAGCTCTCCGTGGTTAGCAACCGTACTGAATCCCTCAGAATGAGCATGCCCCTGGGATTACTGATGATGAGTGTGTGGAGGAGAGGGAAATGCCTCAAGAGGGTAAGACTGAACTTCTCCTAATAATCTATTGGAGATTTAATCATTCATTTGAGCAATAAAATGTGTCTGTGCTCCACCCCAATTTTGTGGAACTGGTTAGATATATTTTTTTGTATGGTTTTTATCTCTTTATGAATATATTTGGTCTTTTCTCCCCCCACGGTCTCTTCTGCTTTTGCTCTTTTCTTCTTGAGCCTATTTGTAAAAGGGAATACTACCTCTCCTGTCTGGGAGATGCTATCCAGCTTGGTACTCCCACATGTCCTGGGCCTGAGCCAGCCAGCAGCCTTGCTGCCCATTTCCCACTGCACCCTCCTACTTCTGTCCATGCCCATCTGCTCCTTTTTGCCTTTCCTAGGGGTACCCCAGCTGCCACTTTTTTCATTCTCTGAGCCATATGGCATCGTTCAAGCACACTTGCCTGTGGCTATAGGCACAGTCCAATGGCTATAAAGACAGTAGGGGAGTCTCGAAATTCCGGAACATTTCGATCATTGCCTTTACTCGGAGGTTTGTCCATCTACCCCATTACTCCACCTCTGAGCACGGCACAAGGGATGTTTGCCTCGAAACATGTCCCAGTGCTAGTGCTCCACGTGAAATACCCAGGTTTCCCTTGATAATACATCATAGATGTGTTAATATTCTGTAGTTCAATCCTGTGGATAAAGCCATTTTTGCTAAATGAAAAATATTTACCACTTCATGACAGCATGATATTTTTACTATTGACTCCTAACTATTGATATTAGTTTTAACACATAATTCAAATATTTATTTCATTCATTTTGGAGTAGACTAGTTTCATGTTACCACTGTACTTAGGACTGGCTGCATAATTTGCAGAACCCAGGGAAAAATGAAAATGAGGGACCCCTTGTTATAAAAGCAGAAAATAGTGCCATTAAAGGTAATTTAAAAACAGCTTTAAAAAATATACATACAGTTTTCTTATTTCTTCAACTCTTCTCCCCTGCTCATGCATATACTCCATTTCCCCATTGGACTTCACTTACAAAACTTGAACATACAATTTTTGAATTTAAATTTAAACAAGTAAAAAATGTAATTATTATGAATTTCAAGACACTAACAGTGATCGAACATTAAACCAAGCATGGGTCCTTCTGAATGTGCTCAAATTTTCATGAAGCTGATCCTGACTATACCCTGTAGTAGCATTTTGTCTGTCTATTCATCTTCCTGGCAGAAGTATTCATTTCCAAAATAGTTATAAGTCTCCCTGCATCAAAACAGATTAACAGATAAAATATGTTGTTGCCATCTGGGAATCCGTCCATCCAAACACTAAAGGTAGCTCCATGAATGGCTTCCCTGTGCCAACAATATTTGGGAATCATTTCACTATATTCCTGCCATGATCTGGAAGGTTGTGTCCCCCCCAGAATGCACATGTTGGAATCCTAATGCCTAATATAATTGTATTAGAAAGAGGGGCCTTTGGAAGGTGAGTAGGTCAAGATGGTGGAGCCCTCAAGAATGCTCTTATAAAAGAGGTCCCACAGAGCCCCTGCCCCTTCCACCATATGAAGGAACAATGAGAAGTCTTTGATCCAGAAGGTGGCCCTCACCCAACCATACCAGCCTCCTAATCTTGAATATCCAGCCTTCAGAACCTCAAGAAATAAATGTTTATTGTTTACAAACCACGAAGTCTGTGGTACTTTGCTACAGCAGCCCAAACAGACTAAGACAATGCTACACACTCATATCTCAGGGGTGGTTCCGGGATCAAAGAACAAAGATGGCACCAGGTTCTCTCCAGCCAGAGCAGCAACCTGCTCTCCAGCATTCTATGGGCGGTATTCTCAACCACATATCTCCTCTATTTTGCTAAGTGTCTATCTACACAAGTGGCATAGAACTACAAGCAATAAATGCATTCTGCTATGTGCATGCGTGATTATATACAGAGAAATTGCCTTCGTTTACAGGTCTTTTTTCCCCACCCATGTATAGCCTGTCCAGGCAAAAACTGCAGTTCAATGTACCAGAAAGAACAACATCTTTAGAATCAAATAGCATATAGCCCTCTTGCAACATCCTCGTGCATAAGTAATTAAAACCTTCAGAGGCTGAGCACCTGGGTGGCTCAGATGGTTAAGCATCTGCCTTCAGCTCAGGTCATGGTCTTTGGGTCCTGGGATCAAGCCCCACATTGGGCTCCCCACTCAGCGAGGTCTGCTTCTCCTTCTCCCTCTCTTCTCCCCATGCTCATGCTCTCTCTCTCTCTTTGTATCTCTCTGACTCAAATGAATTAATATCAAATGAATAAATAAAATCTTTAAAAAAATAAAACCTTCAGAGGTTCAGTTTACCATTTGTGGTCTTGTACTGTTGTTGACTTTGTTAGACTGGAATTATATCTCCTAGAATTCTCTTACTTATAATTCCAGGTTAGTGTTGGCCACAAAAGATGTTTTGCAAGAAAGTAGAAGTGAAATAGCAGCCATATTGTTACACTTTGAACAGAATTACCAGTGTCGATATAGAAATCTTTAACACTCTACTCTCCATGGCACAGAAAAGTTGCTTAAGCAGTCTTCACTAAAGCTAGACATGCATGTACCTTAAGACCAAACCCTTACAAAACAACTACCTCCCAAAAATGTTACAGGTTTTTTTATAAGGGAATTCTATGTATCTTTGAAATCAATAATTGAGTGATACTTATATTAATTCAGAACTTAGAAAAAAATAGAGAAAACTTCCAAATTATTTTCATGAAGCAGATATAAAATAAATAGCATTAAAATGTATACACAATAACCAGTTAGGATATAGAAAATAAGAGAAAATTCCATATACAATCAAAAGAAAAGGAGATAGAAATATTTAGAAGTAAACTCAATATAAACCTTATATGAGTAAAATTGAAAACATTACTAAAATATGTATGTTGGTAATTCTGGTCAATTGCATTTTCCTAGAAAATTACCCATTTAATCTATATTTTAAAAAAGTATTTGCAAAGTTTTGTGCAAAGTAGTCTCATTTTCTAAACTCTTTTTTTACCTAGAAATCACTAACATTTTTACTTATTTTTATTTATTATTTTTAATTTTTATTTATTTTTTGTTATGTTCAGTTAGCCACTACATCATAAGTTTTTGACATAGTGTTCAATGATTCATTAGTTACATATAACACCCAGTGCTCATAAATTCCTCTCTTTCAGTGGCTATTTTCCTCTAGTTTTTCTTTCTTCTTTTCTTTCTTTCTTCTTTTCTTTCTTCCTTTCTTTCTTTCTTTCTTTCTTTCTTTCTTTCTTTCTTTCTTTCTTTCTTTCTTTCTTTCTTTTTTTAGTAGGCTCCACACTCAGCGTGGAGCCCAGTGCAGGGCTTGAACTCAAGACCCTGAGATCAAGACCTGAGCTGAGATCAAAACTCAGATGCTTAACCAACTGAACCACCCAGGCACTCCCTTCCTCTAGTTACTTTTATTCTATGCTCTTGGTATTTGTCTATTTTGCTGATTTTTTAAAAAAGCAATATTTTGATTTATTAGTTTCATTGTCTTTCCATTTTATTAATTCAACTTTAAGTTTATATGTTGATGAATTTTTACTTACTGTACCTCTTGTAACCACCACCCACATTAAGTTGTAGAATATATATGGTACCTCAAAAAGCTTCCTTATGACCTCTACCAATCAACAACTACCCATCTCCTCATCACATGGCAATTATTATTACGACCACTATCACCATAGTTTAACTTTGCCCACTTTTGGCCTTTATATATAAAGACCTGCATAGTATATATGGCCCATAACATATGAAAGATGCTTGAGCTCTTTAGTAATCAAGGAAACACAAATTAAACCAACAATTGAGAAACTATTTGCATCCACCCTCTGAGATAAAAAAAAAAATGTAAAGGCTGAAAATATGAAATGTTGGCAAGGATGTAAAGCAGTGACAACTATTCTAGAGGCATCTTGGACAATATGACCGTCTTGGGAAATAATATGACATTATTATGTAAAGATGAACATGCACATATCACACAACCAGAATTTAAATTTTAGATTTATCCCTGAGAGAAATCTTTGCCCATGTTCACCTGAAGACACATGTAGGAAGGTTTTAGCAGCAATTTTTCATGACAGCAAAAACTATGGAAACAACCCAAATGCTTCGCCCCTCACATAGATAAATCGTAGAGCACATATACAATGAAATTGTGATGAAAATAAGCTACTGTCACCCATCGCTTTGGAAAGATCTCAGAAATTAATGTTGAGTAAAAAAGCAAGTTACCAGAGATTACATACAATGTAACTTTATTACTGTAATATTTTTAAATGGGCAAAATTGTGCACTATATTGTTTAGGGATACAAATGTAGCACAGCTATCAAAAAAGCAAAGGCATCGTAAATATAAAATAGTGCTTTCCTCTGTTGCGGAAAGAGGAAAACGTGAGGGGTGGCGCACAGGAAACTTCCACAGATTTTTAAAGCTTTATTCCATGGGCTCAGTGATGTTTGGATGTTCATCTTACTATTATTTTTTAAAATATACTTAGAGGGGCACCTGGATGGCTCAGTGCATTACGCATCCGACTCTTGATTTTCGGTTGGGGTCATGATCTCAGGGTCGTGGGATCAAGCCCTGCATAGGGCTCTGTGCTCAGTGAGGAGTCTGCTTGTCCCTCTTCCTCTGCTCCTCCCCTTGCTCGCACTTTCTCTCTCTCTGTCATATAAATATTTTTTAAAATGTAAGTAGACATTACATACATTATATTTCGTATATACTTCATAATTATCAAATCGTTTTAAAAGAATACAAAATGCCTTTTGAAGCAATATAAACAACTATGTGAACACGTAAATAACATTATCAGTTATGTTAGAGAAGAGAAGGGTCAAATATCACATAAATGTGATTAAAATGTTAGAAGATCTTGGTAAGTAAGTTCACTTACTTCACTTAAAACTGCGTCCTCCCAGTCTGGGTAGTCTACTTTCTTCATCTTTCCTTGCCCTCTGGGTACAGGACCGGTTTCAGATTTCACCCGGGAAGCTCCCGAGTTTTAAACCGACAGGTATGCAGTGTATGTTCCGTTTCACAGTTTTCACTGTGCTCGGCGTCGGCCCCATGTCTGAGCCACTCGGATTAGTCTGGAAGGTGAATGGTGGTTTATCTCGTAATCTCGTTCTCCAAGCCTTCGCTAGTCTCTGCTTGTGTTCTGCGCATGCTCGGTTTGGGAGTGAGCCTGCCAAGTGTATCAGTGTAGCTCTGTACTCTCTAGACTTTGTCCCATATTCTGTAGCTCTCAGACCCCTGGTTCCTCAGGCCAAAAATTTTGGATTCTAACAGTTTTAGTCCCCCGTGCTGTTGTGTAGTTCTGTGTGACTGGGGTACTCTCAATGTGAAGTTCCAAGAGAATAGAGATAGAAAAAGCACCTGGGATTTCCACCCTCTGTTCTTCGCGCGACAGATGACTCTTTTGCTTTTCTTCTAGTTCCTCTACCCAAATTCTCAGGGTTTTAGGTGCCTACCATCATGACAGATATATCACTGCATAGATATATATATATAGAGAGAGAGAGAGAGAGCGATGTTTTCTTCATTATCATAGATTCCATAGTGATGGCAATTCAGTACTGTAATGAGTGCTGGTCTCAGGAGGGCTGGAGGAAAACAAGAAAAAAAATTAAGGACCTCCCCCCTACTCTTTGGCTCACAGGTTTTCTGGCTCTCTGAGCAGAAAGACGGTTTCTTTTGGAGTTTTTGTTTGTTTGTTTGTTTGTTTCTACTTGACTTTGCCCACCCTGGATCAAAACCAGCAAATAAAAGAGTTTAAAGAAAGAAAAGAAAAGAAAACAAAACAAAACAGGAAACTTCACTCCACTCTACCAGCTATTCTTCAATTTTGACTTTTTTCCTCCAATCTGCTGGCTATTCAAGTAGTTTCGTTTTATATTCCGTCCCAAGTTTCCGGTTAGTCAGTGAGAGAGGTAAGTGTAGCAGGCTGCCCCATCTGAGTTGGCACTAGAAACCTGGATTAGGATCTGAAATGATAGCTTCCTCCCAGAAGATGCTACAGAACGCCATACTCCCAAGGACACTGGTCAACACTGCAACCTGGAGCCATTGGAGCTGATGGAGATAGGGAGATTGGATGAACCCCCAAAAACCAGGGCACTGACTCACCAGAGACAAACTGAATGGTTCCAGGGTGTATTTCTTCCCACTTGAGTGGCCTACCAGACAGCAAGCTCTGCAGGCCAGAGTCAGTGTGACTGAAGGACAAGCTGATACTTGTCAGAGGTTACTTCCAGAGGTTACCCACTCGAACAAGACCCCTTGCTGAAACAGAAGTTTCTACTGTTCCATGACTGTACGTACCTCTACCCTACAAAGGTGTAGAACATTGAGGAGGACAGTCTCATCTGCACTGGTAGGCATCGTTCACGCAACTAAGCCTAGCCTAAGCCATGGGATAATGAAAGCTCGGTGGTTTATGTGCTCTCTATTACTTCTTATTTGTACGTTTTTATATATAAGCCCTATTTTATATCCGTACAAATGGCATAGGTGGTATGTTTGTGACCCCTTTGCATAAGCCAGACCGAAAAGATAGCAATCTTTTAATCTTTTATGAAGATACTTCCTTTTTCTAATATTGTTTCTAAGACTGTGTAAATTAGATTTCAGAGTGCTATCAAGTTCCTCCTAATATCTAACCATCATTCTTTCTGTTTCAGCTTCATTAATTATTTCTTGAGTTACTCTGGTGGAAATATTTACTCATTATCAGAGAATATGTCTGCATATATCTGCATGTATCCAAAAGTAATCAAATCCCTTGACAGCCTCGTAATCTGCCGACTAAATGTCAGACACATTTCTTAAAATACTTCTATATAACATAATTTCTTTTGACAGTTTTGAATTTCAGAACTCAATGTACTTAATTTGTATGTGTTGATTTTTTTCAAATAAAGCTTTTTCTTTGATAACATTGTAGTTGATCTATTATGCATATTCCATAACCCCTAGTATCATAAGTACACTGAACTATCAAAACGCTCCTGAAGGGAACTTAAACATGTCACTTCTCCTGATACAATATTGATTTCCATGTCTCACTCTTCACTTTCTTCTATGTTAATACAACAGTAAATGCCATTAACACTGTAGTATTTAATTAATATGAAATAATTTAATTTTTTAGAAGGAATTCAGATTCATTCTTAATATAAACCAAGTGTATATACCTAAATTATTATAGTCAAGGCAGGAAAACCTAATATACAAAAGCAAAGCAGAGTTTAAATATCTATTTACCTCCTTTAAATCAATTCAGTGAAATCGTTTATTTATTAAATACCACCTATGTAGCAAGCATGTTGCAAAACAGCGTAGAGCGTAGACAGGAAAAGACGTAGTTTGTATTCTTATAGTATAAGGGTGAAAGACAAGTATACAAATAATAGCATTAGGCAGATTGTGATAAGCACCAAAAGACGCATAAAAATAAGAATCACAATTTAGAAGACTAACTCATTCTTTAGGGATCATTTAGTTCCAAAATAATCCTTTTGAGGTTGAAGAAATTGTGACTTAGAGAAGTTGAAGAACTTGCCAAGAGAAAAAGTCATGTATTTCTTGACCTACAATAACTGTATTTATTGAACTACTCATGCACACTGAGCCCGGCATGTGGAATATATGTTTCTCAAAGAATGGGTAGGATTTAAATAGGTACAGATTGGAAGGAGGGCATTCAGAAAGAGAGAGGACCATGAACAAAGGGCCACAGGCAAGAACGCATGAGACATATTTGACAATCAACTAATAATTCGTCTGAATTTTGGACAACAGTTCTAACACTTTAGAGTACATAACAAGATTTTTACACCTGGGAATTTCAAGCCTCTATTCCTACAGATTTTTCTTCCGAGAGTAGACTGGGCCCCTGAAATACAAATTTTAAAACAAGCACCCAGGGATTCAAACGCAAGTGATACAGACCCCCCTCACTCATTTCTGGTATGAATGGGGGGATATGAAATCAAAAGGTAGGGTGAAGGACCGTGTCAAGATGTCAGGCAAGATTTTATACTGAATTTGGTAAACTATGGGCAGAATTTGGGGTTGTAAGTAGGAAATTCACATGATTATCCCTTTTAGAATCAATGTTGCAGCAGTATATAGCATGTCGAAAAGGTGGCAAATCCAGTTGAAAACTATTGTAAAAATCTCAGCAAAATGGGTCCGAACTAGAAAGTAGCTTTAGAATGGACAAGAGGGGGCAGATATATATATCATTTTAAAAGCAAAATAGGTTATAGTAGGCAACATAGTCTATGACAAGAGAGTTAAGGAAAAAAAAAAAAGACCTGAGCTTTCATGTTTAATGAAGTGACGTCACTTAACAATATATATATTTTTTTAATGGAGAAGCAAGATTTCTTTCTTTTTTTATTTCTGGGAATTGAGAGTATGGGAATAAAGAATAATTTTTGGAAATATTAAGTTTGATGCTCTGTCAAACTACCCAGGCAACTCAAACTGTAAATCTGGAGATTAGGAAAGAGGTCAGGGCTAGAAATGGGAGCTGAGGTTCACCCTCAGAGTGGAGACGGTGGGCAACATGGGATGAAACAAGGTCGTCCACAAAAAGGCTCGCTCAGGAGAAAAAAGGAGACCAAAAGACAGTTCCTTGGGACAGGTCTACCTTTCACGATATTGGAAAACAAGAATAACAAACAAATAAATAGAAAAACAGTCAGATGGCGCAAATTAAAAAATGGAAACCCAAGAGGAGAGCTGCACATTGAAAGTTCTGTCCATCCTGGGAGCCCAGGGTTGCAGAAACCACAGATCAGTGTGTCTCACAGAGACTTGTGAAACTTAATGGCTTCATAATGTCCTCCCCACCCTCACCCCAGCAGGCACAAGCCCAGGACCCAAACCTAAAATTATCTAAATTCCTGATTGTCATGCAATATCTTCTCTAGCTCTATTCCGATTTGAACTTCCACTCCACATTCCCAGATAAACAGGTGGGCTCTTACCAGAAAGACAAGTGAGGAACTTTTGGAGTTCCATTCAGTATTTGTGACTTTTCCTTGTCTGCATGAACTCTCATTAGCTTAGGAAAAGTTTCAGAATGCCCCATGCACCAAAGTTTCTGTATTCCAAGTGTACTGCTCAAGATGAATGTCCACATATCAAAGCAAGAGGAGCAACCGGGTCACAAAAACCATCTACAGAAATAAAGAAAATGCCATCAAAGTTCATTCTTATCAGAACCTGTAAAAAGAGAAAGCAGGTATGCTCCAGGTGGTCCTATTTTCAGAGGAGAAATTTCAGGATGTTAAAAAAAAGTGTTAACCATTATAATACATCTAACAAAAAGAACACAAGGGTGCCATGAAGTGCAGGCCAAGGCAAGGTAAAAATTTCAAATTCTATCTGATTCTTCCCCATCAAAGCCTACTTAACAGAAGTAACTATGATGAAGATGGGAAAACTATGAAGAAATGGGAAAATATGAAGTTACCTGATAATTACATATACATTTATATAGAAAGATATATAAAAAAAGAAAAAAAAGAAAGATATATAAATTTTAAATTCATAAATTTCCGAACAATTTACATTGTTAATATCTACACTATTACTCACTGAACACATTTGTCATCTTTTCCATGAGATAATCAAAAAAGGTTTGATTCAAATTATTTGGCTCAATTTAAGGTACACTACACATTTGGTTTTTACTTTATCTAGCATGAGTCCAGAAACCCAAATTTTAAAAAATACATATTATTTTAGCCAAATTATTTAGTATAGTTTATTTGACTGATTGTTTCATTTAGTATTTACTACACTATCTTCCCAAAGTTTACGATTCCTCTAATGATCCAAATGAACTTTTCTTTTTTTCCAGGAAGCAAGGTCTGTTTTTTTCCAAGATTTACTTAAAAAAAATTTTTAAGACTTTTTTGGGGGGAGGGTGCCTGGATGGCTCAGTTGGTTACATGCTTGACTCTTTATTTCAGCTCAGGTCATGATCTCAGGGTTATGAGATTGAGCCCCACATCGGGCTCCATGCTGGGCATGGAACCTGCTTGAGATTCTCTCTTAAGAGGGTAACGTACAGAGATTTCTTGTATATTCTCTGTTCTCACGTGTGCAAAGTCTTCCCCGTTATCATCATCCCCCACCAGAGTGGTACATTTGTTATAACCAATGAATCTACATTAACACCTTAGTATCACCCTAAGTCCATAGCTTACATTAGAGCTCACTCTTGGTGTGTTGTATACTCTTTGGGTGGACAAGTGTATAATAACATGTCCCCATCACTATGTTATCATGCAGAGTATTTCCACTGCCCTAAACACCATATGTGCTCTGACTATTCATCTATTCCTCCCTACCGGCCACCAACTCCCGATCTTTTTACTGTCTCCATAGTTTGCCTTTCCCAGAATGTCATATAGTTGGAATCACACAGTATGTAGCCATTTAAAATTGGCTTCTTTCAGTCAGTAAGAGTATTTGACGTTCTTCCCTATATTTTCATGGCTTGGTAGCTCGTTTCTTTTTAGCGTTGGATAATGCTCCACCGTCTGGATGTACCACAGTCTGTCCATTTACCTTCTGAAAGACATCTCGGTTGCTTCCTAGTTTTGACAAGTTTTGAGTAAAGCAAGTTTTTGTGCGGACAAGAGTTTTCAACTCCTTTGGGTAAATTCTGAGGATCACAATTGCTGAATTGTATGGTAAGAGTATATTTAATTTTGTAAAGAATTGCCAAATTATCTTCCAAAGAGGCTGTACTATTTTTGCATTCCCATCAGCAATCGATGAGAGTTTCTGTTGCCCCACATCCTTGCCAGCATTCATGTGGTCAGCGCTCTGAATTTTAGCCATTCTAGTAGATGAATAGTGGTATCTCATGTTTGTTTTAATGTGCATTTCCCTGGTGACATAGGATGTGAAGCATATTTTCATATGCTTATTTGCCATCTGTTTATCTTCCTTGGTGAGGTATCTGCTAAGGGCTTTGATTCATTCGTTAATCAGGTTGTTTGTTTTCTTATTGTTGATCTTTAAGGTTCTTTATGTGTTTTGAATGACAGTCCTTTATCAGATGTGTCTTTTACAAATATTTTCTCTCGTTCTGCGGTTTATCTTTTCATTCTCTTGATGTCTGTATTTTTCAATCTACTTTTTAAATTTTTAAATGAATTATCTATTCTTCTTTTTCGAGAATCAAGGCTATATTTACTCACCTCTGTTCCTCTGCAGCACTCACGTTTCCTGTGATCCCTAAAATATGATGACAAAACTTCTAAGATTTATTTCTGAGGTCATTTTTCAATTCTTGTTTTGTTTTCTTCACTTGTCTTGATGCCACACAATTTTAAAATCGGTATCAATCTATGTCCTGAGACGTCAGTTTTTATAGCTAAGGCAGGAAATTTTGTCTGGACTTTGGAAATAGCCTTGTTTCTGACGCGGAGAATCCAATCGCAGAGCCGTAATTTCTGTGCTGCTCCGAGACTGCTGTGCTCTCAGGCACCTGTGGTAATATGAAATCCTTGTATGCCGGGCTCCGCTTCTGTGTAGGTCTGGGTTATCAGGCTGGGCTTCCACCTTCGTATCTGTGCATTCATCCTTAGTAACTTTAGTTGTCTTCTTATCTTAACTAATACAGCCTCTGAAGACATCAGCTTGATCCCCAGCCAGAGGTTGTGGTCTCACTGACTCTGCTGGTTACTGGTAAGTCCTCACTCGCCAGGAAATGTCAAAGGGATAGGGATGCTGCTAACTTCGGACCTGGACCACTAACTAGATTCCCTTGCCGCTTAGCCCTGCATTTGAAATTATATTGTCTGGTGTCGATGCTTGCTTGAGTCTTGCTTAAGCCTCCTTTGAACACTTAGCTCCTCTTACTGGGGCTAATCTTTGCTGTTAGGTTGGCTTCCACTGGTCTCCAAATCATGTACAGGTGTATTCAGCTTTCTACTCACTCCTCGTTCTTAACTTCTTTACCCCACCCTGCATGTTTAAGGACTGAAACCTGTTTTGTACTTTAACCTGCCTTACTAATGACACAATTCACTTATCTGGACCTGGATATTTGACACACTAAAGGGTTACATATTTTCTTACTTCCTTACCTAGGCTCGATTAAATTGTCATTTAAATGATCTGATTCTTTCAAAGGGGAAAATAATGCAATGTTCACATTGAACATTTTGTGAAAGGAGTTGACTTTAGTCAGATTTAGTGTTCTAGCAGGCACCCATCCCAAGGTGAATTTCTTTGAGGGAAATATATGTCCAGGGAGCAAAGTCACGAAAATGCATAAATTCGCTCCATAAGTGCGGAGCAAAGCCATCCTTGGCCATCTACTTTGACCTTGTCATTCTCTTTATGTATAAACTTTATTGTGCTATTAGAAATAGTCATCCCTCCCCATAGTCTTTTAATTCCTCAAGCCCTTTATATTACTCCAAGGGATTGGCCACTAATTCCCCAAAGCCTTTTTCTCCAATGGGTATTTCATCTCAAGTAACCTAGTAAATAATTTGATGCTTTGAGTTTCTGCTGTTCCATCAATTAAAATAAGCTGGATTTTTATTGCTCTCAATTCCAACCAGGCCCTCCTTTCTCATGACATGTGGCGGTCCGCAACCAAGCTTCTTCACTTGTGCTGTCATTCGTCAAGTGAAAATAATTCTGCTTGATGTAGGCAGAAAGTGGTTTTGTAAAACAGTTACTGGGTAACTCACCCAGCTTCTTCAAGCTATACAAGGAATAGTGACACACCACAGAAATAGTCTGCTGAAACACTATTGTGTACTTAGCTGGGAAACAAGAATATCTCATATTTTCAGCTTTTACAGTGGAAGAAGGATTCGGTCTCACATGGTGGGAATTTCTCAAACATGGAAAAGGAATTCATATGTTGGACAGCCAAAAAGAATAAAAATGTCCACTACGCTATCTTCAGCTTACACTGTAATGAACAACAACAACAAAAAAAGTGTAATTAGACTACATTCTTTAATAGTGTATATTAGTACATATACTAATTTTGAATGATTCTTATCTAATAATTAACAGAAAACTCCATCTGATGTATAAATTTATAACAGAACAAAATGAGAAAAAGTGAACTCTAACATAGTTTTAAAAGGAAAGAGGAATAGATAAAAAAATATCATAAAGATAATATGGGAATTTAATCAATCTTTTCGTCACTATTCTGTCGGCCTAAATTCTGGGACCACATCACATTCCAACAGATACAAGGGGACCATAAATGAAAGGAGAATTAAATTTCACTTCATAGATTTGACTTTTTCCATGAACCTCAGTGTTTGGGTTTACTTTTCATGGTCCATTAAATTTATTTTCACGGGAAATATAAATATAATAGGGAAATGTTCGATCAAATACTATAGCTCTGTGCTGTGCTACGTATGCTAGGAGATGGGAGTAAATAGAAACCAACCAGAAGCTGATAGTACAACTATGGGCTGTTGGATTTCTCAAGAGAGGTGAAATGACAGAGTTCACCCTGCTATGCCAGCGTTCCACCCATTCTCTCAGCAATGACTTGCTGGTCTGGCTAGCTGGCACACCTCATAGGGCTCTGTGCTCTAGTTAGTTATTCTTTCCTGTTTTTATCTCATCCGCTTCCCACTGTCTGGTCACGTTCTGATAGCAAATCAACCCTAAATGACAAGACTCCATATAATTCAAGACTTAAATGGTTATATTATTGTAAAATTCACACATTTATCATGGAACATCTTCAGTTTCAAGATACCATTGACAATTAATTGGCATCTTTACTAATAGAAAGTTGCTGCCCTAGCAGGAATTTAGAATCAGATCAAAACTCCTTCCAGCAATAACCATGAACATGATCCAGCTTATAAAATACAAGACAAAAGGAAGAAGTTCCATAACATAATGCTAGTTTTAGGATTCTATCTAGTCGGGAGTTATAGGCTTATTCATCATGATCTTAATAATTTCAGATACTTTTTTAAAAAAAGATTTTATTTGTTTATTTATTTATTTATTTGACGGAGAGTAAGAGAGCACGCACACAAGCAGGGGGAACAGGGGAACGGTAGGGGAAGAGGGAGAAGCAGGCTTCTGCTGCACGGGGAGCCAGACGTGAAGCAAGATCCCAGGACTCTGGGATCATGACCTTAGTGGAAGGCAGACAGTCAGCTGAGCCGAAGGCAGACAATCAACTGATTGAACCACCCAGGTGCCCCAACAATTTTAGATACTTGATCAAAATTCCCTGTTAGTGAATTTTTTCCTTAAGATTTTATTTATTCATTTGTCAGAGAGAGCACGGCCAGGGGGAGCAGCAGACAGAGGGAGAAGTGGGATCCCCACTGAGCAAGGAGCCTGATTTGGGACTCGATTCCAGGACTCTGGGATCGTGACCTGAACCGAGGGCAGACACTTAACTGCTTAACTGACTGAGCCACCCAGGCGTCCCTCTGCATTTGGTTCTCTAATGATGCAGCCTTGTTATCTAATGCCAACTGCTACAGTCATTTCAGAAAGATCAGAGTTCTTTCCCAAATCTCTTATAGAAGATTTTTTTCTTTAACTTTTAAATATTTCTACTGAGGCTGAGAAATACACTCTTTCGGATCACTCATTACATAGGTGAACTATTGTATAGTTCACGTATTATTTTTGAATTTTCTATCTATATGAATAAAAATTTAAAATAATAATTTTTTGGCAGTTACATATTCAAAAACAGTTCCTGAATTATAGTAAAACATAAGATGAGAGCAATTCTGTTTTGGAGAAAGGAATATTTATAAATTAAATTATATTTTCAAAAATAATGGATAATTCTTTGCAAAGTAAGATATATGTTCATATTTACAAATTGGTCAGCAAATGGGTTTAGTTCTTGACATTTCAAATATTTGCTCTAAGTACCAAAAATCAATTTGAAAATAAAAATATAACTATATCTGCCAATTTCATTCAAATATCCCAAACATTCTAACTTAATTTTGACACATACGGTCATTCCACATTTGTCTCTTACTAAAACTGACAGAGTTTTGTCTTATCCAGGAAGGCAGTGATCTGACCATTTTCCTCTTACTTGCCCCCCTGAATTTGCTTCCCTATTGTCTGATATGTATATTTTATTTTACTCAGAACTGACTCAATGGTACTTCCCTTGCATTAGAATCCTAAGCAACATTCGATAGAAAATTGGAAATATGGTTTCTATGGAAACTAACAATGTGATATGAGCTTGAAGGGTTAGCACCTGAATAAAGCTGATTTTCTTGAAGAGTAACTGCCCAGCATGTTGAATCCTCTTCCGAGCTGTGCATGGTCGGGTCAGGAGGCTTGGAACCAATGCATCAGAATGTTGTAGAAGTGACTACCCAGAAGAATGGTCTATTTTGCTTCTGATCAGGTTCAGTTTTACCTGTTTTCCTCTGCAAAGCTGCATAGCTCGAATACTAGTACTTCACTTCTCCCAGTAGTCACCCCAGAATCAGACGGTTAAATATTTTCCTAGAGTAACAAACATATTTTTAAGTACAATAACAAAAAACGATGTTTCAGAAGTTTAATTAATCATAGCGAGCACAACTGAAGAATAGAAAAGATAAAGGCTAAACTGGTCTCTCATATAAAGCATATCGTTCTGCCAGAGAAATTATCCTCCTTTGCAAATGAGGGATTTATCAAATGGTGTTTTGAGATACCACAATGCTATATAAATTCAAAGTGTCATGATTTTAAAGCACTGATGATTTGTCACAATTTTTTTTCTATGTGAACCTTTGGAAAAAAAATTTTTTTTTGTCAGACTATAGATGATTATCCTCATTGTAGCTAATGGATATTTTAAAACCTTATGTAGAAATATAACATGAGTATCATGGTGAGTTGCCAAGCACAAAGGATATCTTTTATAAATGAAATTCATATTAACTAAATCAATCTGTATTCTCATCCTTTAAAAAATCCTTCTTGTAAAAATTTTATTCTATTTCTTTCAGTTATTTCTAACTAGTTACATATGCACAAAAGCCCAACTGGTAGAGTATTTTAGTTGTGCTAAAGGGGTAGTCTATATTATTAGCTGAAATGTATAATGCAATCTCTAAGCCAAGGAAAAATGAAGACAAGAGCATTCTCTGTTTTAAAATATTTTCAGAGAACCAAATTTAATTTTTATTTTTTTAAAAAAGATTTTGTTTATTTATTTGACAGAGAGAGCACAAGCAAGAGGAGTGGCAGGCAGAGGGAGAAGTATGCTCCCTACTGAGCAAGGAGCCTGATGTGGGACTCAATCCCAGGGTCCTGGGATCATGACCTGAGCTGAAGGCAGGCATTCAACCAACTGAGCCACCCAGGAGTCCCCAAAACATAATTTTTCATTGAAGATTAAAACACACTTTTGAAATCAAAACTGTTGGATTAAGTGAAATCTTGTTCTTTTTATAAAATACTGATTTTGTGAAAGATTTGATTATTCCTAAAATACATTCGAGCTCATTATACACCAAGATTACACTTACTGTAAATTTATGCAGCTGATCCATGAACTCTCGGAAAAAAGTTCATAATGGAAGCGCTGACATTGTCTTAAATATACATTAGTCTTTGATATTATGATCTGTTTTATATCTCATATTTACCTATGGATCATTTATTTTTCATAAGAAACTAATGTATCAAGTGAACAGCAGCTGTTGAAAAAAAAGCATGATTAACCTTTCTGAGGGAAGAAAGAATCAATGGCTGCAATTTAGAATTTTAATAATTTAAAAATTCAAACTACTAAAGAGTAAGTGTCTGTTTCCAGCCCCCGGAGAATTTACATCACACGCCTTAGGGAACCGGAAGACTCAGTTGCAGTTCTAGTGGCCAAAGCTAGATGGTGCTCTACAGTCGCCAGTTCTTCAAGGCTCTTTCCAGCGTTTTGGTGTAGTTGGGATTAAGGGCTTAATTAAGGATGTATTTAATGATTTAATTAAGGATCCGTTTCAGATTTGACCTCCCTCCTTTTCTTCTTCCTTAGACCTTTTTAGGGAGTAGGAGGCATGCTTTCCCCTGTTTACTGCCTTAGTTATTCCTCTTATTCAGCACCTGTAAAATTATTGGAAATATTCAAGTTAGATAAAGAAGTGAAGTCCCGGAGTAATATTTAAGGGAAATATGCAGTGTTTTACAGCTAGACAAACCCTGGGCTGGAATTCACACTCTGGTCTTTGCCCTATCAAGATGAGTCACCTGACTCAACAAGATGAGAAAGGCCAGGCAGGAAGACTAAATTCACTTACGGGAAGGAGTTGGAAGAGCAGGGGATTGTTGCTGTTCCTTCCATCACAGTCATTTTGGCTCCCTTTCCAAATAACCTCATTGTCCCATCCTCCACTCTGGAGATCTGCTGATAAAAGAGTAGAAGGAAGAATAGGAAGAGGACTAGAAAAAGCTCACAGAAAAGCATATTCTATGTGCCAGGCACTGCGTTACACACTTGACATGTGTTTCCTTGTTTATTTTTTGAAGCAATCAAAGGAGGTTGTGAATGAATGATCTCTCTTTTACACACGAGGAATCTGGCTATCAAGTGACTAACTCCCCAATGTCAGTAAGGGGAAGATTAAGGATTTGACCTGAACTCTGTCTAATTTCATTACCAATGGATTTTGCTACAACTGTGATTAAGGCATCCAAGAAAACTAGTCATTTTCTCTTTCCTAGTGTCTGTCTACAGTGAGCAACTTATAATTCCAAATTAATATTGTACAACATGCAAGTCTATTATCCCATTTAATATAACAGCCAACTTTACTGTACTATGAATGGAAAATGAAATTTCCATTCTCGAATAGTCAGTCAGCAGCAATAACAGATTAGAATATAAGTCTCTTGATAATAAATTTGTTTTACTGAATCACTTAAAATTATAAAGAAATGGCATTGGCCTTGGGATAAGAATTTCATTTCCCACCTTGTTTATAAGGGTTTATAAGAAACTCTTAAAATGGCCCACTCAGCAGATGCTCCTGCCCTCTTCAACCTTTGACCTGCTCCTGTCTGGGTTGTCACAATTGTCATGTATTTAGAGACATGAAGAAAGTGTTTTTCAACAAAGTGTAATCCATTGTTGATCATGCTGCATAGTTGAATGTCTTTAATTTCTCCACTGATTTCTGAATACTATTCACTCCTTCTTTTTAGAGAGAATGAGAGGGGCAGAGGGAGAGAGAGAATCTCACGACCCTGAGATCATGATCTGAGACGAAATCAAGAGTCTGGTGCTTAACTGACTGAGCCACCCAGGCCCCCCTGAATACTACTCACTTTCTGATTTATGATAATTTAGGGCCTTACTGGGACCTCTATGTGACTTTGGTTACGCTCAGTGAGACCTTTTCAGATGGCTAATTATTAGGATGGTCTTACTCCTAACTGAACTCTCTCTTTTTACTTCTCGAATTTGTCTCACTAAAATTAATTTTACAGTTGACATTTTGTAGTATTTCATTAGCTTTCCCAGCATTTAATTACAGTATTATCACGTAAGTGGGAATGATGCTCATACCGAAATGAAAGGTTATTGTAAATGGGCAACTTTTGTCAGAGACGTAATTATTGGTATTTTCATTCTCCACGGTGGGGGCAGCTTTGTTACCCTGATGGGTTAGGATCAATTTTACATTCATGTAGTACCAGACCAATCTGGAATGTACTCCCAGAGTCGGAGTCAGCAAGCATGGCGTCTAGGTAGGTTAGCGTCTCATACGCGCATTTGATTTCTGATCCCAAAACTTCTCAACCATCCTGACCAATTTTTAGCCCTTTTGGATTACCAAGACCCACGACATATTTTATCCCATTAAGTCTTCACAACACTGCTGTGAGATTTGTTTTTGTTTTTGTTTTTAATCTTGAAATTATTCCTGAGGAAATCAAGAATCATTAAGTAAAGATTTTTCCAGAGCACACAGCAAGTAAGTCCCCATGGAACGAGGATGCAAAATTAGGTCCAACTGTAAAATGAGTACAAATAACTTATATTTAATTAGCACTTCGTATGATCCAGACACGGCTCTAAGCGCATTCCATATATTAATAACGTAAATCTCACAACAACCCTTTGAGGCAGGTTCTGTTTTTGTCCTCATTTTATAGATGTGTAAACTGAGGCACACAGAGGGTAAGTGAATACTCAGACTCCCACAGCTGCTAAATGGCAGAACCTGGCTACCAACTTGGGCTGTCACTCTGATCTGCTGACTCTCTGTAAGACATGACGGATGTGATAACCACTTTGTATCTCACAGAGGTATAGTTAGGATGTAATAGGATAATATGTACATGGCTCTTTGGAATCTGTAAGGAATCGAGTCCATCGGGATAGCTGAGGAGAAGTTTGAGGTCAGGAATAAAGTTCACGTATGTTTTACGGGTGAGGCACACTCCAGCAGGTAAAGACGTGCATATGGGACTGTGTAATCAGCAGACAGAATCAGAGTATGGGCTGACAGCAGCTTTGCCTTCACTTATCTTCTTCCTCTTCGGAATTTCCTTGAGATGGTTAAGGAATCAAGATCAGAAAAATAAGGGCAGGAAATGCAAATAATTGTAGGTCATGGGGCTGTTCCATGTTAGTATTAATCTACTGTAATTCTGTAATTCTGCTTCTGTCTTTGTTTTTAAATTACCGCTTTCTCATCAAGACTGCCTTTACAAGTTTCCTACATGGAAATTCAAGAAGCTTATAGTGACATTTTTCAAAAACATTTTTTTCCAGAGTCCACAAATCCTAACATTTCACCAAGAGATTCAATTTTCTCTTTATGTTGGATGTTTTTGGCATCACCTCCACTCATGCATCCCCGCATCCCTAACAATACTTTTACATCAACTTTTTTTGATACTTAGTTCTGGTCAACTCCCATTCTGAATTCCTAGGTTTCAGTCCCTCAGTGGAAAACATTTGTTTTTGTAAATAGCTTATGTCCGTTTGTACTTCAAAGCTGTCTATGGAATTGGGTGATTATCCAGGGAATCTGATCAATATAAACAACCAAAGTAGATTATAAAGGCTGAAATACCTTTTAAAAAAATTGCACTTTTATTGCTTGGTCTATCCAGATCACTGTCTTTAGCACCTGTTTTCTCTATGGGTGGAGTTTAAGGCTTCTTAATAAATGGCCTCAGAGAAAGCTTCCCCTTTCCTCATTGTGTCTTGGAACACTGGTAGGCTATGCTCTGTCTCTATCTAACCTGCCTACACAGATGTTAGTTGGCTGTTGTGTTTTATGAACATGGTGTCTCTCAGCAGAGCCCACCAAATCTCACCAGGCTGATGAAACACCTCAATCCACATTCACAGCTAACTGCATTTTCTTCCACTTCCTGCTGCTAGTTGCTCTGAAATACTTAGGATTTGGACTCAAACTTTTTTTCACAAGAAGCTATATTTGGATAATATGTATTAATAAGGAACATTTGCTATTGAGCAATGAACATACATCATGCTCATTCTGCCTATTTCCACTACAGAATGTATCCTCCGAGTGCCAATCGAAAGGTTAGGCAAAGCGGGTATAAAGAGTGAAAAGAAAAGACCCTTAGAAATCTCAGAACTATTAAAAGGATAAATCATAAGTAGATTTTCTTTCTAATCCCAGCAGTATACCCTAAGGGATAAAGATTTATAGTCCCTGTAATTTTATCTTAAGTATGGTAACTGCTAGTTCTATTCTTAGCTAAATCAACGTGTTATCATTTTTTCCCTCTCGCAAAACTAGCCAGGGCATTCCACTTGTGTTTTAAGATTTAAGAGGTGAGAGATTTTTGAAGTTGTTTTTCCTGACTTTTAGGTGGCTTTTTTTTTTTTTATCATGGTCATTTAATATTTGTTTTTGTTTATTTGCTTTTTTTTGTTTGTTTATTTTGCATTAAAAGTTTTTTCATCCCCACCACAATTCTCAAGTTGCCTTTGGTATTACAATAAACTTAGCTGAAAGCACGTGACCAAAATTGAAAAATTCACATTTGAAAAACTGCCCTTTCTCCTGCGGAAGGTGATTTATAAGTCTATTTGATGTAACTATCAGACTAGTATGATATCTCCTCATTGGAACATAAGGTGAGTTCTCAAGTGGCTCTCAAATCAAAACGTTCTGCCTACCCCGATTACATTGGGTTTCATAACCTTTTGCAGAGAAGGGGAAGAGATTCCTCTTCCTGCGTACTTATAGAGAGACCCCTTACAAGTTGGAGCAAAACTTTAATGCAGTGGCTTTCAGTGTTAGTATCAGAATCACCCAGAGAATTTATTAAACCACCTACTCCTAGACCCACCCTCTGAGTTTCTGATTCACTAAGTCTGGGGTGCAGGCAAGAGAATTTGCATTTCTAATAAGGCCCCTATGGTCTTGCTGCTATTGCTTTAGGGGCCGCACTTCAAGAACCACTGCACTCATGACTGTAAAGAGGGATATTTATTCACTTTCTTGTTCTTGATCAAAATTTATATATACAACTGAATAATATATATTTAATTTCCTGATTTTTTGCTGTTCTTTTCTTGGTAGGAAGTGGGTTTTAAAAAATCAAAATGTTAAACATTTTTTAAAAACTTAGTGAAGATCTCTCATTGTAGTTTTGATTTGCATTTCCCTGATGATTAGTGATCCTGACCATCTTTTCATGTGTCTGTTGTCCATTTGGATGTCTTCTTTGGAAAAATATCTGTTCAGTTCTTCTACCCAGTTTTTACTAGAATTTTGTTGTTGTTATTGTTCTTATTGAGTTGTATGAGTTCTGTCTATATTTTGGACATTAATTCCTTATCATATATATGATTTGCAAATATTTTCTTTCATTCTGTAGGTTGCCTTCTCATTTTGTTGACTATTATTATTATTTTTTTAATGCTGTGAAGAAGTTTTCTTTTTTTTTTTTTTTAAGATTTTATTTATTTATTTGACAGAGAGTGAGACAGCCAGAGAGAGAGGGAACACAAGCAGGGGGAGTGGGAGAGGAAGAGGCAGGCTCCCAGTAGAGCAGGGAGCCTGATGCGGGGCTCGATCCCAGGACTCCGGGATCACGCCCTGAGCTGAAGGCAGAGGCTTAACGACTGAGCCACCCAGGCACCCCGCTGTGAAGAAGTTTTCGCAATTTAATTTAGTCCTACTCGCTGATTTTTGCTTTTGTTGCTTGTGTTTTTGGTGTCATATCCAAAAAAATAATTGTCAAGATCAATGTCGAGGAACTTCTTCACATATTTTATTCTGGGAGTTTCACAGTATCAGGTGTTATGTTTAAGTCTTTACTCATTTGAGATTAATTTTTGTGAGTGGTGTACGTTAGGGCTACAATTCCATTTTTCTCCATGTAGCTGTCCAGTCTTCCCAACACTATTTGTGGAAGAGACTATTCTTTCCCCATTGAGTGTCCTTGGCTTCCTTGTCAACTATTAGCTGACCGTATATGTGGGGGTTTATTTTGGGGCTCTTTACTCTGTCCCATTGTTTTATGTGTCTGTATTTATGCCAGTACCATACAGTTATGATTACTATAGCTTTGTAATATAGTTTGAAATCAGGAAGTGATGCCTTCCGTTTTGTTCTTCTTTCTCAAGACTGCTTTTGGTATTCGGGATCTCTTGTGGTTCTGTATAAATTGTAGGCTTGATTTTTTTATTTCTGTGGAAAAAATGTCATTGGAATTTTAATAAGAATTGCATTGAACCTATAGATGACTCTGGGTAGATGGATGTTTTAGCAACATTAATTCTTCCAATTCATGAGCATAGATTAGCTTTCCATTTGTTTGTGTCTTCCTCAATTTCTTTCATCAAAGTCTTATAGTTTTCATTGTACCTATCTTTTGCTCCCTTGGTTAAATTTATTCCTAAATATTTTTTTAAGATCATTTTTGATGCTATTGTGAATGGGATAGTATCTTTTTTTTTCAGATATTTTATGTACAGAAATGCAACTGATTTCTATATGTTGATTTTATATCCTGCAGTTTTACTAAATTCATTAATTAGTTCTAGCAGATTTTTTACTTCACAGGAGCTTCATTTTTCCTTCTGTCTTTCATAATCATTCTGATAGTCATTGTCTTTCCTTTCATATAGCGTACTCTTATGAAATAATTGTTATTGACCATGTGCATGTATTTTGAGAAAATTGAAGCACAGAAGGATTAAGTAACACACCCGAGTCATAGGGCTGGAAAGTGGCAGATACGGGATGTGAACTCAAGTCAGTCTAACTCTAGAGTTTGTACTCAGACAATGTGTTTTATTAACCTTTAGTTTTCAAATGGCATAACGATTATTTAAATGACCTTTGTGATAGCTAGAAATACACATTTGGCTGTTGAAATAGTCAATTTTGAAAAATGCTTTTGAGATTAATGGTTAGATCAGATTATATGTCGCAAAAATTTCTATAGTTGTAGTTTGATGCCAAAAAAACACGTGACATTTCTCGTAAGGTCTGACTTCTAACAATTTTCCGAACTCATCTGCACCACTCGCTATAGTTCATTTCACATCATTTGCTCACTAGCCCCTGAAACAAATGTATACTTTGTTACTTCTCAGTCTTTTCTTATGCACTATTTTAAAACCAATTTGAAACATTTTTCTTCTGCTCCCCAAAGGGAAAACTGTTTCTCTATTCAAGATTCACAGTGTACTAGTTAACATCTGTATGTCTCTACTCTGAACCAGAAAGCTCTTGTCAAGTTTGTCTCTTCCTTTGAATCTAAGCTCCCTGAGGCAAAGTCAGACCTCACTCGCGCAGTGTCCCCTTTCTCATTCCTCCCACCCCTGATTGTGCCTGGCTCAGAACTGAGGAAATACAGTCTGACATATATATATATATATATATATATATATATATATATATATATATACACACACACACACACACATACACATTTCTGTATGATTCTAGACAGTAAATAATTTGCCTGTGGTCACTCAGCTATTTTTGTTTTAGGCTGAGACTCTCAAAACCAGGTTTTCTAAAATCCCATCAGATCTGAGATCTTTCTATAGGACAGTTTTGGTGACACTTGTGCTCTAAAGCTCTTCGTTGTGTTGCCACCTATTTTCACTAGGATGAATTCTTTTTTATTTTTTTTTAAGATTTTATTTATTTATTTGTCAGAGAGAGAGAGCAGGCAGAGAGAGAAGCAAGCTCCCCGCTGAGCAGAGAGTCTGATGCAGGACTCTATCCCAAGACTCTGGGATCATGACCTGAGCTGAAGGCAGATGCTTAACTGACTGAGCCACCCATGTGTCCCTCACTAGGATGAATTTTTTCGCATATCTTCTCTGTGTTTGTATCTATTTCCATAAATGTAAGCAGGCTGCTGCATTCAATCTGGTACTCATATGTGGGGTTTCTTCCACTCTCTCTTAACTTCTCTAGCACCAGCCAGGCTCTGGATTACTTATATCTTCACTTGTTATTTACAGAATTACCTCTTTTCCAATCTCAGTTTTTAATATGTCCAAAGCATTACTGTCCTTCCACACCTTGGACTCTGAATCCATGTGCTTTTAACTTTTCCATAGCCCCTGAAAGTTCATATATCTCTCAGTCTTCTAGCTCACACTTTTCTCAGTCAATAGTTCCATTAAAGGGACATCCTAGTATGTTTTTCCCATTCTAACTAAGGACCAATGTATAAAGGCATTGCAAAATGATTGTCTACCAATGCTTCTAAAATATTTCATTTCCATTTATTGCTTTGATACATGAAAAGAAATATGGGAAAAAAATTGAGCCATAGCAGTCATTTCTAATAGAAATATTTGTTGAGGTTTCTAAGGTTGGACCAAGAGAGTTTTTGCTTTCATATTCTTTCTCAGAGAGTCAATTTTTTTCCACAGTACCTTTTTTCTCTTCCCTGTGTCTTTCATGCCTTTCAATCTTAAAAGAAAATTGCCAATGTTGTCCTAATTCTCTTGCTTGAATTTCTTCTTAGATTGGTTGTCTCCATTTCTTTACTCTTATTTTCAATCATTTTCTATATTTTCATCCGTGAGTAGCAGATGTGTGTAGGCTCAGTTATGCTAAAATGAGAATTAGGTACCAAAATATAATCATTCACCCTATGCTGGTATGCTTAATTTAGGGAAATAGATGATGATTACTTGCAGGGCTCATGATTCAATAATTATATGCATTTAAATTTTAAAATGTTATGTTACAAATGGAAATACGTATTCAGCATGCAGGACCCTTGTATAGCTGGAATTGACAATGTCAGTTGAAAAAAGGAAAATGGATAGAAGTTAAAACATTATAAAATAGGTAAGAAAAAGATTAAAGATCAGCATTCTTTAACCACTTAATAAACAGGTAATGAATCCGTATTATCTATAATCACTAAAGGAGATATTAACAACATGGAAACCTGAGTGAAACCTGCCTTCCCAGAGCTCACAGTCATATTAAATTTATGAATTACTGTCATCACATGGATGTGGAAAAATATTATAGAAGATATTAATAGATTTTAAAAAGGATAGAAAAGAGATATTAAGTTCAGGGTGTTATTTTCATACAGCTATGAAACATTAGCATAGGTATATGTTTTAGAATTGTTTACCCCAAAGGTGTCTGTTTGGCTGTAGCTCTCTGGGGATCAATAGAACATTAGATCTGGAAAAGCTCAGATATTACCTATCACTTTACAGTTTAGGAAAGTGGACCCAGAAAGCTTATGTGGTTTTTCCAATGTTGGTAATATATAAGTAAGTGACAGTCCTGAGTGTAAACCTGGACTCTTCATTATTTGTTCACCTTTCGAAGTACCTATGTATGCCTTTAACAAATATTCAAATAGACCTGGGAATACAAAATATTGGTAATGCAAAGTAAATAAATTAGCATTTGCTCTCAAAGTGGTTTTTGTGCAATAAGAATCCTAAAAAGGACAGAATAATAGTACAAATGAAATCAAACACCACGTGAACAGAGTACAACGGCAAAGGGGTAATCATATCGGTATAAGGGGAACTCCCAGATTCATGCTCTTTGTGCATTGCCAGATAGCTTCCTGTAAGTCAAGGAGGCTTGGGTTACATGAGAAAAATTTCGGTAGACTAAAATAAAATAAAATAAAACTAAAAATAAATTGCTGTCAATAACATTTTAGACAAGCAGATAAAGATTTTCACTTTACACTTAACGCTAAAAGTGTGGGCGAAGACACAAGTTTCACTTGAAATGTTTTGTTTCTTTTAACATTTTGGCTTGGATAAAAAAATACAATAGGGTGGATTTATTTTTATTAAAAGTTTCAGGATGGTGTTTAACACACACACAGAATCCATAAAAACAAAATGCTGTATTTTATTATGGTTTTCAATGTTTTTTTTTCTTCTAAAGAAAGTTTAAAATTGGAGGTAGTACTAATCTTGCTGCTTCAAAAGAGTATAACTTGTAAGTCACAAAGGGTTGTTTATATCAATTATTCACAAAAAGGAAGTTCCAACTCTGACAGTCAATTTTTACTAAAGAAAGATATGAAGCTATTGTTTATCATATATTGCCAACTAAATTACATGGAGTAAAAAGAAAGCAGTGTGTTGCTTTCTTAAGGAATTCAGACACTTAGTGTTTAGTCCATATATATATATATTTATATGTATATTTGTACAAGGATATTTATATGTGTGTGTGTATTTCTTGAAATAATAAAAGGCTCAGTTTCAGAGGTGCCTGGGTGGCACAGTTGGTTAAGCACCCGACTCTTGGTTCCAGCTCAGGTTGTGATCTTAGGGTTGTGAGATTAAGCCCTGAGCTCCCAGTTGCCCTCCATGCTCAGTGTGGAGTCTGCTCTCCCTGTCTCCTTCTCCTCTGTCCCTCTGCCTCCTGACCTGCATGCATGCTCTCTCTCTCTAAAATAAATAAATCTTTTTAAAAAGGCTCAATTTTAAACTGAACTGTACTTTTATAATGTTAGCTAGCTTCCGCATATTAAAATTTTGGTGATAGCATACTCAGTCTCCATTTTATTAAAATCTTGATTCCTTTTGTTATGTCTTGAAAGCATAAATAGCAATAAGGAGCTGTGAAAATTTTCTATTTTTGTTCCTAATGAGACTACTCAGAATTATTATGCACAAAGCAGACTTTGAAAGAGGTCTAGCATATCTGATTTGCAAAACCATGTAGATGGATACATGATGAACAGGTTACACTTACATGATGCATGCATTGAGCCTATCAAAAAATTTTTAGTAATGATATAACTATACTAATACTCACCCCCAAAAATCCCAAAGGTAGAAAACATATATTTTTTGCCTCTCTCTTCAGAAGCATAGCATATTTTTAAGCTAAATGTAAGTATTTCTGAGACACTCCAGAACCCTAACATTTTGCTAATAGTTTTGTCTATGGTCTGGAAGCCCCACATGTCTTCATGGCTGTATTATTGAAAATAAAAATCTTCACTTTTGCAGAATTTATAGAAACCCCAATCTAGGTATTTTTTATAATGGTTAAAGGTTGATGTTGCTGCTAAAAGTTAGTAAGTGGGCCTGTAAATCTTCTAGGAATATATACAAATATAAATTAAATATATATAAATATAAACATATATTAATTATGTAATACATATAATTTATAAATATATATGTTAGGAATATATAAAAACACTATAGAATAAAATTTTTAGATAATTTTTAAGCAAATACTATTAAAGACTTCCAAGTCATTGATTAGCCTACCATCAAATATTTTAAATGTAATTTACATTTTCTTACCGTATTTAAAATATTACAAGTGACTATGCCTACTAATGTTGGGAATTTCTATTCCTAGACATGCATTTATATTTGAAGTAGCAAAAAATTATTGCCTTTGGCACTTGAAATGAGTTGGCTGGCAGAGGTTAATATGTAATTTCTGGTCAAATTGTTCCTGCTTGCTCTTTTTGGTTTGGTTTGTTTGTTTTTTTAATTGCTATATATGCACAATCTGCAAGCACTATTCTTTACCCAATTACAATAATATCTCTTGAGAGATAGTAAAAAGAAACTTTATTTCTCTTACATGCATCAATGGCATATAAAATATTTCTGAATAAATCTAACTTTAGTCTTCTGGAAAGAACTTAAATAATGTGTAAGGAGACAGATCAAGTCTTGGTAATGGCATGATATAAAGTAGAAATTTTACAGTCTATATTATCCAGCAGTCTTTTTGTTTACAAGTAACAAAAATTTAAATTCACATTAACAAAAACAAAAAGAGAATTCATTGACTAACATCATGGAAAACTCGAGGGTTAGCTCCTTCTCCAGGAATAGCTAAATTCAGATGCTCAAGAGATTTCTCTTTCATTTCCCAGCGCAATTTGCTTTGTGTTGAGTGTACTCATCAAGTAAATTATCTACCTAAGTTGACCTCCAGCAACTGTAGGTACTAGCTATTCCAGTGAAAAGGGGGTTCTCTTCTCAATTGTTCCAATAAAAACCCAACACTAATAAAGTATCATTGGATGACATGGATCACGCACACTTCCTTGGGGCAATGGAGGTGGAATATGTTCATTGTGCAAGGTTGGGTCACATGCTCACTCTTGGATCAGAGAGCTACCGTCCCCTCCAGCCGACCTACATGAACTGAGAGCAGTGAAGGAAAATCATATGATATTATCAAAAGAAAGAAGCTGAATAGGAAAAAGCAATAAATGTCCACCTTACCCTCAACTTCAGGTCATTTTAGTCTACTTACTGCTAGATGACTTCTATTAGTTTATTATCTTTTCCACAAATGATACTTGATTTGAGTTATAAATGACTAGAATTGAGAATGTAAGTTCATCTTGATTTTCATGGTATCAGAATGAAGGACAGATAGAGACTTTGAAAGCAAATTTACAAGGAATTATCTCTTGCCACAGACTGACATGAAACAAAGATTTTAAGAACGTTAATTCATTATTTTAAGGCATACTTTAAGTTCTACTATTCTAGTATTTCTATGATACTCCTTTCCTTATTTTGTCATTGCATGTGATATAAATATACCTTATTTTAAAATGAATTTCTGATTAACCCCCTTATTGGTAAGCTGGTTTTCTCTCCCAATATGAAGTTAACTATTGTAGTTTCAGGCAAAGAGATAGAGGAGGGGAGATGCCTTCTCTGGAAGGAAGAGGTTATGATGGAGTGAAAAGCCTGCCCCTTTGTCCAGACATTTGTGCAGAAAACTGTGGAGTCAAAGGCAGGGCAGGGATTTTCAGTACAAGATTAGAGAGACCTGGTCAGCTGGAAGAAGCCAATGGATCCTAACTAAGCCAAGATGGGCTAGACAAGGGATTTGTTAGCATCAGACATTAGCAGCAGGTGCAGAGCTGTGATTCATCCAACATGCATAGTATGACTGTACTGGTTGTTTATAGCCAGTATGTGTATTCTTAAGTGCCCATGTTGTACCGGTTTTTAAAAAGTTTTTGCTATCACAATCAATAAATGACAAACAAACTTTAGTGTTTGGTCGATCAGTGCATATCCAAGGACCAGCATGAGGCCAAAGTCCGTCTCTTCCTCAATGCCATGAGGTGGTTTACACTTCTCTCCTTCACATCCAAATGCCAACTTGAAGAGAAACAGAGCAAAGAGAATGAGAAATTGTTGCAGGGTTACTTTAGGATTATGTTCAAAGTTTGTTTAGATAGTTGGATTGACTAATTTTGAGTCAGATTGGGCTAAATTTGGTATTTCAACCGTACTTCCTGGTAAGTGTGGCCATAAAAATTAGATGTGTTATAGAGAAATGAAGAAGTCACATTATATGCACATCCAAATTGTGGTTTGGATGCACTTATAAATGAATTAGTTTAACTACAAATTCATACTATTCATACTAGCAAAGGTCTAGTTAATTTACTCATAGACATTTGCCTGGGATTTCTGTGTGATGTTAAAACTATATAATGGTGAACTTGAACCTCATAAGCTCTACTATGACACAACTGAAGAATGATATCTTCATAATGAAAAGGAACACCCAAAAACACTTTCAGATCATCGTCTAAAATAAGAAAAAGAAGGAAAATCTATTAGTCATAATAGTGATTACTTGCCTTTTCTTCTAGGTAAACTTAGTAAAGATTGTAATTTCTTATAACTAGATTATTTTGTCATGGATGTAGTAGTAGAGACTAAAGCATAAATAGACAAAAAGTTTACAAATATAACAGATACAGAAATTATATCCTCTTTATAGAAAATAGATCAATTGATCAATAGATAAAAAGAATACATAGGGCAAAAAATCCACTAAAATATATGCCTAGAAAAAGGATCTGAACAGAAAATTTACAAAAGAGTAAAAACAAGAATAAACATGGAAAATACATGCTTTATTTTCAGTAATTAAAGATAGATCACATAATGGATTTATATAAATAAAAATACCCTATGAATTCACACATACATGGAATTTAAGAAATAAAGCAAACAAACAGGAGAAAAGAAGAGAGATAAACCAAAACACAGACTCTGAACTATAGAGAACAAATGGATGGTTACCAGAGGGGAGGTGGGTGAGGATGGGTGAAATAGGTAATGGGGATTAAGAGTACACTTACTGGGGCACAGGTGGCTCAGTCCTTAAGCGGCTGCCTTTGGCTCAGGTCATGATCCCAGCGTTCTGGGATAGAGCCCCACATCCGGCTCCCTAATCAGTGGGAAGCCTGCTTCTCCCTCTCCCACTCCCCCTGCTTGCGTCCCCTCTCTTGCTGTGTCTCTCTCTGTCAAATAAATAAAATCATAAAAAAAAAAGTGTACACTTGCCTTCATGAGCACTGGGTAATGGATAGATTTGTTGAATCACTATATTGTACACCTGAAACTAATATGCTGTATGTTAACTTTACTGGAATTGAAAATTTTAAAAAGGACCCTTTCTCATTATTGAAATAGCATGTTTTATATTGTTGATGATATTATAAACTTTTTAGTAATTTAGCAGTATATATCAAGAGTCATAAGAAGGTGGAAATTTGGGGGACCATAACTTAAGCAAGTAATCTCAATTGTGGAAAACTCCAGTTTCACAAATATGTTCATCATGTTTCTAGTAGATGAAAAGAGGAAAAAATCTAAACACTCTGAAGTAGGAAAATGATTAACTACACCTAATTTTTGGAATATTATGCAGGCATTATAAATATAGATTATTAGAACCAGGACAAAAATGTCTGTTTCTAAGCTTACAGGAAAAAAAGTCAATTTAAAGTTTTATATATGCTATTGTTATATTTAATAACAAATTTATATTAAAAATAAGATTATGTCAGAATGAGGGGAGTATCAGGTGTTATTATTTTGTTTTATTTATTATTATTTTTTGTTCATATCTACAATGTAGATATGAATTTTTATTAATGGTTGAAATATATAAAGAAAGAAAGCACTATTCTGGGTATAAAAAAATCCTGGCTTCTCTCTTGGCCACAACATTACCATGCTTGTAATTGTGGGGACAGAACTGAACATCTCTAGACTCTAGTTTTCTTCACTGCAGACACCATCCAGTGCAATCTGTTCAAGTCTTCCCAACTCTAAAATTCTGTGATCTATGGTTTATAAATAATGAACATAAAGAGAGATTTAGTTTTAGATTTCTTTCAAAATATTGTTGCAAGGATTATATGGAAATAAAGCATTATTATCTAGCTGGTGAACTTATAAACAAGACTATAAATAATGCATTTTAAAATTTTGTTACTTGCTTAAAATATTTTATGAATTATGGAAAAGTTATAGAAAAAAGAAAGGGCCAATGAACAAAAACAAAAGATAAAATAGCCAACACTCAACAAATTTTTAGGATCATAACCTGAGCTGAAGGCAGATGCTTAACCAACTGAGCCATCCAGGCACCCCCCAAGAGATAAAATTTTTAATGAAAAGTTACACTAAATATAAAGCAAAGTTCACTCATTTTTGATTAGTGTATTTTTGTGTGCTCTATTTAATGGTATATAATCTACCTTCATCTATAACATATGTAAATTTAATTATACATATATTAAATTCAAAAATACATTACATTTGGTTTTGTCAGTCAAAATCTATTTAGCTCTATTCACTTGTTTAATCTTTTTCATTATATACACAGACACACAGAAGGGGGAGGGAAGTAAATAAAGTGTTCAGAATTTATTGAATTGTGTGGGAGGACTAAATTTTATGAGACTCTAATAAGTATTCATGTTGTAATCTCCAGGATATCCAATAGAAAAACAGCAAAAGAATACATAACAAATGGAATAACAAAGGGGAAATGGGATTTAGGAATACTTGATTAAAGAAGGCAAGAAAGAAAGAATATAAGGAGTAGAGGGAAATAAATAGAACTCTCCTTTTTCATAGATAACATAATTGAATGGTAGAAAATTCAAAAGAATTTTCATATATTTTATATACTGCTGAAATTAATAAGTAAATTTAGCAATGTCACTGATCAGTATATAAACATTATTTACGTTTCTCTACTGGCAACATGTAATTATCGAACAAAGTTTTCTTTTTAAAAAAATCATTTATAAATAGCAATAAAGACATGAAATACAAAGGAATAATTTTAATAAGGTTGTGTGACTTCTATACAGAAAATTACAAAACATAAATAGAGGTAATTTTAAATACTTAAATAAATGGAGCTATATACCATGCTTATGACTTGTAAATTTGCTAATGTAAAGATACCAGTTTCCCACAAATTAATCCATTTCAATGTTATTTCAATCAAAATCTCAGAAGTTACTTTTTAAATGTGTATCAATCAACAAGCAGGTTCCAAAATGTGTAGAGAAATGAAAAGAACCAAAGCAATCTTAAAGAAGATGATGAAAGTTGGACTTACTTTCAAATATCAAGATTTATTGTAAACCTACAGTAATTAAGATTTATAAATTAAGACTGTGAGGTATGGGGGCAAAGATAGACAAATAGGGGGTGCCTGGGTGGCTCAATTGGTTAAGCGCCTGTCTTCAAGTCAGATCATAATCCTGGAGTTCCCGGATCTAATGGAGCCCATGTTGGGCTCCCAGCTCAGCTGCTCCCTCCCCTCTGCCCATACCCCCCTTCCCCCTTTGCCCCTCTTCCTGCTCATGTTCTCTCTCACTCACTCTCTCTCTCCAATAAATAAATAACATCTTTAAAAAAACGATAGACAAATAGACCAGAATAGAGGACCTAGAGACAAACCCATGTATGTATGATTTATGTCAAAAATGGCATGCAGGGCAGTGGAGAAGAGAATATCAAAACATGGTTTCAACACATGATGAAGAGGTAGCTCCTACATGACACCATATTTTTTTTAATTCAATTCTGACTTGATTATAGATCTAAATATAAACATAAAAATAAAAATTTTAGAAGATAATGTAGCAAAGTATACTCATCACTTGATGATAAGAAAACATTTTTAAAAAGAGCACACAAAAAATATACTAATTAAAAATGGGTGAACTTTGCTTTATATTTAATGTAACTTTTTATTTAAAAAGTTCTCTAATTATAGATTCTCCATTTTTTCACACAGAGTGCTTTTCACAAAATATATATTGTTAAAAATGTGTTGGGAGTTGGTTATTTAATTTACAGCTTTAGTATGATGTTCGTAGATGTGGTTTTCTTTGCATTTATCCTTTGGGTTTTATAACACTTCTTGAACCTGTAAGCTTTGTAGCACTACTTGAAATTGTAGTTTTGTACCTTTCATCAGTCTTGGAAAAATATTGATCATTATCTCTTCAAATACACCATTGACCTATTCTTTTCTTCAGAGACTCTAATTACATGTATGTTAGATATTTCATTTTGTCCTGATGACTTAATGGCTGTTTTCTATTCACTGGTCTTCATTCTTCCATCTGGTTATTTCTATTGACTTTTCTTCCAGTTTCACCAGTCTTCTCTTCCACTGTGTCTAATTTACTGTTAAACCCATTTATTGAACTAACTTCAATTATTGTGAGGTTTTTTTTCCTCTAGAATTTCCACTTGATTACTTTTCATATAATTAAGTTTCTATTTAAAATTCTCCATCTTTTCATCTATTTCTTGGACATGTATTTGTAATTATTTTAAAGTTCATGTCTGTTAACTACAATATCGTCCAGTCCCACCCCTAATTCTAACAACTTTTCTAACACTGAACAATATAAAGTCTTATGTCACTGTTTCTCATCTAGCAAATAAAGGATCTGTTATTGTGATAAACAAAACTACTTTGTTCATACTACTTGAAGCATCACCTTACAATATTGAGCTATGCTTAGCCACAAACTTTTATTTAAAAGTAGGGGGTTTATACAGGATTATCTCTAGGTTCTTTCCTAATTCTACAAGACTAAGTCTATGGCTATTTTGGAATATTCTCAATGTTTGGCCCTGTGCTAGATACTGAGGGGATATCTTATCTAAATTTAGTATTCAAGGCAGTACCATTTAGATTGAAAGCTTAACGGCAATTCTCCATGCTTTTCACTGTTCTCTTTGTCTCCTAGCATAGTCCCTGTATTGGATGAATGAATAAAAGGGTGATTTAGTTCATTGCATTAGAGACACCGATAAAAGGCAGAACTCATAAGCTTGCTGTCGAAGGGTTAATATAAAATGGTGAATGGCTGAACATAGGAAATGAGAGACTAGGGAGGAGTTAAGAAATCATATTAACTATGCTCCATTGAGCATTTACTACATATTAGATACTGTTCTGAATGTTCCCGTATACATTATATCAGATAACAGTTAATTTCTCTGTGAGGTAGGCATTTAGTTAGTTTCTCTGTGAGGTTATCTACTCCTGAAACCAATATTACACTATATGTTAACTAACTAGAATTTAAATAATAATTTAAAAAATGAGTGAGGTTAGTCTCCCTACCTGAAAGTGGCAAAGGTGGAATTCAAATTCAGGTCTGTCTGACCCCAAAGCTTTTAACCATTACTCCATGATGCCTAAGATTTTAAGCTTAAGAACAGAAAAAAAAAAAATGTCTTTTCAGGGACAATTGAAAATCCATAAGCTCAATTATACAACTATATATAGACAGATCTGGATATACATATATATATATATATATATATATATACACACACACACACACACACACACACATATATATATATATATATGAGTGAGAAATATTTTTTGCCTTTGGAGGTTTTATTTTTTCCTCTTCTTTGGCACTTTTCTTAATCCTGAAAGAAAATATCCAATATCTCCCCCATCAATCCATAGCCCACCTACCCAAAACTAGAGAATTTTTAAAAATTCTATACAATTTGAGACAGGGTTAGGTTCCTCATGAGCTAAGAATAGATTTTTTAAAAATACAGATATACATATTACATATACACAGTTACACACATATACAGGAGAGAAAGAGAGAATGTTTTTCCTTCACATAGCAGATTGGCCAGAAAATCTTTCACTTGTCTAGCAGCTAAACATATCATGATTTCCAGAAATGGAATAAATGTCCTTGCTTTTTTTTTTTTTTTTCATAAATTCTCCACTGAAAGATACTTCAGTGAGTGGATGCTGTATTATTTGCCAAAAAGTAAATTAAAAAAAATCTCACCAAAGTGAAGTTATTTCGGAAATCTCATTTTACACACATAGCCTGAAGATGACACATTTTTATCACCAGCATGAGAAATAAAGAGTCTAGAAAGAATTTAATAGGATAAATAGACCAAAATAGAGTAGAGCAGCTTCTTTTAAAATGTCCAATATTCTTCAAATGAACACCTCTTTCTCCTAAAGGCATATCTTCCAGAGTAGACTGCCCTGCAGCAGTTACCGGAGGCAACCCAGCCTCTCCGATGTCGCCGCCTACTTCTCTCCCGCTGTTGCTCCATTTCAGCATCTCTGGCATTTGCGGTGTTTCTTGAATTTGCAAAGCCTATTCCCAACTCAGGACTTTTGTACCGACTTTTCCTTTTGTCTGAAAACTTCTCCCCTCCCCCTCCCCCGGTGTCTCCATCATTCATTCCCTTACTTCTTTCAGGTTTCTGCTCAAATGTTACTTTTCCAGAGAGGCCCCAGGCACTTTTTATAACATAGTAACTTATGCCCGGCCTTCCCCCACCATCCATCCTGGCGCTATCTCCTTCCCTGCTTCATTTTCACCATCTGACGTAGTATGTATTGTTCACTTATTTCTCTAGTTGCTATCCATCTCTTTCCTTGGGAGGGAAGACAATTCATTTTGTTCACCTTTGTATCTCAATGACTACAACAGTTGCCCGCATGTGGTGGTAGCACTCAATATTTGTTGAATGAATGAATGTTGAATGTATAATAAGAAAGCATTTTGAGGAGGTTTTCAACTTTTCCAAGCCTTTAGGTGATAATTATTTGCTGAATATTATTCACAAATTTTCTCTCACCTGGAATAATCCTTGTACATATCTGCAACTGGTTAAACCACAAGTGTTGGTGGAAATATTTGTAGCTGTTTTAATCTCAATTAACTTTTCCATCACAATTCATGTAAAGAACATAAAATCTTATCTGCCCTGTGAATGATTGTTTTCCAAGAAGTAAAAACAGTTCAAGGAACTCAATATATATTTATTGTATAGAATATATGTTTGTGTGTTTATATACATATATATTTTGTATATATCCTACTGTGTATAAAGTTCTATGTCATTAAACCTCTTGATTATTTGATGAATAAAGATTCTATTTTTTTCTTGCATCTCCAAATAAAACACAAAACCAAATGCTCCAACCTTGTAAATTACCAAGGTATTAACCAAAGCCAGCTGCAACTTATAAATGCTCCTTTTTTACAAGAAGACAATTTGGGCATGTGTTCTCCTTAGTATTATATAGCATTTGATCTCTCTTGTTCATGTCATCCAATTTTTTTATAGTACACAATCTATCTTTATGAGAATTCCTTCAGCCCAATCACACATTCAACATTCTCTGAAGAACACACATGCACACACACACACACACACACACACATTCATTTTAAAAGTCCATTATATTTACACAGCATGGGTTGACAATATATAGGATTGGGGTTTTAATTTTATTTATAAAAAGATACCTGTTATACTCATTAAGTTATTTTTATGGGTGCCAATATGAAACCATGAAGAAATTGTACAGCAGTACTAGGAACTGTAATCTTACCTTAAATACACAAGGAACAGATGTTAGTATAGGATAATTCAGTTTTTCTTGAAGCACAAGTCATGCTCTGGTGAAAGGGGCCCGTTATTATTAGTGAGCTTCCAGAGAGTTACTTTAGAACCATAAGATACATAACATAGTAGCACAGATACTAAGGGTGTCTTAGGCCCTACAGGTAAGGTGACAAAGCAACAAAACTTGTACAGAAGCTTAAGATCCTGGAGCAAGTGATTGGGGGCTTTCATGGATCCATAGTTACTTAGGTCCCAATCTGATTTGTGAAAATAAATTCTAAATACAAAGATAACTATACTAGGCCCTTCCCCTCTGTTAACACTTTGTTGGTTTGTTGTGTGCTCTAAGTCGAGGGCTATCACACGGACATTTATACTTGTTGTCCTGTAATACTAGTCATAGAGCCTCCTTTCACTCTTGAAAGTGTGCCCCTTTGGAAAGAAGTGATATGATCACCGTACTCAAACCCATCTGTGTACCATCAAGTGAAAAGTTTCTTTGTTTCAGAGGCAGGAGCTATTCCAAATCTTTCTGGGCCCACAGACCAACCCTCAGAGAGTTTCATTAAGAGGAAAGGCACAGAAAGGCTTCGGAATTCATTTTCTTGTCATTTGTTTTTTTTTTTTTTTAATTTTTTGAAGATTTTACTAATGTATTTGAGAGAAAGAGAGTGCAGACGAGTGGGGTGAGGGGCAGAGGGAGAAGCAGACTCCTTGCAGAGCAGGGAGCCTGATGCAGCGCTCAATCTGGAGACGCTGGGACTCCGGGATCATGACTCGAGCTGAAGGCAGACACTTAACTGAGCCACCCAGGCACCCCACTTTTGATCATTTAAAGACTACATCTTGCCGTTCGTACATAATTTCAAAATTATGTTTTCATGTGTTTACATAAATTATTTAAAATACGAATAATTTTTACTTCAAATTCACTTTTGCTCATATGAACCTATTCTATGAATACCAGTTTTTCATAACAAGGTTATTATTTCCTCTCTTTTCCCAAAATAGACTCACAGTCTCCAAAATATTGAAGGGTCCTTACCTTTTTCACAGAGCTGATCCTCCTTATGAGGACTGAGGATACTGCCTTGACTAGTGGTACAGGCCTCAGCTAGTCACCTAAGTAACTTCCTTGCTTTTTCAGGGTGTACAAGGTGGGGATGTGCAGGGTCATTTATATCACCTGAAAAACAACAACAAAAACAAAAAAACCAGATTCAAGATTTAAATCATTGGATTATTAAAATAGCATTTTGCCAACTCTTAGGCAAGGAGCTTAAGTCTAAGAGAAACCTAAATCCTAGACCAACACAGATTTTTAGAGTTTGATTTATTTCACCAAGTCTATAAAATACTCAATAATATAGTATTTAATTTTCCCTTTCACTTCTGTACAACTGTAGATGTCTCTGTGTTCATAATTATAATTATGATTCGTGAAAAGCAAAGAAATCTGTTACTTAAATTCTCTCTCTGGAATCCCTTTCTCCTTTCCCCACTGTCTCCTTTTCTCAGTTTATCCAAGGTGGCTGGACAGCAGGCATCTAGGGCTATAGCAACTCCAGTTCGGTTTCAAGGACCAAAAAGAGCTGTTAATTATTATACCTTCTGTGGGGGAAAAAAAAGTCTATTTCATTTGCAGCCCTTGCCACTTTAGTCTTCTTGGAGAAGCTCATGTGATTCTAGGTCACCCCTTCTTTCCCCTGTCCCTCTTGTGCCCACGATGTGATAGTCAATGCCTTGGGAGGGCTAATAGCTTTCCTTAGCACACCCTAATACAAACTGCAACACATGAGCCTGTCTGCAATTTATACAGGAATTTCTCCCCTTTCACTAAAGGATACACATTTGAAAACAAGCAACTTCTATTTCATTTTTATTGATTAAAATGAGCATAGAAACATGATTGGTCCAAGTATTTTTAAAGTCGCTTGTGTCTCTGAAATACAGGCTTGCTTTGTGCCTCTCTGTTTTCTGGGCCCCTACATCCAGCCCTTTAGCAAGTCTTATCAGGTTCACTTCTAAAACACCTCTTGAATTTGTTTACTTCTTTCCTTCTCCAACTACACCCTTAATGTAGCCACACCATCATCTCTTGGCTGGAATACAACAGCCTCAGAACTGGTCTCATTTTTCTACTGTTGCCCTGCTACAGTCCTATTCTCCACAGGGAAGCCAGAGCAATTCTTTAAAAACAAAAAATTGGTTCATTCCATTCCCTGTCTAAACCCTCCAATACTTTCCTGTTTTTTACAATGTAAAATACAAACTTTTTACAAGGGCTTAAAAGGCCCTGTAGTATCCAGCCCCAGACAGCGTCACCCCTTACATGCCCTCTTTTGTTCACCCCCTTCCTGGCCTTTCTATGTTCATTGCACAGTCCCTGCTCTGCCTACCCAGAGCCTCTGCACCAGCTGTCCTCTGATCTTTGCAGAGCTGGCTCCTTCTGGGCATTAAGGTCTCAGTTCTAATATCACTACCTTAGAGAGGTTTACTATGACCATCCCATCTAGAGTTGTCCCTTGCTCCCTTCCCAAGTAACTTCTTAATCATAACACCTATCCATTATTATAGAGACAGCAAACAGGGGGGAAGAAAGATGTTAAATTTCCAAAGGCCAGGTGCAAGAAAAGAAAGATTCTGGTAAGTTAGCTTCCCAGGCCTCTCATGGGTTGAAAAAAACGTTCAACTGGCTTGGTTGTCTTTGTCATTAGCAAAGTAGTGGGAGCTACAAAAGAAAGAGTTCTTCTAGAAGAAAGAGAATGAAGAGTTGCTGAAGGGTCTCTTATTAGTCACCCCCAATCTATCTCTCATGAGGTGTGGTGAGACTTTCTAAAAAGACTGAAGACAAGTTTCTTCCTTTGAGATTTCTGAAGTTAGGAAGCTTGCTGGATTCCCTTGCACCAGCAGGACACGTGGAAACCTTCTCTCTAGGCTTTCTAAGGAGAGGGTAGGCTTGCACACATTCCAGTACTCTATACCTCTGGGGGAGAGTGAAGGGAAGAGTCTCTTCAGTTTCCATGATCCCAAGTGAGAGCAGCTGGAATTAGCTGAGGGATAAGACCTATCAAGCTGCACTGGCTGTTGCTTCTTGGCAGTTCTAGAGACTACAGGTATCTAGAGGAGAATATGGGGCTTAGCACTGGTGGGCTGAATGAAGATGCCCTTTGTGTATTCTCCAAACCAGAGAAAATCACCAGTGGCTCCAGTTCTTCACTCTCTTGTATCTGAGCTCATGACAGTATGATTTTGAAGCTTCTCCCTTCAAGGAATAGAAATTTTAACTCTGACCTGGCCTTGGGACTTCCTTTGGCCAATAGGATGTGGTAGAAGTGACCATGTGCGAGTTCTGAGCCTAAGCTCAAGAGATATTGTGGGCTTCCACTCTGTCTAGAATCCCTATCGTCTCCTGGATTAGGCTAGCCTTTTGGAGGATGAGAGATCATGTAGAGGCTAGGATGACTTGTCCCAGTTGAGCCAACTGATTACCAGCCAATCTTCTGACCTGCCAGCTGATGGCAGACACATAAGAGAACCCAACTGATATCAGCCAAACCCAGCCTAGACTAGAAGAACTTCAGTCAGTAGACTCATGAACAATAATATGTGGTTATTTTTTTTCAGCTATTGTTTTTGGGATAGGTTATTATACAGCAATAAGCTGATGATACATGGAGTAGAGAAGCCAAACTCTGCTTGAAAATACCACTCGTGTCATCTAGTGTGAGAATGTCATTCTAACAGAATCCGTTGACATAAGACTGACCTTGATGGAGAAAGCAGACCCTTCCTCTGCTTCGGATGGCACCTGGCTCCTGTTGTGGCCAGCATCCCCAGGGCTGGGGTCAAAACTGAGCAATGGCACCACCGCAGAACCAGCTGAGCACGGACCACGGTTAGGGATAGGATTAGCCAAAGAGTATCTCTATCTGGCAGCCAGTGCAAACAAGCCTTTAGATAAAAGATAGTGGATTTCAACATAGCTATCAAAAGACAAAAGGTTATTATGAAGTTTTTATTAAAAATAAAGAGCTGCTCTATATAAAAGAGAAGAAAAAAATATTCTGTAGTTTCTGGTTAACACCCAAAGTGCTTAAAAATAAGAGTAGATTTATGAACTATCATTGCTTCCTTCACTAGCTATGTTTTATGACTTCTCATAATTACTTGAAAGGGATTTTTATAAACATAGAAGTTTACATTTAAAATGGATAAAAATGGGTTTATGGCAAAATAATTTGACAGCAAGAATGTCCTTGAGTATTAGAAAACCAGGTAAATCTGTCCCCTTTGAGAGAGAACAGAGTCTGGTCAAATTTATCTTATGTTGCCTTAGTCGAGAAGTCAACTAAGCAAAGTGCTTTCCCTAGTTTTCTATCTTGGAATTTTTTTTCCTTTTAATTTAGCACAGACTAAAGCATATTGCTGCACATTGTCTGAATAAATAAAATAATTTTAAGTCCAACTAATTCAGTTCATGGTTTTCTCTTACTTAAAATTGGTTCTTTTCTTAAAACAGAGACTTCAAGGTTTATTTCGTCTTTCTTGTATTATAAGGGAAATTGTTGCCACATAACTTTGAGCCCTCTCCTTTGCCCTGAGCACCCATTTAGCCAGTCTGTTGGGTGATGCAGAGTTGCAAAATATTTCTGCTGAAAAGTGATTAAAGACGGTGTGCCAGAATGTAGTGAGTAAAAGCCTAGGCATTGGAATGAGACAGACTTGGGTGCAAATCCTGGCTCCGTCGGATTGGTTCAGGGCCTTAGTCCTGAGCTGTGAAAATAGGACAACACAGTTGTTGAAGGATTTCAAAAAGATGAGATATGTAAAGCACTTAGCACCATGCCTAGCAAATGATTTTTTTAAAATGATTTCATGAGAATCATAGAATAAGCTAAATAAGTTTTAAGTTGAAAATAAATGCTCCAAAAGAGGTTACAATGAAAAGAATCACAATTTTGTAGACATAAACCTGATTCATATACTAGCTGACCAATCATTTATACTGTGCCAATGTTGAAAATTTTTTTAAATGTCTTGTAAAGGTTTTGTTATTTAAAAGCATTCAGGAGTTAGAACAAAGTTTAACTGGGGGTCTTTTTCATGTTCTAAGAATAACAAGAGATTAAACAGTTATGTTCTCTTTGTCAATAATGAAAATTATCCTTTAGTGTGGAAAAGGAGTGAAGGGGACAGATGATGGGGACATTTTCAACTAATAATGGTCTTGTTGTCTTGATACAATGCTGTCCACACACATACACACACACACTAGAAAAGTCCCTGTTCTGAGAACCCTTTATAGGTGAGAACAAATTATCCTGTGATCACTTTAGCAGTGTAATAATTTAATTCGCTAGACAGCATACCAAAATGAGCCTACTATTTTTCCATATTAACTCTGAGGTTCAGTCTATGCTTTGTAATTAGAAAATTGTATGTCCTTAGTTACTTAACCTCTACAGGCCTCATTTCAACAATATTTGAAGATTCTACCAAGAAAAAGCAATTTATTGTACTAGGTGCTCTGGGTACTAGAAAAGTTGAAGACTCCATTCTAGTCCTCAAGGAGTTTACGATCATGTCAGAGGGCCAAATACAGAAATGCGTGTGAAACGAGGTAGCAGAAAGTAGATTGTCATCAAAAAGTGACTGCTCTGCTTTCTAGAGGTGGGGAGAGTTTGGTGACAGGAAGAAGCCGTGTTGTAGAGAACACCTGAAATAAGCCGCAGATGATTGGCAGAATTTCAATCGCCACCTTGAGGTTCGGCTGGAGGCAGCACGAGTAAGAGCACGGAGAAGGCGCTGGGCATGTTCATTCTGTGGTTACCGGCGATTAATCTGATCGTGGCTTCCTGTGCAGCTAAGGGGTCTGACGGGAGCCAACTGAGGTTACACTGTTTCAGGCCTGGAATTCCCAGCAAAGCATTTAGCTCAGTAGGAACGGAACTTCATTTTCCTCATCTGAATAGGGAGAGAAGTGGGTTTATTCTCTGCTGATTCTTAGTTTTTCTTCTCCCCTCTGTTGATTTTTTCAACAAATATTTATTATGGAACCAGTAAACTCATCATTTCACAAATAATTATTTAATTACAGTGGCCCTTCTAGTACTATGATTCTACGATGACTTTTAAGTAGATTTATTTAGACTGACAAAGCAATATATTTTTGTTCACCGGAAGTTTTTGACCCTCATGCTTCTACATACTAATAGTTTCCCTCTTCCTTTAAAGGTATTTTATATCTACTTTATCACACTTTGTATTTTCACTTCATATTATCATTGTGTACGTGTATACATGTCTTTTCTTTCTTGTTAAATATTAAACTCCAGGAGGTGGGGCCCACATGCAACCTATCTTTGTATACTCTACAGTGCTCAGCTTAAGAGGCATTTAAAACTGTATTAAATGAATGGTTTAATTAATTTCTGCTTCCTAGAGAAATCACTAGAATAAGTTGAAATGTTTTAAGTTACATACTAATTTTTACCTGGAAGATTCCTGCTGGCAATGATTGAGAAGAGTACTTGAGAGGCAAATTTCTCAGCTCTCTTAACACCATTGCTTTATTAATTTGTTGGAGATATAAAAAATACCACACTAGTTTCTGTTTGTTATATTTTTATTACAACAGTAATACATATGCACTATAGAAACTTTATATTATCATAGATAATCAAGAGGAAGAAATAAAAATCTCCCATAATCATAACTCAGAAATAACCACAGTTAACGGTTTTAGAGTTTTTAGAGCTTTAAATAAATATGGCAAATCTGCCCTTCAGAAAGACAACTACTCTGTGCTCCTCTGTAAGTGTGAGAACGCCCCTCATTTATGCTGACACTGAATAGAATCACTAATATTAATCCTGGCAAAATGGATAGGGGACAAAATCATTCCTTTAGAAATTAATTCCCTTGAATACTAATTTAATTGAACATTTTTTTCATGCATTTATTGACCATTTGTATTTCCTTTGTGAATGGCCTTTTCACATTTTTGCCTATTTTTCTATTGGGATATTTATCTGTCTCCATTTTTTTAAAAAAATATTTTTGAGAGCTGGATGTGTATTAATAAACATGTTCCCCAGTCAGGCGTTTGTCTATTACCATATTTCCTTTCAGGGTCACCGATCCCTAGGAAGTAAGTCTAATAAACGAAGTGAATGTCAGATCTATGATCACCTCTTCCTCTCATTTCTAAGCTGAGTCAATGTGAGGAGCTAGAATGTCTTCCAGGAATGGAAGCAAACAGAACCACCACCAGCGGAACATTATTTTCTCTGTGAGAATTAGTTTCAGAAACGATGGTAAAAATAGCCTTTAAAAATTTTAAATGCCCTTACTTTTGATGATTACTAAAAAATTAGAACTGATATGCTGACTTTCTGTTTACCCTTAAGAATATAATGTGTAGTACTGGTCTAAAAAGGAAAGAGTGGGAAGTGCATGCTAGCGATGACAAGTCAGATTTGGTAATTACAGTTAACAGTACCGTCTGTTCAGCCACTATTGACGCACTGAAGTACTCCTATTGGATACGTATGGGAGTCATGTATGGCTGTGCCCCCCATCAATTCACTAGAGAATGAACACTCTTATAGTTGGGTAACTAAGAAGTTAGCTGGGGGCAATGCTGAAATTCTTTCTTCTTGGAAAATGGAAACTATGAAGGAGGGGGAAAGTGAAAGAAATTACAAAAGAGAAAAGGCAAAGTAACATGGCTGGGAGTACAGAGGTACAGAAAAAAGAAAAAGAAATAGCCGTGTTACCCCAGATTGAGAAGTGAGGCTCAGGAAAAAAAATACATTCTTCAAATTTATATGGGGCAATTATCAAAATAGGGTGCAATGTTCCTTTTATATCATTTAAATTATATAAGTGGGGCTTCACAAATACGGAACAGTTTTTTAATGTACCAAAAGGAATTTATTCCTCGTATGGCATAAAAATAGTTAAACGTGTCTTCCATGGCACGTAATGTTGAAAGCAGTTTGCTTTTGAAATCTTTTTAATTTTTTAAAGTCACACATGCACACAGCTCAACTGGGCATTAGAAGCCCTGCAAGCTGTTTGCCAGAATTCAAAGTCCTGTCAGCTCTCCTATTATTTTCAGATGTGCATTCACCAGCAGTAGCTTCAGAAGCAAGTGGAAAAACTGATCATTTGTAATTGTATTTGGGTTGTATAAATAAAAGGTTCTCAGTTAGGGGCTGTTTCTATTTGAAGTCACTTTAAAATTCAGTGAAAAGAATTGGCTTAAAGGGCCAAACCCTAGGGCTATCATAGTTTGTAATTATGAAACTGGCCCCAATTTGAACACTTTCCTGGAAGAAAAACCAGGAATATTTATTGACCTTGAATTGTTGGTGCAAAGTAAGCAACAGATAATAATAATCTTTACTTTTAATCATTTCTCACTTTCTTCCAAACTCCTGTTTAGTTCAATGCTGTGAGTAGGGAAAGAAGCAATTTGAGATTGAAGCAAAAATCTAACAGTGGTTATTTCAAAAAAAATCTTAAAGATTATAAAATGATTAAAATGTTTGCAAAAATAACACTAAAATAAATTTGATTTACTTGTATTAAAACACGAATTAGAGGCAAAATTTCAGGCTTTCTCTTAAATAGTTTTAAAAACCTTACTTTAAATAGTACCAATTAAATGTAAATAAGATGAATATAATAGTCTATCAGAGAAATAAAGCCTGGATACTCTTATTTCCATTCACTCGCAAGTGAAAGGTAAAGTACAATTGCTTAGAAAGAAAAAGAAAGGTTCAAATAGGGGTAACACTTTTTAAAAAATTAGAGAATGATCACCAAAAGTCTGATGAAGGTTTGTGAATCATGTTTTTCAAATGGCCATTTGAGCAGCGTGACTCATGTGATATCCTCCCTCCTTGGCCTCTTTCCACAGTCAGCCAAAAATTAGTGATGAAAATCACACGAGAAGGAAACACATCAAGAGGTTTTAAATTCTGACATATAAACATGGTTCACATCACTATGGATGCAAGACTAAAATTGTAGGTATTTTGATTACAATGAAAGACAGGTTTAAAAATCAGTAGTTGACTCTTTAATAGTTTCACTTAAATGAAGTGGAAAGGAGCTATCTCCTAAAATTTTTCTTAACATTTTTGGTTTTTGCCAGCCTAATTTTATTTATTACCTGATCTGTGAGCCCTGACACATGAAGCATATTTCTCTGGTTTAAGGTAACTTTTAAGCTTACTGATTTTCACCATTATGGATCCATAACATAATTTATAATATTTCCCCAACTATGGTAATATTGAACTAAAGAACATTAAACCAATTTATCCATTTTCTAATGCCTCATTATTTTTCTGAATTCTATAATGCTTTTTTTTCTTTCAAATATATGTATATGTGCGTGGGTGTATATATATATATGTATATATATGCACACAGAATATGTATATATGTATATATGCCTACAAATATACATCTATACCCACTATGTGTGTGTGTGTGCGCACGGGTGTATCACACACACACACACACAAATACCTGCACAGAGATCTGCAGAAAAATGTTACCTTCCTATGTTCAAAGGGATCCCAAAAAGTTCAAACCCCAGGATTTGTAGTACCAATCCATGGAAAGTCATAATACTTAAAACCACAAAATACTTTTAGGTACTCTGAGACAACTCATGCCACACAAACGTGTACCCATGAACACTGGAAGGCGGGAAGGCTCTCTTGATTAACTTGATATATACTCCTGACATAAAAGTGAAAAATGAAACATAAATGATATCTTTTTTTATTAGCTCAACTGTTAAAAAGCCAATTATCTACCTGTGAATGTATGCCACATGCAATACTTTGAAGACACTTCATAATCAAAGTGAGACGCTCTAGCACCTGCATCCAATAGTCATTCTATCTGTGAAACTGCTAATAAAACATAAACCTGAAAGGCATTATTCCTAGCTCCAAGGCGACATTGTTCTAAGTAAGGAGAACCTGTGCACGAGTTGGCGGAGTCCTGTCTTGCGGAGTCCTCCGTCCTCGTCGAGTGGGAGGGTCACACTGGGAGAGACTAATAAGGGCAGAGATGCGTCCCCCTTCCCCACTCGCAGGGAGCTCACTCGGGCCACTCCTCGGCGGTGCGGCAGCCCGGCCCGGACTCCACTGCGCCTCTGAGGGGCTCAAACACACATTCAAGGTAAGCTGCGCAGCTTTGCCACCGGCCCTTTCACTTGATCTCTCGCACACATGCCGGGTCTCTGTCATCTGCTCATGTTTCTGGTCATTTGCGTGCATCTGCTTTTCAAGAAAATGTAAAAACGGTGCCGCACATGTACATGTGTTTGGGTAGATAAATAATGCACACCTGCTATTACGCATTCCCATAGGTAGCTTAATGACGGGACCAAGAACGTTGGGCACGATATGGCCACTGTAATATACTACATAGAACGTAGTTCGTGTTCAGATGTTCACGTAATGCAGGCTTTATAGCTTATACTTTAGTTCTAGGTGGTTTTTCTAGCTACGTGTGTTTGTAAAGGAGAGCTATGAGCACTGCTGATGCGGGTGAGAACAGACATCAAATACAGAAGGAAAAAAAACATCCGTGGGGTTAAATGCACAGAACAAATAAACTCAATATAAATGCATGCCGTTAGGTCCTCTTTTTGGTTTCCGTCTGGAGACGTTACCCACTGGAAGCGAGAAGACAGTTAAGGGGGATAAACTGGAAGACGCGAGGTTCCGGCGCCTGGCTCTCGGGTCGGGGGTTACTTATTCCGACATGCGGGTATTTGTCCCAAGCGCTGCTTCGCAGGACTGCGCGGCCGGGCACCCCAGCACTCCGGCCTCCCCCAGCCCCGGCCAGTCTCGCGGCGTCTGGTGTTGCTCCTTAATTACCCTGCAGCATGCGCAGCGCGGCCCGACCGAGCGCCGCTGCCGTCCCCGCCGTCCCTGCAGCCGCCGCCGCCGCCGCCGCGGGAACGTCCCGGTCCCGGCGCTCGGAGAACGCGGCCCACGCCTCCGCCGCCTTGGCTGCGAGAGCCCGCCGCCACGGCCGTCAACGCGCCGGCGCCGACGCCACCGCGGCCGTGAGAAGGGAGGCGGCGCCGCGCAGCCCGCTAGGGCACTGCGGGGTCCCGAAGAAGTTTGTTGGCGCGGAACCAAGCGCGCCGCGGCCGCCGGGCACGCTAGCTCATTGTGAGCGGGCGGGCGTGTAAGCGAAACCTGCGCCGTGTAGGGGGAGGGAGGGAGGCAGCCGGCGAGTCGGTGGTGGGCAGGCCAGGTTGCAGGAGCCCCAGAGGCACGGGAGGCTGGGAAACGGAGAGGAACAGGGTACCAGAACTCATTGCCGGCCTCAGGGCGCAGTGGGCTGGGGATCAAAAAGAGGAGAACCCAGCACCCTGAAAATGCGGAGAGTTTTAATCGAACCATCCAGGAATTGCAGCAGTGTGATCATGAGCCCCAGCTTGAGGTTGGGAGGTGCGAGGGTGGAGGAGATACTTGTGCTGCCTCCTTCCAGTCACAATTCCAAGACTGCTTGGTCCCATCTTCCCTTGGAGAAGTCTGAGAAGCAAGATGGGTGGGGGGAGGCAATGGTCGGGACGCTCGGGAGGTTATCTGCTTGTTAATGGAGGGGCCGAAGGAAAACCACTCCAACGTCTCTCCCTGTTCCCACCCGCAACAAAAAGCGAAAAGAGCAATGGCATTTCTTATTCTCAGTCCAAACCAAGCAGTACTTGTCATTTTTAAAGAGATTTTTAAAAAAGATTACCAAATGTGTGGTTTCCAGCCTCTCCTTGCTGGTGCATGAGGGGAGATCTGTAGGACTTGAGATTTTTGATATGCTCCTGCAAAGGAGCCACTGAGGTGTTCAGATGTTCTGATGGTGTAAAATGTACCTAAAGGGTGGACAGGATTCTTTGAATGGGTGGAAAAGAGAAAGGGGGTTTCCAGGGGTAGAACAATTCATTCTCTCCTTAGGGGATAGAAAATGGAGGAAGTAACTGGCACTTGCTTCCATGAGGTTTTGTCCAGTCTGATCTCTCAAACTGGCGAGGCATCTAAGTGGGGTTTCCTGGAAAAGAGGGAGAAGATATAGTGATAGAGCAGGGGAGTGAGCCTGAACCTGATATGAAAAAGTCAGGGGAAAAACAAAAAGGTGAAAGAAAACCAAATGTGATTATTATCACAGTTAGGACATTATCTCTGTATCTGAATCATTGCCATCCAAGGAAACCATCTAAAACAGATGGAAGCCCATCATATTCTCCAGAAATAGAAAATTTCCATCTACTTTATGGTCCTTCTGTTTAATCTCTCCTCCTGAAATTGTACTTCATTTTTTCCCCGGGAGGCAGTAATGCCCAGTGGGTACACAGAGTGGATGATTTTAGAGGCAAGAGAATATATGGAGATAGAAACCATAGTTGTACATTGACATGGATGGAACTGGAGGGGATTATGCTGAGGGAAATAAGTCAGAGAAAGACAATTATCATATGGTTTCACTCATATGTGGAACATAAGAAAGTGGAGAGGGTCATAGGGGAAGGGAGGAAAAACTGAAGGGGAAGTCATCAGAGAGGGAGAAAAACCCATGAGAGACTCTTAACTACAGGAAACAAACTGAGGGTTGCTGGAGGGGAGGTGGGTGGAGGAATGGGATAACTGGGTGATGGGCATTAAGGAAGGCACGTGATGTGATGAGCACTGGGTATTATATGCATATATATGTTATATGCAACTGATGAATTATTGAACTCTACATCTGAAACTAATGATGTACTATACGTTGGCTAATTGAATTTAAATGAAAACAAAACAAATAGAAACCATAGTTGTATGGCTAAGTGACATCATAAATACAAATTAAAGTGAAAAATGAAAAATTAGCAGGAATACAAACTAACAGGGCTGGAGAGATGCTAATATATAACCTGGAAAACATGCTGGAAAAAATAGAATGAATGGGGTTGGAGTTGGATTATTTGAGGCAGGCTGCATTAAGGTCATATATCTTAAAGAGGCAGAGAATAAAGAGGCTTAGCAGAAGACAGCAAGAGAGGGCATTCCAGCCAGAAGGAATGGCATGTGTGCAGGCTTAGAGGTGGGAGTGAGCAGTCACGTGCCTGGTAAGACAGAGAATCCAAGCTGGGATGAAACCAGAGATGAGGAGAGCAGATAGCACTTGCCAAAGGGAGATCGAAAAGGAGAAATTGAGAGGCAAGGGGCTTTTTACGGTGCTATTTTGTAGGCCTTTAGTGAGATAATCAGGTGAGGAAGTTGCATATTGAGTTTGGAAATTGATGGGTGGTGAATGCAAGAGTGGGAATAATAGGCCTGACCCATGATATCCCATGACATTTGTGAAGCCCACAGGGTCTTGATACCTCTCTTCGAGAGAAATAAAAAAATAATCATGAGATTGTAAGATTAGTAGGTCATAGAGTTAGTAGAGCCCTTCAAATGGGAAAATTAGGAAAACGTGATACATAAGGAAAACATGTCTATGTTAATTTAAAATTTTAAGTGGCATTGGATCACTGATAAAGATATATCTGTGGAAATGGAGCTAGAGAATTGAAATCCGAACAAACGTAGGTCACGCGTAATGATGGAAGTTGAGAATGGTACCCAAAAAAGTTGATGGAGACAACGATAGGTCAGAGAAGTGAATCAATAACACAAGTTGTCGAGGATGAAGAGAATCAGTTAAGCACGTTCAAAGGAAACCTGAGGTTGGAGACTCTCTGGGAAGTAGGCACTAGTTTTGAAGTGACAGGAGAAATAACACAGAAGTTTGGGAAAATGTGATAGAGTTAATCAGTTTTAGGGGACTGTAAACATTAAGAACCAGGGGATATATTTTCTGTGATGGAAGAAAAATTCAGTAGTAGTATCTTTTGTGCATCTCACTAAATAACTGAAATTATGTTCACTGAGCCTTCTTTTAGTAATAATTCTCCACCTATATCTTCTATAAAGGTTAAGTCCATATCTGGATATATGACTTAACAGTTTGAACCTTCATTTGTTTAATTTTGGAAATGTGTTGCCTTAGACTATATTCATCCTACAAATCGATCAAGTGAGCTCCTACTAAATGTCAGTGTTTAAACATTATTTAATGTTTGAACAAATGATAAGATACTTTTTTTCCTGTAAGATGTACAGTATAGAGTGGAGACAGAATGCACCAGGTTATTAAAATGCAGTGTAGACCACGCTGAAGCAGAGGTGGTTACTGAGCTCTGTTGGACTGCAGGGTAGTGAGGAAATGAACTCTGTGATGGTTCTTAAAGACTTCATAAAGGACATGGCATTTGAACTACACGTGGAAGGCATAGTAAATGATCACCAGTTGGAAAGAAAATTGGAAAGACATCCCAATAGCCAAAACCGCATGTGCAGAAGAAGCCTGGCACATCTGGGGAATTGTGAAGAGTTTGATGGTATAAAGTTTGTTTGGAAGGAGGTAGCAGACCATGAGACTGGCCAGATGAGTTGAGGACCCCACTGTGAAAGAGCCTTGAGAGCTTCCCTTAGAAACGGCCAATGAAAAACCACCAGGAGACTTTAATAAAGCAGAACACTAAAGTGATTAGATCTCTGTTATAGAATTCTTGAGCAGTAGGGAGATAGAATCAAGGGGAACCAGGCTGAAGGAAAAGAATGTAGTTGGGAGTCTGCTGTACTTTTACAGATCAGAAATGGTAAGGGGGTGAGGTAAATTAGGTTTTGTAAGGATGAAGAAGTTGGTATGGATTCAAAGGAAATTTTAAAAAGTAGATTTGATAGACTTGGTAGAGGTTTGATATGGGAGGGGTAAAGAATGAATTGAAGAGGATTTTGAAATTTCTAACTTGGATTCTTAAGTTAAATATGATGCCTATAATTAAAATATAAAGGTCAAGAGTTTTCTGTAGATTATAATGAGTGCAGAAACCTTGCCTAAGCTGCAACAGACTTCTGCAAACTTACTTCAATTTCATTGCTGTAGTCAATGATAAAATTATGAAATAATGCTAGATCTAGTCCTAAGCTCTTGGGAATTTTTGTCCTATTATTGGCTTGGAATTTAGCTCTCTAGGCATGGCTTTTCAGCTGGTTTTCTCCAATAGTTTATAGACTCTGCTGTAGCTTCACTAAAGATAGATTCCAAAGATCGGTGAAAGAACAGATGTGTAACACCTGTTGTTTTGCTTATTTACAAGATGTGTGACTTCATAACACTATGGCCACATTTTCTTGAAGTAATGTACAGGCATATTGGAGGGTAGTCAAGAGGTTTGATTTAAGACTTGATCCCCTACCCAGTCACAGCATTTCTCTTTATAATGAATACTCTGAACACATGGGTTTTTTCAGTCCCTTGACAAATGAAATTTACTTTTCTGAAAGTTGAAACATGGTGTTGCTCATTTAAGAGCCTACATAAAGCAAATTAGGACTCTTTTTCTATTTTCTCCCTTTGCCTCTTTCATTTTCTTTCCCATGTTATTTTCTATTTCTGTCTTAACTCTAACATGCTGACCCTTTACCTAATACCAGATTTCAAAGGTGTGGAGTGAGCATTATAAAATGTTAGATGGCATAACAGTAAAACGATTCACGTTCTGTGGGCAGATTTGGTTGGTTTGGTTTACTCAAAAGCTTGTGCTAAGAAGGCCCTGACCATCTTATTTAGCAAGCATGCTGTTCCATCATTCTACTTACCCTGCTTTCCTTTACTTCCTAGTGTCTATCTCGCAAAGATAATGTATGTGTTTGTCTGTTTTTGGTCTTCCTGACCAGAGTGACACCGGGGACTTCCTCTATTTAACTCTCTGCTGTATCCCCAGTGACTATTGTCTCCCGCCATGGTCCATTGTAGGAGTCTCATTGTATGTATGGAATGAAAGATTAAGTTTTCCACTGTTCCTTTCTGTCCTTTTTTGTGCTCTCTGTACATGAATCTAGATTAATAAGGAATTTTTAAAAATCCATGTCCTAGTTAAAATATTTTGATAGTTGCCTCATAGGTTTTCAAGAGCTGAATAAGGGAAACTTAAGAGATAGTGACTTTCCTTTTTAAATTACCTTATCTCAACCAGTATCCAAAACTATTCCAGTTGGCCAAGGATAGTGAGACTAATGGGTTAGAGGTAGAAGTCAATAGACAGACTTTTAGGCAGCCTTTATCTCTTTGTTGTTATGGCAATGAGAAATCAGTTACAGACAGGGGTATCTGGATGATTTTAGAGGGTTCATAGGCTCCAGCACTGTTTTCTGCTCTGGACTGCCAGTACTCACAGTTATGGCTTTGGCCCCTCGTTTTGCTGGGAAGGAACTGCCTGGGTCTGGCTAGCATCTTGATAGAGAATAGCTGAAAATTTAAAGGAAGTATATAGGGATATAATAGGTCTGTCCCACATGCTGATGGTGTAACAGCACTAGCTTCTTAGTCAAGAAGAACTGGACTTAGATCTCAGGCTCTGGGATCTTCTCTATGAGCTTTGCTCCTCCATATCTGTAGAATGGGGACCTGATATTTGTCTTCTGTACCACCCTTAGGCCCAGGAAGGGTTCCTGCTCTGGGCCTTACATTTTGGAAGGCCTTTTTATGGCTTCTCTCTGGATGTGCTCCTACTCTCAGGGTTAGAAAGGAGTCCACAGAGTTAGGGGGACCTGTCCACCCAAACCCAAGCTGCTAGATGAGGCTCTGGGAAGATCCTGAAATTCCCTGACCAAATGACCCTTAGTCTTCTTACAGGACCTGTCAACCTCCTCCTCAGGTGCATCTTCCCAGGGGCAGACCAAGTTACTGGTAGGAACACTCCTGGGCCCAGTGGGTATCAAGGAGTGACTGCTTACAGCTGTTGTGAGCAGAGCTTAGATTTACTGGTATGTTCCCATACATGTGGGTGAGGCTCCTCATGGTGCAGACCAAGCCAGGAATGGGAAAGAATGAGAGAAAAGCTTTGGTCCAGCATAGAAGCTAGTTCATCTTTTGAAGCCTGCTGTGTTCTGTTCTAAACTTGACTTGGGCTTTCAGGTCTTTGTGAAGGTATACTTGTCAAGATAAAAGGATAAAACGTATTTCTTCATAGTTTTATCCCCTTTATTTGTAACCTTCATATATTTAGACATGCGGTATATGGATCTCTTGCCCTATACCCTGCTCGTGTTAGGGGCAGACATGTTTGCCTCTCAATAAATACCACATATAAAAGAAATTCTGCTTCAGAAAATCAGAACATGTGTAGCCAGTATTCCCCATGTTCTTCTTAAAATGTATCATGAGCCATCTCTGTCAAAAAAAAAAAAATGATTTGAGGCCTTCAGTAACCTCAGCATCCACATATATTATTGTGAAGTTCTTCATTGGTCAATCCCTTGGGAAAGCGTTGAAGGTCTGTGTTAACAATTAAATCTTACCTGGGAAGAGCAACACATTAAATTGTGACAGTGTTGGCTTGAATTTATCAAACTATCTTGGTGGTCACCTAGCTGGGATCTGAGGGGACAAAATAGAAAATTGGCAAGTTTTGATGATGAAGGCAGTTGTGGACAAAGCCCCCAAATTGAGAATTCCTGGAGGGCATTGGAGGTGGGTCCAGAGCAGCAAGAAGAAGCCTGAAAATAGTGGGTTCTGGGGACAGTGAGAAGGATCTGGAGGAGAGGTCCAGGAAGACCCCAATGGAGGTTTTTCCCAACCCTGCAAATGCCTGAAGTAGAGGTTAAAGATCTGGAAAAGGTATTTTTTTTTTAAAAAGATTTTATTTATTTATTTGACAGAGATAGAGACAGCCAGCGAGAGAGAGAACACAAGCAGGGGGAGTGGGAGAGGAAGAAGCAGGCTCATAGCAGAGGAGCCTGATGTGGGGCTCGATCCCATAACACCAGGATCACGCCCTGAGCTGAACCTTAACCGCTGTGCCACCCAGGCGCCCCTGAAAAAGGTATTTTTAAAAAACATATACAAGGATTTATTTTGAAACCTTTACCAAGTTTACTTTTACCTTTACCAAATGTTCATAGTGGAAAAAAAACGTTCGGAGTGGTGTACATCTGTAGTTAATCAGGATCAAAACAACGGAAACCGCAACTAGTAAACACGTTTTAAAATGTGCAAAGAGATGTACACCTGGAACTAATAATACACTGTATGTTAACTATATTGGAATTAAAATAAAAAACTTAGAAAAAAAATAAATGTACAGAAAAATGTTCATGATGATTCTTGAAATGGTGTAAGATCTTGAAATGCCTTAAGCATTATAAAAGTCTAAATTATCATCACTGCAGATTCAAAGATAAGTTTATTTTACTGTATCTCAAGATCTGGAAATTGGCAATCTCTTACTTTTTTTAATTCAAAGAGTATTTATTGAGCCCCTGCTTTTCTAGATACTATGCTAGGCACCCAGGATAAGGTGATGGACAAGAAAGACATAGTCTCTGCCTTCAAGGAGTGTAGAGTTGATTGGAGGTAATAAACATATTCTGTGTTTATAAACATATGTCTAGACAAAATAGTCTGATCTGGAGAATAACAGGATGAGGATACTGCTTTGTCAGGTAAGGGCTCTTTCACATAGTAACATTAACATTGAGAGATGTAGGATGAACAGGACCCAGCATTATCCAGGTTGAGGTAATAGCATGCACAAAAGCCCTGAGTTTGGAAAGAGCATGGGAATTTGAAGAATAGGTCATCAGTGAAGAGAACAGTACCAAATGAGGCTGGAGAGCGGGTAGGGGCTAGTTGAGTCAGGGCATCTGGGCCATAGAAAGGCTTTTGGATTACATATGAAGTACAATGGGAAACCTTTACAGGGTTAAATCAGGGGAGTGCCCTGATTCAACTTTTATTTTAAGAAAAGCCCTCTAGGGCACCTGGGTGGCTCAGTTGCTTAAGCATCAGCCTTCAGCTTAGGTCATGATCTCAGAGTCCTGGGATTGAGTCCTGAGTCTGGGCTCCCTGCTCAGCAGGGAGTTTGCTTCTCCCTCTGCTCCTCTCTCCCACTTGTGGTCTCACTCTCTCTCTCTCAAAAATAAATAAATAATTTTTTTTTTTTTTTTTTTTAAAGAAAAGCTCTTTAATGCTGTATAGTGAGTGAATTTGGTCAGGAGCCCAGGAGCCCAGTTAGGAAGCTGTTGAGGAGTCTAGACCAGGTAACCTGAACTAAGATAATGGCAGAGGAATGGAGGACAGTGGATGGATTTGAGATGGGTTTGGGATAACACTGATAGGACTTGCTGACTGGATGCGGGAGATGGTGATAAGGAAGACGGAAACAACAGTGTGATGTTTGAGTCCTGGTTTGAGCATTCTGATGGGTGCTAAATGAGCCTGGGAAGAGCATGAGAGAAGTAAGTTATGGCTGGGAATCAAGCATTTGATTTGGACATAATATGTTACAGATGTTTGTGCAACATCTAAGAGGGGATATAGAATAGGCAGCTGGCTACACAGTCTAATGTTCAGAGAAGATTGGACTGGGGATACAAATTTCAGAATTACCTGACAGATACTGTTTAAAGTGAAGAGAATGGTGAGATCACCTAAGGAGATGTTATAGAGTTAGACAAGAAGGGCCCACAGATCCCAGGATTAAGAAATAAGGTAGAAACAAGATTTGAGAAGGGATTTAGAAAGAAATCCCAGACAGTGTGAGGGTAGGGAGGCCAATGAGAGTGAGGATTTCAAGAAGGAGGAAGTGGTCAGCTATTCGAAATACCACCAAAAGTTGAATTAGATGGGGAGAGAAAAGAATTCTTTTTTTAAAGTTCTTGCTGAACTTGTTGAGAGACATTTCAATGGAGGGAGAAACGGTGATTCATCAGTAACTAGACATTTATTTAGTCAATTATCCATAACATCTTCTTCTTCAAACATTTTGCATAAATGAGATTGAAGGTAAGTGCTGTGTGGCTCAAGGAAACAGTTGGGAGACCTCAAGATTGAGTAAATATGCTTATGGCTGTATAGCTCTCTGGTTCTTTGTTGCTGTAACAGGGACCAAAGCTTCAATGAACATAAAATTCTGGGATGCTTCGGCACTTCCTCATTGTCCAAATATCAATGCCAACCTCAGGCTGAGGAGATAACTATAATTAAATTTTTACTAATTATTATTTGTGAATATGTAGGCAAAACAATTACAATAGCAGGTGATTTTTATAAATATTTAATATGTTTAAGGACCTTTACTATACTTTTCCCAGGTGTTAATTAATTTATTGCTAGTATTATTTTCAGTTTTCAAGTAAATAAATGAAGGTTTAGTGAAATTACATAACTTGTTCATAAGTGACAAAGTCCAGGCATGAAGCCATGATTTCAACCATTGTACTACACTGCTAACTTACCAACGAATAAAAGTCGCTTTGGAAATTCTCTATTCAGGTTCTCTGCCCATTTTTTATCTCTATTTTTTGTTTTCTTCGTTTTGAGCTGTGTGAGTTCTTTATATATTTTGGATATTAACCCTTATCAGCTATATCATTTCAAATATCTTCTCCCATTCTATAGGTTGCCTTTTGTTTTGTTGATGGTTTTCTTTAACGTGTGAAAATTTTGTTGACAGTTTTGCGTCTGTGTTCAAGAGATATTTGCCTGTAATTTTCTTTTCTTATAGTATCATTGTAAAAAAAAAAATCATTGTTGAGTATAGTGTAATAATTTTGTTGACTTAATGATTTACCCTCTTTGCCTATTCTCTGAAAAAAAATTTTAAGTGAAAGTTCAGTGAAAAGTACTGCTTAAATATTTGGTAAAATTTTCTGATTTAGTACATCTGTACCTTAAGATTATTTGCATGGTAATTTTTTATTGAATATTTAATGATGATAATAGTGTAAAACTCTTTTTTTCTTGTCTGTTTTAGTAATTGAAATCCCTTTAAGTAATAAAAATTTCTAGGAAATAAAAAAATCACTGCTTAAAACTGCAAACTATCAAAGGATCTCTTCAATAATTGGATTAATATTTGCAAGTTCATTTATTTGAAATAGAATTTATTGCTTTAATAGTTACTAACTGATTTGAAATAATAGGATAAGTTTGCAAAGTCATATGAGGATTAGGACTATATCTAGATGAAAGAGTTCAAAAGAAATAAAGCATAAAACCAGATGTTTGATATTTAGAACCACACATACAATTTTAGTATGGCAGTTGCTACTTCTAGCTATTCATCCAGAAATATCTAAAATCTTGAATTAATTTTAAAATGCTGATCTTAGGGTATTTGGCACATGCAGAATACCAAAGATGATGGCTTAATATTTTTTCTAGAGTGTGCTGACAACATTTAGACATTGGTATGATGGATTCTTTTATATTTGACTCTTGAGTAAACTTTGAATGATGGTGAATAAATGATTCAATATTATTTGCATATTTAGAAGTCTTAGAATAGCTATTCTAATAATACTGCAATTGTTAAATACACTTAAGGAGCCGTTATATGTTTACTTGCTATTTATTTCCATGTTAGTTATTTCACTATAAAAATTAATTAAAGTAATATTTAAGTTTTTCATTATAGGGATTCTATTTACTAAATCTTTTATTATAATACTTATAAAGTAGTAGTCTATGTTTAGAAAGACAAATGATTATGGAGGGTAACACATTAATGTTAAATATGATGCCAGTGGTAGGCTCAGGTGAGGTAGGCATGGCATATACCCATTTTTCTCTTTGAACAGAAGGAAAGATTGCTTTCACAGGTCTAGTAATCCCTCCAGTAGCAAATGATTATTCAACCCAGTAACAACATAGTTAAATTTATAGAAAATGTAATATCAGTTAAGACAAAATATGTAACACTAATATCCAGAAGAGAAAATAGAATTGTGAATAATAAGATTATATTTAAAAAATATAAATCATTGTATATGCCACCAAAAGAATAGGTGAGAAGAAAAATAGGTAAATTGGATGACATAAAAATAATAATAAAAAAACCCCTGCTTTGCAGCAAAGGACACAATCAGGAGAGTGAAGAGGAAAACCACAACACAAAAGAAAATATTTGCAAATCATGTCTGAAAGGGGGCAAATATCCAGAATATATAAAGAACTCCTACAATTCAACAGCAGAAAACCAGATTAAAAAATGGGGAAAAGATTTAAATAGATATTTCTCCTAAGAAGATATGCACATGAATAATAAACATATGAAAAGATGTTTGACATCACTAATCCTTAGGGAAATGAGAAACAAAAACACAATGAGATACCATCTTGCACCCATTAGGATGGTTGCTATTAAAAATATTACTAATAATGTTGATAAGAATGTGGAGAATTTGGAACTGTTGTGCACTGTTGGTGGGAATATAAAATGATGTAGCTGCTATGGCAAACAGTATGTTGGTTCCTCAGAAAATTCAAAATAGAATTTTCATATGATCCAGCAATTCCATTTCTGGGTATGTGCCCAAAAGAATTAAAAGCAGGGACTTGAACAGTTATTTGTTCATTCATGTTCATAGCAGCATTATTCACAATAATCAAAAGGTGGGAGCAACCCAAGGGTCCATCAATGGATGAATGGATAAACAAAACATAGTATATACATACAGTGCAATATTATCCAGCTTTAAAAAGGAGGGAAATTCTGACACAGGTTACCACATGGATGAACCTTAAGAACATTATGCTAAGTGAAATAAAGTCACAAAAGGGTAAATCCTTTATGATTCCACTCATATGAGGTACCTAGAGTAGTCAAATTCATGGAGACAGAAAGTAAAGTGGTGGTTGCCAGGGGTTGGAGAAAGGAGAAGTGGGAAGTTAGTATTTAATAGTTATAGAGTCTCATTTTTGCAAGGGGAGAAGTTATGGATGGTAGTGATGATCACACAATAATATGAAGGTACTTAATGCCGCTTAAAAAAATCGTAAATTTTATGTGGCCCATTTTAAGGGATATAGCATTAAAAAACACATGTAAAGAAGAGAAAATTTAAGGTCTAAGAGGCTTTGTGGACATTGATGATTAGGAACTAATCAGAAAATATTTTTGGAGCTTTCTCATACACATTAAAGTATATATTGATATGTGCCGTTACATATATAGTCATATATCCAGTCACGTAATTATATATATTGTAAAAATCTGTTGTGTTCTCTTCGGTGATGAGGGTTTTCTAGAGATCATGATGTGAAGAACTGTATACAAGAAGCTCACTTCCAATATTTTGTTTTGTTGCAGATCTGTGGCCACTTGTTCCCATGGTTTCGAGGCACAATGAGGCACGCTGGCTCTTGGAAACTTTGGCTCTGGGTGGCAATACTTCCGCTTCCTGCTTCCATTTCCGTGACGGTCAGGGACAAGTCAGGTATCCAGGCCACCTCTTTTGTCCAGTCAGCGAATGTTATTTATAGTCTTTAAGTTATTTTTAAAAGCCATTAAAATAAATTGTTGGGGTTGTGGAGGCCACAGATTAAATCTACTAGTACAAAATAAACCATTCTATGTTTTTCCCCGTTGACTTTTCATGTTGCGCATTGAGAATTTCTAAAATTACCTCATTTTCCCATGTCTATTATATTATATTAGTCTAAATAGACTTTCTTTTCTCTCATTGATGTTTACAAATATAAATATATATGCATGCTTCTCTGTGTGTATTTTTCTCCTTTTTCCCTTTGTTACAAGTTATTCAATTAGAAGTACGTAAGTCTATCACTAATTAGGTTTAACCAGGAGCATACCTAATCTTAATTAGGGAAAAGCGAAAAACAAAATAGGAGATATAAAAAGAAATGTAGTTTAATTATATGTAAGTTTTATAGTATCTCAGATGACATGAACAAAAGATTAACAGTTGTTAGAGCACTTTTTGCATTAAATAGATATTTATTTGCAATTGTTACATTATCAACTTCACAAATGCTTCCAAACGGCTTGAAGACAGTTTGAAACATTTATTCTCACCTCCGATTTTAAAAATGATTATGTGGCTAATTTGGAAAACTTTTCTTCAACTTTGAGTTGTAAACTTATCTAGATGTACTACTACGTCGAACTAGACACACTGGAGATGCCATTTGCTAACAAGCAAAGAGAGACTCCAACTCCCCTATGCAGAGGATCACATAAGAAGTATTCTGATGATGGTCACTTACGATGATGTATTCTGAAACTCTGAGTCTTATTGTGCTTATTCTTTTGAATATATCTTTAATAAGTTTTGCTAAACAGGTGTAAACACACCCTGGTAGAGACTTTTGAGTTTGATGCACACATAAAATTAAAACAGTCTCTTATAAAGATATAACAAGTCTTAGCCTCTCAGCGTTATGTGAGTCTTCATGACTTTTATATTTATTTGGCAGGGGGTGCATTTCCTAATAATGCACTTGAAAGTTTGAGTATTCTACCGCTGTATCAATGATATCCTGAGGCTGTCATATTTGGGGGGGGGGCACTTTCTTTCTTCAGTGAGAAATAAATCAGAAATGACTCATGACAAACGGAAGTCCCTAGGGCAAGGAGAGTTCCTTCTGATAATGTTGCTACTCTTAATTTCTTTGTCTCCTCCTTTTAAGAACACTAGCAAGTAATGCAATTTGCAGCTGAAACGGAGGGGATAGGACTTCTTTGGTTAGAAAGGAAAACGAATCTTTGGTTGAGCAGGACACAGTTTTTAGGGACATGCTAGTGCATAATAAATGTTCTTAGTAATGATTTGAAGGATCTACAATAAATGTATTTCCAATTTTATTTTGAGCAAAAATCATCTGGGGTATTGATTCCTAAATCCCACTCTGAGATTGCCATTATGCAGGATAGGCTGGGGTGAGATTCAGCAATTCATGTCTTTAACAGGCTCCTCAGGCGAATCTAATGCAATGTGTCTGATGAAGACACTGGGAGAAATACTTTTGGAATAATTAGTGGACATTTTTTTTCTTCTTTTTTTCCTTTTCTTTCTTAACTGGTTATCTTGCATCTTATGCTACCAGATTCCTTATTTTATTTTATTTTATTTTATTATTTATTTTGTGTTATTTTTGTCTCTAGTAACTCTTTTTTAAAAAATTGTGGTAGGAACACTTGACATGAGATCTACCCTCTTAAGAAATATCTAAGTGTGTGATTCAGTATTGTTGACTCTAGGCACCATGTTACACAGCAGATCTCTAGAACTTAATCATCTTGTGTGACTGAAACTTCCCCATTTTGGGATTCCCCAGAATGTTTTGCTTCTGCAACTCTGGTATCTCAGTTCTTTAATCAGGTTATATCATAGGTAGGACTCCTGAAATGCATATATTCTGGTCCAATTAACTGTACCAAATTGATCTTTCTGAAAGATTGTCCTAAGAAGTATGAATTCAAAATTAATCTGAACTCTAACAAGATTCACATAACATGAAGCGCTGAGGGAAATTAATACCGACGAAAATGAAGAGTTGATTTTTATCAGGCTGTTTGAGAGAAAGTGTTCCTGAAGCAACACATACTGAACGTGCCTTGGAAATTGCTTAAATTCGGGTATCGTTTGCATTAATTGAAAATGTCAGCACAGCACTGTCACAGGGATTATTGAAGAATATGACACGCTGGGCACGGCCTGACAGGGGCTCTTCTTGTGTCTTGTGTCTCTGATTCACAGTGCAAGGTTCCCTTTTTAGTTTCCTCATGTGCAGACCTGCGCGTGTGGTCACTAACCATTTACCGGAGGGAAGTGATTACATCTAAAAATAAGATATAACAAATCTGAGGGAGAGGCTAGGGTTTCAACTCTGGAGTCTGTGAAGTTGTCAGCAGTCTACTGTTAAACCTAAATGTCTGAAGGATAAATTGAGCCTTCTAATTGCTTCGTTTTAACTCTACGGTATGCTTAATGATACTTGCGATATTGCTCCAGTTGGGACAGAATTCAAGAGTAGTATCGAAAGATTCAGTACAACTTGAGTTTTAAAATCTTGAAGCTATTAATAATTCAGTTATTTCTTAGTCTTACCAGTTTTACTGTTACATTGAGATTATGAGTTAAGGCGTATGTATATATTTTTATATTGCAGATAAACAATTTGAACGTGGCAGTTTCAGCTCAGTTGTCAAAAGAGGGTGGTAAAGAGAATCATATTAAAAATATACATTATGTAGATCTTAAAACTTGTTTTAATCGGTCTCTTAAAACTTTCCGCTAGAAAAGAAGAGTGATGGGACCACCTGAGTGGCTCAGTTGGTTAAGCATCCGACTCTTGGTCTCCTCAGGTCTTGATCTCACAGTCCTGGGTTCGAGCCCCGAGTTGGGCTCCACACCCATAATCCACCCAAATCGGACCTCGCTGCCCTCCTTTCAGTAATCTTCCGACCCAGTGAGCTGCCCAGGTCCTTCAAGGCAGGTCAGGAGGAAAGTGGGTCTGACAATCACCGACAACATCTTAGCATGAATTTGTCAGAAACTTTTGCATTCGCATTTCAAAGCATCTGTCAATTAAGGTCCCCAAAGTAGTACATCATTTGTGGTGAAATTTTAGTAATTACTTTTGAAACAGTCCAGAGAACCTTGGAAGTGTCCCTGTGGCAGTGATTCTCCTCTTTCTACCTGATAGGATATTTGGATCTTATCAGTAGTTCTTCAAGGTACATGCACATTTACTCAAAAAGTGTACTTTATATTAAAATCTATGTGTCAGTAGTTATAGAACTTAACACATCCAGCTTGTGATAGTCGTATCCACTGCCTTGCCATTTGCGTGCAATGGATCCCCTAAGACTCATGCATTCAGATTATTATGGTACCTTAAATCTTACCCCCAAATAATTAACATTCAGTTTTCCTTTGTTTTATTCAGATTTTCACAATAAGCGCATTTTCTATATATATGAAGCTGTATTTGATTTTCATAAATGAAAGACTTTAGTGGAGAATTACTTTCATGAACATTGCTAGAAATTTTGAATTCTGTTCATTTCAAAGTGACAGGGTTATTACTTTGACATCATCATATATTCATTAAGTCTTTAGAAGAATTTAAAAATAAGACATATACTGTTTCCAAATTGGCGGTAAGACAACATACGTTCCCCTCACGATGAAAGCATCGTCATAGAAACTCCCTTTCCACTGTCTTGAGATTTGTTTTGTCAATCATCTGTTGGGCTTTCCCTACAGATGTTGTGGAGAATTTAATTTCATTCATTACCGTCATATAGTCGTTCGATGTCATTATAAAAATTTGATCAGAATTATAGTTGTTTCGTTTCATTTTGCAAAAATCATTTTTAGCTTATTTTCTTATAGATATGCTGTTTTCTTCATGTTGATGGGGTACCGCACACACTGTCAACAAATCTTAGATGCTCAGTGTAATGAATTTTTACATACACATTTATACATCTGTGTAACTACCACTCAGATCACGTTATAGAATATTTCCAGGAGCCCAGAAGGCTTTCCTGGATCTGCTTTCAGTTGACATCCCACCAAGGTAACCTGTACTCTGACGTAAATTAGTTGTACAGTCTTTTGAACTTTATATAAATGAGATTATGCAGTCCGTATTCTTTTGGGAGTGGTATTCTTGCTACTTAATGACGTATCTGTGATATTGAGGTTGTTGCATATGTCAGAAGTTTATCCTTTTCTATTGCTGTACAATTTCTCATTGTATATACCACAGTTTATTCACTTATTCTCTTGTCAGTGAGCATTTGGATTGCTTCCAGTTTTATACTATTATGAGTAATGATACAATGAATATTTTCTTCTAAAAGGGTTATTTACACTCATTTTTTGTGTTCATTTTTCTTGGGCTGTTGAATTTCCAAGCCATAGAGTTCGTGCATATTTAGCTTTAGTAAACACTGTCAGGTTTCTAAAGTCCTTGCGCTGATTTCCACTCCTACAAGCAATGTGGGAGAGTTTCTCTTGCTCCACATTCTCATCAAAACTTGGTGCTGTCAGTTTTTTAAGTTTTAGTCATTTAGCAGTATCTCATTGTGGTTCAACGTTGCATTTCCTTGATTACTACTGATGTTGAGCACCTTTTCACATGCAGGTTGGCAATTTGGATCTTCACTTTTGTGAACTGCTTAAATTTTTGTGCATTTTCAAAATAGAATTTTCAATATTTTTCTTACTAATTTGTGAGAGCTCTTTGTATATTCTGGATATGATACACGATCAGATATATGTATTACAACAGTCTATGGCTCCTTTTCACTCTTTTAATGTCCTTTGATTGATAAGTATTTTAATTTTAATGAAGTCCAGTTTATCAATCTTTTATAATTGGTGCTTTCTGTGTCCCTTTAAGAAATCTTTGCTTCCTCAAGTTCATGAAGATCTTTTGTTTTTCTGTAGTCCTTTATTGTTTTACCTCTCACGGTTAGGTCTGATACCATCTCTAATTTATTTCTCTTCATGGTGTGAGGTAAGAGTGAAGGTTGTGTTTTTCTGTGTAGAGATCCAGTTCACCCAGAAACATTTGCTGGGAAGATCATCCTTTTCCCACTGAATTACAGTGGCTCCTTTGTGGTAAATAAGAGGACCACATGTGCACAGGTCTGTTTTTGGACTCTCTACTCTGTTCCATTGACCTCTTCATATGCACAGCAATCCCACATTATAAAAATTTCTGGTATCTGATAATGTTTGTTCTTCATTTTTTCCTTAATTCTAGTTTTTTTGGAGTTCCATATAAATTTGAGAATCAGTTTGTCATTGTCTCTCTCTCTTTCACATACACACACACCCAATGCACCCCGTTGGGATTTTAATTGAAATTGTACTGAATCTAGAGATAAAATTGTGAATTGACGTCTTAACAATATTGAGTCTCCAGTGTAAATACTTGGTTTATCCCTTCAGTTATTTAGGGCTTTAATCTCCTTCAGCGATGTTCTCTAATTTTCAATACAGTGGTCTTGATGGGGTGCTTGGTTTTTATAAAAATGACTATGATTTTGGATTAAAACAATTGGTAATGTTTACAAAATATCCAAGTTTACTATCATTTCAGACCTGCAGTCCTGTTAAGATCTCTGAAATAGGAATTTCCAAAGTAGCTAAGTAATCTCTAAGATTATTCAGTGTTACAATTTCACATATGTGTATTGCAACTTTTAAATATGATTAAGTGACAGCACTATTTAGAATCTGATTTATTTTACTGGTTAAATATATTTAGATGATGCCCTGTCACCACCTCTGAAGTTCATGATACATTTGTTCTGGAGGCTGGGAAGCGTAGGGTTCCAGCATAGCCAGGTTCTGGTGAGGGCTCTCTTCCTGGTTTCCTTATATGGTGGGAGAGAAGAAGCTCCTGTTTCTGCATCCCCTTATAAGGACACCAGTCTCATCAGGAAGGCTCCACTTGTATGTTCTCATCCAAGCCTAATTATCTCCCAAAGGTCCCATCTCCAAATACCAACACATTGGGGATCAAAGCTTCAACATATGATTTTTGGGGGGACACATTCAGTCCATAGCAGTCCCCTACCAATCTAAAGTTTAGTATCACCAGGCAAGAAAAACTGAATCAAATCTCTGTTCAGGGGCGCCTGGGTGGCTCAGTCGTTAAGCGTCTGCCTTTGGCTCAGGGCGTGATCTCGGAGTTCTGGGATCGAGCCCCACGTCAGGCTCTTGCTGGGAGCCTGCTTCTTCCTCTCCCACTTCCCCTGCTTGTGTTCCCTCTCTCGATGGCTGTCTCTATCTCTGTCAAATAAATAAACAAAATCTTAAAAAAAAAAAAAAAACCTCTGTTCAAATATACTATTAGTTCATTTGTTTTAATATTAGAATATTTTTTTTAAAAGATTTTATTTATTTATTCGACAGAGATAGAGACAGCCAGCAAGAGAGGGAACACAAGCAGGGGGAGTGGGAGAGGAAGAAGCAGGCTCCTAGCGGAGGAGCCTGATGTGGGGCTCGATCCCATAATGCCGGGATCACGCCCTGAGCCGAAGGCAGACGCTTAACCACTGTGCCACCCAGGCGCCCCTAGAATATATTTTGAATATAAAAATTTAATGATGCTAAAGCTAGATGATTTCCTAATGTCAAAAATGTATGGCAACTATTAGAAAGTTAGAGTAATAGTAGTAATAGTAATAGTAATAATAATAATTATAATTATAGCTAACACAAATGTTGACTCTGTACCAGGTATATGTAATCCTCACAAACATACTCAGAAGTAGGTAATATTCTTATCCTCGATCTATAGAAATTTAGTAAAATGGTTTAATATTTTCATTTTATCTTAAGTTTCTAATTGTATCATCTGATTCAAACTTATTTAAATAAATGATTAAAAAAATGCCATGCACATCTTCAATTTTCAATTTTTTTTTTAATAGAAAAACAGTGTCCTTTACTGAGAACAGAAGGACATCAGTTTACCCAGGACAACAGAGATAAACTTGAGGTTTCAGGTAAGCATTATAATCCTTTGCAAAGAAGTGTTTTGTGTGAAATTCTCACCATATGTGTATTATATCACAAGTGATTCTTTGATATTGTAATTTAGGATGATAACATCAATAAGAGAAATTAAAAAGAAAGAAGATAAATGATGTATAAAAAAGTGTTAAGAGCAGAGTACTATATTAACTAAGAACAACTCAGCCTTTTGGAGAAAAAAAAAGTTATTTAAAATTATAGAAGTTGTATCCATTTTAGCAATTTTGAAAAAAGAAAAGGAAATTTATGAGAAAGACCTCACTGCCCAAAGACGGCCAGTGATTCGCATTTTGGTGTGCTGTTCCTCTTTCTTTCCCTGTCTTCCGTTCCCCTCCTCCCTCCCTCTCTCACACACACATATAATCATTAATACGTATATTGAATTTGAAATCAAAGCGTTTCCCCACATCAATATATATTCTTCTATGGTATGATTTTTTTTAAAAAAAACAAGACTGCTTAAATTTCAATTGAATTGCTGTAATATTTTTTACTTAATTTTCTGTCTTTAGACATCAGAAATGCTACAATGAGCTGCTCTGATTATTTTAAGATAATTTCTAGGTCAAAGAAAATTAATATTTGAGTCTTTTGAAATATATTTTATCCTCCTGTATACATAGTAAAAGGAGAAAAATTAAATCAAGAAATTTTGCCGATCCTAAACAACAGGATTTTATTTGAAATAAATCAGTCTATAGATAAGGACAACAAAGAAGTCCTATTTAAAGATAACAGTATCTCTGTGGGTTTCCTAAATTTAACAAAACCACGGGGTTAAATCATTTCTCACATTTTATAGGTTTTGACCTAGGAGAGCGCTTTTCCCTGAGACGAGCATTTTGTGAAGGTGATAAAACCTGTTTCAAATTGGGAGGTGCATTTCTTATTAGAGATACCATGTAAGTAAAGTAATAATTTTTCTTTATATTTTAATAATACTATACAAACTAGTTTCTAAGGAGATTCCAAATAATTTGTTTAAAAGATAAAATTTTTCTTAAGTATGACAATACTTACTTGAATGCTGAGGTAAGTGGGCTGTTTTTATATCTGTTTTTAATAATCTTTGCAATCTGATCTTATTCTACAGTATAAATGCCATTTACTAATACAGATACAGGCGTAATCTTTGCAGAATAGTAATTAAATCCATTTTGAAGAAGTATTATTTATGTTTAAAATAGATATAACCAAAGTAAGATTTTCAAATGTGAACTTTAAAACGTAAGACGCAACGTAGAGTTAGAGACAAAAGACTGATATTTATTGTAATCATTTCTGCATTTACTATGCTTCATGATAAATTAAAACAAAAGAACATAGCCCTTGGGTATTCCTCTTCTATATTGTATGGAAAAGATAGTAACATAAGATGATAATGGTTTTGATACACATTGCAAAATGGAGTTACCAAAGTTTTCCTTTGTTACCTTTACTATTCATTTTCTACTGATAAGCCTGAGATTAAAAAAAAAAAAAAGTATTGTGTGTCATTAAATACCGACAATTGGTCAGCAACTATGCAGGGCGATAATAGTTGCCCCTCTGGTCCACATGTAATTGGAGGATGGATACACAGTATTTCAGGAAGCCTGAGTCATCCAGAAGGCAGATAGAACATATATGGTCATGATATTTAGTCTTTGAGTCTAAGATGAACATTCCAGTGTATGAATACACTGCAGTGAAAAAGCATTAAGACTCTGGTATAATACCCAACACAGATGTTTTTGTGTGAAAACATATACGGATGTTTTCACTTCTTGATGAGTAGCCTAATAGTTAAGTTACCAGACAGGGTTGTTGAGCATCTTTGCATTTGAATTCTCAAAGGAAAATTGCGTTCATCATCTTGTTGCCTATCCTCAGATGCTCTGTGTAAACAAGCTCCCTCGCTCACTTTTTCCTTGAGAAAACTTTCTTTTAAACCTTCTATCTTGTGATACTTTAGATGCATTTAGTTTAATGATGTGGTTCCTTAAAAGTGAACCACTCATTAATTGGTAAGAAATAAGAGTTACTTTCTCTTAAGGATGAGAGTGATCTGCTCTTGGGGGATGGAATGGGTGACCTTCAGGTGGGGCATGTCAGCAGATAGGACTGTACAGGTCTGTGCTACCGTGGGTAGCTTTTAAGGAGGCTTCATAGGTAGGGATTAAACCCTCAGGATACAGCAGGTCTGTATTTGGGTATTCATATCCAGTAAAGAAGAGTCAATATGTATCTCATATATTTCATGTAGAGAGAGATTTAGATGTTTTTTAAACTAGTAGTAGATAACTTTAATTAAAGTATTTAAGAGAGGCAATAAATTTTGTTCTAAATATTAAGGTGCATTATCTCTCCTGCCTTCTTCCTGACAATTTGAACTCCTGTAATTCTGTCCAGGTGGCTGAAGGATTGGAGGGAAAACTTTTTAAAATTCACTGGAACTAAATATAAGAAGATTTAGCCAATTTTATGGAAATCTTTGGAAATTGAAATCTTGCTGCCACATTTAGGCAATGCTATTCCCCTTTGAACATGCATGATAATAGATATTAGCCATGACCTGACACTTAGTTTCCGACCTTTAGCTCCAAATCATTGCGCGATCCCTGGGCTATCAATGTAAGTAAATTCCCTGGCTCTGCAGAGCAGAACCCTGGTACCTCTACTGCAGGAAACTGGAAGGTATCTGGTTAAGCTGACTAGCCAGTGTCAAGTAGCTTGGCTCATCTCCATTTACATTTCCCTCACGGAGCCAAGTATGCTAGGGTGCTCCTCTTGCATGATGCCATTTTGATTTTTCAATGAGACTGGAGTAAAGTTGCAGCTATTTATGTTTGTAAATAAGCTTCCTTACAGAATCAGTATGGGAAAAGGCACATGCTATTTTATATGGAAAATGAGGATTCTTTCTGTGTCTGAGGTGATTTTTATAGTTCTGTCATCTTCCAGGTGAGATTCATGAGGGGAGAGTTTTAATGCGCATGTTGGTCAGATACTTTTGGGCACCCTCAGTACCTTGAGCCTGGCTTAATGTGAGAATCCCAAGGGCGACTCTTGCAGGGGCCCTTCAGATAAACATTATTGTACACGTAAAGGTGACAGGCTCAGGGAACATCTGAGGGGCTTTATATGTTTGGTTTTATTTTAAATTTGTGTCCATTTCTTCAGTAGTCCTTGGGATAGCAAATGAAAGTATTTGTTAAAAGATTTTGGGTGGCATGCTACCTAGTTTTGTGGAATTATCTTTTAGAGGAGATTTCCTTGGCTTGTATCTCCACATATCCCTGGTTGTGCAAAAGAAATAATTCATTATTTCTATATATATATTGAGAGCTGTATCCCAGATGATCATATTCTGATTATCTTTAAATTGCGTTTTGGCAATTATCAGGGTAACGTGGTAAAGTTTTGAGAGAAAATATACACAAAACATGCCCATACTACAGAGCACCTTATTTTCTTTGTATAGTATGGTTCTTAGGTTTCTTTAGTGCTTCTATAGAAACATGTTTTAAGTAAAAAAATGTCTCAAATAATGAAATAAAAATGTCTTAGTAGTTGAATATTTTAGAAGAGCCGGTAAGTGTTGAATTCCTGTATACTGTTGATTCTGAAGGGGGCAACAGTCCCTTTTTTAACTGGCCAATGGGGAAATTATTTGATTTCAAATATAACAGGGAAGTGAATTTCCTGATTTATTATTGAATTCGAGGATAGTAAAGAGGCTTGTTTCTTGGGTTCTGTGACTGATAGCTAGTGGTTCTCTGAAACACTGTGTTCAGAAGGATTCTGAGGCCATAGTAGGTTCAGCAGATTAGAATACTGTGACCCATTAGCAAAAAAAGGGGAGACAAGAGAGCTTATATGTGTTTCCCATCTGTAGTCTCTCTGATTTAGGATGATTCCTATGAGCTGGTGTCTTTTGCAACTAAAACAGTTCCTAAGAATGAGGGGGAACAAGGCTATGTGTGAAAAGATAATCAACACAGATTAACTTTAATAAGATTTTATGAGCTTGGATAGTATGCTAGACGCAGTGGCATAATTGACAGCTATGGTCCCCTTAGCTTTTGTTACAAATAAATAAATCTCCAGAGAAGAGGAACCTTCTCTCTCTCGCTCTCTCTCTTTCATTAAATTGGTGGTTGCTTTCTGGAAGCAAGGGCTATTTAGTTTCACAGCTTTACACAGGAAAAAAAAGAGCTGGTAGGAGCTATTTTCATTTGCATTTTATGTTTTTTTAAAAAAAACATAATAACCCTCCACAAGTAGGAAATGCCAAATTATGTATTTGTAAGATAGGTAGTGTTTTTTAGGAGTTGCTCAAGTTCTCTGAACCTTAACAGTTCCCTTGGAAATAATCCTAAATATGGGGAAAGCTGCTTTGTATATTGTAGCCCGATCTATACCTTGTCTGTACTAGTGTTGAAAGATTTACCCCATGCTCATGTCTTGTCTACATGGACCTTTACATTACCTCCAGATTTTTATCATTATAAATAATGGCACAATGTCCAGGAAAGCTGTTTTTCTCTGTGTTTAGAATTATTTCCATAAGATTGATTTTTCACAGTGGAATTACTAGTTCATTTTTAGACATCTTGATATATACTTCTAATTATGTTTCATCATTGTTTTATCCTTCTATTCTGTGTAATACCCAATATCTTCAGTAGCGTTAGACATTATCATTTAAAGATTTTGTCATTAAGTTTTGTTTTTTAACTAAAGACTTGTAGAAATTACCAATAAAAGCTGTAGCTTACTATATAAGCATTAGGGGTTCCTGAAATGTTTCTGTTCTGCTAAAGGGTGAATAAGAGGTAACATTCAGGGACGCCTGGGTAGCGCAGTCGTTAAGCGTCTGCCTTCGGCTCAGGGCGTGATCCCGGCGTTCAGGGATCGAGTCCCACATCGGGCTCCTCCGCTGGGAGCCTGCTTCTTCCTCTCCTGCTCCCCCTGCTGTGTTCCCTCTCTCGCTGGCTGTCTCTCTGTCACATAAATAAATAAAATCTTTAAAAAAAAAAAAAGAGGTAACATTCAACAGTCACGGTAGTGAATGCAGGGTGGTATAGAGCTCCCTCTTCTCATTCAGTAAGCATTTAATGACTTCACTATGAACTGGGCACTTTACTAGGCTCTGGGATTACAATGGTGAAAGAATATGGGTCTAGTCTTGCCTTCTGGAACCTGCTGGAGAGACACATGATGTAAGGAAAAACTGCACTTCTCTCTTGGCTTGACCAAGAAGAAACTGAGATGTGTTGCCTTCTATCATCAAGCATCGGCCATGGGACTCAGTGCCACCCCTTCTCCCAGAAAGGCTAAACTTCCTTTAGCATCCACACAAGGCTGATTTTCAATCTTTCCCTCATAAGGGCTGGTTTTCTAACTCATCTTGCATTTTTATTGCTCTTCTTTGGGACCTCTCCAAGTTCTCCAAACCAGTTAGATTCTGTGGCTCAAAATGATGTTTAGAATTCTGATACTGAAGCTTCTGATTTCAGGAGGATTACTTCACAATTCCATTAAACTATAGAGAATGACTATTTATGCATCTCTTGGGTTTTCACAAGGGCCATCCTATCATTTTGTAGAGAAGAAGTTTCCCGTGTAAGGAAAAGTGACTTAATTAAAAAGTTGTCCAGCTGTTTATATGAGATTGAATGACTGTTCCACATAATTCTTATGTCATCACTGCATTTCCTTAATTATAGTTTGCCATACCAAAAATGTGAGGTGAATCATTAAGTCATACTTTCTTTTTATTTAAAATATGATTTAAGAATTTTATTTATTTATTTATTTATTTGAGAAAGAGAGCACACAAGGTTGAGCAATAGGCAGAGGGAGAAGCAGGCTCCCTACTGAACAAGGAGCCCGATGCAAGACTTAATCCCAGGGCCCTGGGATCATGACCTGAGCCGTAGGCAGATGCTTAACCAACTGAGCCATCCAGGCATCCCTAAGTCATACATTCTTAAGATGAAAAGAAAAGCCTGATAGGTTCACAATTACTGAATTCTTTAAATCATACAATATAGCCAAATTACATATATTAGATAGAATAGAATTTTAAGAGAATGATTATACAGATTTTAGGAATGTGGGAAATATTTACATCTCCATCACAAGAACCCATCACGAGAATCTGTTATTTTTTTCTAAAACATTTAGGGATGCAGATATATTCCAGTAACAAATTGCTTTGTATAGAAATGGCTTCTAAAATGTAATATAATATGAAATAATATTAGTTTAGTATTTCCATTTACCAGTTTTGAAAACATTTACTATTATCGTCAAATTTAAATAAATTGTGATTTTTCTCCTTCAGATTTCATATAATTCAATAGGGTTTGGGGAACGGTCAAGATTATCAGTAATTGATCATATATGTAGAGACTTAACAATATTCATATCTATATTATTTTTGTTTTGTTTTATTTCATTTCATTTGTTTTATTTCATGAAGAACATTTAACATGATATCTACCCTCTTAACATACCTTTAAGTGTACAATATGTTATTGTAATTGACTATGGTACAATGTTATACAGGATGTCTTTAGGTCTTATGTCTTATTTTATTATGGCTAATTGCATGAAATTATCTTATCTTAAAATGTCCTTATGCCAGTTACCTTGAGAGTAATGAGGTGCCAGTTATATATACTACTTGGGAGTCATAATAATGCAAATGCCATCATAAAGTAATAAAATTAAGGTGTTCTGTTTTGGTAATTACTTGGCCCAATTTGACAGGCATTGATTAATCTACTGTTAGATTATATATTTGATTTTTCTTCCCTCATCTTTTTCTTTTTTTTTCTTCACTCATCTTTTTATCCAATAAATTAAATTTTATGAGAGATAGCAGAGCTTTTGCTTGGGTGGGGGCTGTAAGTATGTATCTGTGGAGTGTGCGCTGCAGGTTTTCAAAGTATAGAAAAGAAAGAAGCATATAGGCCCATACTTCAAGTCATCATTAAGCTTATTTCACCCGTAAAAATGCTGTGAGGATTAATTAGCTATTAACCTTAGGTGGTTGCAAATGTATTGCTTTTATAATGGCTGTAAACCTAAATTTAAGCATGATCTTAAATTTATAAATTAGCCAGAGAATTGACTGTGGTAATGCATGATGTTTTGTTATACTAGTGCTGAAGAATAACTTTATAAGAAGTCAACAGGTTTTTTGTAGATTTATCAGAGTCTGTGTTTCGTAAAATAGCATTGAAGAGTCTAATCTCCATTCTCAGACACAGAATCAGGTAGTGAAATACAATTTTAGTTTCAATGGTAAACTTTGAAATGTATGTCAATCAAGGAAGAATAATTGTGTCAGCTAATATACTATTAATTTATTATCATTTCAATTCCTTCAACTTAACCATGAAGGGTAATCAGAAAATAAGCAGGGTAGCCGAAAGCTGCTTATGTTATTTTATGTGACTCACATAAGCTTGGTATACCTTGTCTGTTGCCTCATTTTAGTTAACACTAACATTCCCTAAAATACATGTGTTCCGGATTAGGTGAAATTTTTATAATTTTAAGTTAAAAGTAATATATTCAAATAATTGACTTTAATAATTCCTCTCACCATGGCTATATCCGTGTAATTTAGAAGCAATCACAAGTTCAGTGAAAATTTCAATTAATATGGACACGCGTCATAGCGCCGTGTAGAATTAACATCTGGTTGGTTGAATACGAGATTGAATTGGCCAGATGTTTTGCACCAAAGGTATTCCTCCTATTTGAACCATCTCAGCTTCTCTCTACTTCAGAATTTCCCTGCTTCAGCTGTCCTCTCTAGAGGCGACCCTTCTGTTTTAACCCCTTCACTTGTGCTCTTAATCTTCTCCCTGCCAGCCTCCTCTAATACCTTGATCCAGCCATGATCCCCTTTGCTCTTCTGTTTTCAGTGTCCCTCTCCACAGTATCCTGGCCTCTTAGTCTACAAATATATACTTAATCCTTTTCTGTTCTAGAAACATTTTCCTTTGACATCCCTCTTACTCCCAAACTTCCCAAAGGAATAATGTTACCGACTACTTTTATTTCCCCATACGTCCCTTAACCCCCTTATATCTCACCAGGGCTTCTTGAACACTATAGAAATTTCTTTCAAAGTTGCTGGTGACCACTGTCCTGTCTCGAATACCCTGACCTAAGTATTTATCTACACTGCCTTTCTGTACTTGTTTCTCTCTACCTGTCATATTTCTGCCTGTCATATTTGCTGATTTGAATCTTATACTTCCTAGAAAGTTTAGTATATACCCCACTTTCTAAACACAGTCCTCACTGATGTCCTCAAGCAAAATTCCTTCCTTTTGTGTGGTTCAATATACTTCTCATGTGATGCTGATCTCATTCTGGCTCAGATAATCTAACTGTTCCCAGGTCTCATTAGTATTAGGTTCACATGATGTCATATTAACATCAGTGCCTAAATTGTGATGATTCCTACTTTCTACCTGCACAACTGTAGAACCTCAGCCCCCTCTTAAAAACAACTCTTGTTATTTGGGGAGCCCCAAGAGTGTTGCACATGTGCTCATTTGTCCCTGTATTCTAATCTCCTTTTTTAGGCGCATCACCCTTGCTTTTATTGGCAGTCCTCTCCATGAAAATGCTGCCTCATGGGCTCTAACCAACCCCTATTCATGACTGTTCATCCTCAGCCCTCAGGTGCCAGAGCTGCTCTGTGGCTTACAGCTGAGTGGGGTGTGTATGTGTGTTTCGGAGGGTGAAGGCATGAGTTCAGTGATCCTCTCTCTAACTGTCCCCTGGACCTCAAGGCCATGCCCAAAGCACAGGGCCGCACAGTGTATTTCAATCAAATGTAGTTCAATCTCTTGGCATTCTTTTTTCTATGGCACTCAAAACCTCATAAATTTGGACTAGGGATTCCTCTCTAGTACTTTTACATTTCTCTCTCTCTTCTAATTTACCCATGATAAGAATATAAAATTCCCTTTGGGAGCGCCTGGGTGGCTCAGTTGGTTAGGTGTCTGCCTGCGGCTCAGGTCATGATCCCAGAGTCCTGGGATGGAGCCCCACGTTGGGCTCCCTGCTCAGCAGGGAGCCTGCTTCTCCCTCTCCCTCTGCCTGCCGCTCCCCCTGCTTGTGTTCTCTCTCTCTCTGTCAGATAAATAAATAAATTTAAAAAAAAAAATTCCCTTTGTTTGTGAGGTATACGGAATAAATATTTTATAATATACTGTCCCTATTATTTCTCAGTTCAGCTTTGATGGCAGTGAAAGAAGAAATTCTAACAACGTATTTCATTTGATTGCCAAATGATGCAGAAGACTCACCACGTGCCAGGCACTGAGGATTTAAAGATAAATAAAGACATGGTGACTAGCGTTGAGTTATTTCTGTCTGGGAAGATAGGTATGGTGACAATTAGCTGTTATGGAATATAGTAGCAATCTTTAGATGTATCTATACAGATGAAAATGACGAACAAATGAAGAGATGAACAGAGGAAGCCATTTTGAGGGAACTGGGAAAAGCTTCACAGAGGATGTGTAAGGTAGAGGCTTGAAGGATAAGTACAGATTTACCAGGTGAGCCAGGGGCCAATGTGCAGTACTTGGAGTATCATTTAAAGGTCAGGGCAGTTTGAAAAATGGTAAGAAATCCCATGTGGTAGTGAACACAGGTGGCGAGAGTGTCTGCGGGATGGAGGAGGCTGAAAATGGAGGCTGAGGGTTGTTCTGAGCAGACTTACATACCAGGCTAAGGCATTTGAACTTTATATAAAAAATAAAGTGAAAGGTGAAAGGTTTTGACGATCTAAAGGAAACCACAGTATATCAAATATACCTCAATAAAGTTGTTTAAAATAAAGTGAAGGTGTGAGAGCAATAGCATTACATTCTAGGAAACAAACAAACAAAGGAAAAACAGCTGAATATATGCCCCTGGGAAAATCACAGCTTTCGGTTAGGTCCGAATGATCCTGAGGCAGAAGCCAAGCCCCCAGACTCAGGAAGGACACTTCAGTTCTCAGAGGACCACTTGGCGGTGAGTTTTTTTTTTTTTAAGATTTTATTTATTTATTTGACAGACAGAGAGCCAGCGAGAGGGAGAACACAGGAAGGGGGAGCAGGAGAGGAAGAAGCAGGCTCCCAGTGGAAGAGCCTGATGTGGGGCTCGATGTGGGGCTCGATCCCAGGACTCTGGGATCACGCCCTGAGCCGAAGGCAGACGCTTAACGACTGAGCCACCCAGGCGCCCCATGGGGGTGGGGTTTGACCCAGGATTTAGGTTCTTTTTTTGGGTGGAGACACCTGAAAAAATTAGCCTTCTACGCGTTTCTGAAGGGTGGCTCCTCTGGTGCCTCCTTGATTTTTGTTATCTGAGTGTCATATAGTAGAAGGGCTTGTTTTCAATGGGAAGTTATTTACAATGTCATGATGAACAACTGCTAATCATAACAGACATATGATTATCAGAGAGTCATCCAAGCTTTGTTTTCCCATTAACAATCTATCTGTCTGAATCCCCTTAGCAAGCAAGCACAAAAGGCTAAGATTTCAGAGTCTGTGGCTGTGGAACTCAAACATCACCACCCAGCTTGGAGGAAAGGCATTTCAGACAAACCTTCCAGGCCCTGCTAGCCAAATTGCTTGTAACGTGACAGGTGATGGTGGGTGTCAGCTGGGAAAGAAATGACTTACTATAAACTCCAAGCATCTCTCACTTCACTCTCAGGAAATGTAACTTGTATCATATTTCTCTTCCTGGAAGATATTCAGCAAGTCAAAGGCCCCATTGATACTTGTAAATACGGAAGTTCTTCATAAACTCTGCCTCATGCTTATTTAGAATGGAAGAATTAATTTGGAAGCCAGTTCTTGATTTTTAAAAATAGATTTTTTTTCCATTTAGCCATTTCATTTTAAAAGTAAAAAAGTAAATAAAGGTTGGTCTTGCTAAATATGATCTGGAAAACTCACTTCATCCCTACGAAAATAGCACTTTTAAAAAAAGGGCTTTGCTTCAAGCCTTGTGCTATGAGCTAGTTGAAGAATTACCTCTGGAACTATTGTAATTAGTAACTAAATTTTTTAAACACTTTGCTATCCAAATATGTACCAAGCTTGATTTTGGGAACACCGTATACAAAATGAAATTTCTCTAGAATGATTATGTTCTCTTTCCAGTTTATGAGCACTGAAATTATGAAAGCTTGTTACTCTTTGTACTTCCTTTTTTTTTTTTACCTCTCACTTCTTGCCTCACATTCCTTATTATTTAGTTCGGTAAAAGAACAAAAAAGAAACTGGCAGTCGTGATTTTTTCTTCCTAATTCCCTTTTATTCTGCATTTTGGTTTTTGTCCTTTATTTTTTCTATACATGAGACAGAGATGTCACTTGCCATAGTACAAACTATGGTCCTTCTAGGAATGCTGAACAAATACATCATCTTGAATTTGCTGTACAATGAAATTACCAATTACTTAATATACAAAGAAGTAAAGAAATTTATGAGCTTCATTATGGTCTTTATTTTTCTTGACAACAAACCACCAGGGCCCACTCATGGAAAATAAATGAGATCCCCTCCCTGATTCCATTTCCCCATAAAACAACGTTATCAATAAATATTTGCACGCACTTTGAAAGAGTGAATTATTTTTTGTTTTACGATTTTTCATGCTTGCAGTTCTCCCCATCTAGAAGGGAGGATGAAAAAACAAGCGTTTATCCATTTAAGGTAGTTCTTATTAGTTTCTCATTAACTGGACGGCCAAGAATGCCTGTGATTTGTTCGGCTGACATCCTTCTGTCCCTGAGAGACCAAACACTTCAACTTTATTGAGTTAACTTTGTGTATAGCTATGTTTGACATTGATTTCACACCTTAGGGGATGAATGGGATAGAAACTTACACTGATCTCCACGCCAGGAAAACATTAATGTAGGATCAGTGCTAAGGGTTCTCCTTCCATAATCATTTGAAATAGTCACATTTATGATTATTAGTTTCACATTTTAAGGAATTACTCGTCTTTTTAGTCAGGTTACCATTCCATTGATGTTCTTCCTAATGCATTAAAATCCCAATATATTTTCTCACCAGTAGGATAAATACCAAGGCACTTTATATGAGAACATTTCATGCTTTTCTTCACATTGCATAATTATTTGTATATATGCTATTCTCAAATTTTTATTATTTCCCAAAAATTGTACTCATTTTTAAAGAAATGTTTGGTGATAAATCCCAATTTTTGTAAGAAATGATCTCTAAGGAATATAGAGAAAATACTCATGATTGGTTATCACCTTCAGTAGCACGGATGTCTTTCTTAAAACCCAACAGATCATAGCCCTCTTTTAAATATATTACTGTGTGGTTTCAATACTTCCTTATCTGTGCTCAAAATATGATTAAGGGAAAGAACTATAATAATCTTCCCCTCATGGCTACTGGTTACCTAAGCTATGCAAATGTCATCATGAATGCTTTGCTCTGAGCCCCATGTATGATTTATTGTTGTTTTTAATAGTATCATGATTATAAACATTTTAACATTCATTTCTTGATACTAATATTTGATGTTTATTTATATTCTGCCCATCTCACCTAGTACTCAGAAAAGTAGTTTTTTTCCCTTCCTTATAGTCGCATAACATTATTTTTAAGTCAGGTCAGTAATGATGAGGGAAATTTTATTCTTAACTCAGAGGATGCAAGAAACTTGATATACTGGAAAACACTGACCTTGGAATTAGAAGTCCCGAGTTCAAGTTCCATCCTGACCTCTGTCTGGCAGAGTGATGGGAACAGTTATTCAACTTCTGTGGCTTTAATTTCTCATTTTTGAAATGAGATGGTTGATCTAAATTACTCTAAAGTTTCCCTTCAGCTTTAGGACTGTAGAACTACAGGAAACTATTATGTGTAGCTTCTTACCATTGAAACATTTCCAAACACTGGAAGACTTCTGCCGAAGGACACTTTTGGTGAAATCTTCTTGGGGCAGCTCTTCTATTTTGCTGTAACCCATAGAGATTTAAAATTTCTTTTCGGAAGTAAGAACACTGGCTGTGTTTGTTCGTGAACTCATTTCGTGTCAAACTGTTTGATTAACCTGCTTTAAGTCATATAGAGCTTGATTTTTTTTCCTTCTGTTTTCTGGCTGAGTGTGATGTGGCATAGTTTTAAAGGCCTTAACTTTAAAGCGTTATGCAAATACAGGTGTTTGGCATGCCAGGACTGGTCTCAGGTATCATGATGGATTTTCCATGAATGGAACAAATTTTTATTTGTGCTTCCTCTATCCCAGATCCTAGTCTAATGGTTGATTTAGAGCAACAAGTCTGGCAGAGCCCCTGTTTTCATGGAAATCGCGTTCTGGTGGTTGCAGACAGGCAATACATGTGTAAACCAATACATTTTTTTTTTAAGTTGGGTAGTTATAAGGTAATGTGTTAGGTAGTAACTGAAGTGAGAATAGCTGTCGACCTTCCAGAGAAGTGACATTAGAGCTAAGGCCTGAATGTGAGGAGAAGCCATCTAAGTGATGACTTCTGGGAATGACCATGCTGTGTTTTGAGAAAACAGGAGGTACAAAGGCCTAACCCCTCAATAAGCTTCGTGTGCTCAAGGAACCAAATTCAGGTCATCGTGCCTGGAGTATGGGTACCACACAGAGACTGGAATAGGAGATGATGTGTCAGAAAAGGCAGGGGTCAGAACAGATAAAGCTTTGTGAGCGATGATCAAGGATGTGCACATTTTATTCTAGGAACCATAGGATATTGTAGGAAAGCTGTAAGTAAGGGAGGAATGATGTACATTTGAAAAGCTCCTCCGAGCTGCTGTGTGAGGGCGAACCTGTAATGGAGGGGAAAGAGGAAGGACAAACCATCACTGGAGTCCTGAGGAGAAATGGTGGCAGCTTAGACTAGTGAGCGACAGTGGAGCTGAAGCAAAGTAGAGTCAGGATCTATTTTGGTGGTAGAAACAGTAAGACTTGCTGATGTTGGGTGTGGTGGAGGAAAATAAAGGAAAGGTAAGATTCAAGAATGATTTTGGGGCTGAAAAATGTGGGTGAATGGCCACGCCTTTTATTGAGATGTGGAATTCTGGTAAAGGGCTGTGTTGAACAAAGTTCAATTTCAGTTATTTAATTAGAGATGCCTTTAATATCCAAGTGGAGATGCCCAGTAGCGATTTAGGCATGTGAGTTGACAGCACAGGCAAGGAAAATAGTCAAGGTTTATCTTGGTTCCATCTCCCCTTTGGCATGACCTTTCTTTTTGGAACTTTCCTCTTATACGCCCAGTGATGTTTGTGTTGCCCAGGGATCAGGACAATGACATTTCAGTCTTCTAACTCAGGGGCATTTCCTGCTCTGGATTTATTGCTACCTGTCTGTGTCTTCTCCATTAACTTCCTTGCTTTCTCACAATCTCATAGATCTCTGTTCTGTGCTTTCCAAGGTGAGAATTAATTATTAGACCATTTGTTAGTATTATGTGACCAGTTTCTAGGGACTATTTTAGTGGTAACAGAGCTTATGTTTTATAAACACGAGCATTTTCCAGGGAGGAAGAAAGCTCTAATAGTAGAGTATTGGGTGTTTTGGCTTGTCAGCAAAAGTACTTCATAGTTAGGGAGAATCTCTGCCGTCATACCATGTATACAAAAGACAGTGGATGTAGAATCCTCTTTAATAACAATTACACATGCACAGAATGATTAAATGTTTCCTCCATCTCGTGCCAAGATCTTTCCTGTAATACAGATACGTTTTAGACATCATCATTTTATTTATATTTCTTAAAAATTTTAAATAAATTCTGACCTGCAAAGGATTATTCATTAATCAAGTGAGAAGGAAGATCTAGAGAATGTGGGCAGTATGCTTTGTAGATAAATACAGCCCATTCTTAAAGTCCTATACAGGACTAATTCCTTCATGTTTAATAAAATGTTCATTTGTATCCAACTTCAGGAGTACAGGTACTAGTACTTTGTAATTAGATATTCTGTTTGAAGTATATGGAGAAAATATTGGGGAAAGTGTATTTTCATTTGAAGTTTCTTTCATCTTGTCCTACTGCTTCAGTGACTGAACCATTCTGAAGGCTTTAGATTGGGAGTTATAGACTTCTATTAATTCTTACCTCCCATAATAGAAAAAATCATATTGTTAATTCTCCCTCATCTCTGACCTTGAAGAATATCAGATTAATTTATATTTCACTTTAAAGAACAGAATTATTTTGTCCTAACCTGAAAATAGTAGTGTTGTTTTACAAATGATCATTAATACAATTTATGCTCATTGTAAAATTTGAAGAAGTAGCAAAAATATAAAGAAGAAAATTTAAAAATCTCTCTTAATTTTAACACTGAGAGGGAAGTACTGTAATGTTAAGATCTTTATGAAATCAGTTTTTTAGTGGGGTCAAATCTCACTGGTTCTCAGATCTGGACATTACCTTCTGCCATAACTGAACACTCTAAGGAGCCCTACTTTTTATTCTCTGCCACTTCCCCTTGAGTTTAATAGTGTTTCTTTCCATTTTATGATTGAACAGAGGGCTTCTATACATAGAGAACATCAGAGAGAAGGTGAAAACTACATTTTAGATTTTTTTCAGCATTGAAATAAATTACAAGTTCAAAGGAGTCTAAAATATGTGAATTATGAGGCTTCAGAGACACTCCAGATTATATCTAGAACTAGCTCTCTCAGGGGCTAGTGTAAAGAGGACTCCACAAGCAGCAAATTTCCTTTGGAACCTTTGGATAATTTGGAATGACTTTAGTTTGGCTCTCAGTGACTTTTACTTAGTCATATTTAAAAAATTGATTTTAGATCGAACACTTTGTTAATTTGGCATATGTCCATTCTCACCTGTCCATGAATTTGTAGGTGACTTTCATTAATGTGAAGAAAAGTAGACAATGGGAAATAAAAGATTAATTACACTTAAATTTTAATAAACTTTGAGCTCTTGAAATATAGGTTAGTATTAATTTATGTGGATGAATTTTCCATTTACAGCATTGAACTACATACAATGTATATGAAATGAAGGGAATGTAGAAAATAGTCCGATGGTAATTTCTATCCAAATATGTACATATATATATATATATATATATATATATATATATATATATATATATATATATGTGCAGTTTAGCAAGTAAGGATCAACAATATTTTTCTTAATGGGAATATCACTGAATAAGCAATGGATCGAATTTCTTATAGGAAATTACACTCCATTCAAAAATATTCAAGCATGGATATCTTACACATAGCAAGCTGTCATTATATCTCTCTGGTAACAGACCAGTAATGCAATATGGCCTCTTTTATAATAGAAACCTTGGCAAGACCCAGAGAAATTATTCTGTGTCACATTAAGTGTGCTTGTGTGGTATAAACAAGAAACATAGTCTATAAGAACTGATATATTTTGTAATTTGTTGTTTTTAAAATGGAGAAATTTTTCTTCAAAATTTACAATTTTGGCAAGCAAAATCATTTTTGGCTTTGAACATAGAACAAATATTACTAAAAGGAAAATATAGTAACTATAAGGATTTTTATCCATTATAAACTTAGACTAAGAAGAAATCAGTTTTTCTGTAAACATAACTAAATTTATTTCAGTGTATTATTTTAATACTGTATTTATCGCATATTAACATTATTAATATTAATAATATTTTCATTTATTTTTGTCACAGAAGGAACCTTTCATGAGATATATTTTCAATTTTGAGTTAGATTATTGAAAAATTATTGGAAAATAATTATACTTAGTTTTAGGAAATATTAAAGAATTCTATAAATTATAAGGGTGTCTTCATCTGTTTCATTTGCTAGGTCACTCGTTCATTTAACAAATAGTATGTAACATATAACATATAGCATGTAACAAACAGGTAGATCGTCCCTTGTGGCACTGCACTTGGGGTTTGTGGATGATACAAAGATAGATAAAATGCTTCCTTGCCTTCAAAAAGCTTGAAATCTCATGAAGAGATGTGACAGGAGCTTTTGTGTCTAAAATCCTAACCAATGAGAAGAAAGGTGTTTTCATGATTTTTTGCTTTGTCACACCATCAAGCATGCCAACATAAGTAGTCACTGTTTTCACTTTGTTTGCACAGTGTTGGTCTGGAAAATGTTTATGAAAAATCTGAGTTGATTGCCAAAGTGAAAACTCTAAACTTTCCAGATAAAAATCTAAGTAATTTAGCTTCTCTTGAAAAATGGGATCATCTGGCAACACTGGGCCCACTTCCCATAAGGTAACAATTGGCTGGAGCTAAACAGCAGCTGCCTCCTATAGATGGGTTGGGTTCTTAGTTTCCCCCAATCCATGCCTGTGACCTCTACATAAGGATGGGTGTCAGTTGCTGTTCCTTCCTCTGTTTTCTGTGTGTGTGTGTGTGTGTGTGTGTGTGTGTGTGTGTGTGTGTATGCGTGTTTTAAGATTTTATTTATTTATTTGACAGAGCAAGCACAAGCAGGGGGTAGTGGCAGAGGTAGAGGGAGAAGCAGGCTCCCCACTGAGCAGGGAGCCCAATAGGGGCTCAAACCCAGGACCTCAGGATCATGACCTGAGCAGAAGGCAGATGCTTAACTGACTGAGCCACCCAGGTGCACCTGTGGTTTTTGTTTTGTTGTCGTTATTGTTTTATAAAAGTCTTAAGAGGAAAGTGAAATTTTCTTATATGCATATTTCTATCCAAGATGGAAAAACCTAAGCTAAATGGAGAGGGCCATGTGGTTTTTGTTTTGTTTTGTTTAGGTAGCTTATATCTGAATTCAGTCCATTAATTGATTCATTTAATAATATTTATTGAGTACCCACCTTGTGCAGGCACTGCTCTAGATGCTGGGAACAAAAAGGTAAATAGGATACACGAAGAACCTCAGGACACTTACATTCCTGTTTCCTGGCCCCTATAGGGCCTGTGATTGTGACCCCTGGTTTATATTAATGAGGAAAGGATATCTTCAGTGTTAAAACCTTCAGAAGGATTGAGGGGAATGGGGATTGAGAAGAGGCCAGTGGATTAGCTAATTGGAAATGCTTTTAGAATGCAAGAGAGTTAAGGACTAAGTGGGTAGTAACAATGCAGATATTAAGATATTTGTGAAAGAAGGTTGGTGGATAGATGAGAGGATGATATGATGATGTAGCAAGGTTGGAGGACGTTTTGTTTATTTTGTAGCAGGGAGAAGATATGCATATGTTTGTAAACCAAGATTAAAGAGGCATTGGAGAGGGAGAGGTTGAAGATCTGAAAGGACTTTTAACCCTCTAAAATGCAAAATCGACTGTAGAAATGGAGTTGGAACAAAAGAGAAAGAAAGATTACAATATATTCCTTGAAGTCAAAAAGCAGTTAGAAGATGTTAGAACCTGTGTATTGTTGGGCTGGAGTTTCTAGTGAGATGTGGGCCAGTTGACCTCAGTGGACACCCAAGAGACTTATCACTTGGGGGAAACAGCCTCTGCAGAAACTGGTGAGGGATGGGTGTGTGGGTGTAGTGTACCTCCTTTTTCATCATACAACCAGACAAAAGGTGAGAGGTTTGTTAAACTTATTATTGAGAGAAATTGAGCCAGAGAGCCTCCAGATGCAAGGTAAGCAGGATAGTGAAGGCAGGAAAGAGGCATGGCACCAAAAACAGAGGAATGAAGCAAAATTCTGTACCAAACTGTAGGACCCCCACATACCCACTCTGCTTTTAGAATGCCTGCATCCAGATGAATACTCTTTACCAAGTGGGACATAAAAAGATTCTTCTTTGGAGAAACTGAATGTCACTAGAGAACTAATCTTTCTACATTCACGTTTGAGGGACTTTCAGTGAAATCTGCCAGCTGATCAGGCTATGCAGTGAAGTTTTTCACTGACACACTGTGCCAGCATACATGAAGCTTGCAATCAAAGTTCAGTGCTTCATCCTTCATTATATATGGATTATAAAAAAAAATTAGAGTGTAGCTTCCAGCATGGAAGAGAGAGGCCAAACTATCAAAAAGGAAAAATGAACCTATATGAAAGGAAGATGTTCAAGGATGCAGAGAAAAAACATTTAAAAACCCACCTAATTGATTATGTCAGGGATTTAAAATATTGCATTCAGGATATTTTTAAAAAGAGAACAAAAGCGAGTCCTGGTAATAAGAAAATAACAAAAATTGGTGTCGAATAGATGGATTGGAAAATAAATCAGGGCAATACCCCAGAAAGTAGAATAGCAGAATAGATCATTGGGATGGGTGTTAAATGGTTGTCTAAAGAACAAGTTCCTGAAAGAGAGGATAAGAGAAGATTGTATAGAAAGAATAATAAAAACTTACAAAACTTTTTTTTTCAGTAATGTGCAACTCATATTCAAAGATATGTTCAATACAATGAATGGGAGGAAAATCTTGAAATAGTATTGTCAAATTCCAGAACACTTGAAATAAAGATAGGATCCCGAAAACATGAAGGTGGAGAGTGGGGTAAAGGAGGCAGGAAATTAGAAGAAAGATGGAGACACAAGTTACCACATGTGGGGGTGGAGTGGGGACCTGCTGTTCTGTTGAGGTTTCCTTTTTAATAGTTTTGATGCAACTGACTAGTTCAAAATGTTCATTTGGTAGTTTATGTTTTGGTGTCACTTCTCAACTATACCTGTGCTCACCTTCAGGTTTATAGGTGGTCCCAAAGAGAAATGGCAGACATCAAAGCCACATTATTTTGTTATCTATCTATCTATTTATCTATTTGGGTACACAGGAGGGTTTTTGTTTGTTTGTTTATTTTTATTTTTATTTTTTTAATGATTTTTTATTATGTTAGTCACCATACAGTACATCCCCGGTTTCCGATGTAAGGCTCGATGATTCATTAGTTGCGTATAACACCCAGTGCACCATGCAATTGTTTGTTTATTTTTTTAAGTAAGCTCTACACACAATGTGTGACTCAAACTCACAATCCTGAGATCAAGACTCCCATGCTTCCACCAACTGAGCCAGCCAGGTGCCCCCACAGGAGTTTTTATTATACTATTTTTATGTAGTTCAAAGATTACATAAGAAAAATTTTTTGAAATTGTATAGATAATAAAGGGGAACATACAGATAAATTTTAGCACATACAGGGGCTTGAGGCTATTTTATATAGTCATTCACTAAATTGCCTGGTATGGAGAAGGTGGTCAGTTTAATAACAAAACAAAATGGAAAAAACCATCACTCTGAAGTCCCTCTTACTGGTCAAGTATTACTTCCACCCTGGCTTCTTGACTGCCCATCCAGCTCTTTTACACATACACAGTCTTATACTTTTCCAATGAGTATTTATTATTAGCTAAGCCATGATTCAGGATCCCAGTGTGGGGATCACCACGTACCCAGGTCCCCCTTCACCACCCTGGGAGAAGGATGGAAGAAAAAGGAGAGGTGGGTGGAGCCAGTTCCAATCTTTCTAGGAGATGTGCCTTCTGCTCCATGGTTGACATTCGGGCTATGGGACAGAAGACTTGTGCACATGCCAGTACCATTCACATGTGGAGACATCACCTCCTTTAGCAGTGGAAGTCCAGGTAGTTCTGCCAGCAGTTCTTGGTCTGGTTCTGGTTGGGGAAGGAGCCATTGAAAGAGACAGTCTGGTAGCTCTTGATTTTGGATCTGATGTCTTCTGCCATGCTACTGGCCCCTAAAGGCACCCCTGAAGCACTCGCAGCTCATGGTGACTCTCAGCAAAGATGCCAGAATCAGACCAGAAGTGGAATTAGCATTTTATTTGCTTTTTAATGAACAGTGTTACTTAAAGCAGTACAGTAACGGTCATTGTGAAACCTAGTTTAATAATGGTGACTTTACAGAGAAAATTCCATTTTGGAGACTTTGTTTTATTGTGATGGGAAAAAAATATTGTGTTACAAAGAACTTCATACCTAGATTTTCTTTCCTCACCATCCTTAGTGTTCTCACAATAATTCTTTGTTTTCCTTCCCCAGTAAGATATTTCCCAAAGGCCTTCCTGATGAGTATGCAATAGCAGCTATGTTTCGAGTACGAAGAAGCACCAAAAAGGAACGGTGGTTTCTGTGGCAGGTTTTAAACCAGCAGAATATACCACAGGTAAGGAACTGTAGAGTTGTGCTTATTTGTCCTATGTGGTATGCCAGGTGAATCTTGGCACAGTGTGCACAAATTTGGAAGCAGATCTAGTATCTAAATATTCTTTTAGAGTAATCATCAACAGGAAAATTCAAGTATTCTCATTGTTAGGATGAGCTTGCTGAGATCTGTACTATGATTCATATTTTGTCTAAAGACACTCAAATGACCCTCCTTTCACAACTGCTTCATTGACACTAAGTCTACCTTACTAATAACCTCTTTATCTCCTATCATTTCTGATATGTATTATTTTTAAATAATTCATTGATTGTTTCATTTGAAAGTCCATAGTGAGTGAAGAGGTGGGATATAAATATTGATTCCATCAATAGAAAGTTTTTGAACACATGCTAATGCTGGTTAGTAACAAAGAAATTTTTAAAAGTGTAATTCCTTTATCAGGGAGCATAATGTCTTAAGAGGATGGCATCTAAGAGAACAATATACTAGAGCATAATCACAGTATGACAGGTGCATCAGTAGAGGTAAGCTCAGTGCTGAATGGGGACTATGGGAGCATAGAAAGGGTAGCTTCCTAAAATGGAGCACAGGGAGAATGAACCCAAGAATACTTGTGCAAGAGATGACATTTGGGCAGAAGGATGAGTGTGCCAGGACTCCAGTTTGGGGGGGGGATGAACCTCAGTATTACTCATTGGCACCTTACATTTGTGTTTATTTCTATAAATATCCACTGAGTTTTTTTTATTTCACTGGTCTTTTAATCTGTTGATACAGTCATAATTTGATGATGGAAAGAGGAACTGAACTAAAAGAGTATATCCTTTATGAAAAGGTATTTTCTCTGCACCATGCAAATCATCAAAGTTTCAAGAAGTCGATCTCAGTTTTCATGCTAAAAGAAGTGATCCTATTCTTACTCTTTTTAAATTAAGTAACATTTAATTCTTGAATTACTCATACAGAATTATATATATATACTTAAATATACACATACATATAAATATATACTCTCAGATGTTCTGTCAAGAAAGGAACATATTACATTCACCAGAATGCCCATATTTAAAACATTTTTGTAGCTGGATATTTGCTATTCTTTTGTATTAAGAAATCTGGTGGACACAGGTGTCATCTAAAACATCTTACTAAGTGCCTCAATTATACCAACATGCATCTCTAATTTTTAATTTGTGTGCTTTAGTAATTTGAACCCTGGTTTTAAAACATTCAATGCTAATTTACATTTTTGCAGGTTTCTATAGTAGTTGATGGTGGAAAGAAGGTGGTGGAATTTATGTTCCGAGCTCCTGAGGGAGATGTGTTGAACTACATTTTTAAAAATCGAGAACTCCGTCCTTTGTTTGATCGTCAATGGCATAAACTTGGCATTGGTATACAATCCCAGGGCATTTCACTCTATATGGATTGTAATTTAATTGCAAGCCGGCATATAGATGAAAAGGACACTGTGGACCTTCGTGGAAGGACTGTTATTGCTGCACGAGCTTCCGACGGCAAGCCTGTGGATGTGAGTTGTGATGTTGGTTATGAAAGAGAACTAGTAAAGTTTCTAAATTAGATACCTTATTAAAACCTCTTTCTTTAATTACTATGTAATACATTCCCTTCTCAACACTGTTTAAATTAGCCATCAGATGTGTGAAGCATAGCTATGTATTTCCAACTGTATTTTCACATATATTATCTTCTATTTTCACCCATTTTCTTCAGCCTGTGAATTTAAAAGAACTAGGTCATGCCTTAAAAAATAAGATTATTACAATTAAATTCTAGTAAAAATACACCATATGATACAAAAAGTCAACTTGAATAAGCTTATGTTTTGAGTAGAAAAGACTAGAAAAGATGAACTTTAAATTAAATGGTCCCAGATTATCTGATGTTTCCACTCAAGAACAATACGCTGTTTGTTCATCCTCAGAATAGCAATAGTTTCGTATTGCAAACTGTTTCTCATAAGCTTATAATGGTTTTTCAAGGTTCTGCTGGACTGAAATGTAGCTACTAATTGTGTCAGTAGGTCATTTGGATGAGAACAAATGGCTAGCAACACCCTTTCAGATAAAAAGGTCCTTTAAAAATCATTTTTGGTGTTAAAGTGATAATAGATTTATTATTGATTTCCCTAGAGAAGAAGGCCTGTAATCCTAAAAAAATCCTTAAAAAGTGAGATATCTCTAAATTTCATGACTTCAGATTTTCCTATGGGTGGAATGATGAGAAAACCCATAAAAATAACCTGAATTCAGGTCACCAGTAGGAATTGCTAATGTATGTAACAGTTCATTTTTTTTTTCAAAACTATAATTCTGTACAAATACATATTTGGGCAGTGTTTTTTTCTAAATGCCTCTGTGGAAGGAATCATGATAGATGATTAATAGATGGATAAAGATAGTATATGTATAAACATATATTCAATAAAAATATTTTTAAACTGTTTTCTCTTAGAAACAGTGAACAAATCAGTGAGAATGCCATAACTAGAGCTCAGTGATGATCAGCAAAATAGGTCAGAGTAAGAAAAACCAATCATGGAGGCAAGACATCATGACACTGTGGAGAGTGAGCCGGTTTGGGGATCAGACAGATGTGGTTGTAAATCCTAGCTCATCTACTTAACTGTAATGATCTGCTAATTTATCTTGTTAGCTCTTAATTTATCTGAGTCTCAGTATTCTCAGTTAAAAAATAGTGTTGGTAGTTACTTAGTTACAATTGTACAGAGTGTGTACTGTAGTGCCTAATATGTGGTTAGTTCCCTTTATATTCACTTATTTATTCAGGGCCAGACACTTCACTCAAACCTGGCCTAAGAGAATGGAAAAAAAAAACAAAAACAAAAAACAAAACACTGCTTCTCTTTTCTCAGAGATCTTGAAGGCTAATGGAAGGATAAGTCTATATCAGTAAATGGTAGCTGCCAATAATAATAACAGTATTGATTGTAACACAACAATACTAGACAGACCTTCCAGAAAGGTCTCTCCAAAGGCAAGGGAGGAAGAGGAGACCATCAGTTAGAACATCAGAGATGTAACTTTCAGCAGCATGTGGAGTGTCTGTAGATAGGGAGTTAATTCAGGGAATTCTAGCAACAGTATGAGAGAGTAGCACCTGCTGCAAGTACTAAAGTTTGGGACTGGAGTTTGGGATTGGAACATCTTTTAAGATTAGTGGGAGCAAAGTGGGCTCTGTTTCTAAGACTGAAAGAACTAAGCATATACTGAAATAAATTCAGAACCTTTGTGGGGAGATGGTAATAAGAGAGAAATAAGTTATTGCAAGAGCAGGTTCCAGGCTCAGAGCTCATCCTCTGAAGGTTGAGTGCTGTGTCCTGTGTCTCATTAACTTCTCACCCAAGAAAAGAATTGAGCCCAGAATCTGGAGCTGAAAAATATGAGGCATGTCCTCTAAAAAGACACAGTGTAAAAATTATAGTATTACAATGGTTTCATATTTATTGTGGCATCTTACTTCATTTGAAGATAAAATTAGAGCCATACCCCAAATGAGGAGACAGAGGAATATGTTCCAGATGAAAGAACAGCACAAAATGACAGCAAGAGACCTAAAAGAAATGGAGATAAGTAATATGCCTGATAAAGAATTTGAAGTAATGGTGATAAAGGTAAAATACTCACTAGAATTGAGAAAAGAGTGGAAAACTTCAGTGAGACCCTTAACAAAGAGATAGAAAACATTAAAAAGAGCCAATCAGAGATGAAGAGCTCACTAACTTAAATTAGAAATACATTAGATGAAATAAATTATAGACTAGAGGAAACACAAGAAAAGATCAGTGACCTAGAGGACGGAGTAAAGGAAAGCAATCAAACTGAGCAGGAGAGAGAAAAAATAATAATAATAAAAAATAAAAATAGACTTAGGGAATTCACCAACATCATCAAGCATAATGCTATTCACATTATAGGGAATCCAGAAGGGGGAGAGAGAGAAAAGGGGAAAAGAAATTTATTTGAAGAAATAATAGCTGAAAATTTCCTGAATCTGGGGAAGGAAACAGAAATCCAGATCAAGGAGAAACAGAGAGGTTCCAGCAAAATCAACCCAAGGAGGTCCACACCAAGACACATCATAATTAAAATGACAAAAAGTAGTGATAAAGAAAGAATCTTAAAAGCAGCAAGAGAAAACAGTTGCATACAAGGGAAACCCCACAAGGCTGTCAGCTGATATTTCAGCAGAAATTTTGCAGGCTAGAAGAGAGTGGCATTATATATATATATATATATATATATATATATATATATATATATATATATTCATTCAAAATGTGGAAAGAAAGAAAAAAAACCTGCAGCCAAGAATATGCTATGCAGCAAGTTAACATTCAGAATAGAAGGAGAGATAGAGATTCCTACATGAACACAAGTTAAAGGAATTCATGACCGCAAAACCAGCCCTACAAGAAATGTTGAATGGAAAGGAAAGACCATAAGTAAGATTTGGAAAAGTAGGAAACACAAGAGCAGTAAAATCAATTATATCTATGAAAATCAGTCAAGGGATTCACAAAATAAAAGGATGTAAAGTATAACATCATTTACCTAAAATGTGACAACCATCAACTTAATATAAACTGTATATGCATAATATGTTATATACAAACCTAATAGTAACCACAAATCAAAAACCACTAATAGATATGCAAAAAATAAAAAGAAAGGAATCCATATGTATCACTAAAGAAAGCCAGCAAACTAAGAAAAATAAAGCAAGAGAAGAAAAGAACAGAGAAGAACTACAAAAAAAATCATAAAACAAATAATAAAATGGCAATAAGTACCTACCTATCAATAATTATTTTGAATTTAAGTGGACTAAATGCTCCAATAAAAAAAATAGGGTGATGGAATGGATAAAAAAACAAGATGAATCTATATACTGCCTATAAGAAACTCACTTCAAACCTAAAGACACGTGAAGAATGAAAGTGAGAAGGAATGGAAAAGCATTTACCATGCAAGCAGAAGTGAAAAGAAAGATAACAATATTTATATCAGACAAATTAGACTTTAAAACAAAGACTGTAACAAGAGACGAAGAAGGATACTATATAATTTTAGAAGGAATAATCCAACAAGAAGATATAACAACTGCAAATATTTATGCACCCAATATGGGAGATCCCAAATACATAAAGCAGCTCATCACAAACATAAAGGAAGTAATTGATAGTAATACAATAATAATAGAGAACATTAACACCCCACTTTCTGTTTGGATGAATAGATCATCCAAACAGAAAATTAGCAAGGAAATGGGTTTGAATGACACATTGGACCTGATAGATCTAACAGATATATTCAGAACATTCCATCCTAAAACAGGAGAATACACATTCTTTTCAAGTGCACATGCAACATTCTCCAAAATAGATCACATATTAGGCCACAAAATAAATCTCAACAAATTAAAAAAGATCAGAGTCATACCATACATCTTTTCTGACTACGGTGCTATGAAACTAGAAATCAACCACAAGAAAAAATGTGGAAAAACACGAATACATGAAGGTTAAATAACATGCTACTGAAAAATGAATGGGTCAACCAAGAAATCAAAGAGGAAATAAAAAAATACATGGAGACAAATGAAAATGAAAACACAACAGTCCAAAATCTTTGCAATGTAGTAAAGCAGTTCTAAGAGGGAAGTTTATAGCAGTACAGGCCTATCTCAAAAAATGTCAAATAAACAACCTAACCTTACAACTAAAGGAGCTAGAAAAAGAACAAACAAAACCCAAAAGCAGCAGAAGGAAGAAAATAATAAATATTAGAGCAGAAATACATGAAATAGAAACTAAAAAAAAAACAACAGAATAGATCAATGAAACCAGGAGCTGGTTCTTGGAAAAGATCAACAGAATTGATAACCTCTAGTCAGACTCATAAAGAGAGAGAGAGAGAGAGAGAGAGAATGGACTCAAACAAAATCAAATGAAAAAGGAGAAATAAAAACTGACACCACAGAAATACAAATGATTGTAAGAGAATATTATGAAGAATCATATGCCACATATTGGACAACTGGAAGAAATCAATAAATTCTTAGAAAATTATAACTCCCAAAACTGAAGTAGGAATAGAAAATTTGAATAGACCAATTACCAGCAATGAAATTGAATCAGTAATCAAGAAACCCACCCCCCAAAAAAGGTCCAGGCCCAGACTACCTCACAGGTGAATTCAGCATTTAAAGAGTTAATACTGTCTCTTCTCTAACTATTGCAAGAAACAGAAGAGGAAAGAAATCTTCCAAATTCATTCTATGAGAGCATTACTGTAAAAACAAAAGCAGATAAAGACACTACAAAAAAAGGGAACAAGGTAATGCTGTCCTCATAGAATGAGTTTGGAAGTTTTCCTTCCATCTCTATTTTTTGAAACAGCTTCAGTAGAATAGGTATTATTTCTTCCTTAAATGTTTGGTAGAATTCCCTGGGAAGTCATCTGGCCCTGGACTCTTGTTTTTTTTGGGAGGGTTTTGATTACTGCTTCAATTTCCTTGCTGATTATTGGTCTTTTCAGATTTTCTACCGCTTCCTGTTTCAGTCTTGGTAGTTTATAAGTTTCCAGAAATGGACCATCAACTCTATGGTCAACTAATCTTCGACAAAGCAGGAAAGAATATCCAATGGAAAAAAGGCAGTCTCTTCAATAAATGGTGCTGAGAAAATTGGACAGCCACATGCAGAAGAATGAAATTGGACCATTCTCTTAGACCATACACAAAGATAAACACTAAATGGATGAAAGACCTAAATCTGAGACAGGAATCCATCAAAATCCTAGAGGAGAACACAGGCAGTAACCTCTTGGACCTCAGCCAAAGCAACTTCTTGCAAGACACGTCTCTAAGGGCAAAGGAAACAAGAGCAAAAATGAAAGAAAAAAAATGGGACTTCATCAAAATAAATAGCTTCTGTACAGCAAAGGAAACAGTCAACAAAACTAAAAGGCAACCTATGAAATGGGAGAGGATATTTGCAAATGACATAGCAGATAAAGGGCCAGTTATCCAAGATCTGTAAAGAACTTCTCAAACTCAACACCCAAAAAACAAGTAATCCAATCAAGAAATGGGCAGGAGAATGAACAGACACTTCTCCAAAGAAGATATACAAATGGTCAACAGACACATGAAAAAAATGCTTCATATCACTTGCCATCAGGGGAATACAAATCACAACCACAATAAGATACCACCTTACACCAGCTAGAATGGCTAAAATTAACAAGACAGGGAACGACAAATATTGGCGAGGATGTGGAGAAAGGGGAACCCAATTACACTTGGTGGGAATGCAAGCTGATATAGCCACTCTGGAAAACAGTATGGAGGTTCCTGAAGAAGTTAAAAATAGAGCTACCCTACAACCCAGTAATTGCACTACTGCATATTTACCCCAAGATACAGATGTAGTGAGAAGAAGGGGCACACCCCAATGTTCATAGCAGCAATGTCCATAATAACCAAACTGTGGAAGGAGCCAAGATGTCCTTCAACAGATGAATGGATAAAGATGTGGTTCATATATACAATGGAATATTACTAAGCCATCAGAAAGGATGAATACCTACCATTTACATCGACATGGCTTGAACTGGAGCCATGTTAAGTGAAGTAAGTCAAACAGAGAAAGACAATTATCATATGGTTTCACTCATATGTGGAACATAAGGAATAGCACAGAGGATCATAGGGTAAGGGAGGGAAAACTGAATGGGAAGAAATCATAGAAGGAGACAAGCCATGAGGGACTCTTGACTCTGGTAAACAAACTGAGGGTTGTGGAAAGGGAGGTGGGTGGAAGGATGGGGTAACTGGGTGATAGGCATTAAGGAGGGCACGTGATGTGATGAGCACTGGGTGTTATATGCAACTAATGATCATTGAACACTACATCAAAAACTAATGATGTACATATGTTGGCTAATTGAATTTAAATTAGAAAAATTTTTTAAAAAGAGCTATAGGCCAATATCTCTGATGAACAAAGGTAGAAAAATCCTCAAAATCATTCACCACGATCAAGTAGGTTTTATTCCTGGGATGCAAGAGTGGTTCGATATTTGCAAGTCAATGAATATGATACATCACATCAACAATAGAAAGGATAAAAATCATAGGATCATTTTAATAGATGCAGAAAAAGTATTTGACAAAGTAAACATCTATTCATGATAAGAAACCCTCAACAAAGTAGGTTTAGAAGGAATAAACCTCAACACAATAAAGGCCACATATGACAAACCCACCTTGTGCATCATACTTAATTGGAAAAACTGAGAGCTGTTCTTCTCTCTCAGGAACAACACAAAGCTGTCTACTCTCACCGCTTTTATCAACATAGTTCTGGAAGTCCTAGTTACAGCAACCAGACAAGGAAAAAGAATAAAAGGCATCCAAATTGGTAAAGAAAAAGTAAAACTTTCACTATTTGCAGATGACATGATACTATATATAGAAAACCCCAAAGACTCCACCAAAAATCTATGAGAACTGATAAATGAATTCAGTATGGTTACAGGATACAAAATCAACATATAGAAATCCATTGCATTTTTGTATGTTAATAATGAAGTAGCTGACAGAGAAATTAAGAAAACATTCCCATTTACAATTGCACCAAAGTAATAAGATTCCTAGGAATCAACTTAAGCAAGGAGGTGAAACACTTGAACTCTGAAAACTATAAAACATTGATGAAAGAAATTGAAGATGTTCCAAACAAATAAAGATATCCATGCTCATGGACTGGAAGAAAACGTATTTTTACAATTTCTGTACTGCCAAAAGCAATCTGCAGATTTAATGCAATCCCTGTCAAAATACCAACAGCACTTTTCACAGAACTAGAACAAATAATCCTAAAATTTGTGCAAAAACAGAAAAGTCCCTGAATACCCAAAGCAATCTTGAAAAAGAACTTGGAGGTTATCAAAATCCCAGATTTCAAGATATACTACAAAGCTATCGTAATCAAAACGGTTTGGTATAGGCAAAAAAATAGACACATAGATCAATAGAATAGAATAAAAAGCCTAGAAATAAACCCACAACTATATGGTCAATTAATCTTCAACAAAGAGGCAAGAGGTTGTAATGGGGAAAAGACAACATCTTCAACAAATGGTGTTGGGAAAACTGGACAGCCACAGGCAAAAGAATGAAATTGAACCACTTTCTTTCTTTTTTTTTTTTTTTAAGATTTTATTTATTTATTCGACAGAGATAGAGACAGCCAGCGAGAGAGGGAACACAAGCAGGGCGAGTGGGAGAGAAAGAAGCAGGCTCACAGCGGAGGAGCCTGATGTGGGGCTCGATCCCATAACGCCGGGATCATGCCCTAAGCCGAAGGCAGACGCTTAACCGCTGTGCCACCCAGGCGCCCTGAAATTGAACCACTTTCTTAAACCATACATAAAAATAAACTGAAAATGGATTAGGACTGAAATGTGAGACCTGAAACAATAAAAATCCTAGAAGAGAGCACAGGCAGTAATTTCTTCTTCCATAACAACTTTTTTTCCAGATAGGTCTTCTGAGGCAAGGGAAACAGAAGCAAAAATAAACTATTGAGATTTCATTTAAAGAAAAGCTTCTGCGCAGCAAAGGAAATCATCAACAAAACTCAAGGACAACCTATTGAATGGGAGTAGATATTTGCAAATGACATATCTGATAAAGAGTTAGTATCCAAAATATGTAAAGAATTTATCAAACTCAACACCCAAAAAACAAATAATCCAATTTAAAAAATGGGCAGAAGACATGAACAGGCATTTCTCCAAAGAAGAAATACAGATGGCCAACAGACATATGAAAACATGCTCAACATCACTCATCATCAGGGAAAAGCAAATCAAAACCACAATGAGATATCACCTCACACCTGTCAGAATCACTAAAATAAAAAACACAAGAAACCACATGTGTTGGTGAGGATGCCAAAAAAAAGGAATCCTTGTACACTGGTGGAAATGCAAACTCATGCAGCCACTGAGGAAAATAGTATGGAAGTTCTTTAAAAAATTAAGACTAGAACTACTTATATATATATATATATATATATATATATATATATATATATATATATATATATATATATGAATATATGTATGTATGTATGAATATATTAGAATATATGAATATATATTAGCATGCATATATTAATATATTAGAATATATAAATATATTAGAATACATATATGAATATATATTAGAATATATATATATTAGAATATATATCTATCCTATTCTCTCTCTCCATATATATATTCCATGAACATATATATTAGAACCATATATATATATATGTGCACACATAAAATGGAATATTAGTCACACAAAAAAATGAAATCTTGGCATTCACTACAACATGGATGGATCTAGAGGGTATAATGCTAAGTGAAATAAGTTAGAGGAAGGCAAATACCATATGATCTCACTCATGTAAAATTTAAGAAACAAAAACAAACAAAGAAAGAAAAAAAGAGGCAAACTAAGAAACAGACTCTTAACTGTAGAGAAGAAACTGATGGTTACCAGAGGGGAGGTGGATGGGTGATAGGTGAAATAGGTGAAGGGCATTAATAGTACATTTACCACGATGAACACTGAGTAATGTATAGAATTGTTGAATCACTATATTCTACATCTAAAACTAATACAACACTATATGTTAACTATACTAGAATTAAAATTTTAAAAAATAAATGAAAAAAAGACAAAAATTAAAAAAAATAAAGCCATATTATTATGCATGCAGCTTATTTATGAGATGGTGTTTGAGTTAAGCAAATAAAATACATATTTTATTCTATAAAGACTCTTAGTCTTACTGAAAGTTTCAGTGGACTAATTTTTCATCATCTCCATGTAAGCTCTATGATTCATAAGATCTATTGTAATATGAAAATGTTTTATTTACTCTGGATGTGTGGTATTGAAAAAATTTCTAACAATTGGGTTTTATTTTATGTATACTACCTAGTTACTTTTGTGAGAAAGAAATAGGTGACAAAACTGATACACAGGATTTTTTTTTTTTAACAAATTCTGTCTGACAAGAGCCAGTATAGACTTAACCCTAAATATTGTCCTCATAAAGCGCTGTGTCAGTGAAGGATTCCAGAGCAACTAATGAATAAGAAAGCATCATTAACTGGGATTGAAGTTTCAACGTCATGGTACTTGATTAGTTACTAATCTGTCAAAAATTGATCATCTATCTTCAGTTAACTAAAATAATTCATAAAAAGGGCCTAGTACAGTAGGTGGTACATAATCAAATTTTAATATTTATTGGCTATTTTGAAGACAATGATGTTAAATTAGTTTTAGTTAAGAAGAATATTCATTAATTGGAGTCCCCATTCTTAATTCTACATAATGAATATGTTACTAGGTGGTGTTTCATTTGACTATGCAAGACAATGCATTTAAATTTTATAAAAAAAAGTTAACTTCAATACCTTGCAAAAAGTTATAGAAAATAAATAAGTTTCATTTTATCTCAGAATTTTGCATTGGCTGCGAATCTTAGCCTACTCATGAATTCAGAAGATGTCTGGATTTTTTAACACTTTCTATGAGCTGAATTGATTTTGTTCATGTCAGTGCACTGTAGACTAATAGTTAACAGCCATTTTGTTTTTTTTTGTTTTTTTCCTTTTTTGCTTTTTTTTGGTATTGGGTAGAATTTCAGAACTCACTGAAGATATCTGCTTTCCATTATGGTAGGATTAATTATTGTAATGTAACAGTTGGATCTTTCTATAGAACATGTTTATTGACATCAAAGTAATACATAATCTAGCTCTGTAATACTGGGAAGCAGAGGAAGAGGTAGAGAGAGGCAGGGAGAGAAGGGCAGGCAGGAGGAGGAGAGGGGAGAGGAAAGAGGTTGTTCCTGACCTACATGATATGTGACATCATTGTACAATTAATTATTAGTTAAATGATTAAGTTTGCAACCGCAAAGTCACTTAAAATAGCCAATTTACACATCTATCCTATTGAAATTTTTTCAATAGTCTGTAGTATTTATTTCTCACATAGTTGCTTGACCTTGCATTCAAAGGCATGATTGTACTTTTTTGAACTACTTTTTATTTCACATCCAATGCCAAAAAATATGAATCTTCTAAGCAAATAGAAGGAACTGATTATTTTTGTAAATAATTATAAAATTATAAATAAATGTGAGTATTGCTCAGGGTTATCCCAATATAGTATAAAATCTGTAGATATCAGACAGAATCCATAAAATATAGATGAAAACGAAATACTTTTTAAATTTTTACTGAGAAGTGAGCATCTGTTTCAGTGCCTCAGATAAGAACTCTGGAACTACTGAGAAAGCCTTTTCCATTGTGTGTTCATACCTTTGACTACTTTTTCTCCAAAATTTTTTACTTTGAAAAATTTCTCATCTTGTAGGCATACATTCTTGTAATCTGTAATAATACCTCTCTTTAATTAAATACTTCTTTGTATGAAATTAGTAGCAAAGATTTGCAGTTGCTTTCATTACCTGATTTCCTTTATCTAGAGATCTATCTCAATAATTGAATCCATGTCTCTTTCTCAAATGGTCCATAAAATCATGAATCCTAAATTAAATAAAAGCATTAAAAGTATCTACCAATAATTTATTTGTATTAGCTTCTTTTATCTTTCCAGTTAAATTACCACAGTTCTTAAGTGCCTACATGTGACTTTCAAGAAAACTAATGATGTGTCTTATTATTACTTTTTTAATAGATTGAACTTCACCAATTTAAAATCTACTGTAACTCAAACTTCATAGCGCAAGAAACATGTTGCGAAATATCGGATACTAAGGTAAGTTAATTTTCTTGGCTTGTGAAGACTATAGAACGCCAGTTGCCTAGTCCATAGAGTGCAAATGTAGGGCAACACTGAATACCATCTGTTGAAGCCAGGTGAGTAATTTGTTCCAAGTAAGAGACCCCTCATTGTGCTCTCACATAATTTCTTTCTACATTTGAATCCCAGTGTTTTGTGTTGAACTTTGGAAATGATATGTCCTCACTTTGGACTCAACATATATAAGAGAGAATTTATGACTTTCTCCCTAAACTATGTTCTGACAGTAGCATCATGATTTTCCAGTTGCAGAGAGTTTTACATCTGTGATCATACCTTATTCTTACTCATTTTCCTCTTCTAGCCTGTCATCCATCCTGGACAGTTTTCCTTTATGATAGATTTTTTTTAAGACTTTATTTATTTGAGAGAGAGAGAGTGCATACACAGAGGGGAGGGGCAGAAGAGGGAGAGGGACAAGCAGGCTCCATGATGAACAGGGAGCCCAATGCGGGGCTTGATCCTAGGACCCCGAGATCATTACCTGAGCCAAAGTCAGACTTTAAACTGACTGAGCCACCCAGGCGCCCTGTGATAGATTTTTCATCTTCCTTTTCCTTGTTACTGTCCTAGTCCACCTTTATCTCATGCCTGGATAGTTGCATTATCATGTCAACTGCCTTCCCTGTCTCTAGACCTTTTTCTTTCCAGTGTAACCATAATAAGTCTCTGAATCATTGCTTTATATATGCATTTACTTTCTCTTGCTAAACATTAATTATTCAAAAACATTGATCTTCTAGACATTGTGCCAAAGAACAAGGCAATAACAGACATGAATAAGGCACATTCCCTTCCCTCTATTCATCTCTTTCTCAAAGCTTTTGGTCATTCCTTGTTGGCAACAAAACATAAACTCAGTTACTTAGCCTCCATTCTTTTTTTTTTTTTTAAAGATTTTATTTATTTATTTGACAGAGATAGAGACAGCCAGCGAGAGAGGGAACACAAGCAGGGGGAGTGGGAGAGGAAGAAGCAGGCTCATAGCGGAGGAGCCTGATGTGGGGCTCGATCCCATAACGCCGGGATCACACCCTGAGCCGAAGGCAGACGCTTAACCGCTGTGCCACCCAGGCGCCCCACTTAGCCTCCATTCTTAATATTCCCAACCTAACTGTACAACTATTTCTTATACCAATCTTCCATTAAAAAAAAATTCAGTACTTTTTCTATCTCCCATTATAATGGTCATGTGTGCTATCTTATATTATTAGATATAGTTGTATTTTTAATTTATTCAATTGCATTTTAAACTCATTGAGGGTAGTTATACTTTCATGCTCTTCTTTTTTATTCCTAGTGCTTTGTGTGTAGAAGATAGTCAAAACATTATTTCTTGACTTGTTGACTTATCAACCATTAAGGGAGGTAGATGGGACAAACAGGTGTTTAAAAGGGACTAATTCAATAAGTCTTACAGAAAACATATGAAAAGTAAAAGAAAAAGGTAAAAATGTTTTTCTTTGTATTTTAGATTTCCCAGAAGTTCTATACTTACATGAAAATTTTATTGACAGTTTAGTAATTCAAAAATATTTTTAACTTCTGTCACTTACTGTGGGTAGTAAAATAATAAAGTGACTGATTCAAAGCATAGCTAAGTTTTTCAAAATTATTTGTTTTGCTTATGTAACTTGGTTTTAGAAAGCATATCTCCAACCCAGTTTATGGCTTTCATTCCAAGTAAAATGAAAGCCAGCCAAATATCTTTCTATAAATATCTAAAAAGATCATTTATGATGCCAGTCTACAGACTTGAAATACCTAGACTTCCTGGAACCACATATTTAAATTTTGAAGATGTTAATTCTCTGAAAGTTTATTTTTTAAATTAACTATTCCTTTAGGATATAAGAGCTCTTAAAATAATAATTTTTCCTGGCTGAAAAGTAACATAACAATGTTTTGATATATCTAAATGCTATATTTTTGACCAGTAGTTTTTACTCTGTATCATCACATAATAGATATTTTCAATTCAAATTATGAGAAAACTGTTTAAGGAAGTATAGGTGATAGATTTAATGGAGTGGTTTGATTATTAAAAGCAATAACATAACCTCACAAATTATGGAAAAAAATTAATCACATCTGAAATGATTATTTAGGAGTTAAAGTGTGGAAAATAAGGTAGGAATTCATCTCTGACTATAGGAAAAAAAAAAAAAAAGCCTGCTTTTTTCCTGCTGATAATTGTTTGAAGGGACATCACCATTCTGTTAATGAGTAGCAGAAAATAGAAACATGCTACATTTTACAAATGGGAGTATATAGTTTGGAAGATAAATAATTATGTGAAAGCCCTTTAAGTGTATCTGTTATAATTCTGACACCAACTTTTTTTAAAAAATGTGTTGAATTCAGAAAATTTTAATATACTTGCTTAAACATTTAATTTTATCCTGAAATTTCAAATTAGACATTTTTTGTTATTAATATTTTATAACATGGTCAAGGGTGAAATTTATTTAAGATAATCTGTAAATATACTTCTTTTCTTCTATTAATTAGATTTTCTGTTTCTGTAAAGTTCCATGACTACAGACATAGACAGAAGGAGATAATCAGCAACATTTGTTGAAAATAAATGAGAAATGTGATTAAAATTTGTAAGGCCAATTAACTAAATATGCATCAAATCAAAACCAGAGGTTTTATGAAGGGAAGAGCCCTTACTTGTACAATTTTATGTTCCCTTTAGGCACTTTTTGGAGAGTGTGGAAAGTTTTATAGTGAATCCTGAGACATAGTTATAAAGTTATTTAAATCCCCAGTTTAATATAGTAAATTAGTTACCCAGACCAAAATTGTGAACTCAAATTTGGTCTTGGTCATCTAAGTGGTAACTGGTTGGTTAGAACAGGAAGTTGCTGAAAAATCATATCAAATCATAGGAGATAAATGGACTATTCTGGTGATAATCATGTTTCATTCTAATATGACCTTTAGACTTGTGGGCTCGGAAACTTATTAAGATAACAGAATAGCTAATTATTAAATCTGGAGAAAGTAAATGTGATAGATGTAAATGTGGTGGACCAAGGAAACTAGTCCCAGTGTTTCTGGGTGTTATTTTTCTTACAGTTTTTATTGTTTTCACGAGCATTAGAGTGCTACCCATTTTTTTCAAAAGAACTTTTTGTTTTAAAAATTATGTATGTTGGGGTGCCTGGGTGGCTCATTCAGTTGAGTGTCTGCCTTTGGCTCAGGTCATGATCCCAAGGTCCTAGGATTGAGTCCCACATGGGGCTCCTTGCTCAGTGGGGAGCCTGCTTCTCGCCCTCTCTCTGCTGCTCCCCCTACTTGTGCTCTCTCTCTCTCCGTCAAATAAATAAATAAAATCTTTTAAAAAAATTATGTTTGTTTATTATAGAAAATTTGGAAAATACAGCCAAATTCGAAGAAGGAAGTAATTATCAACTGTAGTCTTACCATAATAAATAACCACTGACAATCTTTTTGTTTTGTATCCTGATAATACTTTTCCAAGCATATATGATTCGTAGCATACAAAGTAATGTCTAAACCCTTTCCCCTAAATTGCAAATTCAGAGTTATGAAATTGCAGGTTTGTAAAATTACAAATTCAGAGTTACAAACCGTGGTGAGGAGCCTGTTAAATGATGTGGAGAGGAAGGGATGCATTTATTTATCCTCCCTGTCTGGATTTATTTTTGAGAGGAAAAAAAAGTTCATTGTTTTGTGACTAAGTTTTACTTCATGTTATCCCACATGTTCTGAATCCACTGCTTAAGTATAAAATTCACCACTTGTCTGTTATAGTGGAGACGTTTTAATAACTTTAAAGGACAATGGACTTTAAAGACCAAGACTAGTATATACTTTAAATATATACCATCCTGGAGTATTAAAAGAATATATTTGCTACTTTTACATGCCTTTACAATCGTCTTGTTGGAGTAAATGATGTTCTAAAAGTTCAAGTTGCTTGCTTTTATTTTTTTTTAAACCTCTCTAAGTATTTTATTTTATTTATTTATTTTTAAGATTTAAAAAAAAAATTGACAGAAAGAGAGAGAGAGAGAGCACACAATCAGGGGGAGAAGGAGAGGAGGAAGCAGGCTCCCTGCTGAGCAGGGAGCCTGATGCAGGACTTGATCCCATGAGCATGGGATCATGACCTGAGCCGAAGGCAGACGCTTAACTGACTGAGCCACCCAGGCATCCTGCTTTCTTTGATTTTAAATTTTGTTCCACAAACACATACACAGGTGTAACATGTATAACTATTTTATTGTAACAAAGCAGTTATTGTGAATGTTTGATGTTACTGTACTCATCATGAAGTCATTTATAAAAGCTTTAGAATTCCTCAACAAACCAATATTTTAGTGCATTTCTAGCATGTTGTCAGTGTAATAAAACGCATCGGGGGCCTAGTGAAAGAGCAAAGGCATTATAAACTTTCACATACCAGTGTCAACTTTGGGCTCCTTAGAAGGCAGTTCTTGCAGGCAAGTTGAGTCATCCCGAGTTTGGTGGGAGCCAGTATTTGGGATGTTAGCATGTTTGGAATGGACCCTAATCATTTCTCTGGATTTTAGTGTCCAGAGCAGGATGGCTATGGAAGTACTGCATCATCATTGCTACCCGCTCACGCCAGTAAAATGTCTGCCTATCTGCCAGCAAAGCAGGAACTTCAAGACCAGTGCCAGTGCATTCCAAACAAGGTTTGCTTGTGTTAATCTATGCCCACTGAAAAGCCATGACACAGATTGAGCCAGGCCCCTTGGATGTGGCCCCGGTGCACAGACTGTGTCTTGACCTTTAGTGTTAGTTGAATCAAACACATAAGCCACTCTGTCACTGGGGTGGGTTAAGAGAAGGGAATTGGGGATAGGATTTCCTGGATTTTTTTTCTGGATAGTTCTGAAGCCATCAGACTTTCTTTCCAGGCTGTGAATTAGAATGGATAGAAAGGTAAAGGGGGGACCCTCCTGGACAACAGACAAATATTGAGTACTTAACATATGCCTGGAATAGGCTTCTGCTCTGGAAGTTCACAGTTGAAGAAAACAGAGCCTGCTCTTTAACACACAGATACTCTGTATAGTATTTCTTTGATGTGTGCTGATACTCTAGGAAATAGGCAAAGAATATTACTTAAAGAATTTGCTTCATTTGTACCAGTATGGTCCCCTGGTCAGGAAGAGTGGTCCTGTGAACCTACATAAACTTCTTCTATGAATGTTAATGGCAGTCAAGAGGCTGTGCTACAAGGAGGCTAAGTGATTTCTTGATGGTGTTCCTCTATGCTCATACCTGAGGAAAGGAAAAGGAAAAGAAAAACTTGCCCTGGTTCCTAGAGCAGAATGTTTCCTAGCATTGTGACTTACTGCATGCCCTTAGAGACTTAACACATCCGGCCGCCACTTCACTCCTGGCTGGACGAATAGATATGGGGGTGAGGTAAAAGTTTAGAGGAACCTTACATTTCTTCTAGCGACCACTACTGTATCATAAGCTCCATGAGAAAGGTAAGTACAAGGTGCAGGGGCCATAGAGGAGCACCACGTGTCCCAGTCCGTGGAAAGTCTCATGGAGGAGATGATGCCAAATGGCATTTGGAAGAGGGAGGGTACTGAGCCTCCTGAGGAAGGGAAGGGCATTCTAGCAGAGGGACCAACATCAGCTCAGGGGAGAGCAAAGCTTTATCCTACTATTGTCACCTTTATATGTATAAACTATTAGTCTTTAGCTCAATGTGACAGACTGTTTGATAACACAGGATTCATTTTTGCTCAGGGAGAAGTGGGATTACCAGGAACTCCAGGCTCACCTGGTCAGAAAGGGGATAAAGGAGAACCGGTAAGATACCTCAAAACACTGTCAGGATGAAAGTGGATTTTTTTCAAAAGCGACTTAAAAATGTATCCATCTCATATCTCTATGTCCCATACAAATGCACATTTCCGTTAAAGGCTATTAAGGACTATATTTAAGTGCTGGTTGCTGAAATAAGGAAGACTACATCAGCATTCAAATCTGCTTTTGAGTTCCTATTAGAACTAAAATTTGAAAAGATGCGGAAACCCACATCTTTGTATTTATAAACTTTAAGCAAAATTGTAAAGTAAGAAAGTTTATTTTTCTGTCGTGCCCTAGCCTTCTCTAGCATTCTGTTCTCCAAATACTTGAACTCTTGTTTCTCTTGTGTGCCAATGGATCCCCACTAAAGATTATTTTTTAGCTTCCTATCATTTGTTTGTTTATTTATCTATTTATTTTATTTTTTAAAAAATTTTACCCCCTTCACCCATTTCTCCAACCTCCAATCCCTACCTCTGGTAACCGGCAGTCTGTTCTCTGTATCTATGAGCTTGGTTTTCTTTTTTTCTTCTTTTCTTTTTTCTTTCTTCTTTCTTCTCTTCTCTTCTCTTCTCTTCTCTTCTCTTCTCTTCTCTTCTCTTCTCTTCTCTTCTCTTCTCTTCCTCTCTCCCTCTCCCTCTCCCTCTCCCTCTCCCTCTCCCTCTCCCTCTCCCTCTCCCTCTCCCTCTCCCTCTCCCTCCCTCTCTCTTTCTTTTATTTCCTCCATATATATGAGAGATCATATAGTATTGGTTTTTCACTGTCTGGCTTATTTCACATACTTAATATTAATGCCTTTGAGGTCCATCCATGTTGTCATAAATGGCAAGACTTTATCCTTTTTTATGGCTGAATAATATTCTAGTGTGTGTGTGTGTGTGTGTGTGTGTGTGTGTGTGTGTGCATGTATGTGTATCACATCTTCTTTATCCATTCATTCATTGATGGACACTTAAATTGTTCCCATATCTTGGCTACTGTAGATAATACTGCAATGAATGTGGAAGTGCATATATCTTTTCGAGTGAATGTTATTTTCTTCAGATAAATACCCAAAAGTGGAATTCCTGGATCATATTTTATTTTTAATTTTTTGAAGAATGTCCATACTGTTTTCCATAATGGCTGTATAATTTACCTTCCCACCAACAGTGCTGAAGTTTTCTCTCTCTCCACAACCTCACAAACACTTGTTATTGCTTGTATTTTTAATGATAGCTGTTCTAACAGATGTGAGGTGATATCTCATTGTGGTTTTGATTTGTTATTTCCTTGATAATTAATGATGTTGAGTATCTTTTCAGGTACCAGTTAGATATCTATATGTCTTCTTTGAAAAAATGTCTATTCAGGTCTTCTGCCCATTTTTAAATTGGATTTTCAAATTTTTTGCAATTGAATTGTATGAGCTCTTTATATATTTGGATATTAACCCCTTATCAGATATGTGATTTATATATATATTTTTCCATTCAGTATATTGTCTTTTCATTTTTTGATGGTTTCCTTTGCTGTGCAGAAACTTTTTAGTATGGTATAGTTCTACTTATTTATTTTTCCTTTTGGTGTCAGATTTAAAAATGATCACCAAGACCTATGTCAAGGAGTATGGTGCTTATGTTTTCTTCTAGGAGTTTTCTGGTTTCAGATGTTACATTCAGGTCTTTAATCTATTTTGAATTACTTGTGTAACATAGTGTAAGATAGTGGTTAAATTTTATTCTTTTGCATATAGCTGTCCAGTTTTCTCAACATTGTATATTGTTGGCTTCTTTGTCATAAATTAATTGACCATTTATGTGTGGGTTTAATTCTTGTTTCTCTATTCTATTCCATTGATCTATGTATCTGTTTTGTTGCCATTATTCTACTGTTTTAATTACTATAGCTTTGTGATATAGTTTGAAATCAGGAAGCATGATGTCTCCAGCTTTGTTCTTTTTTTTCTTTTTTTTTTTTAAAGATTTTATTTATTTGTTTGACAGAGACAGCCAGTGAGAGAGGGAACACAAGCAGGGGGAGTGGGAGAGGAAGAAGCAGGCTTCCAGCGGAGGAGCCTGATGTGGGGCTCGATCCCATAACGCCGGGATCACGCCCTGAGCCGAAGGCAGACGCTTAACAACTGCGCTACTCAGGCGCCCCTGTTCTTTTTTTTCAAGAACGCTTTGGCTACCTGATTTTTTTATGGTTCCATACAAATTTTAGAATGATTTCTTCTATTTCTTTGAAAAATGCCATTTTGATAGGGATTGTGCTGTATCTATAGATCACTTCGGGTAGTGTGGCTATTTGAACAATATTGATTCTTCTAATACATGACCATAGAATATCTTTCCATTTGTGTCTTCAATTTCTTTTGTTAATGTCTTATAGCTTTCAATATACATGTCTTTCACCTCCTTGGTTAAATTTATTTCTAGGAATTTTATTCTTTTTGATGCAATTATAGTTAAGATTTTTAAATTTCTCTTTCTGATAGTTCATGATTAGTGTATAGAAACACAACAGATTTTTGAGTCTTGATTTTGTACTCTGCAACCTTACTGAGTTTGTTAATTAGTTCTAACAGTTTTTTAATGCAGTCTTTACAGTTTTCTATATATAAAATCATGTCATCTGCAAATAGTGAGTGACAGTTTCACTTATCCCTTTCCAGTCTGGATGTCTTTTCTTTCTTTTTCGTGGCTATTGTTTTGGCTAGGACTTCCAATACTATGTTGAATAGTAGTGATGGGATTGGGAATCCTTGTCTTGTTCCTGATCTTCAAGGAAAGACTTTCAGCTTTTCACCATTGAGTATGGTGTTAGCTGTGGGCGTGTCATATACAGACATTATTATGTTGAGGTAGTTTCCCTCTGTACACACTGTTGAGAGTTTTTATCATATATGAATGTTGAATTTTGTCAAATACTTTTCTTGCATCTATTGAGAAAATCATATGATTTTTATCTTTCATTTCATTAATGTGATGTATCATATTGAACCATCCTTGCATGCCTGTAATAAATCCCACTTGATCATGGTGTATGATACTTTTAATAAATTGTTGAATTATGGGGCACCTGGGTGGCTCAGTCGTTAAGAATCTGCCTTCAGCCCAGGGCATGATCCTAGGGTCCTGGGATCGAGCCCCGCATCAAGCTCCCTGCTCTGCTGGGAGCCTGCTTCTTCCTCTCCCACTCCCCCTGCTTGTGTTCCCTTTCTCACTGGCTGTGTCTCTCTCTGTCAAATAAATAAATAAAATCTTTTTAAAAAATAATAATAAATTGTTGAATTCTTTTTGCTAATATTTTGTGAGAAATTTTTCATATATGTTCATCAGGATATTAGCCTGTAATGTTCTTTATTTGTGGCATGCTTGTCTAATTTTGATATGAGAGTAATGCTGGCCTCATAAAATGGGTTTGGAAGAGTTCTCTATTATTATATTTTTTGGAAGAGTTTGAGAAGGATTGATGTTAATTCTTCTTTGGATGTTTGGTAGAATTCACCAGTGAAGCTCTCTGGTCCTGTAGTTTTGTTTATTGGGATATTTTTGATTAATGATTCAATCTCATTATTATTAATTAGTCTGCTCAGATTTTCTGTTTATTATGATTCAGTCTTGGTAGGAGGTATTTTTCTAGGAATTAATCCATTGCTTCTAGGTTGTCCACTTTGTTGACATATCATTGTTCATAGTAGTCTAATGACCCCTTCTATTTCTGTGGTATCAGTTTAAATTCTTTTTCATTTTTGATTTTGAGTCCTCCCTTTTTTTTTTCTTAATGAGTCTACTTAAGAGTTGTCAAATTTGTTTCTCTTTCAAAGAACCACCTCTTAGTTTCATTGATCTCTATTATGTTTTTAGTCTCCATTTAATTTATTTCTGTGGTACGCTTCGTTATTTCTTTCCTTCTAACTTTGGGCTTTTTTTTTTTTTTTTCCCTCTAGTTCCTTGAGGTGTAAAGTTAGGTTGTTTATTTGAGACTTTTCTTGTCAGTTGTGGTAGGCATTTATCATTATGAACTTCCCTTTTAGAATTCCTTTTGCCGTATCCCACAATTTGGTGTGCTATATTTACATTTTCATTTGTCTCAGGTATTTTTTTTATTTCTTTTTTGATTTTTCTTTAACCCATTGATTATTCAATAGCATGTTGTTTAATGTCCACTTATTTGTAAATTTTCCAGTTTTTTTTCATGTAATTGATTTCAAATTTCATACCATTGTGATTGGAAGAGATGTTTGATACAATGTCAGTTTCTTAAGTTTTTTTTCATTTTAAGTTTTTATTTAAATTATAGTTAATTAGCATATAGGGTAATATTGGTTTCAGGAGTAGAATTCAGTGATTCATCACTTATATATAACACCCAGTGTTCATCACAACAAGTGCCCTCTTTAGTACTCATCACCCATGTAGCCCATTTAGTCCATCTAAAGCCTCCCTCCCTCCATAACCCTAAGTTTGTTCTCTATAGTTAAGAGTGTCTTATGGTTTGCTTCTCTCTCTCTTTTTTTCCTTCCCCTATGTTCATCTGTTTCATTTCTTAAATTCTACATATGAATGAAATCATATAATCTTTGTCTTTCTCTGAGTGACTTATTTCACTTAGCATAATACACTCTAGCTCCATCCACATCATTGCAAATGGCAAGGGTTCATTCTTTCTGATGGCTGAGTAATATTCCAGTGTGTGTGTGTGTGTGTGTGTGTGTGCATGTGTGTGCACCACATCTTCTTTATCCATTCATCATTCAGTGGACCTTTGGGCTCTTTCCATAATTTGGCTATTGTTGATAATGCTGCTATAAACATGGGGGTGCATGAGCACCTTTGAATCAGTATTTTTGTATCCTTTTGGTAAATACTCATTATCAGGGAAATACGAAGAGTTTCTTAAATTTATTAAGATTGGTTTTGTAGCCTAACATTTGATCTATCTTTTTTTTTTAAAGATTTTATTTATTTATTTGAGAGACAGAGACAGAGATAGCGACAGAGCTAGCAAGAGAGAGCAGGAACAGGGAGGAGAGGGAGAAGCAGGCTCCCTGCTTAGCAGGGAGCCTAATGCAGGGCTTGATCCCAGGACCCTGGTATCATGACCTGAGCTGAAGACCTAACTGACTGAGCCACCCAGGTGCCCCACATTTGATCTATCTTAAAAAATGTTCCATGTGTACCTGAGAAGAATATATATTTTGTTGCTTTTGAATGAAATGTTCTGATCCTGGTGGATAATGCTTTCACTTTATTCTTGAATTCATTTTACTAGTGTTTGGTTGAGGATTCTTGCATTTATGTTTATCAGGGATATTGGCTTATAATTAACTTTTCTTGTGACTTCTTTTGTCTGCTGATGGATCCCCACTGAAAATTCTTCCTTAGCTCCCAACCCTTTTCCTAAACAGCACACCTTTGTTGAACTAATTTTAGGCAATATCCTATGCTTAGAGATTTGCCTTTCCCTTCTCCCTACCATATCAAAATTTAAGTGTTCCATTTTCCACTTTTTAATGTTGTATCTTTTGTTAGCCAACTTGATAAATTAATTTGTGCTAAGTTTAGGAGTTGATTTTTCACCTTTCCAAGGTGAAACAGATTTGAATTCCATTCATGCCTTAACTTGGAAGTCCATGGTTCTAAATTAGCAACATAATCTAAATGGCCTCCTTATTTTAAAAGGTAGGAGACTGATGTTTGAGAAATGACTGATCCTTTTAAGTTGCAGAGCAAGCTTCAACAAAGGCTTCATAGGTATTTGACTCCCAAAGGAAGGTCTGCCTATTGTGGCTTTCATGGGAACTTTAGGCACTTTAGCAAGTGTTTGAGAGAATTTTGAGGTGTGATGGAGCATTTATTTTTGCCCTTTAAATCAAATTACTTGGGATAAGTTTGCTTAATGCCATTATATGAAAACTTAAAATAGTTCAACAATATCTAGTCCTAAGGACTACTTCAATCAAACTAAACATATAAATCATTACAGCAATAGCTGGTATTTATTGAGTACTTACCATGTGCCAGACTCACTCGGAAGAGTGATTTAGATAAATTATCTTTTTGATTCTTAAAACTTTTCATGTTAAGTATTGGTATTACTATTTCATAGAAGGCAAAACCGAAGTTTAGGGAGGTTAAATTATTGCCTAAGGCCACATGGGGAGTGGTCAAGCTGGGATCAGAACCTAGACAAGTCAAATCCAGTTTGCATTTTGAAGGTTGCTCTATATTTGAAAAGCTCTTCAGTATTATTTGTATTCTTTGATCATGGCACTTCCACTTGAAATATCTTGTTTTATCCTTATAACTTCATAAAGAATTTCAACCCAATATTTTTATCCTCATTTTGCAGCTGAGAGAACTATGCATGGGTAGAATGGTGTGCCCATGTTAACATAATTAAGAGGACTCATAAAATAGAAAAGATCTGGATTAATCCCAACTCTTCTCAGGTTAGCAGTGTGAGCTTGGCCAAGCCACCCAGTCTCTTTATGCTTCATTTCCCTCATCTGTAAATGAGGGCATATCATCTATCAGTTCTACCTATATCGTAAGGCTGACACAAAGTACTTTGAAAACACATTTCTGTCTTACTTGTTGGTGATTGTGAAGTGATACACATTACCATTTTTTAACGTGAATTTCCCATTCTTTCCCTTATCAGTTCTATCAGTTTAAGATTACTGGCAATGGAAGAAATTCCACATGTCACTTTTGGAAGGAGTAAAATACTTTAAAAATATCCCTGTCTCTTTTAAAAAACATTAAGTAAATATTAAGAAAATCATTAAATCGCCTTTAAATGATTTTTTTTTAAAAGATTAGGTATTAAGACTCTCTTGTTAAAGCATATGCCTTTTAAAGACTCATTCTTTCCTCCATACTCTTTAATCATATAGTAGATGCCTCTTTTAACATCTAAATATTTATTTTTCTTTTATTCATTAATACATCAGCAACAATTTATTGAGTTCCTGTTATAATAAAAAGTGTGCTAAGTTCTGGAGCTATAGCAGTAGTGAGAAAACTAGGCTTACTCTCACTGAGTTTATAATCTAGGGATTATTTGTTCAAGGAATCTTCCTTCCCTTTGTAGGAAGAAAACCAAGAGAAAAGGACTAGGAAGGAATTAGTAAAAATTATAATTATTGGCAAATTTATTGTATTCCAAATCTATAAAATATACAAAAATGTACCCTAGAGTTACAGTGTATTATATAACTTACCATTTAAGATATATTTTTAAAATATTAGCATTGGTTTTAATTTCCAGACTATACAAAACTCATAATTGCAAGTGATTTTAGTGGCAAGGTAAAAAGAGCTGGGATAAAATAAATTGATGATCTACAAAACAAGACAAATAATTAATTTGTATATCCTTTTATTTTTTCAATATAAGCACCAGCATTTGATTAAACCAGCATAGCCCTTGCTGTGTAATTATGACTTCAGATGACTGTGGCTATGAATGCGTTCAGCTTTCTGGCACTCTTAATAAACATAGATGTATTGTTTCATTTTAAGGAGTTGGTGATGAGTCTGTTCCTGTTCTTATTGTATTGTGTGATCTGCAACTTTAATGTGCAATAAATAAAGATGACTTTCCTCTGTGTTTAAGTCTGCTATATAATTTTCATTATTAGAGTAGGTGCACAAAATAATGCTTGCATAGCTTGAAGATTGAAAGTCATTTTGCTCTAAGGCATATTGAATAGTTAATTTTGTGAAATGATCAGAAGTGCAGTGTTACTAAGGGAACCAGATGTTCTCAAGGTTTTCCTTTTGGTCTATAAGACTGACAAGGGTTATTTAGGACAGTATATGCAGGGCAGTATATTAGAAGGCTTACCTCTTTGGAGCCTGAACCACTTGAGACTGAATCCCATCCACCTCTTACTTGCTTAGAAAGTGATCCTTAATAATACCTAGTCAATGGTTTATTGTGAAGAAGGAATGCGATAAAATGCATATAAGGTACAGAGTGTCAGAAACTAGCACATAATGGGTACTGAAAAAATATGTTTCCTCTGCTTTCCTATCCATAGTATACTTGTTCACATATTTAGGGAGAGGTGGAAATAATCCTTTTAGTTTGAGTTTAGTTTCTTACGTGACTTGGCCAAAAGCAAATTAATCTTCGTTTGTAAAATAATCCCTTAGAATTTGCAATTGATTAAATATATTAGTACATAAAATCTTGAAGTGTTGTTGTATGCTACTTGTAGTAAATATTAATAAGTTATTGATAGTTAATTTCTTGAAAAGGTCACTTACGGATTTAAGTATTTCATTCAAATCTATGTCTTCTGTTCCCAACATTATTTGACAATGAATAAGCATGTAAGTAAATCCTTTCCCACCTGGGTCAAAACCCATCCTTGGCTTCCTGTCTCTCTCAAGATACACACTGAAGCTCTCTCCATGGCTTCACATAATGTGCAGAGCTCTCCCTATCCCACTCTCCACTCCCTATATTGTGTCCTACCCTATCCCCTTGTTCACTCCTGCTCCAGGGTCTTAACACCGGGTTACATATACCTGGGATTCCTTAGATAGCCACTTGGCTCTCTTCTTCACACCATTTATGTTCTTTCTCAGATATCACTTTAAAAAGGAAAGGCCTATTCTGAAGTCTTTCTATAAAAAACATCCCTTCATTCCACTTCTGTGTTCTTTCTTAGCATTTTTAGTGTCACCTGACTTGTTAGCATTATGCATCTATTTATTTCCCCTACTAGAATAGGAATTTTGTGAGCAGCATACATAGAACAGCACGTAATAGGAACTGAATGAATGAATGAACACCACACTTGACAGAAAGTCTAAATCATCGACTCAGCTGTTTCTAGAACCTATACATTTGATGCCCCAATTGCCCAGGCAACTTTGCCAAGCAGGGCAGAGAGTCAATTTACAGAGAAAGAGCTAGATATGCTAAATCATTAAGGACGGTTACTTACTATTGTTCTGTATTACACTTTTTCTTTTAACAAACAAAGTGACATGATTAGTTTTAGCTTCATTACTATTTAGCAATGAAGAATCAGAAATATTTAGGAAAAAATTGGTTTGGGCTTAATTTAATTTTTATCTTTACTTGCCTATGTTCTCATCCACGCTTCATTAATCTGGTTTACTGCCTTGTTTTTTCTTCTCATAAAAATGATGACCCTCTTCATGGAGTAAGATGGCTTGAAATTCAACCACTGCATGAATTTGAACACCTAGATGTGATCAGTATTCTATAATAGGGCACCTAATCAAATCATCTCATTGTCCAAGAGTAAACTCTAGATGGCATTATTTGAAATAACAATTAATACTTTTCTTTCATTCAGACTTGATTATTGTAATTTTCTAAATCTTTTAATTCTCCCCCTTTTTTTAAGCAAATGTAGTTAGTAACCTAATTACTTAGCAACCACATTACTTTCTCAGTTCTTTAGGACCGTGGCTAATACCCTTACCCACTTCAAAGTTGAAATTCTGTCAGAGTTTTGTAAAATAGCAGCTCAATTTCAGTGTCCCTGAACCTAAGGTCTGAGCTCTGTTTCAGGAATAATTTTCCAGTTTATGTTTGAATTATTACCTTCCACATATGTAGTTAATTTCCCAAAAAGTATAGGCTTTACGAAATGATTGCTTTGCTGACATACTTCTAAAGAAAATCAAAACAATTTAAAATGGAATAAGTTAGCTTACCTGACTCTTTAGTCAGAAAATTTTGTATTGATTCCTTTCCAATACCCCCTCCTTCAGACCTCAGTACATGGAAGTTTCCGTTTTGAATATTCTAATGTGTTAACTCAGGGATTACTGGTGAGTTTCCTTTTATTTTCTTTTCAATCTGACATTACTCATATACTCATTCTGTAGCCACACCACACCAATAAAAAGTAATAGAATCAAAATATGTTCTCAATTTTTTTGAAAGAAGGAATATCTTCCCTTAGTAGTAAACTCTCAGAGGTAGAATTTAATATTGACTTTTGACTTTCTGTCTATGTCAAATAAGAAATAAATAATATTTCTTTATCCTTTCTAATCTAATATTGAATATTTTTTTATTTTGTTTTATATCCATTTTTGTATCAATTTTATTTTTATATCCATTTTACCCAACCTGATATAATCTCGTCTAATCTATAGGAGCTTGAAGTTGAAATTTACTTGTGTACCTTAAATCTGAAATGAACATACAATATCAGTGCAAAAAGGCATTATATATTCATAAAATTCTGATATATTTCTTAATCTCTACCACACATTAGTGATGGAGAAACTCTATTCAAAAAGTTGATATTATTTTCCACCATTTCAAGGATAAATTTATTAGACTGAATTTGTGGTAGAGCCATTAAGGTAGATATAGGTAACACATCAGCTTCATTGAGAATATTTTTTCCCATTTAGATGGAAAAGCAGGGAAGGTAACAATTGAATTCACCCAGCTGTGGGATTTTTCCTAGAGGATATAATGGAAGATCAGGCACACTAAGGAAACAAATATGGGTACCTTGGAGTCTAAAATTTCATGACTTATTTGAATGGAAAGCATCAGGTTAAGATAAAAGCAATGGAATCATTCCTTACCTTTGATAAATATAAAAGAAATGACAAAGCTAAATTACATACATCTGTATGGAGAATGCATAATTTTAGTTTTGATTAGCACTTTGATATTTATTACTTATTAACTTTTTGAATATTTGTTGTCAAAAGTATAGTTTAATGACTTGTTGACAGTATGAGGAAGGGACTCAGGGAACAAAATTTGGAGCAAGCGGAAGCACCTCATCTGTGAAATGGTAGATTCTCTTTGACATTAGCACTTAATACACCTTTGGAAAAAAAACCTCCTAATGAGCATTCCTATATTTTAGGGTTCAGGTGGTATTAAAGGTGAATTTGGTGCTCCTGGAATTCCTGGGGAAAAGTTATGTGGATTTGCTATGTGATTAAGCTTCATGGCTATTGTAAAAGATTGTACCAGGTAGGAAGACAAAATATATAGAACAAGTGTGATACTTCAGAGGTCAGCAAACTGTGACTCTGCAGCAGGGCTGCCAAAATCTCTAACTGGATGATTTTGTGAATAACATCGTGCTGGAGCACAGCCACACTCAATTGTTTCCATATTGTTTTAGGCTGCTTTTGTGCCACGTGGCAGGGTTAGGTAATTGTGGCAGAAATCATATGACCTGCAAAGTCTAAAATATTTACTGTCTGGTCCTCTGCAGAAAAAACTTGCTGACCCCTGTTCTAGAGCCATTATTCTGAGATCCCCAAGGCTTCTGAGTTTCACTATTTTATGTATGCTATAATAGCTTTTAATACATATTTCATTGTAGACAAAATTAAACATTTAAAAATACAGTACCACATGAGATATTATAAATAAATATACAAAATACAAGAGATATATTCAGTCCGTTGATCAAATGCTAAAAATATGGTATTTATCTCATAAAATGGTTAAATTTCACATTGTCTTTTCTAATGCTGTAAAGATAATCCTACGTGATGAATTTACTCACAAGACGTTAGGGTTGCAGTTCAGCATCTTATTTAAGTTGTTTTGTCTTAATTTTTTTTTATTTGAGTATAGTTGATATGCAATTTTTTTTAAAGATTTTATTTATTTATTTATTTGTCAGAAAGAGAGGGAGAGCACGAGCAGGAGGAGAGGCAAGCAGGGGGAAAAGCAGGCTCCCCACTGAGCAAGGAGCATAATACAGGATTCAGCCCCAGGACCGGGGATCATGACCTGAGCCAAATGCAGAGGCTTAACCAGCTGAGCCACCAAAGCTTCCCTAGTTGAGATGCAATGTTACATTTGTTTCAGGTGTACAACTTAGTAGTTCAATTTCTCTATACATTGTGCTGTGCTCACCACAAGTATAGCTACCATCCCTCATCACACAACACTATTACAATATCACTGACTATATTCCCTGTGCTGTGCCTTTTATTCCCATGACTTACTCATTCCTTATATTTAAGTTCAGTTTTTATAGAAACTTTAAAAATTGTTATATTTGTAAATATAAACTGCAATTAGCTTGTCCTGTTTTTCATGATACATGAATGTGTGTATACCTACACACACATAACTTCAACTGCTGAATTATTAAAGTTTCACTTGTTGATGCTAAGAAAATGCTCTTCTTCATTAAAAGAAGTTTAGTATTGGTTTCTGTAGCTGTTTTAGCTGCACTAATTATCAAGTGAATCCATTGTGCCTCATTATCCAGAAGGCCTTGACCCTGTGGTTATTAAACGGCAAGTGTCACAAGAGTAACTGAAGATGAAGTGGTAGGAGGTTCAGAAATTATCAGGCAGAAATTTTTTGAGTCCTTAAATGTGTCTGATTTCTGACTGCTACATTGCTGCTGCTTTTTTTTTTTTCCCTTTTAGGAATTATTCCCCCCTTTTTTTTCTTTTAGGAATTAGTCTGTTAGGAATAATTAAAGAATTATTTAGGAATTAGCAAATTCCTTACTCCTCCTGTAGTAGTGTAAATGTTAGATTCAGTAAAATCTTTGTTGAATGATGATGCTTGCTGCAAGTTAATATTTATTTGGGCTGCTATCCTCTTGCTTAATTAAGCTTGCTGATGACATTAATTGCAGACTCTTCATCATAAGTAAAAGTTCCTTCAAACACTTGTCCAAAGGTCTAATTTCTTCAAAATGCTTTTTCCCCTAGAGAATACTACTCAGTCATCTATCTCCAAGGCAGATTGCCCTATTCCAAATTTGTTTCAAACACTCATTCCACCAACCTCTTCCTAAAATACGTCATAATAATCTGATTGTTTGGATTTCGGATCATTGGGATTTGGGGAATTACTTTGAATATGGGAACTTTTTTTAAAGCCAAATACAGAATTACTGGAGTACTTGGACTATAAAATAGATTATAGATAATTGGACTTCTTTACTATAGGATAGAAAGTAAGATTCATATAATTTTACACAGTAAGTTATGGGAAAGCAGGACAATTAGAGAATTCATGCTGCTTCCAGTGGTGCTGAACATAGTAGTTTCAGGCTACATTGGGCTCTTGGATCCTGGTTTCATGCATCTTCACAGACCCTCCTTAGTGGCAAATACCCTTCCAGTACCTATAGAATCATGAGTCTTTGACCATAGCCTATTCTCAAGGTCACAGTCACTGGTGGTACCAGGTCTGCTTCTAACTGGTCACTTCATTTAGCTGTTAAAGGGATGTAACACTCGTGAGTGCAGAAATGTCACCTGAAGAGTGTTTTTCTCACTCCCATAATCCACAGGTTACCATTTATTTAAAATAACTCTAATGAATATATACAGAATGAAAATAACAAGAAAACTACTATGTTATCGGATGGCCTGGTTAGTAAGTTTTAAATATTTCATTCCAATAAGGATATATCAATTTTTCCTAATTTTTTAAACTTCAAAATTTTGAAATTATAATTGTAAAGATGAGCACTTATATTTGGAGTAAAATACTTAAGTTGTTTTAAGATGAAAATAACTTGATTGATTTTTCTGAATACATTTCCAAAGAAAATTATTAGTTCTTTAAGTATTCCGTATTCTCAGAGCTGGATCTCCCACAGTTGGCTTAATGTGACTTGCACGCATCTCACGAGTACTCAGACAACATCACCAGGCTTAACTTTGAATCTTCTTCTCAGGATTTATAATTCTTTGGGGTTCTTTTTCTTGGAATTACAAATGCTTAATGGCTCTGTTAAAAGATAAAATTAAAAAAGATGAATTGTCTCGCTTGGAACAAGACCATACGCAAAGTGTCATTGAACATAGAGCTCAGGTATAATCTCAAAGTGAAGCTTTCTTAATTTTTTAAGGTTTAATATTTAAAGTAGAAAGCTGATTTATGTTAATGGAGTGAAGTATATTCTGAGCACTGTAGAGTAGAATTTGTATATTAGCTATCTCTTATACTTACATCCAGTGTGATACTATAATAAATTAAGTGATTTGCATGTTAATCCTATTATTCTAAGGTAAACCTACACGTTGAAGTTTGGCTAGGTGATAGCAGTTAATTTTTTAAGTCGAGGCACTGAACAAAGTATTAGTTTCTTCTGAGGCCCAGGAGAAAAATAGAACACTGAACAACACTCTATTATGAAATCAATTGGTGGGATATGTGAAGTCATGGAGGATGAAGAACTGGGGCATCTGATTATGTTCTTTTGTGATTCCAGTACTCATCACCATATACAGACTTGTACTGGGCATTCTAACCTTGTATGTGCAGCTCTACTGTCAACACACTGCACCCAATAACTTTCCCCTTTACATCTATTCAGCACAGCTAGGATTTTGCCTAAGAGACTTGGTAAATTTTCTGTTCTGAGTTCATGTAAGAAAAGCTATCTTATGTAGCAAGTGCAGCAGGTGTTATAAGTTATTAGTCACTGGTGACTTCTGGTAAGCTTGATTGGACAGAAACCACTGGCAGTCAAGATGAGTAAATTGGATGGTCTAATTTCCATGAGAACTAAATCACTTAATGCATAATATCACACACATGCTTGCACATATACGACATGCATTCACACACATATGCACACATATGCTCACAATATACTTGTGGTATGCAGTGAGAAAATGAGGTGAGGATTTGGACCCTGGGAGCAAATCCTGCCCACCTTGTTACCTTCAGACATAACACTCAAAGCATGCTTGTGTTCATTACTTGAGTATTTCAAACAAAAAAATTATTTCATTCTCTATTTCACTTATGTATGTCATGTATCATATGTTTTTTGAGAAGTGGGGATATTTTTAAAAAACAGGAATAATTATTTTCTAGTTATCTTAATCCTAATAATGTGATAGGGAAAGTTCAGTAAATATGAAGCCTAATTTATGCCAAAACCAAGTTTCTATCTGCTTAATTACCTACAGTTTGTCCCTAAAATGTTTATTTTACTAAGAAAACTTTCACACAAAAAAATTCTGTTTTTCACCAAGTAGGTATGCAGTAAATGATAACCACCATGACTATACCATTCAGATATTAACTACCCAGAGTTTGATTGCCTGTTTGAATCCCAGCTCAAATCCTCAGTCTATAATTTTAGGGCATGTCTCTTGGTTTCTTCCAAGCTTTTTCTTTTTTAAAATGGGCATTATATTGTATCTACTTCTAGTTTTGTCCTAAGGATTCAATGAGATTATTCATAAAAGTGGCAGCTCAGTGCCTGACCTATAAATACAGTAATATCTACTTATCAGCGGTCAACTGCAATCTGGAAGCAGATGGTCCTCCTTCTGACATATGGTCAGAAGGTCAGTAGTATCCTAATGCTACATCACAATGCCTACGTCATTCATCTCACTTCACTTCATCATGTAGGCATTTTATCATCTCACATCATTGCAAGAAGAAGGGTTAATACGTTACAGTAAGATATTTTGAGAGAGAGAGAGACCCCATTCACATAACTTTTGTTATAGGACATTGTTATAATTGTTCTATTTTATTATTAGTTATTCTTGTTAATCTCTTACTGTGGCTAAATTATAAATTAAGCTTTGTCATAGATATGTATGTATAGGAAAAAACACGGTGTATATAGGGTTTGGTACTATCTGTGGTTTTAGGTCTTGGAAGGTATTCCCTGTAGATAAGGGTCGGATTATTGTATTTGGTAAAAAGATATAATTTTAAAAGAAACCAGTTTGATGATTCAATTATTCTAAACTCAGGCTTACTATGAAACTAAATTAGAACTCATTTGAGGAAATTTATATTATTTATTCAAAATATATTTAGTGGAGGGGCGCCTGGGTGGCACAGCAGTTAAGCATCTGCCTTCGGCTCAGAGCGTGATCCCAGCGTTATGGGATCGAGCCCCACATCGGGCTCCTCCGCTGCGAGCCTGCTTCTTCCTCTCCCACTCCCCCTGCTTGTGTTCCCTCTCTCGCTGGCTGTCTCTATCTCTGTCAAATAAATAAATAAAATCTTTAAAAAAAAAAAAACAAAGTTATATTTGCATGTTAGCAAACCAATTAATTTTCTATTTAATTGAAATATATATGAATATAAACTCACAATATTAATAACCATTTACTCAATCATTATTATGTGTTAATACTGTCAGGAGACTTCTTTACATTATTTTATTTATTTCTCACAGTATCTCTGAGGTAAGATTTATTATCATTAGTATTTCACAGATTAAGAAACCAAGATAGAATAACAACTTCCACAAATTTTCATAGCTAGCAGATGGTAGGGCCAGGATTTGAATCTTACCCATATGAGTTCATAGCTCTTGCACCTTTACTGTATCATCTGGATATATTTCCTCAAGTATCCAAATTTCCTTTGCACAGATAGTTTATTAGATCTTAAATTCATTTGCCTACTGCCTAGAGAGAGAAGTGTACAGAGGGTTTCCTAAATTCTGCTTGGGGGGGGGGCTGTGTTCCTTCTCTTTAAATCCATGGACCCCCTTTTAAAGTTTCCCCAACTGTAGGGATTCTGACTCTCCCACCCTCAGGAAATTGTGTCCACCAATTAAAAATCATCATATGTTTTTTTCACTGAATGAAAGTATTTTGTTTAGCTTTATCTTCTAAAATAAGTGTTATGAAAACAACATGATTTTGTTTGGTTTCCAAATTCAAAAGTATATTTGGTTTTGTTTTGTTTTTTAAAGATTTTATTTATTTATTTGACAGAGAGAGAGGGACAGTGAGAGAGGGAACACAAGCAGGGGGAGTGGGAGAGGGAGAAGCAGGCTCCCCGCCGACCAGAGAGCCCAATGTGGGGCTCGATCCCAGGGCCTTGGGATCGTGACCTGAGCTGAAGGCAGATGCTTAACGACTGCACTACCCAGGTGCCCCTCAAAAGTATATTTGACATAAGCCTTTAAAATTCCCATACCTGGACTGTCTGGAGATCCTTATCTGTCCACCTCTCAGCAGACCAATCATGGCCACACTCTCCAGATTACCCTATGTCAGCACCTAACAAAGAAAATTCTCTTTATGTTCTCTATGGAATATGCTTTCAATATATAAATATACAATTGTATATATAAGTATACTTATTACATATCTAATGTAAGTATATATATAACTATACATTCTTTTGGTCAAATCTATATATACATACATTTATTATATATTCATTTGGTCAAAAACAAAAATGTTTAACTTAGCGCCATGAGTTTATTAAAAAAATAATCGAACTTCTAGAGGTAAAAAGCCATATCCATTAAAGCATTTAAGAAGTATATCTGATAACGTGATGAGAGAGTTGCCAAGTTGTCTGACTTAAAACCAGCCGGTCTAACTATGCTCACGCCGAGGCGCTTTGTGTGACAGTCCTTTCACCATACACTCTGAAGCCCCCAGTCTCTGCAGCAGGGCAAGACTGAACTGGGCACATCCATTGTTCCCTGTCTGCCTTTGTATTTCTTTTCAGTTGGAAAATGAAATGACTGTGATCTCTGAATCTCGATTTTCCCCTTAAAAAGACATTTTACGAGAAGACTGCAGCTTCAGGAAATAAAGGCAGATGCTGTTACAGTTTCTGAAAGTGCAGACAAGGCCAGTAGCTGTTGTGAATTATAATGAACTCGGAGACAGCCCTGGTCCAGATGTAGCAGGAATGCCTTAGAGACTCAGAAACTTATAGGTGCTTATTGAAAAAGATAGAGAATATTTTAAAGTCATTTGGCTTTCCACCTATATTATCTAGTTTCATCTCATTTTCCATTGAGATTCAGAATTATATTAATTTCAGAGGTCTTCCCAAGTTTAAAAAAGAAAAGTTAAAATACCTATTGGTATGCGACAATTTATTGTAGGAATTGAAACCCTAAATGAGAAGAATAAAAGAAAGGGCAGCTCACCTTTATTCTAACAATGGGCTCTATCCTTCCTATGAACTTGTCAAGGTTTACAAAACAAGTATGAGCTTTATGTTAGAGAAAATATTCTTGAACAGAGAATCATCTGTATACTCCTGTATTCCAGAAAATTCTGCAGTGAAAAAAGATAGAGTCAAACCTGGACATAGGATTGAACTTTTTATCATAACCAATGTTCATAGGAAAAATGACCACAAAGAACACAGTTTTGTCAACCTACTGTTGGCTTCACTTACTAAAGTTCCAAGAATGATACTTGAATTATCAGTGAAAAAATTACTGCCTTTACGTGGAGTAAGTCTCATTTAATTGTCTCATTTATGGGCATTATTTTAATACAATATCACTGTAAAATAAGCAGAAACATGAGAAGGACAGAGGCAACAGAAGGACAGGAAAAAGAAAAAGAAACTTGCTTACTCTGCAGTTGATTTTATTTCTTAATGGTTTCTTATTCCCTTCTAATGCCTTCCACGCACAGCCCGAGTAGAGCAGTTGGCAGAGAGCACGACAGATGGATGACAGGCTCAACACATGCAGTGGATCTGGCACCCAGGCACTTGACTTTTATTTGCTAAACAGTTAGCCAGATTTTGAGAACTTAGTCTGCTAATGTTCCTATTTGGTTTAATGCACTGTGAGAATCTAGCACATAAATATTAAAATATTGCCATAAAAAAGATCACACACTCTGTTTCTCTGCATAGTTTAGTGGCTAATTATTTTATTCTTGGTGTAGATTTCTGAGATACTCAGCAGTGAATTTAAAGGTGTAATTGGTATTTGATAAAGACATCTACAATTTCAGATAGAGTTTTCTAAAAGCAGCTCTGTCTAAAGGAGATTTTAGCTTCCAAGTGAGGGACAGACATAGCCAGTGTAGGGTACTGAATGAAGCTGTTAGGTACTGAGTAGAAGATTCGAGAACATGATCGTACATGATTGGTACCTTTCTTCCCTCTCACCATCACTGCATTTTCACAGATTACTAAATTCAAAGCTCAAGAAAAATCTCATCTTTTTCGTCAAGTCTCCTTGGCACCGGACAGATGAATAGCCCCTTCCCTCTGCTCATGTAGTACTTTATTTACATTATCAACATAGTTTGTGTCTTTGTCTCCGCTGTGAGCTCCAGGAGAACAAGGTCTTGTTCCTGTAACCCCAGAACCTGACCCAGCATACGGCACCCGATTGATCCTGGAAAAATGTTTGTCGAGTTATTCAGAGCTCGAATGGACTTAGCCCCAGGCCAGTAGAGAAAAGAAATTGAAGATAATGGTTTAGAACCATGCTGCTGGGGAATTGGAGAAGGTAGTGGTACTTCAGAGCAAGTCTTCTGTACTTTCTGCAAAAGCGTGCTTCAGGGAAGTAGCAGGGCAGGAGAATCACTTATCTACCTAGCAAAGCTTACAGATACTGCTTCCTAGAGTGAAATCGAACAGAGAGAAGTGTGTGCGGCTCCAGAATTTGCTTCCCATTTTCTCTTGGAGAAACTATGCTCTTTCTTCTCTCTCAAGCATAAATCTTCAGGTTATCATGCTCTCTCTTTTTCCAAATTAGGTTTGAAAAACATCTCCTGACTTTATTACAATGTTACTAAGGCATACTCTTTCTCCATATCTTCACAACTATTTACCTCAGGGCTAAAGATAAATAACCAATGACTTGAGTGCATTTAAGTTCCAGTAGAAGTAATTGATACGGAGTAGAACTATAAATTACTCATCATGAGGAACACTTTGGACAGGAAATAGTTTGCACTTACTGGTATCTCACTGTCCTTAATTAGGAGCTTACTGATGACACTGTCCTTCTCTTTGTATCTTACATCATCTTTCACTTGTTAGAATACTTGATTCAGATGTCAGTTACTATTCTTCGGATATTTCAGGAGATGATTCACATTAAATGTCTTCTGTTTCCCTAGTACTTTAATGAAGCTTCGAGTTTACTTAAAGACTATCTTAGAGCTAGTCTCACAATATAGTGAAAAGCCAAAACACTTGTTCTTGACAACTCCACTTAAAAAAAATATCCTCACAAGTACGTAGGAGCGCAGATTTTTAATGGGCTCTACAACATTGGCCAAGGCTCAGTCTCCAAACTTTGTTATATATGGAAAGAATTGTTTACCTGTCCAAATAATTTGAAAAGTATTTATTTTCTTGTTTTTAATTTGAATACCTCCATGTAATTTCCATTCAATTAATTTGTAAAAGGATTATAAGATATATTCCTTTGAAGGGAAAACTTAATGGTTGTAGCTGACTACAAGCTCAATGTATACATAAGCTATTTAACCTTAATAAAGCAAGTTGTATTAATAGGAGTACTGGATAGTATCCAGAACAGGGTGTGTGTGTGTGTGTGTGTGTGTGTGTGTGTCTTTGTGTGTATGACATTTCTGTTCTCTAGTCTGTGTGGTGAGACCATTTCTGGAGTGATGTGCTGAATTCTGAGTGCCACATTTTAAAAGATAGATTGTGTGACCAGTGTGTGCCCAGAAAACAGTGACTAACATATTAAGGGACTCCAAACTATCATTGAAAAATTATTGATTTGTTGAATAGGCTTGATACTGACACAGAGGGATGTCATATACAAGATCCATAAGATATTTTTCCTTTGTGAAATGAGACTAATGGGCAGAAATCTGGGGAAGGTTAATTTGAGTTAAGAAAGCATTGTTGCAGTATCCACATATAGAATTGTTTTGTTCTGCTCTCCACAATACAAATTAAACAGCAAAGTGCCTGACTTTAAGAAGCTTTCAGTAGAGTCAGTACCTCAACAAATTCTTTAATGGAGATGGTGGATATAAATGTATGAATTTATTCTTGTCCCTGTATTTAAGACTACCCATCCTCCTTGTTTTCTAGGTATGTGCACTTGCATATACTTGTGTACCCACACACACATGTATACTCAGGTTGATTGTTTTTGAGACAGTGGATGTTGGTTTCAGCTACTGCTAACTCCCCATATTTATATTATTATGATTAAGACATGTATCAACCACATATTACCTTTGGTGGGTTAGTTTTCCCTTTGAAATGACCCATAAGAATAAGTAATAATAAGTAACAAGCTCATTCATCTTATGGTTAAGAATATTATAAATTTGGGGGCACCTGGGTGGCTCAGTTGTTAAGCGTCTGCCTTCAGCTCAGGTCATGAACCCAGGGTCCTGGGATCGAGCCCCGCATCGGGCTCCCTGCTCAGTGGGAAGTCTGCTTCTCCCTCTCCTACTCTCTCTGCTTGTGTTCCCTCTCTCGCTGTGTCTCTCTCTGTCAAATAAACAAAATCTTTAAAAAAAAAAAAAGAATATTATAAATTTGCCTTATCCTGAACATTAATATAATGTATACCCATGTGTTTGCTACAGTAAGGACCCAACAAATACAAAGAATTTGAAAAGTTTGAAGTTTTAAACCCTATGTAGTATATACTTTTTAACATGACAGTTTATTTTGTGGGATGAAGTCCAAGAAAATAAGAGGAAAAAATACTCCTCCCTGAAACCAAAGGACATAGATTGGATGAAATTTCTGAAAAAAAAAAAAAAAAAGGAAGTATCTATTTTATTTCCTGAAATATTTGGTTGAGTGGCAACAATTTGAGAACCATAAAAATTTCATTCCTGAAGATTACATCCTGAGTAAAGCAGACCTGTAGGCAGAAATGTAGAGGTCAAGTTAGCGAGATACAAAATCAAAATCAGATTTACTTTCAGCTGCCTCTTTTGTTGGTTTTCATGCTAGAATTCTGGCATTCCATTTCAGATGTTTTTTTCCAGCTATTTTACACAACATTCGATTTAAGTAAATCTTCTCTTAATAAATATGAGTTAATTTGTGGGAAAACACTGATATATTTCCAAACGTATACTATGTTCGTACAGGAGATTAAGTTCCTGGAAAATGTGCTATAAAATGAAATGATAGGCCAAATTAAATTTTTAAATATGGAAGCAGTGTTATATAGTAGGATTTCAGACTTTTTAATCAGAGAGTGAATGCCTAATTTTTTAAACCAAAAAAAATCACCGTGACATGGTATATCAATTTCTATTATCTGGGCTTAGGTGTAGTGATTAGCAAATTTTCATTTACCTGTTTGATCTCCCTTTCTTTCCTCAATCTTTTTGGGACTAGGTTTGGAAACATAGCCGTGGGGAATGTGATTTCTTATCAAGTGTTCTTCAGACAACGTGTATTTCCTGCATAATAAGAAAAGACATAAATTCCATTGTCAAAGGAATCAGGAAAACTAATAATTTATCTTTTATGCCTAGCTGTGCTTACTTCAGGGAAATGTGCAGTGATAAAAAGGAGGTAAAGTGAAATCCTTTGATCAGTTTTTCTGAAAGCCACCAGCTGGCCCTAAAACACACCTAAGTTTTTTTCCAAAAGCTTCTCAAAGAGGTTCCTTTGAATTCTGCAAAGGGTGCTTTAGATTGCTCTGTGAAGTCAGAGATGGGTTATGCATTATAGTAATAACATGGCAACAGTGCTATCAGCAGCGATGTTAGCTTTGGCTCCACTTGGTATTACACATATTCATTCACTTGTCCTTCTGTTGCTTGAATTTGTAACAGGAAAAGGACACAGGTCCTTTGATGGAAAAACCTATAATAGAAAGTATATGCCTCAGAAACAAGTTTAGAATGTTATGGTAGCTGTGGGAAACATTGATTGTAATTTTCTCTCAATGATGGGCTAAAATATTGATCAGAAGCCAGAGGAGAAGCTTCTTATTTCATTTTTTGTGCTAGGACTGAGGAAGGAGGAACAGCAAGAGTTCAGAAAAAGCAGCTAATGTCTGCCCATCCTGTAATTTTGGATAGGCCATTTATTTGCGAGGTAGAATTCCATTTGACTTCAAGCTGCATTAGGTTTTGGATAAAGTCCTGATGGGAAATGTCATTATCCATGAATCTTTTAAACGAAATTTGCTCTTTAAGGCTATTTTCTTCTTTGCTACTTAACAATTTTTTTTCTTTTGAGATAGGAACAAAAACAAATATGCTAATTTTTATCCCTTAGGGTCTACAAAAATGACAAATTGTTTAAAATTATTAAAAGTTGCTAAGTAGGACATCTCTGATCACTTCAAGAAAATCAGTGGGAAAAAAATAAAAAGGTTTCTGAATACCAGTGTTGCAAACTTTAAGCTTCAGTAGTGTCCACTCAGAATCTTAAAATCTTCTACCTGCTGGGGTGTGAAGCTGACTTTTTCCTGTGAGAGTGATCAGTGGTGTTCATTGGGTTATCTGGGAGTTTAGGATTATGTTTACAAAACCAATTCCTAGTCAGGAAAGAATGGGGACCAATGAACACTGGCCATAGGAAAATATAACATTCTAATTGCAATAATCATGAAACCTGTGCCCATTAAAGAGAGAAAAACAGTCTTAATATCACAGCTTTAGAGATTTTTGGTACACAGTTAGCAGTGTTTCTGGGTGTAACCCTAACCTGACACATGCCAGAAGTGAGGCTTGAGGTGCCAGAACTTATAGCACATAGTACGTGGGAGTGGGCTGTCAGCAAAGAGAAAGAGAAAGAGATACCGTGACTACTTTTTTCCCCCAAAAGTATTTTTGGCAATGTATACTGTATCAGTGTACTTTACTGGATTACATGCCATATCTTGTTATCTTGTGTAACTTGTAATATGATATAAAACATTATATTAGACCAACCGATGAAAATAATTCTGCTCCTTATGGACAAGTGGACATACTTCTGTGATGAGTAACAGAAGCTCAATTTCCACAGAATGTTCCCGGGCATCAAATACTTAATGTGCTTTTACTATCACTTTATCAAATGAAATGGGAAGTTTCTTGTATTTTTGTGTAATACCTGGGGCCTAGAAATTATGATGATTTTTTAAATAATGGAAATATATTTATTATATAGATAAGCATACTGTACTTTATTGATGATTCAACACTTAATTCCACTTAGCAACAAAATTTTGCCTTTAGTGTTTATTATATTCTATGATGATAGCAGTTATATTGTGGAAAAACTTAAATAATTTAATCTAAGAACAAACTTTGTCTTTAAAATAATAAGTGTGTCTGTATATAATGGTATAACTTTAAAATGACTAAATCTTTCCAAAATGTATTAATTAATGAAATAATAATGATCTCTTTAGATTTAGACAGAATATATTATTGCTATTTTAAACTTTGAAGATGTGATTTTTTTCTTCATATATTTGAATTTTACTTAAAAATTCTAAGAATTGGTATCTAACTTCATTCTAGGTGATGCTTAAAAATTGTTCTCTTATAAATTACTTATGCTTTCTAGAAATAAAACAGATCAATGGAATTGTTGATTTATTTTGAGCTGTCTAAACCTAGAAACTCAGGAGCCAAAGTCAATTCCTATAAGCAGCAAAATTCCTAAGTCTCTGTTGAGAATATGTACATCCTCCCAGGAATATCTAGCTGGTGTGCTGTTTACAAAGCACGCTTGTCAAAGAAATGACCCATGAATTCCAGTAATGGAAACTGATAAGCATCTGCTGAAACCTTTTTACCCAAGACAGGAACCAGATGAATGGAAAGAGCTAAAAATTCTTGTGAGCAGTTGTTTCAAGTAAAATGGCATTGGATATGTCTTCAATTTAAAGGCAATCAACAGATATGAGCAGATATATATATGAGCATGTCTACACACATATCTGTATGTTTATCACTATAATAGATATGATATATATCTCTAATAGATATATTGATATATTCAGTTGTTAGATGAGGTCACTTATGAGCGAGAATTCCATTTCTACGTCCTACTGGCTATGTAATCATCTCTTGTAAGATGATCATAACGGTATCTACCCAATAGGTTTGTTGTGAGAGTAGTGCCTGGCCCATAGAAAGCTTATGCCAGACTTTAATATCATGTCCAGAGATTTGAAAGAGAAAATGAAATAAGGGATACTAAATAGCATGTGGGAAAACATGGGCCGTGGAGTTAGAAAGACCTCAATTCAAATTTTAGGTCATGCCACAAAATGGGTGACCCTGAACATGACTCAGGGACTCTGTTTTCTTTCTTTCTTTCTTTCTTTCTTTCTTTCTTTCTTTCTTTCTTTCTTTCTTTCTTTCTTTCTTTCTTTCTTTTTCTTTCTTTCTTCCTTTCTTTCTCTTTCTTTCTTTCTTTCCTTCTTTCTTTCTTCCTTTCTTTCTCTTTCTTTCTTTCTTTCTTTCTTTCTTTCTTTCTTTCTTTCTTTCTTTCTCCCTTTCTTTATCCCTTTCTCTCTTTCCTTCCTTCCTTCCTTCCTTCCTTCCTTCCTTCCTTCCTTCCTTCATTCCTTCCTTCCTTCCTTCCTCCTTCTTTCCTTCCTTCCTTTTTCTCTTTCTTTTTAAGATTTATTTATTTGAAAGAGAGAGAGAGAAAGTGTGCACATAAATTGGGGGGGAGGGGCAGACAAAGAGAATCTTCAGACTCCTTGTGGAGCACATTGAGGGGCTGGATCTCATGACCCATGAGGTCACAACCAAAGCTGAAACCAAGAGTCATGTTGACACTTAACCCACTAAGCCACCCGGCACCCCATAGACTCTGTTTTCTTAGTTTGTAAAACTCAAGTACCAATTCTACAATTATAAGATAAGGAAGGATAGATAGAAAACCCCTGAATGTGCTAGACATACCTTTCCCCACAACACTAGAACTAGGGCTTAAAGACTATAAAAATTTCTTTTTTAAAAAAGATTTTATTTATTTGAGAGAGAGAGAAAGAGAGCATGAGCTGGGGGAGGGGCAGAAGGAGAGGGAGAAGCAGACTCCCAATCGAGCAGGGAGCTCAGCCTGGGACTCAATCCCAGGACCCTAGGATCATGACCTGAGCCAAAGGCAGCCGCTTAACCAACTGAGCCACCCAGGCGCCCGACTGCAAAAATTTCTTTATTCATTAGTTTTTTATGGTTAATAAAACGTATTCTCTGTACTTCTCTTAGGGTGAAAATGGTTTACATGGAGCTCCAGGCTTACCTGGTCAAAAGGTAAAGAGTTTTTGAATGTTTTATATAAGTTAAGAATTTAACATCTTAAAAAATCGAATTTGCACATAATATAGTAAAGATTCAGGAAATTACTTTGATGAAACTGAATTCCCTGGAAGGCTCTTAGAAAGCCACTAACTGGTCTTTCCAAAGAGAACCCATGGAAACAATCCCTTCTCAACGGCATCACAGTTGGAGAGAGCTTTATCAGAGAGCTTTAGCAACATGCTTCTCCAGAGAATTCAGTGATGCTTTCTGGGGGCCACGGGAGTGTCCAGAGTTGCTCTGGACATGTTTTCACTGTTATGAGAGGCTAAAATGAAGAGTGGAACAATTTTTACTGCCTTTGACTGTATTTGGTTCTTTCTTATTTATCTTCCTTTTTGTATATCCCAGATCGACTAAACATAGTAGTTGCAGTGACATAAAATATTAAATATTACAAAGATGCTACAACTAATCTCTTCAAAAATTCTTTGTCAGAATAACAAATTTGTGATAAATAAAAATGTTTGCATTGACTAGGCTACTTCTTTCTGTGCCTAGTATCTTTCTTTTTACCAAGGTGAACTTCATTTGTACCCGTTTGTTGTCCCAGGGCTGCTTTCTCCTTCTGGGAAGGAGTGTGACCAGCATTGCTGGAAGCACAGAGTCTGGTCTATTCCAGTTTCCTGGAGGGTTTGGGGAGTCACTTCAGGTGGGGCCAGCTGTCATGATACCACCCAGATAATCCCACCACAGGGGAGAGCATTACTGATGCAATATTAGAGGCCCACCCAGGCCAACCATATCATCTCTATGCTCTGGAAGTTTTACAGGTCTTAGCAACAAGATGTCAGAAGTTACTATTACGTCTAGGTTTTTCTCTGTAGCTAAAAATTACCATTAAAAAAGATATGCATTTATTTATAGTTACAGCTTTTGAAAAATCTTCCCTTACTTGGCTCGATAAAGAAAATAAGACTGAACTGGCAGTGATGAAATGGCAAGCTTCTGAATTTCTTCACAGCAGCTCTAGACAAAACCCATTGATACAGCATGTGCTGCATCTGTGAGTTGAGCTGCAAGCCAAGGGATGTGCAGATTTATCTGCTGGGAAATAGTTTTGGACTTTCCAGCAGCTGTTTGTGGTGGCTGTATCATGCTGACATTGTGGCTGATGTCCTGGGCGCATTTAGCAGCTTCGATGTCAGCTTGGATTAACAGATCAAGCTACAGTCCATATTTTAGGAAAAATGGTAGAATAAAGGTAGACCATGCATTCAGTGGCAAATATACCCAAATACTAACCAGTAACCTGTCTTTCCCGGTAACTTTTTTAAGGGCAGATGAAGCAGAAATAATAATTTAATCATGTGTGTATATGTGTGTGTGTACATATACATATATACATATATGTGATTGTATATTATTTCTAATATATACAGAGAGACTATATTTATAGTAAAAAGCTGGTATTCCTTTTCTAACACATGAATTGTAATTATATCAAGTGTCACCTTGTTGCAGCATTACAGAAAAAAATGTAGTTAAGAAACCCTTTCTCCTTTCAGGAAATGTTTACTGAGTTCATCTTATGCATGGAGGGGTGAGGCTGACCATCTCCAGCACTCATTTGCTGGCTATGTTGCCTCGAGTGCCTGACCTATATTTGGTATTCAGTGAATATTTGTTTGAATATATGAATCAAACATCAGTACTATAAATATCTGTGCAGAATTAAGTGGGAAAATAAGCTTGTCAGATCAGAGAGGGTTTTAGTTGAAGAACAGGGGACTTAGACCTTTTGGAATAATGATGGTGGTTGAAAGCCAGAGGTGCTGCAACCACCAATCCCCTTTCTGTGACGAGAGGCAGGAGAGCTAGGTGGTAAAGAGCATGCATGGCTCTGCATCAGAGCCCGAGCCAAGACTCGGGGTTCAAGCCTGAACTCATTTATCACACAGCTCTGACTGGAACGATACTCCACAGAAGTCAGCTTGAGACTGCTGTTTCTACAGGATCTAGTGAAATAAATAGTAACAGTAATAATAATAATAATAATAATAATAATAATAATAATAAAGTAATAAAAATATATAAAGAAGAAAAAGTAAGAGTAATAATGGCTAACTTATTTGGTGCCAGGCACAATGCTGATGCATTCAATTCTCAAAACATCTATGAGAAAGGTACTGTGTATGGAGAAATTCAGGTGTATGGAAATCATGTTGCATTGAAAGCACTGTGGTGAAGCTGTAGCTTGTACCCTTTAATATTTAGGAATATTTAAATATCATCTAAGTTAAAATTGGTTTTAAAGTTTAGATATTAGAAATGGGTTTTATTTATAATTGTTGATTTCTTGTTATTGGAAACATTATCATCATTATTGTAATAACTGTGTGCCTTAAAGTAGTGTTCCTATTATTATATATATCATATTCCTTTTCTACAGGGAGAGCAAGGTTTTGAAGGCACCAAAGGAGAAATTGGTGAAAAGGTAAATATCTCTCTTGACATATGCATCTGTAAAAATATATTGTGTTCATGAAAATATTTCGAAGTGGAATATCTAACTTCCCTTGTGCTTTCCATAGAAGCAATTCAGTAATTTTGTAGAAAAAGGCTTTAAATATTGACATCACCTAAGTTAGACTTAATATATTAATGATGGTCAGAAATCTTTCTAAACTTGTTTGGATAGGAGTTCTATCTAGATATTTCTCGCTAAATGCATTCCATCGATATATAAATGATTCAAACATTGACTGAGCATTCTGTTTGTGTGCTAGACCATCCCTGATGCACTAAGTGTCCAACTCTTTAAGTAAATGTTTTGTTTCCATGTATACCTGGTGTATCAGTGGAATTTTTCCTGAGGAAAATAATAAGAACTGTAATAGGGTATAGAATAGTTTGAAAGAGTTAAAATAAAGGGATGGCTTAAAAGGGAGTGCGGGCAAGGTGTAGCAAAAACCACAGGATTGTGCAATGTCCCAGATTGAGTTATAGTGAACTCCTTAAACTCCATAAGGTTACCAGACTCAGAGGCAAAGAAAACTGTGGATAGGGATCCGGATTGGTGCTGAGGGAAGCAGTGAACCCAATATTCAAGCAATCTTTGTTTTAAAAATTTATAGCCTTCTGGGGCGCCTGGGTGGCACAGCGGTTAAGCGTCTGCCTTCGGCTCAGGGCGTGATCCCAGCGTTATGGGATCGAGCCCCACATCAGGCTCCTCCGCTATGAGCCTGCTTCTTCCTCTCCCACTCCCCCTGCTTGTGTTCCCTCTCTCGCTGGCTGTCTCTATCTCTGTCGAATAAATAAATAAAATCTTTAAAAAAAAATTTATAGCCTTCTGCTGAAAGTACAGAGAATAGGAGTGCCTTAGTCATCCAGAATTTCCATTCAGACAATCATTTGAGTCCTTCCGCATTTCATAAGTCTATAGTTTTATTTTTAAATAGAACAAAAACAGCACCATTCCTTTGTTTCATAAAACGTCATGTAATTGGACAGCCACAAGAAGGGAAGGGGGAGAAATAATCTCAAATTAGACAGTCTTGCCCGTATTTAGTTTTCTGGGCCGTGATCAGTTATTTGCTTCTTCAATAAGTATTTTAGAGAGAATGAGCATCTATAATAATTATGACAAATTATACATGTTGTAAGCTACTTGCTAATTACTTTCCCTCACAGAACTGTGAGGAAGAAAAAAGGATAGTCATATAGTAATCATATAATTGAGGAGAATTCCATTAAATGATGACTGCATTTTAAAAGACGATCTCTCTTTTTAGGGATCTTTTGAATATTTTTGCTTTAGAATGACAGTCGTTGCCTTTAAATAAATGCCTTATTTATACATGTTCCTGTTTTATTAATGGGACTTTACCTGTAGAAATAAGTGAGAATAAGCAGCAAGGAAACAGATAAATTCTCTGTAATTTAAAGTCTCCATCTCACTAAAATCTTAGTAGTTATTTTGATATTTTATATACATAGTTGGTATTGCTCAGTAATAGATTCTCAGAGGCTATGAAGTATAGGAAACATTCCATATATTTGGCTTCAAATATTTCCCTTCTAATTCCTCATACCTATTAATTGCTTTCAAATAGTCAATTTCACCATGAGGTGAAAATATTTATGGAGAATTATGGAGATAACAGGAAGAAATAAAGCATCAAATAGAAAAGACAATACCTTGAATGAGAATTATAGTTCAAATGGTTTATAGCCAAATGTAAAATTCACATAGTAATCCTTACAATAAAAATATATTCTGCTTTGATTCAAATACCAAATATTCGAGTTTTTTCAGTGTTACGTGCTACATATTCTGATCTATGACCACATGTATTTTCCCAAAAGATAAATAATTAATGCCATCTTTTTGTTTCTATTAGAAACTGTGTTTCTAGATTAACGAAATAAGAAAAGTATGTGAAGCACTCATTTCTATGTTTCTTGTACTGCTTACAGCATTATTTGTTTTCTGAACAAAGACTGTCTATTTTTAATTGTTTTATTAAAGTATATGTGGGGCATCCTGACTGGATGGGGGGCAGGCAATGAAAGAATTCACCCAAGACAGAGCAAAAGAGATAAAAGTTTATTGAATACACTGCAAGGGAACAGTGGGCAGACCAGCAAAGGAGAGACTATCTGCCATGGGGTGGTAGTGAGGAGCTACAGTTATAGGTCAGAATAAGGAAGTATAAAGATGTATGGAATTTTCCCTTTTTTGCTAATCTTAGGGACTGTGCCTGGTTGTAAGTAGCCCATTGGTCAGTTAGGGCCTATGGCTTAATGAGCTTGTTTGCATTCAGCCCTGTAATCCCTGTGGGCCCTTTTGCCTTGCTCAAGTTTCCATCACTCAAGCCTGTTGCCTAAAAGTGGCCTCAACAGTATAGTTGGTGCACAATGTTACGTTACCTTTAGGTGTACAACATAGAGGTTCAGCAAGCCTATACACTATGCTGTGCTCACCACAAGTGTAGCTACCATCTGTCGCCGTACAACACTGCTATGATACCACTGACCGTACTCCCCATGCTGTACCTTTCATCCCCATGACATACTCATTCCATAATTGGAAACCTGTACTCCCACTCCCCTTCACCCATTTTGCCCAGTCCCCCACCCCCTAAAAGGTAATTTAATTTTAATTTCAATTCTTTGTGGAAGACTGAGTATATAATTACAATAAGACCTACCTTTCTTCTTTAATTGCCTTGTTGTGGCCTTTATTGTGTTTAAAATTTGACTGTTTTGAATGATACAATTCACTAGTTGCAAAACAAAAGAATTCAGGGAATTGTTGTTGTTCAGACATGTGGAACCTACCAAAGGCACATGGTTACCAGTCAAACAAGAAAACACATATCAACTGTCAAAGAGAAAACACTGTGGGATGGTCTTTGGATATCTTCATAGTGATGATACCACTGTGTGTGATGATACTACTGTTTTTCTTGATGGCCAGAAAACTACCCTGCAGGCCGTTTAACTCTTAAGCCAGACTGACCAAGTGGTTCCTCAGCATGTCTAATGTGGTGTCCTTAGTCCAGAGAAGAACTCGTGAAACTCAAACAAGTATAGCGGGTCTCATTTGCAAGTATATTCCTGAGTTTGTGGCAACTTATGACAGGGAAGAAACTCATGTATTACCTGGGCAAGCACAATTAAGCCAAATCAGTCCTGAAATGAACATTATTTGAAAGACTGGTTCTTTCTCAAATAACTTATCCTGGCAGGACTCTCCCTGAAGAGAGCCACTCTCAGGTTTGCCTTTTTTTTTTTTTTTTTTTTTGGTTTATCATTTAGATGGATAGAAAGACCCCATCCCATTGCCCTGTTGTCCCATTGCCTGCTGCCAAAGTCAGGTGAGAATCGCTCAAGGGTCCTTTGACTCTAACAGCATACCTCTTGAAGCAGGAGGGAAGAGGTCTATATTCTGACTGAGGAATAGACCCACAGCTGGGCTCTGTGTTCTGGCTTTTCTGTTTCTATAGGAGTGATCTCAAACATCCCTTCTTTTGGGGACTTTCCTTAGGTCCTTCAGTATACTTGGAAGTGTTATAGGGGCTACTACTAGTGAACAAAATGGAGATTCCACCCTTGAGGTGACAGTTATCCCTATACTGCCAGCCTTCCCAGCAATGCTAGAGCCAAACTCTTTTTTTTTTTTTTTTAAGATTTTATTTATTTATTTGACAGAGAGAGAGACAGCCAGCGAGAGAGGGAACACAAGCAGGGGGAGTGGGAGAGGAAGAAGCAGGCTCATAGCGGAGGAGCCTGATATGGGGCTCGATCCCATAACGCCGGGATCACGCCCTGAGCCGAAGGCAGACGCTTAACGACTGAGCCACCCAGGCGCCCCTAGAGCCAAACTCTTACTATGTGACCAAATGTAAATGCATGAAGTAAGCTCCGACCATCACATTAGAAAAAGGAGATTTAGCAGGGGTTCATTAAAGTGATCTTCATTCCTAAACCCTGAGTCCAGGTTTTCACTTTAGGTCTTTGTCAAAATAGGAGGAATATTACTTGGTTACATTATGAAAAGAAGAAGCAAATAGAAAAGCAAATGTGGACATCCGCATCATTATAGCAGTCAATATCTTTAAGTAATTGGTTCATGTGATTGGGTTTGCTTTTAACCCAATTCTTTTATGTTGTCATTCAAGCCCTGACTTAGTTTAAAAACTGATTTCTTACGTGTTAAGCTTGATTCTGCCCAACTTTATTGTTAAATATCATTTGATTGTGAGAGAGAAACATCCAGTGACAACTGCTGCTCATGGCACACTTTTCCTGACATTTTCTCTACATTTTCTAGCTAAAATGTAGTCAATTTTGTTCATTCAAGAGTGACATTTAAGTTAACGTGGGTACATAGGTAACAAATCTTTACTAGGACTAAGACGTTTTAGCTAGTGTGGAACTTTTCCATTTGATGAATTAGAATGATCTTATCCTTGAAGATTTCTTAAGTTCAGTGAAAAGAAAAAAGGACAATCAAATGTCTTTTCTTCATGAACCATCTGGCTCAGGGAGATGTGGATAGTATCCAACCTTTGACATTCTGTAGCCAAGAGTGTTCATGGTTAAGCAGGTTCTGACTTACTCTTATTTAAACGTATGGCCATTGCCTACTTCAATCGTCTTGATTACTGGTCTTTTCTTCCACTGAGTTAAACTCGTAATAATAAATGTGACGGCAAAACTAACAAATGCATATGGCTCCTGCTTTCATTCATCTCTTAAAACTTTAGAAAACTGGTTGCTGTAAATTTTCAGTGACTTGTGATTTTTATTGTCTTGTTGTTACCAGAATGTTATCTCAGTCCTGAAATGCCATAGGACATAAAATAGTTATTTAAATTGGAAAATTATGTTTAAATATTTATTTCTCTGGTTTTATAGCTGTTGCAAATATTTTACCTGACAAAATCCACTGGAAAAACATCCGACAGATCCCTATTCTTTGTTGGTTTGTTTAGTGAGATATCATCGTAGAATTCTGTACAAAACATGATACTCAAATGAATAAAACTATTGAAATGTCTATTATAATGTAGGACAGAGTACAAGAGTACTTTATTACTCCAAAACTACCTGGGGTGATTTATAAATAAGCCATGTATCCAATCATTTGTATTTCTTCTATCAGCAATTAACATCAGGTAATTTTCAAAGGACATAACTCAAATTTTCATTGGCCAGCCTAAAATAAAATATATATATATATATATATATATATATATATATATATATATATATATATATATATATATATATATTTACTTATTTGGGGGAGAGGCAGAAGGAGAGGGAGAGAGACTATTAAGCAGGCTTCACGCCCAGGGCGAAGCCCAACACAGGGCTCAATCTCACAACCCTGAGATCATGACCTGTGCAGAAATCAGGAGTCGGACACTTAACCGACTGAGCCCCTAAAATAAAATATATATTTAGACTTAGTATTGATGTTATGTATGATGTACAGTCTTTTGCTTTTGATGGACTCTTTTGAAGATGTGATAGGAGAAATAGAAAACGCTTACTAGAAAATGTCCTTACTTACCTATTTCATAACTTAATCTATTCATTTTGGTTTCTAGTCAAGTGAGTGTTAAAGAGTAGAGTGTTAAAGAGGAATAATAATTTCCTGTTATTCTGTCGATGTTTGTTTTATTTTTTTTTTAAAGATTTTATTTATTTATTCGACAGAGATAGAGACAGCCAGCGAGAGAGGGAACACAAGCAGGGGGAGTGGGAGAGGAAGAAGCAGGCTCATAGCGGAAGAGCCTGATGTGGGGCTCGATCCCATAACGCCAGGATCATGCCCTGAGCCGAAGGCAGGCGCTTAACCTGCTGTGCCACCCAGGCGCCCCTGTCGATGTTTGTTTTAGTATCAAAAATGTATTAACACCTGTGACATATAATATATAGGCCTGATATGTAAATGCTAGGCCAATGAGAATGATGGACAATCTATTCAGTAGCATTTTATTGATTTATTTCTCATAGATTGATTTAAACTTCATACTCGACTCATAACAACCAAGGTTAGAAGTTGACTATTTTTATATTAGTGCCACAAATAATTTTGCCTAACAGTAAGTAACTAAAATATTGACTTCTAGCATTAAATATCACGAGACCTATAGTCGGTCAGGCAAGTAATAGTCATCATTTGCTACTATATACAAGAATTATGACTTCAAATAAGCCAAGACCTTTAATACCGGAAGATATTTTCTCTTTATATAAGTTAATTTTTCATTCAGTTGTTGTTATGGTAATTGCATATTAAACTTGAATTGAGAATTCAGACGGGTAACTGTGATATTTTAGCCATTTAAAATTTATTGGAGAATGAGAAAAAGCCCAAGTGAGTAAGTCTATGCAATATGCATAAACTATTTTTCAGAACATTCAGGGAGCAGCATCTAGGTGATTCAACAGAAAACGCACATTCCTAGTTTCTGGAGTACCACTCCAAAGAGAGCTTAGACTTGACACTTCATTGTGGAACTGATGGTGACCCATCATAGAATAAATGGATTCACATTCCTTGTGTTCCATGTTTCAGTCCAGCTCTGCCATGACAGCTGTGTGAATCTGGACATGTCCCTTACTTTCTTTACAGTGGTCTCCTTTTCTATAAAATAAAAGTAATTTCTGCTTCATGAGATTGTTGTAGGAGTGAAATGAGTAATTAATAATTAAAAGGTGCTCAGTAAAGGTATCCTCAACAGCCAAAATATGAAAAAAATTAAAATATTGATATTTTGAGAAAAGTAGATTTGATATTATATCTACTTTTTATTTCCCTAATACTACTTTCCAATTTTCCTTCTAAATAATTAAACAAAGACAAGAGGGTATATTAGTTAGCTGGCTAGCAACAAATCACCTTAAAATTTAGTGGTTTAAAACAACATTCACATATTTAGCTCATGACTCTGGTTTAGCAGTTTAGACGGCTTAGCTCAGTGATTCTTTGATGTCAGCTGATCTTGTCTAGGTTTGCTTAAATATGTCTTTTCAGCTGGCTGATTGACTGAAGGTGGCCTGTCTAGGTTGGGCTCTGATAGACAACATGTCTATTCCAAACAGTCTCTCATCCTCCAACAATAATTCAATCTTGTTTTCAAGGTAAAAGCAGGGGTCCAAAGGGAGTGAGCAGAAGCATTTAAGGTTTCTTAAGACCCCCAGCTCAGAACTTGCGGGCCATCACCTCTGCCATATTATGTCGTTGGCCAAAGCAATTCCCAAAATCAGCCCAGATTTAAGGGCTGGGAAAATAGATGCCACTTCTTGATCATATAAGCTGCAAAACCATATCACAAGGGGTATGGATACATGGAGGGGTAAAACTGGCACCATTTTTGTAATAAGTTGAACACAAATGAGATAAGAATTTTCTTATTTTAATATAAGTTATTTACTTCAGAGTAAAAAGGTTGAATAGGTTTAGCAAGTTTACTTCATTCTTCTTCTCCCATGACCTGCAGTATAATCTTAAAGTTATGTTTACACAATGGGTCTTGGAGACTGTGTCAAAAGATAGTCTAATATTTGAAATGGTAGGGATGCTTTATGCATAATAGGAAAATATTATTGAAAAATAAGACTCTTAATTGGAATGGGACTAGAGAAATACAATATGTCAATTATTAAACCAAGGAATTACTTAGTACTTTTACGTAGTCTCAAGTGTTTATTAATTTTAGCTAAAATAAAATTGAGACCAGAACAACTGGAAAAAGCAGGTCAGAGTTGAAATGTATTTTTAGGATTTCACTATTAAAGCCTTCTTGGCAATTATGCTTAGTATTTAAAACTAATGCAAGAATGCTAAATACTGTTATTATAAATATAGCACTTTCCCATCATCACTAAAACAACTGTTGACGTGACACCTTACTTCCTGTTAATTCTCTCTTGGTTCACCTTGTAGAATTCCACTGAATATCAGTGTTATGCAATTGTTCTATTTACTCTGGTAACGTGTAAAACTTCTACAACTTTTAGGAAGGACTTATGTGTTCAATTTGACAGCTGACTCAAAAAATGAAGAGAACAGATGGAGTAGAATAATAACTATAATTTAAAAAATCACAGCAATGTATCTGTGGCCAGTGCCAATTGGTATGGAAGCAACCATGCCAGCTTACAATTAGCCATGGTAGCAGGCAATTGGGAAGTGTAATGGTAATCCCACAGCCAAGCTAGAGGCTTAACGTTAGTCATTGCTGATTGTGTGTCATTTTCTTGTTCTTCACAGTGCTAGTGAAAAACTCTAGATTATCTGGAGTATGTTTAACCCTCTGTTGCTGCATCTTTTAATAGTGGTTATAGAGAAAGTGAAATGCCAAAAAAAAAAAAAAAAAGAGGGACATGAAAAAATGAGACTAACCATCAAAGGGTGCAATATTTCAAGAATATTAGTTTTTTAAAGTATTGTTCTTAATGATTGCATAATATTTCACTGTATGGAGATACAATATTTTATTTGACTACTCCCTTGTTGTTGAAAATTTAAGCCTTTTAATTTATTTGTGTTTCATTTTTTAAAATGTGTTTTAGCTAGTGCATATAATGCAGAATTAGCATACTTTGGCAAGCATCTTTAAACATATCTCTTGTTCTTTCTTTACTAGATTTCTGGAATTAGAATTATTGGGTTGATGTGTATGGACATTTTTAAGATTCTTTTTTTTAAGATTTTATTTATTCATTTGAGAGAGAGAAAGAGTGGGGTGTGCAGACAAAAGAGCATGAATGTGGAGGGGACGGGTAGAGGAGGGGGAAGGGAGGTGGGAGGAGGTTAGAGGCAGAGGTAGAAGCCGACTCCCCAGTAAGGAGGGAGCCCAACGTGGGGCTCAATCCCAAGACACTGGGATCATGACCTGAGCCCAAGGTAGAAGCTTAACTGACTGAGCCACCCAGGTGACCCTGAGATTCTTGATACATATACTCAAATTACTTTCCTGAAAGTTTTTTTTTTTTTTTTTAAGATTTATTTATTTAGAGAGAGAGAGAGAGAGCATGCACATGTGCAGGGAGGAGGGGCAGAGGGAAAGGGAGCCTCCCCACTGAGTGCACAGAGCTCAATGCAGGGCCCAATCTCAGGACCCTGAGATCATGACCTGAGCTAAAATCATGAGTCAGATGCTTAACTGACTGAGCCACCCAGAGGTCCCAGAAAATTTATTTTTTTTAAAGTTAGTTTACACATTCACATGTAGTGGTTGTATCCTCATTCTATCCTCACTAGCTTTAAGTATTACATTTTTTAAATGTTAAAAATTGTTATCATATTATTTCATTTTAACTTTTTATTCCTTGTATTTCTTTAACTATCACATTAAACGTTCACACACACATACACAAGATAACAATCCTATGTTATATATGTTATAAATATTCTCATTTTAAGGTTTGCTTTTAATGTTTATTGTACATTGAGATACAGAAGATGTAAATTTCTTGGGTAATGGTTGGTCTTTCTTTCCCAATTTCCTTAATTACTTCTGTGATTTGAAATCCTATGCTTTCAAGAAATCCATTAAATATACACTCATATTTTCTTCTAGTTTTGCCTTTATACATTGTAACCCTTTCTTCCACCTAAAATTTATATTGGCAACTATTGTTAAGATGAAGATTACACTTGATTAAACAAGTTACAGATGACAAAGTAAAGAGCATTCAGAAAAACTTCTTACACCTGGCTGTGAAGGGGACAACAGCAAGGACAGTAGCTGGAGGGGGTGTAGATTATTGAAGAAGAAAACCTTAATGCACCAATATCCAAAGCAAGCATGAGTTCTTTTTTTTTTTTTTTTTTTTTTTTAAGATTTTATTTATTTGAGAGAGAGAAAGAGAAATCACAAGTCGGGGGTGGGGGTGGGCAGGGGCAGAGGGAGAGCTAGAGGGAAGAGCGGGCTCCCTGCTGAGCAGGGAGCCCAACCCGGAGCTCAGTCCCAGGACCCTGGGATCATGACCTGAGCCTAAGGTAGATGCTTCACTGACTGAGCTACCCAGGTGCCCCAAGCATGCATTCTTGATAGGAAAATATTGTTGATCAAGGCAAGACCTGAAAGAAAAGTACAGACCCAGCTCACTTACACAGAGAGTTGCAAATGTCTTATACTTCCCAAGGGATATCAAATTTATGCCAATAATGATATAATATTTAAGGAATACTCATTAAAATTAAGAACAAGACAAAGGTACCACCATTATTATTTAATATTCTGAAATTTCTGGCCAATGCCAATTTTCCTTCCAAGTTATAGTTTAAAGCTACCCATTTCTATCTGTATCCCCCAATACTACCAAGCTGTAATCATTTATGAGTCACCTCTCGACTAATCTCCCTGTCTTGACCCTTGCTCTTCTCTCACCCATTCTTTAAGTTAAAGAGATGGAGCTTTACAAAACAAATCATGTGAGTCTAATGTTTAAAACATTTAGTTGTTTTCATTAAGTTAAAATCCAAAATCCCTAGTATGTCCTACAGAGTCCTGCATTGTGGCCTCAATTTGCCTCTTAGAACTCATCTTTCCCTACAACATCCTCCCCCTCCCTTCTCCTGCTCCAGCCAAGTCAGCTTTCATTCAGTTGCTTGAATTCACAAGCTCTTCTCTGCCTCAGAACAGTCCACTGGTGTGCTCACTGCTTGAACTGCTTTTCCCTTCACTTGGGTAGCCTCTATCATTTATCACCACTTGCAAGTCATTTTCTCAGAGGAGCCTTCCTTGATACTCCCATCAAAATCTGTTCCTTTTGTTATAATTTTCATTATACCTTCAACGCTCCACTCCACCTATATAACACTCATCACTATTTAGAATTACACTGACATGAGTGTTTTTTTTGTTTGTTTGTTTCTCCCAGTAGAGTAGAAACTTCAAGAAAGCAGGAACCATATACGATGTCTTTATTTCCAACACCCAGCATAATGCCTAGCACAGAGAATAATTCAGTTAGTTAATTTAATATTACAGGAGATTAGTGTAGACAAGTTTAAGTTGTGTTTCTTTTCAGCTTCCGGAAGTATTTCATAATTAATATTTTAATTCACTTAATTCAATATCAACCCTTTTTCAAACTCCTGCTATTGAATTCGTGAGTTAGAGTTAAAGATCAAAATTCATTTTACATGTATGACCCTTGGAATTGTGTTTCAAAAAAGACAATATATAAAACATTAATATATTTAATAGTATACTAAAGTGTGCAGGGAAGAAATTGGGTCACATATTTCTATTTTTCAACATTTGTGAAACACATTGCCTTTGGCAAGTACTATTTAGTTCCTTATTCTATTAAATATCATCATACTGTTCTTTTAATACCACATATTACTCTGTCTTTTTAATTCAGTAGTAGTGTTAAAGGTTGTCTATTGATTCTTGTGTCATAATTTTTAGTTGCAATTACAGTGGAATTTTGGAACTATTGACCATAGTGACCTTAGGTTGGTTTTGTTAAGGAAATTTATTCAATAACTATTTTATGTAATTTAAGGACAAAGAAATATGGAAATTCTGGGGCACATAATGAGAGATAAGTAGAAAGGGCATGATCCTCATTTATATAATGATTAAGACAACTTGACTTTAGATAGTTTCTCATTAATCAGTGCTTGAGTATTCTAAAAGGGTGGTTTACAATTTGTCTCAATTTTGCTTTTTGTTTGGCCTTTATTCCAATTATCCTGTTTCTTCACTCCAGGGTCTGGTGTTGTCTCAGATTTCTACTCTTGCGTTTCAACCCCCTTTCCCAGAGACTTAACTTTACTTTCCCCTGTGCTCCCCTTTCCTCAGCATCTTGTGAACCTTGCAGTCCTTTCTTTCCCACCTGTTTCCTTTCATCCCATCTAAACGTGACTTCCTTTTTAGGTTACTCTCTTCCCATTTTTATTTCAGGAAGCTCTGGGAAAGGAAGAGAATTTTTAGTATAAATATATGAATTCATGAACAGGTGACTCTAGAGTATTTTTTGTACTCAAAACCAAGGAAGACATCTATTACCCGTTTTCCCCTCACACCTGAGCATTTCCTAATGAGATTGCATTTTAAATTAGGAGTAAAGGTAAAGGCAACCCTACATTTGGTGACAGAGTGTTTAGCGTATAAAAAATATGTGGTTTTTAAAAAATATTTTTCATGAAATGGATTTAAAAATTAATCTAGCTATTGCTTCTGCTTAACATAATCATCAAATATTCATCATCTCTAACTGTTTTCACTAAATTTCAGTTAATAAATGTACTTTATTAATCAAATCTCTTTGATGGAAATGATTCCAGATGGTGGGAGGATAATTAATTCAATGTCACCAAACATTAGATGACAGGTGCATTATTTTTATTTAGAAGCCACTGGCATGTGAACTTTCACATTCAGTGTAAAAGCAATTCACTGTATAGTAATTGCTGAACAAGTGTGTCCCATTGGACTTAAATAACAGAATTCCCCTGCACAGAAAACAGAGGTGTTAGTGCAGCTGCTGTTCTAAGTGGATGTTGTGCATTAACTGTGTGACACGTTATTGTCTGGGCTTATGAACATCTATTGCTTCTTAGTTTAATATCTTATAGAAATTATTCTTGGTTCTTATTTTTCCTTACTAATCTTCACAATCCCCTTTAAGCCATATAAGTAACTCCCTATCAATGATCTGTTCTAATAGCAGTTGAGGATAAATGAGAGAAGATACAGAAAGCAATTAACATTTGCTTTGTTTTTTCCACATTTTTCCTTGTTCTTCATGTATTGCTGATAAGCATACCATAAGATCAAAAATAAGGACAAAATGCTAACGCATTAATGCTTTGGGCAAGCATTTTGGGGAATGTTATTTTAAGTACCTGCACTTGTCCGGCCCTGGGAAGGAGTGTGGCAATGCAGATGGCTTCACCCTCTGGCTATATTCCAGGGGCTCACTGATAGTGACCCTGCCTGTCACTTAAGGTTTACTTGTATATACAGATGGTTTACAGAGCTGACGTCTTGGTAAAACTCACAGGGCTGAGTCAGCCAATATCACCCAGTAGATAGAGGTCAAATCAAGGGTTCTTCCTTTTGGAACTTCAGAGCTCATCTACATTGACGCTCATCTGTTATCCAGGCTTTGCTCATTAATGCTCATAAGATAATTCCACGTTCTTTATTTTAAGCCAAAATCTAGTCCCTGTTACTTTGGCCAATTTATTCCAGTTCTAACCTCCTGGAAAAATGCATTCTCAGATTGTTCCTTCTTCCAAGTTACTGACAACTTTCTGGAGAGTTGAAGATAACTAATGTGTTCTCTTGAACCATGTTGGTATTTCAGGTTTTTCCACTGTGCTTTGTGGATCCTGGTTTCTGGGTCCCTCATGTTCCTCACAACCTTCATCTCATGATGCTGTGGCTTGTCAGTCAACTGTTAGTGTGATGTTCACAAGCAGAGAAGTTCTTCTATCGTGTTTTGAGCAGTGAAGACAGCAGGCAGTGTAGTAGAGTGAAGGAACCTGGGTTTAGTAGAGCTGAGCCCTAATCCTGGCTCTACCTTTAGCTGATTGCATGGCTGTTTCAGAGTCATCCTCTGGTAAAGGAGAGCACTAAGCTAGGTTACCTCTGGGATCACAAATGTTTAGAGGTAGAATGGATATCAAAATGTAACAGGTCTGAACTACTCTCAGGCAGTTTTTTTCTCGAATCAAAATGCAAGCACTTACATATATATGTGCTACCTTTTATTTTGGGGTTTTTAGCCTAGTGTTCTTACTTGTCAACTTTTAATTCTTGATTCTGACATCTATTACAGTAGTCACTTTTTTCAGCTTTGTAACAGCCATGAATTTTGTATACATAGATCATGAGTCTTTGAGTAACTCATATAAATACTGAATAAGACAAGGCCTGGAGTACATCTCTTTTGCACACTATTGGAGTGCTCTTTCTAGGTGACAACTAAACATAAATGAAGATAAAATTCATATATTTAACCACTTACTCGCTTACTTCATTACAATTTAACTCACATTTATCCAACACATCTCTAGAAATTTTGTTAAAATTCTCATTGAATTAAGCCAATCTCATAACATTTGCATGATTTTTGTTTTTGACATGATATACCTTCTTGATCTTCATCTTACTCTTTACTAATAACATAAAACCAATTCATTTAATAATTAATTTTAGAATTTTGTCAGGAATCAATATCCCGCTTACTCATTACTCATGTATATTTTTTAAATGAGGAAACATTATTGAATCTTGACCTTTCTCTCTTCAAGATTCTCACAAATCCATATCAGTGACTAATTCTCATGAACTCTTAGTTATCTGTCCTTTATCTGCCCTCTCCTATCTTAATGTCTGTCTTGGTCTCAAGGGTAGTTAGCTAGAATCAGTGAATGAAAAGATCTTCAATTTGTTTTCAAAGTAGTTTGATGCCAACTATAACCTAATGTGATATTGAAATTTCCTTCAAAACACATGCTAGGTTTTAGAACACATTTGTTTGTTTAGTCATTCGTGTATGTGATCATTTACTAACTACTCTGTACCAGATACTGTGTTCAGTACTAGGATAACAGAGATGAAAGTGACAATACATTCTTTCAAAGAGTATTTATGAAGTGTCTGATGGATCATAAAGGACACTGTGGGAAGGAGGAGGAGGGAAAGCATAACTCTACCTGGCAGAGGGAAATGAGTTAGGTAAGACTTCATTAGTGATGCTTGAAGCATAGGTAGAAGTTCTCCAGAGCAAGGAAAAGGTAAATGGAAGAGTTGATTTAAAGGCACAGAGGGGATAAAGTACAAGATGTCTGGGGAACCACATGGAGTGTATTGTATAATGAAATGAAAAGCAGTGACCTCTAGAGGGATTAAAAAAAGAAAATAACTTTTTAAATACTAACTGAAGCACAGCTTGGGGCCAAGCATTCAATCAAAATGGCCAAAAAATAACATAGAGGTTCCCTTCGAGCATTCAGTTGACAACATGTTTAGCTCACTCTCCCCTAGTAGGGGCACCATCTGACACCCAAGCAAGCAATCAGTATGGTAGGGAACCTTGATATTTCTGGAAAAATCTTCACACCAGAAGATCCATCTGAAGTCTCCAGACAAAAGATTAGAGAGGCTAAAATCCCTTTGAAAGACTCAGGCTGGCTTAAATAAGACTTCCGTTAAGCTTTTTGCTTGACATTTCCCAGGAAATTCTGAAGCTCTCTATTTTCTTTGTTCTCATAATTTATAAAAACTGAGACTTTTAGCTAATAGGGAAAATGGATTTGGCCTTTAGTGGATTTGGCCTTTAGTTTAGGTTTTTTTCTTCTAGGTAAAGTCCTAAGACAACTTAATCTAAGTATTTTTTCTTTCTTCAATTAAAGAAAGAAAAGAAAGAGCATGCGATGTAACCACTTCTTTTGAGTCAAGTAAGATTTAGCGTTTGACCTTAAAGTCTAAGGCGTGAATTCCTGGCTCTACCTGCTAATGAATAGTCATAAGCATATTTACAAAGAACCCAAAATTTTACTGATCTAAATTCCAATAATTCACTTAGCCAGATGTCCAGTCTTTTCTTGTGATCGCCCACCTCAAATTGTCACAAGAATCCTCAGGGATTCTATGTGTGTTACTTCTGATCAGCATGAGTGAAAAGTGGGCCTTGATGCTGTCATTCCTTCTTTTGGTTCTTGAGAAGAAGAAGAGATTTCAGGTATAATTTGAGCTGGCTCCTGCAGCTTTTTCTGTATCTCCTTTCATTTAGGTTGATTGCTGATTATCAACAAACAGAAAGAGATTGAGACAGAGATAGAGAAAGAAGGACAGAGAAAGAGAGGGACAGAGACAGAGAGAGAATCATTTATCCAATAGATAATTATTTTATACATTCCTGGAATATTTAGAAAATATTATGATTCCTCAGCAAAAAAAAAAAATCAACTTCAAAAAGCAAACATTTTGCAAGACATATTCCTGGGTATAAGCAATAGCGAAGAAACCTAGAAATTAAAAAAAACACTCCAAGAGGTTGGAGTTAAGATGGCGGAGGAGTAGGGGACCCCTTTTTCAGCCGGTCCCCTGAGTCGAGCTGGATAGGTACCAGACCAGCCTGAACATCCATGGAATCAGCCTGAGATGCAGGAAGACACATCTGGATCTCTACAAATGAACATCTCCAGCGCTGAGTATTGAGGTACTAAGCGGGGAGCTGTGAAACCGCGCACAGATATCGGAAGATAAATGGAAGGGGGAGGGAGCCGCCGCATTCGGGCGCTGGGAAGCGGTAGCCACCTGAAAGGGGGAGCGGGCAGACTCGCGGACCGGCACCTGCAAGAAAACAGACTGAGACCGTGAGCCGGGAGCACGCGTGACCAGACTGAGGGCCGGAGCTTCGGAGCGAATGGGGGAGGCTGGCGGCTGGCGGTATTAGAAACACAAAGGACGGATATAACCGAATTATCAGAAATGGAATTCAGAGTAACAATGGTCAAGATGATGTGTAGACTTGAAAAAAGTGTTAACAAAAATGTTAATGAGAATATAGAATCTCTAAGGGCGGAAATGAGAGCGAATCTGGCAGAAATTAAAAATTCTATGAGCCAAATGCAGTCAAAACTAGAGGCTCTGATGGCCAGGGTGAATGAGGCAGAAGAACGTATCAGCGAATTGGATGGCTTAGTAGAAGAAAAAGCGAAAATAGAATCTGGACTCAAAAAAATCCACGCTCAGGAATGTAGGTTACGGGGAGATTACTGACTCAATGAAACGTTCCAATGTCAGAATCATTGGCATCCCTGAGGGGGGGGAGAAAAACAGAGGTCTAGAAGAGATATTTGAACAAATTGTAGCTGAAAACTTCCCTAATCTAGCAAGGGAAACAAGCATTCGTGTCCAAGAGGCAGAGAGGACCCCTCCCAAGCTCAACCACGACAAACCTACACCACGTCACGTCATAGTGCAATTCGCAAATATTAGATCCAAGGATACAGTATTGAAAGCGGCCAGGGCAAAGAAATTTCTCACGTACCAAGGCAAAGGTATCAGAATTACGTCAGACCTGTCTACACAGACCTGGAATGAGAGAAAGGGTTGGGGGGGGGCATTTTATAACTCTTTCAGAGAAAAACATGCAGCCAAGGATCCTTTATCCAGCAAGGCTGTCATTCAGAATTGATGGAGAAATAAAGACATTTCAGAATCACCATTCATTGACCAATTTCATAACCATGAAACCAGCCCTACAGGAGATATTAAGGGGGGTTCTATAAAAGTAAAAAGGCCCCAAGAGTGATACAGACAGAAAGTAACAATTGATAGAAACAAAGAGTTTACTGGCAACATGGCATCATTAAAATCATATCTCTCAATAATCAGTCTCAATGTAAATGGCCTAAATGCTCCCATAAACACCACAGGGTTGCAGATTAGATAAAAAGACATGACCCATCCATTTGTTGTCTACAATAGACTCATTTTGAACCTAAAGATACATTCAGACTGAAAGTAAAGGGATGGTATACCATCTTTCACGCCAATGGACCTCAAAAGAAAGCTGGGGTAGCAATTCTCATATCAGATAGATTGGATTTTAAACTAAAGACTATAGTTAGAGACACAGAAGGGCACTATATTATTCTTAAAGGATGTATCCAACAAGTGAATATGACAATTGTAAATATCTATGCCCCCGACAGGGGAACAGCAAGATACACAAGCCAACTCTTAACCACAATAAAGAGACATATAGATAAAAATACACTAATAGTAGGAGACCTCAACACCCCACTATCAGAAATAGACAGAGCACCCATGCAGAAAATTGACAAAGAAACAAGGGCTTTGAATGCCATACTCGACGAGTTGGACCTCATAGATATATATAGAACACTACACCCCAGAACCAAAGAATACTCATTCTATTCTAATGCCCATGGAACATTCTCAAGAATAGACCATGTTCTGGGTGATAAAACAGGTCTCAACCGATACCAAAAGACTGAAATTATTCCCTGCATATTCTCAGACCACAATGCTTTGAAATTGGAACTCAACCACAAGGAAAAATTTGGAAGAAACTCAAACACTTGGAGACTAAGAACCATCCTGCTCAGGAATGACTCGATAAACCAGGAAATCAAAAATCAATTTAAACAATTTATGGAGACCAACAAGAATGAAAACACAACGGTCCAAAACCTATGGGATACTGCAAAGGCAGTCCTAAGGGGGAAATACATAGCCATCTAAGCCTCACTCAAAAGAATAGAAAAATCTAAAATGCAGTTTTTATATTCTCACCTCAAGAAGCTGGAACAGCAACAGAGGGACAGACCTAATCCATGCATGAGGAAGCAGTTGACCAAAATTAGAGCAGAAATCAATGAATTAGAAACCAGGAGTACAGTAGAGCAGATCAACAAAGCTAGAAGCTGGTTCTTTGAGAGAATCAATAAAATTGACAAACCGCTGGCAAGACTTATCCAAAAGAATAGAGAAAGGACCCAAATTAATAAAATTAGGAATGAAAAAGGAGAGGTCACAACCAACACCAATGAAATTGGAAGGATTATTAGAAACTTTTATCAACAGCTATATGCTAATAAATTAAGCAATCTGGAAGAGATGGAGGCCTTCCTGGAAACCTATAAACTACCAAGACTGAAACAGGAAGAAATTGATTTTTTAAACAGGCCAATTAATTATGAAGAGATTGAGTCAGTGATAAACAACCTTCCAAAACACAAAACTCCAGGCCCGGACAGTTTTCCTGGGGAATTCTACCAAACATTCAAAGAAGAATAATACCTATTCTCCTAAAGCTATTTCAAAAATAGAAACAGAAGGAAAGCTACCAAACTCATTCTATGAGGCCAATATTACCTTGATCCCCAAACCAGGCAAAGACCCCATCAAAAAGGAGAATTACAGACCGATTTCCCTAATGAATATGGATGCCAAAATCCTCAACAAGATCCTGGCTAATAGAATCCAACAGTACATTAAAAGGATTATGCATCATGACCAAGTGGGATTCATCCCTGGGATGCAAGCGTGGTTCAACATTTGCAAGTCAATCAGCGTGATACATCATATCAACAAGAAAAGACTCAGGAACCATATGATCCTCTCAATTGATGCAGAAAAAGCATTTGACAAAATACAGCATCCTTTCCTGATTAAAACCCTTCAGAGTGTAGGGATAGAGGGTACATTCCTCAATCTCATATAAACCGTCTATGAAAAGCCTACAGCAAATATCATTCTCAATGGGGAAAAGCTGGAAGCCGTTCCCTTAAGATCAGGAACACGACAAGGATGCCGACTCTCGCCAGTGTTATTCAACATAGTACTAGAAGTCCTTGCAACAGCAATCAGACAACAAAAAGGGATAAGAGGTATCCAAATCGGCAAAGAAGTCAAAATGTCTCTCTTCGCAGATGACATGATACTCTATATGGAAAACCCAAAAGAATCCACGCCAAACTATTAGAAGTTATAGAGCAATTCAGTAATGTGGCGGGATACAAAATCAATGCTCAGAAATCAGTTCCATTTCTATACACGAATAATGAGACTGAAGAAAGAGAAGTTAGGGAATCCATCCCATTTACAATAGCACCAAAAACCATATGTTGCCTTGGAATTAACTTAACCAGAGATGTAAAGGATCTATATTCTAGAAACTATAAATCACTCTTGAAAGACATTGAGGAAGACACAAAATGATGGAAAAATATTCCATGCTCATGGATCGGAAGAATTAACATAGTTAAAATGTCCATGCTACCCAGAGCAATCTACACTTTCAATGTCATCCCGATCAAAATGCCGATGACGTTTTTCAAAGAACTGGAACAAATACTCCTTAAATTTGTATGGAACCAGAAAAGGCTCCGAATCGCCAAGGAACTGTTGAAAAGGAAAAACAAAGCTGGGGGCATCACAATGCCGGATTTCGAGCTGTACTACAAAGCTGTGATCACAAAGACAGCATGGTACTGGCACAAAAACAGACACATAGACCAATGGACCAGAATAGAGAACCCAGAAATGGACCCTCGGCTCTTTGGGCAACTAATCTTTGATAAAGCAGGAAAAAACATCCGGTGGAAAAAAGACAGTCTCTTCAATAAATGGTGCTGGGAAAATTGGACAGCTGCATGTAAAAGAATGAAACTTGACCACTCTCTCACACCATACACAAAGATAAACTCTAAATGGATGAAAGACCTCAATGTGAGACAGGAATCCATCAAAATCCTGGAGGACAACATAGGCAACAACCTCTATGACATTGGCCAAAGCAACCCTTTTCATGACACATCTCCAAAGGTAAGAGAAACAAAAGATCAAATGAACTTGTGGGACTTCATCAAGATAAAAAGCTTCTGCACAGCCAAGGAAACAGTCAAAAAAACTAAGAGGCAGCCCACGGAATGGGAGAATATATTTGCAAATGATGCTACAGATAAAAGACTGGTATCCAAGATCTACAAAGAACTTCTCAAACTCAATATGCGAGAAACAAATAAACAAATCATAAAATGGGCAGAAGATATGAACAGACACTTTTCCAATGAAGACATACAAATGGCTAAGAGACACATGAAAAAATGTTCAAAATCATTAGCCATCAGGGAAATTCAAATCAAAACCACGCTAAGATACCTCCTTACACCAGTTAGAATGGCAAAAATTGACAAGGCAAGAAATAACAATTGCTGGAGAGGATGCGGAGAAAGGGGATCCCTCCTACATTGTTGGTGGGAATGCAAGTTGGTACAGCCACTCTGGAAAACAGTGTGGAGGTCCCTTAAAAAGTTAAAAATTGAGCTACCCTATGACCCAGCCATTGCACTACTGGGTATTTACCCCAAAGAGACAGACGTAGTGAAGAGAAGGGCCATATGCACCCCAATGTTCATAGCAGCATTGTCCACAATAGCCAAATCGTGGAAGGAACCAAGATGCCCTTCAACAGATGACTGGATTAAGAATTTGTGGTCCATATATACAATGGAATATTACTCAGCTATCAGAAAGAATGAGTTCTCAACATTTGCTGCAACATGGACAGCACTGGAGGAGGTAATGTTAAGTGAAATAAGTCAAGCAGAGAAAGACAATTATCATATCGTTTCTCTCATCTATGGAACATAAGAACTAGGAAGATCGGTAGGGGAAGAAAGGCATAAAGAAAGGGGGGGTAATCAGAAGGGGGAATGAAGCATGAGAGACTATGGACTATGAGAATCAAACTGAGGGCTTCAGAGGGGAGGGGGTGGGGGAATGGGATAGACTGGTGATGGGTAGTAAGGAGGGCACGTATTGCATGGTGCACTGGGTGTTATACGCAACTAATGAATCATCGAACTTTACATCAGATACCAGAGATGTACTGTACGGTAACTAACATAATATAACAAAAAAACATTAAAATAAAAAAAATCAAAAAAAAAAAAAAGAAAAGAAAACACTCCTAAATATAACCTTTGAACAGAAGATAAATGAAAAGAGAAATTCACAGAAATGAATGAACAAGAAAACACTTTATATTAAAGCATGTAAAACATAATAAAGCAGTATTGAGGGTCAATATAGTATAAAACATATTTATTATAAAAGAGAAAATATAAAAGTAAAGGAAATGTTTTATCTTATATAATAATAAAAAGAACAATAAATACACCAAAGTAATATAATCACTAAAATTGATGAAACAGAAAATTTTTTAAAAAAGGATTTAAAAAACCCAAAAGCTAGTTTAATAAAATGGCCAAGTGGGACCACAGTAGTGTAAGGATTAGGAGAATTCTGGGATACTACTATGTATAATTCAAAAGAAGAAGCAAATTTTATAAACCAGAAATATGGATAATTTAATCCAAGGGAATATAAATAATTGACGAAGAATAACTGGAAAATATGACTATATTAACTATTGTCTAAGCAATTACTGTGGAGAGGTGATTCAGGATCTACCATTGAATAAAGGATCAGGACTAATTGGGCTTTTCAGCAGGATTTTATCTAGCGAATATTTGAAGATGGGTAATTTTCATGAAGTCAGCATAATTTTAATACCAAACCTAATAAAAAATAAAGCTACAATCAAGCATTACTTATGAATATAGATATATATATTAAAATATAAAATATTAGCTAACAGAAGTCAGTAATTCATCAAAAAATGGATCAAGTAGTCTAATACTAGAAAGTCAAAGGTCATTGAAGTTAAGGAATTATATTAACAGAATACATCACAACAATCAATTGAAATATGGAAGTTTATGGTTTTATCAGTAGATGCCAAACTTTTCATAATGTGCAATAATCATTTTTAATAAAATAGGAATAAATGAAACATTTTTACTAAAACCCAATAGTGGATATTATTTTTTTTAAAGGACAAAACTAGATTAGAAATTAAGGAATATTAGGATCCAATGAGGTAAAATTGCCATCACCTTTGCTTCACAAGAATACTAAGTTGTATGCATTGGAAGACAAGAGATAAATCTATCCCTTTTTCCTAAAGTCTGGATTATATAGATAGAAAACCTAAGAGACTTTGGTAGGAAAAGACATTTAGCTAATAAAAGAATTTGGGCAATTGGTTAGATATGAGATATATTTTGAAAACACAATAGAGTTCCTTTATTTTAGTCTTAAACACCTAGAAATATAAATGGGAAGTATATTAATATAAGTGATAAAAAGCAATAAGAGTTTTGGGAAAATTTGGATAAGAAAGGAACATGATATATACAAAGAAAATCAAAGCATATGAAGCAAGATCTAAATGAATATAAATACCATTTTCTTAAAAGTTACAATATTAAAAAGTTTAGTAATTCAAAGTTAGCATGTAAACTTAATGAAATACGACTGAGAGCGCTGACATGCTTTAAAAATTTGCTTTCAAGTTGGATAAAATTGCTTAAGGCTTATACAGACAAATAAATAACTGGAAATAGTAAAAAAAAAAAATTGAGAAAGAACAATAGTAAAGGTGGATGTGCTTTACCAGATATAACATTCTATAAAGTCACCATAATACCATAAATATTATATCATGTAGTATAATGATAGGTGGGAGAAAACTGAGAATCTAGAAATTGGTCCCTGAATTTATGAGAATTTAGTTTAATAATGTTGTATTTCAATTCAATAGGAAAGGGTGGATTGTTTCTTAGATGTGTTGGCACAACTGACTCTATTCATATGAAATATATCTAACACCCTATATGAAAATGAATTCCTGATAGATGAAGGATTTATGTAAAAATCCAAACAAAACAATAGATATTTTGCATTTGCAGTCTAGGGACAAGGGTATATCTAACCAAATGTATAAGTCCAGGGACTATAAAGCAAAAGACTGATGTATAAAAATTAAACATTTCAATTGTAAAAGACCATAATCAAAATCAATTAGAAAATGATAGTTCTGATAATATTATAATGTAATTAACAGACAAGTAACATTAATACTTTTCAGAGAGTTTTAACAATTGATGAGAAAAGATAAACAAGTGAACTTTTTAAAAGTAAATAAAATGTATGACTAGGTAGTTTTAGTAAAGAGCAAGCCCAAAATATTAACACAGATATAAAAGTCTTAGATGCGCTAGTAGTCGGTGATATGAAATTTAAAGCAATTACGAGCTATGACTTTACACTCATCACCCTGGCACCTGTTGCTGGATGTGATTCAAGGACAAAGGCATTCCCATACATTGCTGGTGGTATGTGTAAAACAACAGCCTCTTTTGGAAAGCAATTTGGCAACATCTATTCAAAAAATTTTTTAAATGCACCACCCTTTTACCTACAATCCCCTTCGTGAGACTCTGATCTATATAAAGTATATCATGTGCATATAATGGTGTTTATTGCAGCATTATCTGTAGTGGCAGAAACTGGAAAGAGTGAATAGTCATTAACAGGAGAGCACTTGAATAAATTATGGCACATCTATCATAGAGTATTAAGGAACTATTGAGAGAATAAATTAGGACCAGAGTGGATAATCTAAATTGATTTATAGAAGGTAATGTTGAGGGAGAAAATAGAAATGCAAAATATATATATAATATAACCTATTTTAAAAGCATAAAAAGCAAAATCCATAGTGCATGTGTGTGTGTGTGTGTGTCTGTCTTTCTGTCTGTCTCTTTGGCTCTAGTTATGATTATATGAGTTTGGAGAAAAAATTTGGAAGGATAGCTACAAGTTGATAATAAAGGTCTGGCATCTAGAGAAGGGGTGAGAACAAAAAAAGTAAGAGAAGAACAGTATGTTTTATTGTTACACTTCATAGCTTACATTATACATATTTTTATATTTAAATTAGTCATATCTGAAATACTTTATATTTATAAATTTCATGTTTATTTTTTATTTATAAATTTTATATTCATAAAATATATATATTCATACATTTTGTATTACATACATTCAGAGATACATACATATATTCTGGAATGTGTATCAAATATTTCATAAGAAAACATTTTATTTTATTTATTTATTTATTTTTAAAGATTTTATTTATTTATTTGACAGAGATAGAGGCAGCCATCCAGAGAGGGAACACAAGCAGGGGGAGTGGGAGAGGAAGAAGCAGGCTCATAGCAGAGGAGCCCGATGTGGGGCTCGATCCCATAATTCCGGGATCATGCCCTGAGCCAAAGGCAGACGCTTAACAACTGTGCCACCCATAAGAAAACATTTTAACAACTGTACTAAAGTTTTTTATGTGATCACTTTTAGGAATTTATGTAAAACTGTGTTTTAGGTAATTATTTAATTTTAGAAAACAAGCTCATGATGAGAGATGGATTAAAGAAAAACAGCTAGATAACTTCTACAATAATACACAAATAAAATTTAGCTACGATCATGACAATGATAATGGCAGGATCATGCAGCACAGGAACAATTTAACAAGAATAAAAATAAAAATATACAAAGAAAGAAAGGGAGGAAAGTTTCTGTATTCTGATCCAGTGATTTGTCTATGCTTGCACCTATACAGCACTGCCTAAATTATATTTTCTAATAAGTGTTGTTCTGAGAACACTAGTATGGTAAGTCCTTCAATTTTGCTCATTAAGACTGTCTTGAGTATTCTAGGCCCTTATCATCTCCATATTACTTTTTAAATCACGTCAGTCTCCACACTCAGACACATAAAACCTGCTGAGATTTTGAATGAGTTTTCTTTTAATCTATAGATTGGGAGAAATTTACCTTGTGATATTATTGTCATACAGTCGATAGTATATTTGTTTTGGTCTTTTTTATTGCCTCTTACAAATACAATTTTCAATGTAGAATTCTTACATACTTTTTATTAGATTAATAGGTATTTGATGTTTTTAATGATATTTTGAATAATTTTAGACCTTAATTTCCAATTGTTTGCTGTAGAATATTGAAATACATTGAGTTTTGTTGATTAACCTTGGCTAATTAACTACTTAATTTTAATAGTTTGCAGATTGCCATATCATATGTGAATAAATAGTTCTACTTCTTCCTTTCTGATTCTTTTTCCTGGGTTTTCTTTTTCTTGTCATAATGCACTGGCTAGGATGTTTAGTACAATATTGAATAGAAATAGTATCATGCACATCTTTCTCTTTCTCCTGAATTCAAGGAGAAAGAATTCAATATCTTATTATTAAGTAGGCCCAAGGTTTTTTGTAGAAAACCTTTATCAGAATAAGGATACTAAGAATACAGTTGCCTGAGTTTTCCCTTAAATACCCATTCAGATATTTAATTTTAAAAATGCTTTTCCTAGAAGTGGTGGGATGATAATATGACTTTCCTTCATTTCTATTAATGTGGTGAATTACATTGATTGATTTTTAAATGTTAAACTAGACCTAGATTCCTAGAATAAAACTCATTTATTCATGATGTATTATTTCTTTTTGTATATCATTGTATCTACTTAGCTAATAACTTTTTTTAGGATTTTTTATCCATGTTTATGAAAAACTTGAAATATTCCTTTCTTGTAACTTCCTTGTCAGGTTTTGGCATTAGAGTTATGCTGGCCTCATGAAATGAGTTGAAAACTGTGATTTTTTTTCCCTGTTCTCTGAAGGTATATGAACAATATTTGAATTCTTCCTAAGTATTTCTAAGAATTCACGGAAAAGCAAACAGGATCCGGAGGTTTCTTTGTGGAAAAAAATTAAATTATGGGTTTAATTATTTTATCTTGTTTAATTGCTTTGTTTTTTGTTTCTTCTTAAAATCTGGAAAACTTTTTTCCAGTGCTTATGTTTATAAAATAAACTATATTCTCTGGTTTTCCACTTAATATCTATTGATTTTCTTTTCTGGAATAGCAGAATTAGTAGATTTACACTTTTATCCCTGCCACTATCTGACTTCAATGAATGATGTTATTTTTGTTAGTTTTTACCTTGGTATTACTGATATGCTATCTCTGTTACTTAATCTACTGGTTTTAAGGACAGTTTTATAACACCTCATCACAAAAGGTAAAGGAATTATTATACCCAAACTGCCACTCCTTTTTTCTTTCCCTTCTAATTTTTTTGACATAAATTTCAAAAATTTTCAGTGTGTGTATTTATGTTTTGTTCTTTAACCATAATCCCTATTTTTTTCTAATTTCTTTTCATCATACAGCTAAATGGAATCTGTGTTCATTGTCAGCCCTTTGCCTACAGTTTCTGTGTTCCCTTGGTTGGCTGATGTTTGTCTTCTGGTAGTTTCTTCTCAAAAGGGTCATGAAAAATATATATACATAGAGTGTGGAGATCCTCCCAAATTTTCTTTTACTTACTACTTTAATGACAATTTAGTTGGGTTTTTAGTTCTTGGGACATTCCTTGTTTCCTCAGGGACATTTTAGCCATTGGTCTATTATCATTGAATATTGAAAGTTGCTGTGGAGTTATCTGAGACCAACCTAAAACATTTTCCATAGGAGATTGACAATTTTGTTTTCTTTATAAAAGAAATTAATTAATGTAAATATAATAACCATATGTGCTTCATATAAGAGCTGGTAGCATTTGAGGGAAATTTTTGTTTAGATTCAATTTGGGTAAGTATAAAAAGTCTCCCTACCTAAGGAATGGGGTCAAAACAGAAAATATATCTCAAAACATGTCTTTTAGAAAAATAATTATTTCCTTGGGCATTATAATACTTGAAAATAATTCCTCACTTTAAAAATTGTGATAGTACAAGGTTAAAAGTTGTATTTAACCTCATTTTTGTTGTGTGGGATGGTTTTGGCATCTTTAGCTTATTGAGTCCATCAGTGAGTCTATCAGTGGAAGAGACTAAGTAAATCAATGGAGACTGACAAATGCCAACACAGAGGTATTTTATTCATTTCTTTACTCCTTCTTCTGAATAGGAACAGCCTTCCTGACATTCATGGTTCCATGGTCCAATGTGAGTTCAGCACCATTAGAAAAGGAGACAAAGGAAAAGAGAATACTCAGATTTTGCATTTAGGTCTATTGGAGAGATAGCTTAATCAGAATTGGAAGTGAGTATAGAGAGTGGAAAGTAGAGACATGAAATCTCAGTTCCCTTCATCATTACTGAACATCTCCAAAGTTTCCTTAAACGTTTATTCCTTTTTCTGCAAAATTGTAAAAATTTCCTTTATTTCAAAAACCTCCCCTAAAAAAAGTCTCTTCTGGGAGTCTTTGAAAGTTTAGGCCATTTTAAAATGCATATTATTAATTTTCTTGAGTTAATAGCCATTATGGTCTAGCAGTGTGTATAATATATATCAAGGGACATCTTAAAAAGCATATTATCATAAAATGCATATTTAAGGACTTTCTACCTTCATAAATTGAATTTAATAGAATGTAACAACTCCAGTGGGCCCATTAGGGTCTTTAGAAAACACAGTTCAGGGCCTTGTTAAAACATATATTCTCTTCATGTTGTATCCTACTTAGGGAGTTTGCTCTAGTAGCCTATAGCTTGAATATGTTTGTCTTGCTTAGTTAAGAAAAATAAAAATAGAAAAGTAAATTTTTTTCAGCAACATAGGAAGAAAGCAAATTTTACAATTAATTACATTGTTTTTGGTTTCAAATGACATACATAGAAGGGTGTCGATTAAGAGTAATAGGTGCCAGTAAAAGTTTTTAGTGACGTAGATTACTATGTCTATATATTTTTAAAAACCTCCTTTTATGTGTCAGAAAGAGTGTGTGAAGGTATATGTGTTTCAGTTTAAGATGAGGTTATTAGTTGTTATCAATGGATATACTTTAATGAAAAACATCCAGTGTAAAATATATCCAGTGTTTTTCATATTATCGTCTGCAGATCGCCTACATCAGAATCATCTGGGTGCTCAAAATGCCTGTTTCTGTGTCCCACCATAAATATACTGGATCGGACGTCTAGACATGTACCTTGGGATTTTTCGTGTTAATCAATTCCCTCAGAAATTCTTGCACAATAAGTAAAATTTGAGAGCAGTGGTTATTTTAATCTATAAACCTAGCCACATAAGGTAGTCAACACCTAGAGTCCTATCTAGACTGAATTCCGCATATACCATCTGACTGAAGAGTGGTTGTTAAAATCCCTTAAACATTCTTCAAGGAATACTTATTCTGAAACCAATCCTTATCTGTACTAACCACTTGGGACTTATTAAAAGCCACCAAGTTTTGTGGCTCTAACTCTGAGTCACTGAATTCTAACTTTTGTAGTAGCAGCTGGGAAATTAATAGAGAGGAGAGATTTGAATGCAATTGTCCATTAGAAGTCCTCTCCACTGCTAAGACTTTGGGCATTTTTAAAAAATCATTTTGACAGCTTGAGATCAAAAGGCACCACGCCAGAGGTGTCCACGCAAGGCCTGTGATGTTCAGCAGTCATAACCAACTTTTATCTACAGCACACCACTGGCTACACCAACACAAAGCACAACAAACCAAAACCCTCTATCGTGTTCTTTCATCCTGTATTCTTCCTCAAAACTGAAAGCATAAACAAACTGGAATTATAGTATTTACTAATAACTCTATCTCTTAAAGTAGTTTCCCCCATTTCCCCCCATTTTAGAAGTACAAACAATAGTCTTTGACCCAGGGAAAATTTGAACTTACCTGAGGCCCAGATACAAGGCTTCTATTGAAGGAAAATTCATTTGCCACTGAGAAGCATCAACTCTGATGGCTGAAATAAGTTTAAAACAAACGTCATGCTGATGGCTTAAAGTCCTTGAAAGAATTGCCTGGTTATTGGTTTCATGAACAGAAAAGTGGTCGTAACACAGAATCATCTAGAGGTGCTTTTACGTGCTTGTGGGGTTTTCTCAAAGAGACAGAAGCATCGCCATTTACATCACAGCCCCTCCATTCACTGGCTTTTAAGACTTGGATCTAACAAAACGCCTCCCAGCTGTGCTTAACTGCCTTGTGGGGTTGGTTCCTGATTGCTGATAAGGATCCCCAGCTGTGCTTTCTTAGGAGCCCTCTGGCTAATATTCCACCTTCTCCTGTAGAGAACCCCTACTGGAATAGAGTTGTTAATACCATAAAAGTGCCTATAAAATCTAGTCAAGTAGTGGGCTTTCTCAGCCCAAGGTTGCAGTAAATGGAAAATGTGAAAAGTCTGAAATGAAGTACGAACATCGAGTTCTGACAGGGGAGGAATAAACTGAGTAAGTAAAAAAGATAATTATTTGGATCCTTAAAGCTTTAAACTAAATAATCTGATTCATCTAGGTTCTGAGAAAGACTCGGAAATGGTTTGCTGTTGACCTTGCTGTAGGAGACAGATCTTTATTTTAGTTTTCAGAGTTTTTAAACTTAAATGAGAAATAATTTAAACGTGCAAAAGTGCAACATTCTTGCAGTTTTCTTTCCCCATTCCTGTAGTTTCATTCCCAATTAACTGCAGCCTTACTTATCAGTGGTTTATAACATTAGAGGCAGGTAAAAACCTCCATGTTATTTCCTCTATTTCTCATACCGGCTAGACCTAACAATTCAGTAGTGAATCCTGACCCTATCACTGTGTGAGTAATATAGGCCAGGAGATAAAGATAGCACAGTCTAAAGTAGGATTGTAGGTCTGAATTATCTGAGAAGGGTCTTCCATCCTCCACCCGTCCTCCACTCCGAGTTTGCTTTTGAGGTTTGGCCTTTCCCTGTTAGTTGGTTCCCAGATAAGACAGTAAGAAAACAAACCATTCTCACTGCTGATAAACAAACACTGTACTGGGATCAGTTGGGGAGATCAAAACACTTCTCATGAAAAGATTCCTAGCATTTCTTATATCTCTTCATGAATCAGACAAGAGAGTTTATTGAGTTCTGTGCTAAATGCCCTGGAGGAATTTTTAAAAAATAGGAAACAACATCCATGTATTAAAAGGTCCTAATACTGCTGGAGATTCAAACCAAACTGCTTGCCCCATTTCCCTTAGCAGTCTTGATTTGTCTTAGTGCTGCTATCACCTCTCAGGAGGATGATTCTCGAATCTGCATCCTGCACCTGAGTTCTTTCCTGGTCCACTTTACCCACTACCTCCTGGACCTATCCTCCCAGATGTCTTCTTTATTCCTCTAGTTCAGTATGTCTAAAGCAAAATCCTTCTTTCCCCTCACATCTGCTTCTCCTCCTGCATTTCATGTTTTCTATTTGTGCTGAGGACATCACTGTCCTCCCAAGCTTTGCCCAGACCCCAAACTTGTCATTTTTGTTAACTCGTTTCTCTTGTCTCTTGCTTCTGTCCCATCTCATATCTCATAGCTGCCCTTCTTTTGTATTCCCAAGTTCAGCCTTCCTTGCTTTTGCCTAGATGGATGGAGTAGCTCCTAACTGAATTCCTGCCTGTAATCTCTCCTCTCCCAATAACGTGTCCTACATGTCCAGTTCCAGTAATCTCCAAATGTACAGTGCCAGTCTTCTGCTCAAAAATAATCGGTGGCTCCCCGATGGCTATAGGAGGATGTCCTGACACCCCTAACTTGCCCTTCACAGTCTTTCACAAGCTAATCTTGTCTGAGTTTCCAACTGCATTTCTCTTGTTCAGAGTCCTGTGTTTTACCCAAAACCAACTAACGTGCTGGTCCTTTTCATTGTGCCTTTACTTTAACCTTTATCTTGTTTTGAAATAACCTTTTCCATTTCTTTTTTTTTTTAAAGATTTTATTTTTATTTATTTGACAGAGATAGAGACAGCCAGCGAGAGAGGGTACACAAGCAGGGGGAGCGGGAGAGGAAGAAGCAGGCTCAAAGCAGAGGAGCCCGATGTGGGGCTCGATCCCATAACACCGGGATTACGCCCTGAGCCGAAGGCAGACGCTTAACCGCTGTGCCACCCAGGCACCCCTCTTCCATTTCTTTTGATCTGGATCTTGCCTAAAACATGCCAATAATTAGCTTGCCAATAATTAAGTTCAGAATTAAATATGCACTAAATTTTAAGAACCTGAGCTCTAGAACGGGACCGCCTGAGTTCAGACCCTGGCTGTGCCATGTATTAGCTGTGTTGAGGTACTTTACCTTGCTCTACATGAATTTCCTCATCTAGAATGTGGGGAATATAGTAGTACCTGACCCTTAGTGCCGTGGTGAGGTGAATGGGTTAAACCTCCGAGAAACAGTATCTCATGCACAGAAGACCTTCTGTAAATGCTAGACATCAGTTGTGAATAAGTAACTTTTGTCTTCATTTCCAGGGTTTTACCTATGAAGAAATTCTTACATAGGTATCAAAAAGTTTAACTAGGAATATGTGTAAATGACATATCTCTGTATTTGTGGAGATGAAAAAATATACTTCACTTATCTTTATGTAAAATAAAGAACCTGTACTCAAGCATAATAAAGAAGTCATTAAGGACAATTTCAACAAACACAAAGTCTACAGAATAGGATAAAGAATCCCCATGTACGTACCAGCTGGCTTCAACTCCTGGCCATTCTCGTTTCAGCTAGACCCCTCCTGTGTTATTTTGAGGCAGTCCCAGACAGCAGATGCTTCATCAGTTCAGTGTGCATCTAAATGACAAGAGCTTTTCTTACATAATCATTATACCATTATCACACTTAAAGTTTGAACAGTAATTTCTTAATGTCATTAGTCACTTGGTATTCAGATTTCCAATAAGATCATGAAAGCCGCAACGTTTCTTTAACAGTTTGTGTTAGTCAGGGTCCAAATAAAGCCCACACATTCCAGTCGGTTGCTGTGCTTTTGAGTGTCTAATAATCTGTAATATTCCTCTCTATCTCCTTGTCATTTTGTTGTTTGTTTTCATTACATTATTTGTTATAGAAACCAAGTTGTTTGTCTTGAAGAATTTTCTAGTCTGGATTTGCTGATTATATTTCCATGGGGTAGTTTAATACATTTCTATCTCCTTTGTGTTTGCTTTCAGTGGTAGTTAGATCAGATTTAGGTATAATGTTTTAGGCAAGACTACTTTATAAGTTCTTCTGTCAGAAGCAATAAAATGTCTGGAAATTTCTGTGATATTTGCAGATATTGGTCATTAATAGCTACATCTATTAATTCATTGAGGGTTGTAAAATATTTTAATTTTATCATTTCCTCCACATTAATTAGCTAGAATATTTTTATAAGGAGGAACCTCCCCTCACCTACTCTCTGATTACCCAGTGGTATGGTTCACAAAGAAAGTCCTGATAAATGCTCGATTCTTTCCATTTTTCAAAATAATGAGTTGACTCTCTAGTATCTTACTATGCTTACAGATCATGTTTTATTTTATTTCTTTTTTAGTATTATGAACCTGTTTAAATCCATTGTAGTTTTCCTTATTGATCCTCAAATTGTCCCGTTGTTTGTCAGCCTCTTCCAATTAACCTCTGAGTCCCCTTGACATAAACCAGGAATCTTTGACTGCTCCCTCTATCTGCTAGAATAATACCTTCCAGGTTTCCTACACATTGTTTATGTCCTAACCATACTTCAAGGTCTAACTTAATTTTCACCTCCAACGTGAAGGCTTTCTAACCACACCTTTTCACCATATTTATCTCACCACCGAACCCCTCTGGGTCTCAATGTCGTGGACTCCTTTGGCAATTATCAGAGGCTGGTCTTCCCCAAATAACAATGCTGAGGCTTCATATGTGTTTGGCATAAGGCTTTACATAGAGTTGTCATGTGATTAATTTGTTTGATTACTTAATACCGCTTTAATTAAGTAGACTTATAATTACATGAATTTTCCTTAGTCAAAGTTCAATAAGTAAAATTAAACCACAAACTTTATAAAATATATCAGCAAAATTGTAAAAGCAAAAATAGTACAGAAAATACCCATATATCCCTTATCTCATAAAGTAGATTACTTGTTTCTTCCCGCCACCTCTCTCTCTCTGTCTTTCTCTCCCCACACAAATATATAAATATATATAATTTATGTATTTTTACATTATATATTTATACATAATATGCATATTCATGGGTTATTTATATAATCATATGCATATATATTTCCTATATGACTTGGGAATAAGTTACTTAAATCATAACACTTTAACCCCCATTCATTATGTATTTTCTAATAGGGATATTCTTATATAACCACAGTACAATTATAGGTTTCATAAGCTTACATCAATTCATTACATATTTTTATCTTAATAAAAATAAGTAACATTTATGGGCAGTTTATAAACATCTTTCACAGAGAGCAGCTCAAAATAATGCTGAGAGATAGGTGATATTATTAGGCCAAGTCGATTGATAAGAAAACTGAAGCTCAGAAAGGTTGTGATTTTACTGATGTTAAATTCTTTGCTCTTTATATCTTGCCAACTCTGAGTGAGACCTCCTAGAAAAGTTTATAGAAGATTAAATGCCAAAACAAGCAAAGAAGAAACCTCTCTGGTCCTTGCATCCTAGTCAGAGAAAGAACAAGTCACTGGACCTCGCAGTTGAGATTTGCCTGTGATAATTGTGGAGTTTCCTCCTAGATCTGTAATTCTCCCTGGATCCCAGGCAGCAGCTGCAACAGACTGAATTGTCTCTCCCGGATGAGAATAAAGTTTCATCTCCCCTCCTCATCAGCAAAATGAAATGAAATGGTGGATTTTGAAAGGGGCCTGAAATACCATTGCAAACATTGCTATAATTCGGAAAATTTTACATTAGTACACAGATGATTTGGCAGTTTTGAGAATTCATTCTAGATGTGGCACAGTTCCAAATCAGCCTGAGAAACTGTCATTTAAAATGCGATTATTTTACTCAAAATTCCTCCTGATGATATTTCACAAGACATTTGTGGGAGACCTAGTACTTGCCTCTGCCTGTATGTGTCTGAGAATGGGCAGACCAGTCAAATGATTTTGAGGAATGGGCCTGTATTAGCCTATCTCACATCCTGCCCATTCTTATGCCCTGCCCATGCTTTTTCCACCTCCTCAGATATCACCTTAGGCCTGGCTTCCCCAAAGAGACATCCTCTTGGTATATCACATTACCCGGGATTTATTTCTGCTATGTTGCCTCCTTCCTTTTTTAAAATCAAATGTTCTCTTTCTCTGACTGACTTATTTCACTTAGCATTATACTCTCGGTCCATCTAGCAGCACATGATTTTACTCATATGTGGAATTTAAGAAACCAGAGGAGCAAAGGGGAAAAAATAGAGAGAGAGAGAGAGAGAGAGAAAGAAACAGACTAATTATAGAGAACAAACTGATGGTAACCAGGGGAGGGGTATCTGGAGGAGTGATGGGTTGAAATAGGTGATGGGGATTAAGGAGGGCACTTGTAGTGATGTATGGAAGTGTTAAATCACTATATTATTCAATTGAAACTAGTATTACATTATATGTTAATGATACTGGAATTAAAATAAAAACTTAAATATAACAAAATTTAAAAGATGAGAGTGGGGAAGAAGCAAATCAGATATCCTCTTTCCACTTCTTTCTCTCCTCAGCTTATCTGAAAATAACTTATGTCTTATTATTTGTCATTCCTAATGTAGTGACCACAATTTTAAGCAAAGCGGGAATGGTGGGTTGTGGCATACCATCTTGCCAGCATGGTACATTAGAACCATTTCAGTGGATGCTTAGTTTGCTCTCACATGTTAGTATCTATAGTACTCATGAAAACAGTTCTTTGGATGTCTCCTTTGTCCCTGTACCACAAAATCAATTCCTGTGAGGCTTCGAAGTTCTGACACTACATTAGCAAACATGAAAGACTACTGCCTAATAGATTTCCCAAAGGTCTCCCTTTCTACAAAAGAGTCTTGAATTCTAGACTCTGTATGAATGTCAGTTGGGTGGCTTTCCAGCCAGCAATTATCCCAGTTAACTGAGTAGACAAGACTAGGGAAACTTAATAGTGGATGACTTGGACTTACGTATAACCATCTGTTTGTTTAACTAGAATTATGCCATAGGTTAGTTAACAAATCAAAGATAAGATCACTTGGTATTTTGAGCTCTGAAGATCTTCTAAATTCTTTCATTATACTAACGTTTTTATGCTTAAAATTATTCTAAGTAATGGACAGTAACATGATCTTGGAAATTGTTTGTGATACATCAGTGAGAGTATTTCTTAAAAGAGGATCTTCTCTTCATATATGAAATTTGAACCAAATTAAACTTATAATCTGTAATTATTAATCTGCCTGCATTTTTAGTTGCTAAAGGAAATTGATATAAGCTGATTCTGTAGAAGTTATTTTGTTAGATTAAGTTTTTCTCCCCCTTGGAGGGAGAACTTAATTAGGCTTATATCACAAATGCAATTAGGTGAGTATTCTTGACTTTAATCCATTTAGGTAAAAGAATTTTGAGCAATTTGTGACATAAATACATTTATCAAGACAGTCTCTTTGAGACTTTAAAAGCAGGGGCATTGATCTCAACACAAAGTTGTCTCAGCCTTTATCTCTGTTCATCCTAATGGCCTTATGAAGTGTGACTTTAAAAGAATCTGGGTAAATGCACCTACATATAAATTCTTTTATCTCCAGCAGTGCAATGATACTAATTAGGTCGGTTTAGAAGTTATTTGCTTCTATCAGTTAAAAATTCAAGAGGTCAATATGGCAAAGATTCACACAGCTGTAGAGACAGATGTGTGATTAGACTCAAACCTCCTGTTTCCAAGCACCAGACTCTGTTCACTAGATCACAGTTAGAACCTTAAGCTCTGGCGTGGCAGTTTTTGAAAATCTATCATGTTTCTCAGTCTATATTTAGCTTCCAGAAACATAATCAGTTAGGCGCTTCTGTGTCATTATGGTCATCAATAACAACAACAAAACATTAAATTAATATGTATTATGAGATATATTAAGGTGATAAATCTTAATTACAGATATCCTTTAAGTTAGAAAAGGATTTTTTATTTAGAAATGTTCTGTTTTATAACTTCTTTTCATTAGTTAATCTATATATGTGATTAGTAGTATACTATATATGTATTTTTTTAAATTTTCAAATTTACAACATTTAGGCAAAGGGGATTAGCTTAAAATGTTATTCCTTAATTTATTGATTCTTAATAGTAAATAGAAAACAAGACATTTTAATGGTTTAAAGTACTGAAAAACTATATCATAAATGTATGTGAAACTTTTAAAACTTTATAATTTACAAAAGAAATGTGTTTCAGTTGTTTCTAATCTATATCAAGTAGATATACTTTCATACCAATAGCTCAGAGAATGACACAAATCAGATAGTCTCTAAACTTAAAGTTTGCACTGATTATATATATATATATATATATATATATATATATATATCACATATATAACATAAAATACATATATCAGATAGAAGGATAACTGGTAAACTATATGCATATATAGGAGAAATCTAAATAATCCCAACAAAAGGAAAAATAAAGAACAAAGAAGATGAGAAAGGCTGTAACAATCAATGCATTCTCCACCCCACCTACTGATTGATCAGGAAAGGATAGAAGCCCTATGCATTTGAGGTGCTAGAATACTTCTATCCAAACCACTGGATGATGACAAGCTATTTAGACATGAGAGTGATCCTAAGGAATCCAGTTAATATCCAGTTTATGTCCACTTTATGTGAGTCCAGTAGGAGGGGAGAGAGATAAACAAGGCAGAAACAAGAGCCAAAAACTTCCCAAGTTTGAAGAAAAATATTAATGTAAGATCCAAAGAGTTCAATAGAACTCAGATAGGATAAACATAAAGAGAACCACATCTAGACACATTGTAGTCAAACTGCTGGAAACCAAAGACAAATAGTAAATTTTGAAACATCAGGAGAAAAACAATTCATCATTGTGCATGGAACCACAATGAGAACAATGGCTAATGTCTCTTCAGAAACAGTGAAGAACAGAAGGCAATTGAATGACATACTCAAAAAGAAATTGTCAATTAAGAACTCTATATCCAGGGGCGCCTGGGTGGCACAGCGGTTAAGCGTCTGCCTTCGGCTCAGGGCGTGATCCCGGCGTTATGGGATCGAGCCCCACATCAGGCTCCTCCGCTATGAGCCTGCTTCTTCCTCTCCCACTCCCCCTGCTTGTGTTCCCTCTCTCACTGGCTGTCTCTATCTCTGTCGAATAAATAAAATCTTTAAAAAAAAAAAAAAAAAAAGAACTCTATATCCAGGGAAACTATCTTTCACATATGAAGGCAAAAATAAAGACATTTCCAGATAACAAAAAATGACGTGAGTTCTTTGCTAACAGACATGACCTACATGAGTTTCTAAAAGTGTTTCAGGCTGAAAATCCATAGGAAAGAATGAAAAGCACTGGAAATCGTAAATATATGCGTCAGTGTAAAAAACTCTGATAGATATTCATATATAGATGTATAATATACAGATTATTATTCTCTTAATTTCTTTAAAAGCCTATTTTTAAAGCAAAACTTTAACACTGTACTGTTATGTTTATAATATATGGCTATAATATACATCATATATAATGTGTATGTCAGCAGTAGTACACAGAAAGGGGAAAGAAATGGAGCTAAATTGGAGCAAAGTTGCCATAGTTTACTGAAATTAAGTTGATGTTAACTGGAATAGATTGTGATAAGTTAAAGATGCATATTGTAAATGCTAGGGCAATTACTTCTTAAAAATCTTTAAAAAAAAAAAAACCCTAAATACTCATAAGAGAAAACTAAAATAGTATGGTAAAAATATCTTTTGAATAAAACAAAGGCAGTAAAGAAAGAATGAAGGAATGAAAAAGATATGAGACATATAGAAATCATATAACAAAGTAGAAACTTCTGTCTAACCTAATGTTACAAAGGATTTCTTCTTTGTTTTACAATTTTTTAGTTTTGCATTTTACATTTGAGTCTAAAATCCACCCAAGTTAATTTTCATGTAGAGTGATGTATGGACCAAAGTTCATTTTTACATCGATATCCATCATACCAAAAATTACGTGAAGTGTGATCTTAAAGTCATATGGAAATTCAAATGACCTGGTATAGCCAAAACAACTCTGAAAAACAAACAGCCAAACAAAACCTGAAGGCTAATATTGCCTGATTTCAACATTTATCACAAGCTATCAAGAAATTCTTAGTGTTCACATAAGGATAGACAGATAGATGCATGGAAAAGAATACAGTCCAGAAATAACTCCCCATATACATGACAACTTATTGTCAAGAGAGGTTCAAAAACAACTCAGCAGATAATGTATACTGTTTTTCAACAAAACTCCTGAAACAATTAGATATTCATGTAAAAAAATAATTTTGATCCATATCTCCCACATTATCCATAACATTTACATTTGTCTACTTATAACTAAATTTATTTGTAAACTCAGATATGACACTGAAAGGAGAATTCATAAAAGAAAAAGTTGATGAATGAGATTATCAAGTCCCTATGAGATCAAAGTAACTGAGCAAATAACTTCAGATAATAGAAAGGGTTCTTTGACCCTACGAAAGTCACCTATATCCTCTGAGTTGGTGATTTATCATCAATAAATGGGGATGAGAATACCCACCTTGTAAGGTTATTGCTAGAATTAAAATGAGCCCTTACTATTATAGCACTTGGCACAGAGTCTGGCATATAGTAAGGTGTATAGAACAGAAGCTAGTATATTACTGATAGTATCTATTGAAGTATTAGTAATGTTAATATCTACCTGCATTGTCGATAATAATGGACTAATTCAAACTCTGTAAAAGGGTTTCATTACTTACCTAATGTAGTATTTTGGATACCAAAGCACTACAGTTCTGTTTGGAAGAACATTAACTTTTAGCATAGTTTTGAAATTAGTTTCACCAAAGAATGGGTATTAGAAAAATCTTAAATGTAATCTAATTTCCATTTATCTTCTTTCCTTTGGTTGGGATTGTATTTAAGTTCGTATCAGACCAGAATGATTTATTGTATTTTTAAAGAAACCTCTAGAGATGTTCTATTGGCTTTGTTTTTTTAATCCTTTTTGCTTTTGAACTTACCCAAACACTGGGAAACAATCTGAATGCATTTACTTTCTAACAGTCTCTGATGTCAAATCAATTTTCTTTAATTCTAGCTTAAATCTTTAATGTTGTAGTTTTGTTTTTACTCATATTCTTCTCAATGGAGAAAAAGAGAACAGCTGGTTGCTATTGTCAAATTTCTTTTGTTTGGGATTTATTAAGTATGCGTCTCTTGAATATCTTTCTTTTTCCTGTCTGCATACACAACTCCCAACTGGTTTTTTTGGAGGATGGTAGAATTTGTAATTGTGAGGCCTTAGAACTCACCTAGCACTAACATAAAACCTGATGAATTGATACCAGTTAAAATATTGTCATCTAGCATTTCTTATGCTCAGTTACCAGTTGCATATTATTCTTTTTCTTATAAATGATAAAAACTCTTTGCATAGTAATGATGTTAACTACTAAGCCACCATATGATACTTTTCCCCATCTTGTCATTTGCCTTTTAGGTTAGTTTATGATATTTTTGCCTTACAAGTTTATAATTAATATTTTGTCAAATATATTTTTCCTATTATCAGTTTCTTCTTTCGGTTCTGCACTTAGAGTCACCTTCCTCATCATGAGCTCTGAGCTATGTTCACTTATATTTCTTTCTGTTCCTTTAATATTTTTATTTTTAATTGTAACCCACCCAGAATTAGCTTCAGTGCAGGATTGCACATTTATTCCTAATGAGGTTCATGTTGCTTATTGTAGCATATTGTTTCAGTCTGTTGTAACATTCCATATCATGAATCTGTTGCATATATAATGATAGTGTGTAATATATCAGTTGTTCTCAACCCGAGGCAATTTTACCTTCTATGGATAATTTGACACTATCAAGAGACATTTTTATTTGTCAGGACTGAGGGTAGACAGGATAGGGCAGAGACTGACAACTGGCCCCTAGTGAGTAGAAGCCAGGGATGAGGTTAAGTATCCTACAGTGTACAGGATAGCTTTCATAACTAAGAATTGTCAATAATGTCAAGATGCAGAGACCTAAATAGGTGAGGGAGAGGGAGAAATCCATTGGGTACCATTCTTCTCCCAGTTATATACTCACCAGTAGTAGTGTTGCCTGGGCCGTATTTCTGTTTCCTACTCTGAGGGACACAGGAAGAGACTTTGCCTCCCCCTTTGCAGAAATCCAGATATGCACTGCATTTTTTATTGTCCCTGGACTGTTTCAAAAACAAATGAGCTGAGAAGTTTTAGAGCACAGATCCCGGAGCCGCGCTGCCCGGCTGAAGCAGGTTCTGCCGCTTACTTGTGTGACCTCGAGACTTAGGTAACCTCTCCGTCTTCAGTTTCCTCATCTGTAAAATGAGAGTAATAGTCCTATCCTTGTCCTGGATTGTCACAGAATTACAAGATGCTTAAAGCAATGCTTGCCATGTAGGAAACATTATAGGATTTGGTAACAATGATAGTAAAGTAAATGGCTTGGTTTTTGTGAACCTTGTTTGATCACTGTGACCTGTACTTGCTTTTTATATGATTCTACTTTTTTTTTTTTAAAGATTTTATTTATTTAACAGAGAGAGAGACAGCCAGAGAGAGGGGGAACACAAGCAAGGGGAGTGGGAGAGGAAGAGGCAGGCTCCCAGCAGAGGAGCCTGATGTGGGGCTCGATCCCAGAACGCTGGAATCACGCCCTGAGCCGAAGGCAGACGCTTAACGACTGAGCCACCCAGGCGCCCCTATTCTACTTTTTAAAATCCGTTGCAGATTTTTGCCAGTGATCAAATTGAAGCAGCATGTTTCTTCTTTAGCCTTCTGCCACATCTCTTTTCCTCTTGCCATGCAGCATAAACTCCATCAGATTATCAACTCTGTTCTCTCTATAGGTATTATTTAACTTTTATAGGTATTATTTAACTTACCATAGTTGGGCTTGCAGATTTCCTTATAGGCACATATTTCTTTGCTATAAAGTTGTTTACTTTTTCCTCCTGTGAGAACCGTTAATTTTGAATAAAGATTATAGTCATTTTTAGTTATGTTCTGAAAGTTAATGATGATATATCCATGGAATTAGATTTGTCTCCTTGTGCCCAAAATTTCAATTCATTCTGTTAACGTTGCTGAGCACATTTTGTGTCACCACGTAGACACCATGTTGTTTCTTATCCCCCCTACTAGATAGGTATTTTCATCTGTGTATTTCTGAGCCTCTTAATTCTTATTTTGTTTTCTGTCATATATGACATCTTCTGAAACAGCACTGTTCAGTGGAATTTTCTGTAATGATAGAAGTGTTCTAATCTGCACAGTCCAATAGTGTAGGCACCACTGAGCACTTGAAATGTGGCCAGGGCAACTGAAGAACTGAGTTTTATATTTTATTTAATCTTAATTAATTTAAATGTAAAGAGCCACATGTGGTTAGTGCCTACCACATTGAACGGCACAGGCCTAGGGTATTTCCTCATCCTTCCATTTTCAGTTTAAAATTTTCAGCTTTATTCTAACCTGACCCTATTTCACTGAGTGTGTTTATATATACTTTTCTTTATCCTACATATTGTATGTATTTATATTCCAGTAATCAAGTTATTTTTACTTCATATCCTGTGTTTTCAATAGTGTAATAATACACTATAATTACACAATAGTGTAATAATACGATTTCAGTATTGTAATAATACATAGTCTTGGATGAATACATAGTCTTAGATGTAATCATACATAGTCTTCCAGTGTATAATGTATTTTTCTCATAAAGTCAGATGCTTGCTTTTCTTTAAGTATTTTTTTTGCATATAAAAATAAGAGTGTTCATTGTTAGAAAAAAATGAAGGAAGAGGTACAACAGAATAAAGAAGAGGATAAAATCATCCTAGCAGTACAAAGCATAGATTACTATAAATACTACTACATACACACATACACACACACTGGGTTACATGATAGACCTGGCAACTTGGATGAGTTCTTTATATGCATAATATATTCTTTTATTTTTAGACATTTTTACTGATTTTACAGTTAATATATATTTATTGTTTTAAAAAATTGAAAAAGAAGAACATAGTGAAGGGGAAAAAAATCACCCATAATCACAGAACCCATAGATTAACCACTTCTACTGTTCTGGTTTGTTTTCTTCCAGTATTGTTTCTAAGACCCATAGTAGGTGGATACATAAGTTGGTAGGCAGTAGGTAGGTAGATGCATAGGTAAAAAGGTATTCAATTGTTTTTGAATTATGCTACACATGTGCAGCATTTGCCAATAAAAGTATAGATCTTTCAGATGATAATCAAACAAAAATATATGTCACTGTGGGAATGTATCATAAACAATTGGTATAAATGGTCATTTTGAACATTTGTAACTTTAAAGTAATAAAAATAGGTATTTGCTAACATTTATTCATTGAATTTGTCAATCCCTTAATTGTATCTTGCTTTTTACATTGTAAAAATTTTCCTGTAGTATAAAGTAAAATTCATAAACATGATTTTAATGGTTGTATTATATTCCATTGTATCTATATACCATAATTTAATCGGTTCCTGATTATTGGACATTTAGGATGTTTCTCTTTTTTATTGCTATAAATAACATTGTACTCTACAATTTAGTGCCTAAAACTTTTCATCTCTGATAATTTCCCTAGGATACATCCTTAGAAGCAGAATTACTGGGCCAAATTAAATGAACAGATTTAAGACTCTTGATATATATTGCCAAATTGCCCTCCAGAAAGTTCTTTGTTGCTTATAGAAGAAAATAAATAATCCTTGTTCTATTTCTACCCTTAAATCATTTTTATACAGCTTTTCTTTGAACCTTTAAACTTCTCTTTGGTTTTAGGACTCAGAATTGTTTTTAATAAATGTTTCTTTCAAAGGATTAGCAAAGTAATCACATTGTTACAAATGCCCTGACAATGTAACTCTCTTGTTTTTTCTTAGTAAAGGTTCTCAGGCTATAACATTTTTCATTGTATAAATTGTTTCTTTCTAGGGGGAACGAGGAGAAAAAGGAGATCCAGGTCTGGCTGGCATTAATGGACAAAATGTAAGCCTAACTTTTTTTTTCTAATATTCTGTTTATATTTTGCCAGGGAAATATTTTGACTGTCTGAGGGTATTAAGACTTTACTAACCATGATAGAACTAGTCACAATCAAGGCAAATTCAAGAATCAAGGCAGTTTTTTTCATGGCTCCATGTTTTTAATGTCATTATGGGTCATTCCTTGGGTTTACATATTTCATATTGTGTCATCCTTAACAGCACTTTCTTTTTTGTTGTTTCTGGTTTGCATTTTCTCTGGTCTTCCTCTATCTTTTTTCTTCTTACATACATTCTCATGTGGTCTGTTTTCTTACCCAGAGTCGCTCTTCCTCTTATACCAAAGTTCCATCTACTGAAGGGTCTGCATGGGTGGGATTGCAATGATGAGAAGAAGGGGAGAAGGGGAGGGCAGAGTTGTATTTCTGTGTTTGTATAGTCAACCTTTAGGAACTATGTTCCTATAGTTAAACCTATAGTCAACACTGGGTTGAGGTTCTGACCCCTCACAGCTTTACTTTCTTGTTACTTCTGGAGAAGCCCCATTTATATATTTAATATGACCCTCATTCTTATTCCTTTCCCCTTTGAAGTGATTTTTCTCTATGAGAGGACGGGAACTGGTACCTAGGGCTTGTAGCTGGAGGAATCTCTGCATCTTCTCTAGCTTTTCACAATGCATCAAGACATGGGATGTCACAACTGTTGGCACCTTCACTTAAACAGAGCATCTGATTCACCTCCCTTCCCCACCAGTGGAGGTACTTGGTATCATAGTAAAAGTTCTGGAGTGGAAAGCCAGAGGCCACCGTGTCCCAGTTCTGTCACTAGCTAAGAAAATCACTTCTACATATGTAAAGGATGGGCTTAGAGTAGAGTCTAAGGTCCCCATCACTATGATGTCCTGTAATTTTATATGAAGAGATTATTAAGATTACAAACTTAAAAGTATGATGGAAGTTGAAGCATCCATTTGGGTTTTTGGAATTCCTGCTGCATGTGAGAAGATGAAGGAATAACAAAGCAGAATACAGCTGTAGCCAGAGTGTGGAAGGTGCTGTACACACGGATGTTTGCCCTCCTTCCTCGGAACCGAGGGGAGACATCCTCCGAGCTGTGTTTCAATGAAAATTAGTTTGACCGTGTGTTCTATGAAATGGATAAAATTTGGGCCTTTGCCTATGTTTTGTTTTTTCTATTATGCTCTTCATGAGAGCAAAGACCATTTCTTGGAATCCCTAGTACTTAGTAAATATTTTCAGAGTAAGTTCCCAATAATTATTTGCCAAGTTTTAATTTCAAAAATGGAGAAAGTATTATAATAGTCTAAAATATAAATAATTGGAGCCCAAAGTAGGATAATAGAGATGGGAGGGAGTACGTAGACAGTGATATTACAGTGGCAAAATATGTGCAGTTTGGCACTTGATAGTATTAAAAACTCAAAAATAGCTCCAAGATTTTGACCATGCATTATGGGAAGGATGTTATTTCATGAAAAATGGAGGAGGGTTGAAGGAAATTAATGATAGTGTTACAAAAGAAAACCAAGCTGCATGTATGTGGGCTCCCTGAGATAGAGAAACAAAACAGATTTTTAGAAGTTGATTAGGATGACATTGGAGGGGCCCCTGCGTGGCTCAGTCATCTAAGCATCTGCCTTCGCTCAGGTCATAATCCCGGAGTCCTGGGATCGAGCCCTGCTTCATCGTCAGCTCCCTGCTCAGCAGGAGAATCTGCTCCTTCCTCTCTCTGCTCCTCTCCTCCACTCCTGCTCTCTCTCGCTTTCTCTCTCTCTCTCAAATAAATAAATAATCTAAAAAAAAAAGATAACATTGGAATTGAAATAGAGAGGGGTTTATCCAAACACCTGAATAAAACTGGAAATGTGAGGGGTTGGACTCTGAAATCTATTTACATTAACTTAGAGATTTGGAAATTTTTCTTATGGTGTCCGCAAGTAAGATGGTTTGGCTTTTTAGAAGTAATCAATTGATGAACACATCTATGTGAGTTCCTACTACATGCCCAAATGCTCTGGCAGCCATTGTAGGAGTTCCAAACCTGAGTAAGACCCACCTGCTAAGAGAGCACATAGTGTCGTGGGCAGTGTGACCTTTCCTCTTGGAGAGGATCTTGGAAGAGCTCTTTGCATGCCCCCAGTCGCAGGGCTGTCGTTTCTTTAGCACCATCATTGTTTAATGTAGCTCATTAGGTACGTCGTAAAACAGGACAAAGCACATTAACTTTTCTCGCTTGCTTATTCAATTAATATGTAGATGATATTATTTTCCTTTCCCCAGTTTTGCCAAAGATATTCAGGAGTCATTGACTAAGGAGAAATAAGAAAAAGTAATGAGAATTCTCCTTTTCTCCCCTCTACGAACATTAGAAATAAAGAATCAAATGCTCTGCTATTACATCATTAGTGGTGGTATTGTTAATAATGTGTTATCATTCATAAACTATTTTCACACGGAATTTGAAATTTGATCCTTACTCTAGCTTTAGGGGCTAGCTAGGGCAGGGGGTTATAGCCTCTCTGTTTTCAGAGGCAAGAAATAAAGACTTGGGAAATTAAGCGACTTTTTTTTTTTTAAGAAAATGGTAAAATCAGCTTTTAACCCTACATGTTTGACTGAACAGTCTCTTATTTTCCCACTAAATCATGCCACACTTGTCACTGCCTATTTTTCAGTGCTAAAATAAACTGACTGTGCAAATTAAAATCATTCAACATTTATGACAGTTCACTCTGACTTTCAATAAGCACAGGTACACATTCTTAAGGAATGAAGGGCATTATAATAGCGATTTCAATTTGAATTAAAGTCAAGCCATGATGGAGATTCTAACTTCAGAAACACTCTGTTAGAATGCAGGGTGAATAAACTCAATGGGCCAGCTCTCTCCAACTACTTTCCAAGTCAAAGAAAATTGGAAGAATTTAATATTCCTACTAAATGAATTCAAAAGCCCTTTTAAATGATCTTTATTCTTGCATATTACAAATATCTTGATGGAAATGTACCTTTTAATAATTTCTTCTGTGCCAGCCTTTTCAAGAAATGGGCAAGCTCACTTTGGAAAATGTAAACCTGATTTACAGAGAAATATTCAGCAGTTCAGTATTTCTCAGTGGGACACTATTGGCATTTTGGGTAAGACAGTTCTTTGTCATGTGGGACTGTCTTGCAAGAGCAGAATGTTTAGCATCCCTAAGACTCATCAACTAATGTAGCAGCTCTTACATTAGGACCAAAAAAAAAAAAAAAAAATTGCTGCTATCTTTCTAAATGCATCCTTGGTAGTGTATGTGTGTGTAAATTTGGATTGATCTCCAAAGTATTAGAGTATTGGACCAAAGTTATTGGTCATGTTCATATTTCCTTTATAGTTTAAATAATACATGCCAAACATATTAAAACTGTCAAAAATTTGAATTGCTAAATTTTAGCCTTTAAAATATAAGACTTCAATTTTACACACATTCAAGTTTATAATTAAATGATTTTGTTGTGACCTACTATGAGATATATTCAACAAATGCATCTTATAACAGACTTGAGAAGGAGTCTTATAAAGTTGTTAATGTAACCTTTAAAGCCAGACTTCCTGGGCTCAGATCCCAGCTCTGCCACTGCCTAACTTGCATACTACTTGGAACATGACTTACTCCCTCTGTGCCTCACTTTTTTCATTTGCACAATGGGATGATAATATTAATAACATTTCAGGGCTTTTTTGTCTGTTTGTGTTTGAGGGTGAACAGGGTTATCATGCATAAAGCATTTAGAACAGTGTCTTGCATACAGTAAGAGCCATATAAACATTTATTATTATTTGAAACTGGGTTACATAAAACACATTTATCTTTAATAAAAAAATTATTTCATTTGTTTGCTTTTTTTATGGGGTTATATAATCTTAGAAAAGTTGATTTCAATCACTGAGTTTGGACTTTTCCTCTGCATTTTTATTATTGTCTTTCAAACATCCCTTATCAGAATTACAGCATCTGATGTTTCTAAAATAATCATGTTAATCTCCTTATACCAATGTAATCTGTATTATTAAATACAAAAATATTGAAATCACAAAGCTGAGCTATCAGCTGACAACAGCTGGCATAATCGCTAGGGAACAAGATACAGTCAATGGGAAGATGAGGTGAAGAATTAATTGATGGGTTAAATTTTGTTAACAAATATTATTTTGTATCTTCTGATTTTTAAAGATGCTACATACCATGAGTAGTAGATCTTCCAGTAAATTGAATTTCATAGTCTGCCTGCTTTTATAGTTCTAGATATAATACTGTCCTTCAGCTTTCATCTTGCCTTTAGATAAGAGTTCCTGTCTCCACATAACATACAGAGTCAACTACTGTGCTTTTGAGAATCTTTATATACATGAATTTTATTGAGAACCTTGATAATAGATTCCCATCTTGTTCAATATTGAATTCATAGTCTGTTCTGTTTGATTCTTTATGCTTTATGGTGAATGCTGCATCTTTTTCTCCCCAGTACTCAATAACCATTGATAGCAGCACCAGTGTGACATGAGGAGAAAAATTGCACTTGAGAAAAGCATTACTGATCTGTTTCTCAGAGCCTATTATGATGCCATGGCCTTAAAAACATTGTACTTTGTCACAAGAGAACATGAGTTACATGGGCCCACTTCAATGGCCATAAAAGTAGAAGCTTGATGAATGCGGTACTTCTCAATTGCATTTTATCCTATGTGAGTTAAAGCACAGTGGTTCCATATCCATCAAACTAAGGACAAACCTGAACAGAATGAACTATTAATTATGCCTAAACTTGGACTTGAAAAGTAAAAGCAACATTTATTAAGTACCTACCATATACTAAGTGTTTTTATAACCTATGATTCTCAGAACAACCCTTCAAGATAACTATTATTTATACCTATTTTATGGGGAAGTTTGAACAACTTAGGATTTTGCATAAAATGCCACTCTTTTCCTGACTCTCCTGAACTCCACATCCCTGCATCTTGAGTACCGCCAGTAGAATTAGGCCACTTGCTATATACGTCCATAATAGTATTCAATATTCACATCAGCTTGTATTTGGTCGCATTATTCCCCCACGGCTTCCTGACCATGGTTGATTGAACCGGGGATGATTAGCTGATTCATTTGCCAGGAAATCCTTCCCAGAAGTTGCAGTTAGGGTTAGTTTGCCAGGCAGGAATATTGAAAAAAAAATTTAATGTATTATTTTGTGCCTAGAAATAATATTTTTATAACACGTAATGTGCGATGATTATGAATCATAGTAATAACTGGAATACCAGTGTACCCAGAACTCCATGTAACCCCATGCCCCACCCCAGAGTTAACCATTTTCCTGAATGTTGTGTTTAATGCTGCCTTTTTAAAAAATAACATTTTCATATGCATATGTTCATAGAATATAGCGTTTAGTCTTATATATTTTGTAGATATTCAATAATATTTGTTGAATAAATGGGTACTTGGTGTCTTTCTCAGCCATTTCTTCTTCATGTATTTTTCTCTGGAGAGTGTTATACCAGGAAGCACAAAGAAAACCTATTTTTTTAATAAACTCAGTCTAGTAAATGGTACAACATCCTATCACTTACTTAAGCCTTGGCACCTCCTTTCCTTTGCCTCCTCTTCCAACATATCTGCACGTCCTGCTTCCCAGTACGTGCAGCCTCTGACCACTGCTCTCCATCTCCAGTGTCACCCCCTACCCTGGCCACCCTGCGCTCTTGCCTGCAAAGCTGTGGTAGCCCCTTTTCTTCTTCCACTCTTGCTGCCTACAATCTATATTCACATCGTGGCCAAACTGATGTTTTTTGAAACAAAGTCACATCATGTCATTTCTGTGCTTGAAACATTTAAGTAGTTTACCATTGCACGTAGAACAAAACCCAACCTCCTTACCATGGTCTGCAGTTCTCTGTGTGTATTGACTTCTGTCTAAACTCGACTCGATCTCCTCTTCCTTGTCCACATGCTCGTGACATTCTGTTCACCCTAGGGGCTTTGATGCTTGCCGTGTCTTCTAACCTCAATACTTTCCCCTTGGATCATTGCATGGCTGGATCCTTTGAAACAACAAATGTCCCCTCCACGCAGAAGCGGTTTCTGATCACCCCAATTGAAATAACAGCTCTCTCCCTCTCCCTCTTATCACATTCAGCCAGTTGTCCTGTTTATCAGCAGTCACCCTCCTCTCATAACACGAGTTCCCTGAGGGCAGGAATCTTGACTCTGGTAGGGAAAAATTATTCTCACGCTTATTAAAATGGTAAGGAGGACTTTTTGTTCACACCTATTGGAATAGGGGTATTGCAGTAGGGGGGAGAAATTGAGCTCGACTCCAAATACAGCAAGGACAGGTGTGGATTTATAGCCAACAGAATGATGGCCTCAGTGAGTGGAAAATTACCAAAAGCAGACTCAAGGGTAGGAGGAGTCTTGATAAACTGACTTAATAGGATTCTTGCTAAAGGCAGGCGAAACACTTACACATCAAAAGTGGGGGATGAGCAACTTGATCTGCTATCAAGGGTGGGGATTTCTTTCTAAACTGACTTAGAAAGATTCTGGCTAAAACTGGGCTAAGCAGGCCAAAGACAGAACAGGACAGAGGCCAAGTTTGAGGCCTAGTTGAGAAGAGACTCAGAAGAGTGTGGCCGAAGTTAGGTCAAGGAGAGAGACTTTGTCAACTTCTTGTTTTTGTACTTCTGAGTAACACTATCCAATAGAAATAGAATCTATTTAATATAATACTTATATAGTATATTTCTAAATATGATATAATTTTAAGACAAATATAAATATATTTTCCAGTAGCTGTATTTAAAAAAGTAAAAAGAGACAGGTGAAACTAATTTTAATAATATATTAAATATATCCAAAATATTATCATTTTAACATAAAATCAGTATAATATTATTAATGAGCTATTTTATATTTTTTGTACTAAATATTGAAAATCTAATATGTTTTACACTCACAGCACATCTCAATTCAGACTAGTCTCATTTTGCTTATTCGGGAAGGAAAGGCTATTTCAAATAATAAGAGAATATCACATCTCAAATATGATTTTCTTTTTCACTCATCCTTTTTCTATAAATACTCTGAGGTAACAGTGAAAGACCCATAGCTATGAGTTTTATCCTGAAAGGTATTTCTACAATTGTGAAGTGTTTTTTTGCCAATCAGACGCTGTGTTCATCCGTTAAATCTTTTTTTCTTAAGGTGTAAGACTACAGTTTTCACATAATCTCTGCAACAAGATTATTTTAGTATCCAGTTTTCCTTCATTTCTTGAAATTCATCATGGCTTCTGTATTAAGTAGTTAAAGCTGATGGCATTTGACATTGTTTATTGACCACAAAATGTCAGTGCAGTGAGAGACGGGTCCCTCAGCCAGGAAAAGCAAGACATCTAGATATACTGTGCCTTGTGTGGCTTCAGAAAATTTCTTTTTTTCCATTATTGTTCCTCCCTCATCCAATGTCTTAAATCAAGGATGAAGGAAGATATTCTTTTCCTATTTACCACACAGTCGGGATGTGCCTATCTAACTTTCTTTCTGTTTACACTGTGAAAACCTTCAACTGTAGAACTGCTTTTTTCCCTCCAGTGAAATATATTGTGGTGTTCCTGCGAGCTGTCATTTCTGAGTCTGATCAACTAAATACCCACTGAAACACCCAAGAGTCCAGAGATCCTTGAACATATATATCTGATCCTCTGCCTATGTCTTATATAGTTTCATTTAATATAGTTATAAATCCAGGTTAAAAAAAAATAGGAATTAGAGAACCAAAACATACTTTAAAACAGGAAAGAGACTACAGTGTAGCTTCAGGCTGTGAGCGATAGGGAAAGAATATGTCCTTCATTTATTTTTTCCCCCACAATTAGATTACTTGATAGAGATATAAAAATGTCTTTTATTTAATTCTTGAATTTTTTTGGCAAGCTTTATAGAGGCCAAATCAATGCTAAATCAAAGGTATTTACAACATCCACAAATTCAATCCAAAGTGGATACTTAAAAGCTCATATAGATCTGAATGATGTTCTCCCAGATGGTGAATTAATGTAATTTTAGCAGGAAGCAAAGTTGCACAAATATGCAGTATTCAGGACTCACGCTGATTTAATGTATCTGTACTCACCACAACGCAGATGTTACTTATCATTTTAGTGCCAGTTGTCTCTCTTTCTCTCTATACTACAAACTGAAGAATGGGATTTGGGAGTTCAGTAAATTATGATTTATTTTGTGACTAATGACTTAGAAATTCAAGCTTTCTGTGAATCGTGTACAGAAATCACAATGGTTGTGTTCTTCGTACAGGGTTTGAAAGGTGACTCGGGTCCCCGTGGTCCACCTGGCCCAAAAGGAGAAAAGGTATCGTATTCACCCAGAGAAGTGCCAGTTTTTCTAAAGAAAACTCTGAGAATGTATGGAGTGACTTTTCATTGATACTATTTAACTGCCAAAAGTTAATTTTGTTAAAATTAACCAAAGGCTGTTATGTTAAAAGCATCTGAAGAAAAGCCTTTTGGTTCATTTAATTAGTTTGAAGAGACTAAATGCACAACTGCTAGTTGACATTAATTTGTGTTTATAAGATTTCACTTTCTCTCCCTCACTTAACAGCATTAGCTATTCCATTGCCAAATTAGCAACTGCGCCTTGTATCAGGGAACTTTGCCAATAGCACTGAACTGCTACCATAATGGTGAAGCAGGTGGCCTTTGGGGGGGAAGGAGGTTAACTTTCTAACTCAGCCTTAGTCTGAATGCTTCATTTCCTGCCACTTCTTCTTGCATGCCATTTTATAATGATATATTGGCAGTGACCTTGAAAAGAGATTTAGAAATACTAAAAGCAAGAGTCATTCAGAATACGGTCATTGGATGATCCCAGTTTGATGAGAATTGTATGTGTGGGTGTTTTACACTGTATTTTGTTCTCTATTCTCAGCACATTTGGGAATCCTTGTCTGGCTTCAATATTAACCTCTGTGTTAAAACTGATCTTACAAATTGGTCCTCAGTGACAGAGTTAAGCTATGTCAATATTCCTTAACGAGTATTGGCTATTTTTATTCAGTTGTTCCAAAAAGTAATGATTACTCAATACGAAGTCTTAACTTTTGAGGTGACTATGTTAGATGAGGAAAGAAAAGTTACAGAGATATTCTCAACATGAGAACATCTCTCAGAGCTTTGTGCCACAAAGTATAAGATCTCCATAGTGTCCACCTAAAAAGCATTATAGCAGTGATGCTTGATCTTAATGATTAAGGGTTCTTATTAAATAAATAGGGGTCCTGATACAATAAAGCATATAGGTGACATATAAATCAGAAAATAGTAAGCTCTTAGATGAGCCATTTTGTAAAGATTTTGAAAACTTTCTCAATATATACACCTGGTAATTTGTATTCATGTAAGTCAGCAAAGCAATTTTGGAATTTTAAAAATATGTAAATATAGGCGAAGCCTCCTGAAATTGATGGCAAGTGCAATGTCAGTTTAGCAGAGCTTTATAAGAGGCAATAGGACTGCTTCTTGCAGCTGGGAGGCATGAAGTGGGGAGATCCACTTATTATTTCTGCTGATCCTCCTACTAACTTTGTCAGAAAAATTATCTGTCGTTGTGACACTTACCAGCTGCTCCATTGGCAAGTAACCATATTTGAAGAGATATTCTTTCTAATTTTGGATTAGTAGACAAAAGAATAGAAAATTAGATTATTTTAGCTTTTCAAAACAAGTTCTGCAGAAAGCAGGGGGGTGCACAGGGTGATATTTATATCATGAGAGCTAAAAGCACGATATATTTTTCATTGTGCAGAGACTCCTATCAAGATGAAATTCTATTTTCCTTCAAAATTTATCTATATATTGCTTCTATCCATTCAGAAAACTTATAAATAAAATGTGTAAGAAAAGATTATTAATAAATGCAACTTCTTAAAAATCTATTTTAGGGAGATACAGGACCTCCAGGACCCCCAGCCTTAACTGTAAGTATTCCTGAAATCAGAATTCAAAATTGAAATACGTTATCCTGTTTATTATTCACACTACATCATGAATAAACCAAAATTTAAGCCATAGGATAGTTTGAGAACTGAAAGTGACTTTACAGTAGATCTACCCAAACCTCCAGATTTTAAAGATGGGGCATCCATATTTGTGAAGTACTTAACCTTAGGTCATACCAGTAGTTACTAGAAAAGTCTGGAGGCAGTACCAATCCTGAACAATTTTCTCTACCCTCCATATGGTTCATAATTGTGCCCCTTGAATGTTTGATTATATATTCTTAACATGACATTTAAAGTTAATGGAAGCAAAGACTGTTCTACTTATTCTAAAAACTGTAAAAGAACAAAATAAACTATAATTGCCTAAAGGGTAAAAACAGCTACCTATTTAAACTGATTGTTACATTCCCCAGAACCTGTCCAAGACCATTGTTTTTTCCTATGTGATTCACTTCTAAGATTTGCAAATGATAAAGTGATACTTCCGTAACAGATTTATGAGAAAAGTTTCTAATGTGCACATAATGGGGTTGTTCTCAATTAAATGGTTCATCATTTATTAAGCATTTAATCATAAATATATAATGACTTTATATTTGGATATAATTTACTGTTATGGATTTTCTTCATAGGCCATTAAGGACTCTCATTTAACTTAAAGATTTGGTCTAACAATGACTCTAAGCCTAATAGAAAAGAGGAAACTTTCTTAAATAAGATCATTTGTAGCCTGAGGTCTCTTGAATTTTATGTTGATATTACCTAATGACATAAATTAAGACTTTAAATCATCAGTTTTCAGACCTGTTCTGATCGTAGAAGGTCAGGTTTAAAAAGAAATCTTCTAGCATCTGTGTTGAGCTCTTCCCAACAAGGCAGCACGGTAATCTCAAAGACTGCAGCTTTGATAACATTTGTACTTATCTTTGTACTTGAAAATGTCATTCTGAACAATATGTTAATAATGTCTTATACAAATAATTTTTGCAATGCTTTCTTAAAGGACAAATATCTCTTCGTAAATGAAAAACGTAAGGAATCACACAGATGACTTAGGAATGACCAAATTCAATTTACAATGGAATTCTGTGCTTGAAGCTTTCAAGATGGAAATAAAAACTATTTGAGAGGTGGTTTTAACTGCATATTATTCAGCTTTTTTATACTTTGTGGAGTTTATTTTTTAAATTATTTGGCAGTGATTTAGACTTAAGCCTGCTTATTTTATTTAAGTCACATGCTTTCTTTTGTTCAACTAAGTTACATGTTCACCCACTCCACTTAGTTATCTGATTTCCTAGTCATTTCTAACTTGTATTTGAAGAGCAAAATGTAGTCTGTGTTTATCATTTCATCTGATAATGCAATTTTGGCCCCTTACCCAGAAAACTGTATTGGAATATATCTATCTTATGGATTTTTTTTTTTTTTTTTTTTGAGAGGGGGAGAGTGCATGGGCATGAGGGCGGGGGGAGGAGGGGAGGGGCAGAGGGAGAGGGAGAGAGAGAATCTTAAACAGGCTCCACATCCAGAGTGGAGCCCGACACCAGGCTTGATCTCATGACTTTGAGATCATGACCTGAGCCAAAAATCAAGAGTTGGACACTTAACCAACTGAGCCACCCTGGCACCCCTATTTTATGGATTTTTAATAACAGCTATTGTCTTCCTGCCAAGTAGCACCCTGTAGATGTCTCTGTACTATTTAGCTGTCAGGCACTGAGGGAGTACAAGTGAATTTTTATACAAAAATATACAAGACAAAACCACTGTGGAATGAGAGGTTGTATTTCATGAAGTTAAATATTAGTATTATTTGGATGTTACTAATTATATGCTTGTCGTTACTTTATTAACCTATTAACTTTATCAACTGTTAAAAAATGGGCAGAGGCATGAATAGACATTTTTCCAAGAAGACATACAGATGGCCAACAGGCACATGAAAAGATTCTCAACATCACTCATCATCAGGGAAATACAAATCAAAACTGTGATGAGATATCACCACACACCAGTCAGAATGGCTAAATTTAACAATACAAGAAAAAATTGTTGGTGAGGATATGGAGAAAGGGGAACACTTTTACACTGTTGGTGGGAATGCAAACTGGAGCAACCACTCTGGAAAACAGTATGGAGCTTCCTCAAAGAGTTAAAAATATAACTATCCTGTGATCCAGCAATTGCACTACTAGGGATTTATCCAAGGGATACAAAAATACTAATTCAAAGGGTACATGCACCCCAATGTTTACAGCAGCATTATCAACAATAATCAAATTATGGAAAGAGCCCAAATGTCCATCAACTGATGAATGGATAAAGAAGATGTGGTATGCACATGCATGTGCACACACACACACACACACACACACACAGAATATTACTCAGCCATAAGAAAGAATGGAATCTTGCCATTTGCAATGACATGGATGAAGCTAAAGAATATTATACTAAGTGAAATAAATTAGTCCAAGAAAGACAAATACTATACGATTTCACTCATATGTGGAATTTAAGAAACAAAACAAATGAACATAGGGGTAAAAAAAAAGAAAGAGAGAGAGAGGCAAACCAAGAAACAGACTCTTCACTATAGAGAACAAATTGAGGGTTACTGGAGGAGAGGTGGATGGGGAGATGGGTTAAATAGGTGATGGGTATTAAGGAGGGCACTGTGATGAGCACTGGGTATTGTATTTAAGTGATGAATCACTAAATTCTACACCTGAAACTAATAGTACACTGGAATTTAAATAAAAAATCAGGGGGGCGCCTGGGTGGCTTAGTCAGTTAAGCATCCGACTCTTGATTTCAGCTCAGGTCATGATCTCAGGATCATGAGATCAAGTCCTGCGTCAGGCTCCACTCTGGGTGTGGAGCCTGCTTAAGACTCTCTCTCTCTCTCTGTCTGCTCCTCCCTGCCCCCTCCTCCTGTCCCCCAGATCATGCTCACACTCTCTCCGAAAGAAAGAAAGAAAGAAAGAAAGAAAGAAAGAAAGAAAGAAAGAAAGAAAGAAAGAAAGAAAGAACGAACGAGCAGGCTTGGAAAGAAAATAAATACTTTAAAAAATTTTTAAAAGACATAATTAACTATTAACTATGAGATAGGGATGAAGTGAAATGCATACTACCTTACCATATACTAAATATTTAATTGATTTTATAATGCAGATTAATACATTTTAATGAACTGATTGATAACAGTTTTCAAGGAAGATAAACTTGAAAGCTATACTGACTCCAGTATATTCAGATTAAAGGAGGCATTGTTATAGAAGAGTCAATAAACTGAGAGTTCATTCATAGTGGTTCTCAAAGCTAATTGCACACTAAATTCACAAGAGAGCTTCAAAACATACCAATCTGTGGCTTCACCCCCAGAAATCATATTTCAGTAGATCTGGTGTGGACCAGTGTATTTTAAAGCTCCCAGGGTCGTTCTAAATATGCAGCTGGAATTGAAAGCCATTGTATATGGGCACTGAAACTGAACAAGCTTTCTTCCTATTCAAAAAATTCTTTTAGACTTTTGAAGAAGTCTGGCTTTCATTTGAAATCCAACTTAATGCATCATAATAAAGAAATGTTTCTTTCCATTAGGGAGGCACACTAGTAAAACTGAATTAAGATTGAAGGCTACTTGGTTAAGTGGAGGAGATTAGGGCTAGGAAGATACCTTTAATTATAGCCTTAACCCAGCTATTCAAGGACTGCACTGAGTTCAGGTGTCTAAATGCTTCTCAGATTTTAATGTGCCCAAGAACATCCAAGGGTCTTGTTCAAATACATATTTATTTCATAAGTCCGAGGTAGGACATGAGAGTCCACATTTCTAACTGTATTTATTGCTTGTTGCTGCTGGTCCTCAGACCACACTTTGAGTCACAAGGCTTAGCATTTGACCCCCAGCTGCACCGCAGACTTGCTGCTTCATTCCATATATTCCCTACCCATACTGTACATTAGATGTACACAGATCACCTGATGTAGGTGTGTTTACCTTTAAATTTTTCCTGCTTTTCCTGAGCTTCTTTGATGTGTAAATGTATGTATTTCATCTAATTTGGGAAATTTTTGTCCATGATATATGATGGACATATGCTGGATTATTTATTTTTTTTACAATGCTGGATTATTTCTAATTTACTTAGAAATTTTACAGCTGTAAACATAAGTGAATTAGCCTTACAAATTATTTATTCTATTTGTCTCACCTTCACTATATATCTGAATCTGACTGATTCTCACATTTCTACTATTACTACCCATTCTAGACACCATCATACATCCCTGGATTATTTCAGTACCCAATTAATGGTGTCCCCACTTCTTCCCTTGATCTCCTTGAGTTTTACAAAACCACAGAAGCCAAGAAGTTTCCTCATCATCCTTCTGTTCAAAATCTCCAATGTTTCTCCATTTGATTCATAGTAAAAGCCAAATTCTATACAATGGCCTGGCCTACAATGTCTTACAGGATTCAACTCTCGTTGCATAGCTGACGTCATCTCTTATTCTTCTCTTCTTGCTAACTTTATTCCACAACAGTGACCTTCTTGCAGCTCTTCAAGCATGCCTGGTGCATATGCGCACCTGAGGAAGCTTGCGTTTGCTGTTTCTTCTGCCTGCTCTGGCAGGTAGCATAGCTACTTCCTTGAAGTTTTAACAATGACCACATTGAACTACCGTTTTTAAAATTACATCCACACACACACAGACACACACACACACACGCACACGCACAGAATTTCTAATCCCCATTAGTGCTTCATTTTTTTTCATTTTCTCCGTAGCACTTATCACTTTCTAACATATCATTTAAAATGCTATTGATTGCATTTATTGCTTGTTGTCAGTATTCCTCTATATTTGACTATTAATCCCATGAAGGGCAAAGGTTCTTCATGACTTTTGTTCATTGTTGAATTCCAAGCATACAGAGTTTAGCACACAGTGGGCTCCGAAGGAAAAAAAAAACGATGTTTAATGAATATTGTCTTTGTAAGTATCTGATCTTTGCTTTTTAGCCTCATTAATTCCACTTATTAACTTTCTTTCTCTAAGATAGTTTGTATAAAAGAAGAATCAGCTCTTATATAATGATTTTGGTGAAATCATTTGAACTGATGTTTTCTTTGTCACAAAATTTTTGTGCTGCTTATTTCATTTTTATTGTTCTAAGGTCATTTGTTTATTGAAGTTTTCTGAAGCCAGTTTTCTATAAAATTTTTTATTATTCGTTTAAAAAAAGAGTGCTAGCCAAATAGAATAAATTTGTGGTTCTTATAACTTGATTCTGACACAAAAGTATAGATTGAAATAAAAGTCTTTGATCTATAGTTTTAGGCTTTACTTTATCCTGCCTGGTTTATTACTCATCTCTCAGCACTTTGTTTAACTCCTAGAAGGTCAAACTTAGCATCTAATCCATAAAAATATTGAATCAATTGCTATCATATGGGACTTTTGCTTTCAATAGCACCAATAGAAGCCAAATAAAGTCAAATTGTACCATGATTCTAGCTGAAATTCCCTAAGCAACCACTTACTAACAAAAAAGAATAATTCCCTTATAAATACATTTTGCATGAACATGTACTTTTTAAAATTCTAGTTTTAAAAATGTCATCAAGTCACATTTTTCTGAAACTTATTTGGTTGCCACCATACCTGGAATGAATGTCACAAGGACACGGAACAAGTGAATTACTGGAAATCATCATCACAGGGGAATAAGAGTTTTCTACCATATTCCTCCTAAAGAACATCAATTTAGACCATCACCCATGGATAAGATAGTTTTGTGGAACTCCAGGAAGAAGTCTAGTAGAGTCTAGTGGAGAAGTTCCAGCATACCGCTGAAGCAAAGAAATCTGAAAAGTGTGAGAGGAATAGTTTCAACTTACATGTATCACCCCTCCCCCAAGGCTGCACAGCTCAGTGCCAAGAGATACCTTTTCAGCCCATGATTTCTCCTGCTGGGGAAAGTGAGAGCTTGTGAATGAGAATTCACCTGTCCCAGCTATGCAGGATACTGCCAAAGAAATCCACTTCCTTCTTGCCTCATCCAGAATACTGAGGTGTGCTGTGTGATAGTGTGGGTAATACTGGGAGAACAGCAGGTAGGGCTCTCAGAGGGTATGAAAAGGGTGTGAATCCTACGGAGTGCATGTACCTTAGACTCCTTAGGAAATTCACCCATAAGCCTCTGGGCATTCCTTACTTTTGATTCTCCCCCTAATGGCCCACAGGCACCTCCAAGGCTCCATGTACCTCATCTCCACACACACAACCCTTCATGGCCAGCTCCATGTGCATGCTCCCAATGGCAGCAAGAATGAGCTTTGCAGAGGACTAGTGAGTGCCTGCAGAAGCTGGCTGCACTCTGTGAGATTCCGAGAAACAATGCAAAATTGAACGTTCATCACTGCCGAAAGAAAAACAAAAGGGAGGCTGTCAACATGTGTCCTGACTATGCAGTATTGAGAGAAGGCATAAAACTTTAAGAATTCCCCACAAGAAGAAACAAGAAGTGTGGAGTAGGCATATTTGAGAAAAGGTCTGAGAAAGCCTTAGAATCCCTAACAGGGTGGATGGAAGGCATTTCTGTCCCTAAGCCAGTCAGTAAAGACTGAAACAGGTAACTGCTTTTTCAAATATGAAGGTAGTTGGGCACCTGGGTGGCTCAGTTGGTTAAGTGTCTGCCTTTGGCTCAGGTCATGATCCCAGGGTCCTGGAATCGAGCCCCACATTGGGCTTCTCCCTCTCCCCTGTGCTTGTGCTTTCTTTCTTGCTCTCTCTCTGACAAATAAATAAAATCTTAAAATAAAAAAAAATCAAATATGAAGACAGCAACACAAGACTTCAAGGAACACTAAAAATCAAGGAAACATGACATCACCAAAGAACACAATTATTTTGTAATAACATACCCCAAAGAAATGGAGATATGCAATTTGCCTGATTAAGAATTCAAAATAGTTTTAAGAGGGGCGCCTGGGTGGCTCAGTCGTTAAGCGTCTGCCTTCGGCTCAGGGTGTGATCCTGGAGTTCTGGGATCGAGCCCCACATCAGGCTCCTCTGCTGGGAGCCTGCTTCTTCCTCTCCCACTCCCCCTGCTGTGTTCCCTCTCTCGCTGGCTGTCTCTCTCTGTCAAATAAATAAATAAAAATCTTTAAAAAAAATAGTTTTGAGAAAGCTCAGTGAGCTACAAGAAAGACAGTTCAATGAAGTCAGGAAAAACAATACATGGACAAAATGAGAAGTTTTAGAGAGAAATCATAAAAAAAGAACCAGATAAATTTTGGAGCTGAAGACTACAATAAGTGAGATGAAAAGAAAATGCAGTTGAGAGCATACAACAGACAAGCAGAAGAAAGAATCTGCCAAGTAGAAGGCAGGTCCAGGCAGAACAGAACAGAAAAAAGAATGAGAAAAAGAAAAGAAAGCCGACATGAAGTATGGGATATCATTAATAGAAATGATCTACGCATTATGGAGTACCAAAAAGAGAAGGGAGGAGAAATGGGTAGAAAGCTTATTTAAAGAAGTAATGGTTGAGAAATTCCCAAAGCTGGAGAGAGAGTTGGACGCTTGAATTCATGAAGCTCATAGATTCCCAACAGCCAGGACATGGAAACAACCTAAGTGTCCTTCAACAGATGAATGGATAAAGATCATGTAGCGTGTGCAGTATGCGTGTATAATTATTTAGCCATAAAAAGAAGGAAATCCTGCCATTAGCAACAGCATGGATGGAGCTTGAAGGCATTATGCAAAGTGAAATAAGTCAGACAGAGAAAGACAAATACTCTTTTGTTCTCACTTGTGTGTAGAATCTAACAAAACAGAACTCACAGAAACAGAGAGTAGACTGGTGGTTGCCAGGGGTGGGGGATAGGGGAAAATGGAGAGATGTTGGTCAAAGATTATAAACTTCCAATTATAAGATGGATAAGTTTTGGGCATCAAATGCACAGCATGACAATAGTTAACAAAACTCTGTGATATACTTGAAAGTTGCTAAGAAATTAGATCTTAAATGTTATCAACACGCATATGCAAAAGGTGTTTACGAGAGTTGATGGAGGTAGTTAACTAATCTTATTGTAATTGTTTCGTTACTTATATCAAATCATCAGGTTCTACACCTTAAACTTACACAATGTTATATGTCAATTATATTCCAATAAAACGGGAGTGAAAAAGTGAGTTACCGATAAATTTAACGTATCTCTTCTGTTTGATATTTGTAATTTACAAACAGATGTTTATTTGCATGAGCTAAAACCAACGCTGAATAAAATAAGCATAATACCATTCAAATGTCTTTGATCAAAGTACTGTTTATCTAAGATCATAATGCAAATTTATGTTAAAAGTAGCTTCTGATAAATTATTCTGAAATCGTAAGATTTTGATATTAAAAAATCCTCTATTACAGGTAAATATTTTATGGTTTATTTATGTTATTTTAATTGTGACATTTTACACAAATTTTTACTTTACTTTTTTTTTTCAAGTTTTTACTTAAATTCCAGAAAACATACAGTGCAATATTGGGTTTCTGGAGCAGAATTCAGTGATTCATCACTTACATACAATACCCAGTGGTCATCACAAATACCCTCCTTAATACCCATCACCTATTTAACCCATCCCCCCATCCACCTCGCCTCCAGTAACCATCAGTTTGTTCTCTGTTGTTAAGAGTCTTTTCCAGCTTGCCTCTCTTTCTTTTTTCCCTCCTATGTTCATTTTTTTGTTTCTTAAATTCCACATGTGAGTGAAATCATATGGTATTTATCATTCTCGGACCAACTTATTTCACTTAGCATAATACTCTTTAGCTCCATCCATGTCATTGCAAATGGCAAGATTTCATTCTTTTGGATGGCTGAGTTAATATTCCAGTGTGTGTGTGTGTGTGTGTGTGTGTGTGTGTGTGTGACATTTTCTTTATCCATTCATCAGTTGAGGGACATTTGGGCTCTTTCCACAATTTGGCTATTGTTGATAGGGCTGCTATAAACATCAGGGTGCATGTAACCCTTCAAATAAGTATTTTTGTTTCCTTTGGATAAATACCTAATAGTGCAATTGCTGGGTCATAGGCAGCTCTATTTTTAACTTTTTGAGGAACCTCCATACTGTTTTCCAGAATGGCCGCACCCGTTTGCATTCCCACCAACAGTGCAAGAGGGTGTCCCATTCTCCACATGCTTGCCAGCACTACTTTACATTTAATGTTATAGATAAATCTTTACATTTAATGTGCAAGAAAAATAAGTGTAAATTCTTTGGTTCTTTGTCATTTGTTGTCAGTAACTTTAAATATAACTTATTTATATATAACTTTGTGTCTTTATAAATAACTTCTTAAAATTGTTGTATATGTTCTATGTTCTTACTATTATGTACTATTAACAGATATTCCTCATATAAAAAATATACTGCTGTTTTTACAGTAAAGTTTTGCCAAAATCCCTGACTGAAACTTCAGAAGTGAGGCAGGGACTATGATTGAAATAAGGCAGTTGGCTAACACCTCTGCCTCCTGACCTCTTTTCTCTTTTGGCCCTTGCATGTCATGTTAGAAGAGACAGGTGAAGGAAGGTAGAACAGTGCTATTTCATGGAGTAGGTCCACTAATTTTTCTTCCCAGGAAAATGACTCTGTTACTCTGGCCCTGTCCCTTTGAGAAGTTATTAAATACTCATCCAGATGGCACCAAATGTTTATATAGAAGCCAAAGGTTAAGTCAGTCAACAGCAGAAGTGTCTTAGACATGCTTACTAAATGATACTTTAAATGCCAGTCCCTTGGGACCTGGATAAATCTAGCGTAAGTGAAAATTAGGCACAGAAAAGGAACACAGATTTCACCCTATGAAAACTACCTTAAATACCATAAGCAACTGAGAAAAAAATCTCGGCTGGTCATTTATAAATCAAGTGACACACAAATTAACAGTTTGCCTCCATAAACAAGAGATCATATAGTATTCATATAAGGGAAGGCTTGAGATAGGGTTTTGTTTTGTTTTGTTTCAAAATTAATGTGTTGAAAATACAAAAATGATCAGTTCAGTAGATGATATGGCCCATTCCCTCTGTTTCTCCTTTGACCTGCCCACTTACCTGAATGCTGATCAGGTGTTGGGTACTATGCTAGGTGTCGGGAAAACAAAAACAACCCTTGTATTGTTGCCTTCCCAGAACCTGTTTGGTTTATGAAAAAGCAAACAGTTGTTCAAAATTGATCATTTTCAAACTGGTCATTTGCAGTTAGTGTGTAAACAGTCTACAAGTATTTGTACAACTGTAGTTATGTTGGTGTTACACAAAAACATTTACTTATTTAAGAGAAAATCATTTTTTACTAGAATTCATATGCTATAATTTAAACAGTAGTTTAAATACATTTAAATCACAGACTCAACTACTAAATAATGTTTTCTTACTAAAATTTCTAAGAAACCATAACCATCTTCTGTTAGGTGAATGAAATGGAAAAGTTCTTGTTAAATACCCATAGAACATAATTATTTTTAGTTCTGACTTGAATAAATATATGGTCTATAGCATATATGTACTGTATGTATTGATATGTACACATAACTATATGTGCTGTTTCATAGTAATTAATAGGTAATTCAATTAAGATTATTTAAAATTCCTTACATAACAAAATCTGAATTATTTATATTGTCTTTCTATGAGTTGCCTGAATTTGAACAAAGTTTGTCTTAAAAAGTTGTATAATTCATATTTAATTCACCGTTAACTTTCTGAAACTGACGACCCAGCTCAATATTGAGATTTTTAGGATACTCGTGGGTCAGAAGAAAGAAGGGATTTCAAATATTCTTAAAAATCCATAATTTTTTAAATTTATGGGCAAAAGACTTATATAAATGATTTAGTTGATTAAAATAGAAGGAGTTTCTATACTACAAAACTATTTTTATTGACTCTGTGCAGAAATATAGGGGAGTGCAAGCTTAAGGCCCTAGAAAGATTTATGTTCGGCCTCAGAGAAGATTTATGTTTTGGAAAACATACCATCAGCTCATTTGACAGGAGGTGATTTATATATCGTTCATTAGATAAATGATTTGAGAATAGCTCCTTCTGTCCTGTTTATAGTTTGCTTCTGTTTCAAAAGGCATTTCAAATTGTTTTCATCACAATTCTAAGTTATGTATTTTAAAGCTCAACAATAAAACTTGCTTTCCTAAAAGTGCTATACACTAGCAGTTAGGGGATTTTATGAAGGAGCTGTTTTTTCATGATGAGATATTCAGCAATCTAGAAAAATACACTAAAATGTATCTTAAATGTCATTAAAAATTATAAAATGGATAAGCCTTTTGAAAAATTATATGGAGACAAATATGTATTTAAGTCAGATATACACAGAAATGAGTTAAATTCAATTTCACTCTAAGTATATAAAAATTTTTTTGGGTAAGAACCTTATATTGATCTATAAAGTGGAATTTTAGAATTAAAATTATATTTACTCCACTTAACTGTTCCACTGGTTTTAACAAACCAAAAATTCATGCATTAGAGCTTAGGAGTTTTCCAGTCCCTTCATCCAGGGTTTGAACGTGACCATGTTACTTGACTTCTTCCCTGTGCCCTATTTTCAGCGTCTATAAAATGGAATAATAATATTTCTTACTACATAGTGTTGAAGTGATGATTAAATGAATTAGCGTTTGTACAATTTTTTGAATAATGACTGGCTCCTAGTAGGTACTATGTAACTTTCAGCTGGTGTTCTCATTGTTGTTATGTTAATCTTCAATGGCAAAATATCAATAGGAATGACTATCAATAGGAATGAGGCCCCTTTATGAAGTAATTGCAGAGAAATGTTCAGAGAACTTTCGTATAATCACAGCGTCTTTATGGGTAGAATTTTTTCTTCTTTAGAAAATTATTAACTATAAACTGAATTGAAGTATTTTCTTTTTTACCTCTAGTGTAATCTCTATGAGGATAGCAACCTTTTCTGTCATATGCATTCCCAGGGACCAAAAGTAGTTGGTGCAGTGTAGGTACTCAACACAAATTTCTTCTTCATAGGCAGTAGATATTTTTCACCGACAAACATATTATCAATATCACCAAATCCTACAGTTAGAATATTTATAGAAAAATATTAAATCACTGACTTGAACATTATAATGAAGGGCAGATACCCTCCTTCCAACTAAAAGTAATTAATTTAGGGCAGGTAGTCACCTTATCCTATATTGGTTACTTTCAACAATGGCAAGCCTGATGTCACTTACTGTTCCTCATTTACTTTTTGTGTCAGTTTGAGAGACATGTCGTTTGTGGGCAACTGGAATTATCTCTTTACGTGAAGAATCCTACCTTCTGTTTAATATACTGCAGACATGAATAGAACCTTTATATGTTTTAATTCATTATTAAAGTTTCTTTTGATAAATCAAGAAACAATAGACATAAGGGCAAAAAACTCAAGTCTATCCCAAAATGTGCAACTATTTTTATTTATTTTATTTTGGGCATGTCACTGATATTTAGTGGTCAAAGCAGAAGGTTTTAAAGTCATTCAAATTGTGGAATTCTGTTATTTCACCTTTAAATTTCCTAAGGAATTCTAATTCATTTAGCTATGTATGATGCAATATCTATCCCTCTACGAACATTTTAATAAATCCTGTCTTTTGTCACACTGTTTTAAAAGGATAGAGATTAAATGTAAAAAATAGTTAAGTTAGATATATCCACAATATAGAGAAAGGGTTTGACTTACTGGGGTCAAGAACTGTGAAAGGTATGAAATTTTATCCCGCTTGCAAAGTAACAATTTAGCCTGCCACAATTTAATGGATCCTAGAAGTAGACACGAGATCCTGAGTCAGAGGCATAGGTATTACCACTCATGGCAGCAAGCAGCATGACCTTCATGTTTGCATTGGTTGCCCTTGCCACCAAGTCTCAGGGCAAGGTTGCCCTTGCCACCAACCCAGGTAGGTGCTGCACATGCAATGAATTGGTGTCACAGCTGAGGAACTCCAAGTTTTGGGAGCCCAAATCTTTTTTAATGAACTTTTTTAACAGCCCTTTTTCCCAGTGGGAGACATTATCTTTAAAATTCTGAACAGTAAGCAAATCTTCCCTTTGCTTTCCTATATAAGCAGTCTTAAAATGATAATACAGAAGTAGAAAAGAGCAATTAGTACCTCCCTCACAAGACATGCAGAAACATGAAAGACCCATGGAAAGACCCATTGTCTCCCAACAATATCCACCCCTCTTTTCTATAACTGTCTTGGCTCCTGGCCAATTTTCCTATGGGTACGCCACTACATCAACCACTCTTATTAACCTTACCAAAAGAGGCTGAGACCAAAACTGTTCAATTTGTCCCATCTAGCATTTAATGAGGACTACTATTAAGAGGACTACTATTAAAAGAACTCCAAGCAGGTAGATGAGGCCAACCTAGAATATTGATTTCAACCATGTTCCCCTGGATCCCAGACCCAACCAGCTGAACAAATCCCATAAATTACCCAGATCTACCTTAGAAAACCAGATGATTTGCTCCTTAAGTTTCTGAACTTCTCTTTCCCCTTGACTTGAAGCATTAATCCAGTAGATCAACAAGAACAGACACATTTTTAATAAAACTTACAGAAACCCTTTCTGGGCCCCACTTACCCTAGTGTGCGACCAAAAAGGTCCTGAGTGAGCAGTATTCAGTCGAGTAGTCATTATCTTTTTGATCTAGGACCACATCAAGCCAACAAGAACATCTACGTGGCTGAGCCAGAATTAAGTTTGAATTCTCTAGGTTCCCTTTTGGCTAGGCTGGTGGGTGAAAAGATGGTTTAGAACACAACGCAGTTAGTGCCTCACTCATAAGACAAGCAGAAATGCCAAAGATTCATGAAGAATTATCTCCAGCAATGTGCTTGCATCCCTTTTTAAATAAATCCTAGCAAATGGTTGCTCTTTTATTTACCACACCATTTGCTAACAAACCATTTGCTAACTCTTTCAGCCTCTAACCAATTCTAATCCTTGGACACCTTCTGAGACATTGCCATTCTTACTTACCTTTAGTCTATGCTGTTCTATTGATGTGCTTGTTATAGCTTTATATTAGTACACTGACTCTCAAATTATGTTGATTTGTTCACATGATACACTACTCTTTTTTAGAAGCTTAGCGATAACTTTCCGATTGCTCCATTTCATTGAAATATTAAGAAAACATTAATTGTAATTTACTCTCATGCCAACTTTCTAGTGTTTGATTGGTAGTTTCAAAGTTAAGGCATTTGTGTCTGGCTTTGATAACATCACAATCTGGTCCTTTGAAAAACACTTCATATTACCAACCCAGCTGATTGAAAAGTAACATGGGACTAATATCCTGGGGGAGGAGGGTCTATGTGATATATTGTGACTAATCTTATTAATGCTACTTGCACTGAATTGAAGTCACACTGACTCAGCCTTAATTTATTCAGTATATGATTATAGAGGGTAAATGTTTGACCCCATTTCTAAAAGATTGTGTTTAAGGAAATATTTGTATATAGATTGACTTGTCCATTGACCTGCAGTATAATTTCCACAAAAATTGAGTTAGTTCTTGGATGTATTAAACTAAGTCTCAGAATTTTAGTATTTTCAAGGATGTCTTTTTTGTCAATATAAAAACTGCCAGTACACATTATCACACTTAACATCCACAAAAAGCTGGTAAATAGACAATGCAGTTACTTTACCCATTGGTTAGTGTACAAATTACCAAAATGCACGATACAGTTAATTCTTTATTTATAGGGAGGTCTCACTGATTTTGTGAATTAGGAATTAACCATTCAATATTTAAGCAGCCACCTTGGCATTTTCCACGTGTTCTACAGGATTCACATGGCTTGTTCAGTCTTATAAAGGTCATCTCCTTAGTTCTACCACCAATAAGTACAAGTTGAATCTAAAGACAAAGTGATGATAAAAAAATATTTTACATGGGGGTACCTCAGTGGTGTGGTTGGTTATGGCGTCCAACTCTTGGTTTTGGCTCAGGTCATGATCTCAGGGTCCTGAGATCAAGCCCCACATTGGGCTCTGTCCTCTACATGGAGTCTGCATGGGATTTTCTCTTTCTTCCCTCTGCCAGCACCCACCCCCCATGCTCTCTCTCTCACACACACACTCCTCTCTCTCTAAAATAAATCTTAAAAGAAAATATTTTATGTGATAATAATTACCACTGTGTTAACCAAATTAGTGGCAAGTTATTGCAATTTGAGACCACTTACATTAAAAGTAATAATCTGTTGTTTACTTTAGGATAAATCACTGGTATAAAAATTAGAGCAATTCCTTGCAATTTCAAATGCTAACTTTGAAACTGCATGCAATTAGTGAACTTTGCAAATCATTTTATTTGCCTTAGTTTATTCAGTGTTGTAAGTAAAAAATTAATACTTTTCGGGGCGCCTGGGTAGCACAGTTGTTAAGCGTCTGCCTTCGGCTCAGGGCATGATCCCGGCATTCCGGGATCGAGCCCCACATCAGGCTCCTCCGCTGGGAGCCTGCTTCTTCCTCTCCCACTCCCCTGCTGTGTTCCCTCTCTCGCTGGCTGTCTCTCTGTCACATAAATAAAAAAAAAATCTTTAAAAAAAATTAATACTTTTCAAAATAGTATATTTACATAGTTAAAAACAAAACTGAAAGGGTCATAAAAATAAATATCATATTTGAGTAAATAGATTGGGAACAATTACTTAGCATTTGGAAAAACACAAAGTTGAATACATTTATCACTCCCATACCAATAAAAATATTAGATGGATTAAAATTTTAAAGGTGAAAACTAAACGAGAATGGTCCTATGGAAAATATAGAATTTTTTAAAAGATTTTATTTATTTATTTATTTATTTATTTATTTATTTATTTATTTGAGAGAGAGAGAGAGAGTACACGCTTGATTGAGGGAAGGGGCAGAGGAACAAGCAGACTCCCTGCTGTGCATGGAGCCCAGACATGGGGCTCCCTCCTTGGACCCTGAGATCTTGAACCAGGCTGAAATCAGACACTTAACCAACTCAACCACCCAGGTGCCCTGGGAAATACAGAAACTTTAAAAATAATTAGTAAAGATCAACTTTTTAAATATAAAAAAGTCCAGAAAGTAAATATGAAAAAAAATTAGTAAATGTGGCCACATGAACAAATAATTCATGTATTGCAATTCATATATATATATATATATATATATATATATATATATATATATATATATGAACTGAACTTAGTTTTTAAAAACTGGATAAGGATGTGAACAGAGTTTATACAAAAGAAAGAACAAGATGACTCTTAAACATAAAAAATTCATCTAAATGTACTTATAATAAGAGAAATACAAATTAAAATGTCTCTGAGATACTAATTTTCACGTACAATATTGTCAGTGGTCTCAGTTCTTTTGGATATATACCTAGAAGTGGGACACCTGGATCATATGGTAGTTAATAGTTTTAATTTTTCTAGTAACCTCCATACTGGATTTTATAGCCACTGCACCATTTTACACTCCCACCAACAGTGTTCAGGTGTTCCAGTTTTTCCACATCCTTGCCAACACTTACTTTTTCTTTTAAAGTAGCCATCCTAACAGGTGTGAAGTGATCTTTCATTGTGGTTTTAACTTGCATTTTCCTGATGATTACTGATGTTGAACATCTTTTCATTTGCCTATGACAAAATAGCTAAGATACAGAAACACCCTAAATGTCAATTGACAGATAAATGAACAAAAATGTGATATATATACACAGTGAAATATCATTCAGCCTTTAAAATGGATTGGTGCCTCAGTCAGCATTTGACTCTTGGTTTTGGCTCAGGTCATGATCTCCAGGTGGGGAGATCCGAGCCCTGCATCAGGCTCCCACTCAGTGGGGAGTCTGCTTCCTTTCTCCCTCTCCCTTTGTCCCTCTCCCCTGCTCACTCTCCTTCTCTGAAATTAATGAATAAATCTTAAAAAGAAAGAAAGAAAGAAAGAAAGATATCCTGCCCTATGCAAGAACATGAAAGAACCTGAAGGATATTAGCTAAGTGAAATCAGCCAGTCACAGAAGGACAAATACCATATGATTCCACTAAAGTGAGGTATCTAGCATAGTCAAACTCAATGAAACAGAGTAGAATGATGGCAGTTGCCAGGAGCTAGGAGGAGAAATTACAGAGCTGTTGTTCAATGGGTATAAAGTTTCAGATATAAAAGATTAGTAAGTTCTAGAAATCTACTGTACAACATTGTGCCTGTAGTTAAGAATACTATATTGTGCACTTAAAAATTTGTTAAGAAGGTAGGCCTTATTTTAAATATTCTTACCACAATAAAGAAAGATTGGCAAAGGTCAAAAAGTTTGATAGTATAGCATGTGGGCAAAAATGCAGAGAAACATACTCATACATTCTGCAGAAAGTATATGTGGATATAGACTCTTCGAAAGATAGTTTGATACTGTTTATCGAAATTTCAAATTTTAGCTATGGGTGGTCTCACTTATTTATGAAATTAATGCATGTGCAAGACTATTTGTTTCAGTATTGTTTGAAATAGTAAAATAATAGAAACAATCTAGATGCCCAGCCACAAGTAAATGGTTAATATAGTTATAGTATTACTTTTATTTTAAAAATATAAAATTTTCACAGTTTTATGACTATGTAAATATTGGTATTTGTAAAGCCAGGTGGTATACTTTTATTGAATAGTTTTGTTGTTGTTTGTTTTGTTTTGTTCCCTGGTGTTTCTAATTGTGTGTTTGCCCTGTAATTATCCTCCATATTTTTCAAATTCTCTCAAGGAGTCTTTTATTTTGGGGAGTCCTATTCAGACCTTTTACTCCATTCTTGGCTACTAGCTTTTCAGGCAAACTACAAAATTCTCATTCTCTGACTCCTTTTACTTATTTATTTTTCTCGGTTGATTCCAAATCTTCTTTTACTTGTCATCTTCTTTCTTGGTTTCACTCTTTCGTTTATGTGAATTCATTTCAAGCAAATTATTAGGAGAATGTAAAAGGGAGGTAAATTTTCTAAGATTTTACATGTCTAAAAATATTTTTTTCTACTTGCACACTTGACTGCTCATTTGTCTTGGTACTGAATTCTAGGTTAGAAATTATGTCCATCAGAATTATAGAGGTTTTGCTAATTGTCTGATGAGAAATTATGAATTCTTTTTCTTATGAATTCTTTTTCTTCCTGGTTTCCTAAGTAGAAGGAAAGCAAAAACCGGTGTCTAATTCACCATTCTTCTCCTGAAACTCTTCATTCAAGCTAACACGGGAAGGACATGTTTTCAATTCCCTTTCTGATTGGATAGAAACAGCCTCTATCTGCTCCTTCCTCTGTGCCAGGTGGTTCATGTTCAAATTTATGATCCATGAGAATTATCTCTTGATGTGTGGTGATGAGGTATTTGGTATTTAGAAATACTCTTCTATTAATGGAGCCTAGCTTCCAGATTACTGTCCTATGTGAACTCTTAGACATCAAAAGTTGAACATTGACTCTTTTATTGTCTTTATACTTATGCTATTATGATATTAATCCTTCTGAGGGAAATGTATGCTCCTTGCAGAAAGGGGGAAGGCCAGTGGAAGGAAGATAAAAAGAGAAAAGTCTTTGGGGCACTTGAGTGGCTCAGTCCATTAAGAGTTGGATGCTTGATTTCGGCTCAGGTTATGATCTCAGGGTTGTGAGATCGAGCCCCATGTTGGGCTCCACACTAAGTGCGGTGTCTGCTTGAGATTCTCTCATCTCCCTCTGCCCCTCCCCCTGCTCATGTGTGCACACTCTGTCTAAATAAATAAATAAATAAAATCTTAAAAGAGAAAAGTCTTCAATATATGTTTTTAATATATTTTTAAAATTCCTTTATTACAGTATGCAGCATTTTCCCCTCTTAAAAGTTTGGTTTTTACCACCTAACTCAATGAGTTGCTACTTACTTAGTCTGATATTGTATTAACCATCTTCACAGTTATCTGCATTAAATTCATAGGTCTTTTATGTGGTGTGTGACTATCTCTGTACTGATTTATGTTTTAACCCCAAAATTACTAGATTAAAGTTTCCTTCAGTCTTGTCACTTATGTTGTATAGCCTAAATATAAAAGTTATTCATGATATTAAATTTGGAATTACATTTGTATCATGTTGTCGATTCTCAGAAGTTATCAGAAGACATTTTAAAGCAACCTATGTGTAGATTATTCCCTCTTTCTGCACTGGAACCATGTCTCCATGTGGTCAGTGACCTACGTCAAAACCAGTCGAAAAGCAGACTGTTGTTATGACCAGACTCATCATTAAAACATAAAAAAGGAATCAATCATATTCTTCCTCATATAAATCATTAAAACATATGATATAAATGGATTTGATAGACCATTGGCCTACCAATTTTTTACTTGTCAGCATGGTCTTGAGTTAACTGAAATCAAACCATTTCATTATTGGGTTAGGGCCAAAATAAAGCAAATTTACATAAAGTTTTTCATAGTCAAGAAAACTAAAAATATAAATTAACAAAATAAGAAAATATTTATGAGAAGTCAATTAAAGTGAGTCAAGAATAATTACCAAATATAAAACTGCATGATTTTAAATGATATAAGCATTTTAAATAACTTGATTGGTTCTATTTCTTATTAATTAATGTTGTATAGATACATTAACCTCTTCAGTTCATGTTGTTTTTTCAAAAAGTAAGTACTTAATCCTCATCAATATGAAATAAATTTAATGCAACTTACGTTTCTTTCTCTAATGAAGGGCAACTCCTCCAAATAGAAGTAGAGCATCTATTTTGCAATTTACCACATAAGAATTAAAAATAACTTGGATTATTTTGATATCAAGTGGGATTTGTGGAAGAATATAAATTTTTTAATAGGAATTTTGGTAGCTATGAAAATTAATGTTCTCACTATAGCAGATGTACCAAGAGAAGTGTAAAGAATCAGGATCTAGTGGTCATTCAGCCATTCAGTGCCTACTACATGCAATTCACAGTACTAGGTAATCAGAGTGGAAGATAACTGAGGATACATACAAATTACAAAGTAGAGTATCTCCTAACAGGGGCAAAAATTCTTGTTAGAGGAAAGTTTGTGGGGAGTACAGATGTCCTACAGTTTTCCAGATTCGCAGACTATATGTTCTATTATTTAATTTATATTTCTGGTGTTAATGGCTGAATCAATAGTGATTGAAAACATGCGATTTCAGAATCTATGTATAAAAAGAGATGTGATTTCTGAGTTCAGAAAACAGAAAAAAGATTATTCCTAAATTTATCTTTGTAACCACATGGAACAATCATAATTCATTATATCTCATGTCCAAAATTCTGGCCGGACTTTCAAATGAAACTATTAAATTTTGAAAGCACTATAGATGAACTCTATGTTTTAAATTGCTGAAGACAGGATAAAATTGTCCATCCAATTATGGAACCTGTTTGCTGTAACTGATAATGATTGAAACATTCCTGTGTACACAAATATTTCATAGAATTTTCTTTCTAATGATGCTTCTTCACATTCTTCTCTTGTCAGTGTTCCTGGAAAGATTTGTCAAGGGTTTTTTTGTTGTTGTTGTTATTTGTTTGTTTGTTTTAGTATATGAGAGAGATTCTGTTGTTTTTTTTAATTCCAAAGACGTCTGTTTTCTAGTGTGCAGTGACAACTACTTATGATAAAATGTTAGGCTTTTTATATATAACATAGAATTCCTTTTCTGAATACTTTCACACCCTAAGGGAAATTCTTTCTTGTGTCATGATAATTCTATGAAATGACATAAGACCAGTCACTCCTTTAGTTTATTAACATAAACATTCTTGATTCCACTTCTCAGAACCACTTCCCATGACTGAACTATGTGAGCCACATTTTTACTAATTCACTTTTGTTTTTTTCTGAGGTCTCCAACTTATCAAATTTGTTCCCATTGTTCTCATATTAAAGGCATGAAATTTTCTATAAAAACAGACAAACTCTGTTTTCCATTTTAATTTTGTACACTCTATTTGAAAGACAGAAAATGTCCTAGTGGTATTTTAAGAATCTGTGAAGATCCTGCTTAATCTTATGTTTCAAGTCTATGAAGCATATTCTAAGGCAATAATCGTAACAGTTAAAATACACTTACTTGCATAACATTTTTGTTGAAGTTGGTTTTGGCTATTATATATTCTGCAACATCCCTAGCAAGGGAGTGCAAATAATATTTCAAAATGAAACTTCCCTCTTTTACTTTAGCTTCTTTCTTTGATTAAGTAGTTATGAATCTATCTTGCCTCTTTTCACAAATGAAAATGTGTTTAAATGCAATTAATCTACCCTATTAACTCTACTAAACATCTGCTGTATTTGTTAAACACTTCAAAATTCTGTTCTGAACCAGTTAATTCTAAGTAATTTCTCAGTTAAATATTTACATGGACTTCCATAATGATAAGCTCTAGCCTGTTTTAAGTAATCAGCAGATTGTCCACAGAGAGCTATGTGTCGTGTAACACACTGTAATAGCTGTCCCCTGGAATTTAAAATGGTTTAGCTGCCTTGGACTATTTTTTACACAGTTTTATCCTAGCCAGAAGAGGTAATAGCCTTATGAATTCCTTTCCCTATCAACATTTTTAATGTCCAGAATTCCACTTAAAAAAAAGAAAAAAGAATGAATGCCTGTGTAGACATATGAAGATGTTTACATCACGAATCTCCAAAATACGTTCTTATACTTTGAGAAAAGCAATAAATCCTCATGTTTATGAAATTTTAGGAAAAATCCAGTTTACAGTTATTTTCATTGCACACTAAATACATGAAAAAAGTAGAAAAAATAAATCAGCATTACTCTTCAGCAAACGAAATCAAAGAGGAAAATAATGCACAGATTGTACATAAGATACAATTCTCTAACTTGAAAAGTGGTATACATCTATAAAACATCAAATAGTGGTCAAAGATTTAAATAAGTTTCATAATAGAGGTGATATCATAAGTGGTAAATAATTCTTAAGTGAACTGTAAGACAATTTTACTTTCGGGTATCAGATAATTAAATGAATACTTTAGATGAGAAATACAGACAAGACAGAAAGTTCTCCAATTTGGTATTTAAGTTAAAGTTTTGAAAAAAGTATGATTAGATGTTGACCAGAAATCTGTTTCCTACCACCATGACCCAGTATTATCCCATACCAGTGTTTTCTTCCTTATGATCCAATTTACTAAGTATCTATTGAATCTCTTCTATAAATGTGGTAGAGATAAAAAAAAAATGATGATCTGTCCTCTAGGACTCCTAGTAAACTAAGAGAATAAATAAAGTACACACATAATGGCATTAAGGCCAGAGTAAGAAAGAATTGTGGGAAGGGTCTGAGACAAATGCTGAGCTCTACCCAAGTTTAGGTAGGCTGGAGCTTAGGTATATGTATAATTTTCAATAGTAAGTGATCAGCAAATTCACTATTTGACTTTGCTAGTTGGAAGTAGTAGTAAACTGGATAATTGTAAATAATGAATCAACCCCAAATTTTAATTTCTTATTTTGGGAAAAAATATGATTTTTCTGTAGTTGGTTGACCTATGTTTTACTAATGGCAATGCTGATACTATTTTTCTTTGTAAATGTTAACTAATATTCCATAAAGACACCTCTAAATATTCTGAACGTTAATGCAACATGGCTAGGATTAAAAATTGGTCATGGATAATTCAAATAATGAATAATCCATTTGAGATTAAAAATAATTCCTAAACTTTTCATTAAAAATCTCCCTGGTTTCTAGACTTAGCAAATATAAGGTAGGGGTGGGACATGGGTTTCAGAATCATGAACATTTAGGAAGCATATTAGTGGGCTTATGTGTGTGTGTACCATTTAGACTCTACACACAAAAGGTTCTCATAAATATTTTTAAGTCCATTGAATCTATTCCAAATCAAGTTTAATATTTTTGCATTTTTGTAGGCTTTTGTATATAATTTCTCCAACTAAGGGAGTGCAATTTTGATTATATGTGGCTCAGAATTAATTGTACTCCCGTCATGAATATTTGGTGTGTGTATATTTTAGTAGCTCATGTTTAAAAACACTGAAAGAGCTGTCAACATTTGGACAGATATCAAAAATGTTATATATAAGTTTGACTATTCATGAAATGATAATAGTTTCCTAAGGGTAAAAGGAAGGATTTTAATCTAGAGCCAAGATTGTGTCAGTCTTTTAAAAAATGACACAACTCCCTGTAATTATATTATAATTAATACTTGGTATATTTGGATTTTAAAAGTTGTTTTTCTTATGTGCATTATAAATGTACCATCCTAAAGTTGGCCTAATTAGCCAAATTTCCTCGGTTATATATCATTTGGCAGGTGTTTTTTGTAAAAAAAAATCAAACAAAACTGATCACTTTTTTCATTCCTTGTTTTTTATTCCTGCCTAAATCAATAAAACATAGGCTTTCTATGCCCCTATAACAATAAATTGTTCCAAGAACAGGGTGCCTGGGTGGCTTCGGTTAGTTAAGGCATCTGCCTTCAGCTCAGGTCATAATCCTGGGATCCTGGGATTGAGTCCTGAATCAGGCTCCCTGCTCAGCGGGGAGTCTACTTCTCCCTCTGCCCTTCCCCCTGCTCATGCTCTCTCTCTCTTGCAAAAATAAATAAATAAAATCTTTAAAAATTAACAAATAAAAATATATAGTTTCAAGAGTAGATAAAAGAATTAAAGTAATAAATACATATATTTTACTAGTGTTTTGTAGTGAAAGAATCAGAAAGATTTGAGGAAACACTGAGGATTTGTGATACATGCAGAATTTTTTGTATTAATGCTTTCTGAAAATGAGTTACAGTAATTTTTATTAAATACTGATAGCTTTAAACAAATGGAAGCTATCTGAATGAAAAATTATGTTTAGAGCTTTTTTCTATTCAAAATAAAATTAGATGTTGAAATTATGCATATTATGACATTTATTAAAGCATTTTCTTCTATAAAAAATGAATATATACATAATAAATAATTATAGGTCATCACAGCACATCTGATTTTTTAGTTTAAAGGTAACCACAACTTTTAAAGAAAAAGGTCAGAATGTATAAATGTATCCTAAATTTTTTAAAATTAGGTAACAAAAGAATGTTTCTTCTGGAATGGAGGTAAATTCAGATTTGTTTGAATCTTTATTGCTAGATTTCTTATTTATTCCAAACCATTTAAGCACTTAATATATGATAGGTTAATCATAAATATTTGTAAAACTCTTCGAAAATTATTGGCTTTACCCAAAAACTTAACTAAAGTGAATTGATTTTCCAGTATGTTTTTTTCACTCAGACATTAATAGGTCCATAGTGTGAATAAGACAGATTCTACCTGTTGTCCTTAGAGCTTGGTGAATCATTATCTGCACAATCATTTAAATGAACTTAAGATAAGTACTTTAAAGGTCAAGTACAAGGCACTTTAAAACTGATGAACCAAGACTCTCATCCCTTCCCGTGGAAAGTCAGGGAAGGTCAGGCTGGGTTTTCTTTTCTTTTTTCTTTTTTCTTTTTTCTTTAAATTCAAGTTAGTTAGCATATAGTGTATTATTAGTTTCAGGGGTAAAATTTAGTGATTCATCAGTTGCGTATAATACCCGGTGCTCATTACGTCCTGTGCCCTACTTCATGCCTGTCACCCACCCACCTCCACTTCAGCAACCCTTACTTTGTTCTTTATAGTTAAGACTCTCTTATGGTTTGCCTCCCGCTGTTTTTATCTTATTTTATTTTCCCTTCCCTTCCCCTATGTTTATTTTTTTCCCTTAGATTCCACATATGAGTGAAATCATATGGTATTTGTCTTTCAAGGACTGACTTATTTCCCTTAGCAAAATACACTCTAGTTCCATTTAATCATTACAAATGGCAAGATTTCATTCTTTTTGATGGCTGAGTAATATTCCATTGTATATATATACCACATCTTCTTTATCCATTCATCAGTCAATGGAGATCTGGGCTCTTTCCATATTTTGGCAATTTTGGACATTGCTGCTATAAACATTGGGGTGCATGTGCCCCTTTGAATCACTATGTTTGTATTTTCTGGATAAATACCTTGTAGTGCAATTGCTGGGTCATAGGGTAGTTCTATTTTTAACTTTTTGAGGAACTTCCATACTGTTTTCCAGAGTGGCTGCACCAGCTTGCATTCCCACCAATAGCGTAAGAGAGTTCCCCTTTCTCCACATCCTTGCCAACATCTATTGTTTCCTGAGTTGTTAATTTTAGCCATTCTGACTGGCATGAAGTGGTATCCCGTTGTGGTTTTGATTTGTATTTCCCTGAGGATAAGTGATATTTAGCATTTTCTCATATGTCTCAGCCATTTGTATGTCTTCTTTAGAGAAATGTCCATTCATGTCTTCTGCCCATTTCTTGACTGGATTTTTTGTTTTCTGGGTATTGAGTTTGATAAGCTCCTTATAGATTTTGGATACTAGCCTTTTATCTGATATGTCATTTGCAAATACCTTCTCCCATTCTGTAGGCTTCTTTTTAGTTTTGTTGATTGTTTCCTTTGCTGTGCAGAAGCTTTTTATCTTGATGAAGTCCCAATAGTCCATTTTTGCTTTTGTTTCCCTTGCCTCTGAAGACATGTCTAGTAGGAAGTTGCTATGGCCGAGTTCAAAGAGGTTTCTTCCTGTGTTCTCCTGTAGGATTTTGATGGATTCTTGTCTCACATTGAGGTCTTTCATCAATTTTGAATTTATTTTTGTGTCTGGTATAATAAAGTGGTCTAGTTTCATTCTTCTACATGGCTATCCAATTTTCCCAACATCATTTGTTGAAGAGACTCTTTTTTCCATTGGATATTCTTTCCTGCTTTGTCAAAGATTAGTTGACCAAGTAGTTGTGGGTCCATTTTTGGGGTCTCTATTCTGTTTCATTGACCTAAGTGTCTGTTTTTGTGCCAGTACCATACTGTCTTGATGATTACAGCTTTGTAATACAGCTTGAAGTCCAGAATTGTGACCAGGCTGGGTTTTCTTAAGATCAGTTTGGCATGATGTGGAGAATGGGGGGGTTGGTGTCTGGTTCAAGTAGGAAGCAGAGGAGCAAGCAATAAGTGATGATTAGAGCTATAGGAATGAAAAGAAATAGATGGTTCCAAATATACTTTGGAGATGCACCAACTGAACTTGGTAACTGGATGTGAAAGAGAGATTTGAGAGGGGAAAGTACAGAAGATGAGTTCTAGATTTCTGGCATGAGCACTAACAGGATGTTGTGTGAATTAACTGAGTTGGAGAATGCCAAAAGAGAATCCAGTTAGGGAGAAGACGGTCCTAAGTTCAGTGTTTGATGTGCTAAGTTTCAGATGCCCAAAAGAAGTATCTCAAGCAGGTGGTTGGATACCTACATTGTAAATCTTAGAATCACTGGCTTAAAATATTCAAAGCCCATGGTATATTAGATCATGGCAAGAGAATGCAGACTGAGAAGAAAATGAGCCTAAATTTCCACATTTAAAACATTGAATAGGGAAAGAGGAAGCATCAGGAGAGCTAAGAAGAAACTTTCAGAGAGGCAATAACTACTGACAATTTAAAAAAATATATAGCATCATTTTGAGTTTCATGTTGAGTAAGAATTCCTGTGTAAAAGTAACTGTGACAGTAAGGAGACTTGACTTATAGATTAGCAGCACCTGGGATTTCCTGGGCCTTTTTTATAATCTGAAAAAAAATGCTTTTTTTTTCCTGTCTCCTGATAATGTTGTTGTGAGAAAGTATTAAATAATGTCTATGATATTAAAAATTAAATGTTACGAAAAGACATATATTGAAGCCAACATCATAATCATGTGTTTTCTTAGTGGGTACTTAGAAGAGCTACTCTCAACCAAAAATGTGGCTATATTTATAGAGTTCATATATAGAAAGAACCTTTTTTTTTTCCTGCTTGCAAATATTGTTACTACTTATTTATGTTAGTTTGGTGAAACATAGTTCTGACCACTTGGGAGTCAGAAAGGAAGGAAGTCTGGAGTCTTGAAGTGAACCCTGGCCTCACACCTGGTTTGGAATCGCCTTTTTTTCTTTTCTAGAGTTAGCTCCAAAGACAAACCAGTCACAGAAGGACAATTTACTATTATTACTATATTACAGAGTCTAACTTTGGAAGAGCTCAAATCACTTTAAAAGTTTTGTTTAATGAATAAAATAGGTATTACTTTTCACATCATTCTTTGTGATGCAAGTGTACTTCGAACAGTCTATTAACATGTGTTCTTTCCACCCCCCACAGGGTTCCCTGGGGATACAAGGCCCACAGGGTCCACCTGGAAAAGAAGGTCAGAGGGTAAGTAAACTTGGAACAACTGGCAGGCATTACTATCTCACGGCTTACTTATTTCTGAACATTAATAAAAATAAACCCAAAATACGGCAAGCAGATGGGCATAAGGAGAGTATTAACTATCCAAAGGCTGAAATTTGAGATTTGAGATTTTGACAGAGCTTTTACAATCCAGAAAGTTCTATATACTTTCAAGATTGGCAGCACAAATGTAGAGATAGAGTTTAGGTGAAATGAATTAACTGTAATTTGATCTAGGACACATTGGTCATATTTTAGGTTTTGAGTTAAGCTGATCTTTGCAGAGTTAAGTTGATGAGTATCTTTGTGGAGTTCCTGCTTGTTCATGAATTCTGTAAGGATTGTGGATATTAACTACAGTCTTTAGTTGAATTAAATTATTGACATTAGTGATGCTTTGTAATTCTTCTTTCATTATAGTTTACTGCCTTTGAGATAAAATATGTAGTAAGTGAATAAATTATAGTTGCATTAGTTAGTCTTAGCTTCCCCCAGGAAAGGGAACCCCTGCAGTGATAATGGGTAAGCTTCACTTCAACACTTCAGCAGTGGGTCACCCCATTCTTATGGCTTATTGTTATTACTATTTTCAAATCATTTTAAAATCTTGAAACATTTTATGTGCTTACTCATATGATTATTGTTATTAACTTTTGTTACCTTATAGATGAGGATTATATGACTCAGAGTTTAGGTGATTTGCCTAAAGTCAAAGAGCTAATAAAAAGTAGAGTCAGAACTTGAATATGGAGCTTCTGATTCTAAATCCCACATTCTCTTTTACTGTCCTAGGATATTAACCCCAAATCTCTTTTTTAGTCATTTTTGTTTATCATTCCCAGTTTTGTCCTCTGGCAAATAAGTCTTTTGCCTCAAGTATATCAGAATCCTTCAAGTACTGGGGAACCAGTGATATATTTTACCAAGGTTTACCTTTTATCGGGTTAATAAAATCCCATTTCTCTTAACTCCCTCTTATATGGACTTCTGACTCCCAACATGCTGATAGTATTTCTCAGAAAATACTTATGGACTTTCTGGAGGTATCAAGAATGAAACTGAACATGTGTGGTGTTATTTAGTGCAGAGCAAAATGTGGCGAGTATGCCTTACTATAGACAATGTACCTCTACTGGAGCTTAAGATTGAGCTGATACACTTCTGTGTATTTTTTTAAAACTAATTCCTTCTTCTAAAGCAGCTTTGTTTCTTTGTTTTTATTTATTTATTATTTTTTGGTAGTACAATTAAGATTTGATTTGGACAAAAATCAAAATTAGAAACTAAAAAATTTTATGTTTACTTTTTATTACAAATGGCTAATTCAGTGAACACGAAAGGGCTTAATAAATTTTGATGGTTAAGAGAATAAAAGGAAAAGTTTTGTGAATAATGGCTAAGATTTATGAATCACCTATAATGTGCTAAATGTTTCACATTATTATTTCATTTATTTATTTCTCAAAATAGCTCTATGAGATATGTAATACTATCATCCACATAGAGGAACTGAGGTTTTTAAGCAACTTGGAAAGGACACATTACCAATAAGTGGAACTATGCTGATATTTTAAAATTATTTATAAAGCAGTCCTATCTGTGTTCTGCTCCCAATACCTGTATATACAACTGTAGTTTCCCCATTGGTTCTCCAGCCCCTCTCTATTCAAGAGTTCATTAATCCGCTTGATCAAAGTTTAAGTAATGTCAGGGAGAAAAATAGAAAATAACTTATCTAGATTTAGGTTTTTGACTCTGCCTTAAGCAATTAACTCACTGGGGGCAGAGGACAAGATGAAATGACCTTATGTAGTTAATTTCCAAGCTGCTGATTCTTTTTTTCTCCAATGATAGCCAAGATGTCTAATTGCATCTAGGACCATATTTCCAAGTTAATTTCTATGTTCTGCATCCAGAGGACATTTTCCTTCTAATAACTCTCCTTTCCTGGAAACTGAGTGATAAATTATACCTCCTAGTTAATACCAAATATATAAGGAACTCATGCAACTCAACAGCAAACCCTAGTTACCCATTTAAAAATTGGCAAAAAAGCTGAATAGTTTCTTAAAAGAAGACATACAAATGGCCAACAGGTACATAAAAAGGTGCTAAATATCACTAATCATCAGGAAATGCAAATCAAAACCATGAGGAGATGTCACCTCATACCTGTTAGAATTGCTGTTATCAGAAAGATGGGAGATAACAAGTGCTGGTGAGGACAGGAGGAAAAGGGAACCCTGGTGCACTCTTGGTGAGAATGTAAATTGGTACAACCACTGTGGAAAAGAGTATGGAGGTTTCTCAAAAAATTAAAAATAGAACTTCCTTACAACCCAGCAATTTCACTTCTGGGTGTATGTCCAAAGGAAATGAAATGAGCATTTCATGGAAATATCTGCACTCTCATGATATGCAAACAACTTAAATGTGTATTGACAGATGAATGAATAAAAAAAATGTGATTAGACAAACTCACACGCAGATGTACACAGTGAAATATTATTCAGTCTTAAAAAAGAAGAAAATCCTGCATGGAGGACATTGTGCTAAATGAAATAAACCAGACACAGAAAGACAAATACTGTGTGATCTTATTTATATGTCTAAATCCAAAAATGTCAAATTCATAGAAACAGAGAGTAGAATGGTGGTTACCAGGGACTGGGATGAGGAGGATGGGGGAAATATTGGTCAAGGTGTACAAAGTTTTAGTTATGCAAGATAAATAAGTTCTGGAGATGTAATGTACGACAATGAGACTATAATTAATATTGTATTGTATACTTGAAATTTGCTAGAAGGGTAGATCTTAAGTGTTTTCACCATAAAAAAAGAAAAAGGTAATTATGTGTGAGGTGATGGATATGTTGATTAGCTTGATCATGGCGAATAGTTCACATACCAGATCATCAAGTTGTGTACCTTAAATATACACAATTTTAGTCAACTGTATTCTCAAAATAGAAATACGTAATAATAAACAGATTTTTAGTTCCAATTCCCAAAAACTTATACTCTGTTGGTGGTTTGAGATGGAAATTATAGAGCTAGGTGCATGAGGCTAGGTTGAGGTTATTATGTCTGAATTATTCCTCCTATGGCAGAGTTGTTTGTGTGTGCGTGGTAAGAATATTTGACATGAAATCTACCCTCTTAACGAATTTTTAAGTGCATGACGATATCGCACTTTTGACTTGTACATGTGGTCAATTTGATGTTCCCTTCTTTTATTTTAATGAAAACTTCTGCCAAGTCAGATGTTCATCCATCCCATTGTACAGTTGCCTTTTTGAATCACAGAGAAGGAACCGATCCTTGTCATTGTTAAATTTCATCTTCTGGATTTTAATCCCTAATATCATTCTGTTAGTTTTCTTTTCTAGTGAAATAGCACCCAGCTTTATGTCACCTTAAAATTTGATAAGCCTATCCTCTAAGTCCTCATGCAAATCTTTAATAAATTCTGAACAGAATAGAACCTGACAGTTTCACCTAACACCAGCAAAGGCTGCCATCTTGATTACCACTGATGTTCTTGTGGCATGATAATTAAATCATGTACAAATACATTAAACTCTACCTCCTTCCCACCCACATTTCTTAATTTGGCTTGTAAGATAATTATGAGAGTCCTTGTCAGAGACTAGCTGAAATGAAAAAAATATTCAAATGAGGCTTTTTAAAAATAATAATGCTTCAGATTGAAATTGTACCCTCTCAAAGCTTGCATTTCAGAGGAAGGTGGGTTAAAGAATAAATTAAACTTATGTATTCTTCATGATAATTATGGAGGAACGTATTCAAATTATACAGTTCAACCACTACTTTATGCAAATGTACTCCATTTATAAATATGTATAGTCTCAATAGTTTCATGTTACTTTTATTTTATCCTCTATCAAGAGTAACAGTGTTAGAAACTAAAGAATGTAAAGGAATTTTATAGATGCTGTTAGGCCTGGCTTGTGATTATTACTACCACCTTTCACAAGTGCTGTATTTATTGAGGAAGGAAGCTGGAACAGGTATTATTGACATTATCCACATTTACAAATATTATTTCCAAATACAATCCATGATTTATTCTGCTCTATAAGCTACTTAAAAGGGAAGCAAATTAATTTAAGAAGTGAGCATTCTTACATATTTACAGTTAGGTCCATCTTTAGTGCCACCATGTCTCCTCCACTCAAGAGTTAGGGAGCACTCAGCTCTTTTAGATATATTAATGTACTTGTATGTATATGTGTGTGTATGTATGCACACACACTGCAAGCTAAGACCAGTAATTTTTCCATTTCACTGAAGCTTGCAATAGAAAACAAAAGAAAAATCTATGAATTAAAAAAAAATTTTTTATTAACACATTGTCAACAAAACTCTTATATTTTGATTACAGGTGTTTGACCAGGAAGGAATTAACTATCATTAAGTTAATTGAAATGACATATAAAATATGTGGCAAGTCTTATACACCTTATTCCTGGGTATAAATGTCTTTAATGAAATAAGAACATTTAATTTTATATAAATCATTGATTTCTTCATTTTCCTCAATGGTTAAATAGACAATAGATTCTGCTCTACCAATATCTCACAGTTATGGTTAGTTTCAAACATAGGTGTCACAAAAACCAAAAAACAAATATAGGTGTAACATGTAAAGGTACTTTGAACAATATCAAACATCGTAGAAACATGTTAATATTACTATTGTTATTGTTATTAAGGCATACAGATTTTGATTGATAAATACCTTTTCTTTTTCTCTTTGACCCTTTGTGTACAGTTTTCTATAAGCACAATAAGAAGGGAATAATGAAGGGGGAGTAAACAGAAGTGGAAATGAACCACGAGAGACTATGGACTCTGGGAAACAAACTGAGGGCTTCAGAGGGGAGTGGGGTGGGGGAGTGGGCTAGCCCAGTAATGGGTATTAAGGAGGGCACATATTGCATGGAGCACTGGGTGTTATACGCAAACAATGAATCACGGAACACTACATCAAAAACTAATGATGTACTGGGTGGTGACTAACATAACGTAATAAAAATTTTAAATTAAAAAAAAAAGAACACTATTTTTCTCCAAGAACCACACCAAATTTCTGTTTCAAAGTTGTATTAGTTGATTTTATTCTTTTCATTGGCTTTTAAGTAGCTAAATCTTAGATTATAAAGTGTTCATTTAATAAAATACATGGCAGTATTCTTCTCATACTTAGAAGTTTCTCTTAACCTCAGCAATGTTTCATGGCAATATATATCTGAGATTTATAGTTTTTTTTTCTTTACCTCCTGATTTTCTTCTTTGATTCTGTCATATATATAATATATATACATATATATATATACATTTTTTTTTACTTTGTTATCTTTTTAAAGTCCTACAGGTAAAACATTTGGCCGGCATATTTTTAAGTCTCACATCCTTTATAGATTAACACAATTCTTAAAATTCAGCTTATGTTTAGCACTGACCCTAAGACTCAGATGAAAGCATATCAGAGAGAAGTAAGGGAGAAAAACATGGGGGCCAAGAGAATGTTCAGCCCATAATGGGGTCAGAGAAGGGCCAGAATAGGGACCAAGACATTGCAGAACCAAGAAGCCAACAGAAGAGTATTTCAGAATGTACAGAGGTTGAACAGGATTAAAATTTGGAACAAAGTCAGGGGAAAGATATTGGATAAAAGAAGAGGTGTCTGGAATTGATGCCAGCTGAAAGAAGAGTTTTAGTTGAATAATTGAGAGAGCATTAGAAATGAAAATTGCAAGAAAGGTGTAAATTAGGGGGTGAATTGTGAGGAAGCAGAGACAGCAATGGGGAATCCATTGGAGGCATAAGGACAGGAACTGGATGGGAGCCCAGAAAGTATCTTAGTGAAAAGTGGAGTATTTCAGACAGCTGAGTATGTTCATAGAAGTTTATATGAAATATCTCAAAAAAAAAAACCCGGTATTTATAAAAATTCCCTCTAAGATTTAGATTCCTTGAAGGGTTTCCTAGTATTCTTAATAGAATTTCCCAAAATATAAAAAAAATATATTGTTTTAATGTGACCTTGGATTTTTCCTTTTTTGTCACATTAAGTGCATGTCTGTATAGTCTTGAGATTGGCATAAAACTATCATGGACTTTTTAAAGAAGTCACTCTAGGTCTCTGAAAAGAAAAGCATTTTGCTGGTGAGTCAGCCAGTTACTGCCCCAAATGCAAGTTTGATTGGACCAAGATGACACCTCACTCTTGCATTTTTTTGTTGCTTGATTGTAATTTTGATCTTGAACAGAAATTTTATGGTAAAAAAAAAAATCTTTTTTTTAGGGTAGCTTATTCCATAGTGCTAATTTCAGAGCCATAGAATGACCTCATCATTTCAACAAAGTGAGTTCAGGGCCTGGTAGAAACCACTAACAATTGTCTCTAGTTGGGATTAAATTATGTTACATTGGCTTGAATTTTAAGGTGGAGCCTTATAGAGAAAAGAAGGAATAATGATAAATTTTTAGCTTCAGGAAGTAATTTGGTTAGTTGCATATGAAGATGAGGGTAATATAAGACTTTTCTTAACTTTATGTATTGAAACTAACACTGACCTTTAAAATGCACAGTGAGTGTATCCATAATTCTGCTCACTCATTAATGCTGTTACTTTTATCCTTGTACCAAGAATCTGTATTGCTAAAAGGAAAAAGTCAACAAATTTTTTTAAATAATAGTTTTAACTCTGGTCCCGGGTAGGACATAAATATAGGGGAAAAAAGCATCCTCTTTTTTTTTTTTTTTTTTTGCTTGAATCCATATATAAATACGTAAATATACATGTTGTAAATAAGATTGTAGAGGTTCTGCATTCTGCAAATAATGGTTCATATTTATTGCATGTTTCTATATAGGTGACACAATTTTTAGTTGTGTAGCAAGGACAAGAATCCTGTACTTTTGCCTCACACTCTAACTCATAGGAAAGGAAAAAGAACAAGAAGACACTGGAGACAAGTTCTAGCTCAGTGTAATTAGGATCAGGTGAAAAAACCCATAGTATGAGATGTAGCCCAGACTTTATGAGCACAGGCTACGGCTCAGATAAATATCACAGCTAGTTAATGACAGTGTGCCTGTGGTCCACTGTGGTAAACTGCACTCTAATTAGTGAGTCTGTGCAGTGCACTTGAAGTAGAAGACACAAAGTGCCCTGGGAAGGCTGTAACGAGAAAAAGAGATTGTAACCAATGGTTTTATTCCAGGAATACTTACATAGATCCTTAAACCACAAGGAGCTCTGAGGTCCTTATGCATTTAAATAAAGGGTCAAATGACACCATTTGTATTGTAACGGAATAGCTTTATCAGCTATCTGTTATTTGGATTAATAAAGAGAAAGGTTTCATATTTTTCAAATAGAATGCTGACTTGGATGGCTTATTTATTTACGTGAATAGACCCAAGATATGGTCTCTGCTGTGGAAGAAGCACACCTTCTTATGCAGCCTCCTTTGGACCAGGGACACACAGTCCCTGAGGCCCAGGTTGCTGCTTCAGAGCATGGGCCTGGGGGCCCATTTCAGGGACATCCGGTTTAAAGCTGAGAGGGAACAGTAGTGTCCTTCCAGTCCACCAAATAATGCAAATGAGGTGCAGAAACATTCAACAGTTCTTTCAAGGCTTCAGGCTTTTAATCTCCTTAACTATTGTGTATAGTAAGAAGCCCTTACTGTCTGTTTTGTGGTTCCATTCCCAAACCCAGATTTTTATGTCTTTAAAACGGAGAATATTGAGAATTTGACCAAAGCCCCTCATTTTTCTCACATTATAAGGGACAAATGTTGATTGGTACAGTTGGTCCCTTTGGGGTCTCCACACATTGTGAAGAGTGCACATTGCATGCCCACACTCTGCTTACCCTGCATGTGGGCACCATTGGGAACAAGCATTGGCCGATTGGTGGGGAACAGGGATGGGAGTCAGAGCTGTTCTTTTTCCAGCTGTGTGATTGGATTAATTTGTGACTTCAGGCAAACCATTCAAGATTGTAATCTAAATTTATCTGTTTCATCACAGCTTAGCCCTCAGGTATGTTATGATATTAAGCCAGGATCACTTTGAATGCAGTCTGGTGACAGGTGTTCTATGAAAGACTCTTATAAATATTAACTACTTAGTCATAGAAACACTTAAAGAGAATGGAAAAGGAGAAGGTACTTTCCACCAAAGTGACAGTATGCTAATATTCCTGCCTTAGTATCGTTATTCAGAACATCACACTGAACATGTTAGTAGCTATTTGGTACATTTACCACTGGGAATGTCAAAGACAAAGTTATTTATCCGTTTGGCACACAATGAGTATATATGTAGGTAGCTGCCAAAACCAAGAATGAATTACAAGTTATTAATCAGTTTGGGAAATATAAACACATAAGTTTTCAGAAATGCAAAACATTTGAAACATGAAACATTTTTATGGCCTACTGACTTTGAAAGCCAACATTATGTTCCTAATAAACAATACAAGACCTCAACTTTGTAAAACTCCATAGTATTTTGCGTTACGTTGAGTGGTAGCACCAAATTCTGAAAGCAAGTTTAATTTTATAGCACTTCAGCTTTTCAATATGTTATATTTCAATTTTCAGGGAGAGTAGAGCCATTGCAAAATAAATGTGATGCAACAATTCCAAGAAAAGTTGGAAATTTCTCTTTTATGGAATATAAGTAGATGTTACAGTACTCTTATTTCTAAATTCTCGGAATAATAGTATTCAGAGTAGTTCTTGAATTTTCTAGAAATAGCTTACTTTTCCTAATTTTCCTTAAAAACCAGTGAACTTTTACTTGGATTTTTTTCATGAACAGTTATAGATACCTTTGACATCTATTTGACATTTTTAATATGTTCAGCAAATCATATATGTATGTGTATATATCTGTGTTTTTATTGTACTTTTAAAATTCTTAACAGCATACAACATATGCTGTGACCACAATGCTGTTATTATTTGTAGTTCCAAAATCACTAACTGTGAACACCTGAACACTAGCAAGGATTGTTGTTTGTATTTGCATTGTTGGGGATATTAACAGTGCGTCTATGGGACCGTGAAAAAGAATATCTAAAAATATATGTAATGCCTCAAATGCACATAAAATTCAATAATATAAGCACATGTCCTTTATATACATTCAATAATTGTATTTTATTCAACAATAAACTGTGGAAAGAAAAGAACTGAGGACAGAACTTTGGAATTAGGGTAAACTTATATATAGGGGTAGGTGGAAGGTGAATGAGAAAGTTAAAAGTACAACTGACCCTTGAACAACATGGGTTTGAACTGTGCAGGTCCAGTTTTAATTACATGGATTTCTTTGATAAATACAGTCTTATAAATGTATTTTCTCTTCCTTTTGATTTTCTTAATGATATTTTCTTTTCTCTAGTTTTACTGTAAGAATACAGTATATAATACATATGTAAAACATATGTTAATTGACTGTTATTGTTATCAGGAGGCCTTTTGGTCAATAGTAGGCTATTAGTAGTCAAGTTTTGGGGGGAGTCAAACGTTAGACACAAATTTTCGACTGTGTGGTGGTCAGTGCCCCAAACACTTGAGTTGTTCAAGGGTCAACTGTATAGAGAAATGGAATAAGAGAAAAGTTTTGAAAAGAAGAGGATGGTCAATTGATTGGAAATCCTTCAGAGACATCAGGGAGGATGGGGGTCTGAGGAAAATTCTTTTGTGATCTGGAACAAGCCTGGTTTTAAGAGTGGCTGTGCTGGGCAGAGGCAGATGTGACATTTTATGGGTCTTGGGAATATAGTGGTTATTGAGAAAGGGTATTATGGCCTATTCTTTTCAGAAGCTGGGGTATAAGGAGAAATGGTATAAGATCACATTTGGAGAGGTCAAGGAAAAGTTTTTTATTGTCATTTTGTTTTGTAATTAAGCACATTTACAAATTGAGACAAGGAAGTCAGCAAATGGGGAGAAACTGCAGTTGCAAGCAACATGAAATAATAATAAATAAAAGACACGGCACGAGTGTAAATATGAGTCAGCACCTCAACCTTGAGGACACGTTGGAAGAGAGGAGGGGCATGAGTGCTCCCTTCCAGGACAGACTAGGAGTCAAGGCACTATGCATATTTATCTCAGACAGAAAGAATTTTTCAGCATAGATATGACTTAATAAAACTTTTGATGTTTATAAATGGCATTGGTCTCAAGATTGTTCGTGGTTTCCAGGTAAGTAAAATTTAGAGCTACTACTTTTTTCCTTCATGAACAAGCCCAATTCATTCAAGTAAAAGCTGTGAGAGATACAGAAACAGAGGAAGCCAAACTGAAAGAAAAAAAAAAAGGTAGAAGGGGCAGGACATTGGGAGAAGAAAACATCTGTTATTGTAATTTCAGAATTTTACTAGATTCGTAAGCAGCTGGTGAAGATGTAGGCATTTCCTTTACCCGATCTGTGCCTCTTTTCCTTCATAAATTACCAATGGTATCTGACAAGAGCTTCTGTAATCAGCCATTTGTCTGAATTAATTTACTTTGTTTTAGAAAGCCATTTTGCTAGAATACAATTCTAACTTCTTAGAAAACTTTCTTTTATTGGTATAATGTAAATGATGTCAGAGTAAAATATTGCCAAAATTAAATTGTTCTTATCTTTATTTCTTTGGGCAATTTTTCACTTTTTATATCTCTATATACATTCTGTAAACTGTCATTTATTTTTTTCTCAAATGATATAAAATTTCTGAAACATGCTAATCAAGTATAATTCCCAAGCTAGGAAACGTCAAGGGACTGATTTACTATATAAGTAGTCCTGCCTGTGTCTTTTTATCAATAAATCCTTGGGGTTATAGTTATAAATTTTTGTAGACTATACTGCGAACTTACTATGGGCTTAAAATCATTTTCATTGGGAGCTGATGGAAATGAATATGGTGTATTTCTTTGCAGTTGTTGCCATAGAGATAAAAACCTTTTCAAAGTAAAACGGGGATGGCATAAAAATGACTAATTCAAAAGAAGTTATGCTTCTAATTTAATATTGAAAATGGTGCACTATTCCCTTTCTTTTTTATTTTGTCAGAATTGCATGACTTGAGTGTGTCTAATGTACTTTCATTCGATAATTTCTAGTATAAGAAAAACTGAAGCAAAGAATGAAATAGGTAAATTCCCCACAGCGTTTAGTGGGATGACACTTCCATTTTTAATCTTTTATTCTTAAACTTTAGCAGCATTCCTAATTATCTCCTCTCATGCTCCACCTCCATACTCCTCCTTTATATCTTGCTCTTTAATTTCAAATCTAATTACCTAAAATGGGTTTTTCTTAAAAACAAACAATTTGCTTTCTTTTTCTGCCGCATTATTTCCAACAATTAGACACATTTTCTAACAATAACATGATAACAAAGATAAACCTATGAAACTTTCTCAAATCTTATTACTGTTCATGTTTGAATTTTGAAAGTCTTATAGACTTCCCTTGAAAAGTCAAATTACAGCACTCTCGGAAAATATTCTGTGACTTAGAATTGTTTTGCTTAATCAACCTCTTTTTGATTCTGTTACAAAAAATGTCAGCAGCATCACTTTCTAGAGACATTGGAATGAGCTAAACCAACACTAAGACAGATGATTAATTAGGTGGGGAAGCGTCAGCCAATGAAACAAGACTGCAGTGGGCGATGTGCCTACAACATGTCCGCATGGGAGAGCTATGTGATGGAGAAAGAGGAAAAAGGGACAAGGGCAGAGAAAACAGACTCTACCTTATCTGCATTTTCCTCCTAACTAACTCCGTTTGCTTTCTTTTAAAGCCTAGAACACTGTTCACCTAACCAAAAACATTTAAAAGGAAGTAGAAGAATTGAAAGAATTATCCCCATAAAAGTGATAGGAGTTAATAAACTGGGTGCTTTGTAATACAATGCTGTTCAAGTATGGCGCTCAGAGAAAGTGATAATGGCACCATGATAAGTAGAGAAATTGAAAATACATGTTTAGAAACGTTTATAACAATTTAATATTGCTGTATATTCTAAACATGTGATTATTGGACTCATCCAGTAGGCCATAAATGAGTTGTGTGTAGTTGAACCACATGGAGAGTAGCTGCATACAAGTCACCAGCAATAGGGCAAAACATGTGACATTTTGAGGTTAGCTCGTCAACTGTAATCCACAAAAAAAAATCTGAGAAAATATAATCATTTATTTTTATAAATTATTTTTAATTATTTTAAGTTTTAATTGTTAGGGAAGTAGAATTTATATTATTTTCAACCCCAACTAGCTAATGGCAAAACAAGCTTCACAAGGGTTTTTGAACATGTATTTTCATCAGAAATAAACTAAATGCTGACTATGAAAGTGATTTCAAAGAAATAAAGATGAAAAGAATCGGTATTAGTTTTATTAGGAAGTATGACTGCTCATTTATTGAGTTCAGTTCATTGATGGTGAAGTATGAAAGCATAGCATGTCATTTGCAGAAATGGACTGGCTCATGTAGCAATGAATCCATCAAAACGTAAGCAACATTTATACACAAAACAGAAGTAAGTTCAAATGCAAAAGAATTTTCAAAGAATTGATGTAAGAAGCCAATCGAAGCAAATGTTCACTACTTCATATTTAATCATTAATGCCTCAGAGATGTCTTAGAAAATGATACTTTAGATTGCTGAGGCAAAAATAAATGTACAATTGCTGAGGCATTAGTGAAAGATGACATCAAAGATATTCGCTTGGAAATATTGAGTGAATGTGTCAAAGATTACATGGCTTGACATATTTTTTAAAAACTAGCTAATATCAACTCAAAGAACAAACAAAACTAGCAAAATATTTTTACCACGTCTTGACAAACGCACAAGTAATGCTCCTGTGACAGTTCTTTTGTTATATGTACAATTGTAGATGATGGTGATATAAGAAGAATCTTTTTCTTCAGCTCCTTTGCCGACAAATACGACTAGCTCTGAGCTTTAGGAAACTATGAAGGATTACATTGTCTACAAATGTGGTTTGGAGTTCAGTATTTGTACAGGAGTATGTACAGAACGGTTACCCAGATTAGGGAGCTTGTGCCAGAACGTCAACCAACACATTGCTTCCTACATCGGGAAATTTGTGCTAGCAAAGACATATCAGCTAAATGAAACAATAGGCTTAATGACATGGTAAAAATTGTTAATTTCTAAAGATTAATATGTTAAAAATGAGATTTTTTAAAAATCTTGAGATAGTATGGAAAATGGTCAAAACTACTCTTCTTGCAAACTGAGTTATGGTTATTGAGGAAAAAAAGTTTGTCAAGTATGTTAGAATTATAGAATTAACTCTTTGTTTCTGCAAATTAAGAAACCAGTGGCTCAACATCACTCATCATCGGGAAATACAAGTCAAAATCACAATGAGGTATCACCTCACCCCTGTTAAGAGTGACTCTCATAAAAAAAAAAAAAGAGAGAGAGAGAGAGAGAGAAAGAGAGAGATTACAAGTGTTGGTGAGCAAACTGAGAAAAGGGAACACTTATGCACTATTTGTGGGAATGTATACTGATGCAGCCACCATAGGTTCCTCAAAAAATTAAAAATAGAACTTCCATATGAGTCAGCAATCCCACTTCTGTGCATATATATCCAAAGGAAATGAAAACAGTATATTGAAAAGGTATCTACACTCCCATGTTTATTGCAGCATTATTCACAAAAGCCAAGATATGGAAACAATCTAAGGATCCATCAACCAATGAATGGATAAGAAGACATAGTATGTATATACATATATATATATTTGCCGTGAGAAAGGAGGAAATCTTCTATTTAGGACAACATGGATGGACCTTGAGTGCATTACGCTAAGTGAAATAAGTCAGAGAAAGGCAAATACTGTCTGATATGACTTATATGTGGTATCTAAAAAAGCTGAACACATAGAAACAGACTAGAATGGTGGTTACCAGGGACTGCGGGGTAGGGTGAGAGAAAGAGAAGAAACCAGTTTCTTCTCACCTTTTAAAAAATATAATTTGGACAATTTGATAGACTTGCTTATTTGCCTAGCTTCAGTATTTTTAATAATATCCACACTTTCATGCAAAGGAAGAATGCAATGTATTTTTTCAACAGCAGAAGAAAACTGAAGAGGGAAAATTGAAGTTTCTACAGATTGTTGCAGTATATTCCCATAGTTTTATAATCATTATTAAAGAAATAAGTGACAATATCCTATGTCAGTGAAAATATCACCAAATATTTTTAACATTTGACAGAATGCTTTGAATTTTACTTTCCATCAGAAGATTCATACATAAACAAAGAAGATTCATATATAAGAATTCCAGGATGCTGGGGCACCTGGGTGGCTCCGTCAGTTGAGCATCAGGCTCTTGATTTCAGCTCAGGTCAGGATCTCATGGGTCATGGGACGGAGCCCAAGTCAGGCTCTGCGCTCAGCAGGGAGTCTGCTTGACGATTCTCTTCCCCTGTCCCTCCCCACCCGCTCACACGCTCTCTCTCTCTCAAATAAATAAAAAGATAAAAATAAAGATAAAAGAATTCTAGGATGCCAAAATCATTTCTTTCATTGAAAAATAATTTAAATTAAAATTTATAGGGTAGATTGCTGGAACTGGTTACTGATGAAAGATTAAAGATGAATTTTAAAAAAGCAGCATCAATTCATTTTTTTATAGAAGTTATAAAGAACATTCTCCTGAGTTTGCTGAGGCCAGTTCGGAATCTCCTATTTCCTTCTTATCAACATACCTCTGAAACCGATTTCTATGCTGAATATCAGTAAAACCAAACAATGAAGCACTGCAGATAAGTTATGCCCTACAAGTAGCATTGTCAATTCAACTTAGGTTAAATGTTAACAAACAAGAAGCAAGCTTTAATACAAAGGTTTTTGGTTTTTTGTTTTTAGGGGGGGAGGGGCAGAGGGAGAGGAAGAGAATCTCAAGCCAACTCCATGCCCAGCGCAGAGCCCAATGCCAGACTCCATTTCACGACCCTGATACCATAACCTGAGCCGAAATTAAGAGTGAGATGCTCAACTGACCGAGCCACCCAGGTGCCCCTAGGATAAAGTTTCTGTACTAGAACTTTCAATACTGATATGATAGTTTCATTTGTCTGAAAGAGTGTTAATAGGCACTTAGTATCAGGGATCACTATCTCATTCAGAACTTTTGTTTCACTATAATTGCAAAGGACTAAAAGTTCCAAGTATAATAGTGAATCCTTGTTATCAGCATATATACATTCTCAACAATATGTACAGTTGTATAAATTATTTTCTTTTTCCCTGTTAATTTGTTGGATTTGGATTATATTTACTAAAATTTTATTTTATGTCTATTGAATCCAATGGTAAACATGTCCTTATTTCACTTTTTTCTAGTAATTTGGTATTATTATATTTTATAAAAGTACCAGTCCATAACAACCTGGCAATTTTAAAAACCAGTCCTCCGGGGGCACCTGGGTGGCACAGCGGTTAAGCGTCTGCCTTCGGCTCAGGGCGTGATCCCGGCGTTATGGGATTGAGCCCCACATCAGGCTCCTCCGCTATGAGCCTGCTTCTTCCTCTCCCACTTCCCCTGCTTGTGTTCCCTCTCTCGCTGGCTGTCTCTATCTCTGTCAAATAAATAAATAAAATCTTTAAGAAAAAATAAATAAATAAATAAATAAATAAATAAATAAATAAATAAATAAAAAACAGTCTTCCACCACAGTTAGAGAAGTACTGACTTAGTGAGTTACATTGACTTTAGGCCAAAAATGTAACAAAAATTTTATCACCAGCAAAAAAATTCCTTTTATTTTAAGTATTGCTAATTAAACATTTAAAGTAGTTCAACCTTGTAATAATTAAGAGAAATGTGCAGTTGGCCAGGTTGATGTATTTTACTATCTGCTCTGCTTTATTCCTGGCTACCCATGTTAGTTCTTTTGGAATCTAACTACAGGTCAAGACAAGCAGAGGAGCTAAAAGTCATTTTGTAAATGGATTTTCTAAAACAGTATTTGAAGAGTAAAGAGGACTCTCCTTTCTTGCTCTTGGTTGATTCGCTCCTTGGGAAGAAGAAGATAAAAGGGAATGAATGGGTAAAATGTGAACAACAGTCTGACTTACCTTTGTAAGATCTGAGGATCCATTTTACACAAAGGAGTTAAACACCCTAAAGCCCAACAAAAAGGCAATTATGTATTGGATTTAGGTGCATAGAGAGGCAAACAAGATATAGTTACATGTGTCCAGGTAAGGATCTGTAAGGATAACTAACTTGGTAGCTGAGCTTAGGCTCATGCTGACTGGTTTTCTTTAGGTAAGATGAACATGCCTAATTTTAGCCTGGCTAAAGCTGACTTGGTCACAAAACTGAAAATTTTGGACAATCTCATCAGTTGGTGCTATATTACACCAATAATATAATCTTTATATATGCAATATTACACCAATATAAATAATATATATGGTAATTCTATATTATTATCCTGGTTACAACATCCTTTTCTGTTAGGGATTATTATCTCCATTATTCAGAAAAGGACACTGAGCCTTAAAGAACTTAAAGAGCAAGTTGAAGAGTCACAGAGCAAGAAATTGGTAGAGTTGGGTTCTAACACAAATCCATTACTAAGCTCTAGTTCCGTAGTAGCTCTAGTTCGTGTTTTTCAAACGGTGTGCAATGATCCATTAGCAGGTCAGAAATCAACTTAATAGGTCCTAATAAGACTTTTTTAAAAAGAAATAGAATACAACAGAATATTCAGAAGAGTTTAACAAATGTAGTGGAAAATGCATGACATCAGATGATACTGATTTTGTACCGGATACTGGTACAAAAGCTTCTCTGCCTCTTTGTCTCTGCCCAGCCCCCTCTCTGTCTGAGGCTGTCTTGATTTATTTCCCTACTAACACCTTCAACTTTCCTTCTCTCCCCTGACCTACAACTTGTGCGCGTGAATGCTAGCTGGTAGGTGGAAGTGCTCCTTCTGCCATAGAATGGCCTTGGTAGCCAAAGCAACTGACACACCTTGCCAATGGAAAGAGGGCCATTCATCACTTGATGGGTTCCTACCTTATGTGGAAACCTGGTTGCTTGAGTTTTTATTAATAAAATGCTAACCTCTGCATCATTTCAGCAATGCGAACCCTCAAAGATCATGAGTTCTGGAGTCATACAGACTTCTGGAGGAGCCCGGGTTCTGTGACCCAGGGAATGCTATCCTTCCTCTCTGAGCCTCAGGTTTTCCAGCTCTGCAGTAGAAATGACACTAACAATGCCTAAACTGAAGTGATGATTAGAAAAACATATATGGAATGTAGCCAGGACAGGGCCTGTCACTGGCAGGTGCTCGTTAACTGCTAAATGTGATATCATACTTACAACAGTAATTTCCAAGTATTTGAGCACAGTGTAATCTGTTAGTATTAAAAGCATGGAAAAGATTTAGTGGTTCTTTTAGCATCCCAGAGACGTTTGTGGCTTTGTCACCTAACACATTTGCCCTGAAGAAGTACAACCAGTCAACAGGTGCTTGGCTGCTGAAATCCAGCCTGTGTCACTAACCAATTGTGTGCCCCCTTGTTTGACTCCAGCCACCAGGACGAAGGGTGTCTTTTTCTCATTAGCACAAAAGTACTGTATCAGCTAACTGGTGGCCCTGTCTCCTGGGTCATCAAAGTCAGTTAGCGCTATCCTATGGGAGCTCAGAAGTGCCATCTGGTGGACTTTTCCATTTAATAAAAGTGCTAGATGAATGAACTTTTACTATAATTGGCTCTCCCCAAACGTATTTCTAGAGGTATTATAGAACAGTCTGGGAGGTTCTTCTCTTTGTCATCATATAGACACATGTTAAGTCCAGCAGCACATCACGACTAAACTATTTATAGCATAGGTTGACAAAGTACTTTCTGAAATGTTTTATGGACTGCAAATGTTTCATAAGGAGTCTTCATTCTTTCTCTTTTCATTCCTTGATGGTGATGAAATATGACAAAAGGCTTTTTCAAGGTCACTATATATCTAGCTTATTGAACACGGATACTCTATTTCAAAGCTCTAAGAAACTGATACTTTGGATGAGTAGACCCAGATTTAATTTCAGCTGGCTCAGTTTACATTTTAGACTCCATTTCAAAATATTTGCCATTATTGTGTTATTACAGATACTACTAATGTTTTATGTAACTGGAAATCCTTATGATCCCCAATTAGGCGTTTTAAAATTTAGCTGCATGAATTGAAATATTGCAAGTGAGTTATGCTATTCTAGCACTTACCATATGTTACTAATTGAATTGACATTTTACAGGATGAAGTTTTTCTAACAGAGAAAAATAAAATGGTGCTAAATTCCTGAATTCCTTGGGCCATTAGATCTTTTCTTGGATGAAAGACTTCAGCAACATTAGACCCCAATATACAAAACCTGAAAAAAACAATTAAGCCTTTGCCTCATAATATAATAAATAGTCTTGTGCTTGTTGTACTTCTGTATTTTGCTAATTTGGAAATATTATCCACACAGACACATACACACACACACACACACACTCCCAACAAGGCTAGAGTACAAAATTATTGAGTACAAAAATATTGTTAAATGATACATACAAAAAATAATTTATACAAATTTCAAAATATGTTATTTATTAATATTTATATGTATACATGTATGTGTGCATTTTTTAAAAGAATACATGGAGCACAAGGATAACATCAAACTCATGAGGGTAGTTACACCTGGAGAGTAGTGAGGGAAACAGGACTAGAGGTGGTCCAAAAGTACTTCCATTTAATCTGTAACATTTTGTTTATTTTTAAAAAGATTTGAAGAAAATATTACAAATATTACCAGTTGTTAATTCTATATTGTGGAGAAAGTAATCATTTGCTACATTACTCTTTTTATATATCTGCATTTTTAAAATTATCAACAAAATAATTTCAGAGTACTTAAGAGGGTTTTATCTTGTGTTCCCTACAATAACAATATTAACAGAAATAAAAATAAAAACATCACTAGATCCTAAAGAATTTTCGAGACATAATTAATCCCACAGTTTGGGTATTGATCCTTGTCTAAATGTATAGTAATGAATGAGACCCCATTCTTTTTCCATTAGCGCAAACTCCTCATTTGTCCAGTATCTTTTCAACGAATTACACTTAATTCTATTTTAATTATTAGCTCAGTCCAAAAATAAGAACAAATAGTTATTGAGCACCTACTGTTTGCCAGGTACTATTGTAGACATTGAAGGTAGAACAATGAAAACAATCAACTGGGAGTCAGGAGCCAAGCTTGGTCCAAATCTGACCCACCTTCTGTTTTTGTAAATGAAGTTTATTGGGACATATCCATGCTCTCCTTACATAGTTTCTGTGGCCGCTCTACAACAACAGAGTTATCCATAAACGCCTATCCGTTCTTTGGTACAGAAGCTTCCAGACCTTTCCAGAGAGGTTAAACTGCATGGGGGCATGGAGAAGGCAGTGGAACACATTCCAAAGCTTAGCTTGTGGATCAATTACATTCTTGGCAAATACGAAGGAAAACTATATCCCAAATGCTCTTTTTAAAACTTAGAATTGTGGTTTTCAAATGTAAACAACATTTTGCCTAAGGAGGTGGTGTTCATAGCTTTGGCCTTCACCTCTAAATGAAATGAGTATTCTATCTTGAGTTTTTTTATTGGAGCATAGTTGACACACAGTGTGACATTAGTTCAGGTGTACAACATAGTGATTCCACATCTCTGTAGGTTATGCTGTACTCACCACACGTGTAGCTACCATCTGTTACAATACCATTGACTCTATTCCTGTGCTGCTCTTTTTATTCCTGCGGCTTATTCATCCATGAATATTCAGATTTTACAAAGGACAAACTAGGGCCCTTTCTCAGAGTAAAAGCTGAACTCCCTACAATGGTCTACAGGGTTCTGCCCCACAGGCCCCATAGTCTCTACCTCCTGTCTCCTCTCACACCATAGTAGCTTCACTGGCTTTCTGCAGTTCCTTGAAATTTCCACTTTGGGCCCTTGTGCTTGTCACTGCCTCCAGATTTCCACAGAGCTGCTCCCTCACCTCTTTGAGATCTTTGCTCACAGGTCATCTTTGCAATACAGCCTGCTCTGATTTCTTCACAATACTCCCTATCCCCTTCTCCTCTTTTCTATTTGGTTGCATCTGTCACCATTGACCGCACTAAAACTTACTAATTTTGTTACTCTCTGTCTCTGTACTAGACTTCATGCTCCATGAGGGCAGATATCTTTTTATTCTTGTAAGGTGGATGTAGCTAGGGCTGAGAGATTGTGTGACTTGTCAGGTTTGCTTAGCTCATGAGTGAAAGGGAAGGTACTAGTGGTCAGGTCTGTGGTTTCTCCAACAATGCAGACTGTTTTCCATCCTATCATTGTTGTTAAGCCACTGATCAATTATTTTTGTCATAAACATATAAGTTAGAATCTATATCCACCTTAAGTGAATATATATACTTTTCTATATAATATAAAATATGACCACGGACAGCCAAGTATACTACATAATTAAAGTACGCCAAAACAGAAATATTGCTACTCTAATAATCCAAAGCCATTTATATCCAAGTTTCACATAACTTCCAAATCTTGAAAATAATGGTGAATTAAACTCTTTTCTTGGATCTCTTAAGCAACTTTAATTTTGTGTGTGTGTGTGGGGGGGGAAAGACCCTTATACAGAGGGAAGAAGAGAAATATTCTAATACTAGATTATAATCCCATCAAGGGTAGAATCTGTGTCTAATTTTCTCCTTAATTTCCAATAACCAACATATAGTAAACACTGTAGGTAATAAGTAATAAATGTACAAACACTTGTTATTGATCTAAGATTATGTGTTTACTTTGTTTTCTGAATCATTTGTGTTTTTCACTGGCAGTTCATTTCTCATTAAGGTAGTAAACAAATCTATAGTTTTGATCATTTGCAACATTAGTTCTTTTGTAGTTTTAGTTATTGATGTTTCTGAAGGATTTAAATTAAGGTTCTGTCTTCAGGAGCCCAAATGTTCAAATGAATCTATGAACATTACCACATGATTTTATGTTTAGAATCACAAATAAAAGCAATTGGGTTTTTCTTTTTACCTCTGGAGATCTCGGTATCAAATAGACTCCTTTGAATGGACTTAACTCCTATTACGTCGATGTGATTTTACTTAAATAATCAGATAAAAATACTATATATAAGGAAAAGATAAAGACATAACTACTTCTATTTACACTTTTTTCCCCAGCTGTTGGTTTCTCCACCATAATACAACAATAAGGGCTTTTTGTCTTTTATCAGCCTCTCTGGATTCATTTGCTAAGTCATTGGGACCTTTGGTCGTCTATTATTTTAGGGCATCTTTGTAGCTTTGATCCTATATTTTAAAAGCCATCCAAGCTATGACATTATTTCCCAATAAGGACTCTAAGTTATTGGTTGATCATAATATAAAAGAGATTATAAACTATATTTACATATTTCTATATATTAGTTTAAATATCTTTTTTTTCCCCTGCAAGGTCTTTCACTTGAGTTAGGCCAGCTAACTGACATATTGCTCATTAATCATACATATTAACTAGAGTAGTTAAAGCTTTAAAATCCAACGTGCCATTCTGTCCACAGGGACTAGTTCTTGTTTTCTAAATGTGATGACATATGCTTCAGACACTGCTAATTAGGTCTTTCCCTTGAAAATTCATCCTGACATGTTTCGAGAACATTTTTCCCCCTTGAGTACGAGTTCATTAAATTATTAATATTCTTGTATAAGTCTTCCAGGATTACTTACACAATGCAGCTTTCTGTATTTTAAAGCCATAGTGCACAATGAACGATAAAATAGATCTCGCATATCTTCTTTTCTAGTCAAAAACAATGGGTTGGGTAAATATCAGAGAATAATAGATATTATATTCAGTAACATGTTAATGGAAAGTAAAAAATATTTTGTACAAGTAAATGGAAATGTGTATTAGGGTTTTCTAAAGAAACAAAACCAACAAGATATGTATACAAAGAGTAACAAAACCAACAAGATCTGTATACATAGAGTTATTTTAAGGAATTGGCTCACACAGTTATGGAGGCTTAGTAAATCCCAAATCTGTGGAGTAAGCAGGCAGACTGGAGACCCAGTAAAGAGTTGCAGTTTGGGGCCACAGGCAGTCTGCTGGCAGAATTCCTTCTTGCCAGTCTTTGAGACGTTCTTTCAGACATTCAACTGATTGGACAAGTCTCATATTATTGAGGACAGTCTGCTTATTCAAAGTCCACTGATTTAAATGTTAATTTCACCCTTTTCAAAAACACCCAGAATAATGTTTGACCAAATACGTGGGTACCATGGCCCAGTCAAGTAGACACATATAATTAACCATCATAAGATGCTATTTCGATAATCAACACCTGATTATCTGCACCAATGGAAGGAAGTGTTGCCATAAACAGTCTAACTCAGATAACCTAAAGTCAGTTCTGTTGAGCCCCTATATTAAATGATGACTTTATAGTAGTTTTGCCTTCCTGCCTATTATCTTAGATCAACCTCTGTTATATGACTTTTTTAAGATAGAACTTCTAGTAGAAGAGCTTAATGGAACTTAGAACCCTCATCATAATCTATGAGGCCCAGCATAATTTGGCCTGCCTGCTACCCCCTCAGGGGCTTGCTCCTCTCTAGCCACCTGTGTTTCTTGCTGTTCCTTGAACAAGCTGTATTCAGGGCTTCCTTTTTGCTGTTCCCTCTGATGGATGCCCTTTCTCAGACCTGTGTGGCTCACAGACTCACTTGGTTCAGGTGTCTAATTTTTCTATCTAAAACTGCACGCATCCCTATATAACTTTATATCCTTCACCCTGCTTTTTTTAATTATAATTCTTGTTGCTATCCAAAATTCATATCTTTATCTATTTAGTTATCAGATATGCAGTAAGTATAACATAGTGGTAATGATCAGAGATGATACAGCCAAGTTGCCTGGATTCCCAACTTTGCTACTTACTAACCAGGTGATTGTAGGTAAGTTGCTTGTCATTCAGTTGCCTCATCTGTAGGGCAGAGATACCTCAAAGATATTTTGAAGATTTAATGAATAAATAGATGTAATTTGCTTAGGATGGTGTTTGGCATAGAGTAAGGACCATAGTATCTATTACTATTATTGTTCCCAATAAAAGGAAAAGATTGAAGATATTTCCAGAACATAGGAAAGGGTCTGGCTATATTAAGGGCTCAGTAAATGTTTATTGAATGAATGAATGAATGAATGAATGAATGAATGAATGAATGAATCTGGGCGTGTGCTGCCTGAGAGTGGGAAAAATGTCCTACAAAGACACAGTGAAGAGGTGGCAGATGAACAAATGAAGAGTTTAAAAGTTGTGATGGAAGTTTTACGTGGTCCAGAAAGCTGAATTGGGTAGGTTTTATGTACGAATCCGTATGTATACAGGCATGTATACATGTCTGTACTACAGGTAGGCAGGATGCTGGAACAAGATGGAGCTGGGATTTCTGCTTATAGGATAGTGCGAAAGGGGATGGAAAAATCAAAGGAGAATATAAAAAGAACCCACCAAATGACCCACCACCAGAGCCACAAGGACCAGGTGGGACATTGGCTTTCCCAGGAAATCCTACCTTATGCTGGGGAAAGGTTGGAGCTGAAGGAGAAAGAGACTGTCTGATTGTCTGTCAGGTTGATGAGGCTTGACTCTGAATTATTTCTACCCAGTCATAGTTTCAAGTGACATTGGATGTGAAGTTTAAAGAAATGTTAAGTAGTATTCAACTCAAGAAAAAATATACCCAGTTTTGCATAATGGCATGTCCTCAAGTGTTCAGTGTTTGAAGGTCATCAGTACATTTCCCAATACTTGGATCAATCAATAATCGAGGGAAAAAAAGAAAAGAAAAGAAAAAGGAGTAATGAGCTAGGAAATGCCCTCTGAGTACACTTGATTGAAAGGCTGTGATAAGTATCAGAGGACAAAAGGACCAAAGAGGATACACGCATCTGTGTCAGTGCGGAAGCATCCAGGAAAAGCTCTCCCTAGTTGAGAAGGCATTTTAGGGTTTGGTGCCCCATCTTGTTGCCGAGGGTGTACAGATGGCTTCCTCCCTAAATTTCACTCCAATGCTGGTGACCCTCCCTCCCCCTCTCCCTAAAGAGAAGATTGACAAGAGTTATTCCAGGATAGCACACGATTAGTACAGGAAGGAACTTAATTCTCACTCCCCCACCCCGCCCCAAACTCCTAAGCTTACTCATAACCAGATGAACAAGTCTATCCAAATAGTTGTTATGAATAACTGTCCCTCCTCTTGTACTTTGAAGGCAAGATCCAGGTCTTAGTCATCTTAATGTATTTTCCCCTTGCACAGTATGAAAAGCACAGTACATTTTTCTTAAACAAATTCACCCATCTTTTTGTTAGGGTTTGATTCTGAAGTCAGCATTTAAATATCCAAATGCCATTTGACCTAGCAAATTCAAATTGATGAATTGAGAATTATGCCCTGAAAATTCTCTTTCAAAATCAGGTGACCTGTATAGTTCATCTTATGGATCCTCTGGAATTCTCTTCCATTACCAGGCAATTATTGGATAGCTGCAAAATGTATTCCTATGAATTTATTTGATGTTGGTTAATCAATTCTGCACATTGAAAATGCAGTTCTAAAAGTCCACCCTTGAGGGTACATCCCATCTTTTAAAGTAAGCAACTCAAAAATGCTGAAATTATACCCTCTATTACTTTATGTTAATTGAAATCAAGATATAAAATGTCATTAATGATTTCTTTGTCCCAGTGCTGGCTGGTGAGGCTAAGTGTGTTCAGACTCTGACCTCTCTAACTACGTTGTTTTCATTTTCACATTTCTGTGAATGTAGACATGACAATTTATGTGCATTATTTTTCCATCTACATGTTGATTTTATCTACCTACATTAGAAATATAACAGTTACCCTAACAAAGGTGAAAGATAAATTTCAGCCTTCACGAGGCATTCTGAAAGTGCTTAGAGATGTGGAAGACCAATGGCATCACCCTCAGACAAAGAAGGCAGTGTACAAAGCCTGATTCCCCTTTTCTAGTCCATGAGCATGCCTGCTGTGAATTTCTAGTCATGGAGGAAAAGAACATTTCACAGTGCACTTCCAGCATCCACCCTCTTAATGTGGCGCAAAGATGTGAAAATATATTCACAGCATGTTCAGGAAATTGTTTAGCCACACCCTTCTGTTGCCCCACCCATGATACCAAGATAAATCAAGTGCCTTGACAGAGATTGACAATGGCAGGCATAGAAAACAAAGCCAGAAATTGGGACTGAGGGAGTTGGTGGTTTGGCAAGACAAACAGGAGTCCAGACAAATCCTAATGGAAGGTTCCAACGTGGTTGGCACGTTGGAAGGTCTGCCGAAGTCAGGGTAGGTTCTGAGGCGAGGGCAAAGAGAAATCAGGAGAGCAGGTGAGACCTCAGAAGACCCAAATTCCAAAGGACAATGTGATAAGGAACTGGGACATTTAAAAATCTGCCTTGGTTGTGAGAAAATAAGAGAACCTCAACAATTACAGCAGCAAAGTAACCTAAATTGTGAATGATTAGGATACTCACCAAGGAAACCTTAATCCTGAGGATTATGGGTTTTAAGATCTCAGATACACTTGAGTTTAAATTTTGGCCCCACCAATTAAGAGGAAAGAGATTTGGAGCTAGATGTTTAACCCTTCTTTCTCTGGAAAAGGGGATCAGTACCACCCACCCACAGTAGTTTTGAAAAGACTAAGCAAAATAATGTTAAGTCCTTGCTTGCCACTCTATGCCTGGACCATGGCAAGCACCTGATGAATGGTAACCATTTTAATAATTGATAGTCATAGACTTTTCTTATGATTTTGTGGTACACCACGGGTAGCTCAGGGCACAGAGGGAAAAGTTGATTGTTGGTACATCCAATAAGAAGGACGTTAAGAGGTCAGACCTTGATGTTACTTATCTTCATGACCAAATTAGTAACAACATAATAACTTAATAGGAATACTAAACAGTGACTATAGACATTACTGACCACAGACCAGACCATTTGGCTCAGTCCAATGCTTTGATGAAGTGGTATCATTTATTCAGATTACCACTTGTTCAGTTGTGGAGGAGGAGGTTTTTGGAGAATATTGTCCTCCTTCCAACTTGTTTTGAAAAGCTACTATAGTTACTCAAAGTCTGTACAAGGAAAAGAAGGGAAAGGGACAGAAAGATGGGGAAATTGCACGATGATTTAGAAATTTGAGATCCCACCCTAACTGAGGAAGGCAATATTGAGAATGGCATCACATTATGGATTCCTCTTTCCTTATCTCTAAACCTATTTCAAATCACTTGTCCATGCTGAATTACGTCTTCTTCCCATGTCCTTACAAGAGCCACTTGTCTGATCCCTGAAATAATGAGAACGTTATAACTAGAGTTGTTGCTGTCGGCGATGCATTTTTAAATATCTGTGAAGAAGTAAAATGCATTTAGAGTATAATGCATTGCTTACATAAGTATTCCTTTCCCATTTTTTTCACATATCATTGATTTCAAAATGTGGTAACTTTTTACATCAGTCATAAATCTTATTTCCGCTCACAATGTAAAAAGAGACAATGAAACTTCCCAAATAGTCTGTAATATTTTCCTGTGTAATTAACACCTCATTCACAGTTGTGGGTGCCAGTCAAGGCTCTGTCTCCTCTTCCTTGACATTTCCTTGATACCTTGTTCAGGCTGAGCTGATGCCTAAGAGTGTGCTAAATACACACACGGGAACAGGGAAATATTTGAGAGGAGCCAGCTGTATTAGCAAGATCTGGCAATTCAGAGAGACTGCTTTCACATGTGTCTCCTCTGTGGGCTCACAGTCTGCATACCATCCTTTATTTAAGTCCAATTACTGCTATAACCTTGTCTTCATCATCATCATCCTCAACAGCAGCAAAAACCATCTGTCAGATAAGTACCCGTAGACCATTATTTGCATTCTTTCTCTTCTTAATGCTCCTGCAGGGCCAAGTGTTTATAAATCAAGTGACTAATTTAAGATACATGTGCTCTCATACTGCAAGTCATCCTGGAAGGATGGTTATTTTTAACTGTTGAAAATTTGTAGATGTCATTTATTTAAGTAGACTTGTTGGGGGGTTATTTGGTGTTGTTTTTTTTTTTTTTTTTTTTTGTCTTCCTGACAATAGTGACCTTCTGTGGCCTTGCACCCAGCAAATGCAGATGACTGAAGTCATTAGATAATTCAAATAAAATCATTCTATTGTTGAAATTTCCTCATTTCATTTTTTTTAAATTTATTGTAGCATTCATTCAGAAAAATGTATGTATTATAAGGATATACAGCTTGATGATTTTTCAAATATTGAGCACATCCATGTCACTGGCACATAAGTTCAACACACCCACAAGTTCAGCATCACCCACACCGTAAAACCCCCCTGCTGCTCTCTGTCACTCCCCACTGCTACAGCGGTAACCTGTCATAACTTCTAACAGCATGGATTAAATTTGCCCGAGTTTATTTCTTTTATAAATTGATGAACACTATGTTTGCAAGAGTCACTCATATTGTTGTATGTAGTTGTATTCCATTCACTTTTGTTGTATAGTATTCCATTGTATGAATACCCCACAATTTATTTCTTATATTTCTGTGCTTTGTGGGCACCTTTTTATTTTAGATGAAAAAAATTCCATAGACATAGTTAAGAGTAGGTTACACTTTTTAATTCATGCACAATCCATAATTTAGGTTTTCTTGATATATTATCAAACATTTTTAAATGAAAAAAATGTAGAAAATTTGGCAGAGGATGGTAGAAAAGCAGGAGGAGAAGGAACTAACGTTATTATCACCATGTATTGGGATGTCATGTCATGAGTATTGTTGTTGTTTTTAAGTGAGGAAAAATACATATTATATAAAATTTCCCATCTTAACCATTTTCAAGTGTACAGTTCAGTAGTGTTAAATACATTCACATTGTTCTGAAAAAGATCTCCAGAACTTTTTAATCTTGCAAAACTAAAACTCTATCCCATTAAACAACTCCCCTCTTACTCTTCCCCCAGCCCCTAGTAACTACCATTCTACTTTCTATTTCTATAAATTTGACTACTCTATATACTTCATATAAGTGATACATACAGTAATCATACAGTATTTTCATTTAGTGACTTATTTCACTATGCTTGTTTCAATTAGCATAATATCATCAAGGTTCATCCATGTTGTAGCCTGTATCAGAATTTCCTTCCTTTTTAAGACTAACTAATATTCCATTGTATGTATATACCACGTTTTGTTTACCTATTCATCTGTTAGTGGACATTTGAATTGGTTCCACCTCGTGGCTATTCTGGGTAGTGCCACTATGAACATAGATGGACAAATTCAAGAGCCTGCTTTCAGTTCTTTTAGATATATGTCCAGACGTGGGATTTCTAGATCATATGATAGTTCTACTTACAGGTTTTTTTTTAAAGAATCTGCCTAGTGTTTTCCATAGCAGTTGCAATATTTTACAATCTCACCAAGAGTGAATAAGTGTTCCAATTTTTCCACATCCTTGCCAACACTTATTTTCTGTTTTTTGAAAGAAAGCCATTCTAATGGGTGTATATGGTAGGAATTTACATATGATCTTTTTTTTTTTTTTAGTGCTTAGAAGACGTGTTGCAAGGTATAAATATCAACTTTACAGCAATGAAACCTTGACACAAAAAATTTCCATAAAAGAAAAAGCCAGGACTCTAGTCCAGGTGCTCTTGAACTTGACAATGGGCTTTTTATTCACATAAATTCACATAATCACAAAACCAATTGGGCGTTTTTGTTCTAAGCTACAAGATTTACAAGATATTAGCAGCTCTACATGATTGCCTGACTTTAATATGAATAAGAGCTTGAGACTTATAGGAGGGGTTCTCAAAGTACGGTCTTTAGGCCAGCAGCATCAGCATTACTGGGAACTTGTCAAAAATGCAAATTCTCAGGCCCTGCCCCAAGACCTAGTGAATCAGAAACTCTGGAAGTGGGGACACAAATCTGTTGGTTTTTTTTTAAAGTACAGTTGATAAACAATATTCTAGTAGTTTGAAGTATGCAACATGGTGATTCAACATTCATATCCATTACAAAATAATCATCACAGTAAGTCTAGTTACCATGTGTTACCAAAGAAAATTATTACACTATTATCAACTTTCTTCTCTTTGCTGTACTTTACATCCCTATGATTTATTTATTTTATAACTGGAAGTTTGTACCTCTTAATCCCCTTCACCCATTTCAGCCATTCTCCCACCCTCTCCCCTCTGACAACCACCAGTTTGTTCTCTGTATTTGGGAGTAGGTTTTCTTTTGTTTGTTCATTTGTTTTGTTTTTTTAGATTCCACCTATGAGTGAAATCATATGGTATCTACCTTTCTCTGTCTGACCTGACTTACGTCACTTAGCCTAATACCCTCTAGGTCTATCCATGTTATGGCAAATGGCAAGATTTCATTCTTTTTTTATGGGGGAGTAATATCTCAGTGTGTGCGTGTGTGTGTGTGTGTGTAATATCTTATTTGTTCATCTACTGATGGACACTTAGTTTGCTTCCACATCTTGGCTGTTGTGAAGAATGCTCAATAAACATAGGGGTGCATATATCTCTCCAAATTAGTGTTTTCTTTTTCTTTAGCAAATGTGGTAAAGTGGAATAAGTATGGTAGTTCTATTTTTACTTTTTTGAGGACCATCCAACCTCCAAACTGGCTGCACGAATTTGCATTTTCACCAACAGTGCACGAGGGTTCCCTTTTCCTCACATACTGATCTGTTTTAACTAGCCCTTCTGATGATGCTGATGCACAATCAGGTCTGAGCACCCCTGGGCTTACATCATTAGACAAGCATCTAAACTGCTGTCTAATAACCTTTACACTATTTCCAAACAGGAAACTTACATGTTGAGCACTTGGAGGTTTCCAGGGCAACCTGATAGGGTAAATCTGTTTTGTGCTTTATACTCCCGTTTTCAGAAAAGTGTTAGATTAGCCCAATTGTGATTATGCTGGAACAGTAGGTCCCCATCCACTTGGAGATTCAGCCAGACTCCAATTTATTAGAATTGCCTATGAACAAATGGCCACCTGGGAGCAGGCATCCTAACCAGGAAGGCCACCCCAGCCCAGCATTTGTCTTTGTCTGCCAAGATTTTCATCCCCACCCTCATCCAAGTCCCTAATTTTTGTCTCACTTTACAGTGGGTCTTGAGCAAGACTTGCAGTGAAGGCACTGAAATAGGAGGCAGAAGTAGGGACAAACATGAGACAACCATTCCTCCCATCGCATTGCCCCCACCAGCAAGAGCCCTTGCCCCTAGCCCCAAGCATCCTCACACAGTAAGGAAAAGAACAGAGATTCATAGATTACACTTTCCTCAGAAAAGCTGGAGGAATCTGATTTTAGTCCTAAAATGAGAGTTGTGGTTTATGCCTGCTGTCTTGGCATATGTTATTAATAATAGATATATAAATAATAATTAACATTAATTAATATAAAATATTCCCTGAATTATCCTGGCTTAAATAATAAAATTCACCCTACCAAAAATCTACATTATTTCTTAGGGAGGCTTTTGCCTTTCCCGAATGCTTTTAAGTGAAAAAACAAAAGATGTTTTGGAGGAATAGGAAAATGGAAGACTGTTCAGTGCAGCTGGGAGGAAAGAAGACAAAGGAATGAACTTGTGGGGTTCCTTGGAATTGCCTGGGAGTAAGCCCACAATTTCTATCACTACAGTAGTTCAAGACCACTCCCAGACATCATCTTCTGAAGCTTCCACCATGTTTCTCATCTATTTACCCTGTCCTGTCAGAACCCTCTTCATAAATCACTAAAACTTAAGACTTAAGCTAAAGTCCTAAGTCCAAATATATTTAAGGCATATTTGGCTGTATGGCTAAAAAAATGGGGACTGTGTTGCTTTGCAAGGAAAATCTCTTAGAAGTATTCAAATCAGTATTAGGGTATAACTACGAACTCAAGCCTATGAACCGAACCATGTTTAAACTGAAAAGACAAGCCATCTGAAGTTATCTGCTGCACACAATATGTTCCAGTAACTTAACAGCCCTAAGAAATATTTTTCCTGCACATGCACCCTTAGCAAGGATGCGTAAACAAAAGCAGCGTTCCCCAGTGCTCCTCCAGCGTCCGCAGCAGTGCACTCTGACAGTTGCGAGGCTGGCTTAAATGATCGTGTAAATCAGCAGTGATACCCAAGAATTTGGATGCTTGCCCACACCGTACTGAATCATGAACGTTTGTACTCCTCATCCTAAGACGTGCCAGTGGTATGTTACGGCATCTGACATTTGGTTTGCCTTAACCATTCACTCTGTGATAAAAGTTGATCAATAGTCAGCCTCATTTTCCCCAGTTCCTGCCCAGATCAATATACATGTCTCCTTTAAAGAAAGGAGAATGCACACAGAAGTTGATCCCAAGGTTTTAACTTACCTCAACCTAAAAGAAAGAACCAATCACCCACTTCGATGCCATTGATTTTGTTTCTTTGTGCTCTTGTGAATAAATAAATTACAGTGCTTCCATTTTCTAAGTAAACTTTTTATCATTGATTAGTCCTCAGGGTCTAATTGACTTACGTTTACTAAAAGACCCAATATATTGATTTTCAGAATGTGTAAACTACAAGACCAGAAAATGATGTACATGGGTATAACTTCTATTAAGTATACAGACTATTAAATTATATATTCATTCCAGTGTTACAGTTCCCCAAAGGAACTCCCAGGTTCAGATCTCTGAAACAGGAAATACATGAAAAGACCACTAATTATAGTGCTGTTTTTAATAAAGTCTTTAAAAATGTGTTCTGTAGGTGTTCGCTAGGATTGTTGGTAAAAACAGCTGCTGTTTTTATATGAACTCTTGATGGGATGCATTTAACTTCCCATCAACAGTGCAAGCATTTCCCACGCAATCATAGTGTGGTATGTGCTTACTTCTCTCCCAAAGTTTACTCCGCTGGTTTAACTGGCCTTGGACTTCCTACCCCACTCCCAGCCTAGACAAAAACCGGAGAGAGGAAGCTACTTTGTCTGACACTTTCAGAGCAAGAAAATTAGCGAATGAAATGGGCCTTTCTGTGTTTATGTTTACAGTTCTTACCCCCAAAAACGTTGAAAGATTAACCCAATACTTTTACTTTGTCAGTAGCAACAAGTCTTAATGTGTATTAATATACTGCCAATATGATAATAAAATAATTATTAACAATGAAGTAGAGTGACTGTATTTATAAATCATGCTCAGAGGGGCACCTGGGTGGCTCAGTTGGTTAAGTGTCTGACTCTTGATTTCGGCTCAGATCACGATCTCAAGGTCCTGAGATGGAGCCCTGCATCAGGCTCCAGGCCCCACCTTCAGGTTCTATCTCTCTCTGCCCTCCCTCTGCCCTCCCCCCCCCCCCACCCCGTTCCCATGCTCTTTCTAAAAAATAAAAAATTAAAATAAAACATGCTCAGAAAATGCTTCTCATTCAAAATGTATGCTTTCAATACCTAGGCTTACATCCTTCTATTAGAAAAGGAAAAATTTTTAAAGTAAGTTTATAAAAAAACCTAAGTGCCCTTAAATGATATTAGATACACAGTCACCTAGAGATGTTAGCACAATCTTATTTTTCTAACTCTTGCAATAATTTAGCTAGTGGTGAACTTGGGAAAGTTAACATTCAATGCAATGGTGAAGATTAATAAGCAAGGGGTATTTATTTTAGTTTACTTAAAAAATAGCTTAACCATCCAAAGGGATGAAAAGAGCTAGTTGATGTGCTTTATACAATACATAAAATTATGGTATAGCTTAGGGTAGTGCTTTTCACACTTTAGTGAGCATAAGAGTGACCTGAAATGGTTTTAAAATGCAGATTCGTGACTTCCTTCCCCAGAGATTCTAAACCAGTAAGTCTAGGACGAAGTTCCAGATTATGCATTTGTAACACCCAATCTCACCCTCGGGTTACCCCGATGAAATTACAGTTCAGACCATTCTTTGAGAAATACCAATTTAAGATGACAAATGCAGGTTTTATTGCATCCAAAACCATAGAATTGTCAGATGAAATGCCAATCTTAGATCATCTTTCACATACTTTATATTATTTGACTACAGTATCAAGGCAGACAGCATTTAAAGGACTGCTCATACGTTCAGGTTTATTCATTCCAGGCACTATTTTTCTCCTGTTGGTCATTAAAATTTGGCCTGTAGCTTTTAGATTTCATTGATGTTTAAAGGTCGGGTAGGCTTGGAATTAATTTTTAATTTTTACTGTCTTTAAAATGGCCATTTAATATTGTCTCATCTAAAAGCAAAAAGGCATCAGAGTATTTATTGTCTGTTTCTCTTTGGTTTCCAGGGAAGACGAGGAAAAACAGGTCCTCCAGGAAAACCAGGCCCCCCAGGACCGCCTGTGAGTAAACAGTAGGATGACTGTTCTTTAGGAGAGCCCCTCTTTCTTTCTGTGTATTTATCTATGGATTATTTTACTCCCCTGTAGCTAATTTCCATCTTTCTACTGTTTAAAATGGTTATACTCCTGGGACACCTGGGCAGCTCAGTTGGTTAAGCGTTGAACTCTTGGTTTCAATTCAGGTCATGATCTCAGGGTTGTGAGATCGAACCCCTGTTGGGCTTCATGCTGGGCATGGAGTCAGCTTGAGATTCTCTTTCTCTCCCTCCCCTGTTGTCCCTCCCCCCACTCACTTGATCTCTTTCTCTCTCACTCTCTGTCAAATAAATAAATCTTTAAAAATAAAAATAAAATAAAATGATTATACTCCCTACACCTCCCACCACCACAAAAACCACGAGGTAAGGGAGGCAAGTAGCTGTCTGCACACCTCACCCACGTCTTTCTTACATGGACAGGAACCACTGTACTGTCTGCACGAGCACCCTAAGCCAAGTCTCCAAGCAGATGAATCCTCATCTGAGCCTACCTGGCTCCATTTCCTCGGTTTCTTAATGTCCAGGGTGGTAGTAAGTTAGATATCTGGAGAAGCATGTCTACTTTTCTTGATATAACTGTTTTGTTAGTAGAATTTCGTAGAATGCTGTTGCTGAACAGAGCTATAAAGATCTTCTAACCAATTAGCTCATATTTTTCTTTACCCCAAGCCTCGAGAAAATGTATTCCTTTTCTTGTGGCTCTGCCAACCCTTCAACCCGTCAGAGTCTGATTTGTGTCCAGGCTACTCTAATGGCGCTGTTCTCTCTATGGTCACCAGTAATCTCAGAGGCATGCAATTCCCTGGGCGCTGATCCGGCTTCATCTGATTTCACTGCTCTATAGGAATTTACAGGGGTGCCTGCTCTCTCCTTGAAACTCGCAATTCTCTCAGTGCAGAGATATTGATATTTTTTTCTCCTACCTCTGGGGCCAACCTTTTTCGTCTCCATTACCAGTGTTCCCTCCTCTCCTATCTATATGTTGCACCCATTAAACATTTCCAGTTTTTTTCATTTCAACCCAGACATTCCTCCTGCGTTCCAGGCTCATACACTCCCACTGCCTGCTCACTGTCTCCACTTATAGGTCTCCTACACATTACAAAAGTAGCATGTTCCCAAACTAAACTCTAGAAATAATTCTAGATTTTCTTTCTCTCCCTCACTGTCCATATCCAAACAGTTCCTAAATCATGTCCATCCTACCTCCGGATAGATCACGAATCCATCTCCTCCTCTCTTTCCTCATTGCCACTGCCTTCGTTTGGCCCTTGTCACTCTGTATCCGTATTTTAGTAGCCGTCTCAGAGAGGGGCTCATTGCCTCTACCGTCTACGAGCGGAGTAATATTTCTCAGTGATAACTCAGACTGTGTGACCCTTTGGCTTGAAATTCTAATAGCTTTCCTCTCCTTCAAGATGGATTCTGCATCTTCTACATGTCATTCTGGGCCCTTCTTAGACGGCCCTTGACTTCTCTTTTCCCATCCTCCTCTATGCCCTTTTTTCATTTGTAACCTGTAGTGTCATCTTCCCTTACTATCTCAAAAATGCCATCTTTGTGCATCTAGAGGCCTAACTAAGCTCTCCTCTGTCCAGGACTCATCTTGACCTCAGCTTTCCTGCATAGCCTTTGTCAGCACTCTCAGCGTGTGAGGTGTCATCGTCTGTGACCCTTGCAATCAATACCTCCCGCACTGAAGTGGCACAGGGCGCTGTGCTTGTTCTGTTATTTTCTTTATAGGCCTGCCTGCTGCCCTGCAATTTTTTTGAACTTACTTAATGAACGAGTAAACAAATGAATATATTTTGTAGATAAGAAAATGAAAACCAGAAAGTAAGTGGCTTTTTAAAGACCAGAACCACCGTCCACCACCGCTAGAGGGCTCCAGACCTAGCACCCTAGGAATTTCTTAGGATGTGGTCAGGGGTGGGTGTGCCAGAAATGAACAAGGTTGCCTGCCATCCTGTCATTGATTTCATTTCATCCACTTTCGCCATTCCAGTGAATCGTTCTGTTAGCAATGTACTGGTGTCAATGGATAGTGATTATAAAAGCAGGTGGGGAAAAAAGAGGCATAAATTGGGGACCTGGAAGCCATTCTTTAAAGGAATTAGCTTTGTTGATTTTTATTCCAAATTTTCTGGCAAAACAGAGAACGCGTTGTAAGATTTGCAATAATTGTCTTGTGCTATAAAGAAGAAAAGCTGGTGAATGCGGACAGGCAAGATTAGACCTTCATGTAGCTTTCTAAACATCCGATACTGCTTTTAAAACTGGATAATTGTCTCAAAGGAGGAATTTGAATGATGAAGGCTTTTGTGACAAGCCTGCCAAATATCTAGGAAAGAAGATTACTCCAAGTCCTGGAATGAGTTCTCAACTATAGATCAACTGAGTTTACTGAAGAATTTAGAAGATTAAGAAGTATGCGATTCTATGAAAGAATTTATAATGCTCAATTCCACCAGTTTTAGTTTATTGCCAGAGCGTTTGGGGAAGAGAGGTACTTATTTTATTTCAAGTATTGGATTTAGAATTTCAACTCAGCTATGAGTCTGATACAGTGTTTGTTAAATCCTGAGTCACAGTATTTAAAAGAAAGGTGGTTTATTATCTTTTGTGATATAACAAAACACCGATTATGATAAAATATTGTAAAATAACCTACTACAAAAATAAGGGGGAAAATCCATGAAAAAAGAAAAGGTTTTTATTCATAGGTCAGCTTTTGTTTTAAAAGAAAAGGTCTCAAATAGCTCATTTTCTGTTTAGGAATTGTGGTTTATGGAAATTCTTTGTCTTTTTGATTCTGGGATAACTCCTCCAGTTGACTAAAATATCTTTTCTCTAATACAAGTATTATCAAAACTTTATGTTGGGGTACGGTTTTCATCCCGTTTTGGATCTTTGAAGTTGTTCAGATGATAGGTTGAAGGGATGACCATACCAGCATGTTGCAAAAAAATCTTGGGAGGCACCTACTCATGCTTATAGGACTTAGCCAAGGGCAGCATTGCAAGGGAAGGCAAAATAGTGGGCTCCCTACATTTTTCTATGCAATCGTCATGTTTAATTTTTCTGAACATAGTGTATTTTAGCAAGAGGACTGTTGTTTCTCTAATGGGTAGAAATAAACAGAGTTCTTCGAAAGCAGTCCTTTTAAGATCATATTAATTCATATCTTAAGAAAATGAGCTTATAAAAACATCGACCTGTTCCTAATTTACATTGTTAAGCAATTTCACAAACATTTATTTAAGACCTACCATGTACGTAATACTCTGTTAGGAGCAGGGCTTACAAAAATGAATAAGATATTGTCCTTGTCCTCTGGGGATTCAAGTTTAGTTTACAGAAAAGTGAACAAAGGAAGAGAATTAGAAAAGATAGTGATCGAGATGGTTTCCTTCAGGAATTGACAACCGAAGCGTAAAAATTGCGCCCTAAAAAAAGAAGGAATTCCTGCCAGTTACAACAACATGAATGAACCTGGAGGGCATTTTGCTAAGTGAACTAAGCCAGTCACGGAAGGGCAAAGACTGCATGATTCCACTCAGATAAGATCTCTAAAATGGTCACACTTAGAGAAGCAGAGAACACAATAGTGGTTGCCGGGGCTAGGGGAAATGGGAGTTGTTATTCAATAGGTATAAAGTTTCGGTTATGCAGATGAAGACATTCTAGAGATCTGCTGCACCACATCCTGCCTGTGGAGTATCCTGCACAGTATCGCGTGTTTTGAAGTTTGTTAAGAGTATAGATCTCATATTAGGTGTTCTTACCACAAAACAAAACAAAACAAACACCTAAGGGAGGCAAGGAAACTCTGGGCAGTGTTGGATATGACAATTACCTTGATTGTGATGAGAGTATCACAGATGTTTTCAGGTGTCCAAAGTCATCAAATTGTACACATTACATATGTTCAGTTGTTTGTATATCAATTATACCTCCATAAAACTTTTGAAAAAAAGAGTTGGAAAGGAACTGTCCAGTAAAACACATAGAGGGAAAGGAGAGAGCACACTGAGATTGGCTGGCGGAGGAAAGCAGCCTGAGCAAACAGAGTACTGCCGCGGGGGGAAGTGGGGACGGGCGGGCAGCCCACGCAGTTCTGAGACGAAGAGCGCGAGGCCAGCACTGACATGTGGAGCCCTGCCAGGGTCCTGGTGAACCTCACATGAAGCCCCATGAGTCGGGTGAAGCTACAAAAATTCGTGGAGAGTTCTAAATGGGGAGTCCCACGGCCACAGTTCATTGATGACGTCCCTCTAGTGGCAGGCATGGTGGAGTTGGAGTGTTGAGCGTAGGCAAGATTCACTGTGGCTGTCATAGTATTTACTGTTTTTTAAGGTATGGGCAGAGCTTTTTTTTTTTTTTTTTTAATCTCTTTTGGATGTCCCATGGAGCCATTTGTATTTTATGACAATCTATATATAGCTTAGGCAATATCCCAGTATTTATGGACATACTTAGTTCAAAATGTTGTTGTTTTTCATTTATTTGTCTTTTTCAACATCGTACCCTATGTGAAAGGAGCCCTACTTCACAGGAGGAAGGAGGGTAACGGGAGAAAGAAGGAAAGGTTGGTCAAGGTGGAAATCTTTCTGAGATTTAGAGATGGTGTACGACTCACCCTAGTGGCTTGCATGTGAGATTCATAAAGCACATGTTCGAATTTCTTGGCAAAATGAAATAATTTTAAAATATTAATTTTGTCTCTCTTATCAAACAGTAATCGAATAATATGTAATATCCCCGAAGTGAGTGAACGGTACGTAATTTCAGCATGTATGTTTGAGCCATTAGCCTTTAGAAAAGTTAGGGAGAAAAAACTTTATTCTGATCAGTGTGATTGTCTAAAAAGCACCACGATGGCATGGATCCTTTGATGACAAGCATACTTAGCTCAATTTCTTCAAGAAAATGTTTTTCCCTTTGGGGTTTTAGAGATGTTCCCTAAATCAAAGGTAGTGTTGTTATTTAAAGGAATAACAATTAAGATTTTAAAAAATAGAACTGAGAGAAATTTTTAATGGCCTGAAGCAACTCAAATAATTGAAACATTTTAACCAGTCCTTCTAGTTAACAATTTTTTGTTCTGAAGTCAAATTTGTATTTTCTTACTTTCTTAAGAAACATTTGTACCAAAAAGGTACATTTTTTACAAAGAACAATTTCCTACAACTTTCCATTTAGCATGTAAAGGAGAACCATTTTCCCCCTTAGAAAGTATATTTCCTAGGGGAAAAAAATTCCAATAATTGACTATTTACTAAAAGTAGACCTATCGAACTACTGTTATTAAATTGTCTTTATGAATTAGTGTTTCATCAAAGTCATATATATTTCTCCAATTTAGTTCCCATATTTACTTTTTTTTTAACATTTTATCTATTTGGAGAGAGAGAGAGAGAGAGGACGGGCAGAAGGAAAAGGAGAAAGAGAATCTCAAGCAGACTCCACATTAAGAGTAGAGCCCAACATGGGGCTTGATCTTACAACTCTGAGATCACGACCTGAGCCAAAATCAAAAGTCAGACACTTAGCCAACTGAGCCACCCAGGCACCCCTACTTCCCTATATTTAATAGCAATTTTTACTCTGAGGAAGATGTAGTTGAAATTCACATACGTATATTCTGCATAAAATAAGATTATTCCGAATCAAAATACTTGTAATTGAGGAGCAGCTAAACTGGCTAACAGAGCTAGCCACAACCCTTTATGATGAACATATTTTTTTATAAAATATTAGTCCTGGGGCACCTGCGTGGCTCAGTTGGTTAAGCGACTGCCTTCGGCTCAAGTCATGATCCTCGGGCCCTGGGATCGAGCCCCACATCAGGCTCCCCCTGCTCTGCAGGGAGCCTGCTTCTCCCTCTCCCTCTGCCTGCCACTCCACCTGCTTGTGCGCTCCCTCTCTCTCTATCAAATAAATAAAATCTTTAAAAATAAAACAAAATATTAGTCCAATTTCCTGTTAACAGGCAGAGCCGATCTTACCTATGCAAAGGGAAAAGTTCTCAAGTTCTCCCAAGTAACTTCTGCCATCTTGTTTTGAATGACTAACTCTTCGTTGGCGGGAAACCATCAAGCAGAGATGTTTTAGGTTGATAATACCTGCAAATACACTATGCTGGAGAGCAGCTTTTCAGAGAAGAAGCATGAGAGCATTAAGTATCTTCCCAGGGAAAGAAATAATACTAACTCCTGAGGAAACAGGTTCAAAAGAAAGGAATGATCACGAGAGTTTGTTGTAATACTTGCTCTGCAGGAGGCACTCCACTGCCAGTGCCTTGTGTGATCCCCACAATGGTGCTGAGATGTAGAAACGGTCCCATTTTATAGTAGGATAAGGGGTGCTTAGAAACGTCCAGTAACGTGCCCAAGTTCACACAAGTGTAAGTGGGGGAACCACAAGTGAAACCCAGGAGCTGATCTCTAAACCCACCTTTATTTCACTGGATCGCAGATGTGAGAGACAAGCTTCTGATTTACAATTTGACTAGGATCAGCCTTATTTAGACATTATACACAGAACACGGTTTGATTTTCTCATGTACTCCATAGCACTACAGTGCCTCGGGACAGCGGGATAGTGAAGAAGATTGCGAGGTACCCAGTCCTCCTCACTAGTGTGTCCTCAGGCAATTCACTTGACGTTTCCATGGCTCAGTCTCCTTTTCTGTAAGTTTGAAATGGTAGTACCTACCTCATCAGCTTCTCACAGTTGGTGGGAGAAATCAATGCCACATATGAGAAGATCTTTCTTGCAAATGAAAAGCTCTATCTAAGTATAACTAAGATCCATTACTATTATTCTGAACATCCAGGCCCACATATAGTATTGTAGATAGAAGAGATTGTCTTGCATCTGCAATTGAACCACTACATTTTTTCCCCTTTTTATAAATTTCCCAAAATCCAGTTTGCAAAAATGTGAATGTCTTTCAATGACTTGCTAAAATGAAAGATCACGAGCTCTACATAAATGTGTAAAGCTTATTTTACATACATAAATCTACTCATGAAGAGAGATGAAGGTTACTTATAGTCAGGTAATAATAATGGGGTCTAAGTATTCAGTGGTGGTTTTTTTTCTCTTCTGATTTACAGCCTCTTCCTTGCTTGTGGGACTTGTTCATCCAGGATCTGAGCTGTTGCATTTTATTAGTTGTGATGTTCTCTAAGTCTCAATTACTATCCCTCACACTCTAATAAAAATTTCTCTTTTTCTTTAAAGCCTTCCAGTTATCTGCATAGCATAAGCAATGGAAAATCGTGGCCTTGTGTTATGATAATGAGACTTGGAAAGTCTCAAGACTTGAAATGCCTTAGTTTATTTCAAAGTGTTCTGGTTTTTAGTTCCTTTAGAAAAGAGAGGAAAGCAGCTGGAAATGAGGCGGAGCAGGAGGGAAAGCAGGAGAATTTAACTAATGAGCCATTAAGGGAAGTATGTATTAGCCCACCCATTTGACATTAACTTTACTTCTCATTCATCATCACTGTAAAAGTGTTTATTAAAAACCACATTAATTTTAAAATGTGTTATTATTTCTTTCTGTTACAGGCAGCGCTCTTGACTCCCTTTCATTTTTTCCCCTGGCATTGTTTTTGTGCATTGTTTCATTATTGCAGTATGAGAATTGAGCAGTGGGCTCAAATGTGTCACATTTCAGTGCATGGCAATTTATGTTGAAAACAGAAATTGCAAGGAATTTGTAACGTGGGGCAGCAGCTCCCTCTACTGTTTCCACTGGAAAAGCTCTAAGCAAAGAATGAGACTTCATAGCCTTTGGAGGGTTCAAGCTATGGAAATTTTCAGTGTTTGAGGATTAATTTTAAATCTACGTGATTTTCAAAATTATTTTCAGGGGTGTTTTTTGCATTTTATGCTTATCCTATACTTTAAATACAAATGTTATTTCATCCGCAGTCACTTTCTATATGAATTTGATATACTCTTGAAGTGAAAACCCTTAGCTCATGGATATCTAAAATGTCCATCTACTGTACAATGCTGATAAAACTCTACAGTGATCATTTTGCGGGAGCTGACTCCAATGAAATTTATGCTTCTTTTCTAAAACCACAATATGATTTAAAACAAATACAACCGTGTTATTTCTGTTTTAGTTTTAACCTCAGTATGAAAGAACTTCTTTTACCTTGAAAGCATGAGTCATTGCACAGTTTGAAAGTTAGGTTTGTACTGCCTTATTCACAGTTAAAAGAGTAATCTAGGGTGTAATATTGAATTCATTTATTCAACAAATACTGATCGTGTATGAGTCACTATTACAAATATTGAGCATACAGAAATTTCAAAAGAAAATGGGTAGCAACAAAAACAAGCTACAGACAAGGTCTTTCCCTTTAGTAACTTACACTTGATTGTGTAAGATTGGGGGTAGCCGTGGTTAGTAAGAAATTCAACAGATAGCAGAACAATTTCAGTTTAATAGGAGGTGATACAGGGGAACAAACTGGGCAATGTAAAAGTGATTTGGAAGAGTTGTTACTCTAGTTAAAATGGTCCAGGTGGCATATTTGAGCATTTAGATGACATTACTTGAGAAGGAGCTAGCCCATGAGGGTCAGAGCAAGATCTTTCCAACCAGAAAGACCAGGATGTGCAAAGGGCCTGAGGTGGGAATGAGCTTGATGTATCTAATGAACATAAAGGAGCTAGGAGAAAAACAGTGCCAGAAAAGAAAAAGATGCTTCCTTTCTGGTACTTTATGGGTTGGGTCAGATGAATAATCATAACAATGACGATATATGCCCTCAAACACCATAGACCTGACGGCTTTCTGCACTGTGTCCTGTTATCCGTCCATTTGGATCTTCTATCCCCAACTTTATTGGCTATCAACTGAGAACTCAAGGTGCAAAGTTATTGTTTTCAGCATATAGCAAGACCCACCTCTAAAACAAGTTAGTACCCCAAATTCATTTTGGACTACTTCATAAAGTGGATGACAAGAAATGTCTGATTTTTAACATTTAATTTCTGGTTAAAGCACCCTGTATGTGACTATATACATTTTGAGGCTCATCGTGTCTAAATGGGAATCCAGTTCGTATTCTCAACACCCCTTTTAGAAACCTTGAACTGATCAGAGTTTTAGCATGTTTCTCAGTTTTCCTTTCAGCAAAAAACCTCAGTCTCTTTGGTGTATGAAATGGCTAAAGGCCATGTACTATAATGATAATCTCTTCAGAGAAAATGAACCTAACCATTTATTTGAGTCAACGGGAATGGTAATTTCACTTCTTAATAAAAATAAGATGACTTCCTCAGATTTAAAAATAAAGACACATAAGACTTATAGAGTGGAGACCGATAGGACCAGTTAATCATTTTTATTACCCTTGTCCCTCCACTGGGGTCATGGTCCCAGACAAAACAGCTGTTGCCACATTGCTAAAATTCCAGTGTCACCTTGTGTGGCCACAGAATGCATGGACTTTCGTGTGAGGCAGCTGGGGTTTCAGGTTGAGAATTTGAAAACTTGCACTTGGGTTCAATTCCCCAATTACTTCTCTTTTTCTGTCCCTCTGACCAGCAGCGGGAGGACATTATTAGCTACTTTCTGACTTCCTCAGTTTTTTGCTAATAACAGCTACAATCTGGAGGAAAAGGATTTTATCTTCTTAGAGCCACTGACTCTTTTCATCTTGGATCATGTTATTGAAACCAACTATTAGGACTTCTGAACTGACAGGCATTGTGTATTGCAATGATAGGATAAGATATTTGATATCCTTCATATATGATCATTAAATTTGCTGTTCGTTGGGCCAGTGCATGGATAAGTGCTATTTCTTTGTGGTGGATAAACATTACCGTTTTAATAAATCTGATTGGCTTTTGAGCGGTATTCAGAAAGGGAGGCTGGTTTCCTAAATAATCTTACAGTTTGTATTTGATGATATCGTTTCCAAAAAGTATCTCCATACTGTATTTAATTTTACCACGGTATGACTCTGTGAGGTGGGCAAGACAAGATTATCACCATTTTAATAAGAACAAAGCTCTAGGTCTTGGGAAGTAGGGGCTCACCTAACTCCATGCAGTCCATTTTCTCTGCACAGCTACTACCCTGTCGGAAAACAGTTTGGGCCAAAGGTGGCTAGAGAAGCAACAAGTTTGCAGCATCACTTGGGCGGACCTGAAACATGGAAGGAAATATGGTAGAAAATAAGACTTGAGGGGGCTTCAGCTATATCTGTAATTTCATGAAAAAGTAAAGAGATCTGAAGCAAATATGGCAAATGGTTAGAATCTGACAACGTTGGATTGTGGCTTCATAAGAATTTATCATTTTCTATTCTATCCTTTTCAGGATGCTTGAAATATTCCAAATTTATTTTAAGAAAAAGGAAAACCATCCTCTGGGTGAGGTTAATATTAGGGTAATATCACCAGTAACTTCCCTGGCCTAGAGTGTCAGCATCTTCTCTTTTGCCTAAAATCCTTTGTAGGAGACTAAATATTTTAAAAAATAAAATCATTATTTTTTTTCTAGAACTTCACTGAATGTACCCTTTGTAACCATGGGGTTCAGTTGAGTCAAAAATCATCATCTGTCGATTTATCATTCCTACCACCTATAGATCAGAGAGAAACCTTGATGTCACACATTTGAGTTGAAGCGGAGACTATAATCGTGCTGAAGTAAAACTTACAGATTGTTCGTTTTGCTTTTGCCAGAGCTCTCCAGAATGTCCCCAACTATTGGGATTTTGCACCAGCTCTTGGCCTCTGTGTAACTTGGCAGTGCATAAGCCAGTGCCATCAGCCTGGTTATCTTAAGTCCCAGCAGTTTGCCTTTGAAATCGCATTTTCTCTGCATAGGCAGCGTTGTCATCCTACCAACGCTTTTAAAGAGAGGGAATGTTATCACTTAATTACATAAAGGAAAATGCAAAGCATTGATAGGTACAGGCTGTGTAAGCCAACTTTCCTCCTGCTTTGATTCCCAGGGTCACACGAGGGGGTGGAGGCACACTCTTCTCCAGGTACAGTTTTTGTTGGTGGTAAGCTTTGGGGGACGCCACTAGATACAAATAATATGTTTCACACACCTCCATTCTTACTAGTTTTCATACCCCTGTGGTTTTTATCACCTTGTGCTGGGTCAATGATGTTGTTTCTGTGGGGTGGCAAGCCGCTCTCAATATTCCTGCTGCTGCTTATATTGGAGGGAGCTGACAAATGATATTTTCCCTTTTGCAGGACATACTGGGGAGAGATGAGTATGAAACATTTTATGGATGGATAAGCAGAATAGCAGTGTTGGGGAGGAATCATTATTTTTCTAACCATTGTGCCATGGAAATCAGTCAGAAATGTCCCACACCATCAATAATGCAGTGGGCTTTATACCAATTAGGTTGATTTGTTTCATGGTGTCAGGCAAAAAGAAGCTCCTTTGCAAATGATTTTTGTCTCCCTTGGAAAATAAAGTGTTAAAAACTTATGAGCTTCATAGCATAGTTTAGAAAATCTGCTTTTATGAAATGGGTTAATTATACCCATTGAATGCATTCACTGTCACAGTCTCATCCTCCCACTCCTGTTCCAAAATGACAAGTAAAACCAGGGACTGTGCAATTTTGGAAAACAATCAGGTCACATATTGAGTATTTTGCTTATTCATACAACCATAAACTGCCTATGCTTGAGTTCCCTCAATTACACAGCTCAGTATGCAGGCCAGAAGAGACAAGCCCAGCTCAAGTGGGCACTTCCTGGAATACACAGAGGAATGAGTTTGAAAAATGTCCAAAGTGGCAGATGTGAAAAATTCTCATTCAAGATCCAGAAGCTGCTTTTGCTGCAATTCCTCACCTGTTAATCGCACTGCTTCTGAACTTCTGAACCAGGGATGCTGGCAATATCTTAGACTGAGACACTTAGGAGCTATTGATCTTTCAGAGTATGGTGAGGGTATATGCCACTGCAGTGGGGGAAACTGGCTCAGACAAGAGAAGATGGATCGTATGGAGCACAGGGTTGCTCAGAATTTCCAGACATTCACCAAGAATGAACGTGTGGCTGCTGGCTTCTGACAAAAGTATTACTTTCATTTGAGGATGTCCCCAAAAGATGTCCTTGATGAATGCTTAAACCAGTGTATTGTTGTATCACTTAAATGCTTCAGATTTCGAGAATGCTAATACACAGATCTCTCTTCCACAACAAATACAATGGCACTATTGTAGTCTTATTTGAAGGGTATTTCATTTTCTCTGCTAAGTGTGACAACTTTCCCATGACTGTTCTTCACCGCAATTTCATGCTCATAGAATTTCAGCCTATCAAAATCATCTCCAAGCAATATAACTCTCTTGGTTAGCTCATCTTTTCCCACCAACTATGACCATTTTTACTTCTCCTTTTCTTCTATCATCCCATAAATACTAGGACTCATTTGGTGTCATTTGAATTTCAAAAGTTACTTAAGATTCTGATTACCATTGCTTGCTTGCTTTCTTCCTTCAGAAATCTCCCTCTCTTGATCTCTCACTAATCTAAGCCCTCCATGATTTTAACATTTCTTGTGTCTGTATGTGGTTCCTCTCTCTTCTCCTTACCCTTCTTCCATTCTGGTCACTTTCCTCTTGATCTCGTCTTGTCATCCAAGTCTTTGAAGATGTGTATCTACACTGTGTCTCAGAGCTCTCTCTGCTTGGCCCTTACTGATTCTGTATCTCATTAAGGCATTCTGTGATCTTTTATCATTGAATTCCCTACTTGATCCTTACAACCAGCTTTAATATAATTGACATTTTATTTTCCTATCTGGCCTCCCTCTCACTGTGAAACAGATAAAGGAAAGTGTTAAAATATCAAAGCTATGAGGTCAGTATGACTTGGGTTGGAATCTGACTCTTATCCACTAGGTGTGTGACCTTGTGGATAGGTAAGATAACTTTTTGTTATATGTAAAATAAGGATAATGCCTACCTCACTGGATTGTTGTAAGAGTGAAATGCAATAATATATGTCCCTGCCACACGATTACTAGTTTCAAAGCCTAACTATTTTTATTTATTAATATTATTATCATTATCTTATTTTATCATTCTCTGCCATCTGCTTATTATTTTCATCTTTCTTTCCCTGGATTTCATCCAGGGCCTGCCATTTCTGAAGCAAAAGTGTTGAGACTTTGCCCACTTCGTACATTATCATTCTCATGTAACTTTTTCTTCTATCTGCTTCGCTCCTACCCTGTTTTTCCCTGTTCAAGTCTTTACAGAGTAAACTTCATCTAAGAATGTTAACCTAAGTATATTCATTGACATATTAGTCATCCAAAAAAACACAGTAGATCAATTTTCAGTGTGGATGGAAACATCTATTTAAGGATGAGGACACTTTTGGTTTCATGATTGCATCTTTGTGTGTTGGCCAAATAAATGAAATATGTCCCGATTTACTTGAAACCTGAGTTTTCCCTGAGCTTATTCTCACTGAGTCCTCACCTCTCACAACCAAAGTTAATCTTAAGACTTAGCACAAAAGAAGTAACTCCATTCCCCAGAAACTGGTTCCAGAAAGCAAGCCCTGGGTTGATGGTGGTGTAAGCAAAGAACCAGCCTCCAGGGTCTTCATCCTCCTTTTTCTGTACCCCTTCCTCTTTTGATGCTGTCTTCGCCTGTCCCTACTCCCCAAGTACCATCCCCTTCCCTCTTCCCCTTCTCTGTCCCATTCAGTTTGCTCTCAGGAAATATAATAAATGATTCATAAGAATATATTAGAATGGAACAACTCTTAGACATGGTTCTACCATTTGCTTATTGTGTGATTTAGGGGAAAATCTCTCCACTTTTGCATGTTAGATGAAGAATATAATAATATCCTATACCCTCTTCAGTTATTATAAGAATCACATAAGATAACATGTTTTGTAATCACATCACCCTGCCATCCAAGAAAAATATGAAAACAAATTTAGAATTACCCAGAGTTGTATAAATATGAAACGTTAGTATTACATCTCCCAGGAACATTTGCATTTGAGCTGGTGATAAAACCCAAACAAATAAATCACACTTTCTCTATGAAGTTTTAGGAATAAACCAGAAAGTGGGTGAGATATTCTCAGAAATAAGAGCTCCTTTCCAGGAACCTTAAATTTTACCCACTACATACAATCTGGCCACATTCCCCTTGTAATCCCAAAAAGGAGAGCTTGAGGAACCTATGTTGAAATGTAAACATAGTAGAAACACTCAGTGAATCTTCTCCTGGCTTCAGAAATCATTATTGTGCAGTTTGAAAGTTTTCAGACATTTCAAGGAGTGGGGGTGTAGGAGTGTTGATATCTTATTAGTCACTAAAAATTTATAGCAGACGCATTCTCAGAAAAATAATCCACTATAAAATTATAACTGTGTAACTTACATAATTAAATCCCAAGAGACAATGAAAAAAACTTTCATTTAGAGCAAATATTTAAGATAAATAAGAGCTCCTGTGTTTAAAAGAAAGAGGAATTTATTTCTCAAATATTTTCTATCTAAAGAATATTATTGATCTTTCTCTCAGAGTTAGGATACAACTTTCTATGTTGTAATTCTGTTCAAAAATCCATCCATAAGCTCTTTTCTACTTAACTGGAGCTCACTGCAGCTTTGTTTTTAATTATTTAGCCAGATTCTTAGATTAATCTAAATCTGTTGGCCCTATCTTCTATGAGTTTGGAAGCAGCAAGACTTCTGCTAGGTTCGCTACCATTGCTAACTGAAACCAAAACCAACAAGCAAGAAGTTGGCTTTCCCCTCACATCTATTCTTGGAGAAATAATAATTCTATTGAATTCAGCAAACCTTGGTGAAGACAGGAGGGCTACTATGTACCACATCCTGAGTTATGATGAGATAAAAAGACTGAAACTCCTTGTTTCATTCCAACAGGAAAGCAGATGTACACAAGCCCCCATAATCAGTGTAAATGTGCTTGATATATACTAAGTTTTACATAATATTATAGATGTAAATATATAAGAGAAAACATTCGCTTTTCCAGCAATTACTATATATTGAAATATGCTTTGTCTTACCATTCCTATGAATGAGTTTAGGCTTCCTGATGATATTTTTTTTTAATACCAAGGGAAAAATAATTACAGTTCTCTGTCTTTTCCACCAGCTATTAGAAACTGAAAATATTTCTTGAAAATTAGTCCAAATGACTTTCCAATAACAGGCTTTCTATCTGTTCTTATTGCAAAGCTATTTTTTAACATGTTTTTGAAGATCGTTGATTAGAACAGCTTTCCTCACAGAGGCTTTGGTATTTCGAAGGTTGTAACTGAAATTAATTGGAAACCCACAGGGCCAGAAGGCAGTTGTTATAAAACCTGAAAATATGTATTTGTGAATCCTGAAAGGAGCCCCTAATAAGAGATTGAACAGCTATGGGGCATGGAGATAAGGGGCACCCAGATGGCTCAAGAAGGATTAGTCAGCAGTGATGAAGAACTAAAGGATGCTTTTAGAGAAAAGGAAAAAACGGGAAGTGGCTCAGGAGGGAGGATGGGAGAGGAGGCAGAGTAACTGCGGAGCCATGGAGATTTTGATTCAGAATATGAGGGGGTGATAAAGCTGAATCAAAAGGTCTTAGCCCTGACTTGCATAGAGAGCTTACACCAAAGACCAGGGAAAGGAAAAAAAAAAAAAAAAGGCATAATTAGGGTTCTTTGAGCTCTGTGTACTGCATGAGCTGAAAAAAAAAAAAAAAAAAAAAAAAAAACTAGAGCCAAGACCAGGTCTGAAGAGTGTGGTTTTTAACACAGAACTCTGGCCATCTTTTAAACTTGGGGAATCTGTAGCCGAAATGGAAATCTACTCAGGTGGTGATAATGCAAACAGCTCATTATTTTCACACTATGCCTTTGATGACGCTGGTGTCAGACATCACGATACTTCTGTGTTTCCCACCTCTAGCAAGATTTTAGTAAAAACAAACAAACCAGAAAAACTTTAAGTGCTATAAACTATTGCTGAGAGAATATGCTCCTAAATTGAACGTAGCATTAATTCACTTCATCACACCAGGTATGGTTCTTTGCAGTAGGAAACACCACCAGGATCTCTACCCGTACCAGGTTTATAGACCTCCCAGGTAATCACATAGGAGCCCAGTTGGGATCTGAACAAGTGTGTCTCCCTGGAGTTCATGAGCATTTTAAAGCTGCTCTGTAATTGTGACTCATCACATTAACCAAAATGTCCTATGTCTCCCAACCCAATACAGGTAGAATGGAGAAGAGATGCATTAAAGATAGACATTGTATAGCCATAATTTCTGTGTAGCTATGTATAGGTCACTATCATGAGAAAGATATTGGGACATTTTTTTCTTTCCATAATCCTTCAACTGCTTTCCTAGTGGAGTGTCTGAGAGCATTAACCGAAGCTGACATGGTCTCCATGGCTAGCCTTCATTCTCCACTGGGCCTTGGTCATCTAAGCAACTCCTTGATGAGTCTTCATAAATGCAGACCTTAGAGAAAGTGACCTCTCAAGTGTCCTAGAGCATCTACTAACAGCATGTGGCGCCAGGAGACCTGTCACTTAGCACAAGTCTTTAACTTCTCCTTCCTCAGAGTTGATTGATAGCCCGTAAGACTGACAGCTCTTACTAAACTTGGAAACAAATGACTCATTGGATCTTTTCCAGCCATGCATTGTACCAGAATAGAAAAGAGGAAAATAGCACATCTCTTGGGGATGGGGCTCTAGGACAGCCAATTCTAAGACCCCAGGGTTTGTGTTGGTCTTCTAACAGTCAAGAGAGAGTTGCTCTGGACATTTATATGCATAGTGTTTCTCTTACCCTCACTCTTCCCACCTTGATTGAGGTGGTTTATTTTGCCAGTTTCAGAACAACCCGGGGAGCCGTCGCCAGGTAGGCTGCAGTCAGGGCAGAGGTAAACTGCCCGAGGACTCTCCACTGGCGTCTTCTTTCAGTCACTGCACGGTTTCTTTAGCCCTCGGGGAGAATTTGTGTAAAGGACTGCCTTCAGGGTAGACAGTTAGCTGTAAATCTCTGTTACATTAAACCTAGGATCTGTGATACCCAGAGTATCCTACTGACTAAAAGAACAAGAAAGAAAATGTCATCATAAATGCTCATCGGTAGATTAGGTAGTAGAGCCTAAAACTTCAGATCGACCCCATTTGGAGCAATATTTTGTGGATACGACAATTTATGGCAAGAATAGAGCATATAAAAATGGGGAAGTAACTTTTATAGGCTATTAATCTGAATCATACTGTTCAAACTTTCTATTGGCCAGGACTCTGTTCATTGAGCTGTGCTTCTGCTATTGATTTTAGAAGGAGAAGCAGCACTGAGCCCTCCTGCCCTACCCCCAGGGGTACGCTCAACAGCAAGATCAGGATCCTGAATGAGGAATGTGTTCTGGGTTTATGTAATACAGCTATACACTGGGAGCAGATAACCAGTCTGTAGAAGATCAGGCCTAATTCTCACCCAATTTTTCCCTCCCATTATTTTTACTATTCTCATCCATCCACGTGCTACCTGTTCTGTGCCATGTAACCCCTACCACACTGTTTGCTCTCCTGTTTATTTTTCCATACTGCCTTCCAGAGTTCCCTCAAAGGCTCCCACCTTTTATGTTCTCTGACCACCTGCTCTCCCAACCTCTGCAAACAAAGATAAGATGCATTTTGAGTGTAGCTGTGGGTGGAATTTGGGGGAATATTTAGGCATAATATCCCTATCATGGGTTGTAAGAATGTATGAAGATAGATGGGAGATGAAAAGAATAGTTCAAGGGGCCTCCTTCATCCATGTAGTGAGACTACATCTAAAGACAAAGAGCTCACATCTTCCCTCCTGTACCAGTCACAGTGCTGGCTCATAAGAAGTGCTAAGAAAAGTTCTGTTGATTTTTTTTTCAATTTCAGTATGTTAAGTAGAACATGGAAGAGTAATCACCCAATATTCTCTAGGGCACAGTCAACATAAAAAAAAAATGATTACAAAATTACTTTAGACTGTGAGTGTGCTTTTAAGTTAAGATAGGAGAGTAGATGAGAACTGAGTTTGGGTCCAGGCTGCCTATGTTAAATGTTAGCCCTGCCACTTACCAATGGTGTGACCTTGGGCCAGTTAACAATTTCTTTTTTTTTTTTTTTTAAGATTTTATTTATTTATTTGACAGAGATAGAGACAGCCAGCGAGAGAGGGAACACAAGCAGGGGGAGTGGGAGAGGAAGAAGCAGGCTCCTAGCAGAGGACCCTGATGTGGGGCTCGATCCCATAACTCCGGGATCACGCCCTGAGCCGAAGGCAGACGCTTAACCACTGTGCCACCCAGGCGCCCCCAGTTAACAATTTCTAACCCTCATTTCCTATATCTTTGAATAGGAAATAATGATGGTATTTACTGCTCAATGTCACTTAGGGATTAAATGAGTTAATCCACACAAAATCACTGGTAGAATGCCTGGCACACAGTAAGTACGCTATAAATGTTTTCTATTCTTATTTAATTGATTCTTCTGGCACTGTTTGAGAGACTGTATTATCCTGCTATATTTGGGAGCCCTAATTATTAATACTTTCAATGAGGATGAATGTGTATGAAGCTAAATTTATCCACCACATCACTATTCTTTGATCTCATTGGCCTTATTATCAACACACGTTCACCATTCACCAAATGCCTACTATGCATATATTCATAAGCCACCTGTTGATGCTACTACAATATGATACCGAAAATTTCTCCTTGCCACATTGTATAGCTGCAGAAAGATCAATGTGTGAGGAATCTCGTGCTTCCTGATTTTCAAGAATGAGTTTTTAATTTGCATCTTCTTGGCTAGAAACTTTTCGTGACAACTCCCAACCCAATGATTGCTTTCCTCATTACTTCATCTCACTGACCTAGAATACACAATGCTGGCTGATAGAAAAAGAACGGGAAAAAAATATAGTGCCATGAGAATTCTTTTCTGACATTAGCTCTGTTTTTATTTCAGCAAGGTAACAGCATCGTTTGTCTTTCCAATCATACTCAGCTCCGTTACTCGTGAGGCCTATTATTTTCTCAAGAGTTATATCAAACTGCTTCCAGACATCCATCATTACATCATTGTGTCCTCTGCATTTAGTGGCACAATGCAAAGGTTTCATATTAGAAAAGACCTTCAGACACAAGCTGTTCATAAGAAACACCAGTCATAAATGTTAACCGACACTAATTTTTTCAGTATACTTAAGGTGTTTCTCATATCAGTGAGGACAGCTAGTAATTGTTCCTTAAATTTTCCTCACTTTTCAAAATTTTTATTCCCTTGTAAAGAAACTAATTTTTGTATAACAGTGAAGTTTGATTTGCTCAATCATATAGTCTTTCTTCGTGTTATCTTCTGAGGTAAAATGTAAAGAACTTTGCCTGTGTAAAATTTTCTCTCCTCTGAGGGGTTTTCGAGGTCTAGATGAAATATGCGGTCTCTTTTCTGACATTGCTGACTCTCTCTTGGCTTGAACTACTTGATTTAAAATAATGCTAAGCTTTGTATTTTCTTACGGCCCTCTCCCCAAAATGTAATCCCTGAAAACTCAGAAACTCCTCTCTTCTTCTCTATCTGGAAGTTTTAGGAACAGACAAACGTCTTCTTCGCTGTCTACCCTAAGCTCAGCATAGTGCTTAGTGAACACTCCATGTCAACTGAAGACTGCGAACATCTGAATGTCTTAATATGAAGTTTTTGAACAGACATCTTTTTCTGGCCTGAAATTCCATGTGCGGCCATTTTCACTCAACCAATTCAAAAGAATAAAGGAACAGAAAAAATATTTTTCCCATATTTTCTCAGTTAATAATACATGGGCACACATTTCTATAACATATTGATCAAAGTCCTGTGAGAAGTGTCGAAAATAAACTGAACCTACAACCTCTTCCCTGGAGGAGTTGTACAGGTACAATATTTTTTAATAAAGAATATGCTGATGGCTGACCTTCTGGTAAAATGTTACACGTTCCCACTTAGGACCTCTCTTTGGATTCATGCAGGATTTAACCTAGAAATACCTTTAGCAACCTGATAAGTTATTGCTCCTGTAATTCTCTATTAATTAGAATATTTGGCTAAACATATGCTTCCTTTTTCCTAACTGTAAGATTTCAAGAATTCTTAGATACATTATTAAATTCATGTTGTTTTGGTAAATGTTTATATCTTTCTCTTTGATTTATTTCTAATACAGGGGCCTCCTGGAATACAAGGAGTACAACAGACTCTTGGATATTATAACAAGGTATGGCTTCTCTTTTTCATGTCTTATATACACAGACATTTTATGTAATCATATTTTTGGAAAAAAAAACTTATTAATTCCTAACTGCTCAGGCTCTGAAACATGGTCGCATATACTTAATATCTTTCCTCACTGAAAGTATGTTTCAAAAAAACATATTTTGCTCAGCATCTTTTCACAAAACCAGCATTTTATTTTTATAAATTAAAAAAAATTACTTCAAAGTTTACAAAACTTCATGCAGAAAATTAATGCAAACCATCGTGCTTCACTGTTGATGCTGTCATAAATCCAGTTTCTCGGAGGGCAGACATAGATTATTTGCTGCCTTGAAGCTCGAGTAGCACAGTAGGTGATAGATTTCTTACCAGAACCAATGCTAGACCTCAAGCAAACCTTCACAAACCCTAGGTCAAGACTGGGGGTCCCCCACCTTTCAGGGAGGGGCCACTTCCCCAAGGTTTTAAACTTGTAATTGGGATAGATGGAATACTGACATAGGAGTGCCTCAACGGCAAAAAGGCAAGAGTAAAGTTTTGCTCTGCTTTTCAAGGAAATACAACAGAGGAAAAGAAAATGGGTGTTGGCAGTGAAGTAAGACCCAAAGACTAAGTGAGACCATTGATTGACCCATCATTTAATGACAAGTATTTGAGGTCTGATCCCTTAGCATGAGGCATTGTGTCCACCGACTAGGATCCTTTCTATACACGATAGCTTGTTGTTGATACATTGCTGGTAAATAACTGTGCTCCTACACAAAAGAAGTTCAGAGACACTCCTCTTTACATGTTTCCTCTATGTTCTTGCTTTTCCTTTTAATAAAGTCCTCTGACTACTGTCATTCCTCTCTGTTTAGAAATCCCAAAGAGATGCTATGTGCCAGCAAAGGCACTGAAGATAGCAGGTGTTCAGAAAAGTGTTTACTAAATGATGAGCTAATTAGTTTGAAAAATCCCAGTTCTTCTTTGATCAGATTAAATTCAATATAAAGACTATGGAAAGTGTGTAGAGCTTGTAGCACTTCCTAAGTGATCCTGTCTTAAATTTTCTCATTTACTTAGATTTTCTAGGGAGTATTCTATTAGGAAGAATGTTTGGGGTGCATTTTATGATTCTCTATTAAACATTTTTCTGAATAGATCTATACCAGCTTTTTCAAAACATTAGGGCTTGGCACAAGTGAAAAAAAAAAAGTGAAGCATATCTAAAATTAATCAGTTAAAGTACAATGCTTTTTCTGCAATGGCATCCACTGTCACAAAATAGGATTTATCATAAATGCTTCAAAATAATGAGAATGAGTTGGCTCTGATGTCACAGTGTCAGCTAGAAAACTTAAAGAGAACACTCTATTACGCTATTACGATCACCTTTGGTATAAAATTTACCAAGTTGCTACTCAGCTACTTAAATAGTTGCTATCCCTTGCAAAACTTTTAAAGCTTGTGTCTTTACAGGTCTCCCAACACTACTTCTATATATAGTTTATCTTGCCAATGAGTCAGTTTTCCCTTAAATGAAGACATATGAAGCATTTGTATTTTAGTCTAAAGTTGAGAATGTAAATTTTTTAACTTTAAGTTTATATTTAAAAAAAAAAATGGGGGCCAAACAGAGCAGGCAAGTGGAGAGTCTTTCTAGTAGTAAACCAGGACTTTGAGCTTAGCTACTGTCTTGCCCAAAATAACTCCAGCACTGTATCCTTACTGCCATTAGAGGACCGAAGCTCCCAGGGACTTAGTCCACCTGTGCTCAAAATGTGGCTTTGGAGCTGGAGCTTAACTGGTTAGAGAGGAGAGACCATAGATTTTGTTCCTCAAACAATGCATTGCAACCACTTGACATGAAAAGATTTTAGACCCATCTGGGAATTAATGGAAGGTAACTTCCCAAAGACTTATTTGTTTCACTCTGAGAGTAGTTAGAGCTGTTTAATGAACCCCCACCAGAATAGATGGAAGAGGTAGGGCCCACCTCCTCAGTACCTAAACTGACTAGTGTTTCTGGATAATAACCACTTTATCTTCATCCTCAACTTCACAAAAGAAAGGGGCAAATGTGCCGTGATGAGAGAGATGCGTGTTTTCACTTGGCAGGGACTTTTCCCACCCACCCCCATCTGTTTTTGGATACCGAGGTGGTTTCATTTTGCAATTCATTGCATGCCTGACTGTCTGGCTATAGCATATAAGGAGAGAGAGAGAGAGAGAGGAACATGAGTGAAGCTTTCTTGGAGATTAAATGATGGACCATGTATTGAGACATATAAAGGGATGCTCCAAGGTTAAAATAATCTTCCCTTTTAAATTGGCATTGACTTATGTAATGTCTGCACTTGAGTCCTGGACCTCAGCAAGCCAGCTCCCAGCTGTGCAGCCTGGATTCTGCTGAAGCGGCCACTGGTGGGAAGATGGGAGCAGCAAGCAATTCAAACACTCCTCCTCCGCATTCTAAACTAGAAGAGTCCACAGTTCACTCCCTCATCCCAGGAATCCTCAAAGGCCAAGGAATCGTCCTGTGGTCCCTGTACTGGACTTGGTCTTTTCCCCTAGAGTTGTCTTTTTTTTTTTTTTTAAGATTTTATTTATTTATTCAACAGAGATAGAGACAGCCAGCGAGAGAGGGAACACAAGCAGGGGGAGTGGGAGAGGAAGAAGCAGGCTCCCAGCGGAGGAGCCTGATGTGGGGCTCGAACCCAGAACGCCGGGATCACGCCCCGAGCCGAAGGCAGACGCTTAACCGCTGTACCACCCAGGCGCCCTCCCCTAGAGTTGTCTTGATGTCATCTGGAGGCAGAAGCTCAGGCATTAAAAACCTTCTCCCCTCTTGGCACAAATCAAAAAGGGAATTGGAAGGGAGGGAAGGAAGGAAGGAATAGAGACTAAGGAGTAAGGTTGGGAAGATTATGTAAGTGTGTTTGTATGTATTTTTGCATGCCCACTTGAGGCTGCAAAGAATAAAAGGTAGAAGATTTCCCTCTCCATCACAAAAATAATTTACAAACAGCTGCTCCCACTCTGTAAGATTGTTTGCAAAACGAAGCAACAATGCTGGGAATATTCTTCCCCTTAAGGAAAATCTGCTCACAATCCAACAAACTGCTCTTCATTGTCTCCAGCTCTGGGGATTTTAATAAAAATTTGATAGGCTCTGTCAACTGCTAAAGCCATCAGATCCAGAGCCTCTCGAAACAGTCTAGGTGGGGGAAAAAGTGTTATCTGTGGAGGCCCAGAACGGGAGGATTTTACATTTGATATTGTTTTTAAAGATCCACATTGAAAATGCATCGTTGTGTTATCTTACATCGCCACACTCTGTGCAATTTGCAGAAAATCAGTCTCAGCGGTTGGAGATTGATGCTGTGCCTCCCAGCAACCAATTCTCGTGTTCCCTTCTCCAAACTGTTGATCCAAGAAAACCAATTTGCTAGCAAAATAATCTATTTTTCTTTCAAGTATCAAATCATAACTTCATTTTAATATCCACGGACTAGAAAGGACAGAAGGTCTTTCCAAAAATTAAACATTCAAAGTCTTTCCAAATAGTGAGTTAAACCCAACCTTGGCTTAGAAAGTGAAGACTTCCTTAGAGACACTAAAGGCAACCCTTCTAAGCCCAGAAGATTCAGAAATAAAATTTAAATGCTAACTTCCAGTCTCTTCCTCCTTATGAACCATCTCCTGTGGTTCAATCTATCCATGTCCAGGTACATCCCCTTTCTTCAGAGAATACCTTCTCCAAGTCAAATGGAATAGCTTGAGTCTTCCCACTTGTCTGACTATAGGTTTCAAAGTTCCGTTCATCATTTCCCACAAGAGAAAAAGGACATGTTCTGACATCCCCAAATTCTTGAAATGACCAGGCAGATTGGCATCCCCATTCCACAACCCTCATCACTTCACCAGAGGACATTTTAAATAAATACATATAAAACCATGTAACTATTACATTTATTCAAAAGGCACATAAAAACCCATTCAAATAACATGGTACCAATGTACAAGTGACCTAGTAAAATTAGAATAATATCTATGGCAGAATGCCAGATTCCAGAAACACAAGGACTATGTCTCTTATTATTTCTGTAGAGCCAGGTAACTGTCTGGTACAGTTAGCTTGGAGGAAGTAGAGAGCAAAATCTTACATGTCAATGCTACTGAAGTTCAAGGCCAAATCTGCCTTGAGTATTGTTAGCTTGAGAGTAGAGAACAACTCCAGAGGCCACTGAGGATCTTTGATTAGATGGATTCCCTGGCCTAGGTATTGAATGAAACAAACATATGGGGCTCTGGTAGGCAGTAAATAATCCTGTTTTTTCTCTGGGTGTGAAAGCTACCAGAAAAATCAAGAATTTAGAACAATAGAGCATATGGATAGAATAATATGAGCTGGTGCTATAGAGGCAATTTTTCGTCCCAATTACAGCATCTCTAATATCCTGTAGGTTGTGGGGAGGTGTGATGGGAGGGGGATCTAAACCAAGATGTTATATTGTAATATGCTCTCACCCAAATGCACTTTGGGTGCTCTTCTTCTCTGCAATTCAAGAGCATGGGGCCTCCCAATCCCAGACCATCTCTGGATAAGTCATGTTGTAGACCAAATCATGTTCCTGCTTCCCCTAAGATTTTCTACCTTCAACACAGCCAGGGAGAGATGCTGATGGGTTGTATACACTGATGGGCATCATGCCCAAATGGCTAGTATTTTTAGGAAATGCCTCAGATTTATGTTTTATGCAGGTTGCATGTAAGCAAGCTACCATTTTGTAACTGCTGATTCTTTATGTATGTGTGTATGTGTCTTAGAGTTTCATATCTCATTTTCAAGTATGTCCTTGTAATAATTTACAGCTCAGGATTTTGAGAATACAATTTTTATTTTCAATTCAGACATCTCAGATCAAAGTTAAACAGGAAAAATGAGAAATGTCTGTCACAAGATCAACAATAACAGCAGCTATAAACTACTTATTTTTGACTGGAGTAGTATGAATGACATGGAAGGCATATTTAAAATGTCAAATTATAGCAACAGTGATCTGAATGCGTGCCTCTGTATATTTTTGTTGTTTAAATCTTCCTCTACTTTTTTCTACCAACACATATATTTTAATAAAAAAAATTTAATGGGAAAAACACATAAATTAGAATTATAGACTTATTTATTCAACAAATATTTATTGAATGCTTCCTGTATGTTAGGCACTGTGCTAGGAATGGGGCATTCAATTCCAGGTCATCATGGAGCTTACACTCTAGTGCAAAAGGTGCAAGATTCTTTAAACAAACATGAAAATAAAAATATTAGTAAGTATTATGAAGGAAAAATACAATATCCAATGAGAAGATATGAGAGGGGACCCTGTCTGGGAGACTTCCATGAATTGCATTTTATCATAGTTGAGACCTGAGGGATGAATAGTTGCGAACTGGACAGAGGGGTGAGGACAGAGTGATGACCTAGAAGGTGAAATGGGAAGTATCTTGCTCCATTTGAGAAGCTAAGAGAAGGCTGTTACAGCTGGAAATTCTGAGGGAGAACAGGGGCCACCATGATCCTAGAGAGGTAAATGAGTTTAGCTCATGTGGGATTTTGATGGCTTTGTCAAGGTTTAGAAAGAAGGTGCTCAGAATGTCTTAAAGATATCTTTCCGACCTGAAGTAGAAAATGTAGGTGTGTGGGGAGCAAGAGTGGATTATAGAATGCCAGTTAGGGAGCTACTACAGTAGTCCTGGCAAGCCATGATGAGTGACGGTAGGTAGTGTGAAGAGAAAAGATTTGGGGAACAGAGGCAGCCGGGCTAGATGACTGATTGGACGTGAGGAAAAGGAGAAGGGTAGTCTTAACAATGATACCCAGATGGAAGAAGAAAGACTTCTATGGAAGGGAGAGGATGAATTCAGTTTTTCTTTCTTTCCTTGATTTTTTTTCAATTGTAAAATGAAATTACCAAGCATTTTAATAAGTAAGCATAGAGATAGATTAAGAAGAAGCCAACTGTTATTATCCCACTTCTGGACTGATGCATGCTAACAGCATAAGGTAATTCTCTCATTGTTCTCTCTCATATATGTGTGTATTGTTGTATTTTTTAAATTCAGTTTTGAACTTGTTGAATATGAATTTTTCTAGAATTTACAAGTGAATACAGCAAGTAGAAAATTAAGTACATGGGTCAAAACTCAGAAGGACATGTATGCTGGGTTTATAAATGTGTCTTTGTGTAGTTGATGCCTAAGCCATGGGAGCAAAGAAGAGTGCCCAGGAGCAAATGTTGAGTCACAAGAGAAAAGGATCTGGACAGAGTCCTAAGAAAATCCAGTATTTACCCGTTACATGAGGGAGGAAGTGGAGAGGTCAGAGAGATAGGAAGATACTAGGAAAGTAAGGTATTATACAAGTCAAGAGAGTGGCAAGTGTGGCTACAAAGTTAATTAATGGAACGTCCATTATAGTGAGCAACAAAGATATCATTAATAATGTTACAAAGTCATATCAGTGGACTTGTTGGGGACCAAGAGAAGTTACCAGGCATTAATTTGGATTAGTGACAATTTGCCCTTGGAGGTGTGATATTTCTCCTGAATCACCTCCTAGAGGGAAGTCACAGAGAAGATAGATAGGATCTACAAAGTTGGAGTTTTTCAGGAATATTTCACAGAAGGTGAGAGAGGTAAAGTGATTAACCTGGTATTCATAAAAAGCTATTACAGTGTTGTTGCCTGACTATATTTTGATGCGGAGGCTGAATGTATTAAAAATAAATGGACTTTTTTTGTATTTATATATATACATTTTTTTTTCACCTAGGGAAACCTTGGTGAATATGGAGCTCGGGGCCCTAAAGGAGAGAAGGTAATCAGATTTGTCCAAGGGAATAAAAACATCCAGGACTTTACACCAACGTACATTCCCGTATCCGAGGCAGTCCTGCTGCCATGTGGGCTTGCGTCCCTGGGGAGGCCAGTCTTCAGTGGGCAAGAGCCTCCCTGCCTTCTGACCAGACAGCAGGATGAAGCACTAAGGCTCTGCTCCCCAGTGAAGACGGCTGAATAGCAGCTGGCTGCAAGGAGGGGAACACATCTAGGGGAAACAGCTGTAACAAGGTAAATGAAATTAGGACACAAGCTTCAATTCATAAAGCGATGTTTCATGAGTCAGTGTAGGTGGCAAAAAGCATCTGAAAACCCCTTTAACAAAATGCCTCAGACTCACCTCCCTGTTTTTGTGTCTTCTTAAGTACCCAAACATAAGCTGTCGTGGGGGCATTTTTTTTTTGGTAGGGTTTTATAGTGTACAATCATAGTTTAACCAATTATTTCAAAAACAGTTTTAAAATGAAAGTGCTGATGAATTTCCATTGCGTCCTCGTCATCATCTCTCACCAGTTTAATTATACGAGGTGTGAAGATGACAGATTCACTTGCCCACTCAGAAAGATGTTTCACTCTGGTTTGATTCTGAAATTGTGATGACCTTGGATTCAGTGTGAATGTGCCATTGTCAGGAAAAAACAATGCACATTAAATCTACAGACAGAGATGAGTAGGTCTGAAAATCCTCTGAGGGAATGTGGCCCGAGTGCTACTTTCATTCATTCACCCAGTAAAAATTCTCTTGATTGAGGGCGGGGTATTTCGACATGAATCCAAGAAAATATGACTTCTGTGCCTCATAAATCAGTGCAGCCAATCTATTCAGAAGATCATCCATCCATCACCAGCAAATACTGCTAAAAGATAGTCTCAACGGGAACTAGGAACTTCTTTTAGATTGACCATTGAAAATGAAATTTTCTGCAAAAAAATAAATAAAACCTTGACATTCTTAAAAAGACCTCCAAAAAATATTGATTATACAGCAATAATAAGGCATTTATGTGTCTGGGATTTTACTGCTCGTACATTACCATTATTTTCTGTAACCAGATCACTTGCCGGATTTCTACACCACCGTAACGAACCCATTACATTGTAAGCAATTACTACTGCACACGTGCAGCTTAACGGGGGAGAAAAAGCCACAAAGCTTGTCACATAGGACAGCTGAGCAAAGAAGAGTGTTGTGGCACTTTTAAAGTATTTAAATGATGATTCATTTATTGAAACAAAACAGCTGGCTTCTGTTTTGCTATGTTCATTAGGAAGCATATGTTCCTTAGGAATTCTTAAGACCTCAATGATGAGAAATTTGATTCTGTAAAACAGGTGTATTTCAAACTCTAAGGACCTTTTCTATTGCTCAAAATCTTTTCTAATTGCTTCAGAATCTTAAGTGGAATTAGAAAAAGCCAATGGCATAACTGTTCCCTCCTCCCACCCAGAGAAATATGCTAGAAGAGTCTACAGGGAACTTGATGCAATACCTGATATAAATGTACATATGAAATGACTTGTAAGAATTCTAATTAACGGGAGAAGGACTCTGCCAATAAATAATGCATAAAATAAACTGAAAGACAAGCATAGCACTTGCTGGAAGAATGAAGTCACCTTTACCTATAAATAGGTACTAAGTGGTTAGTATCTGTTCTGAATCAATACATTTGTTTTTTAAATTACTATGCTGTTCATGGGTCACCATAATAAGAATTTAAACCTCCTTCAAGCTTGCACCTGTGATGGGCCCTGGTGGTTCCGAACCCTGGCTACACACTGAAATCACTTGGAGAGCTCTTAGAAAAAGCCAATGCTCAGGCCTCACGCCAGAGACTCTGATTTGGTGTGGAGCCCATACCTCTGGTTGATCTGGGGTCAAGTCCATTTTGCTATTATTTAAAAGTGCTTCAGATGATTCTAACAGGCAGCCAGGATTGGGAACCCCTGAGTGGCGGAAAGAACACGGGCTCTGGGCTCAAAATTGATTGTACCATTAACGGCTGTGTCTCCTTGGGAAAATCATTTCATTTCTCTGAGCATCGGTTTCCTTGTCTGTAAAATGGGCATAATTTTGTCTACACAGAATTGATGGCAAGACTGAAATCAAATGAGATGAGATAAACTTAAAGTATTAAAGTATTTAAATGATGATTCATTTATTAAAACAAAACAGCTGACTTCTGTTTTGCTATGTTCATCAGGAAGAATATGTTCCTTAGGAATTCTTCAGACCTCAATGATGAGAAATTTGATTCTGTAAAACAGGTGTATTTCAAACTCTAAGGACCTTTTCTATTGCCCAAAAGCACAATACCTGACACATATTAAGCCCACAATAAGGATTTGTTCCTTACTACTCATCTGCTCCAAACTTTCTTTCTTCTCATGAAGAGTCACTTCTCTCTCTTTGGTATTAATGACTGTTGCCATCCTTAACACCTGGTATTGTTCATCTCTGTGCCTCCCACCATAATTTTGACAGAGAGGGACTCAATTTATGTGGTTGAACAAAAGATTTAATCAGAAGTACAATTTCAACACATAAGTGACTTGTCATTGCTGTATAACGTATCACTTCCGCATGCACAATAGAATCACAAAACCAGCCTACCCTTTGGATCCCAAAATTACAGTGAAGCACCAGAACAAACACAAACAGCAATAGAATCCACACACAAATCACTCCTGGCTTAGCAGCCACATCCTCTTTCAAGAGCACTTAACAGAAGGAGAAACACCAATGAACACTAGTGGCTATTAACGGTAAATGGCCCTAAAGAGCATGGCGGCCATGGGACCAGTCTACCAGTGTTGAAATGATGAAACCGCTCTGTAGTTTTCCTGAGACTGACAGCATGTGGTGAAGGAATAATGTATTTGCACATTGGTTAAGGAGAACTGCTCCTTTATAGAGACAGTGGAATAAGGTGGCAGAATATCTAAGGAGTCCTAAGAAGTTAGCAGGTATCTTTTGGGGCCGACTGTCAGAAGGAAAAGATTTAGCTTCAACAGCACAGGCCTTTCAAATAGCATTGAAAGTGTCAAATTAAAGGACAGCCTTTCCTGAAGCTGAGTAAATTCATCACTTGTCTTTCCGCTCATACCCACAGTGATAAATCACTGAACATTCATTTTAAATATGAAAAACAACTCCTCATGTGTCTAAAATTCAGGTATAAAATGCTCTTGTTTTGCAGAATTTTATCTGAGGAAATAGGTGCCTAAGATTTCCTCTAAGTCCACCCGTACCCAAGTACCACTTAGAGAGATGGACCAATGCCTCTCTTGGGTCCTTTTTCTATATTTCAAAGGAGACTTATTTACGTGGGTTCAAACACAGAGCAGCCATGAATGTAATTACTGTTCCTCCTTGTACAATCCCCTCCTCTTCCCCTTTGGTATCAGGCAGTTGTGATTTTTATAGTAATTTCTAGATCCCTTTCCCTGATTTCTATTTTTATATTTTGCAGATCAGTCTAACTAGTAGGTATATTTTTCCTTCACACCTATACACTGGGGATTTTTTTTAAGATTTTGTTTATTTATTAGAGAGAGAAAGAGCACGAGTAGGGGTGGAGGGTCAGAGGGAGAGAGAGAAGCAGGCTCCCCGCTAAGCAGTTTTGGGAGCCAGATGTATGGCTCCATCCCAAGATCATGACCTGAGGTAGACGCTTAACCAGTAGAGACACCCAGGCGCCCTGCATTGCGGATTTTAACACCTACCAGATGAGTAACAGGAAGGTCACTGTGTGCACCCTAATGCTCAGACAAGGCCAGTTGTTTATTTTCTTTTTAAAACCAACAGCAATTGGCTTTTTAAATACATCCACCAATTTCTCCCTTTTCTTATTTTGGATAGAATTTATCATATCTAGAAAAAAAAATGGCTTCTGCTACAGTGTGGTAAGTATAAGACTGATGATGGTACACTAGATGTTTAGATGGTAGAAGGAAAAGTGCTTATATTAATAAAATCAAGATTAATTTTACAAAATATATTCCACAAATCCAGAAGAATCCTTTGAAAACTACGATCTTATTTATCAATTGCATATGACAAGTTCCACCTTCCTCTAGTGTAAAGTCACAAGATATTGATTTCGATAGCAATGTGGACATAAGCCAACATTTTTAGGACTGTAATAAATTTTTACTTGAAGTACTTTGGGCAGACTGTTGTTTGAGGCTTCAAAATAAACAGAGAAACACATCCGTAGAAGGGGACAGAAATGGAGATGTGCACTGCAGCCTTGTTTATAATCAAGAAAAGCTAGAGACAACCCAAATGCCCATCAATGGGACTTGGATAAACCCTGGTATGTTAACATAGGATGCTATCCGGTGCTTACAATGAGTGAACTAGATCTATATGTATCAATAGAAAGGGATATTAAAAACCACCTTGAGTGGAAAAAGTAAGTTATAGAATATAATATATAAAATAAAGCTATTTATGGAATTTGTTTTAAATATCCCAAATAATATATTCTTTATGGTTACGTATAGGCAGTAAAAGTGAAAAGCTATGGACTAAAAATATAAATACTACATTTAAGAGAGTAGCTGCCTCTGGGACAGACGTAGAAGGGAAAATACAGGGAATTTCTTCTTTGTAAATTTTTGTATTTCTTTCATTTTGGGTGCCTGGTACACAGAGGTTTGCCATATTCCACTTTATGTTTTCTGTAGTTTTTTTTTTTTTTTCAAAATAAAAAATATACAAGACATTGTGTGAGAAAGGTATATGCCCAGAAATGCAATGGTGAACATCATTTTGCCAAAATGCTTTTGAGGTTGGAATCAACCCAACATACGTAACTTCTAGTGGCTATGTTGTATTCAAGGATCTTGGTAGATGCTAAAAGAAAGCACAATGCTGGGATTCCTCCAAAGTCTGTTAGTGATCTACTTTCTTGCCACAGTAATATTTCTAAATTGTATTTTCTCAAAATACTTTTTATATGTCCATACAAACCCCACTTCAAGATCTCTGACCAGAACATCTTAGACATTCCTAAGCTGCTGTTACCACATCAGCAAGAATGCCCTCTTTGTCCACAGGCAGTCATTTCAGTGATCAGATAAATGCTTGGAACAGCTGAGAGACTCGCTTTTCTTCCTATGGCTCCCCCACTCTTTCACCTCCCCCCACCTAAAAAAAGAAAGAAGTGTTTGAGATAAAATGAGCTCGGATTATTGTGACGGTTCAATGATCTCATGTCTTTAAGATCACACACACACACACAATTCTTTTTGGTAAAACAAGACAAAATTACAATTTTTTCTTCTCTGGGCATCTTTCCTTGAAAAATAATTTTTGTCTCACATTAACTTTAAATATCATAACAAATACTATGGATTTCTGAAAGAGCTGAAGGCATCGTGAAGTACTGACAAGTACATTATTACGCAAGCAGTCTAACTAGTTTCACGTTGTCTCTTGGATGATAGTAGATAAATTCCATGGTTGGTAGGAGCACAAGCATTGCTCTGAACATGACAGTCACAACAGTACTCATCTGACCTCAGGCAAAATCTCTCCTTTGCTTTTTCTCAAAAGGGTGAAACTGGACAACCAGGATTCCCAGGGTCCATCGGCCCTAAAGGTCAAAAAGGAGAGTCAGTAAGTATGAAAGCTTTTAGGACAAGAGAAGGATATTTTTTTAAAAATAGAGTTAAAAGTATTTTTCCTAATCAGCCCTAATTCCATGAGCCTCGTTTGCCCCTGTCTTGGCAAATAACAGATCAGATATTTGAGCATCATCTTGTCTCTTAAAAGTCAAGTAGAATTTTTTTAACTAAGGCTGAAAGAGAAGAATATAAATAAGGCCCTGATCTAATGTATAACAGTTAACCAATAATAAGAGATTTAATCACATTGGCTAGATATGGGGCACAATAGAGTAGGCTAGGTTGTGCTAGGTAAAAAATTATCCCTGAAATTTCTGGGGCTTAATGCAAGAAAGGTTTTCTCTTGCTCATGCTGCATGCCCAGCATGGTTGGGTCGGGAGGAGTGGGTGCTGACACCCACTGCACTCAGGTACCAGGCTGATTACCACCAGGTAACTAAGCCATCTGGAATATACAACTTTCTCAGTCACCATGGAGGGAAAGTGGGATAGAGAAGCATGAATGGACTCCTTGGCTCCACCTGCAAGGAACACATGTCACTTCTGCTCACGTGTTATTGCCAAAACTAGCCGCATGGCCCCAGGAAACAGCTAGGGGGCGGGGAAGTATGGGGGAGAAGAGCTGAGCCCTGTAATCCCTAGCACACAGGACATGAGGTGAAAACCACAGGGCTTCACTTACTAACCACTTATCTCCCATTAGTGATTTGTTGAAGGAACTCGCATCCCTAAAGGGACCTTCAAGAGGAGTATTACCTACCATATAGTTCTCATACTTTCTCTTGGCTTTCATATGCAAAAGAAAAAAATTTTTAAGTGAATGGTTTCCATCTTATTGTCAATTCACTCAATTCAAATCATAATCAAATCAGCCTGAGTACCCAAAGCCCGGGATGGAAGTCAGGCTGCCAGGTTTAAATCCTGAATGACCTCTCACTGGCTATATGACGTTGGGGAAATTACTTACCTTCTCTGTGCCTCAGTTTCCTTGTCCAGAAATGGGTATACTAATTAGACCTACCCCAGTGACACGTAAGAATTAACTGGGACAGTGATTAGATCAGTGCTTGACATATTATAAAGATTTAATGAATATTAGCTCTTATTGTTATAGCTGCATAACTTGGAATTCTCTAATTTGACAAACTTTTACTGGGCACCAACAGAGTACACCAGAAATGCTGTGATAGTCGAGGTGAATTATATCCCTACACTCACAGAGTTTATAAGCAAGATAAACAAGGCAGCATAAAGTGGGTGAGTGCTATGTTAGGGGAAATAACTCAGTTACTCAGAACCTGTCTGAGTCTTTCCTCATGCTTGAAATGGTACCGCATCTTCCTCACAACATTGTTGTGAAGAGTAAATGAAATCATGTCCATGTAACTTCAAGAAGAAAAGCTAGTAAGAGGAAGCGCGTGTGGGTGTGGTGTGTGTGTGTGTGTGTGTGTGTGTGTGTGTGTGTGTGTGTTTGTCTGTGTGTGTCATCATCTCTGTGAACCACGCAAGACAAGGCTTTGGCCTTGGGCAGCATTCCAATTTGTTCCGCTCAGGATTCTCGAAATAGTATTAGAATGATTAACTTACTGTTCACTAGGGGATATGAAAGAGTTTTTTAATTAATTCTCATATGCTTCCTTTAAACTGTGTGACATTCTGAGTCGTTTTAGAGGCTTGTTTGTGACAGAGGTCTGAGTCTGGCCTGTGGGATTTATCCATGTCCAGTTTGGGAGAGTTTCTTTCTCAAAGTATTCATAATTGATTCTGTTTTCTACCCATTTTCCTAGGGAGAAGCTCTTACTAAAGGTGAAAAGGGAGATAGAGTAAGTAGATGTTTTATCACTATCTTGGGTTTTCCACTTCATTGATTTCTATCTATCAGATTTCTCAAATGTTTACTTTGGAGTCTAATAGATTTGATAAAATAAGCTCTCTGAGCATTTTACTTTTTCCTCTGTGAATTTTGACTCTTATTTTGATAAATGAGAAATTTTAAACCTTGTTAAGTTTTGTCATGTGATGACACTTTACCGTTTGGCTTGGGTAGTGTGTATTTTCTTTAACTGTTACTATTTGTTATTGCATGGGAATGTTTTAAAAGATGTGCACTTAAGATACCTAAAATACAAAATTAAAATGCAAGATACCGTTTTTTCAAAAATTCTGCTAGTGATACAAATTGAATTTGTCAAACAGGATGATTTTTATCAAAAGGATCAATAATAAGTCATGGAAATAAGAAAAGCAAACCCATAATAGCCAATACTGTCCTCCTCTTTTGTGGAACCTTAATTTTTTTTTTTCATTAAGTACATATACCCAGTGGTAGAATCACCATAACATCAACTTAAATTTTACTCTTTCTTTTCCCCCTTCATCTGAGGTTTTAATCCTCTGAGATACAAGATTAGCTGGAGGCAAGTCATGACAATGTCAGCTACGTGGAGAATGCAGTGATTGCTAATGAACTGATGATTACAAAGTGATACTGGGGGGAAAAACGCTAGAAAGAAGAAAGAAATCCTGAAACCAACACTATATTATATGCTAACTAACTTGAAATTAAATGAAAGAAAGAAAGAAAGAAAGAAAGAAAGAAAGAAAGAAAGAAAGAAAGAAAGAAAGAGAAAGAAAGGGAGAGAGATAAAATAAGGAGTTATTGTTTACTTATTAGCAATAAGTATTTTAAATCATGTTTTAAAATGACCCCTCCTTGACTTCATCGTGTCACCCATAATTCTCCCTTTATTATGTGTTAAGTAGTAGAAAAGCAGGTGAATTCAAGTATTAGAGATGCTCCTCCCCGTTGAGTTTCAGCATTACACACATGGTAATTTTTTTACAGGGAGAACCTGGGCTAACGGGACCACAGGGAATAAAGGTAATCTCCTGATCTTCATCGCCTCTCCAACCCGATGAGAGTATAAAGATTAAAGTCACCATTTCACTTTCCTTTCCATTCGTGTGTTCAGGGTGAACCTGGAGATCCTGGTCCCCCCGGTTTAATAGGAAGCCCAGGACTAAAGGTATATAAAAAATAACTGAGATAAAAGAAGAAATAATTTCAGAGTTTAGCCATTTCGGAGTAAAACAAAGTGCTCTGAAGTGCCACTCATTTTCTTCACAAATGTTCTCAGAGACTTTATCATGTTTCCACGGTGATTTTCCCCCATTGGCTGCATTTATTACACACATAGTAATTGTGCCTTTTGGTTCACAGTATTGAACTGTTTTTAAACTCGTTTTCAGAGCGCATTCACAATAGCATCCCTAAAAGCTTTAGAGTGAACAATGCCAGCAAAACCTATGACCCTGAGCTATATCCTTAAAGTGAATGGGATTCAAGATTTAATCTCTTGGCCAAATTTATGCAGATGCTTGAGTTCCCCCTGTGGGATTCCGCAGGAGTGTCCCAAGAAAGAGCAGCCACTGGGAGGTGAGGGAAACACTTCCGC